>NC_139009.1:33310210-34756033 GCF_964374135.1 Grampus griseus
TGGAATTAAGAATGTTAGGTAAAACCATCAGTATATAAAGCAATTTTTTTTAAGTGTAGGTAGCTTAAAAGGCTGGTGTCAGAAAAACACTTGGTTGGGATCCAGGGTTAATGAAAAGCAGTGTGGTTAGTAATTCAGAAAATTAGGGAGAGTGTGCCGTGATGAGGTCAGGAAGAGCACATTGTCTGAGAGTGGACAGGGATGCCCCACCCACTGGAACAGAGCCCAGTCAAGAAGCAGAGTCCTATGGAGAGGAGAGTCCCCAGGTGATCAAGGCCTGGCTCTACTCTACCCTGGCCTAAAACTCGATCTTTCTACCACTGACTAACCTGCCCATCTCTCCAGTAGGTTCTTAGTGTTACTGAGCCACAAAACCGAAGAATTTTCACAGGCTTTTACATAGAGGGGTCCAGGCAGTGTAATAGGCGGCATCCGAAGGCATTGAGATTTTGGCCTTTCCAGTTCTATTTCAGGAGGTCATCAATGCTCTTGGCAAGGAGGATCGGGGTGTCACAGACTCAGGGGCAGCAATGCTATATGGCCCAGAGTGATTATAAAGCGTTCTCTTCTGTCTTTCCAGGAAGAACCTATTTTACGCCAATGGTGGATGGAGTAGTCACGTGGGAAGTCATAGAGTTGTATTCGTTATCTACTTCTGTGTAATAAATTATCCCAAAACATAACATCTTAAATACACACTTATTAACTCACAGTTTCTGATGGGTCCTATGACTCAGAGTCACAAGGCCGTGATCAAGATCAACTCGGGCGGTAGTCATCGCAAGACTCAACAGGAGGAAGATTCACTTCCAAGCTCATGTGGTTGTTGGCAGCCTTCAGTTCCTTGGAGGTTGTTGGACTGAGGTTCTCAGGGCCTCACTGGCTGTTGACTGGAGTCCTCTTTCACCTCCTTGCCACATGGGCCTCCATAGGACAGCCCACAACACAGCAGCTGACTCCATCAGAGAAAGCAGGTGGGAGGGCAAGACGGGACGGTGGGACAAAGTCACAGTCTTTTTTGTAACCTAATCTTGGGAGCGATGACCATTACTTGTAGCACGTTCTACTTGTTAGAAACACATCACTAGGCCTAGCACTCACTCCTACACAGTGATATGAACACCAGTATGTGGAGATCACTGGGGGCCATTGTAGAGGCTGCCCACCATAATAGTGAACTTAAAAGCTAACCAAAAGTAGCTGCTAGAAGTCTTCCCTTCACACTGTTTGCCTCCATTCCCAGCTCTGAGCAAAATAAAACTCAGAAATGAAAGGAGGTCACCTATTCTTCTTCTGAAATATTGCCTTGCCTGAGCACAGTATAGCCCCAGGCGCACTGTTTTTATTTTTTTAAGGCATACAAGCCTCTAACTGCAGCCTTTGGGCCTGCTTTTGGGTTCGGGCTCCTGTTCCCCACATTACTTATGCTCGCAGCTCTCCTCGGCTCACATGTTCCCCCAGGTTGCATCCTTTTTGTGAATCTTTAGTTCATTCATTGTCAGTTGCCACCATGTTTCCCTCTCTGAGGGTCTCTGTCCACGGCCAGGGACACAGTGCATAGTGCCTCCTGTCAGGAGATCTCCCCCAGAAGGCAAGTGAATGGCATGTCCTTCTCTAGCTCAAGTTCTAACCCATTCTGCTTCCACCAAGAGGGAAATAGAAGGTAGAATTAAGTAGACAAGAGACACTTCAGAATGTTTTCAAACTTCAGTTTAAACACAAATGTCCAAGCTTATGTGAAGAGACCTGAAAAGCCAACTTGAGGAAGCATTCTCCAAAGAAATGAGTCATGAGGAATTTACGGCACACGAGAAGCAACCCCCTCCCTCATTATTGGTCACGCTTTACAGAAGGGCAGCTACACTCCCATCCAAACCTACTGTGTTTGTGAATCTGCTCCCTGAAGAGCAGAGTCAGGATGGTGCTGGTGGTCCAAAACCTCTTGAGGACCAACCAGAGACTTCCCTTCATGGAACCTTCTAAAGCTTCAAGGAAGATGGTGGTGTAGGGCAGTGAGTGGTTCACGCACTTTGGTGTCATACAAACCTGGGCTGGAATCCTGGCTAATTTTCTTATTCCCAACCCAGGCAACCTGGGGCACAAGTCTCAGCCTTCTGTGTTTAATCCTTAGAGAAAGGATTACATGATGCAATTCTTGACGTAGATTAGAGGCCAAGGAGCTGCCCCCTCCATCTGGGAGACTTCTGTGGTCCCAGGATCCTCAATGCCTTTGATTTCCAACACTATCCTAACCCCCTTAGCAGGGCTCTTCATTTTTCCTCACTCCTTCCCATGAAAACTCACCTTTGAAAGGTACCATAGACCTCCTTGGAGAAGTTCTTGAGTGAAAGAGAGCTAGTGAGCTCATTTGTGCTGTGGCATTCAAGACTCTGAGGCCCTTCTCAGTGACCCATCCCAGGGGTCTCTGTTGTTAAATACAGATACACGGGAACACCCTGAAGTCCTCTTCCCAGATCTAGCCCACCCTGTGATCTCTCTAATCTTGCCAATCCCCAGCCCTGGGTAGACCTAATCATCCATTTTATCCACTCCTGTTCCCAAACTGTAGAAAATTATAAAAGCCAGCTGACCAGCTCCATTATAAATCTATGTTATTCTGCCTCAGCTGCTCACTAATCCTTTTATTCATCCTTATTAACTGTCCATCCTGCTCCATATGGTAGCAATTTCAACCCATCCTACTCTAATCTTCAAATACCCCATCCCCTTCTTTCTGAGCCTCCTACTTCACTGAAAACGTTCTCTCCCTCACCACCCCCACCCCCAACCCCCCCCCACGCCACCTTCACCCCTAAGTAACTTCATTGTTTCATCTGCCCCTCCGGCCTCTCTCTAGTCTGCAGGGAGGAGGAATCCCAACTCCTCTCCTGTGCTAATGGTGATCCCTGGGCTTTGGTTTGAAACAGAGAATGACCCTTGGGGCTCCTGGGCACAAAAGTCTTTCTGTGTCCCCCATTTCTTGTTTGCAGGAAATAGGCTTCATTCAGCCTCCATGACCTTCCCTGAGTTCCAAAGGGCAGGTTCAAACAGTTGCTAATCAGGGAAGGGAGGGGATGTGGAGACAAGGGAGGGGCAGTCAAAAAACAATAGTGCAGTCTTGGGGCAGGGTCCTGGTTCCCCATCAAGGGATATCCATAACAATATCTTTGAGCTGTTTTGCAGATACTGCAATCCCCACCAGGTGAAAGAAATTAACTGTAGGCTGCCCACAAGCATGTGGACCCCAGACCAGTTGGAATCAGAAGGTTGATGATGCTGACTCCCACTTACCTTACTACCAACCAATCAGAAGAATGTCCACGAGCTGATCACACCCTCCTCTTTGAACCATTACTATAAAACTCCTCACTACCCCCTCCAGATCTGGACACCGTCTTGAGGGCATTAGCCCGCTGGGGCTCCCTTTGCCTGACAAAGCAGTAAAGCTATTCTTTTCTACTTCACTCAAAACGCTGTCTCTGAGATTCAATTCAGTATGGTGTACAGAGACCGAATTTCAGCTACAGGTTTCCATCCTTCATGCCTCCTCCTAGATTTTGTCACATTAATCAGCTCCTCACCCTCTCTTGAATGTTCATCTCTTCCCTTTATCCCTTATGGTAAGATGCCTTTTCCACGTGTCCCCACGTCAAGCAACCCTCCTTCCATTCATCAACATCATACACAAATCCCATTCACTACCCATGGCTCTCCATCCCTCATTCACCTCTCAGCTCTCAGGAATCAGGCTTCCACATCAAATACTTCACTGAAAATGCTTTTTCAAACATCTCCAATATCTTTCTAAGAGGAAACACTATGGTCTCATCACAGTCCTCCCCCTACTTGACCCCTCTGGAACCTTCGATGTAGGTATCCTCTCCTAAAACTGTTTTGTTTTTCTCTGTGCCCTCTGGTCTCCTTTTTCTACTGTTCCTTCTCTGTCTCCATTTCACCGGCACCTTTCTCCTCCCAGCCCTCAAATGGAAACATTTCGGACGTCCTCTGCAGGTCTCCTCTTTACCATGCACATCTCTCTCTGCGCAATCAGACCTACTCCCTTGGACCTAGTAATTATCACATCAACACAAAATACTCTTAAACCTATCTCACCAGTACTGACCTCACTTCTGAATCTCAGTTCCTTCTGAGATTTCCAATTCCCTACCAAACACAACCCCCCAAATTGCCTGCCTTCATTGCCAGCTCACCAATGCTACAACCATTTTTAGATCAGAAATCACCTTCCCCACCAGGCCTCAAATAATCTCCTTGCCCTGTGCTTCCTCTTCCAACATTTTCCCTTTAATCGTTTTCTTTTCTTACTCTGTTTACACAATTAGGTTCTTCCTTAGTTTACCTGCATAGAACTCCAATTCCCCAAATGACTGAAAGTCATACCATCGCCAAGTCTGTTGATTTTGTTTTTCCATTTCCATCAGTATCTTTATAATTCTGTCACTGGGACTTTACTGCTGGTGATTCATCTCGAATCTTCACACCTCCACCCCCCCCACCCCCAAGGATGTACCATCCTCCCTCAATATCTGTGGGGAATTGGTTTCAGGAGCCCCCACAGATATCAAAATCCAGAGATGCTCAGGTCCCTTATGTAAAATGGAGGAATACAGGTGGCGCTCCATATTCACAAGTTTCACATCCACAGACTCAACCAACTATAGTCGAATCTGCGATTGGTTGAATCTGCAGGTGCGAAACCAGAGGATACAAAACCCAAGGATACAGAGGACCACCTGTACACATAACACAGCAGTAACTGAGCTGCAGCAATACCCACAAGGAGTGAGATCAACCCACTGGAGAACAATAGCAGAGGCAAGACCGGGTTCATGACGGCCGCCACAGAGCACAGACAGATGCCCCCAGTGTGTCTGGTTACAAACCAGACCCAAGGATCACAAGTCACAAACACATATACTCTTCAATCACTGCCTCAGGTTACTGGAGCTTGAAAGAATAAAGGTTATATTTAAGGGCACTGAATAATGCCTTGTCAAAAGAATAAAGGACACGTGATTTCAGGCAGGGCCACCAAGAAAGAGAATGTTTCTGCCAAGTATTGCGAGCATTCCTAGAAATGAGCACAATTGTCTTATTTGTTTTTCCAGGGCCATGGCTGTGGAAGTAGACACAGTATGCCAGGCGACCCTTCTCATTTGAAAATCCTTCCCTGTTTCTCACCTTGTCATGAAAGAATATCCCTGTCTAAGTCTAGTCCAGGTGGAACCAGCTTACCAGGGAACTCAGATGCAGGACAGAGTGCAGAAGAGATACTTTCTCTAGTCACCTTCAGCTCATTCTAAGGTTCCTGTGATTTATCAAAGCATCGAGCAAGACCAGAACACAGTTCCAAGCTAAGCATGTTTCCCCTACTGGCAATGAACTTGTGAAACAGATGGGAATGGGTGGAGCCCATCAGACGGCCATCAGTCAAGCAAGGCCAGCTTTGCTAACCAATGATTCAGACACATTTGTCATTCCCGCCTTCTACATGCAGGTGCTGCCTCTTAAAAACTCAGAACTGTCTCAGCAACCCAATGTAGAAACATGCAGCCTATTTCCCCTCCTTCCATGTCACATATATCATTTTTCTTCCTCGTTTCACAGTGATCTATAGGGATTGAAGGCAGTGAAGAGTCAGCCATGATCAACTGAAAGAGATACCTCTGAGTCACAGATCATTCACTTCCTTGTTTGGCAATCTGAAAAAGGAAGCTCATTGCTTTGTGGTTATTTTAGTACCTTTGAATCTCAGTAATGAATGAGAGTTCCAGAGCTCATCTCTCTGCCTGATGGTGAGTTTAAATCTTGGCAGTTGGTAGGGAAGGAGGGCAGAAGAGAAGTTTGCAAAGAGCATTTCCTACCAGGCTACGCATCCCGGACAGCCTCACCCTGCACCATGAAGACCCATCTCATTTTATGGACCATCAAAGGCTCTGCAGCACTTCTCACGTGGCAGGTTCAAGATGACATATTTCGTAACTTACGGAATAAACTACTTGGCAAGTCAACACTCAACATGTTACTTTTCCCAGCTGAGGAAGAGAATAATCTGAATTTCTTTTAATGTTATCAGGAGACTATTCTTCGGGTCATTTTTCAGTCCCCTCAGTTCTGGGGGGGCAGGTAAATCAGATTGATTTAGCTAGATCATCTTTCCCTGCTGCAGTACAGTTAGCAATAAAGTGATTTTAAAAAAAACAAAACAGCATATCAGGTGGGAGACACAAAAGGAAAGAGGCACATGAAGCTAGTCCTCAACAATTCGAGCATGAATGATGTAGAGTTGACGGCAGGGCCACACCCTGAAACATTAGGAAAGAAGAAACACTAAAAAGAAGAAGCCAACAACTTTGACCATTTACCATTCTCTCCCTTCATCACTGGAGAGCCACACCAAGGTGAAACTGTCCTATTCTCTTGAAAGGCCTTTAGAACACTATATCCTGGCTTGAGTGGAGGGGTGTGTGTGTGTGTGTGTGTGTGTGTGTGTGTGTGTGACTTTGTGCTGCAGAGTATCTCCAGTTAAGATGTAGACAAATATACATATATTTCAGACAAATATATGCTGAAAAATCCATACAAAAATAAAACCACAAGGGTTCACTCTGCTTGTGAACAGATCCAAGGAGGGCTGGTCATTTTCATTCTTGTCTTCCTCTGGTTGCAGAGCATTTAAACATAAGATCTCTGTTGCTGGGTAGTTTTTATGTTATATTCTGCTAAAATGTTTCATTAAAAAATTTTCACCTACAATCTCATTTCAAACAATGCAATCTCTGATGAGACACCATAAAAGCACTTCCATTCAGATTTCATTGGCCAAAGCAGGTCACATGGCCACACCTAACTTCAGAGGGAGCCAGGAAGCACGCTCCTGTCATTATCCATGTAGAAGCAGTTACCGACCGTGAAGATTCTACTTCCAAGTACTTCTCAAAGCAGTCCCTTCCTAGCCAGTGCTCCGATGAGTTGTAAGCTCAGGCCTCTGTGCTTCTCCTCCACACAAAAATGTAACAAAAGCTCCTGACACTATTTCCTGCTGCCGGTCTGGCCCTTCTCCAATACTTTCTGCAAGGAGCTGCCAGAGGGCACATTTGAAAGCATGATGGGAGCCCTCAGTGGAGTCCCTGGAGCTTCCAGGTCCGCATCCAAAGCCCTTAGTGTGGCAGGAAGGTTCTTACTGGTGTGGCTACTGCCCACATCCCTGGCCTCATTCCCACCCCTCCCCCACACTCACTTTGCTGAACCCTTACAATTCTCTCTCATTGCCAAGGTTTACACTTCTGCGCCCTGGCACATGCTACTCCATTGGGCTGAGACACATTCCAATCACTTCTTTTAATAGCTAACTAAATCTGAGCGTTCAAAAATCAACTCAAGAAATTTCTACTCAGGAGACCTTCCCTGACCCCCTAGTCTGACCCAGAAACACTGCTGCCCCCAAAACCCCCTGTGCATGCATGTCTGAGAATGTAGCCTTCATTTTACTTATCTGGTTCCTAGACATGCTTTTAAGCCTCTTGAGGTCAGGAACCAGGATATATATGAAGCACTCCTTAAATGCCAGTTGAATGGATGCATCAGTAAAGTCATGCCAGGCTCTGCACTAGGTCCTAGAGTCTCAAAGGTCAACCGCACACACTATGCACGTGACATACATACAGTCTCTGAGACCGTCTCTGGAAGAAAGAGCCAAACCAGCAGGAGAGCTGAAGATGGAGAAAGAAGACAGGCCCAGTTTCCTACCAATTCGGTAAACAAATGTCTCCATTTCCATTCCTTCCCAAGCCCCAGCCACGGGAGCCCTTCCTCTGTAACAAATGATGTTTGCCTTTTCCTTTTTCTTTTCTCTCCACTGAAATCCCCAGTCCTCTGTCCTTCCCTAAGAATCCTGAGAGGCCTCTGGAACAAATGTAGGAACCGAATTTAGGTTAGTCCTTCCGGATAACACATCTGCACCTTAGGACACTTTATCCCAATAAGGAACAAGCTACTTATGGAAGAAATTCAGACCCCTGGCTAGGGATCAGTGTCAGGACTGGGGACCACAGCGAGAAGGAAAAACAGAGAATTTTGATCCACTTCTTAAGTCACACACTTAAGTGGTCTCCCTGTCTGATATATAAACAACTCTCATGAGGAAGTGCTGATCGCCCGAACTTACCTACACAGGCGGCAGGTAACCTCTCTGCCATCAGCCACTAAGGGCGCTGTAGACAATAAGGAAAAGTGGATCATGCCTTCTTCTTCCCAGGCCGCTAGAGCCTCCCAGAACCTTTGGTCTGACTCCACTAACAAACTCATCAGGAGAGAACTGAGTTGCTCGCTAAGAATTTTCCTATTTATTAAGTATAAAATCAAAAATGAAAATAGTCCATTTGTGTCCTGGTACCAGGAAAATATGACAAGCACACAGAGTGCTTCATAGGCTGCATGCACTATAACATCACTAGGTAAACAAAGAGACAAGACAGCCAAGTGGTTACCTAATTTTCCAGCTCTGGAGGACCCTGGCCCAGTTACTTAGCTTCTGAGTTTCTCTATCTGTAAAATGGGTATGATAATAGTACCTACTGTCCTATAGAACAAGGTACCTCAATGTCAACATTATCAACGTTTGGGCCTGGACAATCCTATGTGGTGAAGGGCTGTCCTGTGCATTGCAGGATGTTTAGCAGCATCCCTGGCCTCCAACCACTGGATTCCAGCCCCTCCCTCAGTGATGACAACCAAAATGTTTCCGGATATTACCGAATGTCCCCTGAGAAGGCAAAATCATCCTTGGTTAAGAAACACTGCTGTAGCGAAATAAACAAATCAATACATACAGTGCTTAGACCTATTCCTGGCACATAGCAAACGCTCCATAACTTGACCTAGAGCATAACAGAGTCTGGAGACTAGAGAGACAGTCTTCTTCTGTAACAAAGAGGCCTTCACTATTCTTACAGAGCGCTTAATAAAGTTACGCCTTTCTGAATCACCCTCCACTCTTCAAAGGCCTTGGTAACGAATCCACGTGGCGTTGACCACCTGGCAAACCTGTAAGTACTTACAGGATCATCTCTCCCACTTCTCTGTTGAGCGATACAAGCAATTGGTTGAAAATGTTTATTATCCCCCCTCAGTACTTGAATGCCCGCTCAGCCAAAGACACTGTACACTACAGAGAAGATTCTTATTGGATTTTACAAACAATAAAAAGAACCCATCTGTCCTCACTCCTTTTATCTTTCTTTAAAGGCCATTTTGTTAGAACATCAAAACATTTGGTTTCTCTCCTGATGCAGAGGGAAATGTTGTTGCATCTCATTAACCCTTTGGTGCCCAGGACTCTCCAGACGCTTGGAAATAACCAAAGCGGCCGTCCCACTGACAGACACCTCTAACTGTTAGAAAGTTTATCTTTCTCCCGGGCCTGACTTTCCCTCCTCGTAACCTCTCTGCACATCATTCAGTCATGTACTAATTGGGTGGTTGCTGCCTGCAAGCGCCACAGCCCTCAAGCCACATACAAATCTTTCGTGACAGAAATCCAGACAGATGAAGGGAATGACGATCCTCACTTTGGTCCTCTCTTCCCTGACTAAAGATGACCAGGTTCAGTTCACAGTTCCTCACAGACAATGATGTCCTGGTCCCTAACCATCTTGGTCCCCCTCCTTCAGATGCACTTTGTCAGTGGACCCAAAATGAGGTGTCCAAATTGCACCCCACACTCCAGGTGTAATCTGACCAGCAGAAAACCCAGGAGGACTATCATATCACTGATCTACACCCAGTCAACATGAAGTACAGCCCCAGATGGTCAGCACTCTTAGCAGGCAAGGCATCCCACTTTAAGGCAAAGTAGGAATTAGGTCTTTTTCATGCAAATTCCCTCCCAGCAAGTTGACTCCCATTCTACATACTCAAGGTCATACTTTGAACCTATCGTACTGAATCTTATTGTCTTGAGCTGGAGCCAGAATGCCGAGACAGCTTTGAATGTTGGTCCTATAAACCATGGTCCAGCTACTTCTTCCTCCCCCAACTTTTCTCAGTAGCTGTTAAGTCCTCTTAAGTGTTGACTGAATAAATCGTTGTCTTCGTCTAAATCAGGGGTAGGCAAATATATAGCCCGTGGGCCAAATCTGTCCCACTACTTGTTACCATAAAGTTTTATTGGAACACAGCCACACTCATTTGTTTACCTACTGTGTGTGGCTGCTTTCCCACTACAACAGCAAGGTTAAGTAGCTGCAACAGAGGCCATGGGGTCTCAAAACTATTTACTATCTGGCCCTTTACAGGAAAAGTTTACTGATTCCCCAAATTAAGGCCTTGAAATATGCAGAATAGAATCAAGTCAAAGACAGGGTGTTACGGGCCTATGGTTGATTACCAATGATGAATCAGCACACTTAGGAACAATGGTTCACAGTTGTGAAGTCATGTCAACATGTGGTCATCCCTAGGGTCTGTGTAGAACTAAAGATAGGCTCTGCTGGTGGTACCTCCTAATAATCCCATCAAAGTAAGAATGGAATTAATTAGTGAACTGTGGATTCATTAATTCAATGACTGTTCTGCTATGATACAGAAAAATGGGAAAAAGAACAGATGAATTTTGAAGCAGTGACAGGAGGCTGGGGAAAACATCAACTCTAAGAAGCAGCCAGAGACCCAGAACCAAGAGGGGCCACTATCGAGATGCGTGGATTTGTTCTAATGGTGGTCAAGGCTCCCCATTCATGCTGGCCTGCGTTTATTGGGGTTCGGCTTTGCTCCAGAGGCATATAACTTGGAAAATTACCATGGTCCCTGCCTGAAACTGTTGTGGGATGGTACCCCTCACTGTTACCCCCATAGGCAGGTGATTACTTACTAAACCCAACACTGCATTGGTAGTAAATTCTCACAGCCTTAAATCTAGGCAACCCAGAGCCATTTGTCACCTTTTAAACTCCATGCCCTTTTCTCATTTCCAATTAACAGTCCCCACAGCAGATTCCTAGAACCAGAGCAGTCTAGATTATGCAAGGTAGGCCTAACTGCTCAAGGAAAAAATAATAATATTTGCATTTGAAAACATATACACACTAAAAAGAACCCAATTGCTAACAAATGGTAGGCCTGATACACTAAGCCTGAAAACCATCTGAGAATGAATCATTTACCAGGGAGAGAGAGAGTGTTGCCAAGGTTGAGCTCATGGGCTTTGGTATCTGGCAGACCTGGAATTTAACCTGTTATTTGAGCCCTCCAAGCCTCAATTTCATCTGCAAAATGGAGATAATAGTAACGCTTCCTCACAGGGTCATTGTCAGAATAAATGAAATGACGCATGGAGAGTACATAGTACCTGGTACCTAGTAAGCGTTCAGTAATGTTCGTTATTATTGTTATCATTATCTTTATGTTCATATTAACTAACAAGTTCATAACAGGAAATGCTTGACTTTCCAATGATTTCTAAGACAAGGTACCCCTCTTTGAACAAAACCACTGAAATTGCATGCCCCACTTAAATGAGAACACAAGGGCACACAAGTGTTTAGATTTTCCCAAGACAAGAAAACAAGCAATGACGCAGATGTGGAAGGAATGTTTTCAGTTCACTGCCTACCTGTAATACTCTCATAAAAGAAGTCCTTATGACATTAAACAAGTAATTGCCTTTGTTTTATTACTTTTCCAAATAAAAATCACCCGTGTCGAACATAAGAGCCAGCTGCCCAGCAGTCCCCAAGTCCTCCAGCCTTACTATGTAACCCTTACCTGCAATATTTGTATTAAGATACAGGTTCAACTGCTTAAAAAAAAGAGAGATACGAAAACACTGTGGCTCCAGCAAGGTAAAAGTTTACTCCACTCTTATGGTAACAGTCCAGACATAATACAGTGGGTTAGGTGACTCTGCTCCACAAGAACACCCAGGGACCCAGGCTTCTACTGTGTTGTCCTCCATTCTCCTGTGTTCCCTGGGCTAGGAGTATCGGCATCACCCCAGAGCTTGTTAGAAATGCAAATCCTCATGCCCCCACCTCAACCCTACTGAAATCAGAAACTCTAGAAAGGGAGGTCCTGCAATCTCTGCTTTGACAAGCCTTGTAGCCGCTGTCCTTATCTTTGTGGTCAAATGGACTTACTGCTACTTCCATGTTCTAGACCATGGAAAGAGGAAAAGAGGAGATGAGAGATAAATCATTTCCTGTCAAGGGAAATGAAAGGGAAATTACATGCTTTGCACATTCTGTTTGTCTTCCATTGGCAAGATGCAAGGTCAAAGGGACACATCTAGCTGCAAAGCAAATGTAGTCTCTAGTAGGGTAATCATGTGCCTTGCTGAAGCTAGGCGAGTTCTAGGTTAAAAGCAAGAATAGATGATGGGGGACAATTGGAAGTTTCTGCCACACTACTAGAAGAAACGGCTGCAGCCTCCTTGGCCCCAGTCAGTGGGAAACCCAACATCCCCAATATCTCTCAAAGAGGTTGCACTATTTCCTCTGGCTTTGACTTCTTCCACCCCCTAAATAATTATCTTAGTCAAATCAGTCCTCTTAAGGCTATTCTTTTCGTCCTCTTTTAGTCTCTTTCCTTATTTCCCCAAACCCTTATATAAGAGCTGTTACGTAGAACAGTGACTGTGGAGGATACTGCTGCACAGGGGATAACTTCAAATCAAAGACACCCTTCTTCCAAAGCTCCCCTTGACCATTCCTCCCAGAACCTCTCCCTGGTCAGCTTTCTTGCTTTCCTCTATCTCTGAGCTTCTCGTCCCCTCATTTCTCAGCTGTCCGTGGGAACTTAACATTGCTCCAGCTTCTGATAAAGAGAAATTCTCATCCCTCTTGGTCTCTAACTCAGCCAGTAGGGGCAGAAAGGCAGAGGGATTAGGATAATCCCCTCACACCTAAAGAAGATAAGAGTAAATTTTCCTAAAGGCTAATCCCACCCTGACAGGAATTCTGCTATCAGGTTGGAAACAATACGTATTTTTTTCTCCACCTAAAAATACATTACAGTGCCACCCTGCAGGGCAGTTCACCTCTGAAACACATTAAGTGTTTTCCCAGCAGTGGTTCTGTTGCCTTACCATGTAATTTTAAGTCAATCAAATCAAAGGGACTTAGGAGAAGGGATTTGAAATAAGCAGTATTTATTTGTTCCACGTGTTTAATTTTCATGCTTTAAACTGGGCTCTTCAAGATTAAATTTTACTCTGAAACGGCACAGATTTACTGAAGCCTTGTTTCTAGACAGTTATTTCCTCCCTTCCTATCAATGGCCTCTTTCACTTAATTACCAAAGGGAAGAAATGTTTAGTTAATTAAAATCTTTAATTAAAAGAAGTATAGGGTTAAAAAGTTGAAACAGTACAAGGAAGTATAAAATCAAAAGGCAATATCTCCCTCCCTACTCTGTTTCTCCCCAAAGGTTAGTTGTTAACAACTGAATGTGCTTCCTTTCAGGAGAAAACAAAAATGTGCATACTATAATGATTATGGCTAAGCATTTATTGGAAGTTTACTCCGTGCTAGGCACTGTACTAAGCGTTTCACATGTAAGCATGTAACCCTCATGACAACCCTATGATGGAGCCCAGATGGTACAGATGAGGAAACTGAGGCACAGGGAGACTTGGGCAACTCGCCCACGGTCACACGTCAAGCAGTGGAGGTGAGGATCAGCCCAGGCAGGCGGACTCCAGAGCCCAGTCTCTAAAGCACCACACTCAGTGGGATGTGGACTCCACAGGGACCACACATTTCTCTAAGGAAAGCCATTGAGATACGCTCTCCCCGAACCCCAGTGCAGTGGCTCAAGGGATGTTCTCTCGCCCCGCTGTGCGTAGCATTTCTAACTTATTCCCCATCCAAGTTTTAAACAAAAGAAAAATATTTTTTTGGCCGCACCACACAGCTTGCAGGATCTTAGTTCCCCGGCCAGGGATTGAACCCAGGCCCCGGCAGTGAAAGCACCGAGTCTTAACCACTGTACTGCCAGGGAATTCCCTAAAACTGTATTTTTAAAAGAAAATTACAAAATAGAGAGACCACTGTGGAAAAAGAGATCAGACCCAAGGAGCAACCAAGTGCTGGTTTCCTTTCCCTTTCCCCGTGTCCTCCGTCCTTAGGAAATACTGAGGTGAGCATCTCTGGGATTACAGATGGCAGCCAGAGGGACCAGAATGGGGTTCTTCCAACCAGAAGTGAAGGAAGGGGGAGGGGTATCTCCCAGGATGGTTCCATCTGAGAAGAGTTTGCTCCACAGGGGGAGGCAGAAAGAGGGTTTGGATTGAGCAATGCCAAAGAAAATTGCACTAGACAGAATTAAACAGGCAAGGAAGATTTTATTCAGGACTCTTGCAGCAAGAGGGGAGAGAAGCGGAACAAAAGGCAAGGCAGGAGGGTTATTAAGTGCCGGGGGAGCTCGTGTAAAAGTACTAGAGGGAGTTAGCAGGGAGGCTGATGGATGTGAACAGGCCGTCTGCGTTTGCTAACTGGTGCTTGTGGCAGTTAGACTCCTACCTGCCCACATAGACTGGGAGATACGACCACCAAGTTTCCTGATGATTCATTTCAAAGGGGTGGCTCCCAGGTCCTTGAAGAAGGCATTCCTGGATTATAGCCCTGGCAAGAGGCTGGGAGAAGATTTACCTCTCCAAGGGGCAGAGAAAGAATTTACAATTGAAAGTTTTCTAAAGTAAGTACTCTAAGAAAAGGAGGTCAGAGGTCTGGAGTCAGGAAGAAGCCCTGTTGCAGGATTGACAAGTGCAGCCAAGCTGAGTGGAACCGGTAGGCCATTTGGCTCTTTCCAACTGTCAGGGCACTCTGCAGACAAGGCCCTGAAGCCAGGTCTGCTACCACTTTGTCCCCAGCGCAGCAGTTCAGAACTGATTTTTCCATTGTGAAAATAGCCCCCGTTTTTGGAAAGTGATTTCGTTCCCCATCAGTTTTGGCTTTCTTCCTTCTCCTTTGGCATCTAAACTGTTAAGATTTTGAAAATCGCTTCACTTAAATCGAATTGAATAGGGAGGCTTTCTTAATCAGGTCTCAGCACCGCACCGACTTAGCTGACTTTGCATTTCGAAAAAGCTGCCCAGCTTCCTGCAGAGGCACAATAGTGACCATTGAAACACAGCTGTTGCAAGCAGGCTTTCTTCTGCGGAATGCCGGGCAGCTTCGACCTGAATGGCTTAGGTACAGTTCTACTCAGACAAGACTCTCCAGTGGGAGACCGTTAGCGAGGAAGACGCTGTCAATAGCAATTCATGCAGAAACGAGAAGAAATTCTATTTAAATAAAATTAGTAGTAGCACAGCTCACAGCCTTGACTGTAGACTGTGCCTGTCTCTTAACTCAGGAAAAGAAACAGACGTCCCTCCTTGAAGCCTCGTCAAGGGAGACTCTGTCGAGGCTTATTTCCCGCCCCTTCTGCTGGGATGTGAAGGCGTTCTCCCACGGCTCCACTGTCATCCAAGCCTCTCTCTCCTCTTCATCAGAAAGCTCAGCCTTTACACCAGGACAGGAGACTCATTTAAAACCCAAAGCCTGCAGCTGCTTCCCCACCCCCATCACCTGCCTGGAATGAGAGAAAACCTGCACAAGTGACAAAGGCCGTTCCTGTTCATCCCACAGCAAGCTCATTCTAGAATTCACAGTAATGGAGTTGCTTTGCAGAGTGATCGAAAGATTCTGCTCTGAGGTCTGTGTCTTCCTCATTTCTCCTTAACTGCAAAATTGATCCTTCTGTATTTCAGAAGCACCACCCAGGAGTCCTAAATTCAGGGATCCAGGGAGTCCCAGAGGTGGTCCCTTTGGGGAGCTCCAGGGCCCCGCCCCAGGAACCCCGGGAGATTCTTTGGTCAATTTAGGCAGGATACGAACCAAATAGAGAGACCTTTCCCATTTCATGGACAGTGGCAGAACAAGGGCCATAACAATGCAGGTTGTGATCTCCAAGGTGGGTTCCACAGCCCCTTTCTCCTCCCGAGTTAAACTGTGAGGTGAGATTCACATCCACAGAGTAAAGGGGGAAAGAGCTGTCACTCAGTGAGCAGCTCAGAACCAGACAGAGACAAGGGAGCATGTGGCCCCATCTGATGGAGCCTAGTCTACCCGGAGATGAAATAAAATCATCAACCTGCAAAGCTGCCCTCAAGACCTGTGCTGCCAGCCATCTAGTTTCCTCTAAAGCCCGCTTTGTTTTTTCAGGAAAAGACTTTCTTAACTGAAACAGATACGCTGTTACTCTGGGTTGGGTTTGGTCTTTTAATGTTTTTAAGGTTGTGTTGTTTTTATCAAACACCATTCGACTAGCGTCCCTGTGTGCCTGCTGCTTTGTGATCAAGCCTCAGAGACTGTTGAGAGTTTTAGATAAGATCAGAGATCTTATTTTTAAATAACTATTTTCAAACTTATCTGAAAGGATCTTCTAAATTGGCCAAATGAAATATCAGGAATTGTTAGGCAAAACTGAGACGAGAACATTTTAAACAGGGGTAGGAAACCCTCCTGCCCACAGTATCTCAAAGGGCAAGGCCTGAAGCTCCCACATGCCTGGATTAGCAAGAAGAAGTCCAGCCCATCTCCTCACCATCGCCTTTACAGATCCACGGTTCACACCATTAAAATAATAACCAACATAGAACCATGAAATGGAAGGTACTTACCCCAGAAACCTGGGGGCAAGGAAAGTGGTTTCAATTCACATTCAATTTGGCTCTGAGCTTCCTGGAAAACAAGGTGAAAAGGAAAGCATCATAAGCTACATGGCTGATTTATCTACTCACTAGTATAAGCTCTAATGGGGTCCAAATTCATCTTTCTGGTTTTACAGGTAAAGAAACTTGGGCACAGAGAACATAGGAGTTTTGCACAAGTTTACAGACCTGAGCTTAGTCTGAACTTGAACCCCAGTCAACTGAGCCTTTCTGAATTCCTGTGCCCTTTGGAGCCCCTGGCGTTTCCCTCCAGCCCTCAAATACAGTTCTTCCCTGAATCTGGACAGAAGCAAGACACACAGAGGCCAGGGAAGGCTTTGGCAACAGCAGGATTCATACTTATGGGTCACTGGGTCCTTAAGCTGGATTTTGCATATGATTATGCAGGTACACATGTACTGACACCTTTCAAAGGTTCCTAGGAGGCACAGGATGGAGAAAACTGTGTTCTTCCACTACTGAGCTGTTTGAACTTGGCAAAGAGTGACAGGGAAGGAAACTAACACTTTACAGCCGGCCAGCTGAGCTAGGAGCATCTGCATGTATTCATCGCTTTTAGTACACCTGAATAGCTTGCAAGTTGAGGGGAATGAGGCTCAGGTGAGAACTAAATAGCTTGGCCAAGGTTGGTAACTATTAAGTTGCAAGATCAAAATTTAAAACTCAAGTCTGTGTGACTCTAAAGCACAGGCTCTCCCTATAAATCAATATTGGCTCCAAATCCTACACTGTATCTTTCTTCATTTACAAAATCAGGAGGTTGCATGAATGTTCATTAAGAAAAGACATATATCACATGCACATATACCTATGTGTATACTACAAAGGAAGGACCTTAAAGAAATACCCCAAAGGGTTAACAGTGGGTTTTCTCTGAGGTGGGGAATGAGCATAGCAGAGAGAGAGTGAAGAGGGGCGTGTATAAAACTTGATTCTTTTATAATTAGAATGTATTCATATATCACATAGATTAAATAAAATAAAATAGTGCAATTAAAAAACAATAAAAGGGATTGAACCAAATAATTCCGGAAGTCCTTTCTGGCTATAACCACTGTACATTTCTCCTAAAGGAGATGCAGGTTCAGCAGCTTCCTGAAAACCCACTTCACCTAAAAATGACGGTGGTTTTTACTAACAATGTGGAGC
Organism: Grampus griseus; assembly: GCF_964374135.1. Taxonomy (NCBI): domain Eukaryota; kingdom Metazoa; phylum Chordata; class Mammalia; order Artiodactyla; family Delphinidae; genus Grampus; species Grampus griseus. The sequence continues at coordinate 33,328,092 of NC_139009.1, forward strand.
AATTGCGCCACCCAGTGGTCAAACTAAAAATTACAAATTACCTTTCCCATTAACAGGAACTAGGCAGGTCTTGGGTTCAGTAGTCAGCCTTGAGGAAAAAAATAGTTCCTTTTTTATTTAGCAATGATAAGTAACTAAGTTAATTTGATAAAATCAATTTTATCTATGGAAAATTTCTTTTTTATTTCCCCAAGCCAACGAACACTGTGTTCTCTCTTATCCCCCAGTTCACATTTTTCATTTTCAGGTTCATAGACTCACACAGTGTCATAGCCAGGATGAAACTTAGGTACCCATGCAACCTGCCTACATCGTTTTACAAAGAAGGAAATCTGTCTCTGGGCTGAGAACCCCTCTTTTCATCAACAATACACTTCCACCATCAATACCACTTCAAGTCCAGAGCTGGATTAAGAGACAAGTCAAACCAAGCAGCATCCGAGGTAATAATCTATCCCCAGAATGCATCCTTGGGTACATACTGGATTAACATGAATTAAAGAAATGAGGTGGAGAAAGTATGCATAGAGGGAACCTACCTCAACCTAATAAAGGCCATATATGACAAAGCTACAGCCAACGTTGTTCTCAATGGTGAAAAACTGAAACCATTTCCTCTAAGACAGGAACAAGACAAGGTTGCCCACTCTCACCACTATTATTCAACATAGTTTGGGAAGTTTTAGCCACAGCAATCAGAGAAGAAAAAGAAATAAAAGGAATCCAAATCGGAAAAGAAGTAAAACTGTCACTGTTTACAGGTGCCATGACACTATACATAGAGAATCCTAAAGATGCTACCAGAAAACTACTAGAGCTAATCAATGAGTTTGGTAGAGTAGCAGGATACAAAATTAATGCACAGAAATCTCTTGCATTCCTATACACTAATAATGAAAAATCTGAAAGAGAAATTAAGGAAACACTCCCATTTACAATTGCAATAAAAAGAATAAAATACCTAGGAATAAACCTACCTAATGAGACAAAAGACCTGTATGCACAAAACTATAAGACACTGATGAAAGAAATGAAAGAGGATACAAACAGATGGAGAGATATACCATGTTCTTGGATTGGGAGAATCAACATTGTGAAAATGACTATACTACCCAAAGCAATCTACAGATTCAATGCAATCCTTATCAAACTACCAATGGCATTTTTCACAGAACTAGAATAAAAAATTGCACAATTTGTATGGAAACACAAAAGAACCTGAATAGCCAAAGCAATCTTGAGAAAGAAAAACGGAGCTGGAGGAATCAGGCTCCCTGACTTCAGACTATACTAAAAAGCAACAGTAATCAAGACAGTATGGTACTGGCACAAAAACAGAAATATAGATCAATGGAACAGGATAGAAAGCCCAGAGATAAACCTACATACATATGGTCACCTTATCTTTAAAGGAGGCAAGACTATACAGTGGAGAAAAGACAGCCTCTTCAATAACTCATGCTGGGAAAACCGGACAGCTACATGTAACAGAATGAAATTAGAACACTCCCTAACACCATACACAAAAATAAAATCAAAATGGATTAAAAACCTAAATATAAGGCCAGATACTATCAAACTCTTAGAGGAAAACGTAGGCAGAACACTCTATAACATAAATCATAGCAAGATCCTTTTTGACTCACCTCCTAGAGAAATGGAAATAAAAACAAAAATAAACAAATGGGACCTAAAGAAACTTAAAAGCTTTTGCACAGCAAAGGAAACCATAAACAAGACGAAAAGACAACACTCAGAATGGGAGAAAACATTTGCAAATGAAGCAACTGACAAAGGATTAATCTCCAAAATTTACAAGCAGTTCATGCAGCTCAATATCAACAAAACAAACAACCCAATCCAAACATGGGCAGAAGACCTAACTAGACATTTCTCCAAAGAAGATGTACAGACTGCCAACAAACACATGAAAGGATGCTCAACATCACTAATCATTAGAGAAATGCAAATCCAAACTACAATGAGGTATCACCTCACACCAGTCAGAATGGCCATCATCAAAAAATCTACAAACAATAAATGCTGGAGAGGGTGTGGAGAAAAGGGAACCCTCTTGCACTGTTGGTGGGAATGTAAATTGATACAGCCACTATGGAGAACAGTATGGAGGTTCCTTAAAAAACTAAAAATAGAACTACCATATGACCCAGCAATCCCACTACTGGGCATATACCCTGAGAAAACCGTAATTCAAAAAGAGTCTACCACAAGGTTCATTGCAGCTCTATTTACAATAGCCAGGACATGGAAGCAAACTAAGTGTCCATCGACAGATGAATGGATAAAGAAGATGTGGCACATGTATACACTGGAATATTACTCAGCCATAAAAAGAAACAAAATTGTTATTTGTAGTTAGGTGGATGGACCTAGAGTCTGTCACACAGAGTGAAGTAAGTCAGAAAGAGAAAAACAAATACCGTATGCTAACACATATATATGGAATCTAAAAATAAAAATGGTTCTGAAGAACCTAGGGGCAGACACAGATGTAGAGAATGGGTTTGAGGACACAGGGAGAGGGAAGGGTAAGCTGGGACTAAGTGAGAGAATAATACTGACATATATACACTACCAAATGTAAAATAGATAGCTAGTGGGAAGCTGCTGCACAGCACTCAGAGATCAGCTCGGTGCTTTGCGACCACCTAGAGGGGTGGCATAAGGAGGGTTGGAGGGAGATGCAAGAGGGAGGCGATATGGGGATATAGGTATATGTATAGCTGATTGACTTTGTTATACAGCAGAAATAACAAGACATTGTAAAGCAATTATACTCCAATAAAGATGTTTAAAAAAGAAAAAGAAAGTAGGTGGACTACTGAATGGGAGAAAACATTTGCAAATGATACGACTGATAAGGGGTTAATATCCAGCATATATAAACAGCTCATACAGCCCAACATCAAAAAAACCAAACATGGACTTCCCTGGTGGCGCCGTGGTTAAGAATCTGCCTGTAAATGCAGGGGACACGGGTTCAATCCCTGGTCCAGGAAGATCCCACATACTGCGGGGCAACTAAGCCCGTGCACCACAACTACTGACCCTGCGCTCTAGAGCCTGCAAGCCACAACTACTGAGCCCGTGTGCCACAACTACTGAAGCCCGAGCACCTAGAGCCCGTGCACCACAACGAAGAGTAGCCCCCACTCACCACAACTAGAGAAAGGCTGCGCACAGCAACAAAGACCCAACGCAGCCAAAAATTTTAAAAATAAATTTATTTTAAAAAAAAAAACCTGATTAAAAACGCCAGAGAACTGAATAGACATTTTTCCAACAAAGACACACAGATGGCCAACAGGCACATGAAAAGACGTTCAGCATGTCTAATCATCAGGGAAATGCAAATCAAAACCACAATGAGGTATCATCTCACACCGGTCAGAATGGCCATCATCAAAAAGAACACAAATAACACATGTTGGCAAGGATGTGGAGAAAAGGGAACCTTCCTACACTGTTGGCGGGAATGTAAATTGGTGGAGCCACTGTGGAAAACAGTATGAAGCTTTCTCAAAAAGCTAAACATAGAACTACCATATGACCCAGCAATTCCACTCCTAATTCAAAATGATACATGCACCCCAATGTTCATAGCAGCATTATTTACAATAGCCAAGATATGGAAGCAACCTAAGTGTCCATAAACAGATGAATGGACAAAGAAAATGTGGTATATATATATAGAATGGAATACTACTCAGCCATAAGAAAGAACAAAATCTTGCCATTTGCAGCAACATGGATGGACTTGGAGGACATTATGCTAAGTGAAATAAGTCAGACAGAGAAAGACAAATACTGTACATCACTTATATGTGAAATCTAAAACCTACAACAAACTAGAATATAACAAAAAAGCAGTAGACTTACAGATATAGAAGACAAACTAGTAGTTACCAGAGGGGAGAGGGAAAGGGGATAGGGGATCAATAACTACAATCTATTAGGTATAAAATAAGCCACAAGGATATACTGTACAACACAGGAAATATAGCAAATATTTTATAACAACTATAAATGGAGTATAACCTTTAAAAATTGTGAATCACTATATTGTTCACCTGTAACATTTTATACATCAACTATACTTCAATTTAAAAAAATACATTTTTTAAAATTGTGATTATAAAAACAAGAAACGGAACTTCCCTGACAGTCCAGTGGTTAAGACTTTGCCTTCCAACGCAGGGGGTGCGGTTTCGATCCCTGGTCAGGGAGCTAAGAGCCCACATGCCTCGTGGCCAAAAAAACAAAATATAAAAAACAGAAGCAATATTGCAACAGATTCAATAAAGACTAAAAAAAAACGAAGAAGAAGAAAGAAAGAAGGAAAGGAGGTGGATAAAGATAAATAACTTCCCAATAATTATGTGCAGAAAAAAATTATAACTCCTAGATAACTCCAAATAAGTTTTTTAAAAGTCACCAAATGATTGGCCTGTCTGGGACACCCATAACAGTGTCCTGTCAGATCCCCTGCAGTGTGTACTGGTCTTCTGCTTGTGGGAGGAGAAGCCGGGTACTACATACTTATTTTACACACAAATACATATACTCCTACAAACACACACACACACACCCCTGTGACAAATATGTGGGCTAATCACTGAGCTTCAGTTCATCCATCTATGAAGTGGAGGTGACATCACCAATCCCATAGAGTCATTTTAAGGATTAAAGGGGATCATGCATTTGCAGTGCTCAGCACAGTGCCCGGCATAGAGTAAGTACTCCATAAATGATGTTAGCGGCGGTGTTGCTGCTGCTTCATTAATGTTACATTAAGGCCAAAGAAAGACAGCGTCGGGCCCTGCAGGGTCTGGAGTGCATCGTCTCTGACATGTCAGGCAGAGGTCAGGCAGCCAGCTGTCACACGAGTTATGGAAGAGAGTCCTTTGTTAGATGGGAGGTTGAATCTCATGCATTCTGATGTCCCTTTTAACTCTGCCTCTGTGACTTTGCCTTTCTATGGTTTAACACACACCTAGGGTCATCAGGTCTTGGGTCTTCCAATCCCACCCCACCTTAACTGTGTCTGCCAAAAAACAACACACCTGCGCATCAAAATAAGGTAAGACCATATGGCGAGATCTAATATCTGGGCACAGAAAAGGACCCCCTCCTTGTTTTTTAATCACTTACTACAGTGCCTCATATCTACTTACTAAGTGTTTCTTGATGAAATATTTCTAGCATGCTTGCTTGCTTTCTTCTCTACTTAATGAAAGCATTGCCTTTTCCTTGCCACTTAGAACAGTGAGTCTGGGCATGACATTTAGTACCTCTCCTGCCCTATAAGAAGGATGCATGACTTCTAATCATATTCTTATTAAAATTAAAGTCCTCTATTACTAACTAATGCTGAATGCGTTGTCACACAGGGGTTTTTAATCTTTTGTATGGTGGGATGCCTAAGTCAGTCACTAACGCCTATAAATGCACAAATAAACTACATTGTATCACAAAGGGACCAATTACATTGGAACACAGTCCCATCCATGGATCCCCAAGGCCCATGAATGCCAGGCAAGAACCCATGAAGAAAGACCCAGTAAATGATACACTTTCCGAAGACACAGATTGTGATGCATGTGCTAACCACTGATAACCACTGAATCGCCCTTGGTCTCCAGCTCCCCATCTTTGCAAGCAGGTCATTATCAGCCCTATGCTGTCCTCTGATGCAGAGAAGACAAATTCCTCAAGTTAGCTACTTCTTGCCTATTTTTCCATTCTCTGCTGCAGGAAAGAATGTTCATACAAGACATTAGAAGTTCTTTTCTGTTTGGCTCCCTGAGCTTGCGTTACTAGGGTCATCATGGTGGGATGCACAGAACAATGGCTATGAAATGAGCCAGCACAGATTTTGAATCCCACGTCTGGCCTGGTGTACGTCACTGAGTGCTTCTTCCTCTGAGGCACAGGAATAAGGATGGTTGTATTACAGGAATGGTGTAAGTAGAGTGTCTGGCACAGAGCCTAGCGGATGGTTACTGTTCCACAGATGCTGATTTACTTCTTCCATACAAGTAGTTGAAACAAGTAATGTGCTGCTTATTTCCCATTTACTCTTTCAAATCCACTCCCTACCTTTCTTCAACTGCCTCTTTGCTACAGGAGGTTAAGTATACACTGCATCAATGCGTCCCCTTGCCCTCTGGCTTCACTTAGATCCAGACACTGAGAAGCACCATTTGGGTACTGGAAGCAAAGAAGAAAGTAAAATCAGATTTTAAAATCATCTAGCTCCCTCCCTACTGAGTCAGCCGAGCTGGGTGTGCACCTCTAACAAAGGCAGCTCTCTCCATAAACCGTCCTCTCTGGGCTCCCATAACCACTCCCTCCCTTACTCCTCGGGCCTAGGGATAGAATGACTCCTAGGCTCCTAGCCCTAGGGTGATGCCCCATCCATTACTGATCTCCCTTAATCCTGCCCACGCCATTACAAATAGTGCTTAAGGTCTCCTCAATTACCCCATTGGTATAGCATGTTTCCTACTGGAACCCTGAATGACATAGACAATTGCTGGCAAAATGAGGAAGACACCTAGAGCAGTCTGTAAGGTGTGTGTCAAATCATTCAGACACAATCACACACACACACACACACACACACACACACACACACACACATTCTAGCTTGGTATTTATTGTATTGGATGTGCCCTGGATGACACATCCATCCTTTTCCTTGTTCTGTTAAGAATGGCCCTTTTTATAGTGGAAAAAAAAAAGAAGAATGGGGATCATTCTGAGATGTACAGGAATATTGAAACACTATATTGTGTACCAGGAACTAACGTAGCATTGTAGGTCAATTATACTTCAAAAACAAACAAACTCATAGAAAAAGAGATCAGGTTTGTGGTAACCAGAGGTAAGGGAGGAGGGAGAGGGGGATTTGGATGAAGGTAGTCCAAAGGTACAAACTTCCAGTTATAAGATAAATAAGTAATAGAGATGTAATGTATGACATGATAAATACTATTAACACTGCTGTGTTATATATGAAAATTGTTAACTAAATCCTAAGAGTTCTCTTCAAAGATTTTTTTCTTTTTCTTTTGTAGTTATATGAGATGATGTATGTTCACTAAACTTACTGTGGCGATCGTTTCATGATGTATGTAATTCATATGCTGTACACCTTAAACATATACAGTGCTGTATGTCAATTATATTTCAATAAAACTGAAAGGGAAAAAATAATAAAAGAAGGAGGAGGAGAAGTAGAGGAAGAAGAAGAGGAGAAGAAGAAGGAAGGAAGGAAAGAAGGAAGGAAGACACCACTAAGAAAAATAAGACAAGACACGGACTAGGAAAGAACCTATGTAACCAAATAACAAATACAAAAAAAACGTGTATTCAGTACATGTAAATAACTTCTACAAATCAACAATAAAAAGACAAAAGGCAATTTAAAATGTGCAGAAAACATACAGTCATCTCTAAATGCAGACACACACACACACACACACACACACACAATGGCCAATGAGCACAAGAAAAGGTAATCAACATCATTAGACATAGGGTAACGAAAATTAAAACCACGATATCACTTCATTCCAAGCAGGATGACAAAAAAAAAAAAGACTGACAATACCAAACGTTGGTAGAAATGCAGAGCCACCGGAACACTCATCCGCTGCTGATCAGTGTATAAAATGATACAACTACATTGGATGGGCCATAAATTGACGATTGCTGAATCTGGGTGATGGGTACATGCATATTCATTACTCTACACTCTCCAATTTTGTATAGGTATGACATTTTCTATCATAGAAACTTTAAAAGAAAAAAGAGTAAACGTCTGTACCCAAGGAAATGATCCTGATTCTCAGGAAAAAGATATATTTTCCCCAGCAATTAATACCAACCAATGGTATTGGTTGTTTCATACTCAGGCTGCACGTCAGAGGCTTTTTAAAAATGTCAATCCCAGGCCCTACCCTGGGCCATTAAATCTGAATCTCTAGGGATAGGGACCAAGCACAGTATTTTTTTAAACTCCCCTGGGGAGTTTAAAGCTCAGTCATGGACAGGAAACACAGATAAACACCAATACAATCTTAACTCCTGGTTACTTTTCATGTCCCCTTTGGATGTCACAACAGTTAGGGACCTGACAAGAAACAGAATTCACCCCACATGGGTACTATTTGTAGAAATCTCAGCAGGATTAAGAGAATAAGTGCACCCAACAAGAAACCACTGCATGAATTAATCCCTGGAGATGAAGGGATAAGCAGTGGAACAGTGCTTCCAGAGCCCAGTGAGGGCCAGAGCTGCGGGAGAGCCACAGTCCTGCATGGAGCCAGGTGCCAAGGCCCAAGGGAACACAAATAAGTACCCTGACCTCCCTCTAGTCCCACCTGCCAGGCTGGCAGGGAAGTGACACAGAGCAGGACAGAGACGGCAGAGCGAAGAGGATGATGTCAGGCAGTTACAGGCGCCCACTGCACAGATGTCAGCAATTCCAATTCCCTGCCACTGGTCTGGCCTGCCCACCAGTGCCTGGCTTCCCCTTCTTGCCCACTGGTGACTGCGGGAACAACTGAATCACTTTCCTGAACCCACCAATGCGGAGAAGGCCAGAGGCCAGTCTGGGAGGGTGCAGGGCAGGGCTTTCAGTTCTGCAGAGACTAAACAGTCTCAGAAAAAGAATATGTCACCAAACTACAGAAACTATGGAATCACATGTTACCTCAGTAGCAGAGACTTAAACTCTGATTTCCCTTTCCCGGCCACTCATTACTGAAAGAAAGAAGGAAAGAAAGGAAAAAAGGACAGAGACTGGAAAGTATTGTTTTCGATGACTGTATCCGAAAATGCTGTATAAAATCTCATTATTATTATTATTATTATTTGCGGTACGCGGGCCTCTCACCGCTGTGGCCTCTTCCATTGCGGAGCACAGGCTCCGGACGCGCAGGCTCAGCGGCCATGGCCCACGGGCCCAGTCGCTCCGCGGCATGTGGGATCTTCCCGGACTGGGGCACGAACCCGGGGCATCGGCAGGTGGACTCCCAACCACTGCGCCACCAGGGAAGCCCTAAAATCTCATTATTTGATGTAGAAGGTCTAGGTAAATCATCTAGCCCATTCCCCTCATTTTACAAGTAAGAGAACTGAGACCAGAGAGGTGAAGTGATTTACCTAACGTCACCATCTGGGTAGGAACAGAGTCCAAATATTGTGACCCCCCAGCCCAAGGCACAACTCATGACACCACACAGCCCCTCAAGTGGTTGACCTCTTTGCCAGGCAAAAGGGGACCATTAGACCCCCAGGGCAGCAAGATCATGTAAATACCTGCCACTTACATTTTACCTTTCATTTCTATCTAGATGTGATTGCCCAGATCTATTTCACGGTAATTACTTGATCCATCTCAGGGGGCAGAGTTTTTACAGCTGAGAAAGGAAATAAATGCTAACAAGCTTCCAGCTGGCTACCCCCAGGAGCAGCTGATCCAGAGGGCCAGGGCTCAGTGGGCCACCTAAGACAGCGAAAAGCTGTCCCAGCCACGTGAGCATGAGAAGGAAGCAGGCTTCATGAGCCTCCTGATAAAAAGCTAGTCAGCTCCCCAAACAGTCGTGTCCCGCATTTATTCACTCAGCCTGCAGGCCTGGGAGCTGGCATCCCAGAAGCTGGCACAGTCGATACATGGTAGAGGCTTAGGCAAGGGCCCTTCCCTGGCAAATTAGGAGTCTCTCTCCTCTGCTGGGGGAAGACACAGGTGATGGGAGACACTGAGGTAGCAGATCCCAGGGATGGAGACAAGGAAGCAGCGTGTTCTCCCCAGCACCAGGCAGGAGGCAATGGGGCAACAACTGAGGGCAGCGCTTCTAAAACAAGATCAGCTCTCCTGAGTCTGGGATCCTTAAACGGAGGTCCAACCGAGGATGAGGGGAAAGACCAGAGACCTCCCAAGATTTCTTCCGCTCGGAGAGCCACATCCTAGAAAGGGTCAGCAGAGGGTGGATCCCGCCAGCCCACATCCCAGAATCCTCAACCACAGCCCTGTCAGTTCCCTTCATAGCACATCACAATCTGGAATTACAAATTTAACTGTTTGTTTACTTGTTTATTATCTGTCTCCCCCACATGACTAAGTTCCACGAGGCCAGGGAGTGTTGCACCCAGTACATCGTAGGCACACAGAGTACCTGATGGAAGTGTTAAATAAATGGGTGACTGTGAAATACCCTTACTCCTCAAGAAGGACAAACCACTTGCAGAGGCAAATGAACTCTGGCATTTGTAAGTAGGATCAATTCCAGTGTTCCTGTATCTCCACTTACCGGGCCAACTGGAACCCACTCTGCCCTGTAAGATAATAACATTTGTATAGAGCTTTGTGGATGTTGAAGCACTTTCATAGCATGGCTTACCCCAAACAACTGCACTGGTAAGTAGGAAACACTCATTCTACCTCCAAATCCAATGCTCTTCCCTCCGGCGGTAACATGATCAGAGTCCTGGTTCTGAGCACACACCAGGGACAGGCTCTATTGTTCCATGTTTGCAGAAGAAAAACAGGAGTCCTGAGAAAATACTGGCTTTGCTAGTCGAAGTTAGGCCTGAAGCAAGAGCCCAAAGTCCTCGAGGGACTTGAAAGGAGGAAAAAAGGAAATTGAGGCTGAAAGGGGCAAGGACACTTCCCCCGCTGGTAGAGAAGAGAAGCAAGGGAGAAAAAAGAAACAGAGAAAAAGGGAGTGTTTCTGGTCTGGTGATTAAACAGTGAGATTAACGAAGCGGCCGCTAATCCTCCGTTTTGCCCCAGATGAAGAAGGTGCATTAGTCACTAGGAGACGGCAGGCCACCCCGCCGGGAACTCATGTTCCCAGCGGGGTGTGCAGTAAGCCCCCGTCTTTGGAAGGGCAAAGTGCTTGACACATATTAAAGCTACTGTTGTTATTAATAATGCCAACACTTTAGATGTGCATAGCTCCATTCCTCCTAAGAGTTTAAAGCCTTTCATACATATTGTCTAATTCCCTCTCAGAATTTTTATTAGAAAAGTGTTCGCGGGTTGCTATGCAAATATATGTAAAAGTTCTTTAAAACATTTAAACACATTTTAGTCTTATCTATTCTCTCTTCCCCTGTCCCTGGTTTAGCACATTTCCATTTTGATTATGTCTTTGAAACCCCAATTTTCAAAACAGAAACCTAAAAGGGCAACTATAAACCTCCAACCTCTGGCCAAACTTACTTCCTTTCCATACCTCTGTGATAAGGAGTGTAGAAGCTTCTCTCACTTCAAAAATAGCACAGGACTGAGGAGGAGTCGGGGAGGGATGGATTGGGAGTTTGGGGTTTGCAGATGCAAACTATTATGTATAGGATGGATAAACAACAAAGTCCTACTGAATAACACAGGGAACTATATTCAGTATCCTGTGATAAACCATAATGGAAAAGAATGTGTGTGTGTGTGTGTGTGTGTGTATAACTGAGTCACTTTGCTGTACAGCAGAAATTAATACAACATTGTAAATCAACTACATTTCAATAAAATAATTTTTTTAAAAAACAGTGCAGGGCTCACTTCCCCCCACCCTTGCTCCACCCTTCCTTTGGTAATTCTGCTCCTGAAGTAACTAAGGGGTGGAAACAATAGTTAATTCACGTTGAGCATCTACTCTGTCCAGGCCACTGTGCTGATTGCTTTACAAACGCTGTCTTATTTAATCCTTGGGACACAGACTTCTAGCTGTCCCCCAGTATCCACAGTAATAGAAATTTTAGCTGGGCACACAGCTGTATTTCCAGTCTCCCTTGAAGCTAGGTGTGGCCATATGACTATTTTCTGGTCAATAATTAAAAGTATCTGTGGAGAATTCCAGGTACGTAGCACCATCTTTAAGCATGTTTTTTCCTCTCCCCTGACTTCACAGGGATTCCACTGGTTTTTACAGCCTGAGAACCGAAAACATAACCCATTGAAAACCCCTGCTCTGACTTTTTCCTGATGATGGTTCAAATTGCTCGCTATTCCTCGACCTCTCCATCTTACTCCTTATATATTGGTGGTCTTTGTTCTCCCCGTCTTAGACCAACCTACTCTTAAAGGAAAACAGCTTGCCAATTTCAAGCAGTCTAGAACGATTTTCCTCTTGTCCTCTTCCCTCTACAGATCCTCCGCTTCTCCTCACCTCTTCCCAATCCATCTGTAACACCACTATTCACCAGGATCCATTCTACCTCCCAAAAGAGACAGCCAGGCTCCGACTCTGTTTGCATCTGCTGACATCACCCCCCCACACACCCACCTCCTCCATTCCATTCCTTCTCAGTACTTACCTCCTGGCCCACATTATCTCATCCACTTCACACGTTCTCTTTTCTCTTGACTGCAACAGCCATACTGGGGTTTCCCCATAATCCCTCTTAGATCAGGAAGGCAAATATTTATAATTATCCCTATTTTAACAATGGGAAAATAGAGGCACGAAGAGATGTGAGGATTTGTCCATGACTGCACAAAAGAAGGAAGGTGACACCATAGCCTTTGGAATCCCAATCCAGGGCCCTTCTTTTCCCCCCTACATTCCTTTCATTCTCTCAGATACCCTCCCAGATTCCCTGAAGATCAGGGAATAGGTGGCAACTTTTACTGTCAATTATGGGCACAGCTGGCAGCTTCTCCAAGGTCCTTCAGCAAGTCTTCACTGAAATGAGAACCAAGTGGTCTTCACTCTACCCACCTCACCCTCTGCCTCCAACAAGCCAATACCAGAGAGCTGAGGGAAGTGATTTTATATGTATAGACTTCAACTGATAGACTTCCAGGTATGAAGAAGAGATGGACATAGTTTTCAATAGTCAGTCCTTCGACACTAGGGAAAACACACTCATGACAGCTCAGGAGAACCCATGTGTTAGAGAGAAAAGAGTCTTGACCTGAGCTCTACCATTCACCAGAGCATCAGGAGAAATAGGGCTGAGGGGGACTTCTCTGGTGGCGTAGTGGTTAAGCGTCTGCCTGCCAATGCAGGGGACATGAGTTCGAGCCCTGGCCCGGGAATATCCCACATGCCACGGAGCAACAAAGCTTGTGCGCCACCACTACTGAGCCTGTGCTCTAGAGCCCGCGAGCCACAACTACTGAGCCCACGTGCCACAACTACTGAAGCCCACAGGCCTAGAGCCCACGCTCCGCAACAAGAGAAGCCACCGCAATGAGAAGCCCGTGCACCACAGCAAAGAGTAGCCCCTGCTCGTCACAACTAGAGAAAGCCCGCACGCAGCAACGAAGACCCAACACAGCCAAAAATAAACTTAAAATTAATTAATTAATTAGTTAACTTTAAAAGAAAGAAATAGGGCTGAGAACAGAGTGGCCTTGAACAAGACCTTTCCCTTCTCTGGAGAGTACTTCCATCTTCAGCATCAGGACCCACTGAAATGGGTCCTCAGATGTTCAGGGGATGCGGAGTGTCCTACAGAAGCTGCAACAGCACTGAGAAGGTACCATCTAGAGACAGAATTAGAGAAGCAGGGGCTATTTTATTAACTCAACAGGATTTGTGGATTAACTGGAAGTGGATGAGGGCAGAGGAGTCACTCCTTCATAAAGCCAGGTGTCTTAGCTATCTTTGTACCCCTAGTTTTTATCGCCCACAGAATGTCCTAAATATTTGATGAATAAAGGAAGGAATGAAATGGGAGTGAGGCTAGGAAGTTGACCAAACATCTCTTATTGGGTAAGACAGCTCCATATTCCATCATGATATCTGGCTCTGCATCCTAGATACCTGAGAGACTGAGACTGGAGAACAGCAGATTTTCCTACTTATTCAACATGGTTTCACACATTCACATTTTAAGTGCATTCACACTCATCATCCTATTTATTATGATATTGAAAAGTAACCAACAGAGAAGATTTGGTTATCAGAATTGGACTGTGCAGAACCTGATGCTCAGAGATACTCAAGTAGCTGATTCCACATCCAGAAAGGGAAGGATCCAGATATTCTAACCCTAAACCTGTGCTTGTTCCAGGATCAGGTACTCAAGAAGCTGGATACTGTAGGGAAATCACCCACAAAGAGAGGGACTGAACCACCTGACATCACATAGGAAAGAGTTGCATATCACACCATCAACTTCCACCTTTTGGAAAGGGCTGCTAGACATATAACCCTCAACTACTGGCCCCCTGGATGGCCCAAGGAGCCCAGAAGTGTGGCTGGAAAAAGGACTGAGTGCAAATGAGTGTCACTAAGAGCTGGCCGAGAGGGATGGGGGTGTGGAGTGGGTAGGTGGTTATGTTGCAAAATTGGCCAGTGGGAGTGGGCAGGACAAAGCACAGAAAAGTAACATTTCTTGAGTACCTACTATGTGGCCGGCTCTATGATAAATACTTTCCTTACACTGTGTCTTTAATACCCACAACAATGCTCCATAGTCGGTAGCATTAAGCTATTTAACAGATAAGGAAACAGAAGATCAGGGAGGTTACTTCACTTGTCTGGAAGTCAGACAATTAGAAGATGGCAAAGCTATGCTATGACTCAAACTGGGGTCCACAGGAATCCAACACCCATCCTCTCTGCACTATTTAGGCTGCCAAATTGTAAGAATATTACCGAAGTTCCTGAACTACCAAGGCCATTACAGGGATAGAGAAATGGCATAAAATTGAATTGTTTGTGTAGAGGATTCTTTCAGGTGGCTATTCAGCATCCATTCCCTTTTTCCTCCTTCCTAAAAAAAATCCCAATTCTGTTCAACTATCCATCCACCTCTCGTGTAACCCAGGTGACTCAGAAAAGCTTACCCTTTTCTAACTCTGGGCATAGATTCTGATTAGTCACAACAAATCAATGGATAGCATTTTTCTGGTGATGCTCACTGATCACACAGTGGACATATGACCTAAATTGGCCCAGATTACATGAAAAAATTCACATTCCATATTTCAGGAAGACGTCCCTCCCTCACTCTTTCCCTTCCCTCCCCCATCTCTCTATCCTCCTCTCCCTCTCTCTTTATCCTAATGCATAAAATCAAGGGCACAGGTTTTCCCAGTTTCTATCGGCAGCCATCTTGTGACCAGGAGGAGAATGAGTCCAAAGGTGAAACAATGTATGGACTTCATATCACAGATATGGAGACAACCTGGCTTCTTGTTGATACTGCTGAACCACTGAGTCACTCAACTCTGAAGCTTGCCCTACTTATGGATTCAATGTTACATAAGATAATTAATGTTCCATGCGTTTAAACCAGGTTGAATCAGGATTTTTGTTATTTGCAGCCAAAATCCTTTCGACAGTTTGTTTTTCATCCTCTGTCTTTACAACAGATATGAAAATGGTTCAGGTTAGGATGGGAGTGGTTAGTGAGGAAATGAGAGTTTGAGTCACTAATAAGTGCCCTAATTCAGTACTCTGAAACTCATCAGTGCTCATCAACACTTAGTCCTGATGCAGCACATGGACAGTACCCCTGACCTCCTGCTGCCTATCCAGATGGCTTCCTGGCAACTCTGGATTTGATAGGTAAATTCTCAGACTTGTGCCACACAGCCATGAGGGATAGGGACAGCCGAAACTGGTTTTAATTAAGCAGTTGGAGGCTGAGAGGAAACTCTTGGTCAGGTTGGAAAATCCTCCCAGTGGCTTGCCTGAGGAGAAAAGAAGATTCTGAGTGAGTAGGTGAGATGAGTAAGACGATGTCCCCACCCCAGCCCCACAGTGTGGGTTGGTGTTGTACGGGGGTTTTTGATTCTCCGTTTTGTAGGTGTAGGAATGTCTGAGAATAAGTAGAGGTGGGAGGAAAGGATAATGGAAGGAAAGGAGCTGGGGCGTTGGAGAAAAGGAGAGGGAGCCCAGGGACTAAAGGACCTTGTGACTCTCTGTGAATAGCCTGGCGGCCTTGGGATCTCCCTCAGGAGAAAACTGTCCTTGGCAAAGCAGCAGAAAAACCTGGTTGAGGGGTTGACCATTTATTCACAGACACTTGTAACAATAGGGGCAGTATGGAGGCAGTTCTGCAGGCACTTTGCAGGCTGCAGGCCACTGCTTGAAAGTTATAGAGGAAGAAAAAAAAGAAAAAGAAAAACAGAAGGTGGAGGGAGAGACAGAGAAAGAGAGAGAGAGAGAGGGAGGAGCCCTCATTTCTGAGAACATATGAGTCACTTTCCGGAGACTCCCAGAAAAATCTGGGAGACATTCAAGGGACTAAGTTCTTGCAGTTATGATGTAGAGACTCAGAACTGTCAATTTTTAGGTATTGATAACTATGTGGTCACATTTGAGTTTGCAGGCTACTAAATCATGAGACGTCTGGATTACAGTAGTATTCCTAGGGTGACCAACTCATTCTAATTTGCTTGGGCCTTTCCTGATTTTAGCAATGAAAGCCCCATGTCCTAGAAAACTCCTCAGTCCAAGTCAGGTCAAAACGTCTCCTCATAAGCAGCCCCTATCCACTCAACCCTTAGACTGAACATGTCCCACACTGGCCATCTTCTTAGTCTACATCAAAATGATTCAACTAGACCCAGCAAAAACAAAAACTGATGACTCTCACTGCCCTAAGCCTTACTTGGGCTCCTGCAGTTGTGTTACTAGCCCGGTTAGAAATCAAGGAGCATCCCAAGAGGAAGAAACCCTGGCCTGAAAGAAATAAAGGGGACAATGGGTAATATCAAAGAGATGGCAAAAATCCCCAGTGTACGAAGTACCACATACCAGATGTCAAGCCTTGCTTACTTTGGGAAGCCGCCAAGCACCTAATGAGCAAAAGAAAGGCTAGTTCAGATGCTCCTTTAAAAGAAATTAGCCAGGGAACAATCAAGAGTCTTGAATGAGCAATTAGCTCAACTGGCCAAGACTTAAAACTCCTACCTCGATCAGAACAGTTAATTGAAATTATTAACCTTTGGAGGGGAAATTACTCTTTTTGAAATTAGTGAATGTGTCATTAGCGTTATGAAGAGCTACAAAGAAAAGGTCAATGAAGCATTTATTTGGAAAGAAGAAGGCCAAACTCTTTATTCAAAACCACAATAATTAAATCAACAATGTATTTAGCCAATGTGGGCATCCTTGAACTATTATGTTAAATATAATAAGGTATACTCTGTTCTAAGTTATCGTGGAGCAGACAGGTTATCTACCAAACCCAGCCAGGGAAAAGGGGAAAATGGAAGCATATGTAAATCAAATAGTCTGCTATGGTCACCCAAATTCAGCCTTGGAATGAGCATGAAAATGGAGATTCCCAGATGCCATCAAGTGTGGTCTATTTAGACATCACTGACTCTGAATTAAAAGCATCCTTCCTTTCATGCTCATTGTACAGTAGATGTTCAATAAGACATTTTAACTGCACTATTTTGGATATTCCAATAATTTAGACCAGTGGTCCTCAAACAGAAGCAAATTTGTCCCCAGGGGACATTTAGCAATGCCTGCAGGCATTTTTATTTGTCACTCCTTGGTGGAGGTGATGGGCAGGAGTGGTTGCTACTGGAATCTAGTAGGTAGAGGACACTACTAAATATCCCGCAATGTACAGGGCAGCCCCTACAATAAAGAATCACCCATGGGCTTCCCTGGTGGCGCAGTGGTTGAGAGTCCGCCTGCCGATGCAGGGGACACGGGTTCGTGCCCCGGTCTGGGAAGATCCCACGTGCCGCGGAGCGGCTGGGCCCGTGAGCCGTGGCCGCTGAGCCTGTGCGTCCAGAGCCTGTGCTCCGCAACTGGAGAGGCCACAACAGTGAGAGGCCCGCGTACCACAATCAAAAACCAAAAAAAAAAAAAAAACAAGAATCACCCAACCCAAAATGTCAACAGTGCCACTGTTGAGAGACTTTGATTCAAATATACTCTAATTTGAAGTTTGATTTTGCTCCAACTATAAAAAGAAAGGCTTTCTTGACAAATTAATGGCACTAACATGATAAATGAAAATATTAGTTTGAGAAGTAAAATAACAGTCTTTGAGAAACTTCCTCGCATGTCAACATTGAGTGTAACAATGACAATTCTTTTGTCTTTTCCTTAAAGCCAATGTGTCAGGATTTTTAGTTGGTAGTCTTCCTTTAATTATTAGTTCTTTAAAGTATTAACACTGTATATCCATTCAAATCTTTCATACTTTAACCATTTTTACTTATTAAGACTGAATTTCTATAAATATGTCCTGGGGATATAATACACACCATGGTGACTATAGTGAAGAAGTCTGTATTATATATTTGAAATTTACTAAGAGTGTAGATGGTAAAAGTTCTCATCACAAGAAAAACCAAATTTGTAACTATGTGAGGTGATGGATGTTGACTAAACTTATTGTGGTAATCATTTTAAATATATACATATATTAAATCATTATGTTGTACATCTAAAACTAATACAATGTTATATGTCAATTATATCTCAATAAATGAATAAATAGATAAATAGACTGGGTTTCTCTATAGCACTGAGCCAATTATTCAAAATTAGTGAGTTTTTTCCTTATTTTTATATTTTTTATATTTATTATATTTCCTTGAAATATATTATATATTTTTATATTGATTATATTTCCTTGAAATATATTTACATATATAACTATATATACATATAATTATCCTAAAATGCACTAATGTATTCATTTTTTATTTTTAATCAAACTTCTCTTTAATGAGAACTCAACTAAAAAGAGATCATATCATTTTTATGTTTCTTTATCTAGTTAGCTAATCATCCAGGGTTTAAAAAAAAAAAAAATAGTAAAACACCACTTTGTCTCTTTGCCCAAAGAGACAGGAGCTAAATTTTTGGCTGGAGTTTAATTCTGTATTTCTATTCCCAAGCATTTAATATTTATTACCTGGGAGACTTCTTTGTCAACAGAGCACATATTAAACCCAGTCACTGGAAGTATGTTTAGATTATATATGTTAATTTACATTTGACAAACTCGCCTCTCTGGCACCTGCTGGGACACTAGCTAAATGCATAGCCTGGTTGTATTTATCCAGACTCCATAAACAAAAAAGCCAAATCCCCACATGATCCAGTGAGAGTTCCTGAGGGAAATGGCAGTTTCCAAGAAAAAAAATTATTCCAGGGTAACTCACAATCTTTGATGAGTCATGTGTTTTTCACCTTGTCTTTCTCCAGAGGAGTGAAGAAGCACCCTTTGAAAGAACACAGTAAGCAAAAATATAGGTAAATACAACCTTCTTTCCTTCTACTCTTGAGTCTTCTAAATTATGTTTGATGGTTGAAGCAAAAATTATAATACGGTCTAATATAGTTCTAAATGTATAGAGAGGAAATATCTAAGACATCTTTATTATAAATAGGGGGAGAAGGGACACAAAGGGAGGCAAGATTTTTATACCTCATACAAAACTGGCAAAATTATGACACCAGCAGACTGTGATAAGATGTGTGTGTGTTTGTGTGACATAACACCTAAAGCAACCACTAAAAACACTCTACAGAGAGAAACACTCAAAGACACTGTAGGTAAATCAAAATGGAATTCTACAAAATGTTCAAATAACCCACAGGAAGGCAGGAAAAAGGAAACAGAGGAATTTAAATAATTTTAAACATAGAGGAAGAACAGAAAGCAAAAGATAAAATGGCAGGTTTAAACCTTAACATAACAATAATTATATTAAATATAAACAGTATGATTAAAAGTAAAAGGTTGAAAGTAAAAGGATGGGAAAAGATACATCATGCAAACACTAATCAAAAGAAAGATGGAGTGGCTGTTTTGATATCAGATAAAGTTGACTTTAAAGCAAAAAAAATTACCAGAGTCAGACAGGGACATTATACAATGTTTAAAAGGATCAATCAACCAATAAAACAGCAATCCTAAATGTAAACATACCAAACAACACAGATGCCAAATATGTAAAGCAAAAACTGATGGAAGCTTTTGGAGAAACAGACAATTTCACAAGTATATCTGGAGACTTCAACACCCTTCAATCAACAATTGCTAGTACATCTAGACAGAAAATCAACAGGATAAAAAAGAACTCAACATTACCATTAACCAACAGAATCTAATCAACATTTATAGAACACTCTACCCAACAGCAGCAGAATACACGTTCTTTTCAAGTGTCCACAGAACATATACCAAAATAGACCATATCCTGGATCATAAAACAAACCTCAACAAACTTTTAAAAATTGAAATCATACAGAGAGTGTTCTATGACCAAAATGGAATTAAAACAGAAATCAATAACAAAGATAACAGGATAATCTCCAAACACCTGGAAACTAAACAACACCCTTGTAAATAATTTATAGGTCAAAGAGGAAGTCTCAAGGAAAATCAAAAAATATATTTAACTGAGCAAAAATGAAGATACAAGGTAACAAAATTTGTGGGACAGAACTAAGGCGGGGCTGAGAGAGAATTTTATAGTACTAAATGCATACATTAGAAAAAATAAACCCAAATCAAGCAGAAGGAAGGAAATGATAAAGAGCAAAAACAATCTCCCAACCCAGATGGTTTCATTGGAAATTTCTACCAAATGCTTAATAAAGAATTAACACCAATTTTACACATCCTCTTCCAGAAAACAGAAGAGAAAGGAACACTTCCCAGTTCATTTTATGAAGCTAGTATCATGCTGAAACCAAAACCAAACAAAGACAGTATTAAAAAAAAGAAAACTACAGACAAATATCTCTCATGAACATTGATACAATAATCCTTAACAAAATACTAGCAAATGGTGCTCATTTCGGCAGCACACATACTAAAATTGGAACGATACAGAGAAGATTAGCATGGCCCCTGCGCAAGGATGACACGCAAATTTGTGAAGCGTTCCATATTTTTAGAAACGAAGACCCAACACAGCCAAAAATAAAAATAAATAAATTTATTTTTTAAAAAAAATACTGGGCTTCCCTTGTGGCGCAGTGGTTGAGAGTCTGCCTGCCGATGCAGGGGACAGGGGTTCGTGACCCGGTCCGGGAAGATCCCACATGCCGCGGAGCGGCTGGGTCCGTGAGCCATGGCCACTGAGCCTGCGCGTCCGGAGCCTGTGCTCTGCAACGGGAGAGGCCACAGCAGTGAGAGGCCCGCGTACAGCAAAAACAAAAAACAAAAAACAAAAAAAACTAGCAAATGGAATTCAGTAATATAAAAAACTTACAGACCATGATCAAGTGGGGCTTATTACAGGGATGGAAGGCTGGCTCAATATTCTAAAATTAATCAATACAATCCACCATATCAAAGGCTAAAGAAGAAAAACATACGATCATATCGGTCAATATAGAAAAACACTGGACAATTTTGAACACCCATTCATGATTAAAAAAAAAAACTCAGAAAAATAGGATAGAGGAGAACTTCCTAAACTTGATAAAGAACATCTAGAATACACTTACAGCTAATATTATACTTAAAGGTAAAAAACTGAATGCTTTCCCTTTAAGATGAGGAATGAGGCAAAGATGTTCACTCTCACCACTTTTACTCAACATAGTCCTGGAAGTTCTAGTCAACATATTATGGCAAGAAAAGGAAATAAAAGGCATTCGGATCAGAAAGCAAGAAATAATACTGTCCCTATTTTCCAATGACTTAATTATCTATATAGAAAAACCGAAGGAAATCTACAAAACATCTCCTGGAACTAATAAATGAGTTCAGGAAGGTTGTAGGATACAAAATAAACATACAAGAATTGACTGTATTTTACATACTAGCAATAGACATGTGAATACAAAAATTTTAAATATAATACCATTTAAAATCACTCAAAAAATGAAATACTTAGGTATAAATCTTACAAAACATGTGCCATACTTCTATGCTGAAAACTATACACTGTTGATTAAAGAAATCAAAGAAAATCTAAATAAATGGAGAGACATACCATGTTCATGGGTTGGAAGACTCAACATAGCTAAGATGTCATTTCTCCCTGAACAGACATACAGTTTTAACACAATTACCATCAAAACCCCAGCAAGATTTTTTTGTATCTATAGACAAGATTATTCTTAAAATGTATATGGAAAGACAAAAGAACTAGAATAGACAAAACATTTTGAGAAAGAAAATAAAGTGGTAGGAATCTATCTACTCATCTTTGAGACATTTTTTTTCCCTAGTCCAATCCCTTGGCTTTTTTAAAAAAAATAAATTATTTATTTATTTATTTATTTTTGGCTGCATTGGGTCTTTGTTGCTGCACGCGGGCTTTCTCTAGTTGCAGTGAGTGGGGGCTACTCTTCCTTGTGGTGTGTGGGCTTCTCATTGCGGTGGCTTCTCTTGTTGCAGAGCACAGGCTCTAGGCACATGGGCTTCAGTAGCTGTGGCACGTGGGCCCAGTAGTTCCGGCTCACGGGCTCTAGAGTACAGGCTCAGTAGCTGTGGCGCACGGGCTTAGTTGCTCCACAGCACGTGGGATCTCCCTGGACCAGGGCTCAAACCCGTGTCCTCTGCATTGGCAGGCAGATTCTTAACCACTGCACCACCAAAGAAGCCCGCTTTGAGACTTACTATATAGCTAACATCATCAAGACTGCCTGGTACTAGTGGAGAGTGAAACACACAGATCAATGGAACAGAGTAAAGAATGCAGAAACAGACCCACAAAAATATGCCCAACTGATTCTTGACAAAGGAGCAAAAATAATTCAACAAATGGTGCTAGAGGAACTGGTCATCCATAGGTCCAAAAAAATGAACCCTGACCTAAGTCTTACATCTTACACACAAATTGACTCAAAATGGATCACAGACTTAATGTAAATCATGAAACTATAAAACATTAGAAAGAAAGCTTAAGGGAAAATCTTCAGGATCCAGGGTTAGGCAAAGAATGCTTAGACTTGATACCAAAAGCATAATCCATAAAAGGAAAAATCAGTAAGTTAGACTTCATCAAAATTTTAAAGTTTGCTCAGCAAAAGACTCTGTTAAGAGAAAATATTTGCAAACCACATATCCAACAAAGGACTAGCATCTAGAATATATAAAGAACTTTCAAAACTTAACAGCAAAGAAACTAACAATCCAATTAGAAAATGAGGGAAAGAAATGAACAGACATTTCACCAAGGAAGATATACAGATGGCAAACAGGCACACAAAAAGATTTTCACATCACTAGCCACTAAGGAAGTGTAAATTAACACCACAATTAGATATCTCTACACACCTATCAAAATGACTAAAATAAGAAATAGTGGCAACATTAAATACTGAAGAGACTGTAGAGAAACTGGATCATTCGCACATTGCTGTTGAGAAAGTAAAAAGGGATAGCCTCTCTGGAAAACATTTTCTTAAAGAACTAGGCATGCGACTACCATATGACCCATCAACTGTACACTGGGAGTGGAAAACTTCTCTGTAGGATTGTCAAGTGTATGTGAGATGCTCAAAATTCCTGAATCTCTCCACCCCAACAAATGCCACCCTTTCCCCATTACTGGAACAACTAAAACTTGCCCTACTCACTCCAAAATCACCCCCAACGGACAAGACCAGCCACACTGAAAACCACTGCATTAGATGCTGACAATAATCTATAGAGCTGGTAGGAAAAGGCTACTTCATGAACGAGAAGCTGAAGGGTCTCAGTGAGATTAAGGCACCCAAACAAAATCATACAGCAAGTAATTTCTATACCACTGTTTTCCACCACTTCATACTGCCTCACATAATCATCTCACGCCATTACATTTCTAGTTAGCTACAATTTTCAAAGCTCTTTTAAAAGTATTATCATAATTGATCCTTAAAATGTTCTGGCTAAAACCAAATGGTAGAAGGCCAAGATAGTGACAGTGGTTGCAGTCTGTTTTAGCCCATATGGTTGACATCCTGGCAGGTGCTAACCTAAAGCTGACAGCCAAAGGAGGACCAGCCAGCCTGGAAGGCCAGATATGTTCACTGCCATAACCCTGGGATTGGCCAGGACCTTACTCTGCTTCGCTTAGAAGTGAGGGGTTATTGCTTACACAGCTCTCCCTTCTCCTTTTCTTAATCAGGAGAATCTGCTTCAATAGTAACAAAAGTATCAAAAGAAAGCTCATTGATAGCATTTCTGATGATACTTCATGAAGTGCATGAAAAGAAATAAGGAGGTATGTCTTTAACATTAACCCACAAGTAGAAGATACCACTCTCACTCACAGTTCACAACTTCCTGCCTCTGCATCTGCAAAATGCTCACATTCCTACTCATAGCTGCCTCCTTCCCACCCAGTGTAGTAAGGCTCCCCTGCTTAAGACTTATCCCTCCCCCTGTTTCTGGATACCACCCACTTTCACCTCATTTTATTGATTACCCCATCTCTTTCCTGCATCTTCAGACTTTCTCATCCACTGGCTCTTTCCCATCGAGCTCCTTTAGCCTTGTGTCCTCTGCAGAATATAGTCCCTCTCCTCCTGAAGGAGGACGTTCCACTCCTCTTCCCAAAGGAATCTGGCATTTGGCCCATCACTGCACGTTAACTGCTCTTGCCGAAGATGCCGACGTCTACCTTTGGGCTAACTCTTCAGGCACTCTTCGCTCCTTATTTTAGTTCACTCATCCTCATCATTTCATATTGTTAACCTCTCCCCTACTAAACACTCTCAACCACAGCCCAGGCCCCCCTGGTTTTCCTCCTGCTCTCTCATCACTGGACCTTCCTCTTCCTCTGCCTGTCACTCAAACGTTGATTCCTTACGCTCACTTCTCTTTTCCCTTCATACCCTCTCCCATCATTTCGTTTACCATCTATATTACCAGCCCACACCACTCTCTCAAGCTCCAGAGCCATGGAACCCACCTTCTACTCAACACCCCCACTTTGTCCCACTGGGGCCCAAATTCAACAAGTCCAAGACTGAACCATCATCCTCCCCCCTCAAACCTTTCCTTGAATATGTATATGACACTTTCATACAACAGCCACCCTTGACTGTTCTCCTTCCTCACATCCACATTAAATTTCTCACCACGTCTACTTCACCTTCTCAAAGTCCTTCAAACTAGCTTCATTTCCAGTGACACTGCCTTAGACCACCAGACCACCCCCAACATTTATCAACTGGAAATCTGCAATAGCTTCCTAACTGGCCTCTCTGCCCCTAATTGTGCCCCCTTTCCATTCTTTCAATCTTAATAAGAGTGATTTTCTAAAATGTGAATATCACCACATCATTTTCAGTCTCAAAACCCTTCAGCAATTTCTCAGTGTCTTTCAGATGAAGCCTAACATTACCATGGCCTCTGATGGGGCCGGACCTATCTCTCCAGCTTAATCTCCTTCTCCCTTCCCTATCTCACACCCTATAGCTACTTCCTCCGAAAAGTAAACTTCTTTCAATTCTCAATGCACCACATTATCTTTTGCCCCTAGGACTTCAAAGAAGAAGAACTCACTGTCTGGAATCTTCATTTTTCAACTCCTCCCTCATCCTTCAGACCTCACATACTACTACTTCCTGACCTCTGTTTGATGGGGCTGAGTCCCCTGCTTTGTTCTCCCAACACCCTGAACTTTCTCTATCATGACACTTAGCACACCTTTTCATAACTGCTCATTTAACTATCTGTTTAAGCTGTAAGTCACTTGATGATACTGGTCTACCTTGCTTACTTTTATATCCATAGTGCTAGCACAGTGCCTAGAACACCCAATCAATATAGTTTTGAATAGAATGTATTAAAGAAGGAGTGAAGTATCAAGAAACTCAAGCCTGTATGGCCACTCTCCTGGGACTGAGCAGTCCCCTCTGCTTCATGTTCTGGCTCATTCAACCTTATGGCGACCCCTGTGCACACCCTCACTCATGTCCCCAAACTCTGCACGTTGTCACCAGTGCTCTCTGTTCACATCATGTCAGCTTTCAGAAAACAGTGCCCATACTGCATGACCTGCTGGACCAGCATCAGGAAGGACCTCTGGATGTCATGATTTCAGAAACCATAAGAAAATTCACTCCCTGTCCCACCACAAAAAATAACAATACTTTCCTTTGGGTAATTTTCAAAATTCCTTTATGTAGGGGTCAAAGCTATTGTTTCTTAACTAGAAGCAAGTCAAAATGCAATTGCCTTTTAAACTTACACTACAGAAATAAAAATTACAGGCCCTAAATTCTTTAACCATTGACTAAAATTAAAGTTCTGGGGATCTAAGGTACAACTTGGTGACTATAATTAACAATACTGTATTATATTCTTGAATGCTGCTAAAAGAGTAGATCTTAAATGTTCTCACCACAAAAAAAAAAAAGGTAATTATGTGAGGTGATGGAGGTGTTAACTGACCTTATTGTGGTAATGATTTTATAATATATACATGTATCAAGTCAACATGTTGTACACCTTAAGCTTACACAATGTTATATGTCTACCATATCTCAATAAAGCTGGGGAGAAAATAAAAATAAGATATTTTTTAAAAAGCCACAAGTTTTTTGATAAAAGAGCTTTGGGAGATTAAGAAGCTGACATGAGACTTTGAGAATACTCTGTACAGAGCTAACAATTACACCTCGTTACATAGATACGGAAAGAACTGGAAAATATTTACCAGTCAACTCAATTTGAAGCCACTAAGAATACAAACATAAGATAGACTGGAGGGAGAGGATGCTTTTTTGTCAGCTTTATACTTTTTCAGTATTTTATCACCATAAAATTCAGTAGTCTGTACACAAAGGTTTCTTGTGGGATTTTGCTATTAACTATAATGGTTAATTATTACACAGCCTCTAACCTTGAGACTATAAAACTCACCGAACTGCCCAGTGTAGGAAATTGCTTTTATCAATCATTGTTTATTTGTTACAGGAAATTGCATTTTGTAATATTTAACCCACAGTGACTTCACTGAGCTTGCTATAATTAAGTCAACCAGTATAAAAACTATTCAGATCCTCTTGGGGTTAGAAAGAAAAATCACCTGTCTTTTTTCTGGTACCAATTATCGTACAAGTAAATATAAACAGTGATGATACACAGCAGGAACATTTTAAAACAATACCAAAGTACCTCAACTTTTTCCGCTGCAGCTCTAAAGTATAAATGACTGAAAGCAGTGCCTTCCATGGGGTTATAACTGGGGAGGAAAAGAGCTGGAGGGCACTAGAGCCCAGTGATCTTTCAAGGGTGAGGGAGAGAGTCCCACATGCAGAGTAAGAGGGAGATGTGGGGTGATTCAGAAGGGGAAGAAGAGGGAACCGAACTGAGTACTATTCTAGAGAGATGCTGGATGATAGTGATTCTGCATTCAGCCTTTGGAGTTCCATGTACCTGGGTTCAAATCCTGGCTCTGCCTGCCACTCACATACTTTATCATCAAACAACTTGCTTAATCTCCCTGAGCCTCTGTTTCCTCAACTGTAAAATAATGATACTAACAGTCAATTCATGGAGGGGTAAGAAGTAAGAGAGAGGCTTATGGTTTTTCTCTCCAATTTGTTAATATGCTGTATCACATTGATTGATTTGCATATATTGAAGAATCCTTGCATTCCTGGGGTAAACCCCACTTGATCATGGTGTATGATACGTTTAATGTGCTGTTGGATTCTGTTTGCTAGTATTTTGTTGAGGACTTTTGCATCTATGTTCATCAGTGATAGTGGCCTGTAGTTTTCTTTCTTTGTGACATCTTTGTCTAGTTTTGGTAACAGGGTGATGATGGCCTCACAGAATGAGTTTGGGAGTGTTCCTCCCTCTGCTATATTTCAGAAGAGTTTGAGAAGGATAGGCGTTAGCTCTTCTCTAAATGTTTGATAGAATTTGGCTGTGAAGCCATCTGGTCCTGGGCTTTTGTTTGCTGGAAGATTTTAATCACAGTTTCAATTTCATTGCTTGTGATTGGTCTGTTCATATTTTCTATTTCTTCCTGGTTCAGTCTCAGAAGGTTGTGCATTTCTAAGAATTTGTCTGTTTCTTCCAGGTTGTCCATTTTATTGGCATATAGTTGCTTGTAGTAATCTCTCATGAGCCTTTGTATTTCTGCAGCGTCAGTTGTTACTTCTCCTTTTCCATTTCTGATTCTATTGATTTGAGTATTCACCCTTTTTTTCTTGATGAGTCTGGCTAATGCTTTATCAATTTTGTTTATCTTCTCAAAAAACCAGCTTTTAGTTTTATTGATCTTTGCTATCGTTTCCTTCATTTCTTTTTCATTTATTTCTGATCTGGTCTTTATGATTTCTTTTCTTCTGCTCACTTTGGGGTTTCTTTGTTATTCTTTCTCTAAATGGTGATCACCTCAATAGATGCAGAGAAAGCTTTCGACAAAATTCAACACCCAGTTATGACAAAAACCCTCCAGAAAGTAGGCATAGAGGGAACTTTCCTCAACATAATAAAGGCCATATATGACAAGCCCACATGGTCCTCAATAGTGAAAAACTGAAACCATTTCCACTAAGATCAGGGACAAGAAAAGGTTGCCCACTCTTACCACTATTATTCAACATAGTTTTGGAAGTTTTAGCCACAGCAATCAGAGAAGAAAAAGAAATAAAAGGAATCCAAATCTGAAAAGAAGTAAAACTGTCACTGTTCACAGGTGACATGATACTATACATACAGAATCCTAAAGATGCTACCAGAAAACTACTAGAGCTAATCAATGAATTTGGTAAAGTAGAAGGATACAAAATTAATGCACAGAAATCTCTTGCATTCCTATACACTAATGATGAAAAATCTGAAAGAGAAATTAAGGAAACACTCCCATTTGCCATTGCAACAAAAAGAATCAAATACCTAGGAATAAACCTACCTAATGAGACAAAAGACCTGTATGCACAAAACTATAAGACACTGATGAAAGAAATTAAAGATGATACAAATAGATGGAGAGATATACCATGTTCTTGGATTGGAAGAATCAACATTGTGAAAATGACTCTACTACGCAAAGCAATCTACAGATTCAATGCAATCCCTATCAAACTGCCAATGGCATTTTTCACAGAACTAGAACAAAAAATTGCAGAATTTGTATGGAAACACAAAAGACCCCAAATAGCCAAAGCAATCTTGAGAAAGAAAAATGGAGCTGGAGGAATCAGGCTCCCTGACTTCAGACTATACTACAAAGCTACAGTAATCAAGACAGTATGGTAATGGCACAAAAACAGAAATATAGATCAATGGAACAGGATAGAAAGCCCAGAGATAAACCCACACACATATGGTCACCTTATCTTTGATAAAGGAGGCAAGACTATACAGTGGAGAAAAGACAGCCTCTTCAATAACTCATGCTGGGAAAACCGGACAGCTACATTTAAAAGAATGATATTAGAACACTTCCTAACACTACACACAAAATTAAACTCAAAATGGATTAAAGACCTAAATGTAAGGCCAGAAACTATCAAACTCTTAGAGGAAAACATAGGCAGAACACTCTATGACACAAATTACAGCAAGATCCTTTTTGACTCACCTCCTAGAGAAATGCAAATAAAAATAAACAAATGGGACCTAATGAAACTTCAAAGCTTTTGCACAGCAAAGGAAACCATAAACAAGATGAAAAGACAACCCTCAGAATGGGAGAAAATATTTGCAAGTGAAGTAACTGACAAAGGATTAATCTCCAAAATTTACAAGCAGCTCATGCAGCTCAATATCAAGAAAACAAACAACCCAATCCAAAAATGGGCAGAAGGCCGAAATAGACATTTTTCCAAAGAAGATATACAGATTGCCAACACACACGAAAGAATGCTCAACATCATTAATCATCAGCGAAATGCAACTCAAAACTACAATGAGATATCATCTCACACCGGTCAGAATGGCCATCATCAAAAAATCTACAAACAATAAATGCTAGAGAGGGTGTGGAGAAAGGGAACCCTCTTGCACTGCTGGTGGGAACGTAAGTGGATACAGCCACTATGGAGAACAGTATGCAGGTTCCTTAAAAAACTAAAAATAGAACTACCATACGACCCAGCAATCCCACTACTGGGCATATACCCTGAGAAAACCATAATTCAAAAAGAGTCATGTACCAAAATGTTCATTGCAGCTCTATTTACAATAGCCAGGACATGGAAGCAACCTAAGTGTCCGTCAACAGATGAATAGATAAAGAAGATGTGGCACATATATACAATGGAATATTACTCAGCCATAAAAAGAAACGAAATTGAGTTATTTGTAGTGAGGTGGATGGACCTAGAGCTTGTCATACAGAGTAAATAAGTCAGAAAGAGAAAAACAAATACCGTATGCTAACACATATATATGGAAACTAAAAAAAAAAAAACAATAACAACAACAAAATGGTCATGAAGAACCTAGGGGCAAGATGGCAATAAAGACACAGACCTACTAGAGAATGGACTTGAGGATACGGGGAGAGGGTAGGGTAAGCTGGGACAAAGTAAGAGAGAGGCATGGACATATATACACTACCAAACGTAAGGTAGGTAGCTAGTGGGAAGCAGCGGCATAGCACAGGGAGTTCAGTGCATAGCACAGGGAGATCAGCTCGGTGCTTTGTGACCACCTAGAGGGGTGGGATAGGGAGGGTGGGTGGGAGGGAGACTCAAGAGGGAAGAGATATGGGGATATATGTATATGTATAACTGATTCACTTTGTTATAAAGCAGAAACTAACACACCATTGTAAAGCAATTATATGCCAATAAAGATGTTTAAAAAAAATAGAGAGGCTTATAAGGTGTTTCGCTCAGTTCTTAGCATGCAATGATGTTGGATAAATGCTAGGTGTTATTTTTGTCTTTATTATTATTTTCGTTCCATTTCACTGCTTCACTTAGGTCCAGCCTTGTTGACAAAGATGCCCAGAAGTGTAATTCACTGGGGGCACTTCCACCTGCCCCCTGCCCCAGGGCAGTGTCACAGAGCCTTCATAGTGGCCTTGCTGCTGGAAAGGTTGTGCAGTGCCTTGTCCTGGCTCATCTTTGTCACTGGAATTCTCATCTCAGGGCTCTGACACGGTAGTTTCCTGGTGACAGCCACATCTTCTGGGTATCCAGTCAAGCATAGTGAAAAGGCCATTCTAAAACATCTATCGTCGTGTTGTGGCAAAGTGGAGAGAGCATAAGATCTGGGACCAGACATATCTGAATATCAGTGCTCACCATCTGAGTCTGGTACATCAGCGTCTCTCCAGATTCTTCATCTTAGATTGGGTGTACTGCCACCCACCCTCCAGATTCATTGGGAATGGAAACTGCTCGTCACAGCGCCTGGCACAAGGGAGGTGACTCAACAAATGTTAATTATCACTATTATTACACTTGTAATCATTGTGAGAGTTTCTGTTGGATTCTCCTCAGATTCTGAGAAATACTGAAGATTAGGACTAGAATTGAGTTCAAAGATCAGCTACATCCTCTTACATGGAAGCTGAATGCTCCAATCTACCTAAATCTCAAAGGCTCCAAGCCTTTATCGTTCTGTTGACAGGAAGTCTTACCTTTCGCAGGTTGCCCTTCTCCAAGTTTTCCTTGTAATTCTCAGGATGCATATATGTAATCATGACTTAGATCTGTGGTCATGGCCTCTGCCATGGTTCCCCCTCTGTGATGGTCCCATGGACTTGAACGTTGGCCCTGCACCTTGGAAGAACAAACCCTTCTTCCAAAGTGAGAAGGGTACTATCCCTTCTGTGTCACATCTGTCTGTGGGAGGAAAGGTCCCCAGCAAGTGTTTACTGATGTGGCACTTTAAATTCACAAACAAAAGCCCTCTGTTGTAGGATGGCTGGGTCTAGACAAACTCATGACCCTGCTGTCACACTGTCCCCAGACACTTATATCTCATTTTAAAATCAGGATCTCCTTGCCCAACCCCTTCTTCCTTCTCTTGAGTTCTCTCTCAATGGCTTCCCTCATTCCCCTAGAATGGGACTTCAGTCAGACACATGTGCACACACACCAATCCATCAGACATGTCTATAAATGTTGGAATCCCAGCTATGGACAGCAGTGAAGTCTTTTTATCCTAGGCCCTTTGCAAATAAGTGTTTGCAAACAGTTACATGGCGTCAGCAACGTCTCCTAACTCCATTCCCCAAGAGTCCCAGCTTAGCCCCGCCAAGACTCACGCTAACACAACAGGTGAGGAAAACCCAAGGTTAAGTGATTGAGCTGGGACACATCAGCAGCTGGTGGCAGAGTGGGAACTAGAACCCCAGTCCAGGGCTCGGTCTCCCCCCACCCACACTGCCCCCTTTCAGTGCACAAGCTCCCTCCCCTATGCTGATGCCTTTGATTTAGCCAGATGGTTGACACATTTTTTCCCCCTTTGCCAAAAGGATGATTTGCTTTCCAAAAATCTCAAATTAAGCAGCTCATGACTGCTTCTTAAGATAAAGAGAATTGAATTCTAACAAAGCACTGTAGAAAGCAACTTGACAGGACCATGTTTCTTCTGTTTCCTATCTCTTGAGGCCAGATGCTGCTCTCTCCTGTCCACCCACAGGGGATTTGTGACTGGGTTTGAATTCTTAAACACTGTCTCCTGGAAAAGGCCCCAGAGCCACTGGTGTGCCTGCAAGAAGGAAGAAACACTTGGCCAAAACCAACCCAGTGTTGGCAGGCCCTAAGGCATTTTCAAGTCCTGAACTCAGCTTTCGGTGCTAAAAAATATGTCGGCAATTGCTGAGTTTCAGAAGCAAAAGGGAACTAAGACTTGAGGCTCTTCCTACTTAGGGGGAAAAAAAAAGGCAGTCCAAGGCTTCAGACCCACTGTGCTGACCACAGTGCCACCTTACCTTTGAATCATCTAGTTATGGATTGCTAGCAGGACATTTGAGGGTAGTTTAGGGCAAGAAGTTTTTGACTAATATTTATGCAGAAATTTTATTTTCCATGTGTTAAAGCATTTTGCAGAAATCTTCCATTCCTCCCATGTAACTTAAATCAGTCCTTAGGAACACAAATAGAGACAAGCACAAATTCATCTGACCACGTTTTAGAGGCGTCAACTCAGAGTTGACCATGCCAATTCACAATGCTGGAGAATATCTAACAGATTACACTCTTGGCTTCTCAAGGAAACATGGCAGTCATTCACTCTCGGTTGTTAAGCTCTTTCACTCCTCTGCGATTCTTTTACAGCTGAGGATCCTTGCTCCCAAACCTCCTCTTAGCGCCCTATCATACTTAAAAACGCCGATCCATATACAAAATCGGGGTGGGGGGGCGCTTCCCTGGTGGCGCCGTGGTTAAGAATCTGCCTGCCAATGCAGGGAACACGGGTTCGAGCCCTGGTCTGGGAAGATCCCACATGCCACAGAGCAACTAAGCCCGTGCGCCACAGCTACTGAGCCTGCGCTCTAGAGCCTGCAAGCCACAACTACTGAGCCCGTGTGCCACAACTACTGAAGCCCACGTGCCCTAGAGCCTATGCTCCGCAACAAGAGAAGCCACTGCAAAGGGAAGCCTGCGCACCGCAACGAAGAGTAGCCCTACTCGCCGCAACTAGAGAAAGCCTGTGCACAGCAACGAAGACCCAACGCAGCCAAAAATATATAATAATTTTTTTTAATAAAATGGGGGAATCTGAGTACTAGTTTTCTCAGGCTGCTATAACAACGTACCTCAGATTGGGTGGCTTGAAAACAACAGAGATTTATTTCTCACAGTTCTGGAGGCTGGAAGCCCAAGACCAAGGTATGGGCACAGGTTTGGTTTCTTCTGAGTCCTCTCTTCTTGACTTGCAGGTGGCTGCCCTCTTGCTGCGTCCTCACATGGCTGTCCCTCTGTGCACATGCCCTGTGGTCTCTCTGTGTGTCCCAATCTCCCGTTCTTACAAGGACACCAGTCAGACTGGATTAGGATCCACTCTAACAGCCTCATTTTAACTTAATCACCTCTTAAGACACTATCTCCAAATAGTCACGTTGTGAAATAGCTGGTATCAGAGCCTCAACATATGTATTTGGCAGGGGGGGAGCGGGGGGGAACACAATTCAGCCCGTAACAGCCTGTCTTTATGGAAAGTTTCCAAATTCTATGAAAGAATAAAGAAACCCATCCCATACGTAACAGCCTTGTGGTTTGGGGGGTTGTGTAGAAAGACATGGTTAGATCTAACATGTGGTTTAATTTTAGGGACTGCATGATTCTTGTTCCCCCAAAATACTTCACATGCCTTCAGCTTCCCTTATTAGAGCTTCATATTTTTTTACTTATATCAAACAGAGTCTTTCTTCTGTTAAAATGCAAACAGCCCTAGACTGAGCCTCATATGTCACTGAGACTTCAGTATAACCATCACTTCCTTCCTAAGAGCAGTTTCTGATGAAGGACAGATGACTGGGCACCTATAGGGCTAGGGAGAAAGTGAAGGGAGGATCACGGAGGGAGGCAAAAGGAACAGAAACATGAAAAGACAGACCTCATTGGCTTCACTGTTTGGCCTAGATAGCAGCAGAGATTGAAAACTGATGCTCCAGTCCATAGGGCTAGCATTGTTGCAAGGAAGCAGCCGCTCAGAGACTAAATTCTCTAGCACGCTCCCCCTTGCCTCTGTGGGGCCATGTGAATGGATTGTGGGCTACGAGGCACTACAGTTCACGGCCTGGCCTATAAAAATATTCTACACACTTTCTATCCTCTCTCTTTTCAATCTACCAGCTGAAAGCAAAGGATTCTGAAGCCCTAAGAAACAGCAGAACCACAAAATGGAAAGAGCCTGGGGTCCTGAATCTACACGAAACACCTGTACTGAACTGTGCTCGTGGGAGTAACTCCTGTTGGTTCAACCACTGAGACTTCAGGGATTCTCCTTTAGAGCAACTGGCAATTCCTTAATTAAGAAGTTAACACAGTCAATGCATGGCTGACTTTGGCAAGAAATTAATAATCCCTTCAAAAGTGGGTGGTTCGTGCTAGTTCATGCCAAGAGTAAATACAGATAATAAGAAGGGTATTATGCATAGAAGGTACTCAATAAATACGTATTCAATGAATAAATGTTCCCAAAGGGACTCTCTGCCTGATAAGGCAATTCAAACTGAGATAGCAGAGGGTGAACACAGATATAAAATGTCAACCCTACCCCCTCCCGCCAAACTGAAAGAAGTGTCTCTTTGTGTTCACGTGTATGAACGATTCAGCTTCTTTTCTGAACAGTGAGAATAGGCAGAAATACGAACATATCTCATATATCTGGGGATGACATATAATCAAAAAGTAAAGTCATCTATGTAAGTCCTACATCTAAAATTTAAAGAATTAAAAAAAGAGAAAATCATCTGTCTTGCAATGTTGAAATAAAACCCATCTGTTTAATTGAAAATAATAATGTAAAACTGACTTTTGTTTAGTCACAAGCAGAGAGCCTCGTTTACCTAGCTATATTAAGGGTGCCTTAACATGGTAGACACATAAGCATTGGTTCAATGACAGCATTAACAATTGAGCACCTGTGGAGTGCAAAGTGCTGTGGAGATGAGTGGAGCCTCTCCCAGAGGCTTGCAGGCCAGTAAGAGAGAACCACATGGTTCAAGAATGCACTCGAACCCAAGGGAGAATGAAATACATGCTAAATAGATGTATAAAAAGCATGCTATGGGAATAAGGACAGTTGATTCTGATGGGTAGGAAGAGAAGGTAGGGTAATAAAGAGCAGGTGGAATTTAGGCTGAGCCCTAAAGTAGAAGAATGGCTGAAGGAATGTCATGGCCAAGGTGATGGAGAAATGGCAGCACCTAGCTGGCCTGAGAAGGCTGGGCACATACAAGGCACTTTAGGTGATGACCTTGTTAAAGAAGGGAGGGGTGCATATCAGGGTCTGATTGTGACTAGAGAGCAAAATCTTAGTCTCAAAATAAGTGGATTTCCTTTCTTTTCCTTCTCCCTCCAAATTTTGAAAAGCACTACTTCCTTTAAACGATATAAAACGGCATTTTATTAAGTTGCTTTAATCTGTGTAAGATGACTAGCATGCCCAAACTACTTTAATGCTACAGAAGTTAAAATAATGTGAAGAAAATAGGTTATAGAATAAAGCATGGGTATATTTTAGTTCTATCTTCTTAAATTATATTAATTTCTGGATAACAAAACCTCATTTTGTTTCAGTTCTTATCATTAGAAGAAACGCTCTTAAGTCCGTATTAGCAATCCAGGTGCCTGTCCTGGTAACTGTGCTTCAGAAAAGGACTTGAATTCAGACTATAGAGTATTTATATGACTGAGTCTAAAGACAGGGTCTTCTAAGAGCTCCTCAAATGTCAACACAATTTAGTTGGTAGTTCATGATCCTTCAAATCATTTTTAAGGGGTACAGAATTAGGAAGAGATGGGCAGACCAAAGTCCTAGCTTAAACCAAGGCTGAGAAAAATGCCAGTCTTTCTTCCATTCATTTAGCAAATATCAGTTAATCATTGTAAATTGCTTAATTAGCAATTATTTACTTTGTACAGTACAATTTTTACTGTTTTAGGCTCCAGGAATGTATAAGTAAAAAAGATTGTCAAGGTCTTTGCTCTCATGGAGATTATTTTCTGTTGGGGGAGAGAGCTCACACACAACAAGACATGGTGGAGGAGTAATCTTTTGAGACCTTTACTGAGGTTTCTCATTGCCACAGCCAACCCCATCTCACCCCACACTTCACTTCCTCATGCCCTTTAAGAAGCAGTGGTCCCTTTCTATTGGCACTGTTCTCAGTGGCTTTGAGTGTGTACGTAGATTTTTTTATCCATAGAAGAGACAATAGTATTGAAAATCAAGGTGTTTGAAGATGAAACACTTTGCTTTATTTTGCCTTGTTCTGTTTTGTTTCAAAAAGCTTGGCTTCGAACATCAAGAAGACAAAGCCTGGAAGAAGAGGGCACACAGTTTACCCATAAATGCAGTTTGGAAGGAGAAGAGTTGAGATGTCTTCTCGCCACTCAGAGAGGAGATCAAAGACCTTTTTGAGTTGAGGGAAAGAGCTTCAAAATTAGTAGATAAAAGCAAGAGAGAAAATGGTTGATGATGGTCACTAAGACAGGGCCCCTTCTTCCCTCTCAGAAAAGAAATTTCAGTTGGGTGTTGATAGAGCCCCCTACATAGGTTCAGGAATGAGAGCAGAGAATTTCTTAAAACCTCACAAAATGTCTCACACAGCAGGGACTGTTCCCAGCAGAGCAGAATGGAGGCTGGCATATTCAGGCAGAAAGAAAACCCAATAGAACTGTCCTCCAACCATGACCTTCCCCTGCCCCACCAGGCTCCTTCAGCACAGAACGGTACAGGAGAGCATCAAAAGGTTTTCCGTAATCCCAGTAAGGGTAGAGTTGTCTAAGAGAGCGCCAGTGGACCAGAAGAGGCAACTTGCCTTGGACAAAAAGGATGCTGGATGACCGGCATGGACTGACTAGATGACAGAGTAGCATGACAACATCAGTGACTGATGGCAGCAGAGACAGAAGTCTCCAACCACTCAGAAGAGATCAGAGTGGACATGAAGTAGATCAGACACCCCTTTCGCAGTCTCCACTCCCATAATCTACCACCCTACAGGGGACTGTGCCATGCACAAGAAACCAACCTTATTGTGTCAAGCCACTAAAATTTAAGGCTGTCTGTGACAGTAGTTAGCTTACTAAAATTATTACTAAAAACAAGTAAATTACCACTTCTTTTGCTTGTTTGAATATGTGACATATAAAATTTGTACCCAGTACATGATAAATACTATGAAAATGAAGCCAGGAGACAAGAGAGATAGTGACTGAAGGAGAAATAAGTGAATGATTTCTCTGTCATGAATAAATGTTCTCTCTGTGAAAATAACATTGGAGCTTAAGCCTGGACATTGAGAAGGAGGCAGCCATGTGAAGTTCTTGAATATGAACGTTCCAGGAAGAAGAAATAAGTGCGAAAGCTTTGAGATAGGGATAAACTTGGTTTATTTAAGGAATTGAAAGAAGGCGACGTGGCTGGAGCAGAGAAAGCAAGAGAGAGTAGAAAGAGATGAGTTAGGGAGATGGACATGATGGTATAATGTAGGGTCATAATGTCAATAGAAAGAAAGAAGTCTGAATTTTATACTAAATTCAATGAGAAGTCATTGGTGAGTATTAAGAAGGGAGGTGATATGATTCCATTTACCATTTATTTTGGCTGCTGTTTGGAGAAAGGATTAGAGTAGAACAAAAATGGAAGCTGAGAGACTAGTTAAAAGGCCATTAAAAGTCTAGGGCTTCCCTGGTGGCACAGTTGTCAAGAATCCACCTGCCTAATGCAGGGGACACGGGTTTGCTCCCCGGTCCGGGAAGATCCCACATGCCGCGGAGCAACTAAGCCATGTGCCACAACTACTGAGCCTGCACTCTAGAGCCCGCGAGCCACAACTACTGAGCCCGTGTGCCACAACTACTGAAGCCCACACGTCTAGAACCCATGCTCTGCAATAGGAGAAGCCAGCGCAATGAGAAGCCCACGCACCACAACAAAGAGTAGCCCCCACTTGCCACAACTAGAGAAAGCCTGCACACAGCAATGAAGACCCAACGCAGCCAAAACTAAATAATTTTTTTAAGTCCAGATGAGAGATGTTGATTGTTTAACCTGAACGTGATAGTTATAGAAATGGAAAGAAGTGAATATACTGGAGACGTATCTTGGAGATAGAACTGATTAACTGGATGGGACAAGTGAGGAAAAGAATGGAGCCACCCCCAGGTTTTTATCTTAAAAAGTAGGAAAAGGTGATGCCATTTTCCAAGAAGAGACCGGGAGAAGAACAGTATAGGGAGAGGGAAAAGATGAGAATAAAGAGTTCTGCTTGGGCCCATGACATTTAAAATGCCTATCAGACCTCCAAGTCAGGGAGGCAGTCTGACATCAAGTAGGCAGTTTTATTTTTGAGCCTGCAGCGCAAGGAAAGGTCAAGACTGGAGACTAACATTTGGAAGTCATCTGCATATAGATGGTATTAACATAATGGGACTAAATGAAATCCACCAGGAAGACAGGGTAGCTAGAGAAGAGGACCCAGGAAAGAGCCTGGAGGTCAAACAAAGAAGGTGGAGCCAGATAAGAGATTAAAAGGGAGCATCCAGGGAGACTGGAGGGAGGGAATCAAACAAGAGAAGCTGGTGTCACAGAAGCCAAGAAAAGAAACTATCTGGGTTATCTCTACTCTGAAATTAGCACAGATAGTTCAGAAGGTTTGCTGAGTTGCTAAGAGCCTTGAGTCAATCATTTCTGTCTCATTATTCCTCACAGAAAGAAAAAGGTCAGGGTCATGGACACGAACTGCCCCCCAAATGCATACCCTTAGTCTCCTGAAGCATACTAATAGCTCCACTCCCTCCTCTCTACCACGGGAGTGGCTCAAGTTTTATTGGCACTGACTCAAGAGAGTCTTCTCCTAGTCAAAAAACAACAGCTTTCAGGACACATCATTCAAATCAGCTATACCTTTGAGAGAATGCCTTTCTCTTTACATATAGTATGTATATTAGAATATTAAGCCACAGACTACCATCAGACAGGCCACAGATGATGAATGTGGGATGGTTTGCTTACTATTAAAGGTTGCCTTTGGGAATGTATTTTAAGTGAAATTTTGTTAATAGCCATCACCTTGTCTATAGAAATAGTCTGACCTGCTGCAAATATTAGCTAACTCAACACTCCATAACCACTGACTTGTCTACTTGTAAACCCATCAAGGATAAGAACACTTAAAGATCAAATGATACATAGAAAAAAAACTCCTTCATCACCCAACAACCTCATTTCCCACATTAACCGTGGCCTATAATAAGACAGCATTTTAGTAATGTAAAGTTTCCAGATTAGCCAAGATGAGATCTATCCAATTCTGTACCCACTTTAATGGACCTCCATCACAACACTTGAGAGTACTTCAAGTTATGACTTGAAATGCCAGAGTTGGATGCCTTCAGGGATTGATCGTATGCTTGTTTCTATTGATGTTGTCATAGCTGAAGTGATAGAGATAGTTGTTAGGTACTTGAATAACCAGGAGGAACTTAAATAAAATTCTCTAGTCACCCACACAAATTTTAAGAGGTCTATCAAAGTACATAAATTGTACATAAAAGTACAAATATTCATTGATCCAGAATATTTCCATCCTCAAATGGAGACCATGTTCATTTCCCCACCCACTAAAATATATGTCCACAATCCTCCTCACAATTTTGCATACAAGCTCAGGAAGGTCTCAGATCCTCTGGAGAGGACCCGTACCCCAAATGCCCCAAAGTTCCCAAGTTAAGCACCCTGGACTTACAATATTTTCTACTACAGGGTGTACCAGGTACCCCTTCTCCTTATTTGCTACCAGGAACCAGAACTTTTCGTTTCCCAAGGTGCAGTCTTTAGAGACCTGGGCTTTTTAATTCTCTAGGGAAATGGGCAAGCCCCATAGAGCAGGGGTCCTCAACCCCCAGGCCACGGGCCAGTACTGGCCCACGGCCTGTTAGGAACCAGGCCACACAGCAGGAGGTGAGCAGCGGTCAAGCGAGTAAAGCTTCGTCTGCCGCTCCCCGTCGCTCGCATTACCACCTGAACCACCCCCGCCCCCGGTCCGTGGGAACATTGTCTCCCACGAAACTGGTCCCTGGTACCAAAAAGGTTGGGGACCGCTGCCATAGAGAATTGAAGTTCATTTCCCACTGTGTACGGGGCTGGAGATGCTGGGAGCTGTCCCGCGTCCTGAAAATCTTGAGCTAGCATCACCGCTGTCCAAGGTCTCAAATGTCTTAGAGAGTGCTTCACAAAGTATGGTCTACAGCATACCTGTATCAAAATCAACTGGGTATGCATAATAAAATCCAACTTCCTAGCCCATCCTAGAATCACCGAGTCAGAATCTTTATGGGTAGGCCTCACAAATCTGCATTTTGACAAGTTTCTCAGGAGCTGCTTATGTCTGACACTAAGATATGTCTCCCAAATTTTAGTACCACTTTGTTAGGACCAGGGACCATTTATTCCCACCTGAACTCACTGATCACTGTGAATACATCAAAAACTTGCAATATTATCTTATTAACAGTCATGATGAGTTATTATATTCCTGAAAAGGGCATTAACCAAATTTCTTCCAGATGGTACATGTCACGATTTGTCACCAAATACAAAAATCTAACCCCATCAAGGAGTCTCAGGAAAGGCAAACCCTTTTTTGAAATTAACTTCCTTGATCTTTCAGCAAGTCTTTCCTGTCTGTCCAATATAGCAACAAAATAACTGTAATTACACCATTATTTACTGATCACTCACTCTGTGCCATCCATCAAGTCTGTAATAATGATTAATAGTAGTCAAAAAAACCCAAAACATATTGAGTGTTTACTACATGCTCAGCACTGCTCAAAGTTCCTCTCATGATTGTCTCATTTAATCCTTATATAATATATATACCCATGACCCCCAAAACAGCAGGAAAAAAATGTATCCTGTATTACTTGAAGTGTTGGTGCCCACTTATAGGCCTTGTCAGATAAATATATGACGCTAAAGCTAATGCTTTGATATTGTTCTTTAAAATATGTGAAAATGGGGGAGAATAAAAATGCCCTTTATTGATTGCTTTAGCAATTCCTGGCATTTGAGCATGTTTTCTTCATTAAAACATCACAACTATTTATGAATAGGTTTTATTATCCCCATTCTGATAAGCTTATTGAGGAACTGACATACAATAAACTGCACTTATTTCAAGTATGCAATGTAATAGGTTTTTATATATGTATACA
The DNA here is from genome assembly GCF_964374135.1 of Grampus griseus. Lineage (NCBI taxonomy): Eukaryota > Metazoa > Chordata > Mammalia > Artiodactyla > Delphinidae > Grampus > Grampus griseus. The sequence goes on from NC_139009.1 coordinate 33,369,824, forward strand.
CCTGTGAAACCACCATCTCCATAAGCTTCCTTGTGCCCTTTGTAATCCTCCCTCCACCCGTTTCCAGTTCACTGTCCCCAGACAACCACTGGGCTGCTTTCTGATGCTATAGACTAGTGTGCATTTTCTAGAATTTTATATAAATAAGACCAGACGGTGTATACTCTTTATCTGCCATCTTACACTCAGCATGATTACCTTGAGATTCATCCATGTTACTCCATTTGTCAATACTTCATTCCTTTTTGCTGCTAGTAGTATTCCAATTATCTCTCATTGTATAAATAAGAAAACTATGAAAATAAGCAACTCCTCTGAGATCACACAGTAAAGGACTAGGTTCAAATGTAATTTTGTGCCCAACACAAAAGCCCCAGATTTTTCCTCTATTTTATTTTTAACTGAGAAATAGCTCTACATACATCTTCAGAATGGGAGAGATATAGCACCCCAGAGTGAGCAGAATAGGATGACTGGAGAGGATGTCAACTGTCCTACCCACCCACCCCCATCACACCTGCTCCCAGCAGTACCACCGCAAACTTTGGGCTTCCCATTACTAAGCCATTCACCCCAAGAAGACCTCCAGGGTCCTGGGGCTGCCAAGGTACATGGAGGTCACCATGCACAGGGCCTAAGCTCTAACTAGAGTCCCATCTTATAGGCCAAAAGGGAAGAGAGTATCTGGGGCAGATGATGGGAGCTGGTCAGATTTACAGTAGGGGAGGGAGGCATCCAAGGAATTATAACGACCTCATTAAACTGGGTCACTTATGTGACTTCCCCTGCTAGATAGATTTTTTTAATAGAGACAAAAGAGGAGATAACAAGTAGAAATTGGAAAAGGAAAAGTGGACTACCCTTGCCAAAGTCCCAACTGCTCATTGGGTGATCTCGGGTACCCATGATTCTTGGTATATAAAAACTTAATAGACTGTGTTTTCCCATAATCCTCAACATATTTTTGAAGATGAATTAATAACAATAATAACAACAACAATTACTAGTATTTATAGATTGCTTGTTATGTGCCAGGCACCAATCAAGAGAATACATTTTTATCTTACTAACTACGAAACTAATCCTCAGAAAATATAAGTGCCTCGTCCAAAGTCACAGCCAGAGAGATTAAGTTGTATCCAGAGTTCAAATCTCGGAGTTTGAGTCCAGTGCTCTTCCCATGACTCACAAGCATACCAGGCTGCCCTGCACCCAACCACCACCACACACTTCACCATCCCTGGTCCCAATCACAGGCTCACCCTAGAGCATATGTTGCCTTAGGTCCTTCAGACCCCTGACACCCTATCTTACACCATCAGCACATGTCATTCTGTGGTCCCTGCCCTCAAAATACTGTTCAACACTAGGCTCAACGTAAAAGATAGTCCAATAAACAAATTCTGCACCCAGGAGTTAATGATTATAATGTTATGCTCTTCTCAGGTACCAACTGGGGCTTAAGAAGACAGTGCCTAAAACAGTGAGGGAAATGATGGGCAGGACAGGGGTGTACAGATTTTCCAAGTCTGGTCTTCAAACATTTGAATGTCATAGATTTATAGACTCTTAATCCCAGGCAAAGTAAACTACTATTCCTCTTTCGGAGGGGCCAACTCGGGCTGAAGTGACCTTTTGCCTGGGGGAGGAAGAATGGAAACAGTAATCATAACAGCTAAATGATAATAATAATAGAAGCCAACATTTACCGACTACTATATATTGGGTATTTTTTCCAGTATTATCTCAATTAATCCACAATTTCATTAAGCAGGTGCTGCTGTTAGTCCCATTTACAGATGTGGAAACTGAGAGAGACACAGACAGAGATAGAGACAGAGAAAGGGAGTAATCCGGGAAATAATGGCTGGTCTTTCAAACTCCACATAACTCTTTCACAGATCTCCACCAGCTATTATGCACCTATTATATGCCTGGCACTGTGGGAACCTTAAGCATATTAATTGAAACTTCACAGCAATCCCCTGAGGTAGGTATTATTATTATACCTATTTTATAGATGACACCCAGGCAAGAAAGAAAGGAAACTGACTAAAGTGTAACGCTGAAGCCGAGCACAGGCAGTCAGCCCTGAGAGTCCACGCTCTCACCCAGCATAGCTGGTTATCTGTTCGAGTCTAGGTCTTTCTCTTTATAGGTCAAAAAGCTTTGGCTCTGGGAGCCAAGCAAGCCAAGCGCGGACTTCGGGTGGCAATAGCGCCAGAAAACCACCTGGGAGCGCTGTCCTCCCTGGGCTGGAGAGAACGCCGGGAAGCCGGGTTCCTGTCTAGCCCGCCCCATCCCACAGCAGCCAATCAGAAGCTCCACTGACGGAGCCCGCTCACCGCGGGAACAGCCGTGGAGAACAACTGGATAATTTTCTTAAGAGACATCTGGTTTCCAAAGAGGTAAAGTGACGCACACCTGGCGGGAAGTCTCCACAGGAGTCTGTAGCGGGAATAGAAGGCTCCAGACATTTTAACCCGAAAAATTCTCTACGAGAACCGTCTCTGCCCGGCCCTCCCACGGCGGAGAAGGCGGCAACCAATCCTGATAGCCCCCTTACATGTTTATCCTATCCACCAATCATCGCTCTACGTCCCAAGACGGTCCCTTACCATTTCAGCCTATCAGGAGCGCAGTTTGCCCCTTGCCGATCACGTGATCCAAGGTGAGGCGGGGCTGCTTGTGGCAGGAGCCTGGAGCAGAAGCTGAGCCCCGCCCCCGCCCCCGCCCCCGCCCCCGCAGGGATGTGCTGTTCTCTGGGGTGGGAATCTGCAGGAGAGTAGCCTCAGACAGCGGGTGCCACGTTTCTTTGCCGGCGCTGCAGTAGGCACCCGACTCGGTTCTGACCCAGGACTTTAGATTGGGGGCCTCACTGATTCAGTCCCAGGGCCTTCCACGTGCAGTCACCCCTGCTCTAATCTCGCTCACTTCCACCTTCCAGGATCCCACACAAAATGTCACATCTTCTCCTTGCAGGGATTGGTCCTTGTCTGAGCGCCTTTAGAACTTTGTAAATATAACATTGCAGCATTTACTGCACTGTTTTATTATTTATTACTCCCATATTGATCTGAGGGTGGAGACCAGATTTCAAACATCTTTGCATTGGGCAAGTTATTTAAACCCTCTGTGCAGCACTTTTCTCAACTGTTAAACTGGGGTAATAGTACCTCCTACCTAAAGTGTGTGCATTAAGTTAATACTTGTAAAGCACTTAGAAGAGTGTCTTGCACACAGCAAATGCTCAGAAAATGTTAGCTCCTGTTATTCCTTTGCCTGGCACAAGCCTGTAAGTACTCAGTAGTGTTTAGAATCAGTTTCACATACTCATTCTTGGAGGTTTAAATCTTGGCTTCCTCAAAACTGCTGCAAGAAGCGTATGGTAAAAACATACATATGTATAAGGTATTTCAACATGTTATCACAACTGACAACAGCACTCTGAAGCTCCGACTGCAACTTGCTGGCTGAATGACTGTGGAAATTACCTTAAAATTCTTTAGTTCCTCAGGTGACGTGGGGATGATAATAATACCTGCTTCATAGGGTTGTAGTGCATGCAAGCAATGCATGAGAAGTGCTGAGAACAGTGTCTGTCCTATAACAAGCTCTCAGTTTTCTCCTTTCTTCCTTATTCCAAATTCAGTTTGGTAGCAAGGGCAAGAATGGAATGGCACAGTATAGTTTCATATCCTCTACCTTACACGTGTCTCCCACTTTAACTTTTGCAAAGCACACTCGTATATTATCTCATTTAACACTCATAGCAACGCTGTGAGACTCAGGGCACTTACTGGTTTGTGGGAATCCCAAAGCACCTTTTTGGTACAGTTTCATGCATGTGCATTTGGAAGAAGGCTCTTTATTAGTGTATGTTTAAATTTATTCTACAACTTTCCTTCACTTTACAGTACATCTCAGAGATGTTTTTATGTCTATATCCCTATTTTTCTTTAATTACCACACGGTCTTTCATACCTGAATTCATCTAACCATTCCCCTGTTGTCACACGTTCTAATTTTTAAAGCCAAATTCTGTTGAGTCTCCCTCAAGCCCCAAGGCTTTGATTGCTCAAACTCTGAGCAGTATACAGGCCCAAAGACTCAAGTCACCAGGAACTGAAATCGTTATGATCAAGAGTTTCCACCTGGCTCCAAATTTCTCCCAAACCACTCTCCAGCAAACTGTGGGATGAGAGTCCTTCCTCCCAGTGAGGAAAGGATCCAGAGAGGATGCCCACATAGGGCTGGAAAGGGCTGATGATGACTTTACCCTTCAGTAGTATTGTCAGAAGGGCTCTCTCAGACAGCCCCTCCCCAAAGCTAAAGGTTTCTCAGCACCTCTGCCCTTATATCTACCCCATCCAGATCCCTCGAACATTTTGCCCCCTAAGAACTTATTTAACTGTAACCTCTCCACCACCACCTCCAAAAAGAAGACACACTGTCCTATTGTCAGATGCACCATTATCCCATTAAAGCTCCCCAGAAATCCTGGCAGAGTTCCCAGCCCAGCTTTTTCTAAGGGATCAGGCTCAGCTAGGAGATAAAAGGAGTACAAGAAGGTCGTTGGCACTCATCATGACATAGGAGACCCTGAGACATCCGGTTCTAAAATGTGGCTCTGCAGCCAGGAAAGTTGCTTACATTCCCTGAGCCTCAGTCTCTACATTTGCCAAATAGAAACAGAGCAAGAAGAGTGAGGATCCAGGATACGTAAATGCAGGAAGGGGGCACGCAAACATCGCATACAAAGCTGTCAGGGAATGAGGAGAGGGAGAGGCCAAAACCCTGCACTTGCCCCTTGGGGATGGATGGAGATGGTCCTGGAGCACAGCTCAGCACGGGAGCCCCCTCTCCACCCTCCTGCAAGAAGCTGAGAAACAGGATTGTGTCTCAGAATATCTCAAGGCTGTGGCCAAGTCTCGGCCCTTATAAAGTGCTCTTTCCTCAGCCCCTGGAAGATCCTGTACATCAACAGAAGCAGTCTCACATAGGGCACAAGCTATTATCTGCTTACCGCACTATCCAGTCCACTTTCCTCCTTAGTAACAGAACTCTGATTTACAGCTGGGATCATTGCCTTTGGAAATAAAACTACATTTCCCAGATGCCTTTGCAACTAGTTTTCTGGCCAATGAGATGTAAGAGATAGTTCTGTGTGGGCTTCCTGGGAGGCACAGTGAAGGCAGCCCTGGCCCGCTTTTGTTTTCCCCTTCTTTATCTCTCCTCCTCCTTTCCCCCTTCCTCAGTCCTGCTTTCTAGGAATGAGGTGACCTTCACTGAGGATGGCAGTCACAAGCTAGGATGACGGGGCAGAAATATACAAGGAGCCTGAATCTTTTTTTATATAAATTTATTTATTTTATTTTATTTATTTTTGGCTGCATTGGGTCCTTGTTGCTGTGCGCGGGCTTTCTCTAGTTGCGGCGAGTGGGGGCTACTCTCCGTTGCGGTGCGCGGGCTTCTCATTGCGGTGGCTTCTCTCGTTGCGGAGCGTGGGCTCTAGGAGCGCAGACTTCAGTAGTTGTGGCACGCGGGCTCAGTAGCTGTGGCTCGGGGGCTCCAGAGCACAGGCTCAGTTGTTGTAGCGCATGGGCTTAGCTGCTCTGCGGCATGTGGGATCTTCCCGGACCAGGGCTTGAACCCTTGTTCCCTGCATTGGCAGGCGTTTTCTTAACCACTGCGCAACCAGGGAAGTCCCAGGAGACTGAATCTTGATAACCATGGACCTTGAACTGCCTACCACCAGACTTCTTTGATGTGAGAAAATAAAACCCTTATGTGTATAAGCCACTGCCATTTGGGGTTTCCTGTTATATGTACCCTGGCCTAATTCCTCACGGACCACTCTCTCTGCCCCAAGGTTTAAGGGTTGGTGGAAGGAAAGCAGCTTATATCCCACTGATTTTTTTTTCTTTTTAACAACAAAGCAGAGGAACTAAAGTCTATTATTGGTTCAACTACCTTAACTTTAGATAAACTTTGAACATTCTTCTGACTGGGTCAGGTTGACCAGCACAAAATTAACCTTGGGTTCATGGACCACTTTGGGCCAAAACATACAATGTACCCTCTGCCTAAACCACACATTGACATGGCCTTGTCATTCTAGTTTCATGTAGAAAGAAAACAGCATTCTGCAGAAAAAGATTCTCAACACACAGGCACACTCCTGTACTTATTTGTCAGTGACTGTGTTCAGTTCAAGCTCCAAACTGAGCTCTAAGTAACAGCTTCTTTTGAACAGAATCCAGCCGCAATAGAAGTCTCAGAGGAATGTTCAAGCATTCACAGTTGGCTTCTGGCTCAAAGCCTTCTAAACTTCCAACCCCTGTTTCTCCTTAGGAGGGATTCAGCCAGCCCCTCCCTTAGCAGACCTTTTGCAATCCTGCCCTCCAGGAGACACTGTGGGAGGGAACAGTTGTTCCAGAGCGATGGTTCTCAAACTCAGAATTACCTGGAGGGCTTGTTAAAATACAAATTGGGCTCCAAACCCAGAGTTTCTGATTCAGTGGATCTGGGTGGGGGCCCAAATATTTGAAGCTTTAATAAATTCTCCAGTAATGCTGATGCTGCCAGTCCAGGGACCACAATTTTTTTTTTTTTTTTTTTTTTTTTGCGGTACGTGGGCCTCTCACTGTTGTGGCCTCTCTCGTTGCGGAGCACAGGCTCCGGACGCGCAGGCTCAGCGGCCATGGCTCACGGGCCCAGCCGCTCCGCGGCATGTGGGATCCTCCCGGACCTGGGCACGAACCCGTGTCCCCTGCATCAGCAGGCGGATTCTCAACAACTGCGCCACCAGGGAAGCCCTGGGGGACCACATTTTGAGAACCACTCTCCTAGAGAAAGGTAAAGGTCTTCAGGCTACTTCTTTCAGACATTTGGGGAACTTCCTCCAGTGTGTTCAGAGGTAGCTGGACATTGGTGGTGGCCTCTGCATAGCTGCCCTGAGAACCTGTCTGCCAGGACCTCTGTCTGCCTCCCCAGCCCCAGGGTTCCCCCTTGAGCCCCTCAGGGAGAGCTCTGGACCACTGAGCCAGGCACCTCCACAGGCTCTTCCTCCTGTGGGGTCTCCCTTACAGTCTGGGGGGTTGGGTCTGGAGAGGGGGAGAGATGGAATTAGATAACTTATTTTTCCTTCATGCTACATATGTTAAAAACATGTGTGTGTTGTTTTTATAATAAAATGACAAAAGAAAAGTGTTAAGGAATGCAAACTCATTTGGAAATGTTAGTTAATAACTAACATTTATTAAACTGTTACCATATTACAGGTCTGATACTAAATGCTCATTTAATTACTGTCACCATATTTCAGTTCTAAAACAGGCTTAGAGAAGTTAAGTAACTTGCCCAATGTGACACATGCAGCTAGTCAGTGCCAGAGCAGGAATTCAATCTCAAGTCTATCCAGTTCCAAAGCCTGATCCTTTCACGCTTAGGCAATGCTGTGGCTTGAAAATGCTGTTCATTTTCTAATGCCACTAGGACATGTATTGTCTACGAAGGTTATATGACCCCAAAGGGAGCAAAAAAGGGACTGGGTGGGGGGAGGGGGCAGGGCAAAAAAAGCTTTACTCTTCTTGTGTTTAAAGCACAGATTTTACATACAGTACATAATAGATATCATTATATCTGTAGTATTAAATTTTATGACGGAGAAGTCATTAGGAAAAAATACCTAAGAAGTCTCCTTACAAGGACAATAATGAAAACAAGGTTGAGAAACACTGTGCAGGACAATTTGGCAAAGAGCCTGTTTGCTGAGAAAGTTAGCTCTGTCTTACACAACTTTCAAAGTTTCCTTATGGAGCAGAGGACAAACAGAAAATCTGACATTTATTGCTTAAAGCTTTTTAGTTGTTATGCCAAATGGTCCTCCCAAGAACCTCCTGATGTGGTCATTAAGGAAGATATTTACTGTCCACATCTAATAGATGAAGGGAATAAACTTTGGAGATAGTAACCGTCCACCTCAATTTAATACCAAACAAAACCATCCTTCAAGAATAAAGTGATTTAAAGAAATTTGTAGACAAAACAAAGCACAGCTTGTTACCAACAGACCCTCAATAAGAAAACTTTAATGTCTGCAATGCAAGAAGGAATGAGGAAAGCAAGGTAAGTTGTTAGCACATGAACAAATCTATATAAACACTGATGTATAAAACAGTAGTCATAATGTCTAACTGGGGGGCTTCCAAACATAAGACAGAGCTAAGATGTTGGACAACAATGGCATATAGGTCAGGAGGGAAGATTGGAGTCAGGGCAAGTTCAAGTCCTCGAGTTGTTTGGGCAGAATAGAACAAATGCTAGGCTGAGCGTTTAAGTTACACATGTATGTTAAATTTCCAAGTCAAATAAGAGAACAGACATCGAGCGTAAAACTGCTCAATCAGAAGAACGCAAGGAACAATTCCTATGCTGTCTCATCACAAATGTTATGAATCACTGAAAAAATAATCAGTCTTTATATTTACTTAAAATCATCATCTTTGAATACAGTCTTTTTAAATGTTGCTTGAAATCAATGGCATGAGTTAAGTTTTTCATACTAAAAATAAGGTCATTTTTTTCTTTATTTTTATGGCTTAAAAAATGCCTAGGACTCAAACAATGTTTCCTAAACGGTGGTCCATAAAATTCTGGCTTCCCGAGATGCTAAGCCCCAAGGAAAAGGATTCATGGTCCAGCAGCTTGAGGGGTGCTTCACAGCAGGCCCTCACCTGGAGACTCACAAAGCTTTAAGGCTCTAAGAAGACTTACACTTAGTAAGGAAACCTCGACGCCTTGGTCAACCCCAGCATTTTCCAAACATCCCCTCCCCCGCCGCCCTGACCACTCCATGGAATACAGTAACACTCCATGAAACCACTCAGGGAACCTCTAGATTAAACCTTCTTGTTTGAGCTAGGTGTCTCAGACTGAAAATCCACCAAAAACACAAAATGTGGACTCAGTTCTTTCAGGTTATTGACAAAACTGTTTTAAAGGGTTGAAGCTTTGACCTCAAGCAATTTGAAACAGCAATACTAGCCACTTGCCCAAGCTCACAGTTACACCCTTAGCAGCCGTACATACCAAACACTGCCTCTGTGTCCCCAAACACACACACACAGAACTTCTCTCCTGTAGTCTCCTAGCTGCAGAGACAGCCTGCCAACACCCACAGTCTCACGCCTCCTGCCATTCCAACCCCCGAATGACCAATGCTGGCTTTGTCACCTCATGCGTTCCCATTTCTTCGCTGCTTACCCACCATCTTCCTCCTCTCCAGTTTGGTTTTGGAGAAGTTGGAATCCACCTGCCAATGCAGGGGACACGGGTTCGAGCCCTGGTCCGGGAAGATCCCACATGCCGCGGAGCAACTAGGCCCGTGCACCGCAACCACTGAGCCTGAGCTCCAAAGTCCGCGAGCCACAACTACTGAGCCCACGTGCCACAATTACTGAAGCCCACTCACCTAGAGCCCGTGCTCCGCAACAAGAGAAGCCACCACGATGAGAAGCCCAAGCGCCGCTACTAGAAAAAGCCTGCATGCAGCAACGAAGACCAAGGCAGCCAAAAATTAATTAATTAATTTTTTTTTTTTTTAAAGTACCCCAGGACAATCACTTCCTTTCCCTATCTGGGCCTCACTTCTCCCAGTGTTCTAAGGAAGGGGTGGATGACATAGCCTCTGAGCTCCTTCTACTGTGATTGTGCATCTGTAAAATGAAGGGATGGAAGAAGATGATCCCTACTTTTCATCCCCCTCATACATCCTCTGCTCTCAGAGACCACCTCACTTCACTCTCTCTCAGAGAAGGCAACTGTAGCCCAGAGAGGTAAAGCAACTTGCCCAATGCTACACAGCTAGTAAGTAGCAGAGTAGGGACCAGACCTGCCTTGGCCCTGAGTCCTAACTCATATGCGCACGTTTGTACATGTATATGGTACGTGCACGTGTGAATGCATGTATGTGAATACATGACAAGGTAGTGTATTCTGAAGTTTCTTTTTGGAATGTGGTATTTCCAAAGGCATCCATGCATGTGAGGGATGTCGTGCAGCTGGCCTTGGATGTGAGGCAGGAAAGGCAGCTGTGGGCAGGTAAGAGCTACAGGAATGCTATAAAGAAGCACAGCTTCCTCCTCCGCCCCAGCCCCTCCATCGCAGGGGCTCCGGCTCCTTGCCTAGCCGGATGTGCCTACCTCCAGCCAACCCAACCCCACGAGAGGCTTCCTGCTTCCAGGTCAGAAGCACCAAGCAGATAGACTGTTGATCCTCAGGAGGATTAGAAGTGGTTTCTCTCCCAGGATCCAGTCGGGTTCCAGCCAGCCAGCGCTCATCACAACCTCCAGCTGGAGACAGAGTGATGCTCCAGGGACAAGGCTGAGCCCCGTCTGGTCTGCTGTCCCCATCTAAGGGTCCCCAGCTCCCTGGGACCACAGCTTCTCAGGCATTCAGTTATTCACTGTACCTTTGGGTGCTCCGCTGCTGACTGTGAGACCTCCAAGTGGTTACTGCACAAGGTACCCAGGGAGGTACCTGACTGGGGCACAGCCAGCCACTGAATCCTGCCTGACTTAGCCTACTAGCCTAGCACAGCCATCGGCCTTTTGTTACCACCGTGGTTTAACTCACGGTTGATCAGCTGGATTTTTCAGCCTAAAGCACACTGTCACACTTGCTGGATTCTGTCTTCACCTGTCTTCATCCCCCTGCAGCTCCTCCCCTGCCATTCCACTCTGCACCTCTTGATTGAGTGTGTGTGTGTGTGTGTGTGTGTGTGTGTGTAGACCCCTTTGGCAGAGGGGAGAAGATGCAGGAGAGGGGAGGATGCTGGGAGCAGCCAGTGGGGGCGTCTGGCCAGAACCCAGCTTTGCTTCAGCTCAGGCACAGCCCTCAGTGTGTGTGTGTGTGTGTGTGTGTGTGTGTGTGTGTGTACACAAATGTTGAGGGAGTGGGAATTGTCAGTGGCTAATCTGCTGCAACAGGAAGAGGGAATGCTGAGTATCTTCAAATTCCTAATTTCAGTCAGTCCGATCTTTCCAGAAATGTCACTCCAGCCGTGGGAAGAAAATCCAGGGGCTCAGATCACATAAGCTCCCTCCTTCTCACCCCAAGGGGTAGGTGGAGCACACTGCCCCTCCCATCCCCAGGGAGAGTTCCTTCCAGTTTCCTTGACATGGGCCCCACCCACAGTCACACCCATACCCCAGAGTGAGGGCAAGGTCCATCCCAGCCCCTGAGTCTGCGTCCCAGCAAAGGGCCTGGGGTGAGTCATCTCTGGCGATCCCACAGGAGGTGGGAGGAGGTTGGGCTGATGAAGAGGCAGGGGATTTGGAAGCCCTGCTCCAGTTCTGTAGGTTTGGAAGGGAGGCTTTACAGGGCGCGGATGGGTGGTGTTAATTCACAAAAGAGAGAGAGACTGGAAGGCTGTGCCCTCACTGGTTTCAACCTGGCCACCCAGCAGAATCCCTGTGAAGTTTTAAACGATGCAAATGTGCCGAGCAAACCACAGACCAATGATACTGAAACTCCAGGTGCGAAGCCCAAGAATCTGTATTAGACGAAACCTCCCCCAGGTGATTCAGATGCACAAGCAGCATTTAAAGGCCATGATCTAACCCGACATAAGGAAGCTCTTGAGATGACGCAACAAGAAGCAATACAGCATCACCAATGAAGTTTTCTCGCCAAAATGTCTAACCTGAATCCCGTGAGCACACAATCCGACAACTCCAGTTGTAGGACATCCTACAACACAACCTGCCTGGACTCTTCAAAAAAGTCAGTATCATGAAAATGTTTAAGGCAAGGAAGATGGGCTGTTTTAGATGAAAAGACACTAACAACATAACGACTCAATACATTGCATAGCGCTTAGGTTTAAAACACACACAAACACACGCACACACAAATATAAAAGACATTTTGAAGACAATTGGAGAAATTTGAAACTTTGAATATAGAATGTAGGTTAGATGATATTGTAAAATTGTTAATTATTTTGCAGCTGTGATGAGAAGTTTTTTACTTTTACAAAATGCCTGCTAAATATTTGAAAGTGAAATGTTATCATTTCTGCACACACAAAAAAATGTAGAGAACAGGATCTGAAGGAAATACGGCAGGTGGTAATAACTGGTAAATCTAGTGAAAGGAATATAGGTATTCATTCTATCATTCTTTCCAGTTTTCTACACTTCTAACATTTTTTTAATAAAACAAAAATCTTTGAATCTTGACATTGATTATTTATGAGTGGGGAGATTATACTTGGTTTTGAGTTTCTTGTTCCCACGCTCCACCCTTGGCTTTGCCAATATTTTGGCAATAAAACATAGGACACTTTCATAATTGGATCAAGGGCTAATAAATTGTCATTTGTGGGTATAAAAAAATAAGTCTCACAAAGGCAGAAAAGCTGAACGTCACCTCTCTGTCCCCCCTCCTGGCAGAAGAATGACAGGGCCATGAGGTGTTTGGAGCACAGCAGTCAGGCCCTCAAGGCCTCCATCAGCTGCAGAGGACACAGCAGTGTGGCCACGAGACTCCCTTGCTGCCTGTCAGGCCACAGGCTCCTGTGCAGAAAGATTTCTCTGCACTGGGAGCAGGTGACACCAGTGTCCTCCTGGCCCCGGTGCTGGGGAAGCACGGGCAGCAGAAGCCCTGCGTGCAATCTAGAGACACAGGTCCTGCAAAGCACTGGGATGTAGAGCGGATGCAAGGCTTCCACCTGGAGGGTCTCTTCCTCTGGGGAAGGCAGGCCTCAGCCCGGCTCCCTCCACAGTGGAAGCCACTCTGTTATTGCCGTCTCCATCGCATCCCAGCAAGAGTGTACACCAAGTGCTGGGCGCAGGCTGTGAGAGCAGAGGGTGGGGCCTTTAGAGGACAAAGCAGCGATCCCCGCAGGGTGAGCGGGCAGCTGCAGGCCTGCTGACACCATCTGCTCGTCTATGCTCAACAGCGGGCTTCTAAGCAAATGCTTCTGTCCACAGCCTTCATTCCTCTCCACATCTGTCTGCCTCACCAGTCCTGCCACAGGGACACAGACTGTATAGCTTGTTGTTGCCCACAGCCGGGGGCTGAAGGGCGGAGGGAGGGAGGGAGGAGCTGCCCAGGGCTGAGCATCTTCAGTTTTTAAAAAGCTAGAGCTGCAAGCCCTTAAGTCTAAGGCTCGGAGGAGGAGGACCCCTTCTCCTCCCACACAGAAGAGCATCCTTCCTGCTTTCCGTCTGCAAGTTGGTCTCTCCTCCTAGAGGCTTAGAGAAGCATTTTGTTTGGAGGACTCAGGATTTGAACGCAGGCAACCAGATCCACGAATCTAAGCACTTCATATGTCAAACTGCCTTCTGCAGAGAAATTTTCAAAAGAAATTCCACTTGGACCCCAGGCCTCTAGCGGGTTCAGCAAAGGCCTCTCCCCAGGAGCTGAAGTTTTATCCCACCCCATCGTCAGGCTGAGTTTTGGCTGCCCAAGCTTCTCTTCTCCTCTCCCTGAGAAGAAAACTGGGAGAATATTCCACCCTCTGTGTGAGTGTGTCCACACTTAGCCTGAACTAGAAGGTGGGCCACGGACCAGCCAGTCATAGCTGACACTTCCAGATGCGCTATGGCCTCCAACCTGCAAAGCAGCTCTGTGGCCTCAGACAGATACCAGGGGCTGGGGGGATTCTGTGCTCCAGGTAACAGCCGGAAAGTTGTAGCTTCCCTAAAGGTCCTGAGCCAGGCTCCCCTAATCTTTTCCAAGAAAATTGTTTGCAACATGGTGATATCACCCACCAGGGGGCAGCAGATCCTCACGAAAAGAAACTCCTAAAAGGAAAGGAATTTCAACCTTCAGGGGCCGTTACCAAGGATTCTGACAGCCCACGGAGGACTCTATTCGGTTAGTGCTTCACGGATGTCAAACTTCCCCATATGTCACCTCATCTGAACTATACGATGGTCCAGAGGCAATGAAGCATCAACATCTCTATGTGACAGATCAGAAAACAAGGCTCAGGAAGGTTAGGTTTAGGTGACGTGGCCGAGTCAGAGGGCTGGTTATTTATCAGATCGGGAAACTGGGTGCCAGCAGCCTGACGCCACATTCAATGCGCTCCCCACGCCTGTTTACAGTCATCACAGCTAGGATCTCTCGATGGCTGACCACACGTACATTTCCTCTCGTAAGCATCACAACAGCCTATGAGGCATGCTCTCTAATTATCCCCACTTTACAGACAAGGAATGGGAGGTGGAAGAAATGAAGTAACTTGCACAATTAATAGAGAGTGTAGCTAGGATTTGATCTTGGGTTTGTCTGACCCAATAATCCACTAACACCTGCTGCGTCTCTATCGTCACTTGCAGTCAGCAGCGATTCGTTGAGCTGCACTTGTGGTAAGTACTGTGCTAGTCACCAGTGATGCAGCATTCAATCTAGGAAAACCTAAGACGTGGGTGCCACAGGAAACCCAGCAAGGTGAGTACTATTAGCCCTGTTTTATAGGTGAGGAGGCAACAGGGCCTAGAGAGGTTCATGAACTTGCCTGAGGCCACAATACACGATGGATCAGGGTTTTGCACCCAGGCCATTTGCTACGCCTGCTGCTTTCGTACACCTCCCAGCACCAAGTTTGCTGAGCCAAAATATAAGAAATAGGAAGTGTTCCAAAACACATGGGAAATTCAATTGTGGTGGACAACTCATCGGAACTCTGGGGTCATCCATGCTCAGCCCACAGCCCAGACTCCTGCCAGGTAAGCTCCTTCTCACTCACAGAAACTTCTTCCCCTTCCCATCACCAAGTCAGGCTTTGCTCCTTCTGGAATGACCCAGAAAGATAAAGGCAGACCATTTTGCGTATTGAGGACCCTTGATGAATAGTTTCTGTTGAGGGTTGAATGAGCTTCCCCATGACCCTCTTCTGTCTGCACCCCACTACCACCAAGAGGCACAGGTAAGGGCAGCGTCTGGCATCAGATACAATGCCAGGCGCACACAGGTGTTCTCCTCCTTGGGTCTAGGAGCCCCCTTAAAGCAATACTTAGATTGGAAATGAATCATAAATTTTACATACCAAGCTCAAACAATTGTAACGGGGCCATATATGATAAATTAGTGTTGTCATTGGAAATACAAAATATTTCCATTTCATTATATAAATCGTTATCACTTATATAGTCATTTTAAGCTTCTCTTACAATATCTAGATCATTACAGGATTTCATAGGTTCTTCTTTTTTTAATTTTTCTGGACTGGCTTATTATAAAGAAAACGGAAAATAGCAGTATGTTGGTTTATTTGTTCAAATTTCTCTCTGATCAAGATAATACCTTAATCTAGAATGGCCAGAAAATAGTCTATAGAAACCAGTTTCCAGATTGTATATATATGAATCTTCTCCTTCGTGCAAACGTTTTTGTTTTCATTGTTTGAATTCACTTATATTTTACTGGAATTGTACTTTTGTTGCATATTTATCATGCAGCTTTTTTTTTCTGAGAATAACACTTTTCTCTAAACTTTTAAATACTTTTTTAGAATTATTTTAAAAGTGAAATAACCAAACTTTAAATTGTTCAGGGCTTTGATTGTTTTTGTTTCTATTTTTATAAATCTTTGATAACACTATTTACAGCAAACAAAAGTTCATAACAAATAACTGAATGGTGAAAATTCAAAATTAATTTAACTTTCTGCCAAAGATCAATATTTGCTCTTTATTTCAGGATCTTATATTGTTCTGCTTAATTCTACTAATGTAGTTCATATCCTGTCTAGATTAAATCTAGTTGCTTTAACAGCATTTCATTAGAATTCCCATTGTAGAGCTAAGAGAGTTTGTAAAGTCAGATTTGGTATGTGTTTCATCAAGATGTTCCACCTTTGGGCAATAACAATAAAATATTTTGAAAACAATGTACATAATCTTTGAGCTGTTCTAAGGAATGCCATTGCTATCAGCACTGCTGAAGCTATGCTTGTCTTTGTTAAAATTCAAAATAGTCTTTAGAGAATGCTTCTGTATTTTCAGCTAAATTTCTAAACTGTTTACCTTTTTCTTTAACAACCATGTTAGCATAATTATCATAGGCTTACCCTCAACAATCTTTCAAATAAGTGGCTAAAATTTAAAGCTATGTCTTCAGTTAAGACAAACCCTGCATATTTCACAACAGATGTAAAACCAATAAAAGTCTCATTAATTTTATGTTTCTTGTTTTCTTCTGATAGTCTAGCAATGAGTATCATAAATGTAAGTTATTCAACATGACTTTTGACCCTGCTACAATTTAGTTGAACTGAGTAATATTTTCTATTTTTAAAATTATGTATGTTTTCTCAACAAAATATTAGCAAACTGAATCCAACGACACATAAAAAAGATCCTACACCACGATCAAGTTGGATTCATCCCAGGGTCACAAGAATGGCTCAACATACACAAATCAATGTGATACACCACATCAACAAAAGAAAAGACAAAAACCACACGATCATCTCAATAGATGCAGAAAAGGCATTTGATAAAATTCAACATCCATTCATGATAAAAAACTCTTACCAAGGTGGGTATAGAGGAACCATATGTCAACATAATAAAAGCTATTTATGATAAACCCACAGCCAATATAATACTCAATGGTGAAAACCTGAAAGCCTTTCACTAAAATCTGAAACAAGACAAGGATGCCCACTCTCACCACTTCTATTCAACACAGTATTGGAAGTCCTAGCCACAGCAATCAGACAAGAAAAAGAAATAAAAGATATACAAATCAGAAGAGAAGAGGTAAATTTGTCATTATGTGAAGATGACATGACAGTATACATAGAAAACCCTAAACACTCCACACAAAAACTACTAGAACTAATAAATGAATTCAGCAAGGTAGCAGGATACAAGATTAACATACAGAAATCTGCTGCATTTCTTTACATTAACAATGAAATATCAGAAAGGGAAAGTAAAAAAAAAAAAAATCCCTTTTAAAACTACATCAAAAAACTAAAATACTTAGGAATGAACCTGACCAAGGAGATGAAAGACTTATATGCTGAGAAATGTAAAACACTGAAAAAGGAAATTGAAGATGATTCAAAGAAATGGAAAGATATTCCATGTTCTTGGAGTGTAAGAATTAATATTGTTAAAGTGGCATACTACCCAAAGCAATCTACAGATTTAAGGTGATCCCTACCAAATTACCCATGACATTTTTCATAGAACTAGAACAAATAATTCTAAAACTTATATGGAATGATAAAAACCCAGAATTGCCAAAGCAATCCTGAGGAAAAAGAACAAAGCTGGAGGCATAACCCTCCCAGACTTCAGATAATGCTACAAAGGTACAGTAATCAAAACAGTGTGGCATTGGCACAAAAATAGATATATGGATCAATGAAACAGAACAGAGAGCTCAGAAATAAACCCACACACCTATGGTCAATTAATCTTCAACAAACGAGGCAAGAATATACAATGGAGAAAAGACAGTCTCTTCAACAAGTGGTTTTCAGAAAGCTAGACAGCCTCATGTAAATCAATGAAGTTAGAACACTCTCCCACGCTACACACAAAAATAAACTCTAAATTGTTTTAAGAGTTAAATATAAGACAGGACACCATAAAACTCCTAGAAGAGAACATAGGCAAAACATTCTCTGACATAAATTGTAGCAATGTTTTCTTAGGTCAGTCACCCAAGGTAATAGAAATAAAAGCAAAAATAAACAAATGGCTTTTGCACAGCAAAGAAAAACACAAACAAAATGAAAAGGCAACCTACAAAAAAATGGGAGAAAATATTTGCAAATGATGCACCTGACAAGGGCTTAATTTCCAAAATATACAAACAGCTCATATATCTCAATAACAAAAAAAAAAACAACCCAATCAAAAAATGGGCAGAAGACCTAAATAGACATTTCTCCAAAGAAGACGTACAGATGGCCAATACACACATGAAAAGATGCTCAACATCACTTATTATAAAGGAAATGCAAATCAAAACTACAATGAGGTACCACCTCACACCAGTCAGAACGGCAATCATTTAAAAGTCTACAAAGAGATGCTGGAGAGGGTGTGGAGAAAAGGAAACCCTCCTACACTGTTGGTGGAAAGGTAAATTGGTGCAGCCACTATGAAAAACAGTATGGAGGTTCCTTAAAAAACTAAAAATAGAGTTTCCATATGATCCAGCAATCCAATTTCTAAGTATATATCCAGAGAAAACTATAATTTGAAAAGATACATGCACCCCAATGTTCATAGCAGCACTATTTACAATAGCCAAGACATGGAAGCAACCTAAATGTCCACTGACAGATGAATGAATAAAGAAGATGTGGTGTATCTAGACACAATGGAATACTACTCAGCCATGAAAAAGAATGAAATAATGTCATTTGCAGCAACATGGATGGACCTAGAGATTACCATACTAAATGAAGTAAAGCCCTAGACTTTTTATAAAAGTAAAGTATCCTTTATTTTTAAATTGCAATAAAGCATTGTAATTCTAGCATCCAAAGTCTATCTGATTGCTGCTCATGTAAAAAATAGGTGTTATGGGCTTCCCTGGTGGCGCAGTGGTTGGGAGTCTGCCTGCCGATGCAGGGGACGCGGGCTCGTGCCCCGGTCCGGGAGGATCCCGCATGCCGCGGAGCGGCTGGGCCCGTGGGCCATGGCCGCTGAGCCTGCGCGTCCGGAGCCTGTGCTCGGCGGCGGGAGAGGCCGCGGCAGTGAGGGGCCCGCGTACCGCAAAAAAATAAATAAATAAATAAAATAAGTGTTATGCCTCATCTGTGTTATATCTAGGTGTACATATAGACAAAACTAAGAGTAATATGAATTGTTTAGGTTGCAAATGTTCCTCAGACATTGTTGCAAATATTAATATCATGCTAATTCCGAATATCTCCAGCACCAGAAACTGGAAATTAAAGAGAAGCAAGAAAATGGATACTTAGTACTTCTGGGAAATGATACTTGGTAAGATAGCATTTATGCTATCTGAGATGAATGTTTTCACAAGTTAATTAGTTTTTTCCCCACCAAAGGGCTTCTGCCACCAAAATCCTCCTTGCGCTTCGAAGCAGTGTTCTTTTCTGATATTGGTGGCAACACAGCCCCCAAACCTTCCTCACATCCAAACACAGCCACCTTTCATTCCAAGGACTTACCATGAGGGACAAATGGAGAAGCATTTGCTGGAGCCGGCACGGTGTCAGAGAGCAAAGGCCTGGAGATGCAGGTCACACCATGCCCATGTGAAGTGCCGCACCCGAGTGATGGCTTTCTGTGTGTTTATAACACGTGGGACCCTCCTGCCCTGGCCCAGCAGTCTTAAGTCGAACCCTGGCCCCTGGCCTCACCTCCCCCAGGAGAAAGTCACTCCCTTACCTTGCTCCGGAGAGCCCTGGATTCATTCCTCCTCACCCTCACACAACATTCTTCAAGACACCCTTCCTGGGAGTCTGTGGATCCACCAGAAAATCCATCCTATCCCTGGCCTGACTCTGCCCTGCTTTTCCTCATGAACATTCTCTCTTCAGTATCATTCAAGATACTGTCACTTCCTCAAGGTTCTGCATTTCTGCCTAATGGCATCAGCCCAAGCAACATATGCAGACCGACATCCAGACAGGCTAACAATGTGATCACTCTTCAAATTAACATTTTGGGGTGTCTGTTTGTTTGTTTGTTTGTTAATATTTGGAAGCAGTATAGCAGCAGGGTTAATTGTTAGAACTCTGCAGTCCTGCCTCCTGGGTTGGCATTCCAGCTCTGACACTTAAAAGCTGCATGACCTGAAGTCAGGTTACTTATCCTTTCTGAACCTTAATTTTCCCCTCTGTAGTATGGGAATAATAATACCTACCCCACAACATTGTTGTGGGCCATCTATGAAATGACATGGAAAATACCTGGCACATAGTAAGTATGCCATTGCTTTGCTATTCTTTTCATTATTTATTTAACATTTGGTTACATGTTTATTTTATGTTAATAAAAATATTATACCTCTTTCTTCAGGATTAAGACAAGATATATGTCACAGGTAAGGCTCCAAACCAAAAAATTTAGTAGGGGGGTACATATTAAAGCAGTTTGAATTTGCATAATAAAATCAATCATTTGTAACTAGCAAACGTATCTGGCCAACTTGTCTCAGAATTACAGCAACTGTAAAAGTCAGCATCAAGCACCTATCAATGGCTAGACTCAGGGTTTAAAGCGCCATGAAAATAAAATATTACATTTGCATATGTAGGAACCTGAGTGTGATATTGTGATTTATAATAAGAAATACACACAACTGGGCCTTTTCATCGTTCCTGGTACAGAGCTCCGAAAACCCTTGTAATATCCAAAATGATAAGAGCAATAAATGTGCCTTGATATTTATAACAGACCCCTTTCAACCACACTAGAGTTTCTGTTAATGAGGTGACTTTTCAAAAGCACCTGATGTTAGTGCTGGTTGCCATGGGAACCAACCTTGTGATTTGAGGATTGGACCTTTTAGTTCCACTGCCCTGACCTCCGGGGAGGGGGAGAGGGGCTTGGAGTTGAGTTCAACCACCAATGCCCAATGATTTACTCAATTGTACCTCCTAACGAAGCCTCCATAAACACCCAAAGGACAGGGTTCAGAGAGCTTCTGGGTTGGTGAACACGTGGAGATTTGGGGACGGTGGCATACTCAAAGGGGACACAGAAGCTCTGTGCCCCTTCCCACATACCTCGCCCTATGCACCTCTTCCATCCGGCTGTTCCTAAGTTATATTCTTTTATAATCAACCGATAATCTAGTAAGTAAAATATTTCTCTGAATTCTGTGAGCTGCTCTAACAAATTAAGCGAACCCAAGGAGGGGGTTGGTGGAACCTCCGATCTATAGCTGGTAGGTCAGAGGCACAGATGACAACCTAGACTTTCACTTGGCATCTGAAGGGGGTGGAGAGACAGTCTTGTAGGACTGAGCCCTTAACCTGTGGGTAGTGTATCCAAGTAGATAGTGTCAGAACTGAGTTGAACTGTAGGACACCCCACACATTGGAACTGGGAGCAGAATTATACTGAGTGAATGGGGAGTCATATTTCTGACGTGGTCCATCAATGTCTGGATGTCCCCTAAAGACTCAAGCTGGCCAAGACCACCAGCCCCTCCCTCTGCCCCTGGTCCTGGTTCCTCTCAGGCCCTGCCCTCTGCAGCCACTGCCCACGACCTGAGGGAGGGGGGAAGGGACATGAATCACCTCAGCACCCTCCAACAGCCCCTGCCCTCCTGGGACCCATCACTAAACCCCCGTTTCTAGTATATTTTCCATCTGGGTTTGCTTCAGTTGGTTGTTGTTTTTTCCAGACTTACTCTGAAACCACTAAGAACACATCCTTCCAGGCCTGCCATATTAAATACCTCAAACATTCAGGAACATTCAAACATGCTTCCAAGGAAAAAACCTGTTCCCTCAGCATGCCGTGTGTCCCAGTACTGGGCTCTGTCTCCACAGGATGCCAAATAGGTCAGAGGCATCTATTTAGTGAAACGAAAACCAGTCAGACTGGTTGTTTGGCATCATGTGAGGCAAGCACAAATAAACTAGAAAACAGATGGTGACCAAAAGAAAGAGAGGCAGCACGTTTGCGTAAGCTGTGTGTCCTGTTCTGTGCACGTGAGAGGCATGGGGCACCTTAAAAGCTCCAAGTAACCTGACCAGCTTCCCCATCGAGGTGATGCTGGTTTGCAACCAGAGAAGCCCTTCAAAGGCTTGAGAGTGCTCCCATAGTAGGAAAAGATTCTCTCCGGGTGATTACCTGGGAAGAAATTGTCAGTAGCTTCATCTTTGTCCCAGATTTGGAGCCTAAAGGGGGATCTACTGTTTGATATTCTTGATATTTTATGGAAACCCTGGATAGACAGAAGCATCTCTCAGATGGTTTTCCCCACATCCAGCTAACTACTGAAAGGGGGCCCTAATGTGTGTGTCTTACTGTCCATCGGTAGCCTTTGGCCTTTGTCTCCTTTCTCCTTCTCTCTTTCTCCCCCACTTAGTACCAGACATCACTCCTCCAAATGATATATACAGTTGATAAATTTGCATGCTGTTTCTTTGCAAAAGAATTACGTTTCTCCTTAAGATAAATGTAAAAAAAAAAGATTTGTACAACGTATCCATCTTTTCAGCAACTTGCAGTTCTTGCATTTCTTAATAGTTTTCATGTTCCAAGAGGCAATACCATCCCTAATCATAAATTTAACTTACATTCAATTTACTCCTCCCAGATTTATTTTAAAGGATTTTGAACAAGTGACATAACTTTCTGCCTGTTAATTTTCCATTTTAAAAAAAAAATTGTAGCTAGTTTGAGTTTGGTCTTCTAAAGCTTCATGTTCTGAACACAAGTCCAACTGCCTACAGTGAATATTATACATTCGCCTCCGTTGTTTCTGGGTGTCTCTATCATAAAGACAATCTTACTAAAACTACAAAATAATGTTACTACCATGTTTAAATCTACTGGTTTGGAACTGGCATGGAATTGCTATTCAAACAGACTGCACAGATTGGGCCGCAATTTTCTCACATGTAAAGTGATCAGATTCATTATAATTTCAAGACAGCCTCTAAGGTTTTTTCCTGCTCAAACTTCCATTTATTCTTAGTTACTCTCACAGGACAAAGGCAGCAGGAATCTGCCAGAGATCGAGAAATCACTGAACCAAGGGAGGGAAGTATGGCAAAAAGGAAGCTGTCCCAGATCCAGGTAAGAATGGTGGCTGGTTCTGGGTGAGCACCAGCTGGGGAAAGATGCTGCTCCCCTAACTGCTCTTCACAGCCACAAATGCCACCACACACACACACACACACACACACACACACACACCATAGCCTCCTAGTACACACCATACTCACCACATACACACAACATATACGGACACCGCACACACACACACACACACACCCCACAAGCACCCACTCAAAGAGTTGGCTGAGACCCCTCCTCCTTAGTTTCCATTCTTGAGCCTGGATTTAGAAACTGCTAAGGAGGTGGGGGTTCAGGGTGGCCAGTGAGTAAGAAAACAGAAACAGGCTTTGTACGGGTGTCCCTCGGGAATTCACGCGATGTCTTTTTAGGCCTGGACCGGTTTTCTGTTTTACGTGGGGAGGAAGGGCCAGGGTGATGCCTGGGGGTGGAAGCCTCCAGGAAGAAGTTGCCAGGGAGAGCAGAAACTAAGGGGGTGGGTCAAGGTGGGGAGGCGGGCAGTACAGGATGGAGAGCCAATGAGCGCACTCAGGACTCCAGAGTCGGAAGGATCTGCTGAGTTCTGCTCTGGGATGCCCTTTACCTAAACTCAGAGAGTCACCCCGAACCCAAAGGGAAGTTGCTGCCTGGACTGGCCAGAGCTGACCGTGGCCGAGTGGGTGGGTGAGGGCTGAACCCCGTGCAGTGTGTGCAGGGGTAGAAGGAGTTAGCTCACTTCCAGCCAGGCAGTCAGCTTCCTCCTCTGCAGCCTGAGCTACAAACATCCCACAAATGACCCATTTCAATGAGAGCTTTTTAACACTAGGGTTCTCAAACCTTAAGAAATTCTGCACCCTTCAGTTTCTCCAAGTCAATCTCATTCGGGCATTTCATAGAAGGTCAAGAAGTTCTGCCACCTACATCAGAGACATGCAGCTTTCCTTCCCTCCTCTTCCTTTTGAAATGAAATCCAAACCCCAGTGGTTTCACCGCTCGCGAGAGTGCTGTGCCACACACGACATCTGTAAGCAGTTAATTTTCCAAATGGGAGACAGTCACCGCAGATGCAGACCTCTTAAAAATAAACACTAGAAAAATATTACTCCAGCAAAAATGCAAGCCTAGAGTCCATGTGAGTGGGTGGGAGGGAGCTGGTGCTAGGACAGGATCCAGTTTGGGGAGATCAAAGCCACATCCTAGCCTGCCCGGCTGTGCAAAAGTAAGGGAACGGGAACCACAGAACTTCAGCACAAAAAGGGACTTTTGGGGGGTACTGCAGCCTCAGTACAGATGGAGAAATTAAGATCTGGGGCAGGAAGTGGGTGCTTAACCATGTTAGGACTGGAACCCGGGCTGAGAGCTTTGTGCTCTATTATAAACCTCATTTTTATTTGAATACTTCAGCTTCTTCCTTTTCAGGAAAATAAAAGCCCTCTGACTTTTAACTATTACCTTTAACCCCTACTTGGGGCCCGTTTGGGGTGGGAGGGGGGCCTCTCGTCCTGAGAATGGGCGCTTCCTCCTCTCCACACACACTCTTCATCATGCCCTGCAGCTGCACCGGCAAGGGGTGAGACGCCAGGACCCTACAGCAGCCAAGGTGAGGTCCAGAACTTCACGAGGGCAGCTGCTTCTTACCCACCTTATGGAATGAGGCGGCGAAGCTTGAGGATCTCGTGCCCCGAGACTGAAGAAAGCCGGGTCATCTTGACCAGCATGAGGCGGGGGAACTTGGGGGCAAGGCAGGCTGGAGAGCCATCTGCGCCCACATCCTACCACAGCCATCCCTCTCCTCCTCCAACAGGAATAATGGTGCCTCTGACCAGGAGTAAAACGAGGCACTGAGTAGATCCCCACAGAGTAGAAACTGCCGCAGACTAGCATTCAGTACAATGCAGTTGTTTAGGGTTGGAATGGAATGGAGGAAATTTGAGACACAGATGGTACAATGAAAAAATATATTGCTCCCGTCCAGGTGACAACCCCCCGCCCCATAGTGCTAGCCTGGTGCACTATCTGCTATTAAAGCCTTATTGCTAGTTTATCCATCTTATCCCTACAGGATGGTTTTCAGCAGCGCGGTTTCAAAAGACAAAGGCTGAGTTCGAGAGAAAAAATGAAGGGAATAGATAAAAGGATAGAAGGAAAGAACAGAGGGCAATCGGGGCTCTGGGAGAAGAGATGAGACAGATCTGGGAAGCCACGCTGGTGGGGACAGTGGCGAGCCCAGAGGTGGTGGCCACCAGGGGGCACTGCTGCCCCACCCACGGCCCTGGGGTAGGCAGAGACTCAAGGGGGGTTCAGAACTTCTAGTGGGCTTCTGTCCCTCCCCCACCCCACTCTAACTCCCGGACTTTTCCTTAAGGCTTTGGGATCTCCCCTCCTGGACCCCTGGGGTTGTCTCAGAGGAGTCTGGAGGGACCCTCCCCTGTGAGTCTTTTCCTGAGAGGGAGCAACCGTAGCCTGGCCAGGGCACTGTGGGGTTGATGGAGGTACCGGGTAGGGAGTGAAGAGGCCTCCTGGATTTGCACCCAGTTCTGTTCCCTCTGTTTGAGGCCAGGCCCTCATGGGAGTAAAGGTAGGAAGGCAGCTCTGCCTGCAGGGTGCTGATGGGGTGAGCACAGGCAGAGGATCTGGCAGGCAGCAGGGGTCCTCCTTGAATGCTCTGAAGCTCTGTTTTCCCAGTACATCCAGGAGGGAAGTGCTCACCCCGGCTCTGCTTGTCAAGTAGCAAACTCAGGGGGCACTGAGAAGGTAAGCCAGAGCAGCAGGTGTCCACCCACAGTGAACCCCCGAGGAGAGGTGGAGGGACGCCCTGTGGCCAGCGGGGGCTGGGACTTGCACTTAGAAGCACAGAGTCTGAGGCCAGGCAGTGCATGTTCCTAGCACCACTTGCAGCAACCCCTGTTCCCCTCTGTCTGGGGCGCGGCACCTGTTGTCTAGAATCCAAGTTTACTCGCCTCTGGGCAGACACCCTGACAAATTCTATACCCTCCCCGGCTTCTCCATTTTCAGTTCTGCTCCTTAGACACCAAAAGCTCCCATCTCTACAACCTTCCTCTTATTACCTTTGCCAAGAATGTGGCTTAGCAGATATTAGTTACACTGCAGGTCCACTGATATCCCTCAAGAAGATTTCAGGGAGACCTGGGCCTCCCAAGTCTAAATCACATCTTAGGGTGGTACCTCCACACACTTAGACATTCTCTCAAAAGGCATTTATCAGTCTGCTCTTGGTTTTCTAGGGGCATGAACGAGGCAGGCTTAAGGAGCCAAGGGTGCTGGGACTCTGGGCTCATTGTTCCAGCCTTGGAGGCCACTCCTGTGAAGATGCTCACATTCAAGGCAAGCTCAGGTGTGGTTCCTGCAGGTGACAACGGAGGGTCTGACCCTGCTCAGACGAAAGGAGACACCAGCAGAGTCCAGGCACTGATGGGACCCTGTGCTGTCCATCCCCCGTGGGACCCCACCCTGCAGCCCTCTGTGCCTAGGGGAGGCCCCCAGCCTCAAACTGAGTCTCAAGGAAGAGAGGGCAGGGTCTAGAATACTAGATCAGACCATAGTCAGATTGTGAAATCGGGAATGGCCGCGGATACCATTGCGGGATGGGGATGCATAAGAAATTCTGGAAGTTGGGGGCTGCCCAGGGAGCCAGCCTGCCTCTGACACACCCAGTCCTCATTTGGATCTGAGCGACTGGAGAGCAGGCAGAAGGCACCCAGGAGCCTGCGAGTCGTGCCTAAGCCTCTGGATCCCACATCTGAGGAACACAACTTACTATCAGCTTTGAGCGGTGGTAGCACCATCGCCTCTGAGGTTTAACCAAGGCACGATTGTTACTGATTGAAAACATGAGACCAAATTCCGACCCCCTCCTCCCCCCCAGTGGCAGGCTGAGACTCCACATCCATTTCCTGCCTTGGTCAGAATTGGCTGCAGAATGGGACATGCCTTCTGGTGGCTCCAGCCGGGAAAGGCTGAGGAAGATAAGACAGAGACAGACGGGAATGCCGAGGGGAATGAAGCATGACCGAAAGAGCTGATGCCCCTTCCATCCCATCCAAGTCCTCCTAGAACCCCAGGCACATGCTAAGGGACAGTGTAGGAAGTCCCTGATGTAAGCCCATCTCGTGACCAGGATGCCATAATGCCATGATGCTCTGGGGAAAGCCCAGCTCCCCAGCAGTTCCCCACAGGAAGACGGTCTGTCCTTTCACAGCCACTCTCCCCCAGCCCTGTAGATAGCCAGCTCCATAGCTCACGGAAAATCAAAGATACACGGGATGTTATTAGATTAGAGAAATCCTAGCAAAGGTCAGGTTTTAACCAAAGCCCTCACGTTTTACAATCAGGGTTCAGAGAGGTTAAGCAACCACACAGAGCTAGATCCAGTCTGCAGCTCTCAACCTCTGAGTCCTAATTGAGTGCTCCTTTTCTGATACCAAAATCTCCCATAAGGCCTCTGGAAAAGGTCAAGAAATCAGGAGCTCTGATCAAAATATTAAAAAATCAGCTTCCAGGTTATGACAGTTGAGTAGTCAATGCGGTCATTTGCAAATAAACACACCACCTCACCATTTCACTTAGCATGGTCTTTTTTTTTTTTTTTTTCTTGCGGTACGGGGGCCTCTCACTGCCGTGGCCTCTCCCGTTGCGGAGCACAGGCTCCGGACGCGCAGGCTCAGTGGCCATGGGTCACGGGCCCAGCCGCTCCGCGGCACGTGGGATCTTCCCGGACGGGGGCACGAACCCGTGTCCCCTGCACCGCAGGCAGACCCTCAACCACTGCGCCACCAGGGAAGCCCCACTTAGCATGGTCTTGAGGGCCGCGCCTCATGGAGAGCCAGTACTCACACTGTTTCCCTCTCAGTGTCCTCCTCCAGAAAATGAAGCCACATCCCTGTCTCAGAGGAATGCCATCGGGTTGCCATGGTAAGACATACATGTAGTTTATGTCTCGCCAATCCTGAAATCAGCTTGCCATCAAGAACAAGGAAGTAGCATAAGCCCCCAAATAGCCAGTGCAGACACCAAAATTCAGGTTCCAAAGGTCATGCCACGTGCTCACCGAAGGTCCCCTCAGATCCTTTTTTTTTTTTTTTTTTTTGCGGTACGCGGGCCTCTCACTGCCGTGGCCTCTCTCGTTGCGGAGCACAGGCTCCGGACGCGCAGGCTCAGCGGCCATGGTTCACGGGCCCAGCTGCTCCGCGGCATGTGGGATCTTCCCGGACCGGGGCATGAACCCGTGTCTCCTGCATCGGCAGGCGGACTCTCAACCACTGCGCCACCAGGGGAGTCCCCCGGGGAGTCCCCCTCA
The DNA here is from genome assembly GCF_964374135.1 of Grampus griseus. NCBI lineage: Eukaryota > Metazoa > Chordata > Mammalia > Artiodactyla > Delphinidae > Grampus > Grampus griseus. The sequence goes on from NC_139009.1 coordinate 33,397,889, forward strand.
GATCTTTTTAACTCTTGCTTCATAAATAGTTCTAACAAGCTTACCTTTCAGGTTTTCTTTTGCTTGGGTTTGGGTTTTGTTATCATTATTACTTTTTTTTTTTTTTTGATCCATGGACTATTAGAAGGAGCCAACAGATTAGACGAAAGAACTGCTGGTGATAGGTAGACTGAGAATTACCAAAATGATAGCTAGCTGTGTGAAACAGGGAAGCGAAACACACAGACAGGAGTTCCGAAAGCATAGAAACCTGCAGTTATTTTAGTGTAGGACTAAATAGCCAGGTACGTTTCAGAAGACCTGAAGGTATTACTACATGCCTGAATCATCAAAAAAAAAAAAAAAAGAGTTCTTCCACCCATCTTTTGATTCCGAGAATAATGGCCCAGCTTCACCCACTTCAAAGGATTTTTTACTCCTTATAAGTCCATTTTCAGTCATTTTCAACCTCAAGAATGAGATTCCCCCTGTGTTAGCGCTTCCTCTTTAGACGCACTTACACGCGAGAGACAGATGCACCCGGCCACCGCTTTAGGAGATAAAAATATAACTGTAAATTAGCATAAAGATTCCCCAGAGATGATGCACAGAAACCTACATGCAGGATATGGGAGGAATGTCTAAAACACTTGAGAACAAACTGCTTCCCAGCTCCCATAGCAGTTTGGAAGCCTCTATTTATCGACAAATAACCGACATGCTCCAGATAATCTTTCTTCCCTGTTTATTAAAGGAGGTCCTAAAAGCCCTCTAGGCCACTGTTGAATGATTGGATGGATGGGTGGTAAATAAATAAACCTGGTGACAGAGCTGGAGTTATTCGAAAATAACAGATCACCTTTCTTTAAATATAGCCCAATGCAGACTTTCACGGAGCCGTACAGTTCTCCCAGTGAATCTGCATCAGTAAGATCTGACCAATTTCATATTTCTATGTTTTGGAGCCTTTTTGCTGCTTATATTCTAGGATGACATCCAACATTCAGATGAAAAGTCAGGAATCCATCCATTTGGAAGTTCCTAAGTATCCAGGTGACCAGCATCAGTAGGTACGAGTGTTGTGTATCCGTTCATTCAACAAATATTTATTAAGTGTCTGCGCCATGCCTAGCTTTCTGCTAGACCCTGAAAATCCCAAAGTGGGTAAGACTGGTTATTCAGTCAACTTCACGAAACCGCATCAGCTTGAAGCAGGAGGAAGAAAGCAAACATGCACGTGACCTGCTCCATGCCTAGCCCTGTTTTAGGCACCTCCACGTGATACCAATTTTTGTTTCATGACAACCCTCAAAAGTAGGTATAACCCTTAAACAGACGAAGGAACTGAAACTCAGAGAGGTCAGGTAACTTGTTCAAGCCACACAGCCAGCAAGAGTCAGAGTGAGAACTGCAGCCCATTGCACAGCCCAATGTAGGGGCCTGTGATGGGACGTAGAGAGCAGACTGGACTGACTCTGCCACTCCCTGCTGCATCCCTTCAGGGACACGACCAGCTCTTCTGAGCCTTAGTTTCTCCATCTCTCTAATGGGACCACAGTGCCTCCCTCAGAAGTCAGTTTTGGGAATCAAAGGAAATAATATAGGTGCGATCTCCTGGCTTTGGATCCCACACACACTAGGTACCAAACAAATGTTTATTACATGGGTAAGTACGGTCTTCAAACCCTCCTCCACTCTTTTGCCTCCCACCCCTAGAGGCCCTCTATGCCAGTGTCCGCTGACAGCAAGCTTCCCCAGATGCTTCCAGAAGTGGGCAGCTCACAACCTCCTGAAGCACTCTGCTCTGGAGTTGGAAGGCCTCACTCACCTGCCTCCCCATGTGCCCAGACCTCACCAAGAGTGGAGAGGACACAGGCCTCCCCGGGAGATGACAAGTTAGCTCTGGAGACAAGGTCTGTCCACAGGAAGCATCAGGGAACTCTCCAAGGTGCATCATCTTGAAGAACAGGATTGGGAGCCATGGCAGGCTCTCTCTCCCTCCCTCAGATTCAACTCCCTCCATCCCAAGGAGGAGCTGAGCTGACCCTCAGGCCATCCTTCCTGGACAAAGGTGGCCAGGCCTCCACCTGGATCCTGATACTCACAGAACTGACTCTGTTTTCTCCATCTCCTTCTCTCTCCTGCTCAGTCACCTTTTGAGCTATCGTTCCATGTGACTACTCCTAAGCCAGCCAGGTATCTCTTGGCCTTGTGAGAGACCAGTCACACAGAAAGACAATGGGAGAGAGGTCCCATCCCCCCAAATGTCATCCTCTGGACTTATCCTTATTGGAATACTCAGTGGAAAGACCTGGAATGGAAGCAAACAATAACCAAGTCTCCAGATTTCTTTATATCACAGAACACTGAAGGAAGTAAGGGCCTCAGAAATCACCTGATCCGGGGGCGGTGGCGGGAGTGGGATGAATTGGGAGATTGGGATTGACATATGTACACTAACATGTATAAAAGAGATAACTGATAAGAACCTGCTGTATAGCACAGGGAACGCTACCTCACTTCGCTGTACAGTAGAAACTAACACAACATTGTAAAACAACTATACCCCAATAATAAAAATTAATTAATTTAAAAAGAAAACAGAAATCACCTGATCCAACTGGCCCTATTTTACTAATGAGGAAGCTGGGCCCAGATGAAGTTAAGGGACTTAGCTAAGAGCATCCAACTCTCTTTGACCACCACCACTACCATCACCACCATCTCGGTGCCTCTCCAGCACATGCTGTTCGCTGACGTTCTTCCTGATGTGAATGCTTCCTTTCCCTTTGATTTTGAACCTTTGGCTCAAATGACATGTCCTATCATGTGACGTGATCTTGCAAGACAGTTTATGTGCATGTCATAGTTTATTCGATGTTAATCATCTTTTTTAATGATCTTTAATAATCATTCAAAAATTTCTTTTGTTTCCTTTTATTGAGGTATAATTGACATAAACATTATATTCGTTTCAGGTGTACAACACAGTGATTCGATATTTGTATATATTGTGAAATGACCACTACACTAAGTCTGGTTAACATTTGTCACCATACAGCGTTATAAAATTGTTTTTCTTGTGATGAGAACTTCTATGATCTACTCTCTTAGCACCTTCCAAATATGCAGTACGTATTATTACCTGTAGTCACCACGCTGTACATGACACCCCCATGACTTATCTATTTTAAAACTGGAAGTTTGTACCTTTTGACCCCCTTCACCCATTTTACCCACCCCCAACCCCCCGCAAATCCATTTTTGAAACAAAGGAGCTTCTCCACTGCCCCAGCTTTGACATCCATCGCCAAGCAAATGCAGGCTCTTTAATGTCCCTGATCGAGATCTGTCTATGTTTAGCCAACCTCCTCACAGGATCCTGGTACCGGTATCACTCAGCCACTCCAGAACAGGTGAGAAAAATGCAAAGGCCCTGTCTGGAGCAGTGGGACTCGACCCTCACAGTCTGCCCTTCAGACAGCAGGACAGAAAAGGCATTCACTCCTCCTCCATGTCATGATACCAACCGAAATTACCTTTAAATGAGGAAGAAAGTCATTATTTAATCAATAGGATTGCGTCAATTGAGGGAAATTTGTCTCCAGTGTAAACGAGCAGAACGTCTTTGCGCTCTGTGAAAACAAGGTTAAATTACTTGCAGATCCGGGCGACGAGAGAGACGTAGGAAGCGAACCTGAAGGCTGACACACTCAAGGTCTGGGAACCGAAAATAATAGGGATTGTTCTGATTTTTCCAGCAGAATCGAGCACAGAGATGGGCACCCCTCTTTGCAGAACCAAGGATGCCTGTGCCCTACGAAAGGTGGGGGGGCTGATCCCTCCGAAGCTGGCCACTGTCACAGACCTGCTGGGCGCCAGTGCTAGGGAGAGGGTGGCCTTAAAAGGAGGAGTGAAACAGCGTTTCACTGTTCACATCCCTTCCTCTGCTCCGTCAACTCCACTCAGCAGATCACAATGACAATAAGTTATTACAATGGTAGCTCATGTGGATTGAGTGTCCATGCCAAGCGCACCGAGTGCTACTCAACATTCACAGCAGCCTTAGAAGGTAGCCACCGTGGTCATGCCCATTTCACAGATAGGAGGAGGGCAACAACAGGTGGCGAAGGGTGGGACAGTTCTGCCTGGTTCTGAGGCCCACTGTCCTAACTCCCCAGCCTCAGGACCCCATGTGCTTGCTGGGTGTTCATCCTGGGGCTGGCCCAGGGGTCAATACCAGCCAGACCTGCCCTTTGGACATCTCCACAGCCACAGGGGACAAGGGACAGAGCATCTTCTCTTGTTTGGGGAGGGGCTCAGCTTGTCCCAGGAATCCTCGGCGGGGCAGCCTTCGTGCCTACTTCTCTCCTGTCGTCCCCCTTCCCTGTTCCTGTTGATTCCTTCGGCCTCCTGAGGAGCTCTCAGTGCTGAATGTGATTCCTGCCAAGGCTAAAGGCAGCTGGTGGGGTCTAAATCCCTGCTTCCTGACAGAACCTCTCCGTGGGAACTTGACCTTCTGTTTCTTCTCACCTACTCAGGGGACTATGCTAGCAGCCAAGTGGAAGTCCCCGACATGCTCCTTTTAGGACACAGGGAGCCGTAATCAAATAAGTTTTAGCTCTGGACTTTCCGAAAGCCAGATTCCATCACTTTCATGGTACACGCTTGGCTAATGTCCATTCCCCATCTCTCCCCCTCCCATGCCCCCATCCCTCCTCCTCCCATGCCCCCATCTCTCCTCCTCCCATGCCCCCATCCACCTGTCACTCAGCTCCAATTCTGACCTTTCTGAATGTGTGGTTCATAACAGACCTTCCTTCCATGACTATATCACTTCCATGTCCGTCGGGAAAATACAGTCTCCACACGCCCAGGACCTGGGTCACCCTAGCAGGAACCTGACGTGGCCTAGACCAAGGGGTCTTTGGCCTCCTCTGGGAGAGGCTGTGGCGGGCTGGCCTGGCTGTGCGATGCTGCAGCCTGGCCCCAGAGCAAGAGGCTGCCCTGCTGAGAAGGAGAGTGTCACATTTAAAGAAAGAAGAGTGAAATGAAACTTATTTGACCTGCGAAGAACCAGAAGACCTCTCAAGTTGCCAAAGTGACAAATGAGACAGGGAGTTAGAGCAAATGTGAACTCCTGGGGAGGCCGTCAGGAAGGAGCCCGGTTGTACTAGACCAGGCTGGGGGTGATGCAAGGACCGGAGACGGGACGATTTGCCCAGGTTGGGAGGGGAGAGCTGGCAGAACGTTCCGCAGAGCCAGACACAGTCCACCCTTTGTGCCCGTATTTATCTAACGCGTCAATTTTATAGCCACAGTACCTTCCGAGTGGGCAGGAAAGCAGATATTGGTGCTGTCACGAGGCCGGGCTGTGGCTTGCATGGCGTAATGGCAGATGCCAAAAACAAAGAGGAGGGCAGACGGCACTACAGAGACCACAAAAGAGCGTTAATAATTACGCCGCTGCCTCCCTCGACAGCCTGCCTCTCCGTCCTGAGGAGGTGCCCCGCCAGCTTCAGGGGTGCTGCCTTCCCTGGATGAGCAGGGCGGCTGCCTAGCACGCGTTTATTAATAACCATGCATGGACTTGAAGGGACCTATTACATCGCCGCCTCTCTTCTCCAGGCTAAATAGCGCCAATCCCTTTAACCTTTCCTCACGGGCCTGATTTTCCATCCCTTTAATCATCCCTGTCACTTTCTGCTAGATGGGCTCCACTCTCACCACATCCCTCCCCCAGGGTGGAGACTCCGAGCCAACTGGAAGGATGCGCCCCACGACCTAAAAAGCTGCTCCCTTCCAGCCACCCTCCCTCCTCTCAGGCCTGCCCTGCAGCCGCAGGTCCTGGGAAGCCCATGGTCAGGGCAGCCCCCAAGCAGAGTTACTGTCATTCATGGCCCAGTTGGAGCTCTTTCCTCCTCCCACTTGGATGTTCCCCAGGATCAGAAAGCCACTAAAATCCAGCAGTCTCCTCTGAGCTGATTCTCACCATTTTCTCTCTGGATCCCCCTGCATGTCACTGCCACACCTCCGCCGGGGTCCAGACCCCCAGTCTATTGGTCCATGAGAACGGGCCCTCAGCCCGCTTCCTTGCCGGCCATATTCTCCAGACGAAACCCTTAAAAACCAGCTTTAGAAATAATTTTTTAAATCAAATGTCATTTTTATCACGTCCCTCCCTTTCCTAAGAGCCATGAGTTGCTATACAGTACAGCAAATGTCATCACTCGCCAGACTCTGGGTCCAGAGTACACTTTCCCTACTCCCCTCTGCCTTTGTCCAGACCCTCACTCAGAAAGCTCTCCCTTGTTAATCTCCTCATCTGTCCACACGTTTACCAGCCACCGATCCCCACAAGCATTTTGCTGGATACTGTTTTGGGTATATTGAAATACAATACATATGGGTTAGGGTTCTTCGACGGCAAACAGCAGAAACCAACTCTGACTTGTTTAAGAAACAGAAAGGGATAGATTGGAAATGAAAAGCATAGTTTGCGGAATTAAAAGAAAGGCTAAAGCATACATAGGGAAGGACAAAACAGGGCAACTCTGAAAGCCTTTCTAGAATACTGCCATCAGACGATCAGCTCTGTCCTCCATCCTTATTCATCTCTGCTGAAGATTCAGAGTTTCCTAGAATCTGCATGATCTTTGCGATCGATGAGCAGAGCCCTAGGATTGGCCGCCCCCCCCAGGACCACACAGGGGGGTGGGGGAGGGGAGGATCAGTTGCCAGATTTAGAAAATAAAAATTCAAGACATACAGCTAGATTTGAATTTCAGATAAACAATGTATCATTGTTAGTATAAATCTATTCCACGCAATATTTCCTGAATTTGCCCTTTTATTCTTCCCTTCCCCAAGTGCCACTTTGCAGCTCCTAGGCCGTCCCCTCTGATGGCCACAATACCCTGCTATACTTCACACCTTACAGATTTCTCCAATCCATCATCAAGGTGGCTGTGTTTTTTATTTCTTTCTCCTTAACTTTAATAATCCAGTTTAGATCATTTCAGAACTATACATTAAGTGGCACAAATAAGAAGGCTCATGTACGCTTTGCAGTCATTTATTATTTATGTCCTCTTTACCTCTGTTGAGGAAAGAAAACAACTTTCTTTGCCTTCTCTCTTTTGCCAGATACTCCTAAAATAACCCTAATAATATTTAGTGTTTGTATAATTCTTTACAACTTAGCACGCATTTTCACATTCATTATTTTATTCGAGTATCATAAATTATCATAATTAGTGAGTAAAGGGGTTAGTTGGCACTATATAATATAGTCCCCCATTTCACAGATGAGAAATTAAAACTTTGAAAGTTAGGCCATAAAAGCTAGTGTGGATTCAAAGTTGTGGACCCAGGGCTTGGAACGATGTGTTCTTTCCGCTACATCAAGGGCCAGCAAACTTTTTCTGTAAAGGACTAGGTGGTAAATATGTCAGGCTTTGTACACCATACGATCTCTGTCGAAACTACTGAACTCTGCCACTGCAACACAAAAACTGCCCTAGTCAATACATACATGAATAGGTAGATGATTCAATAAACTGTATTTGCAGAAAAGGTCAACAGGCCATATTTGGCCCACAGGCTGTAGTCGCTATACCTCCTCTTAAAAGATTAAACTCTTTTCAATCTTTATGAGCCTATCAAAATTTGCCTCCAGTTGGGATGCCATGATTTTGACCTATCAATATTAGATCACTCTACTGATTTTTTCTTTCCTTCTTACCTCTTATATGTTAGTATTGTTTGGACAATAACAGACTTGGCTTCCCACTGCCCCCTTGGTCCCTCCTACACTATGGCAAAGTTTTCTCTCATACTGTGAACTTGCCCAGCTAAGCCAATCCTTCCTTCCCTGGATCCTTCTTTACCTGCATGTGAGATTACTTCTGATGGGCCTTGTGAGGAGGCACCTTTCTGGGACAGGCCATTCCCCGAGGCCCCCAGGATTAACCAGGATCAATCATCCTTCCAGCTTCCCCTCACTCTGGGTTTCAAGTGCCTCGTCCCTTGGGCTTTCCTCATGGCAATTTGGTCCCAGGGAAATTCATGCCATGGAATGGTAACTCCACTAGCAGGCCTTCCAGTACCTCCTTCAGCTCTGGGCCATGGAAGATGGTGACTGGTTCAGTTCCATCTTCTGCCTACAGAGTAGAAGACTGATTCAAATGCCCCTCCTAGAGAGGGCTAGTGCCCCCTCAAGCAAACCAGCTGATTTGGTTAATACCCTTCACTGTTTATAGATCCTGGGACAGTGAGGGTTGGGGACTGTGTATAACCAGCCTCCTCCTGGGCCAGGAGGCCAGTTGCTTAGATGACTGGAGTTGCAAATCCTCAGGAGTAGTGACTGCCCACCTAGAACCAGAATTCTACATTATAGGAGCCCACGGAACATGACTGACACCTCACATAAGGGATTCCAAGTCTTTAAATAGGCTTCCAGATGTGTGTACGTATATACACACCCAAGCATAGAGTTAGAGATTATAAAGGTCAAGTTGACCAAACCCCTGCTTTACAAATAAGGAAACCAAACCCCGGAGAAATCACCTTAGGTATCATGATGCCAAGTGGTAAAGATCTATACTGTCTTTATAAACAGTATCCATACAGATGATGAGGAACTTGATCAATAAAACTCATATTTACAACTAGAAAGCTTTTCTTTAATATCTATATATTTTCTTTTAAATAGAAGGCAGGGAACATGCTTAACCCAGCATAGCTCAAAAGCCATGCATGAGATCAACTTTTTCAGAAATATTTGAGATTTGGCCTTCTCAAGGCTTAAATGTGCCCCAAAGGTGGAGTTCTTTGGGAACACCAACAACCCCTCCAAATGTCTTCATAAGGTCTCCAAAAGGGTCAAGAGAGACAGCAAAGCGTAGAGGGTACAAGTAACACTTGGGCTCTGAATGCCCTGGCTCTAACATTAAGAAGTTGTGTTACTTTGAGCAAATAATTTAATTTTTTAAGCCCAGTTTTCTCATCTGTAAAAGGAATATAATAATAGTACTTATCTCATGGAGGTGAGGTAATAATTAAATGAGAGAATGTGCACAGAGCACCTAACGTAAGGCTGACTTAGTAGCAACTACTCAATAAATATCACTATTACTGCAATTGTTGTTGACACTTCGGGCTTTTTGCCTCAAGTCCAACTCTAATTTTAATTTGACCGTTCTGCCTACTTTTCCGACGGTGAAACAGGGGTAATAATTCAGCAGGAGAGATGGGTAAGTAGAAGCTAGCCCAGACCTGGCCCAAATGACCTTCAGGCTAAGAGACAGGGTGCGTTTTCTAAGCCGGGTCTCCTCTGAGAGAGTGGCCTCCAGGCCAGGACTCAGGCTTTCTGAAAGAGGTTAGGGGGAGTCACAAATCAGAGGTTCAGAGAATTAGGGGAACAGACCAGGAAATGTGGAAGATCCTCGTGCACACTTTCCTTTGTAGATAATCTTTCTGGCAATATGATTTTTAGTCAAATCGTGTCATCCTTTGAAAGTCCTGCATGTTGAGGGCAAAAGAAATCAGAGAATTCTTACAACACAAAGACAAAGGGCTCAGGATGGACCCTGGATAAAGGTCATGCTTCAGGGGTACCTCAATAGACCAGACTGTAATATTTGCAACATCTTCATACCATTAAAAAAAATTACAAAGAAAAAAAGCAGACCGCCTAGAACTTCATTTTCCTGGTGAGGGAAGAAATATGCTAGACAGAACAACCCTTTCTCCTTCTCCCTGGGTTACTTGGCAGCCACAGAAAACACATGACAAAAAGTTCCAGAAGAACTCCATATTGAGTTTGAAAAGTACAAATTCCCACAACAGTGAGTGACTAAAGTAGCAATATTTTAGCCCTTCACAGGAATCTGGTTATTATTACCATTAATGCCAAGGATCTTGTTTCTATTCTTTTTGATTTAAGGTAATTTGCTTTGTAAAAGGCCTGCTTTGTTAAACTCTACGCAGTTACATTGGCTTCAGCAGAAAGAGGACTGGACCTGTTGAGAACGTATCATGTTGTACTGAAACTCTAGAGGACCTGCTTGTGAAGAACCTCCTTTGTTTCTGCTCTGAACCTAATGCAGTTCTTCAGTCTTCGTTTTCTAGTTCAGTGCCCTAATTTCAGCATTGTCCACTCTGACAGTGATATCTCTACTGGAACATGACTGTTTCCAAGGACAGTCTCTAGGAGGCTGCACCTACCTGGTCAGGCTTGGCTATGACCTGGCCAAAGAGACTCAGTCAATACCCATGTGTAGAAAGTGACCCCATGACTCAGGGCCCATCTTATAGGCAATTAAATGAGATAATGTGCACAGAGCACCTAACGTAAGGCTGACTTAGTAGCAACTACTCAATAAATATCACTATTACTGCAATTGTTGTTGACACTTTGGGCTTTCACTGAAGGGTGAAATATCTAGCTCAGGGGTTCTCAACCAGGGCCAGTTTTGCCATGTTTTGCCCAGTTTGGGCAATGTCTGGAGACATTTTTGATTATCACAACTTGGGCCGGGGTAGGGGTTCTACTGGCATCTAGTGGGTAGAGGTTAAGAATGCTGCTAAACATCCTACAAAGCACAGGAAGGTCCCACACCAAAGACTTAATCAGCCCCAAATGTCAATAGTGCTGAGCTAGAGAAACCCTGAAACAGACAGAGACACAGGAGCCCTCTAGGGCTGGCCCTGCCCCCCTCCCCTCACCATAGTTTTTACCTGCTTCCCCTCACTCCCTGAACCGCAGGCACACAGACTCCTGGACCGCATTGTGCTCCCTCAGCATATTCGGATCCCTCTGCCTGCCAGGCTCTTCCCTCTCCTTTCATCTAGTTAGTGCCTTCTCATCCTCCAGATCTCAGCGCAACAGATGCCAAGCCTTTGCAGCAAGACTAAGTCAAGGGCTTCCCTGGTGGCGCAGTGGTTAAGAATCCACCTGCCAAGGCTGGGGACACGGGTTCGAGCCCTGGTCCAGGAAGATCCCACACGCCGCGGAGCAACTAAGCCCATGCGCCACAACTACTGAGCCTGCGAGCCACAACTACTGAGCATGTGTGCCACAACTACTGAAGCCCGCGCACCTAGAGCCTGTGCTCCGCAACAAGAGAAGCCACCGCAATGAAAAGCCCGCATACCACAGCAAAGAGTGGCCCCCAATCACTGCAACTAGAGAAAGCCCGTGTGCAGCAACAAAGACCCAATGCAGCCAAAAATAAATAAAAATATAATAAATAAATTTTAAAAAAAAAGACTAAGTCAAATCCTCCATTACACGCTCTCTTTTATTCTTTCTTTTTTCAAGGATTCTGAATGTGTCTTTATGGCTTTTTTGGAACTCCTTAAGCTCCCTGCCTCTTAGCTCTTAAAAGTATGGGCTAACAGCACGAACTCTGGAGCCGGGTGGCTTGTGTTTGAATCCTTACATGTTCTAGTTGTATGACCTTAGGCAAGTTACTTAACTTCTCTGCGTCTCTTTTCTTACCTTGAGCATGAAGATAATAACTGTCTCTAGTTCATAGGGATGCTGTGAGGATTAAGTGAGAGGTGCTTGTAAAGTGTTTAGAACAGTGTCAGGCCCATTGTGAGCACCATATAAAACCTTGCTATGATTATTACTTCAAGAATTAAAAACTGCCCTTCTGAGACGTGGAACTACATAGGAAAGATATGCAGCATTTTCTCTTCCCAGTAGCATGACGCTGCATCACTGCCTTTTCTCTACCAGGGGAACCAGGGCTCAGATCATTTGAGCAAGGGAATCAAAGTAAATGCTTTCTATATACAGATTAAGAAGTTGAGATGCAGAGAGGTTAAGGGATTTGGAAAAGTCACATGGCAGTTTTCTTTCTACCGGATCAGTCTCTCTCTCTCTCCCTCTCTCCCTCTCTCCCTCTCTCCCTCTCTCTCTCTCTCTTCCCCCGCCTTCCTTTCTCTCTCTCTCCCTCCCCTCCTCTCCCCCCTCCCCCCTCCCCCCATCACCTCTCCTCCCATCCCCACTTTGAGGCGATAACTGGTAGGATTCCTGATCTACACTAAATGAATATCCCATAGCAACTATCTCCATCTGACTACAGGTCCCAGCTCCCCAGGCTTTCTACAAAAGACCTGGGAGTTATAAAATCCATGCTTATCAGAACAAAGCACACCAAACAGAACACAGTAAAGTTTCTAATCAGAGATTTAAGGTGCTTATACAACAGCCTGAAAAAAAAAAAGAAAAATCTAGGCCTGAAAAGAAGAGTAGACCAAGGGCAAATAATAACCTAAATAACTTAAGAAAACACTGAGACAGTCCCCTGAAGTTTTCTGCTATTACATCATTGATCCTGAGACAGGGCTGTGGAATGTCTCTGCAGGGCTCCCTGGGCAGAGCCGTATCTCATTTGTTTTAACTCCCTCAAATGCTATTTCACTCTTTGACACTCTCCCAGTCTCTCATGGCTGTTCTTACTCTTTTTCCACCCCATACAGGTTTTTGTAAGCTTACTTTTTGCCAACACTGTTGTGTTTTAGCCCAAAGAGTCCCTGGTACCCTAGACTTCATGGAGAGGAGTGTGGTGTCCAGTCTATGGAGTGGCAACACTTCTGACCTCTTGGTCTGGCCATTACCTTGTGAGCCCACCCCTGTCTGGGGTTCTACTCTTTGGAAGGATGTGAACAAGCTGGAATAGCATAAGAGAAGTATAATCAGGATAAGACACTTCATCACATGAGGACGACAGGGTAGAAATAGCCTGGGGTTGAATATAAGAGCTGTCTTCAACAACTTGAAGGGCTACTGGGTTTTCAGGTTCCAGCAACATTACAGAATGAGCTAACATGAACTTCTAATTCTGCTATAAAACAATAAAAATACTGGTAAAATATAGCAAAAAAATTTGTAAATAAATATAGTTAAGCTCATAAGAATAAAGTAAAATCTCTAGGTGCCAGGAAAAAAAAGGGGCGAAGTTCTAGTCAGAGCGTCAAGCTTTACTGACGCCTAATGGTACCGGAAGATATTGACACAAGTGTCTAGAGGCTGGGGTTTTAAAGCCCACAAAAGAACAAAAGATGGAGCTTTGGGGTCCTGTAATGGAGACTCTAGAAGCATTAAGTGGAGACTCTGGGAGGATCACTGTTTCAATTTAAGTCCCACTCACAGGCCCAGGAAAACCCCAGTGATATGTACCTCTTTCCAGAGTTGCAGGTAAAGAAACAAAACTACCCCTGAGAAACAAAACCTCAAATCATCACTAAATATAAGAGTGTTCTCCAAATTTGCACTCCTTACCTGGTGTATTTGTCATGGTTCTTCAGAGAAACAGAAACAATAGAATGTATTTATAGAGAGAGAGAGAAATTTATTTTAAGGAATTGGCTCATGCAGTTGTGGGGACTGGCGAGTTCAAAATCTGCAGGGCAGACCCGCAGGCTAGAGGATTAGGGAAGTATTTATGTTGAAGCTCAAATCCATGGCAGTCTGGAGGCAGAATTTCTTCCTCAAGGGATCTCAGTCTTTTTTTCTTAAGGCCTTCAACTGATTGGATGAGGCCCACCCACATTTTGGAGAGCAATCTGCTTGACTCAAAGTCTACTGGTTCAAATGTTAATCACATCTAAAAATCACAGCAACATCTAAACTGGTATTTAACCAAAAACTCAGTATCATGGTCTAGCCAAGTTAACATATAAAATTAATCAGCATCCCTATGCAAATTGTAAATAAAAACGTTAATAAAAAAAAAATGTCTTGGACTGCCCCCTTGGAGCAGGACAAATGAAAAACTTCTCTATTTCAAGGGGGAAAAAACCAGCTAAATATGTACTCACAACCAAAAATTACAAATCACCATAAGGGAGACTGGAAGATAAATGAGAGGATTATTACCTCAAGAATTTAAAATGAAAGAACCATCTAAAAGAAACCATAACATATGTTTAAAATGTTAAAGAAAGAAAAGAATGACAAGAAACCTTAAGGAATAAATACTGGAGAAAAAAAAACGATAAATCTGAAAAAGAAACTTCTAGAACTTCTAGAAATAAAAAATGCAAAGGATAGAGTAAACAGTAAATTAGACAAAACTGAAGAGAGACTTAGTGAACCAAAAAAATGGATCATAGGAAAGTCTCCAGAATATAGCATAAAACAACTAAGAAAATTAAAATATAAAGAGAGAACATATGACTTGAAGAATAGAACATGAAGGTCCAAAATGAGTGTGTTATGAGTACTAGAGGGAGAGATTAGAGAGAAAGAAGGAGAAGCAATATTCAGAGATGATGACTAAGAATTTCCTAGATTGATGAAAGACAGATCTTCAAACTGAAAAGGCACTTAGGGACCTGAGCAAGATAAATAAACATAAAAATACACCTAGGCTCATTATAGTGAAACTGCAGAGCACCAACAAGAGAGAAAAATCATGAAAGCACCAGGAAGAAAAGAAAGATCACCTATAAGAAAAAATAGACAGCAGACTTGGCATCAGCAACCATAGAGGCAAATAGAATAATTTTTTATGTTGAAGGAGAATAGCTATTTTTATAGAACATCATGCCAAGGTCAACTATCATTCAAGAGTGGAGAGTTTTAAAAAGACATCATGGCAGAAGACCTAAATAGACATTTCTCCAAAGAAGACATACAGATGGCCAACAGGCACATAAAAAGATGCTCAACGTCACTAATTGTTAGAGAAATGTAAATCAAAGCCACAATGAGATATCACCTCATACCTTTCAGGATCAAAAAGTCTACAAATAATAAGTGTTAGAGAGGGGGTGGAGGAAAGGGAACTCCCCTACACTGTTGGTGGGAATATAAATTGGTACAACCACTATGGAAAACAGTATAGAGGTTCCATATAGAGTTACCATATGATCCAGCCATCCCACTTCTGGGTATATATCCCCAAAAAATGAAAACCTTAATTCAAAAAGATACATGCACCCCAATATTCATAGAAGCACTATTTACAATAGCCAAGACATGGAAACAACCCAAATGCTCATCAACAAATGATTTTGGTTTAAGAAGATATGGTATATATACACGATGGAATATTACTCAGCCATAAAAAAGAATGAAATATTGCCATCTGCAGTAACATGGATGAACCTAGAGAATATCATGCTAAGTCAAGTAAGTCAGAGAAAGACAAATATTATATGATATCACTTATATGTGGAATCTAAACAATAATACAAATGAATCTATATACAAAACAGAAACAGATTCACAGACATAGAAAACAAACTTATGGTTACCAAAGGGGAGAGGGAGTGAAGGAGGGACAAATTAGGAGTATGGGATTAACAAATACAAACTATTGCACATAAAATAGATAAGTAACAAGGACCCACTGTATAACACAGGGAACTATATTCAATATCTTGTAATAACCTATATATATAACTGAATCACTTTGCTGTACACCTGAAACTAACACAATATTGTAAATCAACTATATTTCAATTGAAAAATGCTTTTAAAAAAAGACACCACATCTTCAGAAAAAGACAACAGAGTTTATCATTTATAGAAGGAAACTGAGTTGAGAGGAAGGAGTAAGATGGAAGAAACAATGGTTAGTGAAGAAATGGATGAGCATGTGAGTAAGTCTAAGTACAAATTGACTATAAGATAGCAAGAGCAGTAGTGATGTCTGATTTCTGCAGAGTTTAAAAACAAAGTAGAGCTGAAATGCTAAATAATAACATGAAACTTGAGATGGAGTGATTAGAATAAGAACATCCTAAAGCTGTAGAGATTCAGGGGTGGGTTAGTGAGGGTGGGAGGGAGACGCAAGAGGGAGGGGATATGGGGATATATGTATACGTATAGCTGATTCACTTTGTTATACAGCAGAAACTAACACAACATTGTAAAGCAATTATACTCCAATAAAGATGTTAAAAAACCAACAAACAAACTCATGGAAAAAGAGACAAGATTTGTGGTTACCAGAGGTAGGGGGTGGGGGAAGGAATAATTAGATGAAGGCATTCTAAAGGCACAAACTTCCAGTCATAAGTAAATAAGTACTAGGGATGTAATGTACAACATGATAAATGTAATTAACACTACTGTACATTACATAGGAAAGTTAAGAGAGTAAATCCGAAGACTTCTCCTCAAGGAAAAAAATATTTTTTCTCTTTCCCTAATTTTGTGTCTATACGAGGTGATGGATGTCCACTGAACTTACTGTGGTAATCATTTCATGATATATGTATACCAAATAATTATGCTATACACCTGAAAACATATACAGTGCTGTATGTCAATTATATCACAATAAAATTGGGGAAAAAAAGAATGAACTGCAAAAAAAAAAAAAAAGTAGAAATTCAGATAAACTGTAAGATTACTACAGTAATATACATGAGTTATAGATGCTTGGAGCTGCCCACACAATATATTCTCTTTCTCCTTCTTTCTTATAGTAGAACCTTGATTTTCTACAGGGCAGCTAAAAATACTCACCTTTCCTAACTCCCTTGCAGCTGGGGTAGCAAGGTGTTACAGTTTCAGCCAATGAAATATAACCACAGCTTCCTAGTAGGCTTCCAGGAGGAACACTTTGCCCTTTACCTCTTCTCTTCTTCCTACCTAGAATGAGCACACAATGACTGAACAAGCAGCAGGCACCCTGTGACCATGAAGAGAAGACAAAGTCACATACTAAGGATAGGAGAAAAAGATAATAAAAAGAACCTCAGTGCTTGATGACATCCTTAAAGAGGTACACTAAGCTCTATACTGCCTGACTCTGGCCTTCTCTCTACAAAATAACCTTTTCATATTTAATCCATTGTTTTCCATTATTTGCAGCCAAATGCAACACTTAATTGCACAACATGTTAAAAATTTAAGGATAATCACTAAAAGACTTTGAATGTATGTAACTTTTAAAACAGTAAAAGAGAAGAAGATGGACTAAAGAAAACTCAGTCAATATAATAGATGACAGAAAAGAAGCAAAGAAGCTAAGAGATTAAAACCAAAACATCAAGATATCAGTATATACCAGTAACAACTGGATTCCAGTGATGAATATAAATAAAAGGGATTCAGATTACCTGCTAAATGACAGAAATGTTAAGATCAAATAAGAAACACGGCTCTTAAAATATAATAACACAGAAAGAAAGCAATGAGTGGAAAAAATAAACCAAGCAATCATTAGCCAAAAAAAAACAAGTGATGAAGCAACACTAAAATCAGAAAAAGTAGAGGAAACGATTACAAAATGATCAAAAGAAGAGCTCTCTAAGAAAATACAACTTGGGCACACCTAACAATATAGTCTAAAAATAAGAAGACGGAAAGAAAGAAACAAAATAACAAACTCACCATCACAGTGAGAGATTTCATCTGAAAGCAGACTGAGACAAATGAGTAAAAATTACAAAAGAAAAGGACATTGACTCAGTCTATAGAGGAACATTATGACTTTCAGAGCTGACCAAAATTGAAATGG
Source organism: Grampus griseus (assembly GCF_964374135.1). Lineage (NCBI taxonomy): Eukaryota > Metazoa > Chordata > Mammalia > Artiodactyla > Delphinidae > Grampus > Grampus griseus. The sequence goes on from NC_139009.1 coordinate 33,415,357, forward strand.
GCTGCCTTGGGACAGAGAGCTACAAAAACATGGAAGTTCTGCAGAATCTGTGTGAACCTCGATGAGGCTGGCATATGCAAGCGTCAGACACTTGGCTCCATGAGGGCAGGAACTATGTCTGTTTTGTTCACTCCTATCTACCCAGTGCCTAGAGCAGAGTCTGGCACAGAAGAGTCATCATTAAGTGTCTATCAAATGAATGAATGAATGATCCAGATAAGAAAATGGATAAAATCACCTCTAGAGGGGCTTCCAATTCTAAGATTCAGTGATCCTTACATGCCCATTCCTCTGCTCTTTACACTTACTCTATTCTGAGGCCCAGAGTCACCACAAATCCAGGAGACTTGAGGCTGGCAATGAGAAGCAAGGACAGGGTAAGGAATGGATGGAAGAGTAACATAGAAGCCCAGAGGATGGAAGCCAGCTCTGCAAAGAGTCTCTAAGTGTCCTCCTGCCACAGAAATTCCACTTGGCCACAGTAATTGCCCTGGCCTTGGGCCTGGAGGGAAGTAGTAGCTGGTCTGCCCATGTCAAGTCTTTCCAGTCAGTACGTCTTGTCTGTGCTGCTTACAAGGTTGGAGAAGCAGGACTGTATGTAGGTCACCAGGTCAGTCAGGTCCATAAACCAAGTTTCTCCCTCATTCTGGGTTCAGGGACATGCTGAAAGAAGGGGATGAGGTTCCCAGGTTCAGAGATTCCTTAGATCAAGGAGGGACAGGATCCCTGTACTTGGAACCCTTCAGTCTGATGGAAAGGCACAGTCTGGCCCTCATGAAGCCTGTTATGGACTGAAAGTTTATGTCCCCCCCCCCAAACTTCATATGTTGAAATCCTAACCCCCAATGTGATGATGTTAGGAGGTAGGCTCTTTGGGAGGTAATTGAGTCATGAGGGTGGAGCCCTCATGAACGAGATTAGTGCCCTTCCGAGACTCCAGAGAGCTTCCTCATCCTTTCACCATGTGAGGACATAGCAAGAAGACAGCTGTCTATGAACCAGGAAGCGGGCTCTCACCAGACATCACCAGAATCTGCTAGCATCTTCATCTTGGACTTCCCAGCCTCCAGAACAGACAGAAATAAATTTCTGTTGTTTATAAGAAACCCCATCTATGGTACTTCCTTATAGCAGCCCAAAAGGACTACAAGTCTCTAGAATGGGTGCCACATACAATCCCTCTCTTCAGGAAGAAAATCAAATCTAATGGAAGACGCTAGGCCCCTGCCCTCAGAGAGCCCTAGTCAGAGCTTGCTGTATCTCTTGCCCTCCCACCCATGCAAGGCCAGGGAGGAGGGAAATGGCAGGCCGAGGGACAGGCCCATTTCTGTGATGAATGATGACCGAGCACTGCCACCAACAGTCTCCTGGGGGACATTCCCACAGCCCTGCTGTCGGGGTCAGGGCTCCCCTCCCTCCCTTTCTCCCCACCATGATGCCTGACCCGTTGGAACAATTCCTGAGCCTTAAGCCTGTTCCTAACACAGGAATGTTGGCCCCTTGGTCTCGTCCTGCTTTCCCCCTCTTTGTTTTTGTTCTTTTTCCCACCCTGTCCCACCCTCCCCCACTGCCATTTCCCAAACTCACTCCTGGGAGACCAGACCAACAGCCGACGGGTGATCTTGTTTTACATGAGACATTTCCAAAAAAGACCAAGAAGTCCTTTCCAGGAAAATGCCGTTTTTAAAATTCAGCTCCAGACACTGTGGCAACATTAGGAAAACAAAGGACTTGGCAGAAATGTTTTCTGAATTGGGACTTTCTCTCTAAAATACCTTTTCCAAATTGTGTCCAGTGGGAACGACTCCAAGGATCAGCTCTGGAGCACCCAGACAACTTCAGACAGACAGTGACCTCTGGTTTTTACATCACCCCAAACCTTTCTTACCAGGGATCACCCTGGGATTTTCCCCCAGGATCAAAGAGAAAGCCCCTCTCAAGGGTCGCCAAAGGAAGCACCTGTCTCTGGAGGGTCAGAAAATGCTGCTGCTTCCTTCATTCAGAGGAGACTGCTCAGCCCCTCTCTCCCCACCATCACTGAGCTGGGGCTGGGGGCCAGGTTGGGGGTCTGGGCAACAAACAGTGCTGAGTCGGAAACTGTCTTCTCTTAACACCAAAGTGAAAAGAAAATACAATTTCCCCTGCATACATGGTGGTATTACTCTTTTAGCATGTTGATGTCATATATATATTAAGCATTTACTGTGTGTCCACCAAAAACCAGTTCTTTATAGTTATGGACTGAACTGTATCCCCCAACCCCCAAATTCATATGTTGAAGTCCTAAACCCCAGCACCTCAGAAGGTAACTGTACTGGGGAAAGGGTCTTTAAAGCATAAGTAGGTTAAAATGAAGGCTTTAGGGTGGGTCCTAATACAATTATGACTTGTGGCCTTATAAAAAGAGCAAATGTAGACACAGATAGGTGTGTTCACAGAGGAAAGATCACGTGCGGACACAGTGAGAAGACAGCCGTCTACCAAGGAGAGAGGCCTCAGGAAAAACCAAACACCTTGCTGATACTTTGATCTTGAACTTCCAGCCTCCAGAACTATGAGAAAATTAATTTCAGACTCTGGTATTTTGCTATGGAAGCCTGAGCAAACTAATACAACAACGCATAAAATTAATATGATTATTATCACCATCTTACAGAGGGCAGAACAGTCTCAAGATGTTATGAAACTGGCTCGGTGCAAACAGCAGAGCCGAAATTTGAGAGTCAATTTTCTGACTCCAGAACACAAACTCTTAAGCCCTTTGTCCAACTGCTTCTCTTCCATGCTCCACTATGCATGTGCATAGCCTATTTAGCAAGCCAGCCCACAACATAATGGCTTAAAACGGCAATACTTATTTTGCTCAATCATCAGTCATTTGGGTAGGAGTGGCTGGGGACAGCCCATCCACTTGGTGTCAGCTGGCATGGCTCCAAGGCTAGACCAAATTATCTGAGGTCTAGCTCACTCACTTGTTTGGTGACTGACGCTGGCTAGCAGATAGGACCTTAGCTGGGGCAGTTGGTCCAGACACTTCATGTGGTCTCTCCACGTGGCTGAGCTTCCTCCTAACATGGCGACTGGTTCCAAGGGTGAGCATCCCGAGAGACAGAACTGGACAGAAGCTGTATTATGTTTTCTAACCCAGCCTTGGAAGACATATAGTATCACTTTCACCACATTCTCTTCATTAGAAGCCAATCACTAAAGTCAGCCCGTGTTCAAGGGCCCTTTTGATGGGAGGAGTGTCAAGGAACAAACTTGCATACATGTTTTAAAACAACTGTAGTACATGTGCCGTTGACATGTTGTCCATATTTTATGTCAGGTGTTTATCAGCAGCATCATACCATTGAAAGAGCAACAAGCTGGGGGTCCAAATCCCTGAGCAAGAGCCTTTCGGTTATAAGGGGCCAGGATTCTAAAACCCATGTATAGAAAGAACAGGATCTGCTTTGGGTTCAACGACCCTCCTCTGTATGGGACTGAGGTCACTTAACTCCATTCCAGACTCTAAAACAAATACTGATCTCCATCAAAAGGAATTTTAGGGCTGCTCTTTTTTCGGTGGGGTGGGGACTGTTCTTCTTATGCTTCACGTGACTTTCAGTTATGATAAACTGTGTCCTGCCTTGTCCTTGTGCCTTGTGCCATTGTGCACTTCCTTGGTGGTGCTCAATACAATGAGCATTGCAATGGTAACGCAATGGTAGCGTTGGCTACCATTGGTACTTTATGCTTGTTTTATTTAACCATCATATTAACCCTATGAAGAAGGTAATATTATACTCCCCATTTTACAGATGAAGAAACTGAAGCTCAGGGGAGGTAAGTAACTTGCCCAAAAGTTAATAAAGGGCATAGCCAGAACTATAGGCTGTGCTCTGACCAGCTCCATTTCCTCCAGGGCCTGGTGTCCTGCCCCTGGACCCCTGCCCAGCATCTAGGGCATGCTCCCTATTGACAAGCTTCCTACACAGCCCAGCTACCTGCCAGGACACCTGCTGGCTTCTGGCTTGTTCCTCTCTCTGTTCCACTCACCTTTCAGGGCCTTGCCATGCTTCCTGCTGGACTTTATCTCTGCCCCCATTGTGAAATATTCACCGAACGCTTACCTAGAAACGGCCCCACACTGTGTTCGCCCTTCTGATCTTGTCCCAGCCCATCCTACTAACTGGACAGGGCCCTGGCATGGCTAGAGAGCAAAACCAAGCGAAACAGCATCATGAATGAAAAAAAGCAGAGGCCCTGGAGTCAGGCCAATCTAGATCCAAGTCATGACTCCACTGATTATTATTCACATGCAAAAATAATGAGGCCCACATTGCCTTACTGTGAGGATCCTTGATGAGTTAATACACGTACAGGGCTTGGCACGGTGCCTAGCACGTAGTAAATGCTTAACAAATATTAGTGACCGTCACTGTTGTTATTATCAGTAATATTTGTAAGAGATCCACTAGAGGACCCAGCATATGGTAGGCATTCAAAAAATTATAGCTGTTAATCTCATTGTTTAAGTCCTGGAAAGGCTACAGGAATTCAGCAAAGGGCCAGATAACAAGGTAGTGAAGACAGAAAACAGGCTGCCCAAGCAAGTGTGCAGATCTGCAGATCTCCACTTAATCCTAGAGCTTGCGTATGACTGGCCTTGATTAAGTGGAAACGCCTCCCTACAGAACTCCCATCTTCATCTGCCTCAATTAGGAGATGACATGAGCTTCCTGAGTTGGAAGCCCCAGGGAAAAGGAATTTCAAGGAAGAAAATCAGAAACACCCTCTGTCTGTGCTTCTGCCCAGCATCCTCTGCTGTGGCAATGCAGGCCACTGGCCACCACATCCTGCTCTGTCATCCAGTTGTCCTACTGATCTATGGTTTCCCGGGCTTCATCTGAAACTGGAAGCTCTCAGAAAGCTGATGAATGTGGTAGGAATATGTAACAGTCTCCCAACCTCAAACCCACTCCAGGTTGAGCTGTTAACAAAAACAGCGAGCAGGTGGACAGCAAGCAACCACCAGGTTTATAAGACATGAGCCATCACACACGCACAGCACACATACACACACAGACACACACACACATACACACACCTTTGAGCATTTGTGAGCTGCAGTACTGGTGCTGTCCTCTTCCATTGTATTTTTCCTGCTGCCATTTTCCCAGAATCCTCTGAGCTAGATCCACTGATGCTCGCAGATCCTGAGCCAATGCTGACCAAGCTGGGAGTGGAGTATAAAGTTTGAACAGACCCAATGGCTGAGAATAAGGTCACCAGCTCAGTTACAGCTGCTTGGCTCCTGTGTTCCTCCTGATTCTCTCAAGCCAGATGATCAATGTGGTGACAGGTATTTCCCCCAGACCGCTCTCATTTCCCTCTTCCAATCAGACGTGGAGCTGGTGCCCTCTGGAATGACCTCAAAGAGCCCCCATTACTGCTCATGTTGCCTCTGAGTCTGAGCTCTCCCTTCTCTACTCCCGGCTTCGTCCACTCCGTATTACTAGACTCCTGCCTTGACTCCTGGTCCCTAATTTTGCCTAGAATCCATTCCTACTCTGTGTCAGTCAGCTATTGCTATGATAATACTATGTAATAAATAATCCTAAAATCTTACTGGTTTATAAAAATAACCAGTTATTTTTCTCACTTAGTTTATGGATTGGGTGGAGTGGGTCAGATACAGATCAGTTCCGTATGTCACCCATTCTGGGACCACCAGATACCCTGGGGCAGGCTCGTCTCATCATGGATGGAAGAAGCACAAGAAAAGGCTAGTGGAAACTTCCCATGATTCTTAAGGCCTTAACTCAGAACTGGCCACTGTCAAATCCACCCATATCCATTGGCCAAGGCAAGTCAACTGGCCAAGCCCAACGTCCAATGGATGTGAATTCATGCTCCACTTATTCTAGCAGGGTGTGTGCAAAGTCACATGGCAAAGGACATGGACGAATAATTCTATTATAGGGAAATTGTGAAGAATGGAGAATAATAAGCCAATCTCCAACAGTTCTTAAACAAGAATGCTGTTATGAGCACACCTGAGTGAATTTCTAGCTCCCACTTGCCTGCCAGGCCTCCTCACTCCTTACCCCCGCTCAGGCTTAGGGACTGGCTCTGTGTGGACAGAGCTCCCACATGGAGACCCCTGCGCACTTGACTGCCAGCCATCGGCTGTCACGTGCATCTCCAACCGTGATTTACCACCTGCTTGTCCCTCCTAAACCCTTAGAGAAGCCTACAGCCTAATTAGCTCTTCAGTCCCTAGTATATCCTGGCTTCAGAAGGATCTAGGACCAAGAATCGGGAAGTTGGAAAGCTACTGGGGAACCAAGGCAGCTTCTCTTGCTCTCTTGCTCTCCCTTGCTGTATGTTTGCTCTCTTTGCTCTCTCTGCACTTCAGTTTTCTCTCTGGGAGCCAGCTTTCTCCGCTCCTCCACTGACATGGTGGAGTAGGGCCTGGGGATACAGAAGCTCCCACTTTTAGCACCATTACCCAGCTAGTGTCCCACTGCCAAAATCCCAGGGAAAGACCCCAGTCAATCATAGCACAAACATGGTTACCCACCCCCTTTAGATGGAAGAAAAGAGTGGTGTGGTCTTCCAGACACCAACGAAAAAAACAAGACTCCAAACTGGAGTCCTCTGGGTTGACTCTGGTCAGAAGATGTATTTAGCTTGGCCCACGGGGTTTGAAAATGTTTTGAATTACTTGACAAAATTTAGAAATGGAGAGTCCACATATGAATCCAGATTTTTTTCTTAAAAAGTAAAAGATCTCGGGCTTCCCTGGTGGCGCAGTGGTTGAGAGTCCGCCTGCCGATGCAGGGGACACAGGTTCGTGCCCCGGTCCGGGAAGATCCCACATGCCGCGGAGCGGCTGGGCCCGTGAGCCATGGCTGCTGAGCCTGCGCGTCCGGAGCCTGTGCCCCGCAATGGGAGAGGCCACAACAGTGAGAGGCCCGCGTACCGCAAAAAAAAAAAAAAAAAAAAAAGTAAAAGATCTCGACCTGAAGGGAGTTAAAGGGTGCGTTGTGGGGCCTGATGCTTCGGTTCTGTTTCTTGATCTAGCTGCGAGTTGGACCACCTTGTTCCATTTGTGAAAAACTCACCAAGCTGTACTTTTTAAATATATCCACTTTTAATTTGTATATTACACTTTTTTAATTTTAAAAGTGTAGAAGATCTGTCAACACTGGAGCCACAGTCCAGCAAGGATCAAGTCAGCTGGAGCTGAGTGGTTTTCCATGTTGCCACACTCCCTGCCACTCCCCATTCTCCTCCCATCACTGAGGCAGATGGTCAGTAGTCATTTATCATCAGTTTGGACTGTATTCATTTTATAATAGCATTAAGAAGAAAGTAATCCTTGTTTTTTATATCCATAACTCCATTAAAAAAAGGGAAACAAAAGAGCACCAGAGAGGGCTATGTATTTGCAGAAAAATAACTTTTTTTTTTTCAGAAGTTAAAAACATTCTTCCATGGCCATCATCAAAAAATCTACAAACAATAAATGCTGGAGAGGGTGTGGAGAAAAGGGAATCCACATGCACTATTGGTGGGAATGTAAATTGATACAGCCACATGGAAAACAGTATGGAGGTTCCTTAAAAAACTAAAAATAGAACTACCATATGACCCAGCAATCCCACTACTGGGCATGTACCCAGAGAAAACCATAATTCAAAAAAGACACATGCGGGCTTCCCTGGTGGTGCAATGGTTAAGAATTCGCCTGCCAATGCATGGGACACAGGTTCGAGCCCTGGTCTGGGAAGATCCCACATGCCACGGAGCAACTAAGCCTGTGCGCCACAACTACTGAGCTTGTGCTCTAGAGCCCATGAGCCACAACTACTGAGCCCACGTGCCACAACTACTGAAGCCCATGTGCCTAGAGCCTGTGCTCCGCAACAAGAGAACCCACCACAATGAGAAGCCTGCGCACCGCAATGAAGAGTAGCCCCTGCTTGCCGCAACCAGAGAAAGCCTGCACACAGCAATGAAGACCCAATGCAGCCATAAATAAATAAATTTTTTTTAAAAAGACACATGCACCCCAATATTCATAGCAACACTATTTACAATAGCCAGGACATGGAAGCAACCTAAATATCCATCAACAGAGGAATGGATAAAGAAGATGTGGTACATACATACAATGGAATATTACTCAGCCATAAAAAGGAACGAAACTGGGTCCTTTGTAGAGACGTGGATGGACCTAGAGAGTGTCATACAGAGTGAAGTAAGTCAGAAAGAGAAAAACAAATATAGTGTATTAACGCATACATGTGGAATCTAGAAAAATGGTATAGATGATCTTATCTGCAAAGCAGAAATAGAGACACAGACATAGAGAACAAATGTATGGATACCAAGGGGGAAGTAGGGGAGGTGGGGAGTAGGAGGAGTTGGGAGATTGGGATTGACACATACACACTATTGATACTATGTATAAAATAGATAACTAATGAGAACATACTGTGTAGCACAGGGAACTCTACTTAATGCACTGTGATGACCTAAATGGGAGGGAAATCCAAAAAAGAGGGGATATATGTACATGTATAGTTGATTCATTTTGCTGTACAGTAGAAACTAACACAACATTGTAAAGCAACTATACTCTAATAAAAATTAATTTTTAAAAAATCTTCTAAGTTTGACATGCAAATAAAATGTGTTAGCATCAAAAGAATCCAACCAAAGAAGCTGTGACTAGTATATTGGAACTTAATGATCTAAAAACGAAGGACTGACGTTTCAACACATGTTTTTTCAATGCAAATAAAACAAGTGATGCAACTGTGAAATAAAGTTATGGAGTGAAATAGGTGAGAATACTGCTCAGGCATTGAAACCTTTTATGAATGCTGAGTTTGTAAAAGGGTATCTACTGAGGAAAGAGGAAATTCATGCCTTGAACAAAAACAAGTATTTGCAAATGGAAGACTAAACAGAAATGCTGTTCTCAGCAAGATGACGACATGGCTGAGAACTTACAGGACAGGTTGTGTGAAAAAGTTCAATCATTTGTGGCATTTCCTAGGGAAGCTTATGAGAGCCCAGTTAAAATAATACCACCCAGTCAGCTATATTTATTTATGGTTCCAAAGAGACTCCGATGTGATTGGAGAACTTTAGGGCATGGTGTCCATCACAGGCACAACTTCAGGAAATGGCTTAGCTTTGTGTGTTGAGAAGTCTTGAAAAATTTAAAGCAGACAGGTCAAAATTAGTAAGTATGAAACAGAGCTCCTGAGATGGTCAGTATTAACAATGACCTTGTTATCAAACTTAAATCTAAGGTGGCAAATTTTGCACGATCATGAAACCTCAACAACTCACCAAGAATTGCACTAAGTTAAAATAGAAACTATCATGGGCTTACTGAATTGGATTCACTCCCATGGCTGAAAGTATAGAGATTTCAGTGCTTTGCCTAATGCGGATACACAATAGTAATATCATTCATCTGTTCTAATAATTAAGGATAATTGGTGTATAATATTGGAGTCTTATTTGCAGTTCAGAGGAACAGTTGAAAAATGATTAACTTGTTTATATCATCGAACAAAACATATTTACCCAACTCACCAGCAAATATCAAAGTATTGAATTTTTTGGTAAATATCCCAAGCCATCTAAGGCATTTGGGTACTTCTCTGCAAGAATCCTCACAGGTATGCAAATGAGCTACTGAATTTGTTCATTCTTAGTGAAATTATATCTTTGGAAAATTCATTTGACAAAGACTAATCTAACCCACTTTCCTATGCTGAAATCAATTTTCAGAAATGAAAGAGATTGCTTTAACTGCTCTCCCAAAATTGTGAGATTGAAGACAGGATTCCAAAAAAAGGTTCTAATTTTATAAAAAATAAATGCTATTATTCAACTCACCTTTCTTAATGAATAGTATGCCATAAATGAAATCTTTTGAACCACAATTTAGTCCCCCAAATTAAATGTTGCAACATTGGAATGCCATTATTCTACAAATATCTCAAGAGTAGTTACCCTAAGTATAAAAGCCATCACACAAAGATTCTATCCATGTTCAGCCATGAACAGCTGTTTTCCATTATGAAACTAAATAAAACTATTGCTCTCAGTGAAAGGATTCAAGGCTGAATTCTATACAGCACATCACAACATGAAATGCAAGACCCAACATTGACATATTGGGGCAAAAGAAGAAGTGTCACATTTCTGGTTATAAAGCAAAGAAGTAATGAGTTATGAAAGAAAAAAATTAATAATTAAATATTGCTGGTTTTTTCAAATGTTATGTTTTCCGATTTTGAACTTAGTATATAATCTCCAATATCATACGTTTGTACTACATTATGTGCTTATGCCACGGTCAAGTAAAAATGAGAGAAAGTTTGATCACATTTCTGGCAGCCCACTTTACTCATTTTTGTTGCATTTCTGGATTCTCTAGGAATCCAAGTTTGCAACCTCTGGTGTACACTATGTAATTTTTTTCCTACATTTTTACCATTGAGCCAGTGAGCATGTATTATTTTTCAATGAGATATTTTATTCTAATAAATTCTGAGATTAGTATATTGAACTAGTAATATTAGAATAAAATACCTCACTGAAAAATAATACATGCTCACTTTCTCAATGGTAAAAGCATAGAAAATCCAGAATAGGAAAAAAAAGAACCTCCACTTATCTCACCATCTTGAGGTTGCTTACAAAAACTAAAACCAAAAGAAAATGCATTTATAGGAAATATATATGTATTTAAAACGTATTTTTATTAAAAATGCAATTATACCATACATAGTTTTATACATTTTCCATATTGTTATGTGTTCCACAAGTCACGATTTTTAATAGCTGCATATTATTCTATATTTGTAATACAACTACCTTATTTGCTATTTTTGCATATTTTTTCCCCCATTTTTAAAGTGTTGGTCTTGACAACAGTCCTGGCTCCATCCTTTTCTTAACCATAGCCATGTTTTTACCCACAATATCTTATACTCAGTACCTGACTTTCCACTTGTAGTTTCCAGTAAAGGCTGGAATTGGTTCAGGTTAGAATGTGATAATCCTCTGAGGAAGCTAAAAGAATAGCTCAAACTTGTGGGCCCTTCTTGAGTCCAACAACCTTTGGAATTTCCATTGACCCTAAGCTGTATTCTTCTGGATCCTTGGTTGTTGTCATTATTCTTATTGCTCAGAGGGTGACAGGTTTGTTCTGTGTGATGAGGGCCTCTGATTTGTTCAGTCACCTATGTGGGCCTTCTTGAAGAGAGCCAGAGCTATCCCACAAAGATAAAACCCAAACTATCCAAGTCAGGGGTGACTAAATATAGTTAAAGAGAGCACCTCTCTGAGGTTACGACCAACAGCCAACTGCCACCCAGCCAGCCCAGATACCACGGCTATTTTTACCTTGGGCTTGAGTCACCTGACGCCCCTGCCCCCAACCCACTCCCACAACTATTTGTATTTATCACATATGTCTGTAAATCTCAGACCTCTTACTACTAGAAGAGATATAGGAGGAAATAGGATGCCTCCAATCCGCAGGGGAGGCAGCCTTGTCAATAAGGAATGCCTTTTTAATTAGGAAATCATCGTTCACATCCTTGGGAATCCCCCAGTTTGACAAGGAGATGACTCAACCATCAGGAAGCCTCTGGCCCGATGAAAGAAACCCCGTTCTCTGCTATGATCAAAGGCTCCCAGAAAATGTGCTGAGAACATCAAGTGGGCAGTGAAAATAAGCATGTGAAGATAAGCAAGAACTTGCAAAGTTGGGGAAAAGACCTTCATGCCACCTGTTTAAGCTGGAGCTCCAGGACTGAAGAGTAGAGACGAGTGAAGAAGAATGTATCCTATTGCAGCTGGACAAAGGATGTCACGAGCTGACCAGAGCAAAAACCTACAGACTAATTATCTTTAAAAGAAATGATAAAGATCTAAATTGAACGGCATAAGAGAAAGGTCTTAAGTAAAAGAAGATTTAAGATACTCTAAGGATCACAGATGAGCACATGCATTCATTCACCTTGTCCTTTATGAGACCCCTATTAAAATTCATTTTTTAATAAAGCTTTGTAACTGGATCACTTCTACTTTTTTATTATTAATTAATTAGTTAATTTTATTTTTTTGGCTGTGTTGGGTCTTAGCTGCGGCCTGCAGGATCTTTAGTTGCGGCACGCGAACTCTTAGTTGCGGCACGTGGGATCTAGTTCCCTGACCAGGCCCCTTGCATTGGGAGCGCGGAGTCTTAGCCACTGGACCACCAGGGAAGTCCCTAAAATTCATTTTTAAGGTATTACTTCTTAATAAGGAAGAAAATGGGAAGGGGTTCTTCAGCAAAGGAAGCATTTCATCCCATTTCTGGGAAACTTAAAGTCCATAGTGGAAAATTCACTGAAGAAGCAAAGTAGGTGGCAGAGGAGGAATCCTGACCTCCTAGAACCTTCTTGGCCATACCGTGGAGAGGGTCATGACTTGGAGACAGCAGACAAGGTAGAGGATGAAAGTGAGAAGTAAGAGATTAATTCAAAATCTGTATACAGAATGGTAAATGACACTCTGACACCTCCCCTTCCTCAGCGGACAGAATGGCCTACAACCAGGCTCTGAACCCTAGGTTAGAGAGGGAAGAAAGAAAGAGAGAGGAGAGAGGGCAGAGGGGAAGGGTCCAGAGGAGATGAGAAGAGGGTTGAGGGGCACGCTTCTCTAGGGAAATTTTGTTGTCTAGGAAAACAGGAGCAGCAGAGGTTGTTGGTGGTACCCCAGTCAAGCTCCAGCATCCTGGCATTTCAGAAACCCACAGCACGATGGCCAGCTGCCACCCCCAGCCTTCATTCTCACTCCAACCAAAGCTTCCAGTGACTACCCATAAACACAGAGCCCCCACGGATACTTCTTTGGCCTTCATTCTCACATATGAACAACAACCAAGGATCCCCAGATTCGGGGGAAAGCCTGCAACATGAAAGAGAGCTGTAGAGAGCTAGATCCTCATCCATTATAGCCAGACGTCAGAAGATAACGTCTGAAGTTGATAAATCAAGGCAAAACAGTATAAGCACATTATTTAGATACACTTTAGATCTAAAAACAGAAACAGATAAAAGTGAACGTCTCTCAGTAGCAGAACAAGGGGTAGGAGAGTGGGGTGGGAAGGGCTGACAACTGTTGTTTTTCATTATAAGCTCTTCGGTACTATTTGGTTTGATTTGTTTTTTTAACTTTTAAAATATTCTGAAGAAAAGGTCACACTGTAGAGCTATTGCCATAAAAGGAATCATCAGAATAATTCATTGCTATGTCGTCTTAACGTTTTGTTCCTCAAGTTTTAGTTTTTTTCCTGATTTTTTTTTAAAGCAATCAATGCAAACGGAGATTCTCTAGCAGTTAGTTCCTCTGTGTCCATATTAGGTAGTATGTTACCTTATATTGTAGGGAGTTGTTATAGAAGGAACCAGATTACATTTCCCCTAAGTAATTTAATGGAGGGTGTTCTTTTTTGTTTGTCAATCAAACAAGAAGAACTAAGAAATTAAGACCTAAAGAATCAGGTCAGAGTCTCCCATTACCCTCAATATTTCTTGAGCACATCCTATGTGCCAGTCAAAGTTCTAGATGCTGGAGATGCAGCAGTGAACAGGATGGACAAGGTACTATCCTGGAACTAACATTCTCGTGGGAGATGGAGGACAAACTATAGACAAAGAAACAAATAAATAAGTGGGGGCAGCATTAGTGTCAAGAGCTACACAGAGGATTGAAATGGTTTGGTGATAGAGAGTGATTGAGGAGATACCTTCGTATAGATGATTAGGGGTGGCCTATTTGAGGGATGAAGTTTGAATGAAAAGAAGGAGCCAACCTGTAAAGAGTGGGGGCTTGGGGGGTGAGGGCAGCATTCCAAGGAGAAACACTCTAGGTGGGAGGGGAAAATCTTTAATATGACATGTATATGTGTTCTAAGAACAAAAAGAAGGCCATTATGGCTGACCTTGGTAGGTAAGCGGGGATGAGAAGAAATAATTTGCTTGATACTTGATGAGAAGAAATAATGGGATGAGGTAGGAAATGCAGGGACCAGATCATGCTGGGTTTTTAAGCCATAGTAAGGAATTTGGATTTTATTATAAGCATAACAGAAAGCCTTTGAAGACATTTAAGAAGGAGAGGGACTTGATCTGATCTAGGTTTTCAAACCACTTCCTACCTGGGATGGTTGGAAGCCAGTTATTTCATGTCTTTAGTTATCAAGCAAATAAGGAAGGTTACAGTGAAATCAAGTTAGCACAACCTCTTTTAGGAAGACAAGTTTTCATTCATTCATTCAAAACTATTTACTGAGCATTTGCTATCTGCCCAGAACTATGCCAGGAGTCAAAGATATACAAGTCCTCATCAAACGGAGACTGTGTGGAAGACTGGCATGGAAGAATAGCACTGAATCAAATACTCGGTAAGGATGAGATTTGAGATGAGAAACTGCAAGATTTTCTTTCTTTGAGAATGTTGTCAGGCCATCTGGATTTTATAGGAACCAAGAAGGGACATCTTCCTTCTCCTGATCTCAAGAAGTGGGGTAAGCTTGCAAAGATGGCCTCCCTCTGTCCAGGTCCTTTGATGTGGCCTCCTGTCCTGACTCTGGGCTAGCCTAGTGACTTGCTCTGGCTGATGGAACAATAGCAAGCATAACCTAAATGAAGACTTGAAATGCACTTGTTTGCTCTCTTTTGCTGCTCTTGGGAACTTTGCAACCACCACCGTGTGGATAAACCCAGACCAGCTTGCTGGACAGTAAGAAACATAAGACCAAGTGTTCTTTACTGCTTCAGATGACTAGAGCTAACCATCAAACGTGACTGTGAGGCCATCCTAGGCTACCCATCCCCAGCCAAGCTAGTCCAGACCTGACAATTGGCCCAGCCTACCCATAGAACAGGGAGAAAGAATACTGTTATTTTAAGTCAGTACTCTTTAGGAGTAGTTTGTTACACAGCAAAAGCTAACTGATACAAGAATACAGAAAAATCAATGTATTTCTCACAAAGGAAAGATCTTCAGGTCGCATACTTCAGGCTAAGGGCTGGCCCCTTCTTATCAATGACTTCTGAATAGCGTCCATCTTTTTCTGCCTAATATCTCATACATCTGTTGATTCTCCCTTTAGACATTCACCTACCTTAGGGGAAGAAAAAATAATGGTCCTGGTCAAGATGAAAACTGACCGTATCAGAGATGTGCACAAAGGGATCTGAACAGGTAACAATGAAACCCAAGTTAAGCGTGTGGTGACAAAGTCAAGGTGGTTGCACTGCAAATTCAGGGTGGGATCGGCAAGAGTATAACCAGGGGGAAAAACACTCAGAAGCTTTGCTCTGAACTCTGCCCTATCCAAGAACTCTTCACCCAGCCAAGGGATCTAAAACTCAATGGAGAGTCCATGAGCTCAGTAAGAAAGAGTTTACAGCTTCCTTCCTCAAAAGACTCCAAGATAAACAAAATAAACACCAGTTGGTCTCAGCTGGTCGCATGCTGGCCTGCCTGGAGGAGGGGGATGCCAGAGATAGCTTCTTGAGGTTGCTTCCAGCCATGCATTTCTAGGAAATAGACAATTATGAAAAACATGGATTTTATTATCGTGACATCGCTAAGGTCTCTGCATAAAGCCTATATTTAAAAATATAAACATATAAGTGAAAAAAATGTCAGGGGAATAAATATTTGTCTTAAAAGAGACCATCTGTTTCAAATTTTTATTTAAAAAAAAACCCAACATGTGTTTTATTTTAAATTTGTATGTATGTTGTTATCCTTGGGTTAAGTATTAGGTAAATAGACAGAAGCATTGAGAATCCATTTTCCAGCAAATTTTGGTTAGAAATCCTTGCACACGTGACACAGGAGATAATTTGGGGGCTAATTGGAGCTTTGTGGGCAGCCAACTCCTTGCAGCCCTCTCCCCGACTGGGTCCCTGTGTGATGGGGATGAGGACTTCCCCGGCACTGGTGTTTGCTCGGGACAAGATGGCATTTTACACCTCAGCCAGCACAATACATCACAGGCTGCTCCCAGGCCAGCCAGCTCTGAACTGCAGGTGTGACCAGCATGGCAGAACCACAGAACCCACTTTTGTGTGGGCCTGAGATGCAGCCTCAAAGCTCAGTCAATTTTTTTAACATGTTACTTTTTTATATTAAAAGGAGTAGAGTGCAAATAGAAGCCTCGGAGTATGAAGAAAAGGTTGCACCACATAATAATAGTCGAAGAAATAGTATTCAGAACATCTAAAGAATTCCTATACATCAATGAGAAAGATGTAAAATCCAGTAGAAAATATGCAAAAAACTTGAACAAGAAATTCATTTGCAGCAACGTGGATGGACCTAGAGATTATCATACTGAGTGAAGTAAGTCAGACAGAGAAAGACAAATACCATATGATATCACTTATATGTGGAATCTAAAAAAAAAAATGATACAAATGAACTTATTTTCAAAACAGAAACAGACTCACAGATTTCAAAAACAAACTTATGGTTACCAAGGGGAAAAGGTGGGGGGGAGGGATAAATTAGGAGTCTGGGATTAACATATACACACTACTATGTATAAAATAGATCATCAACAAGGACCTACTGGATAGCACAGTGAACTCTACTCAAAGCTGTCAACGTGAATGCAAAGCCTGTTTGGTAGCTGTAACCGGGCTCGCTGGGGTGAGGTTAGGGTGTCAAAAATAGCTTTGCAAAGATGATTGTAATCTGGACTTGATGGATGAGTAGGGGAGAAGAATGGGAGAGGGGTCATTTCAGAAAGGGGGTACAGCAGGGAATCTCTAAAGGGGTTTGGTATATTTTGAGAAATGGCATCAATTGGGGGCAGCTGCAGAGGAAGAATGGCTGGAGATGAAGCTCCAGTAGTGGTGCTAGAAACAGTGGACAACTTTCACTTTCTGTCTGTTCATCCTTTCCTGTTAGGAACTGCCCCTCCCCCCATTCATTCCAGGTGATTCTCACAGGGCTGTCAAGCTCTCCATTCAGAACAGGCCACCACCCCCTGGACACAGCCATTGGCCCAAGAGTGGTCACATGACCCAATTAGAGCCAAACATTTGGTTTGGCTTGGTTTGGCTTGGTTGGCAGGGGGACTGACACCTACGATCCCTACTGATCCCTAGCTTTCACAGAGAAAGCTCTGTGCAAAAGAGCTTTCTCCTTCCTCCTAAGATTATGGGCTGAAAGGACCCAGTAAGGCATCCTTCTCTTTCCCATGTTATGGAGAGTTCTTGTTTGCGAATTAAGACCAGTACAGTGAAAAGCAGAAAGGAAAGAAAGAAAGATGATTGACATTATTTGAGCTCCTGGGTCTAACTACACCTAACAAGGGTGTTTCCATTTTTACTAAAACTGGTCAGAGTTGGGTTTCTGTCTCTTGCAACTAAGAAATTATTGGCTAGTACAGTTGAAGTTGGAAGCCAAAATTAAACTTGCAACAAGAAGCAGACACTCCTACCTGATAAAGGCAAGTCCAGTGGTTCCCCGTGCTAGAGAGCTAGCGTCCCACCAAAATACATGTTCCCACTGCATCGCATGGGGTTGTCACTGGAAAATGGATGCCCAGCTAAGGATTACATTTCCTGGCTCCCACTCCCTGGCTTGCATCTAGATGTGGTACAAGATGAATTCTCACCAGCGGAATATAAGCAGAAGTGTTATGAATCATTTCCAGAACAAGGCTTTCAAAGCGGACCTGCCGGGCTTCCCTGGTGGCGCAGTGGTTGAGAGTCTGCCTGCCGATGCAGGGGACACGGGTTCGTGCCCCGGTCCGGGAAGATCCCACATGCCGCGGAGCGGCTGGGCCCGTGAGCCATGGCCGCTGAGCCTGCGCGTCCGGAGCCTGTGCTCCGCAACGGGAGAGGCCACAACAGTGAGAGGCCCGCGTACCACAAAAAAAAAAAAAAAAAAAAGCGGACCTGCCTTCTACACTCTCTTTAACTGTTCTGCCTGGATGGGGTTGGGGATGAGACGCCTTGGAGATCGATGGCATCACAACACGGAAGGAGCCTGTGTCCCTGAAACACTGCACTGAGAACAGTCACCACCAAAAAGGAGCACCTGGTCTGAACAGCTAATGATAGCAAGAAATACTCCTGAGTTTGAGCCATTATGCAGTTTGGAGAGCTAGCTGTTACAGCAGCTGCGGTTACCCTAATTATCACATCTCCTTCAATATTCTGGAAGTTTTGCAACCCCCAAAGTCTGCCGCCTATGGTTTTGCTCTCCAATGCCAGAATTACTCAGATTAGTGACACCTGCTGGTGAAATCCACCGTCACAAAATCTGTTAGTTTCATGAATTTATGAAGAACATACTAATACCAGGCGGTGTACTCGCTGTTTAAGGCTACAATGGTAAATTAGATATGCCATAGTTCATTAATTCTAAGTCCTAACCAATTATGAGACCTACCATTACTGTATGTACCACTAAAAAAAAATTATGCACCACAGAAAAAATATATTGCCAATGAAACTATGACATGCCATCAAAAGCTATCCTAGGGGCTTCCCTGGTGGCGCGGTGGTTGAGAGTCCGCCTGCCGATGCAGGGGGCGCGGGTTCGTGCCCCGGTCCGGGAGGATTCCACGTGCCGCGGAGCGGCTGGGCCCGTGAGCCATGGCCGTTGGGCCTGCGCGTCTGGAGCCTGTGCTCCGCAGCGGGAGAGGCCGCGGCGGTGGGAGGCCCGCGTACCGCAAAAAAAAAAAAAAAAAAAAAAAAAAAAAGCTATCCTAATTTCAGAAACGTAAAAACTTGGGGGGTGGAAATGTGTATCTTAAAACTGAGGAAACACAGCATCTCTTACCTTCAAGAAGCTGAAGATCTTATGAGAGAGCAGAGAAGCAAATAAATATGTTCCATACAATATAAATGTATAAACAGGTAGGTAGACCGTTCAACTGGAATCCAGAAAAGGAAGTAACTGACGTTCACCATAGAAATGGGGAAATCTTCACAAAGGTGACACTGGAGCTGAGTCTTGAAAGAGGAAAGGGGGAAAATTTTGCCAGGAGAGTCTCCCCTGGGCTACTGGGGCCAGCGGGTCTTTTAGATGCCTTCTCCAAACCTTCAGAGAGGCTTTCATGAATCTCCAGAGACTATGTAGAATCTCAAAATACTGTAGCAGTAAATTCCAACCAGACAGCTTCACTTTCTGGATAAATGGAGGCTAATCTTTCAGATGCCAAGGCATAATTTTAACTGGATATTTTTAGTGCAAAACCTTCCAAAATGTACCACAGTAAACCCTTGGCATCTGAAGGAGGTACATCGGGGGGTCTTGCTGAATCTCCAAATTCACAAACGCAGCTAAGCCTGGACAGACTCGTGGCTTGCTCGGGAATCACATTTAGATGGAAAGCCACAGGTATCCTATGTGCAGCCTGGAAGCACACACAACCCTCCCTTTCCACTTACTCTACAGTTTTGCCTCTCGCTTGATGAGCAATTATATGTAACTGGTATATTGACCACGCATGACTTATGATGTAATCAAAGCACAATTTTATCTTCATCTCTCATTATCCCTTTAAACCTGACTCCACGTGGGCAGTCTTCCTCTACCGCGAAATAAAAACTCCTTGTAGGTCCACGACTTTTTAGTTCAGTCTTAGGTTGTTGACACACTGAGTCACTCACTAAGTGACAGACACAGTCCTGATTCAGTAAGGTGAATGCCCATTTATGTATAAAGATTAAACTTGATTTAAGAGCAAAAGGACTTCCCTGGTGGCACAGTGGTTAAGAATCCGCCTGCCAGTGTTGGGGACACGGATTCAAGCCCTGGTCCGAGAAGATCCCACATGCCGTGAAGCAGCTAAGCCCGCGAGCCACAACTACTGAGCCTGTGTGCCACAACTACTGAAGCCCAAGCGCCTAGAGCCCGCACTCTGCAGCAAGAGAAACCACCGCAATGAGAAGCCCGTGCACCGACAAAGAGTAGCCGCCGCTCGCCGCAACTAGAGAAAGCCCGTGTGCAGCAATGAAGATCCAACGCAGCCAAAAATAAAATAAATAAATTTATTTTTTTTAAAAAAAAGAGCATGCCTTCCTCCCTCCCCCAGCTCCACTTTGCTTTAGGCTGAAAGTTTTTGGTGGGAAGGGGAGGGAGTGGTTAATCTCTCTAGCTGTCTTGTGTGTCTTTCACCAACACATGCACGCGCACACGCACTGAGCAGAGTCAGAGCACTGCAACAGCTCCCTCCAGAGAAACCTCTTTGCTCATCTATTCTCCCTCTCCACTGCCTCAACCATTTTACATTCTCAAGGGGGACAAGGTAATGTCACCAATTCCATTTCCTTTGTACATTCTGCAAGTGGTGATCTAACTATGTAAGTTCACATCTGTTTTACCTTGAAGTCTCTGTCAAATTTTTATTTTTAACATGCTATACAATGTATCATCGTTATGGACTATGTTCCCTTCAGATTCATACGTTGAGGCCCTAACCCCCAATGTGATGGTATTTGGAGGTAGGGCCTTTGAGAGATAATTAGGATTAGATGAGGTCATGAGAGTGGAGCCACCGTGATGGAATTAGTGCCCTTGTTAGAAAGGTTCTCTTAATCTCTGTGTCTGTCTCTGTCTCTCTCTGTCATTATCAATCCCTCCACTATGGGAGGACACAGCAAGAAGGTAGCCATCTGCAAGCCAGGAAGAGAGTTCTCACCAGAACCCAACCACGCTGGCATCCTGATCTTAGACTTCCAGCCTCCAGAGCCAGAAAGAGAAAATTCATTTCTTTTGCTTAAGCCACCCAGTCTGTGGTATTTTGTTACGGCAGCCGGAGCTGACTAACACAGTTGCTAACCAGAGCACTCACTGAAATAAGTTTTATAGATAGCTTTCTCTAGTCTTTCTCTAGTTTCTGTGTTGCGCACATAGTGGGCTCTCAAAAAATATTTGTTAAATGAATGAATGAGCGAAGGTATAGCAAAATGACAGAATCACTCACTTCAAGTGTCCAAAAGCCACTACAGGATGCAACATTCCATTCTGTGCGTGTAATTTTTTTTTTCTTTTGCGTTACGCGGGCCTCTCACTGTTGTGGCCTCTCCCGTTGCAGAGCACAGGCTCCAGAAGCGCAGGCTCAGCGGCCATGGCTCACGGGCCCAGCCGCTTTGCGGCATGTGGGATCTTCCCGGACCGGGGCACGAACCCGTGTCCCCTGCATCGGCAGGCGGACTCCCAACCACTGCGCCACCAGGGAAGCCCTGTAATTTTGTTTTTTAAATATGCAAGTAATACATGAATACATTCGTGTGTGTGTGTGTGTGTGTGTGTGTGTGTGTGTAACAACATACAAGTAAGTAGAGAAAAAAACAAAGTTCCCTTTCACCAATCTCCTCCCTAGTTCATCACACTTCCCTACTGAGAGAGCGTGCTCACACACACACATACACACACACACACACACACACACGCACAATTGGTATGACCTGTTCCTTACAGACCTCGCGCCTGGAGACCCGTATTACATGGTATTGTGCCACGTGTGGAGTGATGCAACTTGCACTCTCTCTTGTATCTAGCAGACCTCTCTATGCCAGTAAATTCCTTATCCTTTTAAGCACGACATTATATTCCATAGCAGAGACATACCTATGAACGAGCATTTCAGGTGTTTCTAAATTTTTCCTCATATGATGTTGAAAAATATTTCCCTTCACATGCCTCTTTGGGCATGTGCACAAGTGCTTACCTGGGTTAGATGATTTGTGTATTGAAAGTTTTGTCTGCCTCTGCCACATTGCTGCCCTAAGGGCAGAATTTATATTCCACTCCACCAAAAACTTCCCCCATCCTGCCAACACAGAAAATTTAAACCCTCTCAAATTTTTACTAATCTGATATTAGGAAACAATTTCACTGACAACTTTTAGCTCTCTGATTACTAGTCAATTTTGTGGTCTTTTTTATTTTTACTATAAGTTGCCTATTCCTATGTTGTATCCATTTTTCTACTGGGTTGTTTGCTTTTTTATTGCTATTTTATAGAAACTGTATTTTGTGGTTTTTAATCCTTTGTCTCTCACATACGTTACAAACACTCTCTCCCAGGCTGTCATTTGTCTCTCGATTTTGTTTACAGTCTTTTTTTGTCCAAAGTTGTTATGCTTATGCAAATATAATAAATGTCTCCTTTGTGGCGTTCTTTGTCACTAAGATTCATCAAATATTCATTTATATTTTCTTCAGATATTTTGAAGGTTTCTTGTGTTGTTTTGTTTTGGGGGGTAGTTTAGCTCTTTATTCCATCTAGTATAAATTTTTGTATATGGGGAAAAAAGGGGAGCTATTTTTTTCCTAAACTTTTTTTTTTTTTTTTTTGCGGTACGTGGGCCTCTCACTGCTGTGGCCCCTCCCGTTGTGGAGCACAGGCTCCAGACGCCAGCAACCATGGCTCACAGGCCCAGCCGCTCCACGGCATGTGGGATCTTCCCGGACCGGGGCACGAACCCGTGTCCCCTGCATCGGCAGGCAGACTCTCAACCACTGCACCACCAGGGAAGCCCTTTTTCCTAAACTTTTGATGGTCTCAATCTCATTTATTTAGTATCCTTTCTCCCATTTATTGGCAAAGCCACATTTATCATGTACTAAATTACCATCCGTGTATGTGTGTGTGTGTGTGCGTGTGTGTATGTGTGTGTGTGTGCGTGTATGAGTGATATTTCACTCTAACTTATCCAAAATGTCTCTTTTCTTAAACTTCTTCAGTTCTTTCACTAGCAACAGGAGTTGGCTTTTAGGGAGAAACTATTTCTCATGTACACATATATTAATACATAGAAGATTCTTTTCACTTCCATGATGGAAAACAGAATGCAAATGCTGGAGACCATTAATAAAAGTTTCTCTCTCTACCTGAGATTTGCACTGTCAGCAGATCAAGTGCGTATTTCAGCAAATATCAAATTCTTACACTTTAGGGAACGTGCAAGCATCGGACACAGCTATTCCATCCACTGGAATACTCAGTCACCATTACAGTCAACCCCTAGAGCATATTAGATGATGTGTGACTGCTGTTGACCTGGAGTGGACCCTGGCCTAGACTGCTACGTAGAGCTTGGACTCTTGATATCTGTCTAGAACAGTTCTGGATGATGGTATCTATGTCAGTGGGATTCAAAGTCTGCTGTGAAAACTGGCCAGACAAGCACACTAGAGGGATATATTCTGGAATCATTTCTTTCTAGCTTATTTCCTAATGATCCTTTGGGTGTCCTGGATGCCAATCCCAACATCCCCGTCCCCACGCAGAGCAAAAAGACAGAGATTCTCGTATACAGAGATGACATTTTATTATCTCAAATTAGAGGTGACCCGAAAATAAATTTGCCATGCCAGCCAATTATTTTCAGGAAGAAAGCCCACAAATCCGTGGTCCTAAAACTAAATATGTTATCTCTCAGAGGCATTCCACATTTGAACCGATTTATAAATAGCGATCCAGTACAAGTTACTTCATTTAGTTACCTTGGCACTAACGGAGAGTTTTTTCTTGGATAGGGTCCTGACAGTAGCATTGCCCAAAGCCAGGCATTCTCTGGTGCTTTGCCAAGATTTTATTTGGCAGTGGCAAGTGTCTGGTTATACCAATCTTAAACATTCTTGGCCATGGGCACTACTTCAGCCACGTTAATTGAAGCAGGCTTCGGGGCTCTGGTCTGCTCATTCATTTATGCCCTGGAATGGGCTCAAGGCAACTTCAGGATAGAGTTCTGATCTTGCTGGTGGGCAATGATGGAAGGGCTCAGCTTTCCAAAGAGATGCCAACCTCACCCAAGCTCGACTGTCAGTCAAGATGTGGATAGGAACTCAGAGGGCATAAAAAGCAATGCCCTTTAGGTCCAGCTAGGAAGTACAATTTGAATGCCCTACCGCTAAATATTTACTTAAAACCCCTGCTGAGAAATAACACTATTCAGAGAGGATTGCTTGAAGGATAAGCAGTTCATTCACTCTTCCAGATTTCCTAACACCAATCCCTGGATCCCACCAGAGCAACTGAAACACAGATGCCTGGAATGCATCACCTTGGCCCCGGCAGAACTGCTTTTGCTGAACTATTTTTGGTGTGATTCCATCAGCATTTTTAAATAGAATTACAAGAAACAGTCCCATGAAAAGCATTATTATGTTTGGGGTAAGAAGGCTGTTGAAGACATTGTTCGCTACATCACACAGCGTTTGCGTTATTAAGTAGCCTCAGGGTTAACTCTGTCTGAATTTAGTACTAAAAATAGTAGTGCTTCTCCCAGGCAAGTGGTTTACTTATCCGTGGCACGATTTCTCTAGAGGGTACTGTGAGGTACACTAGGGCAAAGGCAGTTCATCGGTGTTCCATGAAAAAGGGATTCCATAGTCAAAAAAAATAAAAGTAAAAATCCCCAACGCAAATCTAGTTTTGTGTGTTTGTTTGTTTGTTTTGAAGGCAGGACTTCTAGTCACTAATGTGCTAATGTGCGTTACACATATAATGTTAAGATATAACATTTATGTACTTGGTGACTGGGGATGATCATAACAGGCCAGTCCTTGTGTTGGGTCCTAACCATAGAGCTGACATGGATATTTACATGCAGAAATTGCCTTCTCTTCTCTACCCCAAGACTTCTGATTGCACTGCCCAGCTCTCTGCAACCTGATATAGAGACCTTAGAGGTCCTGAAGTGTGACATGATGACTGGTGTGTCTCCTCTCTTGCGCCTTCTCCCCTCCACCTCCGCCACCTGGCTCGACCGCCATACAGGCACCCAGACACAGCAATATCAGCATCTTTAACCACTCTGCTCCTGACCCATGGACAGCTGTTCCTCTCCATTCTTGCCAACTGGTTTTGCTCCCATCTTCTAAAAGGTCTGCTCCTGCCCCAGTCTCCAGTGCTCTGATTTCTCAGGGTGTCTCCATTTCTTTCTCTTTTGTCACCCAGTTATTCTTGGCAAATTTTGCAAGACTTTGAGGGAAAATGCTGGCATTTGCAGACATCATGAGGTACTCAAGATTCTGCTTTCTTTTCATGCAAGGAATAGACTAATCAAGGGGTATAATTTCCTCTAGGAATATTTATCTTTTTAAAAAATTGTGCTCTTTGGTTCTTGGAGCTCCCAAACTGCCATTTTGCAAACAAGGTTGTTTTTCCATCATCACCTCCACCATCCCACCAATCTTCTGGGTCCAAGGCTAAGGGAATGTCTTAAGATTCTAGAAAACTGCATTCTGATTATGGCAGAAACTATTGCATATCAATTCCCCTCTTCCTTAGCAGTAGATGCCTCAACTTTTAGCTGGCATCTAGCCATCCAGAATAAATACTACATTTCCCAGCCATTTTTGCAACTACAAGTAAACATGTGACTAAATTCCAGTCAGTGAGACATAAATGGAACTGGCATTTGTAACTGCTGGGAAGTATCCTTAAAGGATTGCCTTTCTTAATCTATCTCTTCTTCCTGATGGTGGGAGTGTGATGAGATGGCTGGAGCTCTTGTAGTTATCTTAAATTGCGAGGAAGCACACCAAGAAAGACAGAGCAGCAAAATGCAAGGGGTCTTAGTCCCTGAGGATTGTAGACCCACCATATAGCCCTAGACTTCCTAACTCTGGATCCTCTTATGTGAGAGAGAAATATTTTCCTAGTTTAAGCCTCTGTTTTGGGGGGAGGGGGTGTTTGTGACTCACAGCCATACTTTGCATGGCTAATTAAAACACTTGCTACCTAGAGATTTTCTGGAACAGGAAAGAGCCTAGGTCTCCTAGTCTAAGGTTGAACGGACACTCTAGAGGGAACTTTCCAGTAGTCAAAAACAGAGAGTGCAGAACAGAGAGTGAGAAGTAAAGCCACCAGGGATAACTGACAAGAGATGTACATGCTGGAGGACTCTGCTCCTCCAAGCAGTTTTGAATCAGTACCATCAGGATGACCTGGGAGTTTGTTATGCACCATCTCAGGCCCACCCCGGACTTACTGAATCAGAATCTTCATTTTAACAAGTTCCCCAAGTGATTCATACGTACTTTGAAATGTGAGAAACATGGCCTTATGGAGGGCTTTAATATCACAGACGGAAGTCAAGGCCACAGTTCCTGTTTATCACAAGGAGTTGGAACTAGGAAGAAATTATTTTGGAAAGTATGATCCCATCAGAAAAACTCCTGCTAGTCAGCAGAGAAACTGGCCGGCCACCCCAGGGTGTGGGTAAGAAAAAGACTTAATGAAAGAAATTGGAGGACTTAGCCTGTATGTGCTAGTATAAAACCCAAATTCTCACACTTCTTACTAGGAAAAAAAGCCCAAAGCCAATAAAATGAAGTAAAACTGATTTAGGAAAAAGAATCCTATAATGAAGAAACTACACCAGTGGGGTGTCTCCAAATACTAGAGAATATACAGGACTCAGAGGAAGATAATTCCTGCTGAAGATGAGACAAAACTTACAAAGCACACAAGGAAATGCGAAACCACAAGTGTCAGCAAAAATTACAAGTGAGAGGAATCATTCCCAAGGAATTGCCAACTGAGCTTTCTGAAAAGGAATTTTAAATAAGTTTGTCTAAAACGTTTTAAAACTAGAAGAACATAATCTATACAGCAAGTGCAAACGTTATGAGAAAAGAAGAATTGGTTTGAAAAAGAACTAAAATAAAGTTCTAAAATTGAAAAACATAATCATCCAAATTGAAAAAAAGACAACAACTTCAGCAGGGCTGGTTCAATAGTCCATTGACAGAGCCATGAAGGAAACTGGTGACTTGAAAAATAGATCTAAGAAAAATCATCTAGAACACAACATAAAGAAAAGGACATTTTATTAAATATGTCAAAGAGGGTTTCCCTGGTGGAGCAGTGGTTGAGAGTCCGCCTGCCGATGCAGGGGACACGGGTTCGTGCCCCGGTCCGGGAAGATCCCACAGGCCGCGGAGCGGCTGGGCCCGTGAGCCATGGCTGCTGAGCCTGCGCGTCCAGAGCCTGTGCTCCGCAACGGGAGAGGCCACAACAGTGAGAGGCCCGCGTACCACAGAAAAAAAAAACATATATATATATATATATATATATATATATATATATGAAAGAAAAAATGTATGAAAAAGAAATTGAGAACCATGGAGAGTATGTTTTAATATTTCTGTATCTATCTGTCAGTAAGTGCTACAGAAAGCCAGGCAACAGAGAAGAGTGTGAGAGGTAATATTTGCAGAGACGATGGCTAAGGAATTTCCACATTCGAAGAAAGGTTCTAAGCCTTGGCTTGGACAACACATAGAATAAGTAAAAACAAATACACATTTAGCCACATGACTGTGAAACCACAGAACATCTAAGGAAAAGATAATATTTTCAAAGATACTAGAGAAGAGAGGAAGATTATCTTCAAAGAAATGTCTACCAGATTGATATCACCCTTCTTACTGGCAACAATAGCCACCAGAAGATGAGGGAATAATATCTTAAAAGTGCTATAAGTAGGGGGAAAAAAGTCCATCTGCCATTCTGTACTCAGCTGACCCACATTGAGATGGGGGAGAAAGGAAAGATAGTTTCAGAAAAAAATTGAGTTAACTAAACACAGATCTTCTTTGAATAACCACTAAAGGATTACTTAAGAAAAATGAAGAGAGATGGGATTGCAAGAAACAGTTGTGTGCAAAAATGCATATATATATATATATATATATATACCCACACACACACACACATATGCTGGTAAGTCTAGATGGTGTAGATTCTAAAAATAATAATAATAATGACAAATGGTGAGTAAAAACATGGCAGAACTAAATACTAGACCATGGTAACACGGAAGATGGGAGCAAAGTTAAAGCATTCTGAGTTCTGTAGTTCTGTGTCTTTTCTAGGAAGAGAACAGAGATATCAATTAATTTAAAATTTGTTCCCAAAATATGAAGTATAGATGTTAAGAATGTTAGGGACAAAAAACCCCAAACAATCTAATCAAAAAATGGGCAGAAGATCTAAATAGATATTTCTCCAAAGAAGACATACAGATGGCCAAAAAGCATATGAAAAGATGCTCAACGTTACTAATTATTAGAAAAATGCAAATCAAAATTACAGTGAGGTATCTGATGATGGTCAGAATGGCCATCATCAAAAAGTCTACAAACAAATGCTGGAGAAAAAGGGAACCCCCCTACACTGTTGGTGGGAATGTAAATTGGTACAACCACTATGAAGAACAGTATGGAGGTTCCTTAAAAAACTAAAAATAGAACTACCATAGGATCCAGCAATCCCACTCCTGAGCATACATCCAGAGAAAACCATAATTCAAAAAGATACATGCGCCCCAGCGTTCACTGCAGCACTATTTACAATAGCCAAGACACAGAAGCAACCTAAATGTACATCAACGGCGGAATGCATAAAGAGGATGTGGTACATATGTACAACAGAATATTACTCAACCATAAAAAAGAATGAAAGAATGCCATTTGTAGCAACATGGACAGACCTAGAGATTATCATACTAAGTGAAGTCAGACAGAGAAAGACAAATATCATATGATATCACTTATATGGAATCTAAAAAATGATACAAATAAACTTATTTACAAAACAGAAACAGACTCACAGACTTTGAAAACAAACTTATGGTTACCAAAGGGGAAAGGTGGTAGGGAGGGATAAATTAGGAGTTTGGGATTAACATATACACAGTACTATATATAAAATAGATAATCAACAAGGACCTACTGTATAGTACAAGAAACTCTACTCAATATTCTGTAACTATATGGGAAAAGAATCTGAAAAAGAATGGATATATGTATATGTATAACTGAATCACTTTGCTGTGCAACTGAAACTAACACATTGTAAATCAACTATACCCCAATATAAAATTAAATTTTAAAAAAAGAGTGTTAGGGAAACTACAAAGAGAATAAAAATACGTGTAATTTCCAAAATGAAAGGGACAGGGGAAGAAATACAAAATCTCAAATGTATACATACCCATAGGGTAAGTGTAAAAATCATGGGCTGAACGGATGCACAGCAACATCAGGACAGAGGTTGCCAAAAGATGGGATTGGAAAGCAGTTCGATGAACATTTTAGCATTGTCAGTAACTTTATTTCTTTTACTGAAACATAAAATCAAGGCAAGTATTCAAAGCAAAATGTTAACTTTCACTTAAATTTGGCAGTGAGACGCCGTTGTATTTTTTTCTAATATCTTTCTGTAATTTAAATTTTTTTCAGTTAAAAATCTTTTAAAAGGGAGGAGATACAAATCCACAAGAATTGTATGTTTGCTTAGGGGGTGGTGGAGGAGGGAAGAGAGGGCAGGCCTCTCTCTGTTCCATCGCCCGTGCTGGGCTGGAAGGATGGTGTCCAGTAGAAAGCATACCGATGTTGCATGGAGGGGAGAGACTTGAAGGGCAGGGCTGCTGGTGTAGGACTCCCAGGCCCTGTCTCCATCACACCTTGGTATTTGCAACTGGTTGTTTTTATACCCAGCTTTCTATGACAGCTTGTGTTCACCCTATATGAAGCCATCCAGCCCCACAGCCTTACCTCAGGCATAAGCAGATGGTATTCAGGGACCCCAAGGGCACATTCAGGTATAGCAAACTCATTAGGAGGCAAGAATTTGTTGGTGTGAATGGAAGATGGGTCAGAGCAAGCAGCCTATATTACGTGCCACACACACCTTTATATAAATTATTTCATTTCTTTAGAGTCTCATAAACAGCTCCTTTAAGATGAGTATTATTTTTTTCGTAGAGATTACTATTTTGCCTGCGGCTTCTCACCCTGAAAATTGCAGAGTTGGATCTGAAAAAATAAAAGCAGTATCCCTTGAAGAGGGAAGAGAAGAGCCCTCATTCTCCCGCCTCCTCTCACTAAGGCCCCCAACACTGCTGGTAAAACTTGCCCATTTCCCCTCTGTCCCCCCAATCCCCCTGTCCTCTACCCTTGCCCCCAAGAGACTTCCTGCCACCCACACCCATCTGGCTTGCCAGCCTGCGTCTTCAGGGGGGGTTGCATAACTCTGCCCTGGCTGGGCCACTGGCCCTTCACCAGCTGGATTCACCTATAGCCACTGCGCAGCCAATGCCAACTTACAATCTACCCAGGCTAGGAGTAGTAAGGGTGGGGGGAAGGGAGCTCTATTTATCTCTACAGAGTAAAAGCAAGTATCAATACAACCAAGAGATGTGAACTAACATTTGTGGCATGCATGCTTTGTGCATTGAGCTGGCTGCTTTGCACATATTTTCTCATTTAATCTTCCCAACAAGTCTACAAATTATTATTAACCCTGCTTCAGATGTGGAAAGGGAAGCTCATAGAGGATAAGTGACCTCCCTGAATTTATGAGTTGTTTCTCTTGTGGAAAGAGACTGAGAGATACAGCCTCCAGGATCCTGAACACATGACTCATAGCCTCCTATAGCCACCCCCAGGAAGTTCTCCAAGGGTTATAGATGCCCCGGGATGATGATGGTGATGGCGATGATAATAGTAATAACAACAACGTAACAGAAACATTTACTGAGTACTGAACACACACCATACACTTTATATACATTATATCATGTTAACATACATAATAAATCTAAGAGATATGTACATTAATGACCCCCATTTCACAGTCAAGAAAACTGAAGGCTTATAAAGGTTAAGAGATTTCCCACATTGGAGTCTATAAAATAATGGAGGTTGGATTTCAACTCAGGTAAACTGACTCCAGAAACCAAATGCGACCACTGGATTAGTATGGTTAGGTCCTATGTGCCAGAAACGTCTAATATAACAGTGACTTAAACAAGACAGTTTATTTCTTTCTGAATTAAAAGAATGCTAGAAGCTGACAATACAAGGCTACGTGGCATCTCCTCAATCTTCTGGATCCAGGTCATCACTCTGCCATGCTACAGTACATCCCTCATTCTCACGTTCTCAAGTGGCTGCCAGAGTTCCAGGCATCACATCTGCATTAGCAAGATGGAGAGAAAAGCACAGGTCAAATATGACCTGTCTTTTAAAGATGTTTCCTAAAAACCAACCATGCTAGGCATAGTAAAACTTTATTCTAGCTGGGCCTTTGGCCCAACCCTCATCTTAGTGAGCTAGGCTGGACCAAGTATGAGCCCAGTGCAGACAGGCTTAATGCTTGGATTAGGATGTAACAGGCCAGTGGCTTCTCTGTGGTCCTTTCCACAAGGCCTGTCTTGCCACAGCCGCTAAATAGCAAACATTGAGAGGAAATGCCCCTATCTCAGGGGCTCGGTAAATATTCTCAGTTGTGTCCTGCCCTTGGGAAAAGAGTGAGGAAGAACAGTGTTTAAATGTGTCTTTTGGCAAAGGCTGCTTGACTTTTGGATAAGAACGAGTATTGACCGACTCCAAATCCCATGTTGTTTGCACTGTACCGCCTCTTTTTTTTTTTTTTTAACCAACATTGTCCTCCAGTAGTTGGTCAAATAAATAAATGAGGCTCATAAGTTTTAGTGGCACAGACGCATCTTTCAAAAGCTAGGGAATTGCTCCGAGGGTCCCTGCCACCCAAGCCAGAAGGCACACTGGCACTACAGGGAGAGTGAGGGTTTTGAGTCACTCAGTGACAGAGGGAAGCCTATAGGATGGGACAGACAAGGATGACTTCAAGATGAGCCACATTTGGGCCTCACATGGGTGATGAGAAGAGGGAGATGACTCACTGGAGTCTTTCAACTTCGCTGACGTCTGCATTTTCCTATCAACTGCGTCCTTCCCGGTGAAGGCACACCAGCCCACGGGACGGTGCCAACTTCTTTTCACTCTCTAAGGGGCCTGCTTCCTCCTAATCCAAGACCTTCTCCTGGCGGAGACACTAAAACGGAATGTTTTGACCCCACTGCTTGACCCCGTGGGCATCTGTCCCCAAGAACATTTGAACTCACTCTCTGTAAAGATGCCCCTCAGGCTCCGTCTCCCTTCTCCGTCTGTCACTCTACATTCACTTTGCATCATAGCCACCAGCGAAACTTTTGTATAAGAGAAACAATAATTGATAAATGTTCTGTAGTTAAAAAAAAAAAAGACGACGAAGAAGAAGAAACTGATTAATGAACCAACTCTTCCTGTAATATTTATGCAAAATTGAATTGATCCAGGTAGAAATCATTTCAGTAAAATAAAAATGGAATAATTTAGAAAGGCTTTCAGAAAATCAGAAAATCAACTACAAAGGGAGAAAACATCACCAGTTCCTCCAGAGGAAGCAAAACTTGTCCTAGCACTTAGTTCCAAAGTAAATTTCTCACGTGGATGTACCCATGTTCCGCTCTGGGGCTTCTTAGACCATTTGAAACCACCGACTTCTCTGTGAATCGCATTACATCTGTGAGTCCACTTCCCAGAATAATAGCACATACACCCATGCAATCACATTCAATCTCTGGCAATTCCCAGGTTCCAGAAGCTCATCCGTGGATCCCAGTTTAGGAACCCCAGCCTACGTTATGGGTGTGGCAGGGACACTTGCCTCGAACACTTTCCAGGTGGGGAGGGGGCAGAGGAGGGGAGGAGAGGGAGGATTTCCCACTGCCTGACAGGGAGCTGCACTGGGAGATCCCCGAGATGTGGCTGGGTTGAAATATGGTACCATGTGCCTGTAAGCCTTACCATTCTGAATTCAAAATTTATAAACTCTTCCAGTGGTTTCTTTTTGTACTTGTCTCCCTTCCCCCCACCTTTTAAAATGAAAGACCGTTTTAATATATTTAAGTAAAGCTCAGGGGTGGTGACAGAGAATGTTGTCTTAATTTAGATCTGGATAGCAAGGGCATTCCTGCAGGCTTAGAGTTGGGGAATGTAAGACTGAGAAATTCAGACCAGTAGTTCTGGGCTGCGGCAGGGTGACACTAAGCCAAGCCCCCCAATCCCTGCTCTTCCTGAGTTCATGAACCCCTAGTGTAGAGGAATGAGGGAGGGCTTTGACCTCAGACAGACGTGCATTTAAAGGTCACTTTGTCACTACGTCACTTACTGCCTGTATGGCTTGGGCAAGCCTTTATATCTAAGCCACGTGTTAAGTGTCTGGCACATTGTAGATACCAAATAAGCAAAGGTCAGACTTCCCTGGTGGCACAATGGTTAAGAATCCACCTGCCAACGCAGGGGACACGGGTTCGAGCCCTGGTCCGGGAAGCTCCCACATGCCGCGGAGCAACTAAGCCCGTGTGCCACAGCTACTGAGCCTGTGCTCTAGAGCCCACGAGACACAACTACTGAAGTCCGCGCACCTAGAGCCCGTGCTCCACAACAAGAGAAGCGACCGCAATAAGAAGCCCGTGCACTGCAATGAAGAGTAGCCCCTGCTCAGCGCAACTAGAGAAAGCCCACACGCAGCAACGAAGACCCAAGGCAGCCAATAAATAAATAAATAAAAAGAATGACTAAAGAGTATTAAAGAAATAATAAAAAATAAGCAAAGGTGCCCTGAGAGAACTTAGATTTTAGTGGTGTGTCTTAGTCCGTTTGGGCTGCAGTAACAAAAATACCACAGACTATGTGGCTTGAAAATTTTTACTTCTCACCATTCTGAAGGCCGGAATACCAATATCAAGGCTCTGGCAGATTTGGTGTCTGGTGAGAGCTCACTTCCTGGTTCATAGATGGCCATCTTCTTGTTCTGTCCTCACATGGTAGAAGGGGAAGGGAGCTCTCTGGGGCACTAATCTCATTTAAGAGGACTCTACCCCCATGACCTAATCATCTTCTAAAGGTCCACCTCCTAACACCATCACATTGGGGGTTAGGCCTCAATTTACGCATTTTGGGGGGACAAAATATTCAGTGCATACCATGGTATAATGCCCTCAGAGTCCAAGGGCAATAAAGAGGCAGAATGCCCATCCCTGGGGTCCTGGAGAATGTGCTCTGAGATTCATTCAGGATGTTGGGGCCAGAGTAGAAATCTCAGCATTGCTCAAAGAGACCCAGAACCCAGCAGCACAGCCCAGAATCATTCCCCGACGAGAGATTAGAGGCTGAAACAGAGGCCACCCTGTTGTGGATGAAAAGATTTTCAAATAGCAGTAAAAATGGAGCAGAGAACACCAAAGACAAGGCACAGTGCTTGGGGGAGAAGGGGGCAAGGCTGCTCCTGGCATTTGGAACAGAACAGTTGATGAGTCCCATCTCCACTGCCAGGAGTCAAACCGAGTCCTGCCTTGGCGTCCTGAAGACTTTTCCCACCTGCCTTTGCCATGCCCCATCTGACTGTCCAGGAGCAGGCCTGGCTGGGTGCCCACACCCAGCAAGGATAACAACTGGCACCCAAGGTGAAACAGACCAGCCCAGACTTTTCCCCAGATGAGACAATTTCCAGAAAAGAGATCTGCCAAGAGACGAGAGCTACCAAGAGTGGGGGGGGCGGGGAATGGTATACTGGGGCCATGTGGGAAAAGTTGATTTCTGGTGTTGCCCACACACAAAGATAGCAGAGAAATCAAATGTATGAGGAAGGGGCATTGTCCTTCACAGCCCCCATCCTTGGGCATTTATCTGGTGTCTGTGTCCTCCGGAACCCAAAGGTGCTGGACTGATCAGCGCCGGTCTCCCTGTGAGGACCCATCCAGAAGGAAGGCTCTCCCCGGTCCCACCCCACCTCCTTCGGGCACCCTTCTAATCAAATTAGCCCTAGCGTCCAATCCAAAACACACATCAAATTAGCCCCAGCATCCCATCCAAAACGCAAGGAAAGGAAGTGCAAGCGAGGATTCCCAGAGATTCTCCAGGCTGATTCCATCCCCCGCCTCCCCCAGCCCTCACCTCAGGCTTGCCCTCTCCTTGGCAGGGCTCAAGGCAGGCTTATTTCCCCCAAGGTTGTCACAGACCAATTTTCTAAACTGCATGAAAACAGAAAACAAACAGAAAACCAAATCCACCAAAGCTTGAGTCTCAAGAAGAGCTTGGCAGGCAGGAGCAACGTGCTAACAATTTCATGCTGTTTTAAGAGTTTCTAACTAAGCGACATGTACCAACAACCAGATGTGCCCTGATACCGGGAGAAGAGAACATGGGCTTCTAGAGACATACAAGGATTTTTGTAAAACAGGAAAACACTCATCAGGAAATTTCCAAGCTTCCAAGCGTGCTGGGCCTGGGGTCGGTGGAAGATTGTCTTGTTCTGCCCACCCTGCAAACTCATTCACACAACGATTTATTCAGCTCTGCCACAGAATTTTGGTCAGGCCTCTGTGCTGAGCACTCAGGATACCAAGTAAAGGCTCATAGCCCGGGCAGGACAAAAGCAAGGAAACAAATATAATAACAACGTAATATAATATGTTCTGAAATGGAGGAAAGAAGCCCAGGAAAAGAGGCCTTACTCAGTCCACGTGGGAATCAGTGTGCTTCCTAGAGAAGATCTGAGTCAATGTATTTCAACATTTATTTATGAAGCACTTATGTGCTGAGGACACAGGTAAGGAAAAAGTCAGGTATACTTCCTGTCTTGTGGTATTTACTACAATTAGGGGAAGCAGCAGTCATCCCAGAAGTGAATGAAAGCACGTTGGCTGTGCCCACAGCAGGCGATTCCAGAGTACTTGGTACCTACTGCATGCAGGATGCTGGTGCCGGCACCGCAGAGACGCACACCAGCCACAGGCAGCACAGCCTTTAAAGGAAGCCAGTGCCAGGAATTCCCTGGCGGTCCAGTGGTTAGGACTCCACACTTTCACTGCTGAGGGCCCGGGTTCGATCCCTGGTTGGGGAACTAAGATCCCACAAGTTGTGTGCGGCCAAAAAATGGAAGCCGGTGCCACCTCTTATTTATGGGTCTGTGGCTTGTGAACGGGCTTTAGTTTCCCAGTGGGATGAGGTCATCTTTGAGTCTGTCACCAGGGCCCCACCCAGCTCTAAGGGGACCACAGTGTTCAGCAGAGGCCAGGGCCCTAGGCTCCAATCTGCCCCAGTAGGACCATCCCCGTGGAGTGGGTTGGGGACTGACCCAAGACAGACAGACACGTCCATCATGCTACCTTCAACTTCTATCCCATTAGCTTATCACCACCTGCTTGTTTGCCGTGCACAACAATTAATATTTTTATTAGTCCTGAAATTATTGTAAAATGACAGTTATTTTGCATTTGGGTTTAAACTAGTTAATGGGATAAACATTAACATACAAGTTATAACATGATTTTTGTAATACCCTATTTTGGGATTTCTTTTACCTTAAAAAAAAAAAAAAACAGCTTCCGTTTTCTCAGAAAGTAGCTGCTGGCCTGGGCCTTAGCCTGGGAGGTCACTCCAGGTCAGACGTTCTCCTGTGCCCCAGGGAGTCCGTGCTCCCTGCAAAGTCCATTAGCTCAGGCTTAATGCCGTCCTAAAGCCGGTGGCCCTCTTTATTAGGGCTGTGTTTGTCACCTGGTAACTTGTTTATTGCACCAGCTCTAGGGTGGGGAGGGGAGGATGGGCGTGAAGGTCACAAGTAGGTGGGAATTGCACACCTCAGGCCAGAGCCTTCCCTTGGTCATTATTTTCCCAGAATGACCTCTGGGGATGGGGAGTACCCAGCCCCCCCTGAGCTAACACATGACAAGCCAGCACAAAAGAACTGCAAACAGGCCCCTAATTAATGGGTTTGCTTAGAGCTGTTCCTCTGTTTAGGGACTTCATCCCAACAGTTGCAGGCTCCATAATCGTTAATCGGTCACTACTACTTTTCTGGGTGCCGACCGCAAGCCCAGCTCTGTGCCAGCCACCACGAGGAGAGAAGAAAAGAAACAAGAACTCAGACCTGTGCCAAGTCCTTCACTCACGAGCCCACGAATTCTCACAACCAACTCGAGAGGAAGGTATGATCATCCCTCTTTTCGGATGAGAAAACTGCGTCTCAAAGAAATTAACTAGCTCAAGGTGATCAGCTCGTAAGCAAGAGAATCAGAATTGGAACCTGGGTTCGACTGACTCCAAAGCCTGGGCTCTGGGAGGTAACAGACCAACGGTTCAAAACTGGTCCAAGACAGAAGAGCTCACGGCTGGGTTGTCCCAGAGGCTCCTAGGACACTCTCTGGACCCTAGGAGCCTGGGGAGAGGGCACAGAGAGCGGAGGTCCTGAGAGAAGACTTTCTAAAGGAGTGGCAGCAGGGGCTGGGCCCCAAAGGGTGGGGAGAATCATACGTGTTTAATAAGCTGTACTCGGGCACTTTCTCCAACCACTAAGTCCAGGGTTGGAAAGGATTGTGGAATCTGTGCCTCACTCGGGGCCAATAAATGACTAGTCAAATGTCCGAGGAGGACGTGTAGACACACACACACAGGCACACACACGCAGACCCACCTCGGCAGCTCCAAACAGTGCCTGGAACGGGCACAAGAAAAGAGGACCTCAGAGGGCAGCGAGATGTTTGCACCGGGCGCCAGCAGGGATTAGGGCAAGGGCCAAACCGAGAGGAGATGTGGAGCCAGCAAGTCCTGTGACCACCCTGGAACCGGGAGGTTGGCAGCTCCTGGAATGTCTCAATTTAGACCTTGTCCCAGAACATGAGAAATGCCAAGGGTGGAGGAGAGGGGCCAGGAGAGGATGAAGAGTGGGGACTGACTGAGAGCTGGGCTCTTTCTCCTTTTAATCAGCCACGTCCCCACCTCTGAGCTCTCCCTCCTTGACCCTCAAAATACACATGAGCAAGGTGTTCAGACCCCACAGCTCCCAACACCCTGAAACCAGGGACTGGTCAGAACCGGCCCAGCCAGGCTTGCTCTGTTACCAATTGTTCCTTTTGCTCAAGCGGCCTTCCGCCCAGCCAGCCTTGCTCTGTTACCAATTGTTCCCTTTGCTCAAGCGGCCTTCTCTAAGGCTGCCTCTGCTAGAGGAGCCATGGGCCACAGATGAGCCCGCTTCACCCTCACAGTCACACCCAAAGAAGAGAAACTCTGCGCTCTGACAAGGTGCTGAGCAGCTATCATTACTTGGTAGTTCCCAAGCCAGGTTAACACACGACCTCTCCCCTCTCCTTCCTTCCTCATCCTTTTGAAATGAAATTGTGGCAACTGTGGGATAAGACGTTGCTTACAGAGGAACCAAAAAGGACGACGTGGAATTGAGGAAATTATTACTCTCTTTTTTTGGTGTGATTGCCATGAAATTATTCATGAATCATTTTTTTTCCTAGGGGATGATCCAACATATCATCTGGAATGCATCTTCATTAGTAGTTTTCATCCTCTGACAGAGCCTGTGTCTTTTGTTGGGAGTTGGGTGTTGCTGGTAGAAACGCCCCGTCCACGTCTTGGGTGTACGGCGTTTGTGTCAAATCTGAACTCTAACGTGTAGAATTTGCAGGTCGCTGAAGTGTCACAGTCTACTGAAATGGGTCTGGAATCAATAAGGTACACATCAAACTCAATTGTGTTTAATTTTCATTGCTACCCAGAGGAAAGCCGAGCATAGCCCTACCCGAATGAAATTAAACATGAAAGCCCATCTGAAGTGTAGAAGCGATACTTAACATGACCTGTAAATAGGCCGAAACATGGCAGCCCGGCCCATCACAACATCATCGTTCATTTTTCTTTCCATAGTGGAGGTGACGGCTGCCATAAGAAAATCAGACTAGACAGGAGCCCATTGCAGATCTAAAGGAGAACAAAGTGTTTTCAGTTACACACCAGCAGGACTTCCCTCTTTGCACACCCCTGGAGTCTCTTCCAAGTGGAAAATCAGAGAAGGAAGGCGAGTAAAACAAGGCCCTTCTGAACTTGGCTGGCCCCCGCCCCCATGCCGCCCCAGCTGAGTTCCCGGGCCAGTGAGATAATGCAAGGCTCAGCCCTTGCAGCTGACATGGGTGGGGGGCAGACGCCCACTCTGGGCACTTCCAGCCGACACTGACCTTTCAG
This sequence comes from Grampus griseus, assembly GCF_964374135.1. Classification (NCBI taxonomy): domain Eukaryota; kingdom Metazoa; phylum Chordata; class Mammalia; order Artiodactyla; family Delphinidae; genus Grampus; species Grampus griseus. The sequence continues at coordinate 33,454,297 of NC_139009.1, forward strand.
TCGTGGAAACATTCCCCAGACCGACACTAATCGGGGGCACATCTGGCATTTGGACTGCATCCAGATGGGGGTTGTGTTCCTTGAGTCAGCATGATAACCCGCTGGGGAGGCCCGGGAGGGGAGAGTGCAGGCTGCTGAGAGCAATCAGCATCTTTGGTTCTGGGTTTGAGATGTGGTCATGCTGTGGGCCAGTGAGTCATAGGCTGGAGACTACCTCATCCCGGTCCACCAACCCTCCCTGCCCACACCAATGGAGGAGAGAACTGGAGAGATCCAGAGAGCCCCAGCAGCTACCCCAGGGGTCCACAACTGGCCAGGGGCAGTCTAAAATCCCAGTGCCCCAACTCCCACTATCGTGCACTTCCCAGGTTTCTACACTCTCTCAAAGTGTAGTGTAGTACATATTATCTCAAGATAATACGCGGTCTAAGGTGATGAAAAGAGCCCAGCTGTTTCTTCTCTGCTAACTTTCTGTGACTTGCAAACGCACAGGACAATTTTCCAAAGCAATGACAAATTCCCTTGGTCTCCACCCCCTGCGCCCATCCTCCCACCCCAATTCTTCCACTGGAGCTTCTTTTTTTTTCGATTCAGAAGGAGAAACTGCCCTTCCAGTCTTTTATCAGAACTGAACACGATACCTTATCTCTCATCCCCAGGACAAGAGACTGCAATTGGGAACAAGACCTCACGGTACGGAAGACCCAACCATACAGGTCAGGAATGAGCAAGGATCTTGGCCAGCTCTTGGCACCTGCGTCACGAAGCCTGACACCTGTTGCAGCCATGCGCAGTACTGCTAAAGAGGTAATTAAGCAAACCAAAGCCAGGATAAAAGGGATTATTTCCCCTCTCACCCACACAGAAGGCTGTGTCCGGCTGTCAGAAGGAAGTTCTTTCCCTGGCCCCTGAGGTACACTCCCCACTCCTGGGCACCGCGTTTCCAGTCTCCTCCAGTGATCCTTTCCTGTCTACACCTCCAGGCACAGATAATTACGGAAATCAGGAATCTCATCCACCTATTCAAATCACGAAGAGATTAACAGGATCTTCTAGTATGAAAACTGCGGAGATCTGTTCATCCTTCTCCCTTTATTAGTTAAAAGTACTAAAAGAAACAGGGAAATAACCCAGGTGAAAATTAGACCCATATGGGTGATCAGCTTCCCCCAAGTCAGTTTCAGCTCCTCCGGTAACTAACCAGCTTGCAGAGCTCACGAGCACTATTCTCTTCCTACTACACCAGCCTTCATACAAAGTGCCACTATCATCCACCACACAGTCAACTGGGTCCTCTTCTGGGATAATCAGAAAGGAAAAATATCTTCACTCCAACTGAAGATATTTCATTCCTACCCACCTGAAGTTCACTCTCCCACCCCCAGACCCTCACTGCTGTTGTCCCATCTGAGCAACAGGCCTTGTCCACCCTGATGGACAGGACAGTAGCCACTGAGACAAATGAATGATCCTCCTACCCCCCTTTAGGGGACAGCTTATGAGTTTCATCCTCCTCAGGAGGATTTTGTAACAAGCTGTCCAGGTCTCTGAGAAGGAGCTCCCAGTCACTACCACTCCACCTAAGCCAGCTGAGGTCCCTGCTGGTACCAGCCCTGTCCCCGCCCCCACCCAGTGATTTGGTACAAAGCCACTTCGTGTTCCATGCCAAACCGATAATTCACAACACTCATCAAAGTCTGCCTCCATCAGCTGACTCAGCATCCCTGTTTTCCTGAGCAGCGTCAAGCTCCCTACACCCTGACACCCTAGCCTTCAGCTCCACTGTTTACATCGCATGAGAGCTGTGGGCTTAGAAAGCCCGATTCCCTTTGGATCAAGTATGGGGATGATTCATCCTCTCTGAAAAGACTATACCACCCCTTGATATCCATGCCAAAAAGATTCTGAGATGGGGTTCAGAGAGGACAGAGCTGGGGAGTCCTGTTGCTATGGAAACCAGTGTGCCAGTTTCCAGAGGAGACAGACTAGTTTTGCGGGGCAGCACTGCTTTGCCAGGGTTCCTGTAGAAATGAAGGAGGCCTCTGGCCTGGAGCGGCTGTGGATACGGCCTGGGATCACCGTGGAGCCTTGGGCCACACGGATGCTTCCCTGTCCCCTATATGTAACCTCTTCTCACACTGAGAGATCCGACCCACCACAGACATCCCATCCGGCCTCCTGGGCGGTTTCTTCAGCACAGCTCCCCAGCCACGTGAAAGGTTCACTCTACGTCTACAGACAAAAAGGGTTTTGACTGACTTCTGTGTTTTAGGAAGTGCGTTAAATTCCATTAAGTTTCGGGTGGGGGGGTGAGCAGGTTGACAACTAACAAGTTGTCTGAACTTTTTACATTTCTCCTCAGTGCCTCAGTAAGGTTCACGACAAGGTCATCAATGATAAGGAGGGAGACCTCCCAGCCAGACTGTCCCTCAGCCCCAAGAGGACACCTCACAGTGATAAGCTGACAGGACTTGGAGTCTGATTCACACACTGGAAGGAGTGTGGGGCAAGGGTTGCATGGAGGGGAGTCGAGGTCCCAGAGACAGAATGTCCAGGAGAGAGACAGATGTAAGGGTCATCAGATGCTCAACCTTCAAGGGAGGGGTGGGGAAAGAGACAGTCCCCATCAAGTAAGACATATAACAGAGATGGTAAGTTCCAAAAACGGAGGCTTCAACTGTTGGAAAGTCCTGGAGGCCAAGATAATAAAACCGATAATAGACTTTGAGTGCTTCCTTATGCCAGGCACTCTATGCTATGTAGTCTCCTACATGTGTTACTGTATGTAATCCTCATAACAACCCTGTGAGAATAGAAACCATCACATGCCCATTTTACAGATGAGAAAACTAAGACTTTGAGAGGCGAGCAAGGTCACATAGCTAGTAAGTGAAGGAACTGGGATTCAAACCAAGGCCCATCTGACCAGAATGCATACTCTTGACCATGAGAGCAACAGGTCCTAGAAATGGTGACCACGTCCATTAACCAATTAGAAACTAGTATGTGAGTGATGTTGGGAGAAGTTTTAAGATCCCAGAAGATAGTTGGCTTCATCCTGACTAGGATATTAGTCATTCACTCCATGCAGCACCATTTTCAGGAAAAGCATATTCTGACGCTTATCATAAGTGTTTGTATCCTATGGTCAGATAGCCCCCTGCCTTCCCAGTGCTCCTTCCGACAAAAAATACAACAGAGCATGATTGGCTGAGCTAAGACTCCTGAACAGAAGCCCTTGATGTCCCATCTGTTAATGGGATACCAATCCATGATTTCTCCACCTTCTAGGAGTCCTGGGGAAGGCGGTAGGCCCTTGAGACACAGGATACAAAAGCAAAGCAGGATGAAGAGGCTTCACCCATCTCACTCTTGCCCAGGAATTTCCTCTATCTTCCCACACTGCTGTCCCCAAATCACCCACCAGAATTAGGCCGAAAGCCTTAGGAATCAGTCAAGAGACAAGATGGGGACAGGGGTCAGATTTTCTCTTTCAGTTGATTGTTTTCTGATTCCTTTAGGTCTGGTCTAGTTAAGCTGAATCCATCACTCTCAGTGGGTGGTGGGTGGGGACAGGTACAGACGCAGGTAGGAGTTTACCTAGAATGTTTAAACCCTTGGCACAAAAAGAAAGGCATGAGAAGCTAACCTGAAGAGGGAGATGCAGTTGCACAAAGTTAGGGGATTAAAGAGCCCCCTAGGTACCAGAAGGACCAACATTGTAAGAATTTTAAGAGGTGATAAACGAGGCAGATACAGCTAAAAAACAGGTGAAATTAATTCCTTTCTCAAGCCGCCATAAAGGTGAATGGCTACCAGATGGTCAGACAGAAATACCTGTCCACAGGCTGCTGGAGAAAAAAAAATAAATGCAAGAAGAAATCAGATCCTCCACTGAGCAGGTGAGCAGGAAATTAAAATATCTGTACACTGACCACAATGCAGGACCACACATGTTCATGAAGAGGCGGTTAGGAAGATAGTGTGAATATGCCTTAGCATCTGTGCCCTGTCTGCCAGCCCACACCCAGAGAAGACAGCCACAAACCTCACAGTGCTACAGGGAAGACCTTCCAGGAACACCCAGCAGTTCCAACAGGGTTGAAGATGGGACAGCAGGGGCCAGGGCCACTGGGGGGAAACTACCATGCATCCCAGACCATTTCACTAGACCAAAAAACAATATATTTTCCTGAGCACTGACTAGAAACCAGCCACTTTGCTGGGATCTTTCTAAGGGTCCCACGCAGCTTCTCAACTGGCTCTCACTGATTCTTGCCTCCTGTGTAACCCCTTCCCCTTAAGTGTGGACTGGACCTAGGGACTCACTTCCAACAAATGGAATTCAGCAAAAGTGATGGGATGTCACTTACTCCCATGAAAAAAAGTTCCCTGAATTTGTGCCCCGCAGACCCCGCTCTGACCGATGGTGGCTTCCTCTCTTTGAACCATCCTTTCTGTGCCCTTGTTGCCACATTCCTCCTAGAAGACGCAGACGCACAGACACACACACACAGACCCAAGTTCTCCCGAAGTAGGAGCAAGCTCAGCCTCCTCTTGCCATTGTTCAGCTCCTTCCCAATCAATCTCCTGCCAACCACAAATTAGCATTACACAGGCATTTACAGTGCAGCCCCCAGGGACAGATAGAAGCTGCTAATCCTTCAGAAGGGCCACTGGTACAATAGCACCCGTGGGCGGTGGGCTCCTTTGCAGCACTTCCCGCTCCTTTGCGAGCTGGCCAAGTCAACTGCAGATGGCAAAGTTAGTTAATGGGCCCGGAGCAGACGGGAGACAGGAGGAGCCCAGGGAGCACCAAGCTTCGCAAACGGCTGCATGACCGCATCCCTGAGCCCCTACTCCCAGCAGAAGGCTCTCTTGGGTTGGATTCCCTCTAGGAGCTTCTAGCCTGGTCCTCAGCGCACTCTTCCATTTCCCATCTTTACTGGTTAACCGTGAGGAGTGACCCCCGGTGGGACCAACCTGGGGCATGAAATGCCCTGGGGCCAGGCCAGTGGCCTTACTGAAGTCTGACTGAGCTTTCTATCCCAAAGGCAGGCAACCCTGGCTGGGCTCCCAGGGGTATTTTTATCCCCAGGCGCTGCCTGTCTTTGGGCCCCAGGGGCCCCCGCGAATGCTGCCCTTCCTGCCACAGTCCCGAGGGCTGGCTCTTGCAGCAGGTACTTCTGCAGTTCCCTGACCTTATTCCGCAGCCCTCTGGAAATGAGGGGGGGCTTGCAGAGGAGAAGCGTCTTATCACAAACATTTCCTGCCTGTTCCCTTCGGACCCTGCTGCATACCACAGCCCTTCCCCGGCCAGTGCCGCCACCAGCGGCGACCCCCGCAAGGTCTCCATCAAGGATCTGCAAGGCAGGGGCCCCCCACACCTGTCGCGACTCCAGATTCTTCTCCATCCACACTGCTCCCTTCTCCAGGGAGCTCCCAGATTCTCACAGGCCACCCAAACTGACTCAGTCCCTGAAAACCACGGAAGGATGTCAGATGGAACCGGAAAGAAAGAGGACAAAAGGCAGGTAAGGGTTTGGAGTTCAAAAAAGAAAATGTGGGGGCTTCCCTGGTGGCGCAGTGGTTGAGAGTCCACCTGCCGATGCAGGGGACACGGGTTCGTGCCCCGGTCCGGGAAGATCCCACATGACGTGGAGCGGCTAGGCCCGTGAGCCATGGCCGCTGAGCCTGCGCGTCCGGAGCCTGTGCTCCGCAATGGGAGAGGCCACAGCAGTGAGAGGCCTGCGTACCGCAAAAAGAAAAAGAAAGGAAGAAAATGTGACTCACGGCTGGAGTTCTGCCACCTCCTCTAGGACCCTGCCGTCTATCTCTGACAAACAGAGAAACAGAGAGGCAGGTGAGAGAAAGACCTGCACACCTATGTGCGTCCGCGTGCGCAGCTATGCCACCTGCATCGCTGTGCCCACTGTTTGCCCTCTGCGTGTGGAGCCAAAGCCTTTGGGACTAGTCGGGGTTTGTGTGCCGGGGGGGCTGGGAGCTGACAGCCAGCGGGTCTCGGACCAGCGGAGCCCAGCTGTGCTCAGCAGGTCACTGAGCTCCTAGGTCCCTCTCCCCTCCCCACACCTGGGGTACCCTAGTGCCACCCCTCCCCGCGGCCTGCTCTGGCCTTCTCTCTGCCTCCTGCCCCCAGCTTGCTGTGTGGTCCAAGCCCTCTGCCAGGAGGAGAGGGAGGGAGCGAGGGATGGGCCGGCATGTTTACAGTCGAGCATAACTGAACCTTTATTTTAAATAAATAAAACTTTTAGCCAGTTTTATTTCCCTTTTCTTTCAAAACGCTGTTTTCTCTCTCCCCCTCCCCCCTCCCCGCCTCTTCCCCTTCCCATCCTGGCTGAGCCTTTATCTTCGGGGCCACCCAGGGAGGGGCTGTGGGAGGAACAGAGGCCCAGCTGACCCCAGTGCTTAGTGTCTTCTCAGGTCATGTGACACACCCCCACTACTCAAATGCCCACAGAGCCCCTGGGGTTCTTCTGAATTCAGGGATGTCCAGGCCTGAGGAATAGAGACTAAACAGGAAGCCCAGGCCCCACCATCAGCACGTTGTCCATCTGTTCTCCCCAGTCATAGGGGTGCCCACCCTCCCCCCAACTCCACTATGAAATTGCCATCCATCTGTCTTCCACTTCGGCCTGTCATCTCTCTGTCTCCCCCGATGGACCCTCATCTATCTGTCCCTCCCACAGGACAACCGTTTCTAAGTATCCCCTTTTAGTTGTCATAAATCTACCTTCCCCATGAGATGTCCCACCTGTCCATCATCCCATTTGCCTGTCCTTCCATCCAATCCCCTTGATCATGCTTTTTTGTCCATCTGTCTCCCCCCCGATTGGGTATACTTCTGCCCATCTGTCTCCCTGAATGCGACTAGCAAAGGCAGGTCTCTGAGACCTAGGGACAGCTGAAATTCTGTTCTAATTTTGGCCCCAGCAACAATAATTGTAGCTACCATCAACCAAGTATCTACTCTGTACCATGCACTGTACATGCATTACCCCCTTTAATCCTCCAACAGCCCTGTGAGGATATGCTTATTCCCCCATTTTACCAGTTAGGAAACCGAGGCCCAAAAGAGTTAAGTGTCTTGCCTAAGGTCACACAGCTCCTACTGGCAGATGCAGGGTCCAGAAACGGTTCTGCCCATACTGAGTAGGGGTGAGAACACAGTCTTCTTACTCCTCCACCCCCAGGATGTAAGACTCCCCCGAGCCCGGCTTCTCTGCACATTTAATTTACACTTTGCTGCTGGCTGTTTTGGGACTGATGAAGTTTCCTCCCTGCCCTGGCTCTGCACAAAAGTACAGGAAGAAAAGCAGCCAGATGTGAGAAGGATTCGAAGGTTCTTTTGGGGGGATCGAGAGTGATGTTAAACAAACATCCAATGATATTCTTTCTGCGAAACGATCCATTTTCATGGCACCCAGGAGTTCGTCCAAGGGTCTCTGGGTCACTGGGGAAAAGTGTTCCGTGTGCTTTGGCTCCTTATTTTTCCATTGGCCACAAAGAGCTAATTCTTTCAATTAATGAAATCAGTACCGCTGATGGAGATGTACTGACAAATTATTTTCAAGATGAATATATTCACACCGATGGTGGGGCTGATAGTCCTGAAGGATTTGGAGGGTACAGAGCGAAGGTCCCCCCACCAGCCAGAGACACTGAGGTCATTCACGATGGTTGGGATGTTGACCACTGCCTCCAGGGACACTTTTCTCCGCCTGGAGCCATGGAGGCGGGGCTGGGTTGTCTGTGTCGAGGGGCTGCCTATCAATGGGCTTCTGTATGGCCCCAGCAGGTCCCTGGCACCCCTCCCCTCTCGCCGGGTGCCCCAGCCAAGTCCCCTTCAGGGCCTGGTCTGAAGGGCCTATTCAACATTTCGGATTCCCTGATGGGAAGCGAAAAGGAGACAGACAGATGCTTCCGTGGAGCTGAGGAAAGGCTGGAGGCCTGGAGACCAGAAGGGAAGGCTGAAGCCACAAAGGAGAAGCCCAGTGAGAAGAAAGAAGGAAAGCTGGAGGTCTTGTGGGATGAGAAAGAAAGGAAGGAAGGGAGAAGGAGAGGCTGGGGGAGGGGACAGAGGGTGGGAGGACCTGATAGGGAGGGAAGGAGGCCGGAAGGAGGCCCCCAGGAAGAGGGAGAGGTTGAGAGAGGGAGCAGAGCCAGAAAGCAGTGTGGGATTTTTTAAAGCCACAGATTTAATTTCCTGATGTTTTTTCTTCAGGCTGATATTAGCAGCATTTTCCCTTCCCTGAGCAGATCTACTGGTTGTGGTAAAGTGATCCAGAATGTGCTGGGTGACAGGACCCAGCCTTTACCTGGACAGGCCCACAAGGATGACCCAAGGTCAAGCCAACATCTCATCTCCTTTTTGGACCCCTAGAGAATAGGACAGACCTAGCTCTGTCCAATCCTGAAGGAGAGGAGGAATAGTTTCTAGGCAGCTCTGGTAAATAAGTGACAATTGGAAGCCAAGGGTGAGATTAGTCCTGTTAAACTAGGCAGGGTGGGGCTTCCCTGGTGGCGCAGTGGTTGAGAGTCCGCCTGCGGATGCAGGGGACGTGGGTTCGTGCCCCAGTCTGGGAAGATCCCACATGCCTCGGAGCAGCTGGACCCGTGAGCCATGGCCGCTGAGCCTGTGCTCCGCAAAAAAAAAAAAAAAAACTAGCCAGGGTGGTTTCTGTTTTCCTGCCCGAACCCCAACTAAATCAGTGTTCTGAGCTTTGAGGGTTGCAAGTTAGGAGCTAAAGAAACCCAAGCCCAAGCGCCCTCCAGAGCATTCTACGCTACCTCCAAATGTCTTTCTAAAGCCTGATTTTCCTGCTTAGAATCCATCTGTGCAGCCCTGGCCCAGGAAAGCAAGGCCCTCAAGAGCCCAGATGCCCAGTGTGATCCAAGACCAGCTGCCTGGGCATGCCCGGGGGCTAGTGCCACAGACTACTGGAGCAGAAGCTGCATTGTACCAAGACCCCCAGGTCACCCATGTGCCCACGACAGTACGAGAAGCCCTACTCCTGACTGCTTCCAACTCACTCCAGCTAACCTGCTGCCACCATGGAGGACTGCTGTCCCAACATACTGGAATCGTAAACGTCTCCAATACACCTTTCACTTTTCCAGTTCTGAGCGCTGGTTCATGTCAGCCCTTCCATCTTGAAGATGCTTCCCCCTGTGCTCACTTAGAAAATCTCACCGACACTTAAGACACTACCCAAATGCTACCCCTCCAGGGAGCCCCTCCTACCATTCCCTTCCTTTGCCAGAGGTTAGAACTTTGACTGCAGTTGGTTTCATCACCCATGGAGTGCTTTCCACTTTCTGTCTTGTGTATTTATCAAAGAGCGGTATTATGTAGTGGTTTACAGGACTTCCTAGGTTCAAATCTATGCCCCATTGCTTCCTACCTGTGGCACTCAGCAAGTGCTTAACCCATGTGGGTTTCAATTCCTTCACCTATAAAATGGGTATAATAATTATACGTACTCAATCCTACTTGTAAGGACTTTTTAAATATATTTATTGCATACCGATATGCCAAGCAGTGGCATATAGTATCTGCTCAATAAATGATTGTCGACTGAATGCAATGATCCAAAAAACAGTGTTTTTAATCACAGAGGAAATAAGATACTATCCATAAACATCACAGCTTATCCAACCTAGTACAGTCTTCCCAAGGCTGATGGATGGTTTTGGGTCCCTTTTCCTAGAACCATAACTGGTTTTTTTAAAAGAATCAATACCTGTTGTTGTTGTCTTTCTAATAATCACTGGTTAAAAGTCCTGCTTCCTCAATTTTGTTTCCATGCTGTCCCCTTTTGGGTTCTCTCTGCTGTAATCCCTGGTTCTCCTCTGAAAACTTAAAATTTTCCTTCAGTATCTTTTCAAATATTTTAACTGGTCATAAGTACTTATTTTATTTTCAACTTCTTTTATAATTTAATCAACCATATCATTAACATTCTTTTGACTCCCCCAAATTGTTTCTTAAAACTCTTATTCTATGTTTTTATCTCCAAGGAAATACTTTGGCAGGGTTTTCTACCAGGAATGACACATTCTTTCCACAGCTACGCAGAGGGGGAAATTGAAAACCAACAGAGTCACATTGCCTTGATCCTATACCCAAAGAATTCCTCATATGCACGAGTCTCCAACTCCCCACTGGCCATATTTCTCAATGCTCTCAATTCTCTACCAAAAATGTTCTTTCTGGTTAAATCCTAATGGAAAGTGAAATGAATACCATGAAAAGAAGCTCATTCAAGATGGGGGTCATTCCCGAGTGCAGTTGCCTGGGATTACGGCGGTTCCTGATACGAAATATCAGACCCAATTATGGAATTTTTTATTTCAATCAATAAGCATTTTTAATTTCCTTTCAGAGTCCCATAGAGTGACCTGGTTTGATTTAGATGTAATGCAAGTATCATCTGTCTCCCATGGTGTGTCTATGTTCATGTCTCAATCTTCTTTTTATTATCTGGGGGCAACATATTGATCAGTGCAACCAAGTTCTTTACACTCCAATGGAAAAAGAGTTTCCCTCTTCTTGCCACTCTCACCATAGCTTAAAGAAGGGAGAAAAGAGCCCATTAAAGCCACTCGTTTGAGATTTCAAGGAACTGGGGAGAAATGGGACCTCGGGCAAGTGGGAATGTGATCTACATGGGAAATCTCTGCAAAGATACCTGCCCCTCCACAGGTCATTGTGTCCGAGGCTCCTGGAGGTGCAGCCCTGCGGGAGTGGCTTCTTATTGGAAAATGGGGCAAACAAACATAGCACCAGCAGAGACAGATGGCTCTGTCTGTGCAAAAAGGACAATCGGTGCACTTTCAAGCCCAGGGGATGGGAGCAAGGCTTACAATTTGAGCTACATGTCTGGAAACTCAATATTGCCCAGAGCATCAATTACCTCACAGACTCTGCTGCTGGGAGGGCAGGAGATGCAGGGCAGGTCTCTGACATGAAACTCTCTGTGCACCTTTTAATTAACGCTAAGAAATGTGCACCAGATCTCCTAGAAAGGGAGATTGTTCTGCCTGGTTGAAGGACACAGGAGTCATCAAGATAGGAATTTGAGTATGACAAAAATATCAAGAGGTTCCCATGTCTGCCTTAGCCTGGGGAATTAAACAGCAGTGGGTTCACTTGGGGATGGGCCATTTCTCCACACCAAATTCCTGATCAGGACCTCTTTTCCAAAGAGCATCATAAGAACTTCGCCTGCCCTACCTGCTGCTAAGGTATCAAACGTCTTTGGTACTCAAGCATCAAAGTGTGAGGAACCGTCTCATCTTGATTCTATACAGGTTGGTAATTCCAGGTACCTGGCTGTTACAGAATCTGAGTGTGAACTCTCTCCAGTCGCTCTGAGCCTGCCGCTAGACAAACTCTCTCCAAGACTTCATTCAGGTCTTCTCCACCGGCATTTAGTATGGGCCTACCAATAGTCTTGACACTACTCTAGGCACCTGGGATACAAACAGTCAAGACATGGTGACTACCTTCAACGGGTTTCTTTTCTAGTAGAGAATGCAGATGTGTGAATTAATAACAATAGCAGCTACTATTTATTGAACCCTTACCATAAGCTTTTTTTTTAATTTTTTTTAATTTATTTTTGACAAATAAAAATTGTCTATATTTAAAGTATACAATGTGATGCTTTGATATATGTATGATTTGTGAAATGATTACCACAATCAAACTAGCTCATGTATCCATCACCTCCCATAGTTAAACATTTTATGTGCGTGTGTAGTGAGAACACCTGAGATTTATTCTCCTAGCAAATTTCAAGTATATACTGCATTACTATTAACTACAGTCACCATGCTTTACATTAGGTTTTCAGAACTTGCTCATAACTGAAAGTCTGTACACTTTGATCAATATCTCCACTGTTCCCCAACTCCCTAGCCTCTGGTAACCACCATTCTACTCTCTGTTACCATGAGTTCAACTTTTTTATTTTTAGATTCCACATATAAGTGAGATCATGCGATATTCGTCTGTGTCTGGCTTATTTTACTTAGCATAATGTCCTTCAGGTTCATGTATGTTGTTTCAGATGGCATGATTTCCTTCTTTTTTAAGACTGTATAATACTCCATTATATGTATGTTATATGTAAGGCTGAATAATATTCCATTTTATATATATACATAGATATATCACATTTTTTTATCCATCAATCTGTCAATGGATACTTTGTTTCCACCTTATGATATGATATGCTTTCGACAAACATGAGGCTGGGTACTTGCGACAGCCAGCCTCCAGGATTGCCCCCAAAGATCCTCACCTCCTGGTATTCATGTCCTTGTGTACTCCCCTTCTACACTGAGCAGGACTGACATGTGTAACTGATAGAATTCATAGAAAAAATGGTGTGTGACTTCTGAGGCTAGGCCGTAAGTGCTATTGCATCTTCCATCTCGTATCAGTCACCCTAGAGAGAATCAGCTGCCGTATAGTAAAGACATTCAAGAAGCCCTATGGGGAGGTCCATGTGGAGAAGAACTGAGGCCTCCCGCCAATAACTAGTGAGCAGCTGAAATCTTCTGCCAACAGCCATCTTGGAAACAGAGCCTCCAACTTAAAACAAGCCTTCAGACGACTGCAACCTCATAAGAAACATCAAGCCAGAGTCACTCAGCCAAGCCATTCCCAAATTCCTGACCCACAGAAACTGTGTGAGATAGTGTTTATTATTGGTTTAAGCCACTAAATTTGGGGTAATTTGTTATGCAGCAGCAGATAGCTAATACAGTGCTTTGTGCTCATTATCTACTGAATCCTCACACCAGTCCTGTGGAGTATTTATTCTTGTCCCAACTTTACAGATGAGGAAACTGCAACTTACAGAGGTTAAAATAAGATGCAAAGTCAGAGCTAAAATCTAACTCTACTGGACTTCAAAGCCTGTGTTCTTTCCTCTGTACAATCAAGTGTTCTCAGTGCAAATGTATTCTGGGAACATCTATACAGGGAACAAAAAGTCTCAGTGGGAGGAGTAGTTCTACCTGGAATGAGACATGGGGAAGAGGCAGGCAAGACTTGTTAGAGTACGTAAGACTTGCAACGGAAATGGAGGATGAGATGTTGACCAGGTAGAGACACAAGGAGACGGCTCCCACAGGGAACAGCATTAGCAAAGCCATGGAGTCTCAGCCTGGGGTGTTCAGAACTTGCCTGGAGTTTCTAGATCTAGAAAATCAAGGCCTTGTGGCTGGTTCTCCAGGGGAAAATCTTGGTTCTAGTGCAAGACCTGCTCTTGCAGTCACAGGAGCCCCCAGATCGCCGAAACGGGTGCCTTTTCCACAGACTGCTGTCACAGTCCCTGCTTTTGATTAACTCAAATTCTCTTTAGATTCCCATTTCTTCCCTTGGTCAGTTCTCTTTTACAGACCCAGCTCCCTGGCATGTTTGAAACATGTACCACTTACTTCTTCCTGGCAAGAAACACTTGCTCCTTACAAAACTGTAGTTTTGACTTTCATTCATAATATATCTCTTGTCTACCGCAAAATATCGCATGAACCTTACTTCCTTCTTTAAGGGTTACTGGAATGGCAAATCAGAAAGATTCAGGGGACCAAGTGTACTGGATCTCAGAAAGGCGCATCTCTTTTCTCATGGTAACCTTCTGGATACATCGGTGGATTATAAATTAGAGGACCACAATACGGGAGATTAGTAGCTGGTTTAACAACCACATCCAAAGGATACTGACCCTGGATTGATGTCCAGTTCTAGAAGACAATCTATACTCGTGTGACTGATGGCTCTGCCCTCAGCCCTCTCCCAGGCAACATCTTTTAAATCAATAACTTGAATGAAGATATAGAAAGCAGACTTATCACACTTTCTAATGGCTGAAACGCGGACCATTGGTAAATAGGTGGGATAGCAGAAATGAAAACTGCGTACCTCTCCAAAGACCAGCATAGGTCAACTCTACCAAGAGGAATTTCACCCGAAATGAAAGGTCCTTTACTTGGGTTCCAAAAGCCACTGCACAAATACACAATGGAGATCTCTGGCTCAGCGGTAACTGTAAAAGGGAAAAACATTGAAGAGTGTTAGCCAATGCTGAGATAACTAAGGAGCAAAGATAGAGCTGCGCGGATCTGGCTTTCTGTTGAGGAGGGAAGAGGAGGGGCAGTTTAACTCGGAAGGGTTACTCCCGAGATTCTGCAGCCCTCACCACCCCAGGGCTGTATTTAGTAACTCCCACTCTACTCCATTAAATGTGTTTGGGTTCCCAGACCCTACCCGCCACCCTGCCCCCAGCCTGAGCCTCGAGCCCTTAGAAGGTAAAGAGAAACGCTGAGAGCTTGGAGTCTGGGAAGAGCTTGGAAACTAAAGCTCTCTGAGCCTCTCCCCGCTTGGCCCTTACCCCTGCTGATAAGGATGGAGAGAAGCTGGCTGACAAGTGATTGGAAACAGGAGTTCCCAAACCCTTTAACCCTTCCCTAGCCTGCCCGTGCGCCTGGAGTCTCGAAACGCTGAGGCCCAGCTCCCTGGGGCTTCCTATCCGTACCAGGACTCTCTGACTCTCCCCACCAACCTTTCCATCTTCCTCTCCCTTTACCTGACAGGTCAATGAATGCTGTTCTACCGGGAGAACAGTTGCTACCCCCACCAAATGCTAAAATGCAGCCCCTCCACCTTCGGGCCGCCCTGATAAGTCGGCCAAGGAGTCCCCCTCGGGTCTAGATTACCCACCCCCCGTACCCACCCCCACCCAGCACACTTGGTCACCACACCCCTGCCAGCCAGGTCAGGAGCCTGCCAGGTGAGTGTCGGTCCTGTCTAGTGTTTGGGGGTTCTGGGAGCAGAGACCCCAGGCCCAGTGCCCACAGCCTAATCCCAGCCCCGTTCTCTGTGGCCCTGGCCGGCCGTGGAGCCCTATGGGGACCTTCAGGGGTCACTCCCCCCAGCCCCGAAACCAGACTTGACTTTGCTGAGTCATCCCAAAGTCCCTCCACCCACCTAGAATTGCCTGCTGCGTGGACAGGCCTCCTCATAACGGAACAGATGACTAGGGGTCTGTCCTTGGCAGTAGTCGGCAGGACTGAAGCTGAGAGGGAAGCTACACCCCACCCCTGCCCTGTGGCTTCCCCTGGGGAGGGGCATAAAGGATAAACCAGGTTTACTGGTCACAGTAATTAAAAGAGTTTCCTTCAGTAGAATGGAATTCAGATAAACTGCCATTATCATGCAAAGCAGCTTTGCACCTAAAAGCCCTTACCTAAACAAGCAGTTTAATTAAATCCCTAATCTCCTTTGGCCTGCCCTGACCCCTTACCTACTCCACTCCCTGCCCCCCCCACCCGCCCCCCTCCGCCGCACTGACTTGGGAACTTCAAGATTCCATTTAAAACACTTAACCTGTAAGCATGCAAAACATACTCAGAACCGGTGGTCTGGGTGTGGGTCCTCTTTGAGGTCCTGGTCTCTGTCTTAGGGTGTTAGTTTCCCGAGGTTCAGGTAGTCCTGATAGGGGTGCCGGGTGCCGAAGGCAAGGGTGACCATGGTGGTGACAATGAAGTGATGGAAGCAGGCATGGCCTTGAACAGAAGGATGTACGCATCGCACAGCCCTGCTGGCTCCTGTTCGTGCCCAGGAGGCTGATGCCCATGTAGGATCCACCCCACACAATGTAAAGTCAACCATCTCACCACCCACAGAAAGCGTGTAGCAGCCTTAACAGACTTGGATGTAAGGACCCTAGTGTTGAACCAGAAGAGGCAGGGATGGACGAATTGACCTGTCCACGTGTGTCCCCATTTGTGAGGCCACACTGACCGCTGCTGTGAAGTACAGGAGGGATGCCAAGCCTGTTAGTGAGAACCAAGTTCTCTGGAGAAAGGCTGAAGCAATGATTTGGAGCTCAGGTGACCTGCTGTAGGTACAGGCAGAGACTAGGAGGATAAAGGAAGAACAGAATGGAATGGGTTGAGGGGGAAAGGCTGGGGAGAAGCCTCCCCCAAGGGCGCTGATAGAGAACAACCCAGCAGAACCTTCTAACATCTCATGATGCTGTAGGAATTTGTGCCTTTGTGTAGGAAAAGAAGGAAAGGAAATCAAGTATCAGATACCAGGGGTCAGAGCATGTTATCTCTTCAATTTCAACCGTATAAGGTAAATCTTATTCTCTTCCCCCCACCCCCATGGGAGAAAACTGAGATGCAGGCTAGTGAGGAGTGTCGCCCAATGTCACACAGCTCGTGGTCAGCAGAAGCAGGATTCAAATGCTGGCCTGTCGATATGCTTTTTCTGCTAAACCACAGGTCAGCCGCTAGCATTATAATGTTGGAGGGGCATTAACCACCCAAGAATACTCATCGCCCTCCCTCCTGCAGTTAAGAACGTTTCCATCCTGAAACAACCCATTTCCTCTGAGAGAGGGAAGGTCTCAGCAGGAACGAGGGACTCAGCTCTCAGCCCTGAGGAGGCAGCAGCACAAGGGAGCTGGGCTGGGAGGGGGCTTCTTGGGGCTCAGATCCGAGAGGAAGAAGAGCCCCAGAGGAAAATTTTCTTCGCAAGAAAGAAGCCTCAGGGGCTGGAGGGGGAGGGGGGAGGGGAGAGGCATCTGTAAGTCATATAACAAACACCAGACCTCTCCATTTTATACCTCATTCCTTTGGTGGGGGTGAGGAGAGGAGGCATTCCTATTTGGGAAAGAGTGAAACTCAAATCATCCTGAACCCTGCACTTTTCCCATTAATTGTATGGACTTCGTGGTGCCTGGAGAACACGTGGACCTTTTTTAGAGGAAGTTCTATTTCTGGAAATGAGACTCCCTGGATTCATGAAACTCCCCTGTTTCTTGAGGGATTCCCTACTTTCCTGTACGGTGGGTTTTCTTTGCAAAGAGGAGGAGTCTTTTAGGGAGGTTCCGATAAATCTTATGAACAAATGAGTGAAGTGGGGTGTTTGAGGCAGCACAAGGCCCAGCCGCTGAGGGAGCGCACAAGACCTTCGATCCTTTAGTCCTGAGCGGGTTCCGAGCCGCCGGCCGGCTGGGTGGCAGTCACCCTGCTCCGAAGCCAGGTGTTTCCAAAGGTCATCTACTTGGAATGACAGGTGCTGCTCTTTTGACTTCAGAAAGACAGCCAGGGAGGGAGGAAGGCTCCTTGGCTCCAGGGCTGATGTGGGTGGGTTAAGAAAGTGGAATTTTGGACAAGATCTGTTACAGAGTTCTTTGTCTCTCTTAGAGCAAAGACAACAGAGAAGAATTTTAAAAGGCTGTCTTGGTCTCCAGAACCCCTCTGGAAGCAGATGGCATGTCAACAGGTTCCAGGGCAGGCCCCAGAGGCCCCAAATCTGGGAGCCTTATTGGAATGCAATTACCCTAAGTGCTGGCTGCTGGGATGAAAAGGCAGGAATGCAATTATGGAAGGAGCATGCCGCAAGCTTTCATTGATTAACCTGTCCTGTCTGATTCCATTCCCCACTGGAGTGATTTTGGGGCCCAGAAGGTTGCCCTGTGCCCTAGGGTTACGAGAAAGAGAAACAGTCCCTGCAGAAAGCACATGCCAAAAGCAGGGTTCGTGAGCTTCAGGAGGGCCTGTGGGCCCCTGAAATTGCCTGGGAGATATGCGTGTGCAAAATGCAAAGTGTGCATTTTCTGGGAAGCGACGCTCCGCTCATCACGTGCTTAGAGGGCCCTGCAGCCCCCAAAGGGTTAAGAAGCACCGGGTCAGGGGAGTGAAGAAAGATCGGTGGGGTTGTTAGAAGAGGCCTCCAGGAAAAGTTCCTTCAGTTTGCAACTCCAAGTGGCCATGATCCATCTGGGTGCAATTCTGCCTCTACCACTTGCCAGCAAGTCACTTAGCCTCTCAGTGCCTCAGTCTGGTCTGTAAAATGAAGGTAAAAATCTACATCCTGGGGTTGCTGAGAGAATGAAATGACATAGAACTGCACAGCTCTTAGCCCCACATCTAGCCCTTAATAAGCCTGCAATAAGAGGGAGCCTTTATTCTGATTATCTATTCAAGCTCAGAAAAATCAAGCAGAACTTCTGAGCTGTCTTTTGAACCCCCAACTCACAGTCTAGAGTCCCTGGGAATCCCCTGGCAAGACCCTCCTCCAAACTTGAGCGGGACCCTGAGACCCAGCATCTCCAGACACTGCCTCCTCAAACCCTCCCACCCAGGACACTTCTCCCCTGGAAGACACCTGGGAGCTCTTCTCTCCTGGCCACACCAGGAGACAAAAGCTTCTGGAACTGGGGCACATCAAGTGTCCGGGTAGTGCCAGCACACTGGAGAGGTTATCTGGGCCTGAACGGGAGTTATCATCAGCCTGCCCCATCCAGAGAAGTTTCTGGAAATTTCAGTCACCAATATCTTCCTGCCTGTTGAAATGATGCAGTCACACACTCGGTTGACATGGACTTCTCTATCCTAACAAGCTCTAGAATGAGACTAATCCAAGGCCCGGCATCTGTAGAATGTCTAGTGTGGGGCTACGAAAGGAAAAACCAAATCTCTCCTCTTTCCCCCTGCACTAAGCGTGTCTTTTATTCTCTGTATTTCTGACGCTTTGCTCTGTGGTCTTGCTGACACTGGATGGACTGTTTCTCCCAGCGTTAGCCAATTCCTAGAGATAGTAAGAGACTCACCTGCTGATACACCTTTTATATGCAAACCAAACAATTCAGAGTCCAAGTCGTCAGCCACCTCCTTTATAAGTCTCTTACACTCCAAAGCAATATCCGCAGCCCTAGCCTCCCAGGACCAGGGTTCAGACAGCTAGGGACGGCCCCTGGGCACTAGAACCTGCTGAAATTATTCACACTAGCCAATCCTAAATCTGTTTACCCTGCCTGCCCATTCCTTGATGTGAAAGCCACGATAAAGGCTCCTGCCCAGGGGCTTCCCTGGTTGCACAGTGGTTAAGAATCCGCCTGCCAGTGCAGGGGACACGGGCTCGAGCCCTAGTCTGGGAAGATCCCACATGCTGCAGAGCACCTAAGCCTGGGCGCCGCAACTACGGAGCCTGACCTCTAGAGCCTGCGAGCCACAACTACTGAGCCCGTGTGCCACAACTACTGAAGCCCACGTACCTAGAGCCCGTGCTCTGCAACAAGAGAAGCCACCACAATGAGAAGCTCATGCACCGCAACGAAGAGTAGCTCCCGCTCGCCACAACTAGAGAAAGCCCCCCCCGCGCAGCAACAAAGACCCAATGCAGCCAAAAATAAATTAATTTTTTTAAAAAAGAGGGCTCTTGCCCACATTTCCCTTAATTCTCTCTGCCTCCTGACTGACCCTGGTGCTTCCCGGTGTGTCCCCCACCATGGTGTGGCTTGACCCTTTCTCTTGGGATCCTATGAGTATAACAAAGTATCTTTTCAATGACAATTGTTTCCTGATCCCCTGACCTGTTGGCCTCACCATACCTGAATAATAATAAAACCTACGTTTTAAAACACCCTCTTTTCCCCACACCTTCCCCTCCCATGAGATCCTCAGAGCTCTCCTCCCTCAGAACCTACAGGCTGCCCCAGGCATCTTCAATCCCAGTCCCATTAGCTCTGGCCTCCTTCCCCCAGCCCACCCCTGCAGCCCCAGTTAGGGGCCAAAGCCTCCACCGCCTCTGGGGACAGAAGCAGTGCAATCCCAACTCCAGCAGGGGATTCTAGAGGTGATGGCCGTGGGACGATCTTTATTCCTCGGTTCCCAAGAGAGACTGTACCCAAAGCGCAGAGAGGTGGCACTAGCTCTGAGCCATACACTGGTTTACTCATCAATCATGCGTCTATTCATTAATCATTCATCCCCCCATCAATCATTCATCTGCTTATTTATTCATTCCGTTTGTCTGTACCTCTTCCTCGCTTCGCTTGCTGCAGATGCCGGCCCTCTCCTCCTTTGATCTGTCCCCTGTTTCTGTGGCAGCAGCTCAGCAGAGGCTTTCTGATGTCACTTTGTCAATTACCTGGATGAGAGGGTATCTCCCTCTCAGAGGAGCCTGAGACAACCAAAGGGACAGCGTAAAGCTGTCCCTGCCTGGAAGTGCCCTTCCATTGCAGGCTCCGGCCTCCTGGTCCATGGGTCAGTGGAGGGGTGGGGAGGGGCTGCAGAGGGATCTTCAGGGCCAAAAAAGAATAACGGTTTTAGACTTGCCTCACAGCTGCTTGAAAACCGCTTTTCTGGGAGGCAGGGGGCTGCAGGAGACACAGCCTCCAGGCCTGGCTGTGAGGCCTGGGCTCAGCACTTTGCTGGGGTCCAGAGAGCATGGAATGGGGCAACCTGGGGCTAGAGTTTTAGAGGCCTAAGCTGCTAGCCTCCGACAAGCCTGGCAGCTTCCACCCACGCCACGCCCCCTCACTGCAGAAAGTCTCTTCTCAGCCAGCAGCCAGAGACCCTTTTACGTGAGTCAAATCGTGTCCCGCTCTGCTCAAGTTGCCTCTATGGCCTCCCATTCACTCAGCACAGAAGCCCAGGCCCCAGAGGATCTAGTCCCACTCACATCTCACTTACTCCCTCTTTTCAGGCCCCCCTGGCCTTGTCCATCCTCAACTCACCAGCCACACTCTGACCTTAACACTTTTGCCCTAAGTTGTTTCCCGTCTTTTTCTCCGGAATACTCTTGACCCCTGGGGAGCTCTTGAAAGTGACTCACTTCTCATTTCTTCCAAGTCTTTGCTTAATTGGCACTTTCTCCAGGAGCCTACCCTGACCCATCATATTTAAAATTGCAAACCACACACACACACGCGTGCACACACCATTCTCAACCCCCTTACTCCTTGGCACTTATCACCTTCTAACACACTCTAGAATTTTCTGATTATTTCTACTGTTTATTGTCTGTCTCCAAGGGCTGGAACGCAACCTCCAGGAGAGCAAGGGGTCTTTGTCTGTTTCCTTCACTGTTGTATCCCAAGGGGGTACCCATGGATGCCTGGTACATAAGAGGAGCTCAGTAAAGCATTCTCTGGATGTAAGAATGAATGAATGACTGGGCTCTGGGAAGCTCCGAGAGTAAAGCTTGTGAAACCACAGACTGTGGAAGTTGGGGCTTCCTGGGGTCGAATTTAGAAGGCCCACACTGACCTCTAGCAGCTGTACAGAGGAGAAAGAAGCCGGGCAGCTCACCCACTGCCAGCCTTCTCAGGGAGAGAAGGTAGGCAGAGGCATCAGCGGGGATTGCGCTAACTCGAGATGCCAGCTCTGTGCCGCTCTGGGGCTGGCCCGTGCTCTGGATGTCATTAGCTGATTTGTTCTGCTCTGCAGAATGTACTTTTCGTATTTAGGCAGAAAAAACCAGCTTTTGGTCCTCGTGCCCTTTCTTCTGTGAGCTGTAGCACATGGCCTGCTTATTATGAATTAATCCTCTAAAGAGCATGTTCATTATTCTAATTTAATTGTGCGTCGTTTCAGAAAATAACTAAACCCAGCGCGGAATAAACTCCAACGCTGATCGGTTTTCAAGAAGTTAACCTAAGACAAAATACTGCTAGAGGGCAGCAGCAATTTGGAATCATTAAAGGGAACCCATGTAAATAATAAAAACAAAACTTATATGCAGAATTAAATTAAGGAATAGGAAATTAAATTTGTGAATCTGATCTCAAATTGAGGCCCTATATGCACAGGCTTACCCTGGCTTGGCTCTTTGCTCAGGAGGGTTGGGGCACGAAGGTTCTGCAGAGATTCCCAGCCCAGGGAAGTGGCGGACAGGAGCGAGCTCGCCGGCCTCCCCTCCTGGGTGACAGCGTGCCGTCCCGGGAAGAGGGATGTGGGCTGGAGGGGGAGAGAGGGGGTTTCCCTCCCACGGGGCCTCCTCGGAGGAAGATGAAAGCCACATCATCACAGCTACATCTGGATGACTCCTGTCGAGCGCCGGTGACTGGCGGAGGAGAACCAACCGTCCCCAGCCAAGAGTCTGCACTGCGCGCCGGAGGATGCACAGGAAATGAGGCAGATGGATGCAGCCTGCTGCATCGAGATGCTGGGAGCCTTTTGCCCCAGGCAGAGCAGTCGCTCCAACCCCGCTCCACCCCTGTGGCCCGGGGAACCTTCCAAAGGTAACCCAGCTCAGGACAGGGACTGGGGGACTTGCCCCCTGCCCTGGCAGCAGCCCCTAAGCAGAGTCCCGACATCTACCAACACCATGGGAGCCCAGTTCCACACACGCGAGATGCAGATTCCAACATCGGACAAATAGTCCTCTTGGCAGGCAGGCAAAGAGGGAGAAGAGGAAGGGAGAGGAGTAGGGGACGGGAGAGAGCAGACTTGCAGACTGTAAGTTGTCTGAGAGTTAGGGGTACCGGGGGCCAAGTTTGCACCATGGCTCAGACTTCACTCTATAGTTCTCCGGGATTGTTAGACCTGTCCCAGGGGTGTCTTCTCTCCTTCTTCCTCCCACTCCCATCCCTACCCAGCTCTCTTCCTCTCGTCTGGCCCCCCACTTCTCCAAGTGGAAAGAGCCCAGCCTGCAGAGTCACAGCCTGGTTTGCGTCACAGTTCTTTCTCTTACTTGGTATTGGAGCTTGAGGGGGACTATCTCGCCTTTCTTCACCTCAGTTTCCTCTTGTGTAATAATAGTAATACCTGCTTCCTTGGTTTGTTACAAGGAGTAAATGAAATAAAACACCTGGCCCAGAGAAGGCACACAGGCATTTCTGCCTTTTCATTTTCTGCTTCATCAGCTCAGGCCCACACACTCTACACAGAAATACACACATGTGTACACACACAGGCTCCATCCTCGTCAAAAGCCTTAGGCTGTGTTTCCAGAACACCACAACTAGTCTTTTTAAAAATCCAGTCAACCAACTCCTTGCCTTGATTCACAAGGGCAAGCATTTAAACACACGGCCATATTCCAGAATCTGAGTGAAGCTTTCCATTTCTATCTTCATTTTCGGTACTACACAGACAAGTTAGTCACCTCAAGTTTTCCATTTCTATCTTCATTTTCGGTACTACACAGACAAGTTAGTCACCTCAGACCCTTTTTTGAAACAAAGAGGGAGTGTAAGCAAAGCAAGCCCAAAAAACCACAAAATTATGCACGTAATTTAGGCCACAGTGATATTGATTGGTAAGTTCATTAAACAGTGATTGCACCTAAAAATACCAAACATGGAGATAACAAGGGCAGAAAAGGCTAAGAGTCCTCTTGAATTCCCTGGCTGTTTCCCCTGATCTTACTTTACTAACTGCTTATTAAAGACTGTGCTAGCTCTCTTGCCCATCCCATGATGTGTACCTATAAGTTAGGGCACCATGATCTACAGCAAATCTTGGCTCTCCCAGAATGAACTCAGAACCCCCATCAAAGAAAAATTATTCATGACGTCAGTTAAAGATGGTAAAGCAGATTTTATTCCGGATGCGGGGCTGCTGCTGAAATGAGTTCGTGTTAGTGGAGAGAGATTGGGCTCAATTCTGGGTACAGCAAGGAAAAGTGGGAATTTATAGCCAAGGAGCAGGGTGGGGATGAGTGGATAGAAAATTACTAAGAGGAAGCATCAGGGCTGGGGTGGGCGGAGTGGGGGGATTCTGGCTAAACTGACCTAGCAGGATTCTTGCTGAAGGCAGGCTACGGTGATCAGACACTACCTGGGGGACGGTGGGGGATGAGGAACACAATCAGGTGACAAGGGTGATCCGATCACCGGAGCAGAGGATTCTGACTAAACTGACAGCAGGATTCTTGCTAAACCTGGACCATGAAGAGATGAACACAGAAGCCCGAAGTTTAGGGCCTGATTGAGAAGAGAATTCAGAGGAGACTGAGTAGAGTTTGGTCAAGGAGAGGATCTTTGTCACCCTAGAGCAGCAGCGTGGCCAGATCCACGACCAACCAAAGATCCACCATCCGTGGAAAGGAAGCTGGAGAGCCAAGCTGGGCCTGAGGCTCCCAGAGACCAGGGTGGGTAACCTGAAGGTAAGGACAGGGGCAGAAGGCCACAGTGGTGGCCTGCACTTAAACCAAGGGGCACATGCTGCAAAATGACCCCTCGGCCCTTAAGAAAAAGCCACCCAAATCTCTTAGACACACAAAACACATGGTACAAGAAAGCTTTCAAAGGGGCCTTGTCCCACAGGACCCGCCTGAGGGGGGTTAATTCCGAGGCTGGCGTGAGCTTGGTTGGTTCAATGGTTTCTGTATTTTTGATCCTGGATGAAAACTTCTGCATCCAGTGGATGGACTTGTCTGCCCAGGAGGGCATCTGCGTGGGGACAGCCTCACCATTTGACCATGAAGTTCAAATCATGTCTACCCGATAGAAGGGCTTCCAAGCTGGCCGCACCTTAAAGGGCCAGACTGGTTTCTCTCAACCAAGCAAACTCCCTCCCAAATAAAGTCCATGTTGCTCAGCTTATGTGACCCACCCACACATAGAATCACCCATGGATCCCTTCTCTTACTGGATAATAATATTGCTGATAACACTAGCAATAATAGTCCACACTCATTGCGAGCTTGCTTCTTGTCAAACATTTGTTCTGAGTGCTTTGTAAGAATTCGCTTACTTAGGAGCTTCCCTGGTAGCACAGTGGTTGACAGTCCGCCTGCCGACGCAGGGGATATGGGTTCGTGCCCCGGTCCGGGAGGATCCCACATGCCGCAGAGCGGCTGGGCCCGTGAGCCACGGCCGCTGAGCCTGCACGTCCGGAGCCTGTGCTCCGCAACGGGAGAGGCCACAACAGTGAGAGGCCCGCGTAGCACAAAAAAAAAAAAAAAAAAGAATTAGCTTACTTAATACTCACAACAACCAAATGAAATAGGTATTATTGTTCTCATTCTATAGATGAGGAAACTGAGACCCAGGGAAATCGAGCCACTTGCCCATTATAACAACAAAACATAGCAGTGCTGGGGTTTGAACCCATTTAAGAACTTTTGGAAGCTTAGCCATTTTTACTTATTAAAATAACCTTTTTACACACACATATACACACACACGTGTGTGCACACAAAGATTCTGGAGCCTCCCAACCACAATACAGTGCTTCCTGTTCGTCACCAGCTCCCCTGTCCACAAATCTACCCACAGTGACCCTAAATCTAGGCCACACAGTAAAGAGAGTACACTGGACCTTCAGTGACCCACATCTGGAAAGCAGGCCCATGTTTTCAAATGCCTTCACACCACTTTCTCCCCTGGTCCTCATGGCTGGGTCTTCATGGTCATCCTTGCCTTTAGGCAAGTGTTGTGGCCTGGGCTCTGCGGGATGCATGGTTTATAGACAAGACCAGCCTTTACTCCATTTCACAGGCAACACAGGCTTGGCATCTAGGAGAACGTTCCTGTATGAAACAGCCTTGTCAGTTTGCCGATACTCGTTTAAATTCCAGACCCTGGTTTTTAAGATACACACATCTGCTGTGGGACTATGTATTGCGATAGATGAAAATAGAAATGGTTTTCCATTGTATCTGTATTATTAGATTTGACCTACCATTGAAACAGCAAAGAAAGAGTGAAAAATTAAAGGTGATTTGATATTAGCCTCCTATTCATATTAGAAAAAGTAACTGCTTCTGCGGTTTTCCTCACAGAGGTGTCTTTATTCATTTGACATGCCTTTAATAAGTAATTCTAGTTGTCTGGTTGCCAAGAAAGATTTCCTACAGGCAGACTTGAAAGTGACTCGGAACTCTTTGCATGCCCAGCTTCAAATGATCCCAGAACAGCAAACATTCAGCTTCCCTTCAGACTTCTGAAGTGTGGGAAGAACATGAAAGAATGAACAGGAATCATTCTGCAGCCTGCACATCCTAGGAGTGGAGCTGGCTGGCAGAGGCTGCGGCTGGGTCTACACGGACCAGGCATAGTGAGATTTGAAATAATCTCATGAAGTCCACCAAACCAAATGATTTATTTCAAGGAAGGAAATCGACTTTGGGGCCAGAAGGATCCAGGTCGGTCATACACAGACTGAGTTTTCCTCTGCTTGAGTAGCCCTGGAGTGGGCAGAGAAAGACAGGGAAAACCACCGCGACTGTTCTCATGGAGTCACAACCAAAGAGCACACACTATGAATAGGTGCGAATATCCACTACAGGGATTACTTATTCCTCTACATATACCAGGCTACGTGGGTAACATACATAACCTCATATAGTCCTCAAAACAACCACAGTCCTATCTATGAGGTAATTGTTGCCATTTTACAGATGTGAAAACTGAGCCTCTGAGAGGTTACATGACTTGCCCAGGACACACAGTTTGGGAGGCAGAGGTCGGCTAGCTGTTCATCAAGCATTTCCCTATTCCTCCTGGACTCACATCTAGATGCCATTTCCAGGCCCCCTTGCAGGCAGACGCAGCCATCTGACTCAATTCTGACCAATAGAAAGTGGGTGGAGGGCTTCCCTGGTGGTGCAGTGGTTAAGAGTCTGCCTGCCGATGCAGGGGACACGGGTTCGTGCCCCGGTCCGGGAAGATCCCACATGCCGCGGAGCGGCTGGGCCCGTGAGCCATGGCCGCTGAGCCTGCGCGTCCGGAGCCTGTGCTCCGCAACGGGAGAGGCCACAGCAGTGAGAGGCCCGCGTACCGCAAAAAAATAAAAAGTAAATTGGGTGGAAGTGACATAAGTCATTTCCAGGTCTGGCACATAAAACCTGCCCATACACAATTCTCTCTTCTCTCACCCAATGGCTGAATGAGAGGATGCTGAGGACCTAGAGGAGGGAAAAATCTGAATATGGAAGAATCCAGGATGCTCAGTAACTGCTTTGAGCAGAGGCCGTTCCTCATCACTGCTCCTGCAGGGGACGGTGATGTGAGCTGGAAACAATCTACTGTGTTAAACCACTGAAATTTGCCGATTGTTGGTTCCAGCAGGAAACCTAAACTCAAGGACTCTGAAGTCCATGCTCTCAGCCCTTTCCTTGTCTGGAACTGTACTAGGGCTGCTCAACCCTCCCCAGGGGACACTGGGACCCTCTAACTTTTTTTGAGTCTCATCCCTCTTCCTGCTCTACTAGGCCTGAGGTGGTGATTTCTTGGCTTTCCACTTTCCTATCTATGCAGACATATTCCTGGGTTTTGAGAATCTGATCAAAGCTACTCCTTCTATCTCTCGGTTAATCCCTCCCCATGTGGGCCTCTGGGCCTCTGATTGTCTGTGATTTCTCCTCTCCCACGTGGACACATCAGATACATCACTAGTGTCTCTTCCACCCTTGCCCTGCCCTCCCTTCCTCAGCCAGTGCTGTGTTCTGGCCTTCATCATATCTCGCCTGGTGTAATCGTAACACCCTCCAAACGTGTCTCTTCCCCTCCTTCCCATCATCCTATTGCCTCCAAAAAGGATCTTCACGAAATAGCTGAGGCCCCAGCACCCCCTGAATTACATTTCCCCATGTGAAGTCTAACAATAATAAAAATGTAAATGCTTTTGAACATGCAATTCCATGTCTATGAAGTTGCAGATACATGCACAAAATGATTTATATACAAGGATATTAACTGTCTCATTGTTTGAAGTAGCAAAAGACTGGAAACATCAAATGTCCATCAGTGGAGTCTTGTTAAGTAAACTATGGAGCACAATGAGTTTTGCCTAAAAATCTACAGAATCTATGGTTAAGTATGGTGAGCAAGATACAAGTAAGTGTATACAACATGTTACTATTCGTGTTTTTAAAGTATTGGGGAGATATATTCCCATATGTTTGCAAAGACATGGAATGTCTCTGAAAATGCACAAGAAACTGTCAGTAGCATTTGCTTCTGGGAAGAGAACTGAGTGACCAGAAATCAGGGATGGGAGGGAGACTTACTTTTCACTGAATATACGTTTGTATTGTTTGAAGATCTTACTCTGTACATGTATTATTTTAAAACAATAAAATAAAATGTGACTTGCTAGTGCTTATTTGATAAAATCCAAATCCTTTAGTATAAAATGAAAGACTTTCCAAGTTCTAGCTCCAACACGTTTTTCCTGCTGGCCCTCTCACGCTACTACACGGTTCTCAGAACATTCCTTGTACATCCCCATCCCTCTGCCTTTGTTTAGGGCTCTCCTTCTCCTGGCAAGTCCTGATACTGATAGGCAGGAACTCATCTCATCTGTTATCGCCTTCATTTTCTTTATAACTTTATACTATGGCCCTTGGTCCCAGTTTGCTGTGTGTTAGAGGTAGGTGTCTTTCCTACAATGATATCTTAGACACAGCAAGTGTTCAAAATATGTCAGTGCCTTGAACCAAATTTATAATTCCACATGTCTCAGCCACAGCTTCTAAGAACGGCTGGGAAGGGGGTAAGGGATGGGCTCACCCTTCCCCGCAGCTAAGGAGTAGAATCTGGAACCCACCCCATCAGGCTGGGGGCTGGACAAGGTCAGTAACACATCTCAGCCTGGGACATTCTGCAAGACTGGACGTCCTTCCTCTGGTCCACTCCCAAGGTCACCCCCCTCCCCATCTCTTTGTCCAAAGACCCACCAAGTCAATGGTGTGGCTCTGCTCAGGATTGAGCCTTGGCTCTGTGGAATTGGGCCCGAGAGAGGGAGAGGGAGAGGGAGGGGGAGAGAGAGAGAGAGAGAGAGAGAGAGAGAGAGAGAGAGAGAGACGTCCATTGCCCTGGACCACAGTCTGGGGTTTAAACTCAGTTGTCACAATTATTTGAAGCCTATTAAGTTTATTTATGTTCCAAAGCAGGTCCACTAGAGAAGGACCATCATAGTCGTAAATATCAGGGCTGCTGTTCTCCAGACACAGCTGGGTCTGTGGGCCCCTCCCCTTCTCAGCTCTGCAGGCCCCGCTTACAGGCGGGAGCCATGCACTCGGATGCAGGACAGCACCACCTCCTATCTGACCAATTCTGTTAGCTCAGCCAGTACAACACATGCTTCCTCTACACCTTTTGGGTAGCAGGAGTGTGTCTGAGCAAGACTCAGCTATCCAGGGGAAGGATGGTGTCTTCCAGTCCTGCTCTAGTCAAATGCACAAGGGTCAGGAGCCCAGGGGTACAGGCTTTCTCCTCAAAGAACCATGGGGACATAAGGATGGACATTATACCCTGGGCACATCTAGAATTCTGTAAGAGAGCAAAGGACTGCTGGACGTGTCCTATGAGTTCCTGGCTGCGTGAGGCTTTCATTTCATTTACCAGTGTGGATTGGAGGAGACCATTTAGTTCTAAGAGCCAGTGTTTTCAAAGCATATCCCACTGTACACTGGTCTTGTAAGATTCTCCATGGAAAAGTAAAGGAGATCTTGTGGCCAAAAAAAATTTATGAAACATTGAATATTCATTAAATCCTCCTCTGGGGAGAATCACAACACACATTTTCATATTAAAGGCCCCGAGATGTCCTGCAGTAAAATGAACTTAACCCAGTGTGCTCTAAACACATTTGACAAAAGAATCCTTTCTTGGTGATCCCTACAAACAAACATCCCTTGATAGAAGTGTTACATGGAGTACATTTTGGAAAAAGCTGCTTTTAGAGATGTCTAAGTCCTCGAGTCCCTTCTTAGCATAGCCTAGGAGGAGAAACTTCTCTAACTTGCCCCTCACCCCATCAATCAGAGCATGCTCTGCTGGTTTAGGGCAGTGGATATCAAAATGTGGTCCCCGGATTAGTAGCACCTTTGAATTTGCCACAATTGCAAATTCTCAGACCCCAACGAACCTGGACACTCTGGGAGTGAGGTCCAGCAATTTGTGTTTTAACCAGCCCTCCAGGTAATTTGGATGCAAGCTATTAGTCTAGGGTTTTGGAAATCTCTTTCTCTGAACAGGTCCTATTCTACCTCATTCATTATCTGTACATGTTTTTATTTATACCATCTGCAAGTCCGAAGAGGAAAGGATATGGACAGCCAGTACGAAAATCCTCATATACTAGCACGATTAAAGCACGTTTATAGAAAAACACTCTTCCCTCCAATAATTCCACTCACCTCCTTCAGATCTGTGATATACTGTAAGTTTTTATATTTATTTTCTTGCTCCCACCTAAAATCTAAACGCCGTGGGAGCAGGGCTTTTCATCTATTTCACCCCCTGCTTTCTCCCCAGACCCAGAATGGCTCCTGCCTTAATACATATTTGTTTAATGAGTGAGCCTTATCGTAAGTAGGCAGGTGAGGGCCATTGCCTTGTTTAAACAGTTTCACTTGGAGCTTCCTGGCAGGCACAGAGTTACAGAGATCTCTATCTAATAACAGGAAATCAGACACTCCTGAAAAGGACAGAAGTAGTGAGACCCTCCTTTTAGCCCTGAGGGCTCCTTGAGTGGGTAACAGAGCTATTCCTGGAGGCTCCGTCCCTGATGGCTGGTGTCAGAGCCACAGACTCGAATAGCTTTCGAGGGGAGAGCTTTCTCTTTACTCTCTCCAGTGAGAGATGGGTAGACGCCTGCACACAGATGTCTGTGCTGAACTAACCTCCTGGCAGGAGAAGCAAAAGGCCGTGAATGACAGGAAACTCTGCTCATTTTGTCAGTTTCGTAGGTTAAATGTGGCAGGGCCTGAGGGGAAGAGGAGGGGGTAAGCATTCAGCCACATTGAGTTCTTTTCCAGCAGGGGGAAGGGCAGCAGCCCCTACCTCGGAAAGAATGTATCCAGCACTGATAAATGTATAAAGTATTTGACCTTTAATCAATCCTAATATTTTCAATCCACAGAGCCTTCTTAAACGCCTGCAGCCCTGCCCCTGGACCTCTATTCATCACAATTACGGCTCCAACTGTCGGAGCAATGCATGAAACGGCGCACGCTGACGTCCAATATTTTATCACTAATAAAGAGAAACATCCCAAGTATTTGCACAGTTCTGATACTTTCCAGCCCTGAGCCCAGGAAAAGGGGGAGCGTGGTGATTTATGCGCACTGCCCGGCATTGTTAATTGGCCTTCTCGGCCGGAGCCTCCGGGACCACTGCTCGCCTGTGCTACACAGCCATAGTCTCAGAGGAGAGTGGGCAGCTGGCTGGAGCGCAGCAGGCGGCCTGGGAGGAGCGCGCCGAGCACACAGTAGGCCCTTCCACAGCATCTGGTAAGTGGTGTGAAACTCTGTAAAGGGCGATTTTTAAAAATCACGATTTGGCAAGTGCCTGCCTACACCTGTGGCTTTGTAAACAGATCCGTTGTTTATGAGGACTCTGTGATCCACCCCCATTTCCATGTCCCGCCTTCCCGCCCCCCTCCCATCCCCAGGCTGTGTCTGCTGCCCAGCCCTGTCCCTTCTCAGCCTGAAGGCCCTCCCTCTTGGCCTCCCAGCTCCAAGCAGAGGGAAGCTCAGTTTCCAGCCACAGTGTTCAGACGGCCCACAGGCTGTGTCTACATGGCACCCAAACATCTGGATGAGATGTAAATAAAACAAGCAGATGTTTCTCCTTCCTTATAGCAGGTGCCTTGGCAGAACCCTCTGCCTTAAGCTGTAAGGGAAGGGCTTTCTGGAGTCCAGGGCCCAGAGCGGGGAGGGGAGGGGGGAACACTCCTTATCAAGAAGCTGGTTACTTGGCCTCACAGAGAGGAATGAGCAAAGAAAGCCAGACACCCCTAGGAAAAAGGTGCTGGCAAAGGATGATGGCATCTGTGTGGACAGGATGGAAGGTCTGGGAACTGGGGGGGCAGGAGGAGGGAGAGGGGTCCAGAGGTCCTGATGCAAACAAGTGGGGAGAAGGGTTGATGCCAAATCCCTCTTTAATTTCACTGTGGCAAAGGATTTTCTGAGCCTCCACCTTCTACACCACTGCCTTCCAGGAGAAGGGAGAAGAAATGGCCTCCTCTGTACCCCGGGGGCTAAGATACAAGAGAAGTTGGGCTTAGAAAGTGGCACAAAACTCCCCCTTCGCACCCCATGTTCTATCTAACAGGACACCAAGGGGCAGTCACTTCAGACAAATAAAGGGGTGTTAAGATACCTATGGGGCTTCCCTGGTGGCGCAGTGGTTGAGAGTCCGCCTGCCGATGCAGGAGACGCGGGTTCGTGCCCCCGTCCGGGAAGATCCCACATGCTGCGGAGCGGCTGGGCCCGTGAGCCATGGCCGCTGAGCCTGTGCGTCCGGAGCCTGTGCTCCGCAACGGGAGAGACCACGACAGTGAGAGGCCCGCGTACCACAAAATAACAAAAAAAAGATACCTATGAAAGGGATAATTGAGGAAGGACAGGGGACAGAGGACCAGAGGCAGAAGGAGATTCATTGGTCACCACTTGTTTCCCTTCATTCCTTCCATCCTCTCCACCCTGTGTGTCACACTAGCACACTCCCCCAGCTTGCTCCCCCAAGCCCCCAGCCCTATGCGTGACACTAAAAACCCTCCCCCAGTCCTCTGCCTCAGTTCAGCCCTGGCTGTAACCCCAACACATTCTCCCTTCCTCCCCCACCCACTCCCTTAGTTCCCGGGTATAACACTGAACACACTCCCCAGTGCTGTCCCCAACTTTCTAGCCCGAGTGGAGCACGGACACCCCCTCCTATCCTCTCCCCCAAGCCCCCAGCCCTGTGTATGACACTAACA
This sequence comes from Grampus griseus, assembly GCF_964374135.1. Lineage (NCBI taxonomy): Eukaryota > Metazoa > Chordata > Mammalia > Artiodactyla > Delphinidae > Grampus > Grampus griseus. Next base: position 33,486,781 of record NC_139009.1, read on the forward strand.
CACCCCTCCCAGTCCTGTCCCCCACTCTCCCATCCCTTGGGTGAAGCATGGCTGGCACTCCCTTGGCACCTTCACAGCCCCTATGTGTCAAACCAAACACATTCCTCAGGGCCACCTTCTGTGGAAGCAGCTCTGCTCCCCCACTATCTCCAGGGAGACTTTCAGGACCCTACAGTGATCCTTTGGCCCCCGGCCCAGCACAGACAAGCACTATTGTATGTGGGTGTGAGTGTATGTCTGTGTGCGTCAGACATGGCAGCAACTGGAGAGTTGCCACGCTCAACTCCCCCATCTATCCACCAATTATTGAATTTTGTGCTGAAGGCAAATATTTTCCATCGACCTCAGTGTTCCTCTCTGTGAAACTGAGCTGCACTTCGACATCCAGCTCTCCAGTACCCATGGAGAAGGGTCTGATTTCCACACGACATCAAGAAACCAGCTATCAGGGCTTCCCTGGTGGCACAGTGGTTAAGAATCCGCCTGCCAGTGCAGGGGACACGGGTTCGAGCCCTGGTCTGGGAAGATCCCACATGCCATGGAGCAACTAAGCCCGTGCGCCACAACAACTGAGCCTGCGCTCTAGAGCCCACGAGCCACAACTACGGAGCCCACGCACCACAACTACTGAAGCCTGCGCACCTAGAGCCCGTGCACAACAAGAGAAGCCACCGCAATGAGAAGCCCGCGCACCACAACGAAGAGTAGCCCCCACTCGCCACAACTAGAGAAAGCCTGTGTGCAGCAATGAAGACCCAACACAGCCAAAAAATAAATAAGTAAAATAAATTTATTAAAGAAAAAGAAACCAGCTGTTGGACTGTGGTTGGGACCAGGTGAGGCACAGTTGGGGGAAGAAGATTATACTTTGGTAGAGAAGTAACTTTTGCATTTTGTTTTTCTTGCTTTTTTTATGAAACAGGAAGAGCAAAGCCATGCCCCAAGGCTGTGGGTTTTTCAAGCAAAGACTTTCCCCCTGATAACCACAGCGACCCCCTGAAAGAAGTGGCCGGCTTCCTCTCACATTTTGGCGGGGGAGGGGGTAGGAATCAGACACAAAGAAACCTGAAGAATGGATGACCCAAGCCCCCTTCCCCCAAGTAGCCTTGCTATCCAGCATCACGGGTTAGAAGTTTATAGGAATTCTGGATCCATGGTTTCCTATGGTCCCTTTTACAGATCTTGTTAATTTATTACCCGTGGTTACACTTTCAATGGAAATCATGAAGAAATGGTAAAGGAAACATGAGCTAATTTTTTTCCAGTGACACATTTCACTGCTATTTAAATAGCCGTTCTGCCAAACCAAACACAGCACTTACAGCCAGCGGTGACACATGAAGGAGATGGCTGTGGCCAATCGTGCCCGCGGCATCCCGAACAGGCGAGACTTTCTCTCAGCTTCCCCAAGGGCCAGACGCCAAGAGGGGTGGATGGGGGGAGCTGGAGCCTGGGGCACAGCTGGAGCCCCAGAGCCTGGCGATCGCAGCTCCCACCCTCTCCCCAGCAGGGCTCTTTCCCTCCGCCTGGAGCCCGCTCCTCGCCCCGCTGAGCGGCCCTGGGGTGACCGTTTCCCCAGCAGCCCGAGAGGCCCCCCCAGAGCGGTCCACAACCAGGCCGCGAGCTGCCTGGGCTCTCCCTGCTGGATGATTCGCTGAGGCCTCAAACCGGGAACATTGTCAGGTTGTGTAAAACCAGAGACAGACTTTGGGGAAGGCCTGACCAGCCTCGTTCCAGTTCTGCGGTAGTGGCCGTGACCACGACCGCGCCTGCACAGAGTGCCTTTGTTGGGCAAACCCAGGGCCTCCGACTTCTCCTCACAAGCGTTCGCCTCTGACACTTTTTTGCTCCCCAGCTTTGGGACTATGATGTCACCCTGCATTTATTCACTTTTCAAGAAGCCAATTGATAGCACAAAGTTGAAAGGTGCCCATAGGGTATACCTTAAAAGCTCTCATCACAAGAAAACAGGAATGTGTAACTTTGTGTGGTGATGGGTGGTAACCAGACTTATCGTGGTGATCATTCCACGGTGAATACTAATATCGAATCGTTGCCTTGTAAACCTGAATCGAATATAATGTTATATGTCAATTACACCTCAATTAAAAAAAAAAGAGGACTAAACAACAAGGTCCTACTGTATAGCACAGGGAACTATATTCAATATCTTGTAATAAACCATAATGGAAAAGAATATGAAAAAGAATGTATATATATGTATAACTGAATCACTTTGCTGTACAGCAGAAATTAACACAACATTGTAACTCAACTATATTGCAAACAAATAATTTGTTTTAAAAAAAGAACATAGGTTTAAAAAAAAGAGGCAGACCAATGAGCTGTGGCATTTGGTGAGAGAAAAGCCAGGGCCTGAGATGTCGGGGAAGAGAGGCTCTGGCAGTAGCCGGTGCGGCGCAGCAGTGGAGGGGGTGCCCCTCTTCACAGCGGCTGTGTCAGAAATGCCCGGGATTTTAAAATGCAGTGGGGTTGAGGGAAACGAAGCACTTAGGAGCTGACATCTGGCCCTTGGAGAACTTGGATCAGCTGTCAACCTCAGGGGCCCCGTAGGAGCCCCGTGGCACTGACATTCTCACGTTGAGCTCCTCTGATGAGCAGCGAGGGCAGGGGGCGATTCAGGAAGGGGAATGAAATGGGGAGAGAGCATTCTGGAGGGAGAAGCCAGCAGGAATTGGGGCTTCGGCCCCACCCAGGCCTCACTGGATCTTGAACAAGTGTGACTACCTCTCTATCCCCACAGTGGGAGGCTCTGTGGCCCCCAGAGCCCCCTGCAAGTGTCAAGATGGGCAGAGCAGAGGGGCTGTGACAGAAGTCGGGCAGCAGGCCTGCTGGCATACTGGGAGAAACCACTCTGCTTTCCAAGGAGAAAACCCACTTTAGTGAGGCTCCGGAGAGAAGTTAGCTGTCGTCTTCCCTTTGCCAAAAAGTATATTAAATTCGCTGACCACATTTTTCCAAACCCGAGTGCGGAGGACATTAGATGCAACACACACTGGCTGGGCTCTGGTGTGCTGGGCACCCCACACATTTCATTTTGCATTATTAATATTTAAACCAAAGCAGCTGTTCTCTGCACACACAGAGCCCAGAGCCTGCCCAAGGTTCCTACGAAGACTTCTCCCTGGGGCCAGATGCACCAGCTGGGCAGCCCCTTACTGATCCTCAGGGCTTGGGCCTCCTGGGGCAGATTTCCCCAAGCAGCCATTCCTTGATCTGCAGTGACATTTCTGGGACATTTCTGGGCCAGGGGCTTGGTGGTTTATTGGCAAGAGCAGACTGTGTTGATCTACCTTAGCTAAGATTTGGTGGGTCCACCCTTAGCAGATTTTTGAGAGGAGTGAAAAGATCTCTTTGCTATACCAGCCTCCCCTTCTGAGCCCTCGGCCCCAGGGTAAGGTCCCCCGGGCTTTCACGTGTTCTCCCGATTTCTTTCCTCCTTCAAAACTAGAACAACTGTCATACCAAGCTTTTGTGCCTTGGAGCCTCGGGTCCTCCACCTGTGCATTCGCACCTTAAAGCCTCATCGCTAAGCCTGGGTGGGGAGACTCTTGCCTGAGTCTGTGGGACAGCCTGGCCGGCACCATACCACAGCCTGCTACCCAAAGCCCCTTCCCAACCTGCCTCGATTTTGTCACCTCCAGGTCCCTGTGCTTCAGCCACCTGGGGCTGCTCTGGCTCCCAGACACACTAAACACAGTCCTTCCACAGACCATCTGCTCCTTCTACTTGCCTTTGAACTCCCAGGACAAAAGTCACCTCCTCTCTGCCACCATCCACCACCTCCACCCCAGGATGAACTAATTACTTACTCCTCTCTCCTCGCCTAACAATTTATGTTCCATTCTATTTTGGCATATATCTCACTATATTGTAAACTTTTCTTTCTATACTTCTAAAAACTAATATTTATTGAGCACTTTCTATGTACATGATGCTTTAAGCAGAATTACATATTATGTAATTCTCACAATAACCCTATGAGATGGGTTTTGTAATTATCCCCATTTTACAGATGACAAAACTGAGGCTTAGAGATGGTGAGTACCTTGCCCAAGGTTACAGAACTAAGAAGTATCTGTCTCCCCCCAGAGACTACGAGCTCCTTAAGGAAGAGGCCATAACAGTGTGCTTCCAGGGCCTACCTAACACATTGTCTCAATATAGGTGTTCGATACATGTTTGTTGAAATGAAAATAAAAGTAAATAAAGCAAGCAGAAGGATTTTCCCAGGCCAGGATTTACTGAGATACCCTAGGGTCGCCATTTTCTCTAGGCGACTAACCCAGCTCAAGCTCCTGGAGAAGCAGGAGTAAAAACTTAGCAGGAAGCCAGACATGGATTCAAATTCCAATTCCACCTGAATTTAAACTAGCTGTGCCTCTGTTTTCCCATTTGCAAATTGGTGAAAATAAGAATACCAACCTAATTTAATCCTTACAACAACCAATCCAGTCCTGCCTGAGCTGGATGAAAAAGAGCAGGAGGTTATGACACATGGAAAAGATGTACGAATTAAATGAAGTGATATGTGGAGAGCATCTAACCCAGCCCTGGCCACATTATAGACACGCACATTGATGTCTTGTACAAAAACACTGAAGTGCTTTGACAGCAATGGTGATGACAATGTGTTATATTTACATGGGACTCCATAAGGCTCTGCCGCAGGATCTCTTGATTTAACCCTCACAACTTTTGTAAGCCAAATATTACTACCACGATCCTGTTGCAGACACCTAGTGCTGTACAGCAACCCACCCCGAAACTCAGTGACTTAATAGCAGGTATTTTGCTCACAAATCTGCAATTCGCGCTGGGCTTGGTGAGGAAGCCCTTCTTCTCTGCTCCATTTGGCACCACCTGGAGCAGCTTGAAGACTCGGGGTCAGAATCATCGGAAGGCTCTCAGTCACCACTGATTCCGGCTGTTTTCTGAGACCTTGGCTGGGATGCTCAGCCAGAACCTAGACTTGCCCCCTCCATGTGGCCTGGGCTTCCTCACAGCACAGTGGCCAAGATCCAAGGTGGGGGGAGGGGAGAGAGAGAGAGAGAGAGGGCAGCCAGTGGAAGCCGTATGCCTTTTATGGCCTAGCCTAGGAAGTCACACGATGTCACTTCTGACACATTTTATTTGTTGAGGCAGTCACAGAGACCTGCCCAGGTTCAAGGGGAAGGGACATAGACTCTGCCTCTTAATGGGAAGTAATAAGGTTCTGGAAGAGGGCGTGGGACTGGGTTATAGCATTTTTTGGAAAATACACAAAGCCCCAGTTTACAGAGGAGAACAATGAGGGGAGGAACTACATAGTGACCTGTGCAAGAGCATAGCACCCATGAGTGGCAGAACCAGAACTCGAACCCAGGTCTTCTGACTCCAATCCCTAGGCTTTTTCCACTGAACCATGTGCCTTCCAATCCCATTTATCAGGGCTTCAGAAAGACTCAGCCCCAGACCCCTCTGTTGGCACAGTGGTTAAGAATCCGCCTGCCGATGCAGGGCACACGGGTTCGAGCCCTGGTCCGGGAAGATTCCACATGCCGCAGAGCAACTAAGCCCACGAGCCACAACGACTGAGCCCACGTGTCACAGCTACTGAAGCCCACGCACCTAGAGCCCGCAATAAGAGAAGCCACTGCAATGAGAAGCCCACGCACCACAACGAAGAGTAGCCCCCGCTCACCGCAACAAGAGAAACCCCGCGGGCAGCAACAAAGACCCAAAAATAAACGCACCCAAAAATAAACGCAGCCAAAAATAAATGAATGAATTTATTAAAAAACAAAGAAAGAAAGAAAGACCCAGCCCCTTCCCCACATAACGGGTCTTTCAGAGCCAGCCTGCTTCTGCACACGCATGCGCGCACGTGCACACACACACACACACACACACACACACACACACACAGAGCCACAGCTTAACTTCCTTCCAGCAGTCCCTTTACCCCCCTGCACCTGGTGATGGAAAGAGCTCCTGATCGGACCCCACTTTGCTGCATCACTGCCAGGCCAAGCTGAGCTGGGGCACCCAGACCAGCCGGGAACCAGAGCAGGGGATTCCTGATGCTCAGGGCTGAGGGTGGGAGGGACTGACAGGAGACGGCATCTGGAATTCCAGATGACAGCAGGAGCTAAGAGGACTGTGGGTAATCTGGGGAATTTTTGGAAAATGTGAGTGTGATGTCAGCCTCAGTGAAAGAGAGAGGAAAGTAGGAGGAGTGGGGGATGGTCCTGGGGGGCCGGCAGGGGAAAGCGAGGGCAGTCGAGTTGTAATGTGAGGAACAGTTTATTAGTCTAGAAAAGTTTAACTTGAAGCTCCCAGCCTGCCCCCACGCCTCTGCCCAGCATGGGCACATCACACGGATGTGATTATAAACCGTGCTGGTGGGTCCTGGCTGAATCCAGGGGAGGAGGTGGGAATGCATTGATTTCTTCACGGATTATTGAGCAACTGAGCACGAAGCCAGCCCTTTGCCAGCCCGGGGGCATCGAGAATCAGCAAGGAGCCCTGAGAAATCCCTGCCCGGGTCAGGTGGGAGGAGGCCACAGAGGTCAGGGTTGGGGCAGTCCAACCCTCTGGGGGATCCGGCTGGTGCTTCTAGCCATGCTGTGATTGGCTTGTTAATGCTCTCTCCGCAGGACCGGGTACCCACCTGACACCTGGTCCCGAGGTTACCTCAGGCCAACCCGAAGCTCTTTGTGCATAGAGCCAGGTGGCGGCCAGGACACAATGGGGCAGCCCGGTTCCGATGACGACGCTCATGCGTCCACAGGGAGCCACAGCTGGGATCACAGTCTCCCACCCAGCACTACTCAGCTGTGTGACCTCGGGCAAGTCCCTGAACCTCATGCAGACTCAGTGAAATGGGAGCATTAATTCCTACTCCAAAGAGCTGCGGTGAGCCTTAAATAAGGATGCATGGGTTAAGGATAAGAACCAGTCACTCCCAAAACCTGTTCCTCAAACCTCCCACTCCATTAAGCCCCAGGGAGGTACCAGCAAGAACGAACAGAAGCACAGGTGCCAGGAGAGAGGCTGCTTCATCGCCATGTCGGAGACACAGACTTGGGATTCTCTGTGCCTCTCTATTCTCACCCAGAAAACAGAAAGGTTGGACAGATGGTATTCTATTAGTTCCCTCTATTTTCCTCCTCTCTTTCCTTGTGACCCCTCCTACTCATTCCCACAGGCCACACTGAGACAAACCATGCTTATCATGAGGGAGGCACTGGGCTGTGGCCTACGAGGATTTCTCTGAAGTTCGTCCTGTGGCTCCAACTTCTGAGGCCCCCAAGTTCCTCTTGTCTGAGCCAGGGCTGGAGTTTGGGTAGGGGCACAACAGCCCTGTGCTTTCCTGGAGGACTCTGATGCTATCCTCACCTTTGTCCTCATGGGTTTCTGTCCCTCTGAGGTTCTTGGAAAGTCTTAGGCCACCTCCCAAAGTTCCTGGATGAAAAATAGAAACTTAGGAATGAGGGTGAAAACCAAGCAGCCTCCTACCTTGTCTGGGGCTTTATTTTGAGAGTAACAGCCTGAAACAATCCTCCCTCGTCCTCTTTCCCCTTTCCTGGCAGCTCCAGCATCCTCCAGCTGAGTCCTGCCTGGGCTGGTTGAGGGAAGGAGGAGGTTATGGTCCATGGAAGAGTCATACCCCGAACTTTATGGGGTTTGCAGCCCAGGTGCAGAGCTGGGTCCCGCCCTCTCTCGACCACAGCCAGAGAAATGAAATGCAGGCTCCGTGGGGCAAGTAGGAAGCAAGGGGGACGGGAAGACATAGAGAGAAGATAAAAGGGTGTTTGTGTCAGGGTGCAGAGGGCAGCCTCCAGGTGAGGAGGAATAAGAAGGGCTTGTGGGGAGCTCGGTCGTGTCATCACCAATAAGTGACGGGGGGATAGGAAGTTTCCAGGGGGTGACAGAAGGTTACTGACCAGGGAAGCGGGTTTCAGGCAGGTGTCAGGAGCTGCGCTGCATTTCAGAAGAGCCCGTGGCCACCTTCCAGGGGCCACAGCTCACAGTCCCCTGAGTACTCATGGCCACTATATTCTCTCCGGAACTGCTCCTGTCTCCCCCAGCCTCAGACCTTCAGCTCCAGGGAGGAGCCTCAGGGCAGATGGAGCCCAACATTCCCTGGGCTCTTCCAGCCCCAACATTTATCTTCGGGTTATTTTCACTCCCAAGAACAAAGAAGCTTTCTATTCAGCAAGTGGTGAGACCCACACCTCTGACAAGCCATAGATCACGCTAGGGAGGGCAGGCGGGAAGGGCTGGTGGCCAGTTCGTGGAGCTGCTTCTCCCTCCCACCCAGACCCTCAGAGGGGGAGTCTGGCTCCTGGCTTGCTGTAGGGTCCTGGCAGAAGGCAAAAGTGTGCGGGACAAACTGGTTCTGGAGCCAGAGGCCAAGCCAAGGTGGGAAGAGGGGAAAGACGGGACAAGACTGACTCTCAGAAGGGAAGGAGCCCTGGGCAAACCCTGCTTGGACCCAAACTCTATGGGCTCAGTCTCCTCACATAAGATATGGGATGGTCACCCAAATCACCTGGGGAGCTCTAAAAAAAGAAGGGTAGTAAAAGCCGATAAAGGCCAACCATACAGAAAAGGTATATAGTGGATTCAACACCCCCAGTAGCTGCCATTGTAGCTGAATTCCTTGTTTCCTTCAATAAATATATTTGAATACATTAGCATATATAAGTATAGATACACACACATATAGACATTCATATATACATATACGTGCATAAACTATCCATTTTTACACATTTGGTAAGAAATTAAACACATTGTTCTACAATGTCCTTTCTACACTTAACCATATAATTTGTAAGTCACTCCATATTTGTACATATACAACGGTCTCCTTTTTACTGATTTCTTAGTATTCTATTGTATGGCTATTGGTGGACTCTGAGGTAATTCCCCATTTTTTCCTATTACAAATAATACTGCAGTAAATATCCATGTAACGTACTCCTTTGTACACATTTCCAAGTACCAGGAGGACATATTCCTAGAAGTAGAAATGCCAGGCAGATCAAAGGGCATGTGGATGTATTTTTGTTTCGATGGATATTGCCAAAATACTCTTCATAAAGGCTGAACTTATTTACAAAGACATCAACAACGTATGAGAGTGCCTCACATCTTAGGCCAGCACAGTGTGTTGTTTTACAACTTTTTGATCCACATTAATTTAATCTGATAGATGAGAAAATTAACATTTCATTGTGGTTATAACTTGCATTTCACTCCTTACAAATAAGGTTGAGAAACTTTTAATGTGTTTCAAAGCCATCTGCACTTAAGGGTGCTTTAAAATACACAGAACCCTGGATCCCACACTCAAAAACTCTGATTCAGTAAACTCAAAAATCGGTTTTTAAAAACAATACTCAAGCAATTGGGGTAAAGATTTCTTAAGGAGAACACAGAAAGCACTATCCATGAGAGAAAAGATCGATACATTGTACTTCAATTAAATTGTAAATATCTATCCATTAAAAAAGAATGAAAAGTCAAGCAACAGACTGGGAGAAGATATTTGCAATATATATATATATATTCTACAAAGAACTCAGACCAGAACATATAAAGAACTCCTACAAATCAACAAGAAAAAGAAAAAAATCAACAACCGAATTTTTTTAGGTGAAAAAAAGATATACACAGACATTTCATGAAGGAAGATAAATGAATGACTAGTACACATACGAAAAGATGTTTACCCGTAACACATCAGGGATAAGTAAATTAAAACCACAATGAGATACCACAACCAGTAGTATACTGGTAAACACTTAACAACCCACATTCCAGGAATAAAAGCATTTCTTTGGTGTAAACACTCCCACTATGGCTGGTTTCAAGCTACCAATGTGACACATCACTGATGGCAGAATTGGGAAGAGATGTATACAGCTGAGTCTCACCAGCCACGTAGGCTGGCTCCAGCCCATCCCCCTCAGTACATCCGTCATGAAGGCTAAAATGAAAAAGACTGACCATACCAAGGGCTATTACGTATGTAGAGCAAGTCGAACTCTACACATTGCTAGTGGGAGTGTGACGATACAACCACACTGGAAAACTGGTAGTAATTACCAAAGCTAAATGTGGTTTGATCCCATGTCATGTATACCCCACAAAAACGCATACCCCTCAGAAGTGAATGCATTATGTGATGGCTCATTTGGACTGTCGACTTGATGGGGCTATGGGGTGCTCCGACATTTGGTCAAATGTTATTCTGGGTGGGTCTGTGAGGGTGTTTTTGGATAAGATTAACATTAGAATCAGTAAACTGGGTCATGCAGATTGCTCTCCCCAGTGTGGGTGGGCCCCAACTAATCAGTTGAAGACCTGAATAAAACAAAACGGCTGAGTAAGAAGGAGTTCCTCCTGGCTGACTGCTCTGAACCGGGACATCAGTTCTTTCATTCCTGTGGACTCAAAGTGAAACATCAGCTCTTTCTGGGTCTTGAGCCTGCTAGCATTCTAGCTAGCCTGCTAGCACTGGAATGTACACCATCAGCTTTCCTGGTTCTCAGGCCTTTGGACTCAGACTGGAGTTCGCCATCAGTTCTAGTGTGGGTCTAGCAAATACAGATCCTGGGACTTGTCTCACATGAGACAATTTCTTATAATAAATCTTTCTATACATACACAAACATACTTATACATGCGTACACCCTATTGGTTCTGTTTCTCTGGAGAACTCTGAGTTCTTCTCTAGCATATGTCCACCAAAAAATATGTACATGAATGTTCACAGCAGTTTTATTTGTTATAGTCAAAAACTGGGAACAACCCAAATGCCCATCCACAGTAGCATGAATAAATACACAGTGCTAGATTTATACCATGGAATATTATACAACAATGAAAAAGAATAAGCTACAGATACACACAGCAGCCTGGATGAATCTCAAAGACAGAATGTTGAAAGAAAAAAGTCAGACACAAAAGACTATGTATATGAACTTTTAAAATAGGCAAAACTAATCTGTTAGGAACTAAATCAGAACAGCAAGTACTTTTAGGGGGGTTGGTTTCAACTTGTAGCAGGTGTGAGGAAATGTTCTGTGTTTTGGAAGTTCTGTAGAAATGTTCTATATTTTGTTATGGATGGTAGTTACAAGGGTATAAAATCCACCCAACTGCACACTTAAGATTCATATCCTTCACTATTGACATAATGTCCCCCAATATAATTTTTAAAGGGAAATCATTTTTCAAAACTGCCAGCTATTTCTGATGATCAGCCTAGTAAATAGGAAACTTTGGACTTGGAATCTGAAAGTTCTCTTAGAGCTAGCATTCTGTGACTGTGAGAATGACACAAGAACAAAGGCAAGGAGAAAGAAGCAGAGTGTAGAGGCAAGGGCTGAAAAACGGAAAGAAAGGGAGACCGACAGAAAACACATTTGACGCAACCAACATTTGTTTAGCAGCTGCTATGGGAAAAGCATTATGCTAGGTAGCCAGAGAGGTTAAAATGAGCAAAGTGCAGCCCCTGCCCTCAAGGAGTTTGCCTTCTTGTGGAAGATGTAGTTCTACATTACAAGGCACAGTACGGTAAGTGCCCCCCCAAAGAGGCACCAACAGAAAGTTCTGCAAATGGAAAATGGCAATCCATTGGTATAAAGGTCATCCAGAAAGCCTTCACAGTGGAGCAATAGGGCCTCAAAGGATAGGTAGAATCCTGCTGCGAGAGAGAGCTGAAAGAAGATATTTGTCTACGATCCTTTATAAATGCAATCTGAATTGGCCAATGCAACCATTTCAAATGGAAGCTCATAGATTCAACATAAGGTGGATAAAACGGCCACCGACAGGGCCAGAATGAGTTCCACATCTCATCAAGAGACTAAAGGTTTCCTAAGGAACCATAAAAGAGACAAATGTGGTCAGCCCTTCTCAGCACAGAGGGTAAAATATAATTATTTGTTATGTTATCCTCAAGGAATAGGGAGAGGGGGGATGGTATGCAGACCAGAGGCTATGGCAATACTGCAGGCATGTCCAACTAGGGCCCGAACTAGGAAAATGGCAGTAAGGCAAAGGGTGAGACACAGTTGAGTTGATGTCAGCAGACTCCAGCTAGAACATATGCTCCTGAGACTACTCTGTGTTGTTCACCAGTGAATGTTCAGTGCCTAGCATAGTGCCTGGCACACAGGAAGTGCACAATAATGTTTGTGGGATGAACTAAAAGGAGTGAGGAATAGGAAAGAGATGAAGGTGACACCCCTTCCTCTGGGTTAAAGTATGAGCGACTAAGAAGACAGGAATTCAAGAGAGGATGGTTTGGAGAGGAGAGAAGGGGATGGTGGGTTATGTGGAGACTAAAATCCTAGCAGGACACCTGGCAGACACAAGACTGGGGCTTGGACCAGATAACCAACTCCACGAGACATTGTCCTCTGAGAAGTGACTGCTGAAACTATCTGAACAGATGATGTACGCAAGAGAGAGAAAGGACAGAAGAGGGGTGAGGACAGAACTTGAGGATAAGAAGCTACGGAAAAGGCAGTAGGAAACGAGAGAGAGAAGAATCAGGAAAGTGAAACATTAGCAGTTAATGGAAGACAGGGCTTCAAGAGGAAGGCGCTCTCAGTTCAATTCTATATGAGAAATAATTGTGTCCCTGTTCCCCAGGTAATCCAGAGACAGAAAAGCTTAGTAGAAAATATGGTCTTGAAGGAGAAACAGATAAGCCTTGGGTCTAAGCGTAGCTCTTACCAATTAATAATGAAATCCTGAGCAAGTCACTTAAACTTCTATTTCCCAATTGGTTGGATCTTAGACTTTCCAGTTGGTTATAAAAGGGGAATTATTACCATCTATATCTCAGGTTGCTGTAAGGATTAAGTAAAGGTAAATGAAAATAAATGAAATGTATGAACATGCCCAGCACAGGGACTAGAACACAGTTAGCCCTGAATTTTTTATTTCCCTTCCCACCCCTCCTGTGTTGGCCCTGTGCTAGGGCCTGACATTTGGGGAAAAGGATGCTGCACAGAGACCCCCTGTGATGCAGGGGAGTGTTAGAGATCAAAGAGCGCTCCAGGACCACTCACGAGGACTGGAGGGGCCCAATGCACGCTGGTCAAGCCACGGAACCTGATCAAGCTTCTCCAGAATGCTGCAATTAGTAAGGAGATGTTGGTGCCCCTGAAAAGGCTGTTTTGGGGGGGGGGGTTTTTGTGTGGTACACGGGCCTCTCACTGTTGTGGCCTCTCCCGTTGCGGAGCACAGGCTCCGGACATGCAGGCTCAGCGGCCATAGCTCACGGGCCCCGCCGCTCTGCGGCATGTGGGATCCTCCCAGACCGGGGCACGAACCCATGTCCCCTGCATCAGCAGGCGAACTTCCAACCACTGTGCCACCAGGGAAGCCCAAAAGGGCTGTTTTAATAGGATGGTGGCAGGGTAGGATGCAAGAGTGGGAGCATCAACTCTCTTTCTTTGGCAGCAAGAGGAAAGAGACACAACTGCCAATAAAGGAGTAACTGCAAAGATGGAAATGTCCTTGGGTTAGGGACAACATGAACATATATGTGGGCCAGGGGAGAAGGCACGATGGAAGATGCAAGAACAAAAAAGTCTGGATGGTAGAGCAAGACACTCAAAGTGATGGAATCAAACCCAGGGGTGGTCCAGATTTCAGGACATGGGCCCAAGGTTGGTATAACCTGAGAAGGGGGGACTCTTTAAGAAAAAGAAGGCAAATTTATGGATACAAAGTTAGATTCAGAAGTGTTTATTATGGTTACCAAAGGGGAAAGCGGGGAGGTTGGTGGGGAATAAATTAGGAGTTTGGGATGAACAGATACACACTACTATACATAAAATAGATAAACAACAAGGACCTACTGTATAGCACAGGGAACTATATTCAATATCTTGTAATAACCTATAATGGAAAAGAATCTGAAAAAAGAATATATATATATATGTGTGTGTATACATATACATATGAAACTGAACCACTTTGCTGTACACCTGAAACTAACACAACATTGTAAATCAATTATACTTCAACTTTTTTAAAGTGTATGTTTATTTAGAATAAGAAAATAACTCATAAGAAAACTTTTAAATGTTTATGCTGATAAATGCCACAATCACAAAACTCAGAAAAATAACAGATGCTTATTAACTGCCTGACACACACAATTTTTTTAGGAAAAAAGTATTTCTTTTGCTGTGTACTCTTCTATTGATTACTCTTATATCAAAGGTTTTGTGGTATTATTTTCTATAGAGAGTATAGAAAAATAACTCAGTCTCTCCTCTGGCATGGCTTATCAAAATTTGGCTTTTGTTATTGATGGTTCAGAGAAATTGTTTTCACGTTCCCAACTTGATGTTGGTAGTGGCATAAATCTTTAGGATTGTTGTCATGTTTGGGAAAACCACTATCAAAATCCTTTCATATATGAGCTATAGTATTTCCGGGTGTGTCAAGTTTTCTTGCACAGTGACTTATCTTAAATATTCTTTGGGGGCTTCCCTGGTGGCACAGTGGTTGAGAGTCCGCCTGCCGATGCAGGGGACACGGGTTTGTGCCCCGGTCCGGGAGGATCCCACATGCCGCGGAGCAGCTGGGCCCGTGAGCCATGGCCGCTGAGCCTGCACATCTGGAGCCTGTGCTCCCAACGGGAGAGGCCACAACAGTGAGAGGCCCGCGTACCACACACAAAAAAAAATATTCTTTGAATTGACAATATCCATTAACCAGTTTGCTGATATTCTCATTGTAGTAGTTTATTATGAGTTTAGTATTAACTCATGGACATCATTCTTGAACAAGAATATTAAATACTGTTTATAGGATTCAGTGATAAGTTAAAAATCACAAACAATGCTATTTGTAGCATTGCTGCAAACATGTACTCTACAAACACAGGAAATCTGATTAAATCATATTCCATACAAAAAAAGAAAAATGTATGGTGCAGTTACAATTGAGTATATCCTGGCAGGGAAGAATTTCTATTTTGACTTGGCCTTGATAAGAACCAAATTCTAACAGCTTTATATTTCTAATGAATGAAAACAAATTTCCTAGAGTAGCTTATGATTCTGTAGCAAGTTACCTGGTGGCTCCCAAAAAGATATATCCATGTCCTAACCCCCTGAACCTGTGAATTTGACCTTATTTGAAGAAAGGGCTTTTGCAGATGTGATTAAATTAAGGATCTTGAAATTATCCTGGATTATTGGGGTTGAGCACTAAATCCAATGACAGAGTCCTTACAAGAAACAGAAGAGGAGACCCAGACATAGAAAAAAGGCCATGTGAAGACAGAAGCAGGGATTGGAGTGATGCTACCACAAGCCAAGGAAAAACAGGAGCTGAAAAAGGCAAAGAAGGTAAAAGATTCTTCCCTAGAGCCTTTGAAAAGAGTGCCAGTCTTCTGGACTCCAGAACTGTGAAAAAATATGTTTCTGTTGTTTTAAGACACCCCCTTGGTGGTCATTTGTTACAGCAGCTCTAGGCAACTAACACAGGTTCCATTCCAAACTCCTCCATTACCCAAACATTTCTTGTGGGATTGCAATAAAATGCATTCACAATCTGAAACGCCCTCCAGCCAGTATCTCAAGGGGCAGGTAGGTCAGCAGAGTGAACTGCAAAGAAGCCCCTCCCACTGCAGACGGCCGGCAGTAATTTAACTACACACCAAAAGTGAATGGAAGCCTCATAAATACAACTCACTGAACCCAGACTAAACACATCCTGAATTTAGCTTTCCCCTTAGCTGGGTCCCAACAAATCCTCTCACATTCTCCAACACCACTCAACACAGCAGAAATGTACAGGCAGGGAAATCAGAAGGGAGAGAGACAGACATCTTAGCAATCATGGTTAAAAATCTGACTTTTGTAACTTTACCAAACATATCACCTCATGGATGCACTGCTAGGTGTCCCACCCTCAGGTCCTTGGAAGGAGTTATAAAAGTGGGGGGCTCTGAGCTCAAACTTCTTTTGCGTCCTGGTAATCGCCTCTGAGTCAGCCTCCAGCAAGAAGGACCACATACCCCTGGGATCTAAAAATACACGGCCAGGGACTTCCCTGATGGTCCAGTGGTAAAGAATCCGCCTTCCAACGCAGAAGATGCGGGTTCGATCCCTGGTCGGGGAACTAAGATCCCACATGCTGCGGGGCAGCTAAGCCTGCACTCCATAACTATTGGGCTCACGCGCCTCAACAAGAGAGCCCATGGGCCTCAAACTACAGAGCCTATGGGCGCTGGACCCCACACACCACAACTACAGAGCCCATGCACCCTGGAGCCCATGCGCCACAAGTAGAGAGAGAAAACCCGCGTGCCGCAACAAGACCACGCACCATAACGAAAGATCCTGCGTGCCGCAACTAAGACCCAATGCAGCCAAAAAATATATATATATATATATATATATATATATATATAAATAAAAATGAACTGCCGACCAGAATACTTTCCAGTGGACACACTCTCCACTCCTGAGAATACACTTGGGGCAGAGGAGTGATGTCAATGGCCATAGAAGCAAAGTGAGTATGGCAAATCCAATTTTGCTTCCATATTCCAGGCAAGGTTTTCAAATCAGAAAGAGTAAATATTTGTAAATTGGTTTAGAAGCTGGAATTATGCGAAGAGATCTGAGGCTTCTCTAAGAGTCTCTAAATTCACATTTCATATCGCAGGAACTCACGAGAACTTGTGGATGAAACAGTGCAGTAACTGCAGTGCATCATGAAGGTTGGGAGAGATGCTGGATTTTGGTAGCTGAGCAGATTTTTTAAAAACAGAAGAGGCCGAAACTGAAAACTGTAGACTACCAATCTCAGGCAAAATTCTGGAACAGATTTTGAGTGTGTATGCCCATGTGCCACTGTGTGTCTGTGTCCATTTTGGGGTCAAGGTTTCATAGCATCGTCAGTTTCCCAGAAAAGTCTGTGACCCCTAAAATGATTAAAAACAACTGAGGAAAGATTTCCTCTGGGAAAATCTTTTTTAGTCTTTGGACTCATCTAATCCCCTCCTTACCCCAGTGGGGAAACTGAGAACACAGCAGGAAAAGGGCTCACTCATACAGCAAAGTGCTGGAAGAATCAGGACCAACACCCAGGTCTTCTGACTCCAAGTTCAAGGTTTGTTCCTTCCTCAACTTCTCACAGCTCCACCCTCATCCTATCACACCATCTTCCCTTTACATGTAAACCATCACTTTTTCCAAATGCTTTTCTTTCTCTCCATCAGGTGGTATCAGGAGATGCCCAGAGCTCAGCTACAGGGGCAGGGTGTGGTTTATGAACTGTTTGTGTACAACTGTCCCACTCCTGAGAAGAGACTGAGAGATCCTGAGCTTAAAACTTCAATCAAAGGAATCCCTTTGGATTTGGAAATCCCCAGACACAACTTGGGAAATGAGGACGAGGGCCTGGGTGCAATGGGCAAACCATGAGAGGCTGACAGGAGATGAAATGTCCTTTAAAGAGTATTTGGGGTTCCTGGAAAGGAAGGCCAGGATCTCTGGGAGTAAAGTGGGTTCACTAAGGTTCTTCTGTCCAGCCACTTTTGTTCATAGACCCTCTACCTGCTAGATTAGGGGGAAGGGAGTGGGCATGTTTAACATATATTTCTTCAAGTTGTTGGTAAAATTACCAATTTTACCAAGACGAAATGTTAGAAGAAAATGTTGTTAGAAGATACATACATGCTCCGGGATTCACCCTTGTCTTACTCTGTTCAAACTTTTGATGAACGATGTAGATAAGGATACTGATGGTTTGCTTACTAAATCTGCATAAAATACCAAGCTGGAATCATTGGCTTTTCAATCAATAAACCTTTATCAAAAGCTTCTAAAGGAAGACGCCAAGGGGATGAAAGAGGTTTCTTCCTACAAGAGCTCAGAGGCCCGTAGCAAAGTAGACAAGTACACAGTTACAAGGCACTGTGGCCTGTGCTGCCATAGAGAGGGAGACATGGGGGGTGATGGGAGCCCAGAAAATGGGCCCCCAGCCACATTGGGATTGCCATGGGGAGCCTTGAGAACAAGGTAGCGGCTAGCCAAGCAAACCTGGGAGGGGGACGACCCACTGGAAGGAAGAGACATGCAGAAGCCCAGGTGCAGGTGGGCACTGGTCTGTTCAGGAAGCCCCACATGGCCCTCGATAGCAGGAGCACCTCGAGTGAAGGAAAACATCTGGAAACCAGAGTTAGGAGACAGATCCTCAAGGAACTGGTTAATGTTACTTTAAATGTGTGGGCTTTTTTCTAGAATGAGGAATCATTTAAAACTTTGAAACAGAGCCTCCAGAAACTCCCATGTAGCAGGGCACACAGACATCCCCGAGTGATGCTTAATTCCCCGGCGATGAGGGATGCACAGGGAGCAGCCACTCGGGTGCGCAGGGTCCAGGCTCATCTCTGGCCACCTCCCCTTCTCACTCTACCCCAGCCACATGGCCCCAAAGTGCTGAGCAATTTCTGGGACCTTCACCCTAGTTCTTGTCCCAACCAAGAATGCTCTCCTATCCCCTCCCCCATCCCTGTATCCCTACTAAATCCTTTAAGTCTCATCTCAAATATTATGTCCTTTGAGAAACCTGCCTTTACTTTACTCACAGAACTTTACTTTGACAGCACTGAGTACAATTCATAATTTTTTTTCACATCTTCATTGGAGTATAAATGTTTTACAATGTTGTGTTAGTTTCTGCTGTACAACAAAGTGAATCAGCTATATGTATACATATATCCCCATATCCCCTCCCTCTTGAGCCTCCCTGCCACCCTCCCTATCCCATCCCTCTAGGTCGTCACAAAGCATCAGGTTGAACTCCTTGTGCTATACAGCAGCTTCCCACTAGCCATCCATTTTACATTTGGTAGTGTACACACGTCAATGTTACTCTCTCACTTCATCCCGGCCTACATATTTATTTGTAATGCCACCTCTTCCACTACACTGTGTGCCCCTGAAGGCAAGACTGTCCATGTCTTGCTCATGACTATATTCCTTGTGATTGTAACAAAAACATGTTTTTTAAACGTTTGTTTAAAAAAAATAGAAGAAAGAAGAGAAAAGAATGGCATTCTGATTATCTACCACTGTCTAACAAACCATCCCCAAATTTAGTTAAATTAAAAGAGCAACCGTTTTACTTCATCCCCCAATTTTGTGAGTTGGTACTCGGGAGGGATCAGAGGGGTGATTCATCTCTTCCACGTAATATTCATGATCATTCAATGGCGTCAGCTGCCAGGTGATCTGCTTCGGTGGGTCCAAGATGGTTTTGCTTACAATTGCGCCTTAGGATGGCTAGGAGCCTGGACTCCGCTAGGACTACTGATCTGAGTGGCTTCGCCAGCATGTTGTCCTAAGAGTAGTCAGACTTTCTACATAGTGACTCAGAGACAGTGTTCTAAGATACCCAGGTGGAAGTTTCAAGGTAATTTATGACCCACCTTGAAAATTCTAGACTTCCACTGCATGCTATTGGCCACCCAAGTCACTGAGGCCAGCCCGGATTCAAGGGAAGGGGATTAGACCCCACCTCTCAATGGGAAGAATGTCAAAGAAGCTGCAGGCGTCTCTAAGCCACAGAAAAGGGCAGGGGGTCAGGGAAGTGATACTTATCTTTTCTCAATGGTCCTCCTGGCTGTAGTGTCCAGGAAGGATGAAGAGGGATGGAATTCAGCTAAGGAGATCAAATCAGAACCTACTAGAAAAAGAAGTGCAAAAAATGAAGGTATAAATGATAGTGGTATCAACTGAAAGGGAAAAGAAGGCACAAATTCTAGAGAGATTTAAGGAAACAATAAAGAATAATAGTAAGAACATGGACTCTGAGTCACACCATCTAGTTTTGAATTCTTGTTCCACCACATACCAACTGTGAGAACTTTGGAAAAATTACTTGTCTTCCCTGGGCCTCAGTTTCCTCATCTGTAAAATGGGGATAATAACTGTACTTACTTCACAGGGTTGTTTGAAAGAATTAAATGAGTTAATATATTCAAAAAGCCTTGAACACGTTCTGGATACACTAAGGATACAATCAATATTAGCTATTAAAGCCAAAAAAAAAAAAAACTTTACAGGAGACAAATTTGTCTGAAAACCAAGTGCCCTTCTAGGGGATATAGAAACAATTCCCTCTCTACATCTGTGTTCTATTTGTCAGTGACGTTGAGGAGGTATTTTATGCTTCCAGCTCTGCAGCTCTACCATACTTTAAGCATGTTACATGCCCCATAGCACCTAGACATGGTCACCTATCAGGTTTACTGAATTCAAGTCAAGTGAAAGAGAAGAGAGCACTTAAAAAATATACAGAGATTTCTAAAGTACGGAGGAGTTGAGGGTGCTCTATAAGATGGCCTAAGTCTTAATAAAATCGGTACAACGCATCAGCCTGATGGCCCGGTTCTTTCCTCTCTGTCTTCTTTCACCAAATATTGATTTTGTACCCACTCTCTTTCAGTCCCTGTGCCAGGTCCTGAGGAGACGGTGTGAGACACTGTCCCTGCATTTAGTCCATAAACAAATAAATGCAACGCAATGTCACAAGGGTTGGATCCTGGAAGTTGAGGGGACTCTAGGCGCATGGAGCGAAGCGGGGAAGGGTGTCCCAGGCTGTCAAGCAGCCCAGGCAAAGCTATGGAGGCACGCTGGGGTTGGTGTTTAGGGGAGTGACAGCATGACTAGAGTGTGGGATAGGGTGGCCTTGGCAAGAGCAAAAACGAAACAGGCAGCATTCAGACGCGTGGCCACGTCTGCCCGTGCCTGAGCAGTGGGCCTGGGGGCGTGTGGGTTCTTTACCTGGCTTTGCCCAGTATCCTTTCACAGAAATAGCCCAGAAAGGCACTGGAACGCTCCCTGCCTGTCTGCTTGTGGGGACAAAGGAAGAGAATCAGTTCATTGCTGAGATGGAATCAGCACATTTCAATCACTTCAAAGCGATTGAAATGGGAAAAAATGGGTCTGCTGGACACCAGGTGGGGTTCATTTCTGGCCAGAGGTGCCCCAAGGATCCACCTGGCTGACTCTGTGCCTCAGGTCCTGAGACTGAGTCCTGTCCCCACTGCCTGGCAGTGCAGGAGGACAGACAAATATCAAGACCCACTGCCTCTACCTCCCCTCCTGCCTCAGAAGAGAGAAACTCCCACCCTGGGTCCTACCAGGCTCCCCAGGAGGCTGCCATGGTGCTCCTGTGTGGCCCCTCAACTCCCACACACTCCTGGAGGGAAAACAACATGTCCTTATCTTATTCAACCCAAAACTGGATGGCAGGACCATGGGTCTGATCCCCGTGAGAGTGAAAATTCAGGCGTGTCACAGCCCTCAGATGGAGGGTCCCTACAGTAAGCTTCTGAGATTTCAGCAAAGCACCTGACCCTGGCCTAATCCCGATACCAACAGCAAACCGCATGCTCACCCAAGCCCCACGTGCCCCTCACTCTCTTTTCTAACACACAACCATCTGAATCCCAGCCTGGGCCTCCTCTAACCCAACTCCCACATCAGCTTCAACCCCAATCAATCCTATCCCGCCCTCAGCCCTAACTTCAACTCCAATTCCAACCTCACCTTAGGTCAAAAACAAAAGACAGAAAGGAATGATCTCTGGGGAGAGAATCACCACTGCCCCACAATCTGGTGGCCTCGACTGGCAGCTGTCTGCAATTTGTACCTTGAAACATGCCCTATACAATTGTCCTTTGGGTTGAAAACTCTGGTAGGAGACTATTGCTGTTATTAAAGGATTTAATACACAGAAATCTATTTGGAAAGAGCCAGACCTCGGAAGTCCATGGCTGAGAAATAGAGGCATGTTAGTTATTCCCTCTACAAACAGCAGACTGGGGATGAAAGTTCTTAAGAAACTCTCCTACCCCAACCCCTGGTCTGCCAGGAGTCATGAGGAAGTGGATTATCTTCAATTTATAAATGATGAATAATTACCAGCTTCTAAGAAGAAAGAAGACAGACGAATCCCAAAGGAGGTGTTAGATTTTTACAGAGAAGCTAGCTTTTTAAAGAGACACCAGCATGTTTTATTCCAAGTTAATTCCAGCCTCCACCTGACCCTGAAAGGGTGCTTAGGGGTGCCCAGCCTGTGACCCAAAGCAGCAAAGGGCTGCAAAGCTGAATGTGAGGCAGGGAAAGTGGGGTTTCAGAGCAGGAGGCCCTTAGGTAAGTTGCAGAGTTGTGCTCTTTGGGGGAAGGCAAAGGTCAGTCTGAAAATGTGACTCCGAAGTAAGCTGTCAGTCAAGGGGAAGCAAGGCAAATAAGCAAGGCTGAGACACAAAGCCCAAGGGCGGGCGGCAGGAGCCGTGAAGGCCGACGGGAAACTGCAGGCCAGGGCAGGCAAACGGGGCGAGCTGTCTGGAGTAATCCCAGGGTTCGGGTGCCAGCACCCCAAGCAGCTCTCACACCCTTTCAGCATAAGTTTACATGCAAAAGCCAGATCCATTTTTTAATAAACATTTTTTCTGATTGAAAAAAATGGAAGAATATTTAGAAGGTATAAAAAGTTTGTAGAAGCAAATTAAAATTAACTACAACCTCTCGACTGATGGTCACTTAAAAGGGCAGGATGTTACTAGCATTTAATTATTTCAAGGATTTATCCTTTTACCCTCTAGGTTCAGCTACCAACATCTAGAAGGAAAAAAACTCCTACTCCCTTTCTTTGTCTAAGAGGACAAAGCCTCCTGAAAAGAAACCCGAGGCCACAGCTGATGCTACCCAACCAGATCCTGTTTCCTGCCCTGCTAAGAGAGGCAGCTCTCCAGTCAGAAAAGGTGTATTGATCATCTCCTGTGTGCTCAGCACACACAGATACCATCCCTTCTCTGGGCACATCTACCTTTAGCAATGGTTACCAGTGGTCAGTCCCACAACGTATCACTGACCCACACTGTGCACAAACACTTACATACTCCCACACAACAGCATCATACACACACGTGCACACTCACACGTACATTCAGTCACAAGCACACACACTTACATGTTTACATCACACCAACATACACTTACCCACAGACTACACACGCAAATACATGTACTCACACTCTCACACGCACACACACACACACACCCTGCATCTTCCTTTGTACTCCTCTAGCCACTGGTGTGAAGTCAGCTGTAGCATTTACCCCGTATAATGTCATTAATTACATAATGTCTCTCGCTCATCTCTGCCTCAGTCTGAACTTCCTAAGTTCATTTCTCTAAGCCCATCTCCCTACACAGTGTCTGGCACATAGTAGGTGCTCAACAGTGTTCACTATATGAACTTTGAAGCCATGACTAAGGACTTTGGTCCAAGGGGCAAGTCATCCTCTTCCAGACCTCTTTCTTCCTTAGGATGAAATTGGGGGAAAAGTATCTAAGGGAACCCCTCAGAATATGCCAAAATCTATGGCGAAGTTTTCCCAGCTCAGCTCTAGACTCCGCCCCCTCCTGGGGTAGACACGGACAGACAGCACCTGGCAAGTCTTCCCTGCTGGGTCACACGTGCACATGAAGCCCGTGACCTTGGGACAAGAAGCAGAAGGGACGTTGTCAGTTCTGCCTCCTGGTCTCAGAGCTCCCCCTGCCCCAACACAATATTACTCCCAAATAGACCTTCTGCATGGTTAATTCCGAAAGAGAAGAAGGGGTGGAGGAAGGGAAGGAAGATGAAGAGAAGGAGAGTGGCAGAGTGGCTGCATCTCCAAAGTGAGATCACCACAGGCTTAGGTCCGACCTTCATCTTCAAGGAGCCAGAAAGTGGGTTCCTCGGGCCTCCAAAGGGTGAGCAGATGCAGGGAGACCAAGATGTCCTCACCAGTTTCATGCAGGCTGGTGGAGAAACCTGAGTGGTTGATAAACCTCAGAAGAGAAGAGACGACTGGATGGGACTTGAAGGGACAGGACTGGACACGATGAGGTAAGATGAGACAGGGCAGCCTGGATGAAGCCTGGAGCAAAGGAGACTCAGAAGAAGCAGACCAATCCCTGGGGCTGCCAGAGCCCCACATGGTCACCCAGTCTTTCTGGCGCTAGGCCAGCTCCAGGCCGCACTCAGGGCCCAGACTGAACGTCAGCATAACTGCTGAGCCTCCCACCCCTTGCCCCCATCACAATGGCCACACTGTACACTGGTGGAAGGACAGTCCATCCTCCACACATACACAGCCTGCAGAGCTAAGGCAGCTCCAGGACCCATGTTCCCCATGGCCTGACAGTAGGTGGTCAGGGCTCAGGCTGGCAAGGGGTGGGCTCAGAGCTGCAGCTCTCAGCGCCTCAGATTTGGGGAGGGAGAGAGGAACTCGGGGGGGGGGGTGCATCTCTGTTGGGGTTTGGCTGTCATCACACATCCCTGATGCTCTGCTGTGACACCCCGCCTCCCCCAGGTGCTCGCCCCTCCCCTGCACCAGCACAGCCCTGGAGAGACGGCTCCAGAAAACAACACCTGGGGCTCCTGGAAGCGGGAGACCAGGATCTGCCCTCACCACAATACACAAATACTGAGTCCTCGTTTCCTTCTGCACGGCCAGCAGCAGGCAAGACCTTCTACTGGACTCTCGCGGGGCTGCTCTCCACCTAGGGACCCATTAGCATTTTAAGGTTCTTACTCGCACACACATCCTGTCCTGGGATTGTCCTCTTCCTCGAGGCATTAGCACCTTCCCCACGCCTTTTATCACCCCAGCCCCGCCTGCCTGGGGTCAGCCTTCAATCCACAAGTGTCTGGGGGAAGAGCCAGGAAACCTGGTCACACTTCCCAGGCACGTTTCACAGTCCATCCCTTTCTGTCGGAGGCCTGTCCTGAAGTCCTGAGCCCCTCCTACCTTTTCTCCCTCCCCCCGCAAGAGGTGTTCCCATAATCATTAGGCATCAGTCGGCTTTAATCAACCCCCTGTTCTGACTATTTTAGCAGCAATAAAAGGGCCATAAAGAGAAAGTCAGTGGGCCCTTTAGGAACACGGCTCTCCGGATCTCCTTCGCTGTGATATAATGAAAAACACCAAGTGCTTCCTCGGAGCCCTAAGTGACAGCCCTGGCAGCAGAACTATTGGAGGAAGCCTAATTATGCTATAAATTAAAGGGCTTTTTTTTTCCCCCCCAACATTATGACCTTTAATAAGATTGTTTTTACAACCGGCTGTCAATAAATCATGCAGAAGCACCAGTAAGAAACATTCTCCGAGAACTTCTGCGAATTTCATTAGCTGCAGTTTATTTGGTTTTGGCGAGCTATGATGTTTTTTAAATCTCAAATTAAAGGCTCTGAACCATAAAAGCTAATTCAGAAAAGTTCCTGTTTCAGCCTCTGAAAACAAGCTTCCCTAATTGCAGAAATTAGCTGAGATGTGGCCTGGCCAGGAGGCCAGTAGCTGGGAAGCAATGACCAATGGCTGAGGCTTCAGCAGCCACGAGCCCTGTAGAACCTGAAGGTGACAGTCCCAGGGAACAGCTGACCTGACAGTGGCCAGCCCTGGGAGGTCATCATCCTGGAGACTGCTGACCTCAAGAGGGACAAGCCAGCTTACCACCCGGGGCTGAAAGGGGCTAGCCCCACCACCGCAGCCAGTATCCTTAGGCCAGGAGATTGGGAATCCCACAAAACTGTTTAACGCACTGCTCAGAATTTCTCCCCACCCCAGCTTCCTTGAGTTCAGCTCTTGTCCTCCTTGGAACACTAACACTGACTATTATAATCTTCCTGAAAAACATATGAGAAGATAAATGAAGAACAGGATACAAAAGTGGCATATTCAGAGGAGTCACTATGGCAAAGGAGTACACAGAGTCAGCGCAAACAGGGCCAACAGAAGCAGAGAAGATGACACGAGGTGCATGCCCACCTCTTAAGAAAGGAAGCAGACCTGGTATATGCCATGAGCAGCTAGCACAGTACTTCAGACTATATCAGGAGGCCTGGGTTTAAATTCCAGCCCTGCTGTTAATTTTGGAATCTTGGGAGAAGAGAGGGCCCAGCTAAGACTGTGAAGTCAGACAGACGTTGCTCAAATACTGGCTTCAACACTTGCTAGCCCAGTGACCTTAGGCAAGTGACTTCATCTGTCTGGGTCTCAGTTTCCTCATCTGTAAAATGGGGATATTTCCAGTACTTCCCCCAGAGGGTGTTGTGAGGATGAGGGAGCAGAGGCATTTAGCACAGGGCTGGTATCTGTAAGCTCTCAATAAATACCAGCTGGTAACAATAGTAGTAAGAGGCGTAATGATTATTTCCCTCTCTGGACCTCAACTTCATCAGCTGAGAAAAAGAACAACAGAGTGGGACTAAACAATCTCTAAGGCGACTTCCATCACAGTATGGAAGTGATTCAAAGAGACGTAAACTCTCCTGCTTAAACCCTTCAAAGAATTCCCATTGCCCACAGAATGAAATCTAAGCTCCTTGGAAGGAGCCTGCATGGTTGGGTTCCTGCTACCCCCAAGGTCCATCTGCTGCCAGTTGCAGTACCACCACTCAACAGAATTTACATTCCAAAATCCTCTGCCCCTGTGCCAGGCACACTGTCTCCCTGTTACCGACCTGGGTTCTTGGACTCTTTAATCAACAGAGATTGATACATGGCCAGACGAGGCATTCAGGCAGGTGGGAAAATGAGTAACAAGTTCCCTTGCTCGCTCACCTGAGGAGGACGCAGGCTGGTTCCTTAAACCGGGTGAGGGTGGGGGCCGATTGATGGTTCGGGCCGGAGGGGTGGCTGAGGTGCTCTGCCCACCCCTTGGTGGTGCTGTGTGCTGGAATCATGCACAGTCCCCTGCTTTTGCTCCCAGCACCTCAGAAATGGCAGTTGGTTTGTGGCCTTTTGTATCTTGTTGTTCATTAATCGCCCCAACTGCGCATGCATGCAGTTATTTTTACTCCCTTATAGGTTCTTGTACTCTATTGCTAGATGAGACGTTTGTCCAGGTGCAAGCACTCCAGTAAAGGGTCCCTGGTCTCAGGTCCTAGCCTATCTCATCCCCTCTGCCTGGAATCCCCTCCAGAGCCTCTTTACCTAGCTAAATCCTACTTCTTCCAGGCACCTGAAGTCACTTCCTCCAGGAAGCTTTCTAGTCCCTCATTCCTACTACTCCACTCCCACGAGATCTACTACTATAACACCTGGTACTTCTGTTATCAGAGGCCTCCTCACCCTACACTGATGGTTTTGTCCAACCTTCTGTCCCCACCAAAGTAGGCAACAAAGACCGTGTCTGTGTTGGTCTCCTTGGATCCCCAAAGCCTAAAACCATCCTTGGCACGTGGTATGCACTTAAAATACTTGTCAAAGCATAAATCACAGCAAGCTCCTTTTTGACCCACCTCCTAGAGAAATGGAAATAAAAACAAAAATAAACAAATGGGACCTAATTAAACTTAAAAGCTTTTGCACAGCAAAGGAAACCATAAACAAGATGAAAAGACAACCCTCAGAATGGGAGAAAATATTTGCAAATGAAGCAACTGACAAAGGATTAATCTCCAAACTTTACAAGCAGCTCATGCAGCTCAATATCAACAAAACAAACAATCCAATCCAAAAATGGGCAGAAGACCTAACTAGACATTTCTCCAAAGAAGATATACAGATTGCCAGCAAACACATGAAAGGATGCTCAACATCACTAATCATTAGAGAAATGCAAATCAAAACTACAATGAGGTATCACCTCACACCAGTCAGAATGGCCATCATCAAAAAATCTACAAACAATAAATGCTGGAGAGGGTGTGGAGAAAAGGGAACCCTCTTGCACTGTTGGTGGGAATGTAAATTGATATAGCCACTGTGGAGAACAGTATGGAGGTTTCCTTAAAAACTAAAAATAGAACTACCACACCACCCAGCAATCCCACTACTGGGCATATACCCTGAGAAAACCATAATTCAAAAAGAGTCACATACCACAATGTTCATTGCAGCTCTATTTACAATAGCCAGGACATGGAAGCAACCTAAGTGTCCATCAAAAGATAAATGGATAAAGAAGCTGTGGCACATATATACAATGGAATATTACTCAGCCATAAAAAGAAATGAAATTGAGTTATTTGTAGTGAGGTGGATGGACCTAGAGTCTGTCATACAGAGTGAAGTAAGTCACAAAGAGAAAAACAAATACCATATGCTAACACATATATATGGAATCTAAAAAAAAAAAAAAAAAAAAATTGGTTCTGAAGAACCTAGGGGCAGGACAGGAATAAAGACACAGATGTAGAGAATGGACTTGAGGACACTGGGAGGGGGAAAGGTAAGCTGGGATGAAGTAAGAGAGTGGCATGGACTTATAAATACTACCAAACGTAAAACAGATAGCTAGTGGGAAGCAACCGCATAGCACAGGGAGATCAGCTCAGTGCTTTGTGACCACCTGGAGGGGTGGGATAGGGAGGGTGGGAGGGAGACGCAAGAGGGAGGAGATATGGGGATATATGTATATGTATAACTGATTCACTTTGTTATAAAGCAGAAACGAACACACCACTGTAAAGCAATTATACTCCAATAAAGATGTTAAAAAAAATACTTGTCAAAGGAACATTAATGAAATAGTATTCAGAGAGACAATACCTAGAAAAAACTATATGCAAAAATAGGATAAACTATTTTATATTTGACATTTGATATGTTACCAGACGTTAGGTTTCTTTTTTTTTTTTTAATGAAGTGGCTATATTAGAAGACTGTCAGAAAATAAAACTTTAATACATCTTACCTTGGTCTTACCATCTGACCTTCATCTCGTGCTCAGAGAATGAGGAGGGGAAGAACTAAAAAAGGCACTGAATAGGTTGAGGCTGGATCAGGAAAGATTGCCTATAAGAACCAAGAGATGCAGAGTCTAGGACCCAGGAAGTTCCCATTCTCCCCACCCCCAACTCCTTTCCTCCAGTCCCCCACCTGCCCAACATCCACAGCTCAGGATTCTCTTCTCCCAGGGCAGAAACATCAGTGGTTCTAAAATTTCCGAATGAAAACCATCCGTGAAGTCGTGCGTGGGAAATGAAACGCCAGCACATGGACGTCAGTGACTGTGAGAAAACCCTGGAATCCACACTCACCTGGGCTGCCTTAGGTTTGCCTCATTAATCAGCTCCCCAGGTCATCGGGGTGTCTCGCCTCAGGCTCACGGGTCTGGTTTTTGTATAATACACATTTCCCCCCAGTTTTTATTTCATCTGCCTTTTTCAAGCCGCCTTTCCATTATTTCTGAACGTTTGAGTTTAAAAAATGTAAATTACAGACACCTGTGGATTGACGTCATGTGAAAAGAAGGCAGCTGTTTCCCCTGCCTCCAAACAGGGAACAGGGCTTTTAAAACTAATAAACCCCTGAAGCCCATTTCAACCTTTTTAAATGGCTATTTTCAGAAGGGAAAAAGGAAAGAGAAGAAGCAGAGAAATGTGTTTGGGGCAGTGTCTGGGCAGGAGGGGGAATGATCCCAGCCTGTGAGGATGGAGACTGTCCCCTTCCTCAGGTCCCAGGCTGCAGCCACCACGCAGGGAAGAGCCTCGGAAGTCCTGGTGGGGAAGAGAGACTGAACAGATGCAGGAGGCAGGCAGGAATTTCACAGTTCACGGGGTTCTAGAGCAGGGTGGGAGGAAAAGGATGAAGAGGGAAATAGGAGGGATCAGTTTTGACACCCAGGCTGGGACGGTGAGTGGGTGCGCTTGGGAGGAACAGAGCGTGAGGAAGTGAGCTGGAGAGCTTAATCAACGTTGTCTGCCTTCTCTAGAAACAGGAATTAAATGTGGAGGAGACCTAGAAGTTGGGTGTCATAGATGGTGGGGAGATCTGAAATAGTACCACGAGGAACTTTAGGGAGACAACGAAAGCCCGATTCAACCTCTAATGTGTGCAAGGCTCTCCCGGTTTGGAACACCCTCAGAGGAGGATCCCAGTCAGTAATCCTTAGAGACGGAGTAAAGGGTCACTTTCCTCTGGCTGACTGTCTACTCAGGCACTGGCTTATGTTCTGCCTACACCCCTGAACCAAACACCTGGCAGAGACTCATAGAAGTCCGCTAGCAATATTTTTAGAATGAATGAACGAGCTAATATATGAATGGATCAATGAATAAGATGAGGGTCTCCTAAGCAACTGTTTTCTTTCTGGGAGGAAGTATGGGTACTTCTCCTCCATCACTACCAAGATTACATCCCCCAAAATAAAGCTGCCATGTACAGTGCACAGGTATAAGGAATCAAAAAAAAAAGAAGTTTCCTGCCAAAGTGGCTTATCATTCAGAAAGCAAAATATTCTAATAGGGGCTTCCCTGGTGGCGCAGTGGTTGAGAGTCCACCTGCCGATGCAGGAGACGCGGGTTTGTGCCCCGGTCCGGGAAGATCCCACAGGCCGCGGAGCGGCTGGGCCCGTGAGCCATGGCCGCTGAGCCTGCGCGTCCGGAGCCTGTGCTCCACAACGGGAGAGGCCACAGCAGTGAGAGGCCCGCGTACCGCAAAAAAAAAAAAAAAAAAAAAAAAAAATCTAATAAAGGTGGAGAAGTTTCTCTCTCGCTCTCCTGCTTTTCTGGGTTTAACAGGTTGGGATTTGAAAATCAGAGAAGGCAGCAGGGACAGCAAAGTCGATCTGGAAGTGCCCCAGGGAGAGGCTGGTGTGAGACACCTGTGCTTTCTACGTGGGTTCTAAATCCTTGAAATTTAGAAGCCTTGGAAGGCAGACAACCCACCCGAGGCCCCTAAGGGATGGTGCCAGCTCTTCCCGTTCCTGAGGCTGAAACAGGTCTTTGGAGTTTCTGGATTGAATTGCCTCTCAGCCTCAAGAGAGATTCCCAGCAAATCAGCCAGTGCTTCCCTTCTGTTTCAGTCTGGTTTGAAAATAATGTCTCCAGTGCCTCCACTTCATTCCACCGAGGAGGCTCTAAAATGTATTGAGCTTAGCCCTTCCCCACCACACCCATATCAAAGGACACTGCTAGGGACCTCCAGGGAAAATGCTTCTGAACCCCAGGTGCCTGGAATTCACTCTTCCTTCTAGGCAATTGCAGTGGAATGGAGGACGGAGATAAAGATGCAGATGGTGTGAGCAGAAAGAGAACCCTCAAATCAGCCAATGTCCCTTCGTCGGCTGAAGCCAGGGAGAGGGGTTGCCAGTCAAAAGGCAACTGTCAGTGTCCCCCACAATTTGAACTGGCAAGAGAAAAGCACACACCTCACCACTGTCATTTCACTCTGCCTTATAATTTAGGGAGTAGAGGATATGGCCTCATGGAGCTAAAACTCTTCACACTAAACGTAAAATCACTTTTTAAAGAAAGACAACTGCTTACCAACTTAATTCCCCTCCTATTTGGATGTGGAAAACGCTCTGGAGGGAAGTTACGTGAGCAAAGCCCAGTTTACTGTATGTATTTCCCACAAACAGGGCTCCTGGTTTGTTCTGCAAGAAATAAAACCCAGAGGACCCACCCAGCAGGCCTCTTGGGCAAAAAGGAGTCTAAGCCAGATTAAAAAATCCACTTCAGGAATTTTTAATGCTGGGGTGGATTGCAGAACTGTCAATGGGCAGGAAAATAGCACATCTGGAATGTGGCTGTGTCCCCTCGTTGGCTGGTATAACTCAACATGTACGTCAGATCTTTTTCTGTGTGTGTGTGTGTGTGTGTGTGTGTGTGTGTGGTTTTTTTTTTTAATGGCCGAGATTTAACTGGCTTCTCTTCATTTTTTAAGTCCAGGGTGAATATGATTGTTAAGTTCTGTACGTTTACATTTGTGTAAATTAAAAGCCACATTTCACTACTGGGCGGATCTCCTGCTTGCCTGAAAGGTAAAAATGGCCAAACTAAGCCCTATGATTCAAGACCCTGATGATCCAACTCACCCAGAAGATACTAACGGAGAAAGATCTTGCGATTTTCTTCACCAAAGCTACATCCCCTTTGTGCCTTTATAAAAACTGGCTGTGGAAAAGTCGGCGCCAAGATGCTCAAACCGAAAGTTAGACCTTTGGATTAATTTAGTCAGTCGTGTTCTGACCGTGGCAACAAGAGGCTATTATAGGCCTTTTTTTGCAGCAAGCAAAACTGGTTTGTAAAATTGATATAGCCATTTTAACTCCTAAAGGGATTTGAGACGTAAATGAGCGGACCCTTCTGGAGACAGTGATCTCTTGCTTTTCTGGTCGGGGGCTGAGATCAGTTTTGACCATAAGGAAATGTCTTTTTCATGGAAATCCACACTTGGCATTTGCTCTTCAGTTAAAAGCAAGAGCAATGTAATAAACGTTTGGTAACAACCCCCCACACGCTTAGATTTATTGGCTAGTTAAATCTTTAATGGTTAAAGTTTAAAACCTTTTATTTCAATGGCCTGGGGATTTGCACAGCTGGAAGGCTGCATTTTAATATATTCAAATTGGAACGGAAAAGCTAAAATGACCAGAACACTGACTTTCATTCTTGGATACTCCCAAGCTGCTAGTGAGCTGACAACAGGCATAGCCCTGGGGCCTCCCTCCTCACCCCAAGCCAAGCCCAAAAGGGAAAGAGGAGAGGGGGAGAAGGAAGCCTGCTGCAGGAGCCAGTTTGGGTGGCTTACTTCCTACCGGCACTTACCTGCTGTTATTCTCTACCCAAGTAGTTGAGAAATCAAGAAGCATTGATACAGGTACTCTGGTTCTGCCACTGAAGTGATCCATCTTGGCTGGGTCATACCCTACCGGTTTCGCCTTCCTGGAAACTCCCTAGTTTGGTGGCCTGGATTAGAGAGGTGGTGTACAATAGCAGTGGCAAAGGGACTGGGGTAACCGAGTTGACGGAGGTTGATAAAGTGATGAAGGGAGATGCGGCAGAATGGAAGGCTATCATGGCATAATGGAAGCACAGAATTTGGGATGAGAGATGGGAGTGATGGACGTGACAAGGGGTGGTGCTGATGACATCTAACCAAGTGCAGGGAGTTTCAAATTGCTTTCTATGAATTATTTTCTGGATTCTCCAGTTCAGCACTATTTTACTCTCCTTTTACAGACAAGGAAACCGAGGTATATAGAGGTTAAGCAACCTGCCCAAGATCGTGTGGCTAGAAAGAGATGGAGCCAGGATTCAAACCCAGGCAACCTGACTCAAGAGCCTGCAATCTTTTTTTTTTTTTTTTTTTGCGGTACGCGGGCCTCTCGCTGTCGTGGCCTCTCCCGTTGCGGAGCACAGGCTCCGGACGCACAGGCTCAGCGGCCATGGCTCATGGGCCTAGCCGCTCCGCGGCATGTGGGATCTTCCCAGACTGGGGCACGAACCCGTGTCCCCTGCATCGGCAGGCGGACTCTCAACCACTGCGCCACCAGGGAAGCCCGAGCCTGCAATCTTAATGGGACTTTCAAAGGGTTGGGGATAGGAACACCCAAGGTCTTGGATATTAAGGGGCATGAGTGTTAGGGTCACTGGTAAAGCAGAACCAACAAGGACATCTCCACCACCTTCAGGAAGCATGAGAATGAGGAAATTCTCATTCTCACACATATCCACAAAGGCACATGGCCACTTCATCCCAGCAGTTCCTGATGCACCTTAATACACAGAAACACGTTCTGACAAAGATATGTTATGCACTCTTCCACTAACTTCACAGGCACATACTTCAGAAATGCACAGGCATCATGGTACCCATGCTTTCACACAGACGTACCAACATTCAAACTCATGTTGTGGCACCATACAAGCATGTACACACGTGCACACACACACTTGTGCATGCCAAAGGGTATACCAGATGCAATTCTCTCTTGGTGATCCCTTGGGACTCAGCAATGCCATTGTTTCTCAAACACTGACTGCTACCTGTCCTGCTGACCATGATCCACCTTGCCAAAGATGGACCCTGAAGGGTGAAGGATAAAACACGTGGATCAGACGGCCAGGAATATAAGATGACCGAAAGGCCCCCAGGACAAAGTAGAGATAAATGGAATCATCCATCCACCACTTCCAATCCCCCATCCTAAGAGCTGTCACCTTGAGAAGGGTCAACCCAGCCTTTGCTAGTGAACTTGGCCAGGTTGAGTTTAAAGGTCTTCAGTCACCAATAGCTATCTCAGCATCCAGGATGCAGGCTGCCGTCACAGAAGTTGGATCATTCTTGTTAAGGAAATTTGATTGCTGGGTCCCAAGGAGAGAAGACTCTTGATGGAAAATGCCAGGCTCCCAGTGAATTTTCTAGCTCTGGAACGGTAATATTTCTCATATGGAGGCTCACAGATGTTCACGGGGTTTTCGATTTCAAGGCCGTTTTGGATTTTTATGGGGTTTGATGTTCTCTGCACAAACATAGGTTTAATAATAGACAGAGTGCCAGGATGCCCACCCTGGCACTTAGGAGCCTATCCTGCAGGACAGCAAAGCCGCTCAGCTCCTACAGCCCTCAGCGCCATGCCATCTGCTCCCTGGCACAGAGACCTTGCCAATTGCAGGAAGTCGGGAAATAAAAGAAAAGTTTCAAATAAAAAGATGTCAATTTAATGGCCAGGGACCTGGAAACAGATGTTCCTCGCATAGCCCCAGAGCTGCCCACCCGCCCGCCCATCCGTCCTCCGGGTTTTCAAAGTCACTTCTTGTCAGGTGCCCTGGTTAAGAGGGAGAATTAATGAGCTGTGCTCCATTTTACGGCTGTCGTCTGATGTGGGAGCCGTGCGGAGGTGCTCCGCGGACAGGCCAGCCTGGCCCCCAGCCCTTCCTCCAGCAGCTCAGCCTGGATCAAAGCAGAGAGCAGCTCGGCTTTTATAGCAAAATGATTAAAACCGCGTGGGGCTTGTTTCCTCCCACGTGACCTCTGACAAAGTGCAGAGGAGGAAGCAGAGGAAAGGTGAACCCAAGGGTCTCAAGGCTCAGGGTAGAGTGGGACCCCAGATGCAGACATCACAGAAGATAAGCCCAGATGTGAGCACATGCATGCGCACACACAAATAATGCCTTTTCCTCTGCGAGTTGAAACCTGGGCCCAGAATGAGCAGCCAGAGGGCCTAATTAGTCACGTTAGGAAGACCACATAGCACCACGGCAGACGACAGCCAGAGAGCTAGCTAGCTAGCTAGGTTCCTACTGATTCAGTCACTCCTCGTTCCTGAAGAAAGTAGTACAACTGGATTGTACTGACAAAGTAAGCCTCAAATGTCCCTGCTGCATCTGGACAAATGACTCATCTGTCTGTAGTCTTTGGCAATTCTGCTGCACCTGACAATCAGAGTTCCCGGCGGCAGGGAACCTCACCTCTGCTTGCCCAGCTGCCTCCCCTACCCTGGTATTCATGTGAATTCTCCTATTTCTAGTGAATAGGTCATGGGATGTCACTTCCAAGATCATGTTATTAAAAGACTGTGGCTTCCGAATGGGATCGATCGACACACATACACTATTGATCCTATGTACAAAATAGACAACTAATGAGAACACACTGTGTAGCACAGGGAACTCTACTTAATGCGCTGTGGTGACCTAAATGGGAAGGAAATCCAAAAAAGAGGGGATATATGTATACGTGTAGCTGATTCATTTTGCAGTACAGTGGAAACTAACACAACTATACTCCAATAAAAATTAACTAAAAAAAAAAAAAAAAAAAAGACCGTGACTTCCTTCTTGGGCATGCTCTCTTGCTCCCAGGTTGAAGCTGAACTAGGAGAGGCCCACGTGGCAGAGAACTGAGAGAGGGCTCTCAGCAGCAGCCTCAAGAATGAGTGTAGAAGTAGACCCTCTCCCAGGCAAGTCTTCAGATAACTGCAGCTGTGGTCACCATGATTGTAGCCATCGGAGAGACCTAAGCGGTACCTGAATTCCTGACCTACACAAACTCCAAGATAATAAATGATTGTTCTTTTAAGCTGCTAAGTTTGGGGGTAATTTGTTAGGTGGCCATAGGTAAATAGTACACCTACCTTGGCTCCTCTTCCACACCCGAAAATCACAGCTCCCTCAATCTTTCCTCCTTCCCCACTGAGATATCCCAGGGCAGCCAGGTATAATTTACAGCCATCTTAAACGGGCTTCTACCATCAACCCTACTGCTGCCTTTAGCTCTCTGAGCTCATCCCAGCCACCCTGGCCTGTTGTTGTGCCTTGAACACACCAGGTATGCACCCACCTCAGGGCCTTTGCACTTCCCCAAGGCTTACTTTCTCTCCTTCTGCAGGTCTCTGCCCAAACCATCACCTTCTCAGCTAGGCTTTTCCCAACCACTCGACGTAAAAAGGAAATCCCTTCCACCACCCCGCTGCTGCTCCCTTATTCCCCTTTCCTACTTAGTTTTTTGCCATAGCCTTTGTCATCAACTAGTATACTACATATCTTATTAATTTTGTTTCTTATTTGACCTCTCACCCCTAGACCAAAGGCAGGGATTTGGGGATTTATGTCTGTTTTGTTCACTGCTCCATTCCCAGTGTCTAGAACCTTGCCTAGCCCATCGTAGGCATTCAATGAGAATTCACTGATAAATTAATGAATGGAGATATAGATCTCCCATTTTCTAAACACCTATTATTAAATACCAAATATGTATTGTCACTTATCCTCATAACAACTCTACAAGGTTGACATTATTGTTTTTCATTTTACGGAATTTAAAACCTGAGATGAGGGGATGTTACGTTCTTCCAGGTCCCACAGCCAATACACGGAAGTGCTGGGATTTGAGCCTCCTACATTCTTCTCTCTACCCTTTTCGATTGCACGGGTAACTCTTTACAGTTAATGAAGTGCTTTCCAAAGCAACGATCTAAGCTTCACAAGACCCTATGAGGTCGAAATTATAATTATTATCTCCTTTTTGACAGAGATGGATATCAAAGCTCAGAGAGGTGAAGGTATGTGTCCTGGCTGACACAACTGGTAAACAGCAGAGCTAGAATTTCTTTGGTTCATTCAAAAGACACTGACTGAGCGGCTCCCAGGTGCCAGATACCATGACTAGTAGGACAGGGTCCCCCCTCAGGTCTTCCTGTTTCCCACAATCCCCAGTCCCGTGGCACTACGTGTTGGCCACTGCAGCGTGCTGAGTACTTGCTCAGAATAAATGCAGATATTTGTAAACGTTAACTTGTAAGTTGTCAGATATGGCCTCAGAGGAGCTGGTCTGAAGGGAGATTGACAAGTGAGGCCCCAAGACCTTTGGGAACAGAACCAGGAGAAATTATGAAGAAGGAAATTTTTAAAGATGGAGCCAGAAGATGCATTAAGCAAAATAAGGCGGAGGGATCAGAGTTCTTTTAAATCCCCTTTTATCCTCTTCCTCACCCCCACACCCCCACAGGCAACTCTCTTAATGTGTACAGTGTATACGCATCTCTTGATTTGTTTGTGCTTTTGCAAAATGTTTATATTTCTTTTGTGTGGAAGCAGTTTTAACTTATGCAAATGGTATTAGGCTGTATATCTCCTTCTGTTTTTTTTTTCTTTTCCACCCAGCACTATGTTTCAGAGATCCACGCGAGCTCCTCATTTGTTGCTTCCAGTTGCTACATAATACTCCACGGTGTGCAGCCATCACATCCTACCCACCCACTCCCCCAAGGATGACACCCAGATGCCCCCTGTCACCAATGCAATACTGTCATGCACACCCCTACCATGCCTCTCCTGGGCCTGTGTGAGGGGGAATGCCGGTACACAGGGTGTCAATAATTTTAGATCAGTAGTCCTGCTTGCTGTCCTGATACACTCCTCCCAGCAGAGCATTCACATTTTTAGACCCTCATGTCCCAGCCAGCACTTGGTGTTATACAGCCCTCTAACTTCTGCCAATCCAATAGTTATGAAATGATATCTTATTATTCCTTAATTTGCATCTCTCTGATTATTAATGAGTTGGAGCAACTCTTCATTGGCTTGTTGGTCTTTTAGGTTCTCTTGAGTGAGCTAACTATATTTAAGTCGCAGAAGGAAGATTAGTCCACAAAACTAACCTGGATTCTTGGAAAAGGGGAAGGGTTGGGAAGTCCTCAGACATAGGAACCAGGGATTCTCAGGCAACACTTCCAAGTGAAAAACGGCTTCAAGGTGAAGAGTTTGGGCCTGAACTATGGGGTTTTCCTTGAAAACCATCTTTGCATTTCCCCAGAAAACATAGAACAGAACATGGGAAACAGGATGACTCAGAAGGAAAGAATGAAGTCAGCCAGGAAGATGACTCTATATTCAACCAGTCAAAGCACATTACCTGGAAACTTAAATAAATTGGATTCTATTAAGAGGAAGAACTTCTGTTCTTCAAAAGACACAGTTAAGAGACTGGGGAGGTGAGAAAATTTCATAGAAATATATGAAATGTACATATATGACAAGGAACTCAAATCCAGACTATATACATAACCTCTACAAATCAAAAAAAAAAAAAAAAAAAGGCAAACTACTCAATAGAAATACGGGCAAAAGACTTGAACAAGCACTTCACGAAAGATGATATACAAATGGCCAATAACCATATGAAAATGTACTCCCACCTCCTTAGTAATCAGAAATAGAAATTGAACCATCAGTGAGATACCACTAGACACCCACCAGAGTGGCTGAAATGAAAAATACAGACCATACCAAAGGTTGAGTGGAACATAAATTGGCACACCTCTTTTGACAACTGTTCAGCAATATCTTCTAAAGCTGCCCTTTGGGTATGCACACCATTTGAACCAATAATTCCATCCTAGGCATATATCCAACAGAAATGCATTCACCAAAATACATGTACGAGAGTGTTCATGGCATCACGATTCATGATATACATAAACTAGAAACTACCTAAAGGCCACCCAACAATAGAATGGATAAATAACTGTGATTTATTCACATAATGAAATACGACACAGCAAAGAAAAATGAAAGAACTACCACTTCACACGGCAGTATAGATGAATTTCACAAACATGATGTGAGCAGAAAGTAGCCAGGTACAGAGGAGTACATGTTATATTTATTTATGTACATTCGTACAAAGAACAAAAACATGTGGAATTAATTTATGGTGAAGTCAAGACAGCAATTATCCTTGAGCAGGTATCAACAGGGATGGGATTTTGGGAGTGGGGGAAATGTTCTGTTTCTTGATCAGAGTGCTGATTACATGGACATGTTCAGTCTGAGAAGTGGCATGAAGATATATTCTTAGGATTTGTATTCTTTTCTGTCTATATGTTATACTTCAATGAAAAGTTCAAAACAATATTTCGCAGGTACCTACTGCCTCGCCCCAGCTGTATACTGACAACTCAGGAGTAGGAGACAGCCCGACAAGAAGCTACTGGCAACGGGCTGCGGAATCATCACGCACACGGGACAGATGCTCACGCTACCTTGTTTTGTGAGGGGAGTACAAGCTGAGCGCACAGCCAAGACATGCCTTGTGAGATTTCAGAGGAGAACCAGGTACGCATGTCTAGGGCTTTATCGAGAACCGAGCCCTTTTCTGTATCTTATCCTGCTCATGCAGCCGAGTGAACTGAGTTCCCCAAAGGCAATGCTACTTGCCTGCAGCTACACTGCTAATAAATCCCAGAATTACACCTAGTCCTCAGGTCTCCTAGCTCAAGGATCTTTCCCTCAGGCCACACTGCCAGCTCTGTCTGAGCTGGAGCAATCAGGGGAGACTCCCTAGGGGGAGGAACACATTACCCCGGATACTGAAGGATAGAGACAATTCAAAAGGGCAGACAACGGAGGAAGCCCAAGCATGAGCTCTGGCAAGGAAATGCTGGGACCAGGAGCTCACCAATGTAGCAAGAACTCAGCTTTCTGCAGAGGAGCTGGTGGAGGTGCTCCTGGGAGACACACAGAATGGCCAGGGGAGTGCAGCCTGCTCCCCTAGCTTCACTCTCTTGCCCGTTCTGTGAAGCCCTAGGAGTCTCTCCTCCCAACAGCTCTCTGTGTCCCCAGATTTATTTTGCTTTCTTTCGCTAAATCAAACTTTATCAGACAGTTTTACTGTCAGCCGTTAAACCAAAATGTGTTTGTGCAACAGTAAACACCCCGTTACTGCAGGGAAGGATTACATAAACAACAGCGGAGACAGGCCTGACTCGCCGCCGTACCCAGGAGTCCGTGATGCTCCCTGGGGCTGGAGGAGGGCAGGCAGGAGGACACTCCAGGGGCATCCCCCGGCCTGAGGGCCAGCAGGATGGCCCACACTCTTGCCTGGAGCATCCTCTCTCACCAGAATGGAATGGCTGGCAAACACTCCTCCAGCTAGAGGTATGCATGGTCCTCCAGCGATCTCAGAGGGGTACACAGACTCTCTCCAGAGCCCAGTGGGAGAGGGCAGATGGAGAGCGAAGGGGGGAAATGCTAGGCAGGGGTGGAGGGGGTTGGGTTTGGATTAGTACCTGGTGAGATAGGGCAGGCTGAGGGCTAAATGGGGTTGGAAAAAAGATGAAGGCCAGGGCTTCCCTGGTGGCGCAGTGGTTGAGAGTCCACCTGCTGATGCAAGGGACACAGGTTTGTGCCCCGGTCAGGGAAGATCCCACATGCCACGGAGCGGCTGGGCCCGTGAACCATGGCCTCTGAGCCTGTGCGTCCGGAGCCTGTGCTCCGCAACGGGAGAGGCCACAACAGTGAGAGGCCCGCGTACCGCAAAAAAAAAAAAAAAAGATGAAGGCCAGAGGAGTAAAGAGAGGATTAGGATTGGCTGAGGAGAAAGAGGGTAAGGAAGAATGTGGCAGCGGAGCTGACTGCTAGGGTCTGAATTGTTGGCCAAGGAACAAAGAGATTGAGGCCCATGGGGGCTTGGAGGTTTATACCAGCCTGGGGTGAGTGGCAGATTACTGGGATATCTGACCAGAGGCAGGGACCAGTGGGCAGAGTAAGCCAGCTGGGCTGTCCCTCTCACTGGATCTGCCCAAGGTCGTCAGACCTCCAGGCCTCCTGCCAAGGCACACTGCTCCCTCCATGTGTTCACAAGACCCTCTCATCATGGCTGCTTGCCGAGCCAGAGAGACACGTGACATAAGCTGTCTAGGGGAACTTGAGAGATGGGATCTAAGGAGGCCCCAAGTGCCGGAGGGACACTAGGGACAGCTGGTGAGAAGATGAACAAATGGTTTACATTTTTGCCCCTACTGGGCACCAGGCACTGTGCTGGGAGCTTCTGTCCCACAGACATTATTTCGTTTTGAGTCTCACGCACTCTGGCTATATTTTTTCATTTCATCCTCACATCCAGTTTATGAGGCAGTTACTTTCATTACCCTCTTTTGGGGAAATCAAGACTCAGAGAGGTTGAGTTGCCTTGCTGGGGTCACACAGCTAGTAAGTGACCAAGTCAGAATTGGAGCCCAGATCTCTCTAATGCCAAAGGCTGTGCTCTTCCTGTCTGAGTCTGTGCTAAGATGGTCTAGAGGAAGGGGTAGTGTAATTGGGGGTGGAGGGGAGTGGAAGAGGTCCACACACTCAGAACGGTTTGCCCTGGATACAGGACATGCAGAAGCCCCTGGTGAAGAAGAGAGAGAGAGGTCATCAGCCCCACTCATGGCCCAACAAAGTTCTGGAAGCCACTGGAAGCCCTCCAGAGCCCCAGAAACCAAAGGCCATTCCAGGCTGAGAGTCTATACGGCACCAGCCCCAGCTTCCTGAAGTCCGGCCTGAAGCATTTTAACCTCAGAGGCTACATCTTTCTCTTCCCTCCAAGGTCCAGATCCCAAGCACCTCCTCACCCTTGCCTTTGGCCTTCTAAGCTACTCCGCAGGTACTTCATCTCCCCATCACCATCCCACCACCCCATCCCCCTACCCCCTACCACACACCGGCCCCACCAGCCAGGCCACAGCCCTGGAGCTTGAGGCCACACAACAGAGGCCTAACACCTGAGGTTAGTGTGACCTCAGAGCCTTAGATCACTGGGGCTGCAAGTCCCCAGGTCACCGCAGTCTTTCTGCTCAGGCCCTAAGCACACACAGGCTATTGACTTCACTGACAATCTAGTCCCTTCTGAGGAAACCAAGGAATCCAGCAAGCTCGGATCCTAGGGTCTGCACCGGTACCTAGGGCCACAGACATCAGGATTCTATTTAGTAGAACCACAAGGTAGGATTCAAGGGGGAGGCCCAGTATCCCATGCTCAGAAGGGTCCATGCTTGGTTTAATGCTTTGTGGTCGCTGGCTTGAAATTCTTAATTTTTTTTTTTTAACAAGGAGCTCTGCATTCTTCTTTTGCACTGAGCCCCAAAAATTGTATAACTTGCCCTGCCCAACAGCACTGGACCCTCTTCTTGGGTCCTCTGGGCCAATTCCAGATGTAGGAAGCCTGGTGTGGGCAGGACCGCCTCCCCAAGCTGGACACTGCTAGCCCAGAGGGCAAATCGGCGTTGGCCCAGGGAAGGGCACAGTTAGATCGTTCTGTGGATTTCTGGTATCTGGGACCCTGGGGCCAGCGGGAGGAGAGGAAAGAGGTTGTCGTGTAGGCAAGAGGGTGGGAGAAAAGAAAGATGACTTCCAGGAACTATAGCCAAGGGAGCTGGGAAAATGAAATAATCAGAGGTCCCGGGAGCTCATCCCCCAGGGGTCCTGGAACTGCAGCAGCATGGCCAGCCACAGGCACAGAGTCTGAGGCAGCCTATCAGAGAAGTTAGGCACTTGGGGTTCAAGTCCTACTCTGCCACTCAGTAGGTGTGATCTTGCTTCACGAAAGCTCTGTTTCCTCATTTGTAAAATAAAAATAATACCTACTGAGCAGAGGGAAAATTAGAGACGATGTAAGTCAGGAACAACTCCTCAAATGCCTGTCACATGTGAGGGAGTGTCCTGGGCATGCTATATATCCCTTGGGAGGCCTTATTTAATCCTCAGTGTCAGCCTATGAGGTGGATATTGAGGTATAGAGAGCAGACCCTGCTCAAGGTCCCAGGGCAGGTGAGAAGCAGTGCTGACGTGTGAAGGCAGTTTCGTGACACTCCAAGCCTTCTGGGTGCCACCGCCCCTCCCTGTCAGGCTGAGCTAGGAATGTGGGTGCGGGTTTAGTCACACGGATTTGTCAGTGAAAAAAGTGTTCCAAGGGTAGATGACATCAAGGAGGTTCTTCCACGAACTATCATTTAAAATCCTTCTTTCGGAAAAAGAAAAAAAATTCCTTTTTCTAAAAGGAAAAGTATAATTAGAGACCATCTCTGCTGTCTCCATGGAGCCTGCCCCACCTCCCCACAATCCGCCACCCCATCTGAGACAGAATTGAACGGAGGTTGCCATCATGTCTGGAGTGAAGGATGCTGGGATGCCTGCCAGCGACCCAGGCTCTCCCATAATCCCATTGTACTTACTGGCTTTTTTTCCCTAACATTTTATGGGATTGTACGCGGTGAAAGTGAAAAAACTGTTAAGTAGGTAGCTTGATGAATTTTCACAAATCAAACACACAAGGTAACCAACATTAAGAAAACAGGACATTCCCAGCATCCCAGAAACCCTTCTCCTATTCCCTTGGAATATTTACCCTACCCCACCCCCCGAAGGCTGACTTACAACACCACTGATTAGTTTTACCTATTTTAAAATTTATATTAAAAAAATTTATATAAATGTAACCAACCCATACATACTCTTTTGCGTCTGGCCTTTTTGCTTACTATTAGAGTTGTGA
Organism: Grampus griseus; assembly: GCF_964374135.1. Taxonomy (NCBI): domain Eukaryota; kingdom Metazoa; phylum Chordata; class Mammalia; order Artiodactyla; family Delphinidae; genus Grampus; species Grampus griseus. The sequence continues at coordinate 33,530,387 of NC_139009.1, forward strand.
GTCATCTATATTTTTCCATGTACACAACTACAGTTCATTGATTCACACTTTTGTATAATATTCCTTTGTATGAATAAGCCACAATTTACCTATTCTGGGCATTTGAGTAGTTTCCAATCACTTAGAGGTTTTTAAATATTGTATCTTGTGATTTTGAATAACTAGATGTCAGGCTCTCCAAAAATCTCTGTAAAAAGTAAGGTTTTGTTTTATTACTGATGGATTTTTTTAAACAAGGATTTAAGATTTCTCTTCTGTGAAGTTAAAGTATCACAACCAATTTGTGTGATAGTTTCACCTCTAATAGGAGTCTTAGAGAAATAATACCTTGGAATAAATACACGGGTAAATTCTACAAGGCATCCCACTGAATCTTCTCTTAGAGCCAATTACAGTTTCAAGAAAATTTTGAGACTTCAAGTTAGCAAGTTATTTTATGAGAGAGATGGACAAAAGAGCATGATAAGAAAAAAGCTTTGCATAAAATGTCCCTCATTCCAAAGAAGACCTCGCAAATGCTTTGCCATTTTTTTCCAAAAATATGGGAGACACAAATATGACTTAAATGGCTAAAATAATTTTCCTCTCTTCTATTGCAGTCATAAGAGGGTGGGGTGGAGGAAGTAAGTGACACATAAAAACACAATAAATTATTAATTTCCCTTGCCATGAATTTCTCCATGAATTTCTCAGTTGCCATAAATGAAAGTAGTTATATTACTGAAAATGCCTGCAAATTCATTTGTCCAAATCACTGAAATTTTAATGATTACTCCAGACTTTTTTTTTTTTAACTAACTATTCATTACAGGAGCTGACATTTTGAATTGCTAAAGTGATGCATTAAGAATGCTGAAAACAATGGAGGAAGAGTTGGAAATGAGTCTGGACCAGTGGTCAGGGCTCAGATTACACAGAGCTGTAAGTAACAGGAGCTTGGATGCTCACTTACCTATGACTATGGACCAATTTCTACATTTTTAAAAGAAAAGAAATAAACTGTCCATATACATTTTAAACTTCTTCAAATTAGTTTACCAGGCAAAAAATATGTTTTCCTCTCATTGTTTAAATCAATGTGATCTTTCAAGTGTAAATTCAGTCTTCTGAAAGCTTGCCACAGAAGGGTTTGAGCCACTTTTTAATTTTCTCTGTTTAATTAAAAATCATATCCAAGATTTATCATTGCGGGAAACTGAGTGAAAGACACATGAGCCTTTGTACATGTTTCTGCAACTTCCTGTGAGTCTATAATTATTTCAAAACTTAAAAGTTGAAAAATAATAACATTAAAATAGTAAAGAACTCGGATTCCCTGGTTGCACAGTGGTTAAGAATCCGCCTTCCAATGCAGGGGACACGGGTTCGAGCCCTGGTCCGGGAAGATCCCACATGCCGCACAGCAACTAAGCCCGTGCACCACAACTACTGAGCCTGCGCTCTAGAGCCCACGAGCCACAACTACTGAGCCCTCCCGCCGCAACTACTGAAGCCCGCGCGCCTAGAGCCGGTACTCCACAACAAGAGAAGCCACCGCAATGAGAAGCCCGCGCACCGCAATGAAGAGTAGCCCCTGCTCACCGCAACAGAAAGCCCGTGCGCAGCAACGAAGACCCAACACAGCCCCAAATAAATAAATAAATTGATTAATTAAAAAAGAAAATAGTAACGAACTCTGTTGGTTTGGAGTTTGATTTGTTTAACCCTGCCTTCAGGCACCATCCGAGTGCTCACATGGCGTTTTGGAGACACTGAAGCTGGGAACCTTTCCTTTCCACAAGTTTATCATTCCGGACGGCAATATAGAAACATAGCCTCCAACAAATGACTCCAAATTACAGACATTTGTAGCCATTCAAGACTTAGAGTTTGTAAAATGTCTACTTTCCTTCCATTTGAAACCTTTGGTGGGGGGACGGGGTGGGTAGCAGTGGGAAAGAAGCCTTTTTAGATACTTTTCTCCCCAAAATTGAATACACTGAAAGGTCGGGCCTTGCTCTACATTCTGTGTGCATTTTTGGTTTGATTTACGTCTGCGAGTAGAGTTTTTTTCTTCTTCCGTAACTACGTTTCAAACACAAGTATGGAGTTGTGTTAACAAACATTCATTTAAGCAGTCTGAGTTTGCAACTGACAGGAAAAAAAGTTTCTCAATATTGAAAATTTGCTAAAAATTGTCAAAAATAGTGTCATCTTTTTGTTTGGGGGCTGTTAGCAAGGGTGCTGCCTGGAGATCCCTCAGAGTCCCTCAGGTGACGCCCCCACTTCATTCAGTACCTCAGTAAAAGAGCCTCCATCCACGTGCTGGGCACCAGATGAGCTGCCCGGAGCAGCAATTATGTTGAGACCACATTCCAGCTCTGTCCCATGCCTTTCAGGACAGAAACTGGGTGTTCTACTGGCCTCTCAGCAACAAACTCAGATAACCAAAATTCTCAGAAGCAGCTATGGAAACAAGAGATCCAATTTATTAAATTAATATGGGATCGACCCCTCACTCCCTCAACAGGAACCAGAATACTTAAATTCCCAGCCAAATCCACCAACTGGGTATGCAAGGGCAAGGAAGTGGTTCAGAGTTGGGGACCTCAGTGTCCAATGGCCTAGGTTCAAATCCCAGCTCTCACTTACTACCTACGTGATGTTGGGGAAATGAATTAGCCTCTGTACCTCCATTCCATCATCTGCAATATAAAGATAATAATAGTCACTGATAGCATGAGTTATTGTGAATATCAAACGAGAGAATGTATTAAAGGGCTTAGAAGAATGTTCTCTATTGTGCTTAGAAAGTGTTCTTTATTAACTAGAATTATTCACCAGAAGGCTGCTTGGTGAGCTCAGAATCAAAGCAAAGGGCAGTTAAGGTGATAGTTCCCCTTAGCTTAGGAGATGCCTGGGAAACAACTCTCACCCAGCAAAACAATGGACATTGTCTGGTCACCAGGCTGCTCCCAATCTTCACATTTTATACTTCCCTCCCCCGGGCCAGGCTGGAGAAGCCTGACGCGTCTTGTTTTTCTAAACTCCTTTTTCTGTGGGAACCACCTCTTGTCTGTTGGTCCATTTTTTCCCTTCTGTTTAAAATGCATTGAGATTGTTCTTCCCACATTCCTAGTAGACATTGCATCTCCACCCCACCCCCACCCAGCCCAGTGTTGATTCAATTAGAACCACTCTCTGAGCTCCAGCTGGGGCGCCCCAGGTCAGAGCCCATCTGCAGAAATCACATTACCTTCCCTATGAATCACAACCCATCATTTCGTATTGGTGTCAGCAAGATTTAAACCTTTCACTAAGAGCTACACATGCATTTCACAGTTGTATAGTTCCTGCCTTTTTTGTTTTGTTTTGTTTTCCTTAGCATAATTAAGTTCAGGGCACATGTAATTTTATTTTAGGTTCCATTACTTTATTTGCCTCTCACGATGGAAACTATATATATATGTTTGCATACTTTTTAACTTGACAGGTAAACATGCTGAGGGAGCTCACATTAACTCCTTTGATCTGTTTTCTTGCTTAGCTGAAAGCCGACTACTTCCATTCTGAACATCATGCTTTCAGATGACTGGCTTTGGAAATCCCCTGTTCTGGGCATATAGCTATTGACTTGACATTTCTCCCCTGACTGCCAAAAGCACCTTACATTCAATATATGTAAGATTAAACTCATAATCTTATCCCCAAACTAGGTCTTCTTCCAGGCCCTTCATCTGAGTGATGGCGCCTTCATCTATGCATGTGGATAAGCCTGGACCCTAGAGCCCATTCTTGACACTTCCTCTCCCTCATCTGCCATATGCAATTCATCTCAGAATTTCAGCTCCGGAACATCCCCTGAATCCACCCACTTCTCTCCATCTCTAATACTCTCAACCCTAGTCAAAGCCACTTTTGTTTCTGAGCTAGACCATGACTGTAGCCTCCTGACTGGTCGCTCTGCATTCTTTCCTGATGCTCTAAGTCTCCTACTGATGAAGGAGGCATGTTCTGTTTGCCAGATTGTCTAGATATAGTTTCTAACCATGGTACACATCAAATCACCAAACAACCTTGCTAAAATGCAGCAACCGCCTGTGGAAATTCTAATGCATTAGGTTTTGAATGGGATTCCAGAATCTGTAGCAAGTACCTTAAAGTGATTCTGACGCAGCTAGTCTATGAATTAGACTACAGCTCACCATTTGGGGGTCATTGGCTGCAGCTCACCAGCACCATACCTGGCCCATTTAGAAAGAGTCAAATACGTTTCCTCCATGAATCAAGGGATGAGGACTAATCTGACAAATATTCCTTGAGTCCCCAGGCTGTTCAGGCACTAGGGATACAGTAGTGAATAAAACAGGCAAAAATCCCTGTCTTTGACGTAGAGACAGACTTGTGATCGTCAAAGGGGAAAGAGAGGGAGAAGGGTTGGATTAGGAGTTTGGGACTAGCAGATGCAAACTATTGTATATAGAATGGATAAACAACAAGGTCCTACTGTATAGCACAGGGAACTATATTCAATATCCTGTAATAAACCATAATGGAAAAGAATATATATATACATATGTATGTATAACTGAATCACTTTGTAAACCAGAAACTAACACAACATTTCAATTTTTAAAATCCCTGTCTTCATGGAGCTTACGTTCTTGTAGTAGGAGACAAACAAAACAAAAAAATAAGATAAACAACAAGGTCCTACTGCATAGCACAGGGAAATATACTCAATATCCTGTCATAAACCATAATGGAAAAGAATACGAAAAAGAATGTACATATATATATATATATATCTGAATCACTTTGCTTTATGCTAGAAATTATCACAACATTGTGAATCAATTATATTTTGATAAAATAAATTAAAAATAAAAAATAAATTAATTAAACATATAGAAAGTTAGATGGCAATAAGTGCTCTGGAAAAAATAAAGCAAGTTGAAGGATGGGGGGATAGAACTGTGGAGGGAGGGGCAGGTCACCATTCAGAATAGGATGGTCAGGGAAGTCCTCCCTGAGAAAGTGGCAGTCGAGTAAAGACTTGAAGGAGAAGAGGAGAGGAGAGTAAGCCATTCAGATAACTGCAGGAAGCTCTTTCCTAGATGAACTCTAGAAGGAGCAAGCAAATTTTGCTTTTCCAGCATTTTCCAGAAGAAAGATATTCTCTGCAGATCCCGTGTTCACACTCTTGGTCCTCAACTCCAGACTGGAGAAGATATTCCCAATAAAATGCGGTATTTCTCACCTCTGTGTCATTGCTCAAGTGTTCCCTCTGCCTGGAAACCTGCTCAGGACCCCTCAGCTTTGAAGCTTCACTAACTCAGCCCTTTATGCTCCACCATATCTGTACATACTTCTACCACAGCAACGAAGATACTGTGCAACAAAACGAAGTATTGTTTTTTCTGGTTTATATTCTTGCCTACACCCCCTTCCTAGACCAGACTTCAGGCTGTTTGTTATTATCTATTGTAGTATCCTTAGTGCATAGCAAAGCATTGGTCCAGAGGCGATTCTTAGAAAGTGTTAAGTTCAGAAAAGAAAGAGAGAAGGAGGGAGGAAGGGAAGAGGATGGAAGGAAAGAAGGAAGACCCAACTTCATGTTAAATGCGGGGATAGGTTATTACACAGTGGTCAGCAAACCAGGACTCCTACCAACCAGTCCTATGGAGAGCAACACCCTCATTCTTCTACCATCCTTCAGTAGTCTCTCTGGAATTGCCTTCAGGTGCAGGTGAGCGATCAGAAGACATGGTAATAATAATAATAGCTGTCACCTGCCAGAGGTATGCTATGTGCCAGGCTCCACACCAAATCCTTTACACGCATTACTGCATCACCTCGTTTAATCCTCACAACAGCTCTAGGAGGTAGATACAGTTACCATCCCTATTTCACAAGTAAGGCGGCCAGTGTCTTGCCCAAGGTGAGTGATGGAGTCAATACTCACATCTAGGGAGTGTGACACTAGAGCCCATCTGTTTAATTTCTGTTTCTGAGTCAACTAAGCAATAACTTCAAGGGGACCCAAGTTCTGGGTTGGGAAGCTGGGGAGCGCAGGTGAAAAAGAGAGGAGGAAGGATGGTCTGGGCCAGAAGAGAGTCCTGCTGTTAGAGAGAGAGGGTAGGTAGGTGGAGCAGGTGGAAGTCCAGGGCTTCAGAACCCCGGAGCGCTCTCGGGAGCTGAGAGGCTCTTCCATGAAGCTCTACCCAGAACAGAGGAAATGAGGCTGAGAATCCTCTGAGGGAACTGGGGGAGGGTAGGTGGACTTGAAAGTGGATCGAGCAGGGATCCAGAATTCAGGAGGCCACAAATGGACCTGGGGGGTCTTGGACCTCTGGGGAAGGTCATCAAGGCTGCCCACTGGCCGGGGTCCCCCATTACACAGTTCCAGGGGCATCATTCATACTGGGCTGGAAGAGGAGTTTTCTCCACTGCGTCGATACACTAAAAGGAAGTATATTGGATCCCTGTGTCCACAGGACTCTCTCACCCATTCCACAGGGTCTCCCCAGCAGCTCTGTCCTCCTCTACCCTACTCTCATCCCACATACCCCCTACCCCCAAGAAAACCTCCTTCCACTGGACCTCTCTACTACCTGAAAAACAAAATTTAACTCTGAGGAAATTGAGGCACAGGGCCCTGGGTTAAGGGAGAAAACAACACGGAAGAGGTAAAAGGGAGAGAGGTGAGGGGTCCAGCTTGAGCCCAGGCAGGGCCTCTGCTTCTGGAAGCTCTGGAGAAACTTGACACCAAGGCCAGGTCCCGAGCCAGGGCGGGGGAGGGAGTAAACCATCCTCCCGGAGCAGGAAGTGAGGGAGAGAGAGAGTGAGCTGGAGAAGCTCTGTTTTCTTTGGCCTCTGCCAGCCCGGAGAGGGAGAGGGAGAAAGGCCAGAGGGAGGAGGATGGGGCTGGAGGAAAGATCTGTCTTTGTGTCCTACCCTCTCCCAGGAGGCGGAGGCTGGAGGTGGGGAGGGGTAGGATGGAGGGCACCCAGGCCAGGCCAGGGTTTCTCCCTGTCTGCTCCCTGTGAGATGTGCAAGGGAACTGGGGCCATAGGACCCTGGGATCAGAGGCCCTTCAGATCCCAGTGGGTGTGCTGAGAGTGGGAGGGCTGGAGGCGGGGAGACAGAGTGTTAGTGTGTCGGAGGGATGGGACTGGCCCCAAAGCACAACCAGAACACTGGCCCTGCCTTCTCTCCAGCCTTGACCTCCTAGGGCTCCCCCCAAAAGGCCTTGATCTTGTGCATTGCTCTTTCCACCAAACAGAGGCTGAGGGGTGGGGGTCATCCTGGGAAAAGCTCCAGGCTTAGGCAGGCTGGGGTACCCCCTCAGAAGGCAGACTTGCAGAGTCCTAGTGTGACTCCTGAGTGCATGGTGGGATGTAGACAGAGGTAGCCATTCTGCTCCCAGCAGAAAGGCCTCCTCAAGGGCAACTCCATCCCTAACTGTAATTCTCCCAGGGCCTTCCTTCCTAAATGTCATCCAAACCTCAAACTCGGTGCTAACACCCAGACCTCCCAGGAACCCCAAAGCAGTCTCAACCCAAACACTATTCAAAACTGCTGAATTTAACCCCATATCTTAATCCTCATCCAAAACCTTACTGTAGCCCCAACTCCAGACTCTCATCCTGATCGTTGTAAATCATAAGCCTGGCCTAGAGGTGTCTGTGGTGGGGTGGGAATTACCAAACAGAGTTGACATGCATGGAGCATTTATGAGGTGTTAGGCACTGTAACCGGTTTTTTCTATTTCTTGTTTCGTTTAATTAATACCAACCCGACGCCTTAGGCATTACTATTACTACCTTTTTTTTTTTTTTTTTGCGGTAACGCGGGCCTCTCACTGTTGTGGCCTCTCCCGTTGCGGAGCACAGGCTCCGGACGCGCAGGCTCAGCAGCCATGGCTCACGGGCCCAGCCGCTCCGCGGCATGTGGGATCTTCCTGGACCGGGGCACGAACCCGCGTCCCCTGCATCGGCAGGCAGACTCTCAACCACTGCGCCACCAGGGAAGCCCCATTACTACTGTTTTTACAGATAAGAAAACCAAGGCTCAGAAAGATTAGGCTAGTTACTCGGGTGAAGAACCACCAACCCCGGATGTGATTGGAGTCACTGCTCCCATCAGGATGATCTCACAGGGGAAGTATGGGACCTCAACTGATATATCTTCTGTCCGCATGAGGAAGGTTATGGCCGTTCTAGAAGCCAAACCAACTCCCATCAGATGAGATACAGATGAGGGTCTCTGCTCGGCTATTGAGTGAAAGTGGGCTGTGAGGTCGCAGAGCCTGGAAACCCACTGCAGAGTGACAAAAGGTTCATAGCACAGGTGGGAAGATTTGATCTAGAAAAGCAACCCCAGACCTGTTAACTCCCAGCTCTAGAGAACCACTGAGACCCTCCACCACGGCCCTCATGCCACCACTGTGGGGTGCTCTTCCGAATCAGCCAGCTCTAACTCGGGCTCAGCTAATATTCTGATTCATCCTGAGGAGTGTGCCAGGCAAAATGCCACTCTAAATCACAAGGTCCTTCCAGAACACAGTAGGGGGGATCCTGGATCAGGACAGGTATGATGGCCTTCTAAGCACAGAGGATGATCCCTGTCTCACACACACACACACACACACACACACACACACACACACACACACTTACAGATGGGCTCGTTCATACTCTCACACACTCTCCCATTCAGGACCTCTCCGGTTTCTTTTCTCTGCCCTGAACTTTATGTCTTCTCTAGTCCAGTGAGGGGAGCCAATAGGGGGTCTACCTCCCTCATCCTACAGGACCTCACTCAGGTAGACACTGGCCTGCAGGGTTCCCAGGACATCAGCAGGTCTGGGCCAGACCAGAGGGTAGGAATTGGCTCTCTGGAGTCCTCTATCTCCTTCTGGGTCAGGCTTTTTGTCTGGGTTTTCATGGCCAGGGTGTCTGTCCCACCATGAAGGACCACAGCAAGAAATGCTCTGTGTGTCCCACCCCCATCCCCACCACTCTCCAGCAGTCTTGAGAAGGTGACCCAGCCGGGGAACTCTAGCCACCAAAAAGCCAGCTGGGAGACCCAGCCCAGCCTGTGGCCCAAGGTGCTCTGGCTTAAAAGCCAGACGTCCTCTCCTGGATACTCCTGGCCTGTAAGCACAGAACATCTTGACCACACAACCCTTGCCCCTAGTGTTGCACGTTGACATTACCTGGAGCCTTTCCACACCAGTCCAGGGATCCCTGAGACAGCCCAGGAGGCCCCCCAAAGCACCTGCACCCAGTCCCATCTTGTTTTCCCTCCCTCCCCACATTCATCTCCCACTCAAATGCAGCATGCATGGTCTTTCTCTTCTGACACCACCCCCAGTGTCATTTGGGAACCATAACCCAGACTCAGTAAGAATCATAAGTATAATTAGCTCCTGGAGGAGAGGGGCCAGTGGCATAGGCAGAGTCAGACTGGGGGAGGGTGGGAGCCTGGGGAGGGAGGTGTGAGGCTCTGGTGCGATTCCTCCCCAGCTGTCTCTGCCTGGAATCAAAGAGCCAGGAATCCATGACTGCAGAGAGGTGGGAGCCGCTGCCCCCGACCGAAGCCCATCAGAACAGCTCTTCTGGGCCTGGTGACATGGAGTCCTCCCCAGCCCTCCCCCGGAAACTGACAGCTCCTGGGGCTGGGAATCTACCAGGCACAGATCCCCTCCAGATTCCACAGATGCAGATAAAAGTCAGAATAGAAAGAACCAGCTCTGAGAGGGGCAGATACAGATGTGGCCATCAGAGCCCCAGATGTGGCTCAGCCATGGCTGCTGCCAGGACTGCTGTGGCTATGAACAGGAATGCAGACCCAGATGGGAATGGGGATGGGGGCCAGAGGAGGGGACAATGCACAGAGTTGCTCCAGGAGGGTTGCAGCTCTGAGAAGGAGAGAGGTCTAGTGGCTGACTTTGCAGAAAGATTCAGCCCGGTCCCGGGGCCAATAGATTCTTGCAGATGAATCCTCCACTCTCATCCACCCCAAGCCTGTTACCCTCATTCTACACTCCCCTCCTATTCCTGATGCCCTTCTCCTACCTCCGCCTCTAGCCGCAGGATCAGCTTCACTGATGGTGACCCTGGGGTCCTCCTTGGGTACCTCCTGCCACAGAGGGGAGGGCAGCAATGCTGCCTCTGCGTCTGTCTCTGGGAAATGGAGGGATATGTCAGTGTCAGCCCGGCAGGTCAGCCTCTGTCCTAAGCCCCGCTAATACCCAGCATTCCAGGTGCCATAAAGACGAAGGGGCCCACGGCCCTGCTCATGAACACCACCAGCGATAAAACTCCCTATGCCATCACTCACGAGGCCCATTTACCTCCCACTTGATTTTGAATGTTCATCTCAAGAGACGTTCGCAAAGCGCTAACAGCAGGAAGGTTGCAGAATATAATCGGTGCCTTCTAGGCCTTGCCCCTCTGACAGAGCACCTCCAGGGAGCCGCCTGCCAGTGAATGGAAGAATCAGGAGGCCACAGGCAGCCAGCAGAGGCTACGTGGGAAGGGGCCGGGGAGTTCCACTTTGCCCAGCCCCCGCCTCTGGGTGAGCTTGGCCTGTACCCCAGCCAGGCCCCATCCAGGTCCTGTTTGCCAAAATAAGGAGACCAGCCCACGCTCAGCTATTCTGGGAGGATTAGCTATCTCAACACAGAACATCTCTCCTAGGCAGGAAGTTTTCTTTAAATAGACCCTCCCATTGCAGGATGGGCCATCGCCTTTGGTCAAGCCTTGGGGGAGGGGAGGGGAAGGAAGAAAGCTGTCACTGTCCTCTCTTAAGGAGCCAGAGCGGCAGCTCTGGAATTGCCGGGTCCCCCCACCTCGGCACTTCTCTTTGGCATCCCGTTCATCTGCAGCTTTGGGATCCACTGGCCTCTGAGTGGAAATTTTAGGACTGGGTCCCTCAGCATCGCTCTGTCCCTTCCATGATCTCCAGCGATAGCCTAGTGCATTTACCACAGAAGCAAAATCTCTTTCAGAAAAATTCACCCCCTTCTTCCAGTCTCCTCGAAAGAGCCAGACTAATACTTCCTAAGTACTTACTGTGTGCCTCACAGGCTTGGACGCATCTAATTTCATCTTTACAACTCTGCAAGTGTAGAAACACCACCATTCTCTTAAACACGAGGGAACAGCCTCAGAGAGGAAGAAATAATTCACCTGAGGTCACACAGCTACTAGACAATGGGGCAGGGGCAGGACTCGAACTCAGGTCTGAGTCCCCAACCTGCGCTTTCTCTTCCACGTCACACTCCACCTGAGAAGGCAGGAGGCTGGACCCTGAGTGGGCAGAGGAAAGAGACAGAGAGGCTCACACAGCACCTCCCTCACAGTCACGCTCCAGCTGCGACTCACCTGGCTGCCTTCCTGACACGTAAGCATCCGGCTTCACACCTGGACTCACAAATCTTCCCACAGCCCAGCAAGCTGCGGGGTAGCCATCGCTTCCCCTTCCTTCACCAGAGGGGAGTAAATGGCTTTTAGAGTTCCACCTGGAATTTAGAGATTGGTAAGGATTGTCAGTGTCAAATGGGTTTAAATCAAGGCAGACTCCGGGGAAGAGAGGAGACTGTGGCCCATTTACAAAGAAGTGAAATTCTTTGTGCAGAAAGGAGGGAGAAGAAAGCCCCAGAACAGTGAAGGGATGGATCAAAGGTTGGAGAACTGGGCCCATCACGGCGGGGAGGGAGTGGGAGCGCCAGGAATGACACACACTCCGTGGGGCTCAGTGGCCATCTGCAGTTCTCCCATCCAGAGCCCCGAATCCCCAGATCCCCGCGGGGGCCGCAGCAGCCCTCCTCACGCGGTCTACTCCGCATTCCTCACATTCTTTACGCTCAATTAAGGAGAAATAATCAGGGGAGTAAGCAAGGCCGCAGCAGGGCGGCCATGCCCCATACTGGCGTCACCACGTGTGCGGAAACAGCCCGCCTCGGTCAAGCCAAACTGGAGCTGGGACCCAGGGGCCTTCGGGGGAATGAGGAAGGCAAGTGATGAGGACAAAGGTGGCTCTCTGTGCCGCACAGAGACAAAAGAGGGTGAAGGAAGTGGGAAGGGAGTGGAAGCAGGAAAGAAAAGGAGACAGAAGGCCAGGTCAGAGCAGAGGGGAGGTGTGCAGCTGGAAGACCTCAGCCAGCCTTTTCTTAACCGTGTCATTGCTTTACCACAATCACAACATTGTGTCCACATCACCATCTTCACCATCATCAGATGCCCTCTGAGACGGTCCTGGATGCATAGACGGTTGTTGCCTTCACCAGTTAGTGGCATGTCATAAGAATAGTACCTCCCTGTGACCTTTAAAACTTTCTGCCCATGGTCTGCAGGGGATGCCATTCTTGACCCCAGTGGAATCTGAGCATCTTTTCCTCCACTTGGGCCCAACAGGCCTGGTCAGTCAAGCAAAATCGTACTTCCACAAGCCTCTATCCGAGGGCTGCCTCCACCCCACTCCCAAGCCCCACTCCCACAAAAGCACCCCCCCCGACATCCCCGGCAGACCCAGAGTCTCCTCTGGGTTCCTCCTTCGCTGGTACATGGAACCAGGACAGATCTTATGCTGTTTTGTAATTTTAGGCGTGTTTGTCTACATCCCCACTGGAATGAATAACAACTAAACGAATGATCATTATTATTTATCGAGCATGTTCTATGCGCCACGCACTGTGTTTGCACCTGATAGAGCACGTCATCTGATCCTTTTAACGTCCCTAGAGGTCGTTATTATTATTAGCCCCCATTTGCCCGTGAGGAAGTTGAGACTTAGAAAGGTTAAGTAACTTGTCCAAAGTGATCCAGCTAGTAACTCAAGGAGGAGGAACTTGAACACAGGATTGTAAAATGCCCAGACCCATGATGTTTATCTAACGCTGAGATGTTTGAGCACAGGGTCTGTATTTAGCCTTGTTCAGCACTATATGGCGAAGAATAGGTGCTCAGTGTAGGATGGAGGGATGGAGGGATGGATAATGTGGGCTTTACAGAGTTTCAGCAGTGGAACTGGACCAAGAGCTCTCTTCCCACCTCCCTTATCAATGGATCGAATTTGTGAGATGATTTGTTAGACCAAAGACCCACTATGCTCTTTATTGGGTCTACTTTGGAGCTTCAGTCTATGACCATATCCATGCCCAGTCTGTGGCCACTTTGGGGTCTCAATCTGTGGTCAGAGGTAGGAGCCAGCTTATAATCAGGGTGGGAATCAGCGTGGGCCCAGCGTACGGGATCAGTCTGTGGCCGGTGGATGTCTGAGGAAGGGAATACCTCTCTGCAAAGCTGACTTGCAGCTGAGTAGAGAACGGGACAGTCTCGAGCCAGCGCACCTTGCTCCTGAGCACTTAGAGGTGGATGACACGTGTGAGAGTAACTGGGAGTGTGGGATCGTCCGGGCCAGAGTGCCCTGGGAACGGGGGTAAGAGGATGCAGCCACTCGGCGAGCGCCATGCTGTGAGTCCCACATACGTGTGAGCGTGTGGTATGGCACGTGTGTGTGCTCTGTGTGTGTGGCGGGGCGACAGGGGCTGGGGAAGCTGGGAGAGACAAGCACACACCTGTAATAACATTGGCTTCAGACGCTAGGAGAGAAGAAATTCCCCCAACTGTTTTATCAGAACCCGAGTTACCAAATTACGTTGTTGTTTTAAATTTGAGCTTCTCTGCCTGCAAACGGGCGTGGGGGGTGGGGGAAAGGGGTTGGGGATCTCAGGTTCACGAGCTTAATGCTTGGCTGGGCCTGAAGCTCCACTTCCCCACCCAGCCCAGGCTCCCAGAGCTCCCAGGCCCTGTGAACAAAAGTCTTCTCTCTTGGGGCTTTGAAGTGGAAACACTAACTGCTCCCTTTAATTAGAAAGAAACCCCCTATTGTTCCTGCTTTATTACTGATGGATGAAGATTGTGGGAGGGGGTTGGATTCTGAAGAGCAGCAGTGGGGTACGGGAGGAGGGAAGGGGACACGAAATCTCTGTTTAAAATAGAGAATCTCCACACTGTCTCCATGCATCACACCAGATCTCTTTGTCCATTCAATCAACCACGATTTTACAGGACATCCAGACTTTGATTCGATGTTATAGGAAAGATAGAGGACAGGGTCTCAGCCCTCAGAGAGTTTATAATCAAGGTAAGGGAGGCAGGGAAGGGGGACAAGAAATGAAAGATAATTGACACTAAATCAGTACTGCCAATATAAGCAAGAAGAATTTAGGATACATAGAGCAGGGAGATAGTCCCATAAGATAACCTCCTAAGAAAATTCAGGGGCAGGGGGTGGGTGGGAACCAGGGACTTGGGCTGGATGCTGCAGACTGGAGAGAATCGACAGAGAGTCTAGGAGAGGGTATCCCCACTCCAGGCAGGGTAAATGGTCCGTGCAAAGGCAGAGAGGTAGGAATGGGCACCTCGTCTTTGGGGGACTGTAAGCAAATGGGTCTGGTTGTAGAGGAGGGTGCAATGCAAGGAACTGCAAGAAATCAAGTTGCATAGTGCAGGTGTAGCAGAGGAGTGGAAGACTTTGAGAGCACATAGAGGACAATGGCCTTGATGAGATAACTGGGGAGCTATTGGCTCTTCTTGAGCAGGGGAGTGACCTGATAAATGGTGGCCCTCGGGGAGATGAAGCTGATAGCCCTGTGCAGCAAGGCACGGAGGGGAGACAGAGGAAGGGCGGGGAGACCCATTGAGGAGCTCCTGGGGAAACCCAGGAAATGATGGCTTAGACTAAGGTGACGTCAGTGGGACCAGGAAAGAAAAGGTGAGTCGGGGATGGATTTCAAAGGAAGAAATAAGATGTGCTGACAGAATAGATATCAGGGGATAAAAGGGTGGGAAGAGTTAAAGATACTTCCGAAACCTCTGGTCTGGGAGACTAGGTAGTACTGGAGGGGGAAAGAGGGTAGAAGCCCTCTAGGGGAAGTGAGGGACCAGAGAAGTAAATAAGCAAGGCCCCCAAAAGCTTTATTCTCCCTTCCAGATGCCAAAGATGCCCTGAACTCAGTACTCAGAGGATAGCAACTCCAGGGCAGGGAAACTTTGTTCCCTGTGACAGGGAATGCCATTAATGAAAACAACAACATTTGTACAATCTTTTTTTCATGCACTTCAAAGCGATTCACACCTGTGCCTCATTTGACCCTCCAAAGAACCACAGCAGGTATCATTATCCCCATCTTGCAGATGAAAAAACTGAGTCCCAGAAAGGCTGAATAACTTACTCTAAGTTACCCACCTAGTTAAGGGCAGAGCTGGGTGCTGAAGCCTTCTGCCTTTCAGCTCAGAACGCCTCCCAATGCCTGTTGGCAGCCCAGGGGAAGGGAGGGGACTGGAGCTGCATGTGCCCTGCGTCACTGGGGGCAAGGACGCTGAGAGTCAGAGAGAGGGTCCACGCCGGACTTCAACCGCACCTCCAGCCTGCTCGTCACACTCACATAGGGCGTAAGTCGGGAGCCCAGAGTTGGAAACGCCAAGTCTAATCAGACCTCACAAGCCCACAGATGGTTTGAATCAACGTGCTACCTTGATAGGAATAATGAGGAATCCTGAAGACAGTCTTATGCCAGCTCCATCCATCTGGACAGAGAACCTCATCTTCCACAAGAATTATGCCATCCAGGGTCCCAGTGCCCTCCAAGCTGGGCAAATTCCTCATGGGAAAGTCCCCAGGTCCCACATCACACCTGCTCCCCAGGTCCCCCCCCCCCAGCAGAACCTTCCACAGATTTTCCAAAATCTCTGGCCTCAGGTTCTGATTTGACAAACTCTGACTTCCTAGGCCTTTCTTGAGGCTGAAAATGGTTCCTAGGGAGGAATGGGGGACCATGGGTTACACAGCCAGGGAAAGGGCTGTGAGGTGACATCATGAGGTGGGTGGGTCCGGACCCAGACAAATGCAGAACCAGACAAACGTCCCACCCACTTCCTGGCACAATGAGTAGCCCCGGTTTCATTGTTTCATTCATTCGACATGACAAGTATCGTCAGGACACTTCCTTTGATGGGACAACTGACCTAGGGCACCCAAATCTCATGAAGCAGAGGGTTAGTCAATCCATGAGGTCACAGAGTCCCAGGACCAGAACCAGACCTATGGTTTAGAATAACCTTGCCTCTTACTGGGGTAGCCCTTTGGAGCCAGGCCCTCAGAATGGCAGCAGTGGCCCTTCCGTAGGGAAAGCTTAGGTTTGGGATCTTCACTGTCCCCACACACAGGAGGCCCTGTGGTCAGGGACCAGCTTTAATGAAAATCTGGCCCTGCCCCACCCCCTTGCCTAGCAAAGTTTAATCTGAAGTTTAAAAAACAATGAAGTTAATTTTTAAAAACCTTTCATTGAGTTCCATGAGACCCCTATTAATTTTATTGTTTCAATAAAGCATTTATTTAATTGTCTCCAGAAGGGCCCTGTTAAATGCACAGATGTAACCTGAGTCAGAAGGAAGGGAGCTCCTGGGAGCCTTTTTCTCACCCTGTCCCGTTAGCACATTAGCAGGATTCTGTTATTGGATTAGCTGATTGTCACCTTAAAAGTCACAATGTAGAGCCCTGAGGGAGAGACACAAGGCAGGTAAATTCCTGGGAAGCAGTTCGGGTCACAGTTTCCGGAAGCAGGAAGCCAGGCTCACGATAAGGAGACTGGGTTTGGTTAAGACAGAAGGAGAGGATTTCTTTCTGCTGATGAGGAAACATTTGTTACTTAGCCTCTGGCAAGAGGCAACTACACCTGAAAAAAAAATCAGAGGACAAGCACATTACAAGAGATATGGTGTCCAAACCACAGGAGGGGAAGGGCTCAGCTTGAGCCCTCTGGAAGCTCGCTGGAATGTCAAGTTCAATCAATCCACAATTATTTAGTACTGAGTACCTGCTAGATGCTGCCACTACTTGGCGACTCGAGCAAACAGCAGTGCACAAAACACAGACCCTGATCTCATGGTGCTTACAGTCTAATGAGGGGAGAGACAGACAACAAAAAAGTAAAAATATAACAGACATATCAAGATAATTTCAGATGACAAATGCTCTGCAGACAGAACAGAGTAATGTGGTAGAGAGTGGGCAGAGGAGGCCTGTCTGATGAGATGACATTTGAGCCAAGACTTGAATATACAGAGAAGGAGCCACAGGAGGGAAGAGCTTTCCCTCCTGAGAAGAGCTTTCCAGGCAGAGGGAACAGCAAGTGCAAAGGTCCTAGGGCCACATTTTGGGAGGAGCATTATCAAACAACTAAGTAACCAGGCGAGCATGATCTGGGAGAGGCCCAGGAGACCCTCTTACACAAAGAAGATTTCAAGAAATACCTCAGGACAGAGACTCATCGTTCATGTTTGTGTCCCTGGTTATTTGCTTGATGTCTAACACAGAGTAGGCGACCAATAAACGTAGAATTGAAAGGGGGGAAAGGAATGAGAGGAAGGGGGAGATTGAACATTTAGAGGGTGCTTCATTTAGTCAGATTACTTTTTAATTCAACAGCCAATTAAAAGAGAAAGAAGAGGGGGGAAAAAAAGGCTCAGTTTATATGCTAGGTCATTCGTTATCAAGCTAAAGGAGGCTCAGGGAAGGAAGGCATGGGGATTATACTTCTAGGTCCATCTAGGAGACTAAAGTGTAGTTGAAGAAACAGTAATAGTAATCAGTCCTTGGGCTTCCCTGGTGGCGCAGTGGTTGAGAGTCCGCCTGCCGATGCAGGGGACACGGGTTTGTGCCCCGGTCTGGGAGGATCCCACATGCTGTGGAGCGGCTGGGCCTGTGAGCCATGGCCGCTGAGCCTGCGCATCCGGAGCATGTGCTCCGCAACGGGAGAGGCCACAACAGTGAGAGGCCCGCATACCGCAAAAAAAAAAAAAAAAAAAAGTAATCAGTCCTAAAATTATTATAGGCCCTGCTTTGGAGCTTACAAAATGCTTTTGCATACATTTACTGTTTCTAACAGCCATGTGCAATAAAAAAATAACAATATTAATCAATATTTAACTAATTGCCTATAGACTGTGGCACCATGCTAGGTGATGGGGATATGCCAGAAGAGAAATACAACAAGGCCCTGCTTTCACGGAGTATACAGTCCAGAGTAGACCGATTTCAATCGAATGACACAAGTGAGAGAAATGGCAACTGCGATGAGTGTTGCAATAGACAGGTACACAGGGTACAAGAATCCATCCTGGGGGTGGTCAGGGAAAGCTTCTTTGAGCAGGTGTCTTAAGACCTGAGCTCTAAGGATGAGTGGAGTAACTCGGCAAAGAGGGGAGATAAGAGTGTTCTGAGCAGAGGGCACCGTAAATGGGGATAGAGAGCAAGGTGCAAATGAGGAGCAGGGGAGGGTAAACGGGCCTCAGCAGAGACAGGCAGGAAGGGCACAGGGCAGGCGAAAGTGGGAGAGGTGGGCAAGGCTATAGCATGTGGGGCCTCAGAAAACATGAAAGAAGGTTTGTCTTTGGCCTATAGGAAACTAGAAGCCAATGACAGTTTTAAGTTATCTTCAGATATTTGAAGAGCTGTCCTGAGGAAGACAGTTTAGATTTACTATGATCAAATAATGTCTTGGCTACCTATAAGAAAGTGAGTTTGTCCATCATGGGGCTGGGGGTTGGGGTGACTGGGCTGTCCCAATGTCAGGGAAGAGTCGTACTTTAGTCAGGAGATGGTCAGGATCAGTGACTCCAACTTTTTCACCATCAAGGATTCCTTTTATGCATCCTGCTACCCCACAAACCCCAGATTTTTTAAAGAGTCTGCCTACCAGAGTACATTTCCATAACATAATTTCTCCCCCAATTTTTCTTAATTAAAAAACCAGTGTCACTCATCAGCACAAGAGACCCAAGGCATGACATAATTCTGGCCACAAGCAAAGAAAGTCAATGTTTCCCTTGACTGGGCAAACTTACCATGAAATATTTCCTATAGGTTTTCTGGAATATTGACAATAGCTCCCCCTTCCCCAATACGTTTACAGACTCCTGAAGACCTTTGGCGTCCAGGCTGAGAACTACTATTTGATGATCATACCCAAGGTCTCTTCCAACAAGGGGACTCTGAACCGTGATGTACAGCCTCCTCGTGGTCAGACATTTGGGGAATGAGCAATGGACGTGAACTAAAGCAGTCAGGGAAAGCTTTCTGGAAAAAGAAAGTCTCGGGGTGGGCCTTGAAGGATGGGCAAGCTTTGGATAGGTGGGGAAAGGATGTCATCAGGCAGGAGAAGCAGAGAATGCTCTAAGATGGGTGAAGCAACCAGTCAGGCTGCAACACAGCATCAGGAAGTACTCGTGGAAACAAGAATAGGAGAGGTAGGTTGCAACTGACTCTAAATGCCAAGCTAAATTATCCTCCAAATCATGGGGAATCATCAACAATTTTAGAACAGAAAAATGATGTGTTGGAAGCAGTGTTTTTGGCAGATGTATCTGGTGCCCATATATGCTTTGAGATGGGAGGAGAACATCGAGGGGACACAGTCAACAGACCAGATGTGTGAGGAAGAGCCTAGACTGGGGAGGAAGGCTGTGAGGAAATAAAGGGGCAAATCCAAGAGACTTTTTTTTTTTAAGCACAGGATTTAAATTTGGGTTTGGAAGCATCAAAGAGACTGAGGTGTCTTGGAGCCTGCCGGTGCAGAAATGAAACAGTCACCAAGGGAAAGCCTGTGGGGGGAAGGAGATGATGAGTGCGTGGGGCACCTTAGGGCGTCTTTGCACGCAGCATCCTTCACAGTGGTTACCTCTGCAGGTGGGGTTGGAGGGGCAGGCAAGGTGGCTTTCATATCTTATGATATATAATCTCTTTTAATGGAGGGATTTTGTGTAATTTTTACTTCCTTTTGGTGCTTTTTGGAATTTTTCAACTAATTATTTTAATTCCATGCAGACACCCAGAGTCTCGTTAACCCTTTGTAAACCATCTCCTCTGCAGGGAAGGGGAAGGGGAGAATGATTTACAGAGTCTGCTGGGGTCCCTGAAAAACACATCATAGGAGTTTAGTCTCAGCTCCTGAGTCTGCCTCTCCCTGGGAGGGGGGTATGTGTACCTCTTTCAGTGTCTCCCTCCTTCTCTCCCCACTGCCTTGTGACCCCATCAGGACTTGCCGCTGTCCTTGAAAGGCTCAAACATCATCAGACACCCATCTTTGAAGCAAGTTTGCAGCACTGAGCTTGGAAAGACTGACCTTGGGGGTTTTATAGCTGAAATTAGCCCAGCCCAGACCATGAACTAAACAACGGACACAGGACGGAAGATGCAAGAGTACAGCTCTGCCATCAGCATCTGTGTCCAAATCCCAGCTCTGCTGCAAGTTATCTAACGGCTCTATACATCAATTTTCTCATCTTGAAAATTGGAGATAATAATAGTATTTATCTCTGAGAGGTATTAAGTGGGTTAAATGATGATGAAAGGCATTTAATGAGTATACTCTATCATTAGAGTCAATAAGAACAATAAAATAGCAAATCTTTATGACCAAACTTTGTTGCTTGGAGGCAAAAATCACCGTAACGCGCTTCCATCTTGGTTCCCACTGGGGGCACTTACTTGCCTCTGCTGCTCCTTTTGACAGGAATTTTTCTTTTCTTCCCCAACCAACAAAGAGCTGAGAGAAGACCCGAAGCGGGGTCTGAGTTGCTGCTTCCTGATGTCATGGTAGTCTGCTCTGCCACTTAAGATTTGTGTGACATTCGACAGATTCCCTAATCTCATGAACCTCAATTCCCCCATCTATAAAATGGGTGTAGTGATACTGACCTCACAGTACGTGTCAAGAGGTTAGACGGTTCCTGGCGCACAGCAGGTGTTCAGTACATGATAACTGTCCATCAGGGCTCCAGGTAGGGGCCAGCTCTTACCTGCCCCAGACCCTGCACAGTTCCCTGTGTCCCTAACAGCTGACGGCAAATCTTCCCAATTACACGGTAAACTCCTCAGGGCAGAGGCAGGGCCAAGGCCTCTTTAACTGTAAGGAACAGTCTTCTTTCTGGGCCTGGGTCCAGGCCAGCCTCCCGGGGCAGCTGGGGAAGAGGGAGAGAATTGTGAGCCTTCTGGAGGTCCAAGACCAGATGCACAAACTCAACAGCCCCTCTTTCTTCTTCTTTTTTCTCTACTTTCCAAACCACAGCCCTGAGGCTGCTCGAGAAGAACTGGTTCTTTCTATTTGACTATGGCCTGGGAGAAAAGTTGCCCCATTGACTCAGGGCACATTTGGCTTGGTCAGAGAAGGTGTGAATTGTTAGATCGGATCACCTGGCCCCTATGCTCCCATTCCTATCCCTCTCCCCTGCAAAGGCCTCTGGACAAAGGCAAAGGCCTCCTCTCTACCACCCCCTGCCACCAGAGTCCACCCATCACCCATTGATCCAGGGGCCAACTCTTCATCCCTCTACCTGCTTCTCCATCTGCCCAGGGAACAGAGACCCTAGGGTTTAGCCCTCCCCTGGCCTGGGTCCAACGCCAAGGCAGCCGCCTCCCTCCTTCCCCTAGGTAATGGCTCTAAACAGGTACCTCTCAGCCTTCTCTGTCCTCAGCCCCACGCCCCCAGCTCCTCCAATCAAAGGAACCAGTGAAGGGAGAGGACACACATCCCAGACATCCAGGAAAGGGAGAGAAAGAGAAGCTGTCACAGAGCATCTCTCTGGGCTGGTAGGTGAAGCTAAGCAGGAGGGAGGAGGGGTGAAGAGCGAGGCTGGCTCGGGGAGGGAGACTCTGGACCACAGATCTGGAGGCCCAGACAGACAGAGACCAGCACGGGCAGGGAGAGCTCTCAGCCCAGAGGGCCTTTTTGTTTCTGGGGTCCTGGAGAGCCTCACCCTCTGCCAGGGTCATGGAGCCAAAATGGCTCACGTTCCCAACTTGAGACCCACAGAGAGGAACTAAGCTCTTTTCCAGAAACGGGTGGAAAGATCTTTCCTGAGCCACGGCTTTCTGTCTCTGTCTTTGTCTGACTACCCTCAGGATTCAGGGGCGTTTTTCTCTCTCTCCATGTTTCTGCATCTTTGTCTATCTTCTCTCCTCTCCTCTCTCTTTCTCTCTCTGCCCCCCATCTCTGTCTCTGATCATTTCTTGGGGACTCTGCCTTGGGGCTCCCGCTCTCCAGTGTGTAGGAAACCTGACCCTCATCATCTGTTTTTTATATTTTGGAAACGTCAGCTTCACTTCCTACCTGAGGGAAGGGGGGGTGGGGGCTCAGGCTGCCGGCTCCACCCCTTTCCCTCCCCCCTTCCTTTTCGGAGCCCATCCCCTCCCCCAGCTCCTTGCCCCAGGGAGGACAGACCAAGGCCTTCCCTGTGCTTGGTCACCGTGGCACCAAGAATCAGGACTTGATTCATAGTCTTCCCTGTGCAGCTCACCACGGGCTGGGGGAGGCAACGAGGCCTCTTCTGCTCCACCACTGGTTTACTGATTCGGGAAAAAGTGAAAATTCCAGACGCAGAGAGAGCCCAGGAGGCTGAGAGATTTCACCAGTGGAAACCAGGAAGGAGAGTAGTTAAAGTCATTTCTGCCTCTAGGCAGAGTTATGGTTAGCTGTCTAACATGTTGTCACAGATGTTTATTTGTTTAATATCATCATTAATACTAGCTACAGATTACCCATATTGAGGGCTTAGCTTGTGCCAAGCACTTTTTACGTCTTTGCATTTCATTCACTCAACAGCCTTACGGAGTAGGCACTACTATCATCTCCCATTTTCTGCATAAGAAAACAAATACCCAGAGAAGTTAACTAACTCACCCAAAGTAACTCGAATAATGAAATGTGAACCCAGGTGTCTTTGACTCCAAATCCCAAAGCTCTTTGCTCTACATCAAGGTTTCCAAGACCTGAGAAATGTATTTCGTACATTTCCTTTTAAAGAAAATAAATCCACAAAAACTCTAAGAATAGACCTTCAAGGTCCCAGGGACCCGTGTATCCCGGTTGGGGAAGCAGTATCTGTAATTCACTATTTTCTGGGAGACCCTGAAAAACCAGCTAGCAAAGATGACACAGAAAGGCTACAAGCAGGCATTTCAGGAAAGGGAACCGGGAGGGCCACAGGGGAAAACACTAATGATGGCTGCAAGTCAGAAGCCAGTGCAGGCGGCGGGCTGGGGGAGTCTGGTTCTGTGCAGGGAAATGAAAAGGGGGTCACTGGGCCAGGTGGAGGGCTGGGGCCAGCTCACAAAGGCCTGAAGGCCCAGTTCAATTTATCCTCCAGGTTGCTGAGCCGGAGAATGATACTCCAAAAGAGGTCTTTGAGACCTGGGCTGGAGGGAAAAGGTAGACAATAAAGAGGCTACTGGCCTTGCCAGGTCTTCGAGACAGGGCGGATGGGCGGACCGTAGATCTGGATCCTCAGCCAGAGTTCTGTGTCTTTTTCAGTTCTTTGAAATGATGATTCCACTCCTTGGGTGGCAAAAAAAAAAAAAAAAGAAGAAGAAGAAGAAAAAGCAAACAAGTACAATTTGGTTAAGAACTCAAGAAGCTGCCAATTCAGAAACTCTAATCTGTTCAAAAAGTTCAATCCCTTTTTTTCAGAGTCCAAAAACCTATTTCCATCAAAGATTGTATATGTCTGTATGTCTGAGAGCTGGCAAGGGAGACAGAGTGAGTGTGAGAACGAGTGCTGAAATGCCTTCGTTCCTGTGTGTGTGAGGCCACTGTTCCGTGGGCTCATGTGTGTGCATTGTATGTATGTACACTCAGGCCTGTTTCTCAGGCCCTGTGTGCGCTGAACTTTCAAACCATAACAGAAACACTGAAGCTTGGCAAAGATATCACAGGAACAATTATCTAATTTCAGAACATGTTATTATAATACCTACACGATGTGTAACGAACTCAACAATGTTCATGTTATATTCACCAACTCCGAGTTATAGATTCTCAATGCCAAGTCCTACCTAGGAGGCTCCTCCAAGACCCTAGAGCAGAGCAGGCCCCAGAGAAAGCTCGTTAAGGAATATTCCCCCCACAGTGGATTCCTTGGGGATCAGGAGGTTTGGCTAATAGATACCAAGAGATCTTTGGAAGGGGGGCAGAGCCTATCTTGAAATGGCAACTCTGTCCTCCCAGAATCCCCATTCCTCCCCAGCAAAGGAGCCCTGGAACTGGTAAGGAAATGGCCATATTAGGGTCACAGAGGTAGAGAGGCTTTCCCTGACTCAGCTGTCGGCCAGGGGGGCCCCATGATCCGCCAGGCTCCCCTCTTCCCCAGGCGGCTAGATTGGACTATAGCTGTGTGAGGGGAATGTTTGCTGTTTGCTGCTGCTCCCTGTTGACTTTAGCCAGTAGCTCTGTTTACAAACCCAGGTTGGTTTTCCCAGCACAGTTAATTAGACCAAAGACATCTGGTGTGAGGGCTGGGGAGGGCATCTGCTCAGAGCCTTCCCCCTACACCCAGCAGCCAAGGGCCAGGGCAGGGCAGAGCAGCTAAACAGGACCAGACCAAACTCCACCAAACCCAAGGTCCTCAGGAGAATCGTGGCTTCTCTCAGCCCTCTCATGTTTTCTAAGTTAGACTGGGCCCCAGCTCTCCGAGTCTTAGGGGACCCCAGGAGTCAGGATTGGTTGTCCCTTCATCAGTGGGATCACAGGCTGGAGATCAAGAATTCAGTGCTGTCCTCTGCCCTTCCAGGTCCAAAAGAACCGGCCAGAGATTCCTGTCCCCTCCCTCATCACAGAGACTGTGCTTTCTGTCGGAAGGCCAGAACCTCTTCAGCCTCCTAGAGGAAAAATTTTCTAAGCCCTCCACCTCCTCCCTGACTGCTCTCCAGCCAATCTCTGACACTGCGGGGCGGAAAGAGATTAACCTGTAGAGGACCAGGAGGCAGGAAGGTGCCCAGGAAGGTGGGAGGATCTAGGTGGACAGTTCCTGGGCGGTGGGGAAGTGGAGGGCTGGGAGGGGGAGGGGCAGCGGCTTATCTCTCCCAGGAGGGGGGAGCTCACTCCAAACAACTAATGCACTGGCGTGTGAAAGCTCCTCAATTAGCACTAATGATGCAATCAGGGAGGGAGGAGGAGGGGCCAGAAGTTCTGGTGGAGTCAGCACCTACTTACACACGCGGTATACACTCCCTTCCTCGGACACAGTAGCCCCTTCAGATACACTAATGCACACACTCCAGAGACAATCTGGACCACGCACGTCCGTGGGTACAAAGGCACTCTTTGTAAATTACTAGCACGAATATGGTTCGTGATCCGCTGCTAACCGCGTCTGACTGCGGGGATCCCGGGGCAGCGGTTCCACCTGGGGCTTCGGGGACAAAGAAAATCAGAAAACTTGGTAGAGGAGGTTGAAGAGGGCATCTCCGAAAACTTCAAGATTTTTCTTCGGATCCCAGAGTTCCCGTCCCACCCGCGCTCGCAGGTGCCAGCCCCTCCCTCAGCGCCGCCTCCCCATCCCCCGCCCCCGAATCCGGGACTGAGCCAGGAGCCGCCACCCGCAGTCCCACTCGCGGGAGGCGGGACCCACGCTCCTTCCCTGCGCCCAGCCCGCCCCAAGGCCCCGGGTGCCCGGGAGGGCGCTCTGGGACCACGCGGATCCTCAGCACCCCGGACCCAGCTGCTCGTCCCCTCCAGAACCCGTTACCCGCTGGCCTCGCCCCTTCATCTTCCCCCCCACCCTGCCCGGCCGGCTCCGTTAGCCGCCTCTCGGTCCCGTTATCCGGCCGCCCCGACCCCATTATCCGCCCTTGCGCTGGGCCCGAGCCCCCGCGCGTCCCGGGGCCGCTGCCGCCCCCTCCCTTTCTCGCCGGCCGGAGCTCGGGGGCCGCGGGCTGGGCAGGGCCGGAGCCGCCTCCGCGCCGCTTCCCAGGCCCGGACGGCCGCGGGAGGAGGTCCCGCTGTCAGTCAGCGGGGAAGGCCGGGCCGGGCAGCCGAAGGGGGCGGCGCCGAGGATGGGCTCTGGCCGGGAGCTGGGAGGCGGAGGCGGAGGGGGCGGGGGCGGGGGCGGGGGCGGGGGCCGGGGCGGCTCAGGGCCTTATAAGCGGCGGGGGCAGGGCGGGAGGGAGGCAAGTGTCAGGCCGATGTGCAGCCCGCGAGGGGCCGGGGTCGGGGCCGCCGGGGCCATGCGCGCGGGCTGGGCAGGGGACCCGCGGGGCGCAGAGCGTAGCCGCTTCGGAGCCTGAGCTTCCCGGGGCCGCGGCCGGGGAGCCGCGCGGGGCCGGCCGGCCGGGGGGAGGGGAGCGATGCGGCGCCGGCGGGCCGCGGTGGCCGCGGGTTTCTGCGCCTCCTTCCTGCTGGGCTCGGTCCTCAACGTGCTCTTCGCACCGGGCTCGGAGCCTCCGCGGCCAGGCCAGTCCCCCGGGCCCTCGCCAGACCCGGGCCCGGGCCGTCGCGGGGGCCGCGGGGAGCTGGCCCGGCAGATCCGAGCGCGCTACGAGGAGGTGCAGCGCTATTCCCGCGGGGGCCCCGGTCCCGGGGCCGGCCGGCCGGAGCGGCGGCGCCTGATGGACCTAGCTCCGGGCGGCCCGGGCCTGCAGCGTCCCCGCCCCCCGCGGGCCCGGCCCCTGCCCGACGGCGCTCCGGGCTGGCCCCCGGCTCCTGGCCCGGGCTCCCCCGGCCCGGGATCCTCCGGCCCGGGCCCGCGCCTGGGCTGCGCCGCGCTCCGCAACGTGTCCGGCGCACAGTACGTGGGCTCCGGCTACACCAAGGCCGTGTACCGGGTCCGCCTGCCCGGCGGCGTCGCGGTGGCGCTCAAGGCGGTGGACTTCAGCGGCCACGATCTGGGCAGCTGTGTGCGCGAGTTCGGGGCGCGGAGGGGCTGCTATCGGCTGGCGGCCCACAAGCTGCTCAAGGAGATGGTGCTGCTGGAGCGGCTGCGGCACCCCAACGTGCTGCAGGTACGAGGGGGGCGGGTGCAGGGATAAGGGTGCTGGCTGGACGTGCCAGTGCTCGACCACTTGGGCTGGAAGAGAAGCCTTGGTTTTAACAGATAAAGAAGCGAAGCCCTGATGACTGCCCAGGTTAAGATAGGGGCAGAACCCGGACAGTGGCAGCTTCCCATTACACCACCCTGCTTGGGTGGGTGACCCGTTACGGAGAGACTCCCGGGTTTCTCAGCTTCCAAACCGTATCTCTTGAAGACAGGACAGAGGGTCCCCAGACTCGGGGTAGGGGTGGGGGTCCATTCGGGCTTAGGACCCTGCTTCTGGCTGGAGCTGGGGTGTTGAGCACCGGGGAAGGGACCCCAGCCAAAACAATGAACAGAGGTCATCCCTGAGTCAGGGTTCCAACTGCAGTGATAGGGTCCCTTTTCTTGTTGGAATCTGAACCCCACTTCTCTCAACTTCCAGTGACTTGTCTGGCTTTGAAGTTGGGGTGGAACTGCAATGGGGTTGGGAAGAGCTAGAAAAAGACCAGACTTGATTCCCAGAGAATATCCCGTACCCCACCCAGAAGCTGCTGAAAGGACTGGAGGGGATTGGACAGTAGGCCAGAAAATGCATGGCCCTTCCCAGAAGAGACCCTGGCCTCAAAGTAGGCTTTAGAAGTATTGAGGAAGCCTCGGGGTCCTAGCTCAATGCTCGGGGGACAGGCTGAGGACCTGAGGGTCTGCATGTCACATTATCTGAGCAAATGTGGCCAAGAGGCTGGAAGATTGAGAAGACCAGATGCCCAGGTTCCTACTAAATGGGACTCTGTCTCTCCCGTTCACTGGGGGACAGGGGAAAGATGAGACCCAACCTTGTTCCCTCCAGGCTAGACTAAGAGAGTGGGCCTCTCATAGTCCCAGCACTGCCCTAACACACCCACTTCCCCCTCTCCCCCAGCTCCCCTCGGTCCTTGAGTCAGCCCTAGGATTAGACGAACCGTTCCCTTAGCACATGTCTGAGCGGACTGAGAGGGGAATCCCTGGCTGCTTTTGGCCCGGTGAGCATAGGATTTGTTCAGACTCCCCAGCTGAGGAACGTTGCCCACACCTTCCACCTCCTAGCCCACTCAAATTAACCTTTCTGCACCCGGCAGAACTGGTCAGAAACCCAGGAATCCTTCCCTCCTTTCCTCAGGAGTGAGTTGGACACCAGATCTGGGTGGGCCTGGCAGAATAGGAGAGAGAAGCCAGAGAGCTGTTTATACTACTGCTGGCTCCCAGTCTCCCTGGGCTACTCCAGCCCTGGTCAGACACACGTTGACTGGGTCCTGGGCCCTGAACTGGTTGCAGAAGGTCAGGCAGAGCCAACAGTTATGGGTGGTTACGCTCCAGTGTCAGCCAACTGTTGCACGGCTGACACTGGAGCTACAGGGAGTGAGCAGTGGGTCACGTGGCCCTTCTAACTGGGAGGATCTTGTTCTCTTTGCTTCCCAGGAGCTCCTGGGAACCTTTTGGAAACCTGGGGTGTAGGCCAGATTCTGAGGCAGTGGAGAAGGTCTTGAGTGTGTTAGCAGGATATTAAGTGTTAGTTAATTGACTCAAGACCCCACCCCCCTCCCTTACGAGGGATTTGAGGTTTGATGCGCTTTCCTGTCTCTTAAGGAACTTCTCCCGCCCTCTCTTACCCCACCCAAACTTCAAGACGAGTATCCAGCTAACCGCCCTCACGCATATGTCAGGCCCCCAGCCCAATGCTGAAGGTGCCAAAGGGGAAAAAATTACAACTGAATAGTTTTCACTCATTCTCTCTCTAGACCGAGACTGGGTTGGCTGTGTTACTCTTACAGGGTCGGAAACTGGGGTTAGTTGCCCTAGGACAGAAGTGTTACAAGATGGAGAGGGTGCCAGGTCCTTTCTGTCAGGGGAGAGGTGAAAAGCTACCATTACGGGGAGGTAGAGCTACCTTGGTGTGAATTTCGGGACTGCCTTGGTATTGAGTCTCCTACATTCGTCCCCCAACCCCCAGGCCAGTATCCCTCTGGCTTCTTCAGCAATGCCACCTCTGCTCCAGGTAAGCCTGCCTGGGGGACTTCCTGCTCAGGAGGCTCCAGTTCTGGTGTGCAGGGAACTAGAAATAATGTTGTTTTAATACGTCTTAATCGTTTAAAATTTCAAAACTGTTCGACTGTTTGCTGAACCGGGGAGGAGCCAGAGAGTGTTTCCCGCTCCCCGAGGCCCCCTCCGCCTCTCTGGCAGCCCTGAAGTTGGTGCTGGTTCTAATAGAAAAGGGCCAGGATAGCATGTCCCACTGGCCCTTCTCAGAGCTTGCTCAGTCCGGGGACTGCCTGGGCGAGATCTCTCCATCCATCTCTGTGACCCCTCCCCAACCCACCTCCCTCTCTCTCTCTCTCTCTCTCTCTCTCTCTGTCTCTCTCTTTCTCTCTCACACACACACGCGCACACACACACACACCACTCCCTCACGTGATAGATGCCTCTATAGCCCAGGGTCAAAGGGCACAAGGGTCTTCCCTCCCCTGCATCACTGTCCTTCCCAGGGCCTCAGGCCTCAGATGGGGCCCCAGGCCTACTTGGGCCCTGATTCTGGCCCTGCTAGAGTATATTTCTTCTCCCAAAGGAACAAAAGATTCGACTGAAATGCTCAGCCTCACGCTTCCTGGAGGGGGGGGGGGGAGTTAATGGTGTCTTTTTATTTTTTCCTGAGGGGTGTTGATTAATACCTCGTTAACAGCGCATTTAACGACCTCTGGGTGTTTAATAACCTTCAGAAGTTTCCCACAAAGGCTCAGACTCTGGGCAAGAAAATGAGAACCAGGCTCCAGGGCTGCTCCTTTTACCTCACCCCTACCTCTGCCCCACTGGGGTCTGGGGTCTCCCTGGGCTGATGTGGGGTGGGGAGGGTAGAGATAGAGGGAAGAAGGGGGCCCCGGGGATTTCCCCCTGACCCCCCCCAAGCTGCAGCCCTACTGATCTGAAAGCGACACCGAGACATGCCTTCCCTCGTGCCAGCAGGACTGAGGTAGCTGGCTCCAGGGACGGGGAGCTGCAAGGGCACTCCTGGGATGGAAGGGAGCATATAAGGACCTGGAGTGGAGCTGGGTACGGTGTGAAGGGTGACGGTGTGCAGGGACATCTAGCCCAGGGGCTTGACTCCCCCGCCGCCTCACCCCACCGGCACCCCCCATCGTGCAGCCCTCCCCTCTTCCCACTCTGGCCCAGACAACTCAGCCTTTGTGTTCCTCCTCCCTACAGGGTGCTGGTTGTTTTGAGCACCGGCTGATCCTTAGCTGATGTGCAGCATGGTGGGAGAGACTGGGAGAAGCAGAGATCTCTGTGGATGCTGGTTGAGGTGTCAGTGACAGAGTCAGGCTGTGCTTCCCAGAAGCCCCTGGCCAGCTGAGCTGTACGGAGCCCCTCCCCCAGATCACATGGAGCGGGCCGGCCCTTGTGACCCTGCCCTCAAAGAACTGACCTTCCCCAGGAACCACCCTTACTACTCCCCCAGTTGATATGGGTGACCCCACCCCACCCTGCCCTGCCCACCAGCTATGCAGAGAACACCCAATGATATGCCCCTTGGATACTTCTTGTTCTGATCGACACTTGTTACCAATCCCAAGGGAGATTGCTTTTCCTCCAGAAAGATCAGGGCAGAGGAAAAATGAGGGTGCCAGAAAGTGAAAATGATGAAGCAAAGACGAGGATTAGAGCAGGGGAGGAGGTATAACATCCATTTGTTGGCTGGGCGATTAGCAAATGGTACTCATGGAAAGAACAAGGCTGTGGAATCAGAGTAACATAAATTTGAATCCTAGCTCCTGCAATTCTTAGCTGTGTGGCCTTGGGGAGGTAACTTAACCTCTCTGAGTTGGTTTCCTTACATGTGAATTGGAGACACTAATAGTACCTACTATGCCCTTTTAAGGTTATTCTAAGAATTGAGTTTTGCTTGTAAAACATTTAGCACAGTGCCTGGCACATGGTTAACACAAGGTGGCCAGACCTGCCCATTTACCTGAGTGGCCAGAGGTAAGGGGCTGATGGAATCAGTAGGAACTCTGGCTGCTGGGACAGAGGGCAGGCTTCCCAGGCAACGTTGCTATTCTCTTCTGGCCCGAGCTGAAGCAGAGACCTAGGGATGGGAGGGTGGGGGGCATGTGAAAACCCAGCCCTTCCTTGTCCCCACTCCCATCCTGTGACCTCATGACCCTCCTGGGCCTCTTCCAGCTCTATGGCTACTGCTACCAGGACAGCGAGGACATCCCGGACACCCTGACCACCATCACGGAGCTGGGCGCCCCTGTGGAAATGATCCAGCTGCTGCAGACTTCCTGGGAGGATCGCTTCCGAGTGAGCAGGGAAGAGGGCCAGGGCCCCGGGCTCCTTGCTGCGATGGTTCTCCCTTAGAAGGCCAGCTCTCCAGAGCAGCTTCAACTCCTCCTCCGTTGAGGGAGAGGGAGGGAAGGATGGAGCAAAGCTGACTCGGCCGTCGGCCAAAGGGTTAAAAAAAGAAACGAGGCAAAGAGGATCCTGAGGTTTTTGTGCTCCTGCCGCCCTGACACACACACTCACACATACTCTCAGCCTGGCTGCAGGAGGGCCAGTGTCCTAGGACTAGAAAAGAGCTTAAGGTCATCTTGACCCTCCCTCTATTTGCATACACTGCACGGAAACCACACCGAAGATGCAGCTTCAGGGAGGATATGCACTATGCCCAGACTGCCCATTTCCCACTTATTCCATGTTACCCTCAGGGTCAGGCCCACCGGGGGTAATAGAAAATCGCTGGCTTGCTCAGTAAGGCCCCAGGCCTCAGTCCTTAGTGAGCTCCAGAGCCTTGAAGAAAAAGGCAAACCCCCAAGCTCAGTCCAGAGCACCAAAGCGGGGAGCCCCCAGGCACCCTCCCAGGAGAGAAGCCGTGAGCAGCCTGGTGTTTGCCCCTCAGATCTGCCTGAGCCTGGGCCGCCTCCTCCACCACCTGGCCCACTCCCCGCTGGGCTCGGTCACTCTGCTGGACTTCCGCCCCCGACAGTTCGTGCTGGTGGATGGGGAACTGAAGGTGACGGATCTGGATGACGCCCGCGTGGAGGAGACACCGTGCACAGGCAGCGCTGACTGCACACTCGAGTTCCCAGCCAGGAATTTCACCCTGCCCTGCTCAGCCCAGGGCTGGTGCGAGGCCATGAATGAGAAACGCAACCTCTACAATGCCTACAGGTGACCTCCATCTCCACTCAGGAAGGCCGGGCCGCGAGGGAGCGGGAGCCCGGGGTGGGGGTGGGGGCTCGCAGGGAGGGAGCCAGCATGGGGTCCAGGAGGCCAGCCAGACGCAGCCATGACCAGCGGAGTAGCAGGGGCGGGGGAAGGCCTCCACCCCTTCAAGAAGGGAACATTCAGGCTCCTGACCATGAGGCTAAAAATAGTCAGCCCCAAGGAGAATCTGGGTTGGGGGTGGCAGCTGGAGGCTTCTTAAAATAGTGTCAGACTCAGAGCTTAGGGCTGGTGGGACAGGCCCTGCCCCTTCCTCCCCTGGCCCTTCACCTCTGGAAGCTCCTCATAGAGCCAAGCCATGGGGCTGCTCTGACACGGGTCAGCCGGGCGATAATGCGGGGCTGAGGGGTGGGAAGGTCCCTGGGACGGGTGGGGAAAACAGACCTCAGATTTCAGTTTGGTATGAAGTTACCTGTGGCCTTAGCATGTGCCCAGACCCCGACCCTGAGTCTGAATAGACTCCTTGGCACACTCTGGGGGTATAGGCCCAGTTGGTTAGCCTGACAGAGCAGGCTCCCTGGCCAGGTTGGGGTTCTGTCCCGAGTTGGGGTAGAAGAAGGATATGTCCCCAAAGGCTGACGCACTAAGCCCCTGATTTCTCTCTGCCCCAGGTTTTTCTTCACATACCTCCTGCCCCATAGTGCCCCACCCTCACTACGGCCTCTCTTGGACAGCATTGTCAATGCCACAGGTATGCTCTCCAGTGCCCACCTGCCTCCCGTCACCATCTCCCACCCCCAGCAAGCATGGGCATAAGAATGACCCAGGGCAGCACATGGTCCAGAAACATCATTTCCCAAAGTGGCATTCTGTGGCAAACTCAGTGACCAGTCCTCCGGTCATCGGGGCCCAGGCTCCAGAGGGAGGGGGGAAAGGCAGCTGGCTGCCTACCTCAGGGAGAAGTAGGAGCCCAGGTACCCTCTTACAGCACCGTGCACTCTGCAGGAGAGCTCACCTGGGGGGTGGACGAGACCCTGGCCCAGCTGGAGAAGGTGCTGCACCTGTACCGGAGCGGGCAGTATCTGCAGAACTCCACGGAGGCCGGCAGAGCCGGTGAGTGGCCCCGGCGAGGATCCAGGGGCTGGGGAGGTGGGGAACAGGTGCGAGGGTGGGTGATTCCCCTAATCGGGGAAGTGGCTCATCCTCCCTCTGAGAGCGCTGTTTACCTTTCACTTCGACTGAGCTAGAACAACTATAATTGTGCCTTGAACTGGGGGGTGGGCGCTGACACCCCTTCTCTGGGTGGCTGCAAACCCCACTGGGTACTGACTGCGTGACTATGAGCAAGTTAACTTACACCTTGAGCCTCACTTTCCTCATCAGTGAATTGGGTTCAGTATTACCTGCCTCAGAATTCTTATGGGGATTAAATGGCAGGTGAAATGTGTGACAGCAGTTAACTCGTTTCCTGTCACACAGCTTGAACACAAAATATGTTTGCTACTCTTTCCTTCCTCGCCCTTCTGGGGCTGGGAGGGTGGCTGGAGGTGGAGAAGGGGCTCCACACTGAAACCAGTTAAGAAGCTCCAGGGCAGAGAGAGAGTTCTAGCCACGGCTTGTGGGCTGTGGTCTCTCCTGCTGAGGCCCTGGGGTTTAGCATGGTTGGCAGGGGGGCGAGGGATGGGCAGCCTCTGTATTCAAGGAGCTCTGGCCAGTCTTAAGGGTGGGGGAGCCCTCGTTAGCCCTGTAAATAAAGTTTAACGAGGTGAACAATGGCTGGCTCTGTCCCTGCGGACGCTGTTTATGGGGCTATAAATCACAGCCAGCCCTGGACTTTGGTCTAGTCCCTGGTAGAAGACGGAGGCAGGAGGGCGGGGTGGCCGGAGGCCCAGGGCTTCTGCATTATCAGTCCAGAGCCGGGGCTCCCCAGGCAGCGGGAAGGACTCGCGGGAACAGGAGGCCTGCGGCTAAGCAGCTTCTGGATTGAGGAGATTTCAGAGCCTTCTGTGGGGCTCTTTCTGTGAAATGGGGAGATTTCACATTCTTCCTCCAGCCTCTGCCCCAAATACTCAAGGTGTGGATTCCCAAATGGTCATTTTTTGTGTTTTACATTCATTTGCACGCCTCTGAACTTCAAAAACTCCATGACTGACCCCCTGTCCGAGGAACTGGCCTAGCCTCTCTCCCCAAGGCCAGGAGGAAATGGGACCAAAGGGCAGCTCTAAACTCTTTGCCACTCAAAATGTGGTCTGCCAACCAGCAGCACCAGAAGCTGGTTGGAAATGCCAGTTCCCAAGCCCCACCCCAGACCGTCTGAATCAGAATCTGCATTTTAACAAGATTCCCTGGAGGTTCACATGCACATTGAAGTTTGAGAAGCCCGGCTTTAAATGTCTAAAATGTTCTGAGCTCAGCAATCTCCCTGGTCAGCCGATGGCTCTGTGTGTGCACTTATCCCATGCCTGTGCCCGCCGTCATGTGTAGCCTGAACGAGTGTGTGCCCTTATATATGGAGACGTGTGTCTCCCAAAAAGTCAACCTGAGCTTTGCCTTTCCTGTGTGGTCATCCCAGTTTCACAGTGGTAGATGCTTTCATCTCCATGCTAGGAGGACTGGGCTGGATTTCAGCCCTCACCTAGGAAATGTGGCTCATAGCCCTTTAAAGAAAGCGACCCCAGCCCTTACCCCTGGGCACAGAGAGTTCTCATCTGAGCTCCATCCCCAACCCACAGAGTACCAGCACCTCCCAGGCAGTACCATCCCCCAGGAAGACTACCGCTGCTGGCCATCCTACCACCACGGAAGCTGCCTGCTTTCAGTGTTCAACCTGGCCGAGGCTGTGGACATCTGTGAGAGCCATGCCCAGTGCCAGGCCTTTGTGGTCACCAACCAGACCACTTGGACAGGTGAGCCAGTGGGAAAGGACATCCTGAGGGAGGTGACTGGACTCCCCGGAAGAGATTGAGAGGTAGCGGTCCCCCATCAGAAGCCAGCGATGGTGAGAAGACAAGTGTCCTCAGGGCAGTTGCGTTATGAGGAGAGTGGCCCTGCATCCAGGGAGAGAATCATCCAGTCCTGTTACCTCTTACCTCTGCCCCCAGGTCGGCAACTAGTCTTTTTCAAGACAGGATGGAGCCACGTGGTCCCTGATCCCAGCAAGACCACATATGTGAGGGCCTCTGGCTGACCTGTCTGTGGGCTCAGCTGACCATCCCTGCCAGCTGGGCTTGCCTGTGACTTGCACTGGCAGCACTGCATGTCACCTGGGCACCCCTGCAGACAAGGCTGACATCCCCGACAGACCGAGGTGACCAGGACAACGTGCAATAATGCCACATGTTAAAATGTGAGTTTACCAGTCTAGGTCTGGGACTGCTGGCTCCAGGGCAGGAATCACAGAGGGCTGACTGCCCCTCTCACCCTCTGGGCTGCCAGCGAGGCTCAGGACGGTCTCGCCACTGGGGGCTCTGCCCCTCACTGGGACAGTTCTGTGGGCAGCCCCATCACTGTGTTCGTAGCGCGAGAATGTAGCCAGAGACCCTGCTGCCGTTGCTGCTGCCTGTGCTATGGCCCGGCTGGGGCCACGTGGGGACAGTCAGTCACAGAGTGTTCTCTTAGCCAAGCTCCAGACTGGAGACTTGAAAGGATGCTCTGGGAGATGGGTGATTCTGTACCTGGGGAGGCCGCCTCTGGGCCCGACAGGGGCGCTGACCGGCCAGCCCAGGAGCAGGGGCACAGGAGCACGCGAGGTATGAGCCAGGTCATGGGGTTGAGGGGCAGGTAGCAGTTTGAGCCAGGACCTGGGGCGGGGGTGGGGCCGGGGCCTTTCTGCCTCATTTGCTTTCAGTGAAAGCCGCAAAGCAGCCAAAAGCAGCCTCTCCCCGCTCCTGGAGTTTGTATATCCAGAAGCTTTTGTACTTCTTGTTCATTAAAATGTTTATTTTTGTAAGAAAAAAAAAAATCAATTAATAAAAGGACATTTCATGGCAAGGGCTCTTCTCAAGCCGCATTTTCCTGGGCTGCCTTTCTCGTCTTCAGTTTTGTCTTTGGTGTCTGTTTGGGGGCGGGGGCGGCGTGTGATGAAGGAGTGAAGTCTCCATGCAAACACTGAAGCTGGCACAGTGTGTGTTCAGGCCCTGCTCCCATGGTTCCCGTCTCCGTCCTTGGCCCTCTACATCCATGTCCTAATAAAAGACAGGAGGGACTAACAAGGTTAAAATTTTAACACACACTCGCTTCTTCTATACAAAGCCTTTACCCAGAGGACTCATGTCCTAACGGTGGGATGTCAGCAACGCCAGGGTGCTCTGGGCAGCCTCCACTCAGGTGAGCTTTGCCTCTGTGCAGGGTTGGGCCTGGCCATCATCACCACTGCCCACCACGTGGTAATGCACACTTGCCTTTCTCAGAGCCTTTCTTTTTTTTTTTTTTTTTTTTTGCGGTACGCGGCCCTCTCACTGCTGCGGCCTCTCCCGTTGCGGAGCACAGGCTCTGGACGCGCAGGCTCAGCAGCCATGGCTCCCAGGCCCAGCCGCTCCGCGGCATGTGGGATCTTCCCGGACCGGGGCACGAACCCGTGTCCCCTACATCAGCAGGCGGACTCTCAACCACTGCGCCACTAGGGAAGCCCTCAGAGTCTTTCTTTGAGCAAGAAATAAATATATGGAAAGTGCGGAGACAGAAAAGTCAATGGAAAGCCCGGTCCCCTCTTCCTGGGTTTTGGGAGGGAGGGTCTAACAGGGAAAGGCCCGAGTATATGGAAGCCCAAAGTGAAAGAGTTCAAGATCACAGTGAGGCCAGAGAGAGCCCCAGCGTGGATGCAAGTCTTCAAACTTGAAATCCCACATCTTCTCCCCTGTACACCATTCTACTTCTAGAATATTCTCAACGTGCACAAGCCTTTGAGGGCTTTAAAAAGAATAACCAAAGTTCAACTCAGAATCCAGTGTTTTCTCAGCAGATGCAGTCGGTGAAATTTCTCATGCACAGGACGTCCCCGTAGTTCTGAGCGGTTGAAGAGCCGATGTTAGCTCTGGAGTCCTCATCGTGGACGCCCGCTCAGACCCTCAGGGTTGCACCTTGCCACCACCATGCCCAGCCCACACGTCCTATCTTGCCTCTGGTTACCTGGGCTTGGTGATCGTGGAGGGCAGGGAGGGTCAGAACCTCCACAGAACCTCACACCACGATTCAACCAAGCCATGTCCTGCCCACGCTCACCACTCTCAGTCCCACCCCTCCCAGGAGGAACTCAGCTTCCATCAGCCTCCAGAGCTCTTTCCTCAGCTGAATTCACACGCTCCCGCACGGGTAGCCTACCCCTTGCTAGCCAGTGTTAGAGTTTACAGTGCCCTCTGTTGTTCAACTGCCCACCAGTCTGTGGAGCTCTGAGGACAGGAGAACCACGTCACCATGCTGGACCCAAGGGGGTTCCACAGGGCTGGGGCAGGAAGGTCTGCGGGGTCTGTGCCATTCAGAAGGAAACGAAGACCCTGGTTACAGTCAGCAGAGAGACCCGCAGGCTCAGGAACTGTGTGACTCAGTGAGGAAAGCGAAGGCTGAAGATGAACCAGCCACTGCCTCTGGGCTTCCAGAGGAGAGGTTCACTGGCCCGTGGAGAGGCGCAGGCTGTGGCCTCGGCAAGGTGTGATTATCACTCCAGTTTTACAGACCTGAAAACCGAAGCCCAGGTCACAGCTGCAAAGGGATTTAATGAGCATTCAAACCCAGCCCTAACTTCCAAGCCTGTTCTGGAGGGAGAATTGCTGTAAGAGGAATCTAAGTCAGAGTCAGGGAGCCCATCCTCTGAGTGTGTGCCAAGCTCAAATGGAGGTCCAAAGTGCATCAAACCTTCTTAGAAAGACTCACCCACAGGGAGCTAAGGGGGTGGTAAACAGCTGCTTCCTCAGTGGAGTGAGCCTTGCCTCCAAACCTATATCAGGGGGGCAAAAATGGCCAGGCTCAGTCCTGCAAAGTAGAAAGGGGCATTTGCAGCTGGGGGTGGAGAAGTGGTGGAGTGCCCTGAAAGGAATGGGGTAGAGAGTGAAAGCCGGAGGCAGAATCATCCTCCCCCCAGATGGCCCTTTCCACATAGCCACCTGTGTCCCTGAAAAACGTTCAGCTCCTGGGAACATCTTGTTCCCTTCCTAAGGAAGCTGGACCCATCCCTGCCAACCCCAAAGTCTACGTTCTTTCCACTCCACTGCACAGTCAGTGACACCAAGATCTAGTGCATGGAAGAAATGCATTCGCCCAACTGAAGCCTCAGGTGATAGGACCAGAGGAGGGAGGTGGGCCCTTTCCAGGGCTGGAGGAGTAGGAAGCAACACGAAAGGGCCTGTGTTGCCACTGGTCCCCCATGAGGTTCTGGAGGAATTCTGGCCAGTCTTTCTCTTTGCTCACTGTGTGATCTGGGCCGGGACGACTCCCTGAGCCTCCATCTCCTAACCTGCAAATTTCAGATTTATGACACCTGCTTCACAGGAGTGTCATGGGAATTGAACGAAATTACATACATAAAAGTCTTAGCCAGGGCTTCCCTGGTGGCGCAGTGGTTGAGAGTGCACCTGCCGATGCAGGGGACACGGGTTCGTGCCCCGGTCCGGGAAGATCCCACATGCCGCGGAGCGGCTGGGCCCGTGAGCCATGGCCTCTGAGCCTGCGCGTCCGGAGGCTGTGCTCCGCAACGGGAGAGGCCACAACAGTGAGAGGCCCGCGAACCGCAAAAAACAAAGTCTTAGCCAGGGTCAGCAAACAGTACTTAGGAAATCCTGATACCGTCATTGTTATTGTTATGAGTGAGCTGAGCCCTCCACAATCATCCAAGGCCTGGCCTACAAGAGTATCCAGGTCAGCTGGGGAGGACCCAGGCACAGCCAGACTGTCCCCCGACACTCCACCTCCAGCACCCACACCAGGGAGCACTGCCATTGCCTGGAGGAGGTGGAACCCGGCTCTCTCTCCGGGTCGGTGCCCTGGGAGTTGAGTGTGGCAGATTGAGTGTAGAAGAGGATTAACATGAAAGGATTAACATGAAAGCAGAAAATGGGATTAGGAGACTTCAAGATAATGTGCCCACCCACCCCCATCCATGACAACAAGCTTCTTACTTTCACTCTGTGGCTTCTGGAGCCGGAGCCTGTGAGGCTTGGTTGCCCCCTGCTCCCAGGGGAAGAGCCGGGAAGAGGCTTGGTGGGCTCAGAACATGAGACTTTTAATCGGCTAGGAAGAGGGGCCCGGCTGCCTTTATGTGCACTTTCTCGTCTAATCCTCATGGCAGCTCTGTGAGACGGGGGATGGTCCAGAGAGGTGAGGAGGTGGGATTCAAGCCTAAGTGATCGCCCCTGGAAGCCTGTGATCTTTCCCCTCTACCCACTGTCTCGCCCAGGAGCATAGCGCCCCCTGAACCCACAAGATCAATGATCCGCCCAGACCTGCCTCTTCCCTTGGGAAGGATTCCCAGACTCACACTCTGCCTCTGATGGGAAACCCAGAGGGCAATTTAAGGAGACCAGGTCCACTTCTCTGGCCTCATCCCATAAGGGTGAGGATGTCCCCAAAGAGCCCGACCTACTTTAAGCACCGCCTTGAGGTCAGTCGTGCAGGACTTTCATTTCCCTCGTTCACCTCTCTGTGAATGCAAGCCAGGGCTACAGCCTTGTGTGGGGGAGGAGCTACATCAGTGCCAACTATGTGAGGGAGATGGACCACGATATTTCTTAAAATTACCTCTCAAGCTGTAGTGGATCCTTGATGACCATGTAGGGAGAAGTTCATTTTCCACCTCATTCCACAAACCAGATCAAGGCCCCTTTCAGCTTCCTTTTTTTTTTTTTTTTTTTTTGCGGTACGCGGGCCTCTCACTGTTGTGGCCTCTCCCGTTGCGGAGCACAGGCTCCGGATGCGCAGGCTCAGCAGCCATGGTTCACGGGCCCAGGCGCTCGCGGCATGTGGGATCTTCCCGGCCGGGGCACGAACCCGTGTCCCCTGCATCGGCAGGCGGACTCTCAACCACTACGCCACCAGGGAAGCCCCAGCTTCCTTTTTTAGGGCAGTGATGCCTTGTCCTCCTCCTCCTGCCCCATTTTAACCAACCCCCCGCCAGCCTCTCGCCTGCCCTCTGCTAGCCTCATTCCAGCTCCAGCAGGTTCCTCCTGAGGTGCAGTAACCAGACCTCCCCTACCCCCCGCGTCAATCATTCAGGGTCTCAACAGGAAATGGAGAGCACAAGGAACATTGGATATGTTTACAAATACGTGGGTACAAGGGAACCCCATGGGGGTTATAACCTGGAACTAGTGAAAATAGAGTTGTTACCATCTCTACCCAAGGGAAGGGAGTAGGACCTGCTACCAGAACCCAGTAGGAGAACCTAGGAGGAGTCAAGTGACCGAAGGACACAGCCAGACAGGATGACCTCACAAGGAGGGAGCCCAGTCTCCCCTCACTCTCCAGCCTCCCTTCCCCCACCCCTCCATCTCCTGCTGAGCTCTCCTTGAAGCCAGAGGGAGCTTGATGTGAGGTCTGTAACTGTCAAGCCTCTAAGACAGCAGGGTGGAGAAGGGCAGATTGCCGATGAGGAAGGGCAAGAGAAATACACCTAGCACTCCGTCCCACTTCCTGTTTGAGCTTCCCGTTTGAGGAAAGGGCAAGAGAAGACTTCTCTTTTTTTTTACTCCCAGTTCCATTCTTAGATATCCAGCTCTTTGCTGTTCTGTTTGGATAAAAGAACACACGGGACCAAACCTTCAGGGAGTCGTCTACAGCATACATTCTCATCAGGGAGACAAAACTTGGTTCTTGGGAGATGAAAAAATCTTAGATATCATAATGGATGCCTAAAGAGACATGCAATATAACTGAGCTACTCAAATTCCATGGGGGTGGTAGCATTTAGGAGAAAAGTAGCCACAAGAGTATTGGATGGGGATGTGGGGCATGTGATAATGAATCATAGGTTAAGAAGCATTGGATCAGAGTTGACCCAAAACCCTTTCTTGGGCTGTCACTGAAAGCTTTGAATCTGTCACCCTCAAAAGTACAGATTATATTCTTTTCTCTAAACTGATATATACATTTGTGTGTACTCTCTGTGCCATTCCTAATAAAAACAAAGTGAAATTTGAGGGGGTTTTTTTGGTTTTTTTTTTTTGGCTGCATTGGGTCTTCGTTGCTGCACACAGGCATTCTCTAGTTGCGGCGAGCGGGGGCTACTCTTCATTGTGGTGCACAGGCTTCTCATTGCGGTGGCTTCTCTTGTTGTGGAGCACGGGCTCTAGGTGCGCAGGCTTCAGCAGTTGTGGCTCATGGGCTCTAGAGCGCAGGCTCAGTAGTCGCGGCGCATGGGCTTCATTGCTCTGCGGCATGTGGGATCTTCCCAAACCAGGGCTCCAACCCGTGTCCTCTGCATTGGCAGGCGGATTCTTAACCACTGCGCCACCAGGAAAGCCCAAGTTATTTTTCATGTAACATTTTATTCAACGTATCCTTGCCCATGATGAACATCTTGGGCCATGCAGAGACTCCTGCATCTCCCCGCAGCTTACAGCCTTTGGTTGGTATTTTCCTACACAAAAGAGCTCGGGTCATGGGAAGCCAGGGTATTTCAACGCACACTCACTCGTCTCTCTAGTGATCAAGCCACAAAATATTTCTTGAATGCTAGTCACTGCAATGAATACTAAAATATCAGAATACCCCCTGCCTTTTAGGAACTCACAATGTCACTAGAGATGTCACAAAGATGGACAAATTCAATGGGGCAACATATGAGCTGTGACTCTAGAGCAATGAGATCAATTTCCACATGTGGCTTATGAAAGCAAAGGGCTTGACGGTCACATCTCAAATCACTAAGGGCTAGTTAACCTGGTCCCCCAGGAGTACCAAGTCCCCACCAGGAGCCCCACTGTTAACACTGTTCCATCCAGAGGAAGGCTTATCCTTACTCTGTATTTCTTATCTGAAAGTCAGTTCCGTTTTGTCACCAGACATTCCCCCCTGCCCACCCCCATTCCCAAGGCAACTCAACAGGCTTTGGTGTGGAGCCTGTCAGAGGCTTCTTGAAAGTGTAAATAGAGTGTGTCTACTGTTTCCCCCCTTATCCATACACTTCTTTGGCCCTTCAAAGAGCTCTAGTAGATTAGAGAGGCACAATTTCTCCTTACCAAAGACAGGCTGCCTTTCCACAGGAGGAGGAGTTTCTCAAGTGCTCCATAATCCAGCCCTTAGAAGGTCTGCTGACTGGCCTGGCAGGGGAACAAAACTTGTGGGCCATTTCCCAGAAGCCCTTTTGGTGCCCTTCAGATCTTCAGCACGGAGGTCAGTCTCAAGAAAGGGCTTTCATTTTGTCCTGCCCTTCCATAAAATCAATCTTATTTATTTGGGGAAAGACACGAGGCAAGATAAAACACACAGTATGCTTTGCTTCCCATTGCATGGAGGTTTAAGGCCCTGTTATTCATCTGAACTTGAACAGGAGACAGTTGTGAGATTATCTGTATCACATTTCATTTTATGACGTATCACCTTGTTTACACCACTCTTGAGGTTGTTTACAGGACACAGATTACCCTTAAATGCTCTGGTCTTGTTTCGTCATTTTTTTCTCCCATCAATAAAAAATTTTAAAGGCAGCTATTGTTCTAAGAAATGACTACTGTACTTGGGGCACCAAGATACTTTAATCGGGAAAGACAGCTTGTCTTGTATCTTGGCCTCCCCTATCTTTTTGAACCAGGCTTTGATGCGACGCGGAGTTTTCTGACTCCATCGTTGAACTATGCAGCATTTTTCAGTTCTTAAGAACAAATGAGTTTCTTCTTTAAACATAGGCCTCTGCTTAGCACATTTAGTACTATTTGACTTGGGTCTCAAGATAGTGCTATTCCTGGAATGGACTTCACATGCTGAATTTTTCTTTTTTAATTACCCACACTCCTATCAC
Organism: Grampus griseus; assembly: GCF_964374135.1. Classification (NCBI taxonomy): domain Eukaryota; kingdom Metazoa; phylum Chordata; class Mammalia; order Artiodactyla; family Delphinidae; genus Grampus; species Grampus griseus. The sequence continues at coordinate 33,573,362 of NC_139009.1, forward strand.
ATATGCTGAAGTGACCTTTTTTTTCTCTATAGCCTTTCCAACAATTTGCTGAGATGAAAAAATTTATACAGGGTCCTTTCGGGTTAGGAATTTACAGGTTAACTCTTTCATGTGCAAGTCATATAACTCATTCATACTAGTTCTGAAAATATATTCCCAGCAAATATGGAAAGGTTGGGGACTTCCCTGGCGGTCCAGTGGTTAAGACTCCACATTTCCAATGCAAGGGGTATGGCTTCAATCCCTGGTTGGGGAACTGAGATCCTACGTGCCGTGCAGTGTGGCCAAAAAAAAAAAAAAAGGAAAGGTTCAAATGTACACAGATGTTCCTTGCAACATTATTTAGAATAAGGAAAAGTGAAGATTATACAGCAATATGATAAAACATGTAAATTATAGTGTTAAATGAGAAAAGGAGGATGTAAACCCAGACATATAACTATATAAAAATGCAGTGGAAAAGGACTGGAAGGAATACACACAACTCTTGTAAATAGTTGTGAATACCACAATTTTGCAAGGATGACAAACTAGTTTTTTTTTTTTTTTTTTTGCGGTACGCGGGCCTCTCACTGCTGTGGCCTCTCCCGTTGCGGAGCACAGGCTCCGGACGCGCAGGCTCAGTGGCCATGGTTCACGGGCCCAGCCGCTCCGTGGCATGTGGGATCTTCCCGGACCGGGGCACGAACCTGTGTCCCCTGCATCGGCAGACAGACTCTCAACCACTGCGCCACCAGGGAAGCCCCTAGTTTTTTTTTTTTAATTTTCTATACCCTTCTTGTATGTTGTTATGTTGCTTGATTAATAAAAATTGATTTCAATTAGATCATTGTTTCAATGGATTAAAGGAGAAGCTCAATCTTTTTACCTAAAGTGGTACCAAAATCTCTCTCCCATTTTGTTTCATAACCTCCATTTAAATTGGACTTTTGGAAAGTCAGCTCCACGAAATCTCTTATTCATAAAAGGTGTTTGATGGCTTAAAACAGGAGCTGAAATCACAAATGACTGTAAGTCCAGCAGGAAAGGGAGTTGTGGTGCCTGATGCCATCTGGAGAACTTAGGCCTGAGGGCATAGGTATTTCAAGGGAGCTGGAGTTTTCTGTGATTCTCTTGATTTGTGCATTTTGGCCACCAATCCAAATTCAAAACTAAAGTAGAGACATTTGTGGGCCAAACAGAACATGTCTACAAGCTGGACTCAGCCAGCTGGCGGCCAGTTTGTGACCTCTAGCATGAAACCCATTTCTGAAGTTACAGCCAACTGCTTGATTTCTGAGTATTTAGCCACCAAACCTCCTGTGTTCTCTCTCCTATTGACTCTTCCCCAGTGAACCCTGTGCCACTTCCTGCTGTTTGATGAGGGTGATGAAGGATATTAGTACTCAAAGTATGAAGGCTTGTGACTCTGTCCCTAGTTAGAAGCATTTCTCTTGCCAAAATGAAAAAGCTGGCAACATTTTTAATATTAATTTGTGTCTCCATCTGTCACTTACATTTAGTGTGGCTGTGAGGAATGGATTTGATGCTGTTCAAATACGCCCAATTTCATCCTTGAGCCCTTCACAGTTGTCAGATGTACCAGCCAGGCCCAGACTCTGTTTCCAGCTTGTTGTCAATCAGATTTGAGCAGTCAATGTGTTTATCAGTTTCTTCCAATACCACTGCCCTGACACCAGTTACCGGCTTCAGAGGACTGACCTCAAGATGTAACCTCCTGGGCTTCCCTGGTGGCACAGTGGTTGAGAATCTGCCTGCCAATGCAGGGGACACGGGTTTGAGCCCTGGTCTGGGAGGATCCCACATGCCGCGGAGCAGCTGGGCCCGTGAGCCACAACTGCTGAGCCTGCGCGTCTGGAGCCTGTGCTCCGCAACAAGAGAGGCCACGATAGTGAGAGGCCCGCGCACCGCGATGAAGAGTGGCCCCCGCTTGCTACAACTGGAGAGAGCCCTCGCACAGAAACGAAAACCCAACACAGCCAAAAATAAATAAATTAATTAATTAATTAATTTAAAAAAAAAAAAGATCCCGCAAGCGTCACGGTGCAGCCAAAAAAAAAGATGTAACCTCCTCTTCTGCTTCATCTCCACTCTCTCTGTCTCCCTCTCTCTCTCATCCCTGGCTGCTCCTTTAGCACCATGACTGACCACAGAGGGATCCTACCTGCTTTTATGCTGGCCTCTGCTTCCGCTCTCTCAGGAAGGGGCCCAGGCAAACTTGGCTTCTAGAAAACGGCCCTTTTTCCTGCAGTGACCCCACTGGCTTTGCCACACAGATCTTCCCACTGTTCTCTGGAATAGTTGATCCTGGACTTGCAGCAAGGGGCAGCTGACGCTCCAGGACTGACCATCGTTCCCAGTCCCTGCTATACCATGGACCATCTGGCCCCCACAAAGTCAATGGGATGTCCCTGCTGCCCTGGGGCCATGGCAAACTGCACCAACAAGATCTTCTAGGAAATGGTACATTGATCAACTAATTAACCACCCATCAATAAACAAACGAGTTGAGGCTCCCCAAGTAGCCAGCTTGGCTTCTACATAGAGACCCACTCCCTCCTCCCCGATCCAGGACCTACTGTGGTTACAAACGCCTCCTATTAGTTCTTGGTTTACTTGGGCACTGCCGATGCTGCCAGATGTTTACTTTTAACGTGAGAATTACACTGCTCTTTTGGTTGGGGGGAAGGAGGGGGGAGCTCCAAGCTGCGGCAGCGTGGGGCGAGCAAACCCGTCTACAGCCCAGTCACCTGGGGCTCCTTCCTTCTCCCCTCCAGATGCGGCCCAGCCCACCACCCCATTTTGCCAAGTCAGCAGATCCAGACTATTCCGAGCACGGAGGACCCTGCAGGCTCCAGAGGCCAGACGGCGGCACACATGGCCCACCATGTGGGGCACACGTGTGTAACTCCGAGGTCATGCCTGGGCCCCACCAGCCCTCCCTCTCGGAGTGGGGCTCCTCGCCACAGAGTCCCCTTCTCACCTTGGCTCCCCTTGAAACTACTCCTTCCTTGACAAGACCAAAAGGCAGACTGCCCTGTTCAATGATTTGGACCATCTGTAAATGACACGTTGGGCAGTTATGGCTGTGGAAGAACCCCAAGACTACCATTGGAACCCCACAAAGCCTGATCCATTTTGCAGCTACAACCCCGTTGCCTGATCCCATCACGACTTGCAGAACCCAGTAGGATTTGTGGGATCTTGTGCTCCTAAGGGAAGCTGAGGCTCACGGCAGAGGCCAGAGCAGAAGAACCAGCACCTTCCCACCAGGGTCCAAAGTCGTCCAGAGACACGACCGGCAATTACCTACAATCCATACCCCTTGAAGGAAAGCTTCTGATCCCACATCACCTTGCCACCATTATCTCCACTGCTGGACAAGGAGGGGAAGCCCTTTTCATTGGTCCAATCCATCCTCCTTCTCCCTTCTGCCCTTCTTGAGCACTAACAACCTAAAGGCTAAAAATCTCTTCTCTTTTTCTCTCTTCTTCCTGGTGCACAGAAGGCAGGATGGAAAAGCAGAAACTCATAACCAGCCCATACTCCCAAACAGAAATGGACCTGGGAGGAGAGAGGGGTTAGCAGCAGCTCTCAGCCCATCCCAGACAGGCTGGAGGAGCCTTGCAGAGAAGAGGCCCACGGTTGGAGCCACACATATTTATTTGAGGAAATGATGTGACATCAGACTAGTCAGAGTATGACTGAGTAGGCCCACATACAAGATTTTCTTGAGATTCCTAGGAACTATACCCCTCCCATATCTGTGCCGTTCATCCCAAACTCAGCAATGACTGAGAGCTGGTAGGAAAAGGGGAGACTACCCTGATAACTTTCTCAAAAACCTGTTTTTCCAAGACTAAATGGGAGGCAGAAATTACAAACTGTTGTCTCAACCTGAAACGGTGAACTTACCCCTCCAACCCATCCTTCGCCATTTCCATCGCCTGCAAAAACCCACAGTATATAATTATTCAGTTGGAAACTGAAGTGCTTCCAATCCAGTGCTCATTTTTCCTTTCCCTCTCCCATAGCTACTCCTGGACAGGGCTAAAGCTTAGATGATCTTCAATACCACCTCCTCTAAGAAGCCCCTCTATCTTTTTCCTCAAAGACTCTTGCCACCCCCAGGGCCTGCTTTCCTTTTTCTCACAGAATCGCTGGCCCTTCTGAGAAGGCAGATCCATCAGTGAACAATTTATTTGTACACACACATATTCCATTTTCCAGCTTTGGTTAACAACTTTACCACCAGGTGACTCCCTGAAAACTTTGAGGGGCCCAAGGGAGGGGACACAAGGGAAGAAGGGCCTGGGGACACACAGGGAGGAGTGGGGGGTGTGCGGCTCTGGTGGCCCACCTCTGAAAGTGACCACGAGTGAGGTTATTCCAGGGTTGTTCTCAAAAAGGAACAGGAAGTATCCAAAGGTTTAACTGAGACCATGGCCGTAAACTCCGCCCATCCCGTATGGGTCCTTTGATCCTAGATCAGGGAGAGGTCATTAGAGACAATAGAGAATGTTGCTGGGACCTTTGGACAGAGTTCGTGGGTCATCAAGGAGGCACTTTGGTCTGGTGGTTATGAACTTGAACTCTAAAGTCAAGCACCCTGGTTCTGCATCCTAGCTCCATAAATGATGCCTGGTGGACCCTACACAGATTCATTTTTATCAGTTGGTGTTCGTTTCTTCATCTGTGAAAAGGGGCTATAATAGTATTTACCTTCTACGCTAGTTGTGAGGTACACCTACAGTAATGCTGGTAAATCATTGAGCCTGTCACATCAGGTACTATTTTTTTTTTTTTTTTGCTGTACGCGGACCTCTCACTGTTGTGGCCCCTCCTGTTGCGGAGCACAGGCTCAGCGACCATGGCTCATGGGCCCAGCTGCTCTGCGGCATGTGGGATCTTCCCGGACCGGGACACGAACCCGTGTCCCCTGCATCGGCAGGCGGACTCTCAACCACTGTGCCACCAGGGAAGCCCATGTACTATTATTATTATTGTCTCTTACTCTGGGTTCGAGACCTGACTCTCTCCAAGAGGTCCTGAGGGAAGATGACCATCTCTCTGGGGATCAGTGTGTCAGGGCCCATGCAGCCTCCCCCAGCTCTGTATTCAGCCAGATGTGGCTCTGTACACACAGCAGATGAGGCAGGCTGGGAGGGCCGGGACCGGACGGGACCACCCATCGGGCTGGGGAAGGTGCTGGTAGGATGGCCTCAGCTGCAGCTGCTGGGCAGCCGTCCAGGGTGACAGGCAGAATGCAGCGTGCAAGGGTGTGGAAACAGACAATAGTCAGCAGCTGGGGAGGTGAGTGAGTGGCGGATCTTCTAGCATTTGGTAACAGGGTATCTCTACCAGCAGGTGGGCCACAGCAATGAGTGGTTCCAGAAGCGGAGCCTGAAATCTAAGCAGGCAGGCAGCCTCAGGAGAGTCTGTCAGCAGATCCCAGCACCCACCAAAGGCTAGATCTGGTGGGGAGAGGCCAGAGAGAACAGAGCAAGGCCCCAGGCCTAGAAGGACAGACAGGTAACCAAAACAAAGCCGCAGGCCTAGGACACAGGGAGAAGTGGCATTGCTAGGACTCGGCTTCAAACCCAACCCGCAGGGTGGGAGAAGGCCTGCATGGGCTGATAGTAGGACAGGTCCTGATGTGAGCCAGCCCGACCCCTGATCCCTGGCCAGAGCCAGGCTGATTGCCAGGGTAGTAGGTGCAGGCCTGAGACTGTGATGTCCCCACGATGTGGGTACAGGAGAGGGAAGTTGGAAGTCATTACAGGGTAACTCCGATCTCTGTCTCTCTATCACACACACACACACACACACACACACACTCTCTCTCTCTCTCTCTCTCTCTCTCTTTCTCTCTCTCTCTCTCTCTCTCGCTACTACTCCAGTTTTCCCGGTTCTTGCCCTTTTGACTACTTTTTCTCCCCCAAATCCTGCCTGCTGATAAAGAACCAAAATAGGTTGATCAACTTTTTTTTAAATGAAAAGTCCAGTCAGTCCATCAGGGCCTAAGAGCTTCTCTGATAGCCACCTGGCAAGTGACTTGCCACTAGGCCCCTGCTCTGTTCCCCAATGGAAGGAGCATGCTGTAGCAGTGAACAGGGAGCTGGACCCAATTAAGGAAGGACGGTGGGGGTCCCCGTAGCCCCTGACTTGGGTTCAGCTCTTGCTTGTCTCTTTTTTAGGCTCAGCTAACAACGCCTCCATAAACTCTGCTCCAGACTCATGTCTTGCCAATGACCCTGAAGACTTTGTCTTGGAGACTAAGTGATCTTGGGAGCCAGGTTCAAGGTTCATCTGTGGCAGACCCACATTCTTACAGACGTAGAAACCGCACCCGTACTCATCTATGTAAGCTGTTAAGCCTCACACTTGCACATGTACATTAGCCCCTAAGCCTTATGTACACACACATATTTATACTGTTTCTCAACCCAAACACATATTCTTCATCACTGGCCTCCGGAGTGCAAGGGCACAAGCAATGGGAGTGGGCCCCATATCAGGGAACCTCATAAGGACAATCATTAGAGCACCACGCCCCAGCCTCTGGGCACGTCAGCCACGCTGTCCCTTTACCTGCCCCGGCTGGGCCTCTTCTTCCTGCTCAGCAAGGTGGTCTGAGGAGTTAGTGACCTGGACTTGGTGGGAGCAGGCCCGGCTGCCTTCTCGCTTTGACCCCAGCTGTATAGTGCAGCTACTGGTGTGCGTAACATTCAGATCCATCTGGAGCTGAGCTCGCAGACTCCATCTGGAGCCAGGGTCACAGGACCCTTCCCACCTCCAGGGCTTCCTGGATGCATAAAAGGCAGATGACCAGTGATATCAGTCAGAGGAAATTTGATAGAGAGAAGAGGTTACACAGGTGATGGAAGAGCTAAGAAACCACACAGGGATGCTAAGCCCATCCAGACGTGAGTGACAGCAGGGAGCCATTTCTGCCCCAGGGCTGGAGAAAGATAGGAAAGAGAGAAAGTGAGGTCACCAGAGTCCAAAGCCAGGGCTATCCCACGGGAATCACAACCACAGAGAGGAGTCATCTGATGTGAGCTGGAGCCATAAAGAGATCCAGCTTCTGCTAAAGACACCTTAGGAAGCAAAGAGAAAGGACTATCCCAACTTTCCCCCTCTTAACCACCTTCTAACCTGCTGCCAGGCCCCCCACTGGGTGAGCTCATCTGGAAGCCAAAGGGCAAAGAGCCTGGGAACCATAGTCCCTGCAGAGCAGCCCACAAAGGTCAAGGGACAGTCTGAGTGCACCTAGGCGATGGACCAGCAAGGCCAAGAATGATGACCCAGCAGGCCTTGGATGGGCCTGTGGCAACAGTTTTAGAGAAACGTTAGAACCAGCTCCCCGGGAAGCAGCATCCTCCTCAGTCCTCTCGCCGCACAGAGATGGAAACGGGTCAGCCGCCTTGACGCCCTGTCGATGTGCACAATCAGGTTACTCTGTACATTCGTCACAGCAGGAGACACCGCTGAAGGAAACTGAACACGGTTTGTAAAGATAGGGTGGCCTCCCTCAGAGGCCATCTGGCTTTGTGCCCTAGTTCGGGGCTGGGCTGGGTCCCCGGCCCTTTGAGCCATTTCTTTTGTGGAAAAGGGCATGGTCTGTGCCTTGGGGAATGGCAAGGGATCTGGCTGGGGACTAGAAGGGAGGCACTGTCCAGGGTACCAGGGCACTCAGCACTCCTTAGAGGAGACCTGAGGTCCCCCTTCTCCTGTCCCCCGTCCCAGACCACCTTTGGCCCAGCTTCCTTCAAGCCTCTTCCAGTGACTCACTCAAGACCTTCAGCCTGAGCTGGGCATTAAGTGCATGTGCTTCTACACCCCCCTTTCCCTCCTACCCACACCCCAGAGCGTGATATGGAAGCCCCTTTGTAGAAGCCTTCAGCACAAGGGTCCTGGGAATAAGGGTGAAGGAAGAGGTAGAGTGGGGAGAGGAAACGAACATTCCTAAGATTCCTAGATGCTTTTCTGGCCCCAGAGAAGGTTTTGCCCAGCATGGATTTCAAGTCTGAATATGAGCCCAAGACAACATACGAGGATCCTCCCACCCGACCTGGGCTCTGCTTTCGCAATCACAGCCTAACTTCTGCTCAGACATTGTCGTTGGCTAGTTTTAATGCATCTGTGTTTCTTGTGTCCTCAGATGATCTGCAAGTTCTCCGCAGGCAGGAGTTCCAGCTGCAGAGCACAGAGTCCAGCCCAGGTCCCCCCTCCTACCATGCTGTACAAATCCTTCACAATGGGTCCTGCGGGGGACCAGCTGTCTGATTTGCCAAGGCCCAGTGCAAAATGAAAATACAGCGCTCCTTGTTAAAATTATTAAAAATTTCAAGATGATGACAACAGAGCATTGACCCAAGCACAGAACGCTTCTAAGTGTGAGGCCCCGTGCCACTGCCCTGGTCGCACACCCGCGGAGCCTACCCTGGGCCCATGTGGTGTGAGTAGCTTGCCTCCAAAGATGCCACCATCAACACCTCACTTCCCTCTGCCCGCATCCCACTCCCGCATCATGAGGTGGCGTCTAAGTCCTGTCCCTTGAACGGACTTGACCAACAGAACGCAATGAAAATGACATTCTTGTACCTCCATGACTAGGTCATAAGAAGCCTTGCGAGTTCTTCCTGACCCTCTCGAACACTTGCTCTTAGGATACTCCCTCTCAGAACCCAGCTATCATGCTGTGAGAAATCCAAGCCATGTAGAGAAACCACGTGTAAGTCAATGGCCCCCTGCTGAGCCCCAAGCAGACAGCCAGGGTCACCCCCCAGTCATGTGAGTGAACCAGCCTTCATAGGACTACAGTCGCTGAGACATCGGACCGAAAGCATATGGGAAACCCCCAGTGAGAACCACCCAGCTGAGCCTGGTCAACCCACAGAACCATGAAAAATGGTCATAAATTGTTGCTTTAAACTGCTAAGTTTTGGGAATGCCCTGATGGTCCAGTGGTTAGGACTTGGTGCTTTCACTGCTGGGTCCCGGGTTCAATCCCTGGTTGGGGAACTGAGATCCCACAAGCTGTGCAGCACAGCCAAAAAAAAAAAAAAAAATAGCTAAGTTTTGTGGTGATACAATAGATAACTGGGATGTGCTCCAAGGAGCGGCATTCACTTGGAATACAATGTGAGTGGCCTAGGTTGTGTGTCACATCAGTACTGGCTGAGCACACAGTAGGAGCTCAAGAAAGGCTGACCACCATTCACTGACCACCATTCACTGTGTTGGCACCAGACGTGTGGACCCCCTGACCCAGGACATACCCTCCCCCTGGCGGATGTCCTTTGTGATGAAACATTTGCCATCTGGTTTCAACCTGACATCTCACTGGCTGATGGGGATGCAGATCCTGCTGTCTCCAGAGAGTCACGACCCCTTCCTCCCAGCACGTTCCGACCCTTCCTATCTCAGGAAATGAAAAGCGATTTTTTCCCAGGGCCTGTTTACCCCAGCAACATAACAGGGTTTCCAAAACCAATCTCACAGCCAGTTCCAATATCAGTCTTCACTGTAATAATAATAATACAGAAGCTGCGCCTGCCCCCGGATTCCGTTTTCTGCTCTTGTGTTTCTTCATTTGTTTCTCCAGGATCTTTAAACATCTGATTAAATTTCATGCTTCAGATGAAAAGTTCTGAAGATGGAAGATTATCAGAATTTGTAACTTTCATCAGCCCTCCTCTCTGCTCAGCGGCTTTTTACAACCCTCGTTCTCTCCCTTCCTCCTCACCCCCAGCCTCCCAGAAGTCCTCTTGTACCCTGTGAGGACAATGAGGGTCACACTGTACTCTCCCCCGAAGCCCCCAACATGGGCAGCAGGTAGAGGAGGACATCAAGTCAGGTGCAGCCCGAGGCTGACAAAAGGGGTAGCTTGGCCAGGCGTGGGATTCTCTCTATGTCAGCTGGACACAGGGGGGTCTGAGATCCAGGCTGACGTGACGCTCGCTCCCTGCGATGCTCGTGATCACACATGTCCCCGCTTTTTTTTTTTTTTTTTTTTTTGCGGTACGCAGGCCTCTCACTGTTGTGGCCTCTCCCGTTGCGGAGCACAGGCTCCGGACGCGCAGGCTCAGCGACCATGGCTCACGGGCCCAGCTGCTCCGCGGCATGTGGGATCCTCCCGGACTGGGACATGAACCCGTGTCCCCTGCATCGGCAGGCGGACTCTCAACCACTGCGCCACCGGGGAAGCCCCCCACTTTTTATAACACCAACTCTCCGAGATTTCACCCCTCCCTGAAATGGGCAGACAGTGCAGGCAAAACCAAGTAACCAGAGACGCAAGGCACTAAGGTTGGGAGGGGCGACCATGGGGGGGTGCCAAGCCCGCATCTCCTGCCTACTCCCAGCTACCCCTCCTGTCCCCCGGGAAAACAACAGCATGCAGCGCAACCCATCTGCACAGCCTGATCCTCGTATTTGTTTTGTGAACATAAATCGTCACTTTAGAGATCTCGGTTGCAAGCTAGGTCCCCAAGCACTTTTCATTTACCGTGTTACTGGCAAGTAGCACACTCGGCTGGCTACCAGGTGGGGGCTGGTCTCAAGGCCAACGGCTCTAATGCAGGAGGACGCTTTTTGGAGAGAATGACCCATTTCTGTGCTCCCAGGAGCTCCCTTCGGTCTTTCACCCCCCACCGCCACCCCACCCCCAACTCATGCTCAAGCAGCCAGGCTGTTCTCTGCTCTCTGCCTCAAGGGAAGGATGTGTAGGGAGCAAAAGGAAAATACAAGCTTTGATGTCTGGGCAAGATTAAAATATTTAGGAGAAACATCTTGAGTGAGAGCAGGGTTTCTCTCCACCCTTCCTCTATACTCTCCAAAGATAAACAGTAAAGTTTCCTCTGAAATGGTGAAGGGAGAAGGAGAGGAGGGAAGGTTATGAGGACAGAGAGGCTGGTGGGCCCCTGACCTGCGGGGCCCATGCAGAAGGGATGAAGATCATGCCAGCAAAGGGCCTCTGTGAGAGAAACTGCTCTACCCAGACCTCTGCACCCAGGGACCAGCAGCAGCCCCCAAGAATCCTGGGCTGTCTTTCCCGATGGCCCACCAGTGCCTCATCTTTCCACAACAGCCAGCACCAGAGCCATTCTCAGCTCTCTCCCCATCCAAGTTACTGCCCCACCCCAGGCCCACCATGTCCCAGGACACCTGAATCCTCAAGCAAAGGAAGTTGAGCCCTCAACTCCCCCTACCATCACCAGCCCACACACACCTACAGGGAAGCAGCTCAAAACCTCCCTCGCCACCCATGAGGATTAAACCTACCCTGGGGCTTCCCTGGTGGCGCAGTGGTTGAGAGTCTGCTTGCCAGCGCAGGGGGCGCGGGTTCGTGCCCCTGTCCGGGAGGATCCCGCGTGCCGCAGAGCGGCTGGGCCCGTGGGCCATGGCCGCTGGGCCTGCGCGTCTGGAGCCTGTGCTCCGCAACGGGAGAGGCCACAGCAGTGAGAGGCCCGCGTACCGTAAAAAAAAAAAAAAAAAAAAAAAAAAAACAAACCCTTTAAACCTGCCCTGGTTGCAACACAGCTTGAGCAGATTGAGAGCACGCTAGTTGGCAGGCATCTAAGTAAGTCTTTTCATGCATAATCTTAGTGACAGAACTTCCTTCACCCACGCTTAAAACCAGGCTCAGACCTAGCCTCCCTCCAAGCCTCCCTTACAGCACCGCTCAGCCGCATGGAGCAGTTAGTCTTATGTCTGTAACATTTTCTTCTTTCCATCATTCCACTGTTACACTTCAATGTAATACTTACAACCAGGTCTGTATCTGCTATTGGACTTGAATGCTTTGGGACCAGGGCCCAAGTCTTACTCATTTTTGCATGCCCTGTAATTGACACATCACAGTTTGTAACTATACAAACTAATGTTTGTATAGTTAAATTGAATTTCCCACCCAATTCTCTTTTTAAGAGTAAAAACAGGAATCCTCATTAAAGCAGTCCCAGAGCAAAGGAGATAGTCCTAAAGAGCAAGCAATTAAGGAAAACACAATTTGGTAAATCATCATCAGGTTTCACCTGTTCCTAATCACTGCTTAATTTTTGCTCGAGCAGTTGCTCTGAGCGTTTTCACCTTGATTCTTCTTACCTTCACCGCTCTCCTCAAGCCCCAGTCCTACCCCTGAGGCCCTCATTCTGAACTCAGGCCAGGATCTCACCTCTTAGCTTACTGAGAGGAATAAGAATGTCTGGGGCTTCCCTGGTGGTGCAGTGGTTGAGAATCCGCCTGCCAATGCAGGGGACACGGGTTCGAGCCCTGGTCTGGGAAGATCTCACATGCCGTGGAGCAACTAGGCCCGTGAGCCACAACTACTGAGTCTGCGCGTCTGGAGCCTGTGCTCCGCAACAAGAGAGGCCGTGATAGTGAGAGGCTAGCGCACTGCAGTGAAGAGTGGCCCCGGCTTGCCGCAACTAGAGAAAGCCCTCGCACAGAAATTAAGAGCCAACACAGCCAAAAATAAATAATTTTTTTTTTTTTTTTGGCGGTACTCTTTCACCCAAAAGAGGGTGAAAGAACCCTCCAGAGCGGAGGAAAGAGCAGCTTATGGTGGGCTTGCTGACTCCTGGCCACTGGGTCTCTCTGACTCCCACCCAATTCTGCTTAGACATAGGCAAAATCCTGAGTTCATCTGAAACAAATTAGAATTTTTCAAAAGGAACTTTAGTTTTTGTGGGTTTTTTTAAGGGACAGGGAGATAAATTCTGATATATGAAACATTTAAAAAGTGAGTTTGTGTGTTTCCTATCTTAAAATAATGACCACCTGGCCAGATATCTCTTCCCTAGCTCTCTGAACTCCCAAGCCCTGGCTCCCTGTCCTTCAGTTCTATGTACAATCCTCCACCGCACAGCCCACTTCTCTTTGCCTTTGAGACGAGAGTGTCGACAAGCTTGACCCTGGATGACTAATGGAAATCATACCTTTTTCTGTGGTGGTTGTTTCAAGTCGTGCTATATTTTATCGTAAACTTTTATTTTTGAAAAGGTGATCCCTGAACATGTTAAAAATGGTTTTCAGCAATGCCAAAATATATACAGTGAAAACACTTGCCCCCTCTCATCCCTAACCCAGGCACCCAGCTCTTTTCCCCAAAGGCAGACACTGGCCAGACAACTGTTCCCTGGCCAGAGTATGTGGAGATGCCCAGTACGTGGTGGTGCACAGTCTATGCCCTGTTCTCCTCCTTGCCTTTTTCAATCACGTATCTTAGAGATTGTTCCGTAACATACACATAGATAGGCCGTATTCCTCTTATCAGCCTATGGATGTACCATAATCCATCCACCAAGTCCCCTATTGATGGGTGTTTAGCTTGTTTTCAATCTTTTGCTGTCGTGAACATGCTGCAGTAAATATCTCTCTATGTTTCCCTTGGTACGTCTGTTAGAAAAATGCTAGAAATGGAATTTCTACGTCAAAGCAAATATGTATTTAAAATTGTGATATTGTCGGGCTTCCCTGGTGGCGCAGTGGTTGGGAATCCGCCTGCCAGTGCAGGGGACACGGGTTCGAGCCCTGGTCCGGGAAGATCCCACATGCCACGGGGCAACTGGGCCTGTGAGGCACAACTACTGAGCCTGTGCATCTAGAGCCTGTGCTCCGCAACAAGAGAGGCCGCGATAGTGAGAGGTCCATGCACCGCAATGAAGAGTGGCCCCCGCTTGCCACAACTAGAGAAAGCCCTCGCACAGAAACGAAGACCCAACACAGCCCCCCCCAAAAAAAAAAAATTGTGATATTGTCAAACTGCCCCCAAAGTGGTTATTACAGTTCACATTTTCACCAACAATATGTGGGAGTACTGGTCTCCCAGTTTTGTCAACCATCCACCAAACTTTTTTATCTTTGCCAATCTTTTCACGTAAAGAATGATGTTTTGGGGCTTCCCTGGTGGCGCAGTGGTTGAGAGTCCGCCTGCCGATGCAGGGGACACGGGTTCGTGCCCCGGTCCGGGAAGATCCCACACGCCGCGGAAAGGCTGGGCCCGTGAGCCATGGCCGCTGAGCCTGCGCGTCCGGAGCCTGTGCTCCGCAACGGGAGAGGCCACATCAGTGAGAGGCCCGCGTACCGCAAAAAAATAAAAAAATAAAAATAAAAAGAATGATGTTTTGGTGTAGTTCTAAAATGCGTTTCTTTTAGAATAGGTGACATGGAGCAAGTAGTGTAGCACAATGCTTGAGAGGACAAACTCTGGTCCTTAGTTGCTTGGGTGACTTTGGGTAATTTACTTAACCTCTCTACGTTTTTGGTTCCTCATCAGTAAAATGAGTACCATCATAATAATACATTCCTCCTACCATTATTGTGAAAATTAGATGCGTAAATAAAAACAAAGTTCAATATGTGTTAATTGTCATTATTACATATTCGTATATTTAATGACCATTGTAAATTTTTTCCTGTGAACTGTCTATTCATGTCCTTTGCCCGTTTCTTCATTGCTTGTTATTTTTTCTTTCTGAAATATAAAAGCTCTTTGTATATATTTAGGAAATAAACCCTCTGTCACTTGTGTAGCAAACATTTTCCCCAGTTTGTCCTTGTCTTTTGACTTTATTTATGGCATTTTTGCCATGTAGATATTTTACATTTTTATGTGGTTAAATATACCAACCTTTCCTTTTACAACTTTTGGACTTTAAGAAACCTCACAGTTCTTGAAGTATGAAAGAATAGAAACTAGAACTACTCCGTGATTTTCCCTCCCTACCCTTCCTCCCCTCACTGTCTCCCCGTCCTACGGCTGAGTCAAGGTTATCTCCTAATACATACTTAGTGGCTTTTCCACATTCAATTTCTTCCTGCTCCTATCTGAAGTCCCTCAAGAGTAACTCCGATCAGGGCACTTCCCTGCTCAAGAGAGTTCAATTACTCCCCATCACCAACTGAACCAAGAACAAGCTTCTCATTAGAGGCATCTGCCTAGATGACACCAAATTCCTTTGCCAGCTGGTGATTCCCCTAAATATCTCCTGTCCTCCCATCCAACTCAACTCTTCAGTGTTCCCCTAAATAGTCTTTCCCTCCTCCCTGATTTCCATCACACTACGTCATCTACCTGTAAAGCCTTCTGCCCATCTCTCTCTACCCAAATTCTCATCATCTTTCAAGACCCATCCCAAACACCCCTCCTCCATAGTCTCAACTGGTCCCCAACCATCAGATGTGAGCTCTTCTTCCCTTGCACACTCAAAGCACCTTGTGTGTTCTTCTCTTGCGATGTGCATCTCAAGCCGCCTTAAACAAACCAAGAACTCTAAGAAAAATGTGAGCTGTGTCTCATTCATCTCTGCATCTGCCACAGTTCCTTAACCACTTGTTGAAATAAATTGTAGACACAAGTAATCAGATTGATGGGGGCAAGAGGGGTAGATTATGAGGGAGTTACTGTCCTCTGGCTAAACCACCACATCCAGACAGCTGAGCCGGAGGCTGCCGGAGCTGCCCTCCCTAGTCAATCTCCCCCGCTGTGTCAGACGGTGGGTACTGGTTAACATTCTTTCAGTTGGAAGTGAAAGAATCCCAACCCTTAAAAAAAGGACTTGTTGGGTGGAGGAGCAGCCCTCAGCCTCACTTCCTGTTTACTGGCTTCATTGTCAGACAGGGACCATGTGACCCCCATGGAGGCAAGATGGCGGCAACAGCTTAGTGGTCAACTGTACTCCCATATCATCTCAAAGTCAAGTCCAGAGGGCTTCCCTGGTGGCGCAGTGGTTGAGAGTCCGCCTGCCGATGCAGGGGACGCGGGTTCATTTCCCGGTCCAGGAAGATCCCACATGCCGCGGAGCGGCTGGCCCCGTGAGCCATGGCTGCTGAGCCTGCGCGTCTGGAGCCTGTGCTCCGCAACGGGAGAGGCCACAACAGTGAGAGGCCCGCGTACCGCAAAAAAAAAAAAGAAAAAAAAAAAAGTCAAGTCCAGAGAGAATTGAATCTGCCTCTCTCCTAGCAGCCCCAGCAAATGTCTCATTGCCTTTCTCCATCTGTTAATGGGTTAGATGTCTACCCTTGAGCCAATGACTGTGACCACAGGAAAGCATTGCTTTGGGAGGACCTGAGCACATATTCACTCTCAGAGCCAAAGACTGGGTGGATTCTATGAGCACCGGGCCACAGCACACAGCCTAAAACAGTTCCACAGAAGGAAATTGAATTGGGAGATTGGGATTGACATATATACACTAATATGTATAAAATGGATAACTAATAAGAACCTGCTGTATAAAAAAATAAATAAAATTATAAAATTTAAAAAAAAAAGAAGTGAAATGACATACTGTGACCAAAAGAAGGAAGAATAGATGCTGTTGACCAAACCACCAGATAATCACCGCACAGAACGCAGAACACCACTGCGTCCCTCCTAGAAGTGGGGGACGGGCCTGAAGCCCCAACCCTGTGCTAGTTCTCTCCTGCCTGCCACTCTCCCTTGCCCTGGAGGTATGGTTCTAGCTTCCAAACACAACACGATCCCCCCAGGTTTGTGGCTGAGCCGCAGGACCATTGCGAACAGATCCTAACCAAACCCCAGACCAGGCGATGGCTGGTGTGGTCCAGCCGGCTCCAAGTTATTAGAACCAGGAGTCCCAGCCCCAGTCCCAAGAGTTGTAGGATTGTTTATCTTTGTTGGGGAAAAACTGCAGCCAGAGCCATAAATCACTGCCCAGCTGGATGGCTTCGCTGAAATGTTTGTTTAAACAATGAAATCTCCTGACGGTCTGAAAATATAGGATGGATCACCCTGTCCTTCTCGGGCCTAGTCGTGCAGGCTGGAGGCTGTGAGAAGGTCTCAAAATTGGCTCCCTACCCCCCACTCCCCATCCCTCCCACCCCCAATATCAGCACTAAAGAATGAAGCCACAGCATAGCTAATATGAAACAGCAGATAATGCAAAAGCCATGTCTATCAATCTTTGAAATGCAATCTCTAGAGTGGTTTGCACTGGACGTGCCTCCCTAATGGAAGTAGCGTTTCTTGGCTAATGTGCACAGAGAGGGTGGTCTCTGGAAGGACACTTGCGAGGAGCATGCGCCGTGTGGGCAAGTGACTTCCACTCTCTGGGCCTTGGTTTCCTCACTTGTTACATGAGGGAGTTAGACTTGGTCTTTATGTTTTCTTCCAGCTCTTGCCTGCTAAGTAATGCTGCCGTATGTTTACATTCCCCAAAGAAAAACTAGATAAACAGGAGGGGGCAGGGAAAGGAGAGGGAGCGGGGGAAGAGAAGGGTGTTGATGATTCCCTGAGGTCCCTTCCAGCCCTGGGGTACTCCCTCCTGTGCTCTCTGGCCCTTCAGAGAAGGAGAGAAGGGCAAGTCGTGGACTAAGGGCACAGTTCGCAGACCCACAATCGGGACCTACATACGCTCCAAGGAGGAGGTAAAAGGGTGACCACTGATGGGTCTGGGCGACATAGACCAAATCAGACTGCAGGACCGGGACCTGGTCCCAAGCAACACAAACCTTGTGGAGGGAGGGAGGAAGGGAACTTGTCTGGACTGATGAGGTTTGGTGGGGGGAGGGGAGCAACCAGAGATCAGCAACTCCCACCTCAGCCCTCTCCTAAAGGAAGAAGGCAGCCGAGGCCTGAGCCTTTCCAGTCTGGGGGCTGTACCCCTGGCTCTGTGATAGGAGCCATGACAGCCCTGTGATAGAGTATGATAGAGTATTGAGCCATCTGGTCATTGGTTTGCCAAGTGTTTTCAAGAACATATTACCTGTCTGTATTTTGGGAGGCTTTGGAAATGCAAAGATGAATAAGACCAGGGTTCTTTAAGAGTTAGTGATAGGGGGCTTCCCTGGTGGTGCAGTGGTTAAGAATCTGCCTGCTAATGCAGGGGGCACGGGTTTGAGCCCTGGTCCAGGAAGATCCCACATGCCGTGGAGCAACCAAGCCTGTGCGCCACAGCTACTGAGCCTGTGCTCTAGAGCCCGTGAGCCACAACCACTGAGCCCATGAGCCTAGAGCCCATCCTCCGCAACAAGAGAAGCCACTGCAATGAGAAGCCCGCGCACCACAACGAAGCGTAGCCCCGCTCACCGCAACTAGAGAAAACCTGTGCACAGCAACGCAGCCAAAAATAAATAAATTTAAATAAAAATAATAAATTAAAAAAAAAAGTTAGTGATGGGATATTCCAAAGGGATGAGTGATGGGATTTACAACAAAGATGTGGAGGAGACTGCGAAAGACTTGTAAAGGGATTTGTTAATGGTTATGTGAGGGAGGTGTAGGGGTTGGAATAGGGTCTGTTATTATGGTCTGCAATGGAGTCTGAGATGGTATTATAGGATGGGATGGGGGGGTTTGGGAGGGGGAGGGGTTCATTAGCTATAAAATGGGAATATAACGGGGTGTGTGATGGTAGGTATAACAGGGTATGTGAAGGGGTGGGAGTTATTAGGACACATAGTGATTCATTCACAGAGCAGCCTTTCCCAACAGCCCAGATGAAATAAAATTCTTCCTCTTAATAGGGTCTCAAAAGCACTTTATATCTATCATTGATAACACTATTGAAATTAGTTCATTGAACAAATGAAATGAGTTCATTGTTTTGTAATTATTAGCCTAACTTCGGTCTCCCTTGCTAGGCTGTAAGAGCTGTGGAAAGAGTAGCCTTGGTGGGTCTTGTAGGGTCCTGTTCGCTGTGGCACCCTCACTCTCCACCCCACCCCAACGGGGCTGGGCACATAGTAAGCGCTCAGTAAAATCTGATTGAACAAATAGCTGTTAGGGTGCCAAGACCCTCCTCAAATAATGCAGGGCAGCTGGAAGTCCTCAGAATAAGTAACCATCTTGCGTGGAGTCCTGTGGCTCTGGTTCTGTTTCAAGGGAGGTGTTGCCATCTGGTGGCCAAGGGAAGAAATACACTGAGAGGAAGCCTTCATTCCGCCCAGCTTCTAGCCTCCACTGTCTTGTGGGCCGGCAGCTACCCACCAGCTTTCAGCCCAGCTCCCAGCCGCAGAGAAATCAGCCCCAGCTTTCCCCACTGCTTCAGGAGTGGAGCAAGAAGAGGTAGGAAAATAGAGACCATGTGGACCCTGTGCTGAACGGCCCCGTCTTGATCTGCATCATGGCCACCCAGCCCTGCCTGCCTTGGGCTGGGCTCAGCCCCCTTCTCCCTAGCTTTGAACTCAACCCTTCATCCTGGGAAGCTACTACTCCAGGACAGGGAGCGTGGTACAAACAAAGCTTTGATTCAGTGGCTTCCATATGAAATTTTCTCATCATTTGAGGTATCACTGTCCAGAGTGGGTCAATCCCATTTCACACACACACACAGACACACGCAGGCACATGCACGCAGTACCTTTGCTCTACATAATGGTGAGTGAGTTCTGACTAAAATTGACCCCCTCCATCCCATTTCTGTACACTGTATGGTCAAAGTCCCAAACAAAACACTAGGTAAAAACCCCTGTCCTAGGGAGCTTACATTCTAGTGAGGCATCTTTAATTACCCAGCTTTCACTGTGGAGCCCCTCATCCTCAGCTATAATGTGGGGTAACAACAACCGCTTCGCTACCTCATAGAGCAATAGGCCTATGAAATAGTAATAAGAGAATTGAATGCTGAAAGGATTGGTGCACAGGAGCAGAGCTGCCCCGTAAATCGAATTACCAATAATACTTGTATGTGTTTTGTACTTGTTTTCTTATATTTCCATGTAACATGTTTCATTTCCATTATTGGAATTGGATGTGGAACAGTGGCAGTGCCCCCAAAACCATCCCATATAAGCACGCACACCACCTGAACACAAACAGTGCATTCACAAAACACGCCCAGATGCGTGTCCTTTTGCCACTCCCCACTCAGGTCCCTAATCCATTCTATATGGGAATTCTGAAGCTGTCACGGCCAGCAGTGTTCCCTTGAGGACACAGGAGCATCTATGAGCGTCCTTCATCACAACGCTGCTTCCCAGCAAATAGGCAGTTCACAGGTAATTAAAGATTTCCTTCTGCTCCCACAATACCTCTCTCTGCGGGTGCCCAGGTACCCACGTCAGCATTGCTTCCAATGCTGCAGTTCTCGCCCAGGTGGGAAAAAGTCTCCCCAGCATGGATGTCTCTTTGCATTAATTTGTCAAAAGGTGGCCTGATTCTTTCCATTTCACTACAGCCCCTTCTCTTTGATAACTTTTTTTTTTTTTTTGCGGTACGCGGGCCTCTCACTGTTGTGGCCTCTCCCGTTGCGGAGCACAGGCTCCGGACGCGCAGGCTCAGCGGCCATGGCTCACGTGTCCAGCTACTCCACGGCATGTGGTATTTTCCCGGACCGGGGCACGAATCCACGTCCCCTGCATTGTCAGGCAGACTCTCAACCACTGCGCCACCAGGGAAGCCCTCTTTGATAACTTTTTAAATGGTCCCCCAGGGCAAAAAGTTGAAGGACATAGAATACTATCCACTAATGCCACCTTACAGCATCCTTGGGGAGTAACCCTGAATTAGTACCCTGCACCTCAATCCTTCCCAACCTCAGGGTAAGACCCCACTCCACCCCCAAGAGCAGTCAACACCAAGAGAGACTTCCCACAGGCTTGTCCTCCACTTTCTTCATCCATTTTGTTCCTAACCATTGGTCCCCAATATTTCTCTACTGTTCCTCCCAGAAGGCCCATAATATTCCATCCTTATGACCTACAATTCTTACCACATGTATATAGAGTCAGCCTCCCCAGGGGACACTTACTGTAAATAGATAGGCTAGATACATGGAAAGGGTCTTAAATTAAGTTATTAATACAAATAAAATAAATCAGAATAAAAGAAAAATGGGTGGATTAATATAATAACTCTGCCAGGTTGAAACACACCCATACAGCCCTTTCTCCAATAAAAACAACTAAAAACATAACAGTTAATGTCCTGTGTTTGTTTGAAGGTGACAAAGCTAGGATCCTTGACAGGGAATGCACGTGAAGGACTAAAAGAGAAGGTAAGAAGCCCATTGAACAATCCTGGCTGGAGCATGGTGGGCAGGGAACCTTCAGATCCCATCACCGGGTCCACCTGAGGCCGATGGCACATTGTCGTGTGCGTGTGTGACAGAATGGAACACTCTAGAAGCTACCTGAATGGAGGTGTGGGCAGGTAGTGGTAGGAGTCAGACCACTAAGGGCAATAACAGATGCTCAAGTGACAAAGGACGGGGGTCCAACTACTCTGTAAGGAGATAGCCTTTTGTTTAACTGGTGGGATGTACGCAGTTGCTCAGGACAGTAGAGGGGAGGCTGAGTCTGCAGGGAGGAGCCACTGAGGAGAGGCAGCTTTATAAACAGAGGGACAGGGACTTCCCTGGTGGCGCAGTGGCTAATACTCCACACTCCCAATGCAGGGGGTGCATGTCCGATCCCTGGTCGGAGAACGAGATCCCACATGCATGGTGCAAGTGAGAGTTTGCATGCCACAACTAAGACCCAGTGCAACCAAATAAATAAATATTATTAAAAATAATAATAATAAATAAATAAACAGAGGAACAAAGGTAAGAATTACAGCAGGCGTCTCATCAGAGACCATGCCAGCCAGAAGAGAAAAGAGTGACATGTTTTAAATGCTGAAAGGAAAAACAAACAAAAGAAATCTGTCATCCCAGAAACCTATACACAGTGAAATAGTTTTCAAAAAGGAAGGAGAGGGCTTCCCAGGTGGCGCAGTGGTTGAGAGTCTGCCTGCAGATGCAGGGGACACGGGTTTGTGCCCCGGTCCGGGAAGATCCCACATGCCGCGGAGCGGCTGGGCCCGTGAGCCATGGCCGCTGAGCCTGCGCGTCCGGAGCCTGTGCTCCGCAACGGGAGAGGCCACAACAGTGAGAGGCCCGCGTACCGCAAAAAAACAAAAACAAAAACAAAAGCAGGCAGAAAAAGAGGAAAAATTGAACAAATAACAGATAAATAGAAAACAACTAGCAAGATGTTAGATCTTGATTCATGTGAATGGTCTAAACAACCAGATTTAAAGACAGAGATTGTCATATAGGATAAAATAGCAAGGTCTAATTATATGCTGTCTACAAGAAATCCATTTTCAACAAAAAGATATAAATAGGTTAAAGGAAAAAGGATGGTAAAAGATACACCATGCAAACACTAATCAAAAAATATATAGTGGCTGCATTAATACCAGGCAAAGTAAATTTCAATACAATAAATATTACCAAGTATAACGAAGGATGTTACTTAAAGATAAAAGGATCAATTCACCAAGAAGACATAATAATTCTAAATTTTTAAGCCTCTAACAAATATTAATACATAAGAGCTTCTAAATGCATGACTAAAAACTGATAGAACTGAAAGGAGAAATAGGTAAATCCACAATTATAGTTGGAGGCTATAATTAAGTTATAAAAAAGGTAGAAAATTATTAAGAATATAAAAGACCTAAGCATCACCATCAATGAACTTGACCTAGTGGAATGTATAGAACATTCCACCCAGCAACGGCAGAATTCACTTTTTTTTCAAGTGTTTGTGAAACATTCACCAAGTCAGACCATTTGTGGGGAACAGAAAGCAAATCTCAACAAATTTTAAAGACTTGAAATTACACAAAGGATGCTCTCTGACCAAAATGGAGTTAAACTGGAAACTAATAACAAAAAGACACCTGGAAAATCCCCAAATATTTGAAAATTTAATGTCTGATACAAGTATTACTAGGTTGTTGCTGTTTGGTGTGAGATACAACTCTCTTCTCAACTGCCGCACAAAAATCCTTGGTAAAAACAGTGTGGCTTACTAATGCTTTAGCCCCGGGGTGGGGCAAACTAGGGTCCACAGGACAAACCTGGCCTTTGGCCAGTTTCTCTCTGGCCTGAAAGCTAAGAATGGCTTTTACAATTTTAAAGATTGTGAAGATGAAGGAGGAGGATTGGGGGGAGGAGGAACAGCAGTAGCCACCCAGAACAGCCTAAAACACTTGCAAAGCCCTCCTTTAATAAAATGAGTTGGGGGACTTCCCTGGTGGTCAAGAATCCGCCTTCCAGTGCAGGGGACACGGGTTCGATCCTTTGTTGGTCAACTAAGCCCACGCGCCACAACTACTGAGCCTGCGCACTCTGGAGCCTGCGCACCACAACTAGAGAGAAGTCTACACGCCGCAAGGAAGAGCCGTCACACCACAATGAAAGATCCCGCGTGCCGCAACAAAGATGCAATGCAGCCAAATAATAAAAAAATAATAAAATAAAAATGAGTTGGAACGTGTTTCTTCCTCCATTTTCTGAAAAAGTTTGTGACATTGTTTTTGTTTGTTTGTTTTCGTAAATGTTCACCAGGGAAGCTGGTGTTTTGGAATTTCCTTTGGGGAAGGGTTTCTAATTGTATATGCAATTTCTTTAATAGCTATAGAGCTATTCAGATTTTTTTTTTCTTCTTTTGTCAGCTTTGGTAATTCACCCCTTTGTGTTAATCAGCATTTCCTTCTGGTATCATTTTCCTTCAATTTGAAGGATTTCCTTTAACATTTCATGTAGTGCATTTTGCCAGTGTTAAGTTTCTTCAGCTTCTGTTTTTTTGAAAATGCCTTTATTTCACTTTCATTTTGGAGGATATCTTTGGCTGGGTATAGAATTCTATGTTGACATTCTTTTCTTATAGACTTTTAAAAATATCATTCTCCTGTCTTCTGGGTTTTGTTGTTTCTGAGGGGAATTCACTGTTTATTCTTACCTTTGTTCTCTGTACTGTGTCCTTTTCTTCCGGCTGCTTTTATGATTTTTCTCTTTATTATTAGAGTCTAACAATTTGATATGCAGTGCCTTGGTGTGGTTTTCTTTGTACTTATCCAGTTTGGGGTTTGTTGAGATTCTTGGATATTTGAATTTATAACTTTATGAAATTTGGAAAGTTTTTAGACATTTTTTTTTTTCCAGTTCTGCCATATTCCATCTTTTCTCTCTTTCTGGAACTCTGATTACATGCTTATTGGACAGCTGATGCTGTCACACGTGTCACTGAGTCTCTAAGGAGCTCCAGTTTGCATAGTTGCTATGTTTGCACATTCATAGATATTTTCTTCCACCATGTCTAATCAATGTGCTATTGTTTACGGTTCTGGTTTTTATGATTGATTTTCTCCTGGTTATGGGTCATCTTTTCCTACATCTTAGTATGCCTAATAATTTTGGATTGGATGCTGCTGGACATTGTAAATGTTACGTTGTTGGGTGTCTGAATTTTGTTGTCTTTCTTTGAAGAATGTTGAGATGGGGCCGGGGAGGTCAGATAGTTGAGTTACTTATAGATATGCTAAATGCTTTCTAGTCTTGTATTTGTGTTTATTAGGGTGGGTCTAAAGCAGTGGTTCTAAATCAGATACAACTTTTGCCCAACCCCCAACCCAGGATATCAGCAGTGTCTGAAAACATTTTTGGTTGCTACAACCCGGAAGGTCATCTAATGATTAGAGATCAGGAATGCTCTTCAGTATCCTGCAATGCACAGGAAAGCCCCCCAAAACAAAGAATTATCCTCCCCCCAAAATATCAACAGTACCAAAGATGAAAAAACCCTTCTAGAGTACTTATAACCTGGGACCAGTGTTACCCTACTGTTGGGATAGCTACTCGATGCCCACGTATTCAAGAATGTTTCTCTGCTCTCCAGTCTGGCTAGTTGCAACTCTAACATCTCCCGACCTGATGTTAGCTCTGGAAAACTGTTCAGCTTACAGCTTCCTGGTAATTATAGGAAGAGCCTGGTGGGAGTCTTACCCTACACATGCACGGTTTAATATTTAGCCAAAACTCAACGGAACCCATGGAAATTGCTGGAGCGCTTTCTCTGCATAGCTTCCTCCTTTCCAGTATTCTGTGCCACAAATTCCAGTGGCCTGAGGCTTCCTGACCTCTAATAGCTGACATTTCAACTAAATGAGACCTCCAGGCTCTGTTGCGGTTGCCCCTTCTCTGTGCTTGGTCTGTAAAGAGCCTCTGGGCAGAAAGCCTGGGTGATCAAAGGGTTTTCCGTGTGTCTCTCCCATTTCTGCAGGTCTTGCAAGAGAAGGCACTAGCTCCCTTTGCTTCTGACTCTCTTTTCAAAGATGCTGGCATAGTAAAGAACCTTGAAAGATAGACAGTGTTTCCCCCTGGAGCAAAGAGCAGGTGTACCGTCCAGTGTTACGAAGGTGAAGTAGGTTTACTCCCCACTGAAAATGATCCTGGTTCCCTAAGCTCAGGGTTCCTCTTCTGCAATGCAACCCACTACATGTGCATGTGTCACCTGGACCTCTTCACATCGCCCCACGGGAATTGGGACTCGAGGAAGCAGTGCAAATGCTGATACTCTAGCCACTGCTATTGCTTTGAGTAATAACATCCTTTGTCCCTGTCCTGGGAGTCTGTGTCTTCTGCCAGCATCCATGAAACAGTATGAAGCTAACTTGTTAACTTGTAAGGAGGGTAAATTCTCAGATTCCTTCACAGTTCTTGACACACCTGTCATATACTAGGCACTGCGCTAGGCTCCGAATACAGGAAGTGAACCACACCAGAAAGGCCATAAACTGCCCTTCTGCAATCTTCAGTCTAGCGGGAGAGACAAAGACAAACAAATATATAGTTTTTAAATGGCAGCAATTATTAAGAGAGAAATAAGGAAATTACAACAAGAGAATGACAAGGGGGAGAGTAGACTGGATTAGAGAAGGTCAGTAGCGGGAGCAAGGAGATAAACTGGGAAGTTATTGAAAGTGTCTAAGCAAGAAATGATGGAGGCTTGGGCTAGGGTGTGACCATGAAAAGAATATTGGGAATACTGGGAATCAAGGCTGGATGATAAAGCAGGGCCAGATCATGAATGCTCTCCCACAGGACCCTTGTAGATGCTGCTACTTCCGCTTGGAAAACTTTCCCTTGTTTGTCCTATGTCTGCTTTTTCTTGTCCTTCAGGCTCAGTTTTTAAAATACTAGGTTAAGGGGAAAAAAAAAAAAAAAAAACTAGGTTAAGGAAGTTAGAGAAAGGGAGATATTCATGAATCTTGAGTTAGGATTATGTCCTAACAAAAAAACATGACTCGCAGTGGCTTAAACAAACAGAGGTTTATTTCTCTCATATAAACAAGGAATCTAGAAGCAGTAGCATTTGTTTAGCTGCTCGGTGAGGTCAGGAACGACACCTTGGCCTTTCCTTCATGGTTGCAAAATGGCTGCTGCTGCTCCTTTGTAACCACATTCAAGGCAGTATGGAAGGAGAACAGGTGGCACCAGCCGAGACTGTCCTTTTTAACAGGCCATGACAAACTTTCCCAGAAAGAAACCGCTTCTATTTATTTTTCACTGGTTATAACTGTGAGTCCTTTCCCTTTAGAAAATAAAGTATTTAGCTTTTTCCAGACTTTATCATGCAAGAACTTCTGGAATTCTTGAGCTAAGGAATAATATCATCAAAGAGGTGCTTTAGGAAGGTACAGGCTGAGGGCAATGGAAAAGTAGAAAGGGAAAAACTAGGAACAGAGATGAGTTAAGAGGCTATTGCTGTCAGTCAGTGGGAAGAAGGTCTGGATCAGAATAAAAACAGAAATAAGAAAGTGCTTAACTTAAGAGATGTGTCTCCTCACAGCTTTAGTCATAGATATGCGCGTTTCTATGCTTTCATGTAAATGTGTATCATTTTTGCAAGAAGAGAGAAATGTATGTAGATAGATGTGCATTTCTGTGCATTATCTTTGTTTTTCTCTGTGTCTGTGACTGTATCATTTATTCATTCATTCAGCAAATACTTACTGAGCCCCAACTTTGTGCAAGGCAATGTGCCAGGTACTATGGGGGAACACGGACATGAATCAAACACAAACCCTACCCTTGAGGAGCTTACAGACTAGAAAGGGAGAAAACACATATCCTCAAATAGCTAAAATGCAAATTAGTAAAATGATAAATATCATAAAGTTATGAAAGTTCAGAAGAGGAAGTCATTATCTTAGCTGGAGAGATAAGGGAGAAGATGGCATTTGAATTTGGTTTTAATGAATTAATAGGATGATAGAGTTACCATATGATCTAGCAATCCCACCCCCGGGCATATAGCCGGAGAAATATATATACACACACAATGGAATATTACTCAGCCGTAAAAAGGAATGAAAGAATGCCATTTGCAGCAACATGGATGGGCCTAGAGATTATCATACTAAGTGAAGTAAATCAGAAAGAAAAAGGCAAATATCGTATGATATCACTTATATGTGGAATCTAAAAAAATGATACAAATGAACTTATTTACAAAACAGAACTAGACTCACAGAAATAGAAAACAAACTTAAGGTTACCAAAGTGGAAAGGGGGAGAGGGATAAATTTGCAGTTTGGGGTTAATAGATACAGACTATCATACATAAAATAAATAAACAACAAGGACCTGTTGTATAGCACAGGGAACTATATTCAATATCTTGTAATAATCTATAATGGAAAAGAATCTGAAAAGGAATAGATATATATGTATAACCAAATCATTTCGCTGTACACCTGAAACATTATAAATCAACTATACTTCAATAAAAAATATTTTAAAAAAGAAAGAATAGGATGGAGGGAAGGAATGTGGGCAGGGAGCAAGTGACCGTGGAGCGTTCTTACCTTACTGGTTAGAAAAGGTGGTGAAAAATAAGCCTGAAAGAAAACTGATCTAAAGAATTTGGTGGGGTTTTTTTACACACTAGCAAATATTTATTGGACTCCTACCAGAGATACGGTACTATGCTAGATCTTGAATTTCTGTAAGTGATTATATGTCTGTGTTTCCATGTATGTGTGCCTGTTTGCGAACATGCGTATGTTTCACAGTGTGTACATACTTTTGTGTGTCTCCCTTTGTTTTAATAGTCAATTTCTTTGTGCGTACACTTTTACACGTAACTGTGTCCATGTGTTTACATACGGCCAGCAGGTGGCGCCACAAAATCATAACTAGCAAGCACAATTCTGCCTGTTCCAGCCAAGTAGCCATCTCAGACCCTATGAGGCCATGGAGAGATCCTCAGGCCTTTGTAGGGGCTGGGGATTCGTTTAGCTGTTTCCATCATTAGCATTATTCACCACTGTATTCTCATGCCTGGCACAAAACCTGACAAAGTGAAATCCTCCTTAAATGTGTATTCATGAAAGGCTAACATGCCCCATGGGAGAAGTGGGAGATGGGGGGGGGAGCCAGGGAAAGAAGTACAGAGAAGGTGGCCCCCCAGTAAAGACCCCACAGGAAGTGGGATTTCAGTCACACTCATAGAAGTCATAGAAGATCTGGAGGGGGATGTGTGACAAAACAGCAAACTCAGCCATTGCTCTCACCCATGGGGCTTCCCCTCCTTATAATGTGGCATCTGATCCCGATCCTTTACCTTCGGCTTTTATTTAGTGCCTATTAAGTACTAAGGCCTGTGGGAAACAGCACCTCTGCTCTCTAGGACCTTCCAATCCAGGAAGAGAAATAACGTTTATTTTTCACAAATTTATTATACGCATGATCTGGATTTGGATCCTGGCCTAGAAAGGAAAAGGAGACATTGGACAGTGGGCAAAATTTGAATGGGATCTGGAAATCTGAATGAGTTGCACACAGGTTACAGAACAGTGTACTTGCTTTTGAAGAAATATACTCAGTGAAATATTTAGGGGTGGAATGGCATCATGTCTGCAGCTTGCTCTCAGATTGAACAGAAAAGAAATAACGATAATGGCCGGGAAGGAAGGAAATGGTAAATGTTAATGATTATAGAATCTGATTTAAGGAGCTAAGAGAGTTGTTTATACTCTTCTTGCAACTTTTCTTGAAATTATTTCAAAATAAATTTCGTTTTTAAATTTTTAAATAATAATAATAATTACACCCCATAAACCCTCTCTGCCTATTGCTGAGAAAGTTCCTTCCTGCCCCACGTGAGAAGTGCTCTGTGAGGGACAGAGGCACAGAGCTGGAAGAGGGTCCAGCTGGGTCTATTCAGAGACCTTCTGGATCCTGGAACTTCCTCCCCAACCCCTTCCCACCCTGGCTGCCTCAGGAGACTGGCTCTCTCTCTCCCCTATCTGGGCTACCCCAAGGTCTCACCCTTTTCAGAGCCCACATCTGTGATTTCTCCCACTCACGCTCTCCATGCCGGCGCAGGTACCCCACTCCCCCATCAGCCTGTTTAGGAGAGGAAGGTCTCTGATTGCCCACAGGGACTACCACTCTGGTCATTCCACACAAGAACACAGGTACCACCTTCACTTTGCTCCCATAGGAGAACTGAGGCTCAGAGTTTTGCAGCAAAAACCTTGAACAAACAAAGATCTGCTCAGTGGGACCAATTTCAGGTCAGCTGCACATAGCAGGGGCCTGGACTATAAAACACTTTAATGGTCTGGCTGAGTTATCACAGATGGGTCTGGCTGCTTCCCCATCTCTCCGCCGTCCTCCCCATTGCCTCACTCCTTTCTCTGAGCTGCCAGCAGCACGTGGTGCTGCATTTGTCAGGCCATTGCCAGTCAAGGCTGCCTCATGGCCCTCTGAGGAATCCCACATACCTCAGCCTGGCACTCAGGACCGTCTGCAAAGTGGACCAGTTCCTGCTCCAGCTGTTTCTCCCATTATTCCTTTGCACCCGCTTTTGCCCTACATTCTTAGTGTCCTGGATGTGCTCACACTTTCCCTCCCCCGCACCTATGCTGATGCACTTCCTCTGCCCTGGAAGGGCCTCCTTCCCCATCTCCACCTGGCAAATGCCCAGCTACCTCTCAAGGCCCACTTCAAATGTGACCTCTTCCTAAGGCCTTTCATATTCCACCCCAACCTGATCTGGCCTCTTTCTCCTCTCTTGGCAATTATTTTCAGCTCCATTACCTTCATGCTTTATTTTTGGAATGCCAATTCCTTCTATTCAACTCTAAGCTCTGCAAGGGAGAAATCTGTCTCTTATCCACTCAGTACCTAGCAACCTGTGGACATGCAGTAGGTGTTCAATAAATGCATAGGAGGTAATATGGCTAAGTGTGTTTGCCGTACTTCACTATGAGGCACAGGTCCACAGAACCGTGAACTCTGAGGGACACAGAATACGGGCGCTCTTTCCAGGAGGAGATGGAAATAACAGCTACACTGAGCTCCCGTTAAGTGCCCTCTGGCCCCGACCCCATCCCCATCTGGCTCCCGGCCTCCTCAATCCTCAAGGACACAGTTTAAAAATATCTCCCCTCCTTGCCTCCCTCCTCTCTGCTATGCCTTTCTCCTTTCCCTTCCTTTCTCTCCCCTAAAACCCTCGGGCTCCTACCCACAGAACACTGGGGAGAAAACAGAAGAGCTGAGGGATTCCCCACCAGCTTCTGAGCCCTGAGATGAGGAAGTGATTATCAGAGGCCACTGTCTTGGTCAGTTCCTGTTTCTGGAGCAAAGATGCCAAAATCTGTTCCTTTTTCTGTGAAAAATGTACGAGTTTTCATTTCCAAAATTCCCAGAAGCAAGACTGTCACTGTGAGCCGTCTGTGTTTCTGTCTGCCTGCATCTGTATGGAAGGTCCGCCAAGGCCTCCTGGGCCTGCTCCTCGTGGGCCAGCGTCCAGGGGCAGTCTTGACAATGACACCTCACTCCCTGCCCCTCCCCATCGCCCCCCCCCCCACCTTGACCTGGCCGAGGAGAGACAAGTGCATTAGGACAGGCCTGCCTCTGGCCTCCTAATGCTTCCTGGGGCCTTGCAGGAGAAGTCCCTCCCCAGGGTTGGTCTGCTGCTCAGAAGCCCCTAGAGAGGGTAGAAATTTAAACTGATAACCTGATCTCAGATGTGGATTAATTTGGGAAACCCTGTCCCTGCCCTGCTCCCAGGCTTGAAACCATCGGGATGGCAGCTGGGGGGGGCGGGTGCAGACATAGCCACGCCATCCCCGCCCCCAGCCTTGGCCTGGGGCCCCACCTTCTGCGCCCCAGTCCCATCTGGAATGGGAGGAGAGCCCCACTTCATGTGGAATCAGACCCTCCTGAGCCCTCTGTGAAGAAAGGAAGAGGGCCAGCCAGGGAAGTATTGGAGGTGGAGCCGGGGAAGGGTGGGATATGCAAAAAGACACCAGAGCCTAAAGCCGGGGTAAGAGAGTTGAGTGTGGGCCTTGAGATTAAGATTAGGCTCAAGGTGTGAAGGTCAAAGTCGTCTTGGTGCCAGGCCCTCTGGGCTGTGCTTGCCTTGGGTTGGCAGGTGAGAGAGAGCAGGACAGGCCTAGGTAGCAGGTTCTTCGCCTAAGCAGGAAGCGAAGATGAACGCTTTCTAGCAGGATCTACATTTGGCCTGCTTTTCCTTTGGTCTCTGCTTCCGTTTGTACCGTGCCTACCCAATTCTCATGCATTCATTTAACAAACATTTAAATAGCCTAGAACATTTGCAGATATCAGTGGCCAGGGCTTTCCAAAAGCGTAGGCTGGGACTTGCAGAGTCCTCACTGCCCGGAGCTTCAGCGTCGCGCTCAGCTAGGCCCCTCGCACGCTGTGCGCTTTGTGCACCATCCCGGTTGCTGGGGCCTGAGGCCTGATGAGCAGGGGATTGAGTAGGGGTGCAGGACCCGCTCCCCAGATGGCCGGCCCAGACAATCTGAGCCCCAGACAGGTTAAGGGGGCAGGAGACTGGGCAGGGCCGGGGAGTCTCTGCGGGGGCCGACCTTGTGCCCTTTCGCAGTGAGTGGTGGCGGCCCTCCCAGGGAAGGGGTCCCCTTCCGTGCCCGGAGCTGGGAGCCGGGGCAGCCCTCGCCAGCGCCGCGCCCTCCCCGAGGCCCGAGGGAGGCGCCGCGGGAGGAATTCCAGCCATTTCCTCTGCGCCGCGCGGTATGTGGCCTGCTCGCTGCCCGACCGCAGCGCGGCCCGGAGGTGGGGGCCGGCGGCGCAGGCCCGTCACCAGCCGCGTCTGGCAACTGCCCCGGCCTCGCCGTCCCGCTCCAGATTCCCGGCTGGCCGCCCCTCGTCCCGGGCGACCAAACCGGCCCTGGAGCGGCCCCGGGCCGGCGCGGCGCTGCCGGGACCCCGGCTCCTCCCTGCGCGGCCGCAGCCGGCGGAATCGCTCCCGCCCCACGCCCGCCTGCCTCCTCCGTCCTCGCCGCGCACCCTAACCCGCGGGTCCCCCGAATCTCAGTTTGAAACTGAAGGTGGCCTTTGCTACGTCACCTTGGGGCACGTCCCTTAGCCTTTCTAAGCGTCAGTTTCTCCACCTGTGAAATGGGCACCCTGACAATAGTGCTACCTCATTTGTGCCGCCCTGAAGTTAAATGAGAAAGGGAACGTGCTGGAGCAATGTCAACGATGTTTTCGTTTCTCTAGGTATCGCTGCTGTCCTCAGCTCTCCTGGATCTTCCGCCCACCCTGCCCAGGGCCTCTTCTCCATACTAATTCTTGGTGGAGCAGTCGGGGCGGCTTTACAGGTAGGCACTGCAGACGGCCGCCTCAAGGACCGGCGGTAGGCTCTCCCTCGGGAGTATCTGCCCGCTAGGTTCTTGAAAAACCTAAGGGGCAGTTATTTCATTTTTTAAATGATATCATCGCCGTCTGACATCAACCAGGCACGTAGCGATTAGTGCAAGTTGAGGGTGCGGACTGGGATGGTAGGTCCGCAGACGTGGACTCCACGTGCCGGTCTCAACAGACGCTGGGCCACCACGTGCTCTCTGGGCTCCTCTTTCAAAGTGCAGATCCTCCACCCCCAGCCCCCGGGAGAACGCACATTCTTTCAGCTTTAACTCTGCGCTAGAGCAGCGAGAAAGGGAAAGCCAGAGCCCCTAGGCGACTGGGTGGGTGGGATCCACTTCCCCTCCCGCCCACCCCCGCCCACGGCTGCGGTAAATGTGACACTGAGCGGAGTTGGAAAGCCCCGGGTTTCACCGGGCCTAACCGCCGACTGCTTTGCAGACGCAGCACCGAGGAGCCGCTCTGCCGCGGTGTTCCCCCAGATGGCTCCTTGTTTTGATTTTGAAACTTCCATTCCAGCCAGAGCGCCAAGGCCGAGAATCAGCCCTTGCAGCAAGACGTGCTCCCCTCGTTCGCCCCCCCACCCCGACACACACACGCTACAGCCACAGACCGCATAAATCCAGGTGGAGACAGGTCCAGAAACACAGGTGCTATAAATATCCCAGTCCGGCGAGCGGGGAGACACAGCTCCCGGGTAGCCCGTCTCCACCCACCCTCCTCTGAGCCCAGCACTTCCGGCCATCGCTGCGCTGCAGGCTGCTCTCCGAGTTGGGAGGGGCGGGCTCCATCCGTATCAGAGGCCTGGCTTCCTTTTCCTCGCTCGAGACCCCCTGAGTGCCTAACCTGAGGGTTTTCTCTCCACTCAGGATACACCTCCCGAACTCCCAATCGCAGACTGTTTCCTCCCTCCTCTGGTATTTTTTAAAGGCTGTGGCCAGTCTTCCTGAAATGCTGACTTGTCTTTCAAGATGGGTGGGGGATGCTGTCTTAGGTTAGAAGGCAACGAACGAAATCACATTTTTAAATGTAAAATTTGATTCTAAATTTTTGATGGCCCTTTTCGTTTTGGTGGAGGTGGGGACGGACGACGGTGGGGAACAGGCTGCAGGCAGAGTAAATCTAAAAGAGGGGGAAAAAGCTGGGAATACACACGTATGAAGAGGGGATATCTCTCCGCTGGAAAAGAGAGTTGCTGTCCCAGCAGGCTGGTTCCCAGGAGCTTGGTGCAGTTTTCTGAGCCAGTCTCCTGAGCCTGGGACTTCATGGGGTGCAGCTCCCTGAGAAGGAGCCTGTTGGACACAATAAGACTGCTCTGGAAAAAAAGTTAATGAAGTTCCACCACCTGGGCTAAGGGATTCAGACACAAAAATTATTCCCAGGAAACTCGGACATCTGATGGCTCCAGGAGAGGGTGGCAAAGAGCAAGGCAGGTTTGGAGATAATGAGTGAAACAGATCTGAACCACCAGTTTTCAAATGTGTCTGTAAAAATAAGCTTTAACTAAATGCTAAATAAAGCCCTGGTTTAAAAAATGAAGTCACACTCCTCTTCCAATGTGGGCGCTTACTCTCGAGTTGCTGTGCTAAGGAAGCACTTGGTCAGCTCATCCTGCTTAGAATGTACTATTAATTCCCCATTTTACAGATGAGAAAACTGAGGTCAGAGAGGCTGATTAACTAGCAGAGAAGAGTTTCGAACTCAGGGATCTGACTCCAGTGGTCACCTGTGGAACCTCTGCTGTAGGCTAATCAGCTCTGATGGTCTCTCAGACCAGAGATTGGCATGACTCCACTTCAGCCTTCAGCTGTCTTTAACAGTGAGGAAGACATTGCTGTAACACCTGCCTGCCTCTAGTAGACCCGAGTGATTGCAGCCTCATTGAACTTGATGGCATTCCTGAGGGGGCCAGGCAACCTACCCTAAGACCCCAGTGTATAGAGGAACAAACTCTCCGTAAGAGGAGGACTCTGAATGGACTGGATGCAGTCACCAAGGTCAGCCCTTCCTGTGTGATTTCAGGACCACAGGGAGCCCCAAGTGGCCTCCTTACTAAAAATCAACCATAAAAGAACCATTGTGCTTAACACAGAACCAGATGTGTGCTTAAATTTACACAGGTCACTGCTATCTCACCTTGGGCCATGGGCCAAGGCGACCCAAAGATATATTTTGTCTGGCTTTCCTAGCATTTTTTAAAAGTTGAGTTAATTACCAAACGTTTAAAATTGGAAGATTGTGCAGAAATATCTGGATTTTTTTTAGCTTCTCCCCCCCAATCTTTAAGAGCTGGCCACACTGACATGTACTCTGTGGTCCACCCCAGTCCCAGCCATCCCATCCCGTTTTTTATTCCCACCCTCCTGCTTGGCGCATTGACATTTGAATTTGCTGACCCCCATCTTCCTCACTAAAATGCAATTATTCACTAAAGAGGTAACTGTTGAGTCTAACTGGTCACATTCCAGTTTGGCTATCTTTTCTGGAGAGCTGGTTAAGGTAGAATAGTTGAGGTAAGTTAAAGTGAGGGTAGGAGAGAAAGTGGGGTTCCCCCAAACAAAGCATCAGGCCATACCAGAACAGAGCAGATTTCTGAGTTCCCAGAAGACCACAAGATGAGAAATTGGTGTTCGAACAGCTGACATGGATGTCAGAACCTCACCTGTTTCCCAGGAGCTCATCCTTTCATTTAACTTAGCAAACACCACTCTTTTATTAGCATCCTGGGCTGCCTTTCCCAAACCTGCTTCTGGAAGTGCCTTGGGGAGTGTCCAGAAGCAAACCCTGGAGGTGATTAGAGGGCTGCCGACTCAGGCTATGAGCGAGCCCAAAGGAATGGGGCTGAGCTTTCAACCAGGACAGAGCTGAGCCCGGAGGAGGAGCTGAATGAAGACGAGGGGTTTGAGCAGCCAGGAACTGAAGCACGACCTCATTCACCAAGAGGGTGAGCAGCTGTGTTCTCTGAAACGTGGACCACATGAGGGAAAACCATCTTCCCCGAACTTGGAAGCTTTTCTGCCAAAGCAGTTTATCATGCACGCAGAGAGGTGAAAAGGTTTTGTATGGAGACGTAAGAAGGGATGAGATGGGCTTTGACGGACTGTATGATAGTCCTCGGGGCAACCTCAGCCTTCCCCAAATGCTCATCTGGGAGAGTTTCAGACCTGTGAATATTTGAACTCAGACCTTTTTGGCAGTAGTCCATGGGACAAGTGTGTCAACAGAGCCCCAGATGTGTACTCTGGGGTGTGGAGGGCGTGAATGTGATAAAGTACTTTTAGGGCTTTTAGAGAAACAGGAAATACAGTTATCAGAGACAGGAAAATCTATTCAACTTCTTTCAAAACCAGTGAGTGGATAACATGGCCATCAGAATTGTCACAACTGCTAGGTGAAGCCTTTGGAAAAGAACAAATTAGCAGCAAAGGGGTAGGAGAGGCCCCTTCGGGGAGTTGCCAGGCTGGGGCAGGGACACACTCTATTCAGAGAGCCTCCTCTCCCCTGCTGCGTCATCAGGAGCCCCTGAAATCCCAGCACTCAGTCTTGCCGCCATCATCTGTGCGTTGTGTCCTCGTTCCTGTTCATGTCAGTCCTAAAATCTCCCTGGCTCCCAGAGGCCCTGTCTTTCCCCTATTTTGTGGCCTCTCCCACCCTCCCCAAGTCCTGAAACTCTTCCTCCGTGACCTCTGGAGTTCATAATCCGTGATTAGCAAACTCTCCTTTATCCTCAACCTGTTGTCTGAGCATCCTCTTCACTTCTGTCCCTACGGGACACCCAGCTCTCCCCTGAGTTCACTGCTGCCCTCACAGCCTTCTCCAGCAGGGCCTGATTTTGTTCTCTCACAGCCCCCTTCCCTAGACCTGGAGGTGAGATAGGTGTCCTCCTTACTGGTCATCGCCACCTTTAGAAGTATTCCCTTGCACACCACGTTGAATTTCGTGTTATCAAATTATACCAATCACTGCTGTCTTCTCCTGACCCCCAGGCGTTATTTTGCAAATATTCTAGGTCTTGGTTCACTGTCACTCTCACCAACACTGTCTTAACTCTTGGCGATTCAGTACAGAGTAGATGACCCTTCCAATACCCCAGCCTCTCAGTCTCTTGAATTTCTCTCCTCCAGTGATTTTCCCTCCCCTCAACCCATAGTTGTGATTATACACAACTGCAGTCCCTCCATGATCTCAATTTCGGGCCTCCTCCTATCTTTCCAGCTCACCTCCTTGCTTGATCCCAGCTATCCTCTGACCCCACCAGAGCCTCCAATATGTTGATCCCACTATACCCTTCACTGTTACCCACCCCTTTGATGTTCTTAATCCCCTCCTGACCCAGTGTAAATTTCATGGCCATACCTAGCCAGAGAAATACACACAGCCCCGCTGCTTGACCTCATTTGAAGTTCATGCTGATGAAACTTAAGTGGGCCCTTAATGCTGCCCAACAGTCGTACTATGTTTCCCTGATCCGTTCACTCACCTATGCTCCTGGGTGACAGTTTTGTACCTTCTTTTCTCTTCTCAAACCCTTAATATTCCCTTCCCATTCTCACTCTCAGCTGAATTCTAAAAGAAGCTAATTGGATTCTTTTTTCACTGGGAAAGTAGAAGCAACAAGAGGAGAAATCTGCAGATTCCCACCATCACATTTATCCCCTGTCCAGCAGTTGCGTCTTCACACTCTGCCTTTCCACCTACTATCAGAGGTGACCCATCCATCAAAAGCAAATTCCTCCACTTGCGCAGGCAGCCCAGTCCCTCTCACCTACTCGCGGATATTACTCAGCAATTCTTCCTACACCAAATTATTACTCTCTGCTGGATTCTTTCCATGAGCACACAAACATGCTATTATTTCCCACATCTTAAAAAAAAAAAAAGCCTTTTAATGACTGTACTTCCCTTGGCAGCCTCTCTCCCATTTGTTTGCTCCCCTTTAGAGCAAATTCCTCAGAAGAATCATCTGTACTTGCTATGTCCGGTTCCTCTCCTCCAGTCCTTTTTAAACCAACCCCAAATCAGGCCTCTATCCCTCAGTGCTCCACAGAAATTATTCTGGTCCAAGTTACCATGGCTTAATAAATCCAGTGGTCAGTTTTCGTCTTACTGATTAATAACATCTGATATAATCAACCACATCCTCCTCCTTGATACACATTCTTCCCTGGACTTCCAGAACACCTCACTCTCTTGGTTTTCCTCCTCTCTCACTGCTCCCACCTTCTTGGTCTCTTTTCCTGGCTCCGCCTCTTTTCCCTGACCTCTAAGTGTTGACGTGCGCAGGGCTCAGACCTCAGTCCTCTACTCTTCCTTATCTACCTCTTTTGATGATCTCATCTAGATATGTGGTTTTAAATACAATCTATGCACCCATGACCCACATTTATACCTCGTCCAGACCTCTGCCCTGAACTCTAGACTCATATATCCGACTGTCCGCCCCACATCTCCAAACTCAAGATGTCCAAAACTAGACTCTTGAGATGCTCCCCAAACTTGATCTACCTGCAGTCTTTCCTATCACAGTTGATGGCAACTCTATTCTTCCAGTGGTTCAGGCCCAAACATTGAGTTATCCTTGACTCTTGTCTTCCTCTTACATGCACGTCAGATCTGACAGGAATTAACTCTACCAACAGAATGCATCTGGAATCCACCCACTTCTCACCTCCTTTATGGCTGCTGTCCTAGTCAAAGCCACCGTCATCTCTCACCTGGATTACTGCTGTGTCCTCCTATCAAAAGTCTCCCTGCTTCTACTCCGGCCTTCAACACAGAAGCCAGAGTGATCTTTTTTTTTTTTTTGGCCGCACCTTGGGGCTTGTAGGATCTTAGTACCCCGACCAGGGATCAAACCCACACCCCCTGCAATGGAAGTGCGGAGTCCTAACCTCTGGACCTCCAGGGAATCCCCAAGAGTGATCCTTTTAAAACATACTTTAGACCACATCACTCTCTAATCAAAACTTCAAAAGCCCCCTCTGCCCCGTTTCTTTTAGGGTTACGCTTTAATAACTCCCCATTTCTCTCAGTGTAAAAATGGAAGTCTTTACAATGGCCAAAGAGTTCCTCCATTATCTGCCCACTCTTCCCACCACTCACCTCCCTGGCTCCCTCTTTGGATTATTTTCTTTTATTTATTTATTTATTTTTTAAATTTTGGCCGCGCCACGTGACTTGCGGGATCTTAGTTCCCTGACCAGGGATCGAACTCGGGCCCCCAGCAGTGGAAGCACAGAGTCCTAATCACTGCACCGCCAGGGAATTCCCTGTCTTCCTCTTTGGATACTCCCTTCCTCACTCATTCTGGGAGTCCAGCCTCCTTGATGTTATTCAAACACACTAGGCGTGTTCCCACAGTGAGGTCTCTGCTCTAGCTCTACCCTCTACCTGAACGCTCTTGCCCCAGAAATCTACTTGCCAACCTTCTCACTCCTTCAGTCTTTAGATTCTCACCTTTTCAATGAGACCCATTTGACCACCCTGTTTAATACTGAAACTTGCCCTTTCCCTACACCCTGACACTCTTGATCACCCTTAACCTGCACAACCTTGTCCGTTTTTGTCCCCATAGCATTTACTATCTCCTAACATACTATGTAATTTATATATTTATGTTTATTGCTTATTATCTATCTTCCCCTGACCCCACCCCCCACAGGGATCTTTCTCTATGTTGTTCACAAATGTATCCTAAATGCCTAGAACAGTGCCTGACACATGGTAGGGAAACAATATGTATTTTTTGGGAATGAATGAAAATAATCCAGGCAGAGAGGGACTTACTCCCTCGCCCATCAGAAATGTCTGGGCCAAGAGCAAAAGGGAAAATGGAACCAGAAAGAACAGTTGGAGCTGACCATAAACACATGGTTTACGGGCAAAGTCAGGTCAAGTTGGAATGAACAAACTGTGTGCTCATAGTCACTAGATAGATAGATAGATAGATAGATAGATAGATAGATAGATAGATAGATAGATGATAGAATCTCCCACGTGGTAGGTAATAAAGCGACTTTATTTACCACATATAGAATAAATAAAAGCCTGGGCCAATGACACCGACTTATCCGATTCTCGTCATTGTCAGTTGCTTTTTAGCTGTTCTCCCAGCCCTAAGTGAGCCAGTTACAGTTGACCCTTGAACAGCGTGGAGTTTAAACTGCCTGGGTCCAATTATACACGGATTCTTTTCAACAAATGTACAGTCGGCGCTCCCTTTTCACGGGCTTTGCATTAGGGGATTCAACCAACCATGGACAGCAGATTAAATTTTGATCTGGGGTTTGTTGAATCCGAGAACGCGGAGGGTCAACTGTATTCAGTGGACTATGCCATGTTATACAAAGGACTTGAGCATCCACGGATTTTGGTATTTGCAGGGACCCCTGGAATCAGTGCCCCGTGGATACCGAGGGACAACGGTACAGTTTGTCAGAGGCACCACAGAGAGTAAAGGCAAAAGGACAGGGTCCTACAAGTGAGGACTTTGAAAAAGAAACTCCTCTCTCTTCACCTCTTCCCCTAAGTGCCTTCTCAGTAGAGGATAGTGCAGTACCAGATGTTTGGGGCAGTACCCAAGCCATTTCCTCAGAATTCTGCAATCATTGGATGCAGATGGTTAATAGTTCTGCTTGCCTGGCCCCCACATGTCCACTGCTAACAGAGGCCTTCTGGAGTCCATGCCTTCCTTTCCCATAGGGATTGCAGCTTCCAGGCTGACTGCCAATGTATTCCTTCTCGAAAGATGCCAGTGTTATGCGAGGAGCCTCTGCACTAAGGATAAACAAATTAAACGAGGCTCCTGAGGCCCTCCAGACATTTTAGTTAGAGACCCTGGGGTATCAGCCTTGTGGCTGCACCAGGGGCTTGAGGCCACAGTAGGCTCTGGGGCAGGAGGCTTTACCTGTCCTGAGGAGGAATAGAATCTCAGAGCCTTTACAGAGTTGAGGCTTCAGCTCACAACACGCCTAAATAACTGCAGGCCAAGCTTCCAGAGGGGTCTGGGCAGAAGCTCCAGAAGATCCCCCTTGGCCAGACATGAAGACAAGACCCCAATTCCCAGGACAGACTCGAACCAAATTGCCTTCCTCCAAAACAGGGGCATCCTCAGCTACGCCTTTCATCATAAGGAACGTGTGTGCGTTGATGGAGCTCACCTAGTGCCAAGAGAGCGGCAAAAGGCATTGAAATAAGGTAAGCCTACGTCATTTCTCCACAGAAAACATTCATTCGTAAGGAAGGCATTCATCTTTGACACGAATAGGGATGCCCTATGAGGTTCAGAGTGAGCACAAAACACAGCAGAAGAAGCAGCACTCCTGTATAAAAATATAATTTAGGGAATTCCCTGGCGGTCCAGTGGTTAAGACTCGGCAGTGTCACTGCAGTGGACCCGGGTTTGACCCCTGGTCAGGGAATTAAGATCCCACAAGCCACGTGACGCAGCCAAAAGAAAAAAAAACAAAAAATATATATATATGTGTGTGTGTATATATATATATGTATTATATATAATACATATGTATATATATAATCATGTATTATATATATGCATTATATATATATTTTAAATCAGTTAAAATATTTACCCAGTCCCATGAGAAAAAGGTCAAAGGGCTTAAGTATATTCTCAACACTCAATCTAACTTCTCTTTCTTCCGCTCAGTTGCCCCTTTTTTGTTCCTCTTCACTCTTCCAAAACTCAGCTCACAATCCTCCCCCACCCTGTGTACCTCCATCACACACACACACACACACACACAGAGGCCCTTGATGCCCTTCCTCTCGCCCTGCCTCCCTGGACCTTTCCTTTTCTGTATTTCCAATGTAACAATTCCTGGAGGCTCAGGCTCCTTCCAAGCCTTAGTCCTTCCTGGTTCTTACTCTGATCAGCACAGTAGCAGACCAGCTGATCTAGAATCTTTCTTAGGCAGTTGTCAGGTAAAGCTATACATATTCATGGGGAGATATTGTGTAATCCTATGCCTTTCCTCCACATCTCTTTAAAGGATGTCATTTTAATACCCACATCCATCATCACTTTCTTCTTAGGAGAAAAGAGAGCAAGAGAGGAAAGACAGAGTAAGAGAAGTCAGAACATGTCTGGGGAAGGAAAGACATCTTTTGATCTGCTCCTTATACATAGCTCAGATGCCTACACTGGACAGTGCCCAGATTATCAGTGGATTCTGAGACATTCCTATGTTAGCCTGATTAAAAAAGAAAGCTGAACACAACCAACAAGAGGTTAAGGCACAAAGTCAAAATGGAGAGGATTCTGTAGGCCTCTGAACTTGAAGCATTCAGTGTGCAGGCAGGAACTGGGAGAAGAGAGAAAACAGAGAATTGTGTTTTTGATTATTTTTTTTCTGATTACAAAAGTAACATATGTTCAATGTAGAAAACCAGGAAAATACAGAAAAGTACAAGAAAGGATTGAAAAAAAAAAAGAAGCAACACTTGTGATCCCACCACCCAGATATAATCAATGTTAACATGTTTGTTTACCTT
This sequence comes from Grampus griseus, assembly GCF_964374135.1. NCBI lineage: Eukaryota > Metazoa > Chordata > Mammalia > Artiodactyla > Delphinidae > Grampus > Grampus griseus. The sequence continues at coordinate 33,615,316 of NC_139009.1, forward strand.
TCCAATGTTGTTTCCACGCATATTCTTTTTTTAATCAAATTATAAACATAGTATATATGCTCTTTTAGAAATTTTTTCTCACTTAACCGTGTATCCTAATTTTTTCCCAAGTCATTAAATACTCTTCTACAATATGATTTGTTAAAGCTATTTATGATTTTGTGCTATAGGTATGCTATCACAGATTTATCAACCAATTTTATGTGGCAGAGTATTTAGGCTTTTTCCAAGCATGAGATCTTAACTGTGGCAGGGTCGTCTGCACCACCCTTGTTTTCAACTAACAAGCTAACTTTGTTAGGTAAACAAGGTAACCTTCTTCCCTTACAAGCAGATAAGGATCCCTTCAAAGGCCTATACCCAAGAGAACCCTGCCTTGACAGAAGTAACTCCTCACAAGCATTCAGCTGTCCTTGTGTTCTTCAGGGAAAGCCTGGCATTAGGCCTTGAGCAACCTTAGGTCTACTGGCCAGGCCATTCTTGAGCAGACAGAGAGAAAATATTTGTCATTCTAAGTCATGGAGTTGGCCCGATTTATTCAATACATCATTCTCAAAAATATTTTTTTGTGCTAGACCTGAGTTGGATATTATAGAAGAAAAGATATGGTTTCTGTGTTTCATAAACTTTTACTCTTCATGGGTTGACAAACATATAGGTGTGAAAGAGTTAGGTAGAAACAGCTTATGTGTGAATGACTAAATGCTAATCTGTGGTTCAAATCGCAAGGGCTTTAGGAGGTGAGAAAAGTATAAGCACAAGGTAGAATTGAGTGGTTTGAGAAGACTTCATGGAACAGGTGGAACTTGGAGGCAGGGTAGGCAAGGAATATTCCATGTGGAGGGGACACAGAGGCCAGGAAGCACAGGAAGCAAGAAGGAGGTTCCTGTGGCTGCAGCTTTGGGAGAGATGGTCAGTCAGACCAGATAAGTCATATATGGGGTAGAGGGCCAAAAAGAAGTTTGACCCTAATTCTGTAGATGTTTCCCCTTGTCCTGGAGGTGTCACACCAAGAAAGGAAGTGTCAAGTCAAGTTCAGGATGAGTTGTTTTTGTTTTTTGGTGTGTGTAGGGCCAGGGGCGGTGGAGGATGGTTTATAAACAGAACTTCTCAAAGCCTTTAATATTGCTCATTTATGTGGCAAGGTCAAGAGAGGGGGAAATTGGACTTCCTAAGAGTCTTTGACCACAGAACTCTTTTTATCATGGACCATTTCCTTTGGTGTTCCATGAGACACTATTAGGAGCTAGTGAGCCACCGAAGATGTTAGAGCTGGAAAGTAATGCTTGAGGGAAAACAAAGTTTTGGAAGATTAATCTCATGGTAGAATGTAAGGTGAGCAAGAGGGAAGAGAGCCTGGATTCAGGCCATACAGTTAGATGATTGAATAAAGCCTCCAGATAAGTGGGCAGGGTTGAAGCACACTGAAGCAGAGAATGGAGAACAAAGCATTGATTGAACACAGAGTCTGCTGTTGGGCTCTGGGGAAGGTACAAAAGTGTCAGAGTTCCTGGGTCTTGCAGGAGCTCGAATAAGCATTAATTAGGATTTTGATTGCAAGGGACAGAAATCAACTTGAAGCAGCTTAAGCAAAAAGAGTGTTTTTTGTTTTTTGTTTTTTTAATGGACCGAATTATTTAATTAGGTTCTTTGTAAGAAGTTTAGAACACGACTTTGTGAGGATAAATTCCGTTTGTAAGAGCGAACACAGAGCGGAGGTAGCCCTGGAGTTGAGGAACGGCTTTGATTCTTCGCAGAATTTGTGAGTCCACAGCTTTCTGATAAACCTTCCGCTGCTCTGTAACCTCGTATTTCTCTCTCTCTGTGTCGAAGATCTCACCTTCCTGGGCTTACGCAGTTTCTTCTTCTTGAAGTAAGCATCAGTGAGATGTTCTGGGATTTTCACACCACTGATATCAATTTTGGTGGAAGCGGCAAAGACAAATTTCTGGTGTGTTCTCCGCAGAGGAACTCGATTGAGGGACAGAGACCCAGTCACAAGTAGCACGCCACTGCTCAGCTGCTTCAGGAAAATGACCCTCTTGCCTCTGTGGCGCCCAGTGAGGATAAGCAGAATGGTCGCAGGAGTGATGCTAGCGCGCAGTTTTCTCACATGCTCACTGAGGGGTTTTTTGCCGTGACTCAACTGCTTTCGAGGCACGTCTTCAGTAGGATGATACCTAGGCATTTTGCGAAGTTTAACCACCCGGGTACCGCCATTCTTGTCACCACCAACTGGTTTTGTGACAGGAGCAAGAACCTTCACCTTCTTTTTCTTTTCAACCTTGGATTTAGCAGCTGAATACTTCCTCTTGTACAAGGCCTTTCTGGAATACATAGCCGATCGGGAATATCTGCCTGTTCCTCTGACCAGGACAGGGTTTCGACGGCGGTGGGGCTTCCCCTTCTTAACTTGCTTCACCTGTTGTTGTTTTTTTTTCAATTCATGTCTTTTATTAACCAATATACAATCACTTGTCTTCTGGTTTGTTGAAACAATAGGTCAGACAACATTTGCCACCATAATGTCTGTCAAAGTGGCTGGCCATAAAAACTCCAGCACCACGTTCATCTGAAGGGCACTCCCGACGAAGGCGACTGATTTTGCCATTCTCCTCCACCTTATAGTATTTCAGGACAGCCAGCTTAACCTTCTTTCTCTTACGCTTGTTCTTCTTGGGAGTGGTGTAAGACTTCTTCCTTTTCTTAGCGCCACCACAAAGTCTCAACACAAGATGAAGGATGGACTCCTTTTCAGTGTTGTGTTCAGACAAAGTACGTCCATCTTCCAGTTGCTTGCCAGCAAAACTCAGTCTTTGCTGGGCAGGAGGAATGCCTTCCTCGTCCTGGATCTTGGCCTTTACGTTTTCTATCGTATCCGAGGGTTCGACCTCGAGAGTGACGGTCTTCCCCGTCAGGGTCTTCATGAAAATCTGCATATTGGCGGCTGGTGCCACCGCAGATGGAGGATCCGAAAAGAAGTGCTTCACCTTTTTAACCTTGCCACCAGCATCAGCCTTCTTGGCTTCAGGTTTTTTCTCCTTAGTATCTGGCTTCTCAGCCTTTTCACCCGCCATCTTGCGGGATGGGAAAAAGCAAAAAAAAAAAAGAGTGTTGTTAAGGAAATAGGGATACTTCATGAAGAACTGAAGCCATGTACTGGGAAGTTGGCAAAAAGTCCTGTGTCTATCTGGTCTCAGCTACTGTGTGTGTTTGCCTCATCTTCTTCATAGTCTCTCTCTCTCCTCTCCTGTCCTCTAACATCCCCTCACCTTCCTTCCTTTCCCCGCTCCCCTCTCCCTGTTCTCCTTTGTGGAGGAAAATGGCTTCCCTACAGTTCCTGAGTTTGCATGTTGCACTAAGTTTGCATGACACAGTTCCGGCTATATCAGAAGCTACCTCTCCATGTCTTCTTCCCAGTTTCAGATTTCCAGTAGAAAGAGTCTTCTTGACCCAGCATAGGACTCATTCTGTTCTGACTAGGGGGACAGGTTTTAAAATAGAAACATGGTTGCAGAAGACTTACCCTGTGAATTAGTGTGAGGACCACTGCCAGGAAAAAGTGTCTGCTATAGAGTGATGTGATGACCTTTAACTGAAAGCATGCTTCTGGAAGAGTTGAGCGGGAGAACACTATTGGTTTTTATTGTTTTAATTTTTTTTGAATTTTATTTTATTTTATTTTATATAGAGCAGGTTCTTATTAGTTACCTACTTTATACTTATCAGTGTATACATGTCAATCCCAATCTCCCACTTCATCCCACCACCGCCACCACACCCTGCCACTTTCTCCCCTTGGTGTCCGTACGTTTGTTCTTTCCATCTGAGGAGCACACTATTGTTGAATGAGTAGATGACTATGAAGCTTTAAGGCAGCTTCATTAGAATCCATATTCTTGTCCCTTTCCCAAACTGCTTTAGTTCCCAAGTTCTGTAAAAATCTACAGATGAAGGAAGCAGGATACACTGTGGTTAAGAGCATATGTCTGGGGTTTAAGTTGTCTGTGTTTTGGATCCTGGCCTTGAGGACTTCAGCAAGTTATGGAACCTGCCTGAGCCTCAGGTTTCTCATCTATAAAATGGGTATCACCAGGATTAACTAAGATAATATGTGTAAAGTGCTTAGCACAATGCACCTAATAATGTTAGCAACTTAATTTTTAAACAAAAATTAACTGATGGGGCTGAAGTTGACATTAGCAGATCCAAATATCTTTCATAAACTGGACAAAAGAAAGATGCACTGGGAGGCGGGCAAATGGTCAGCTTGGTTCTCCAGACATCCCCACAAACGTGGCCTCTAGAATAGGGGGTTTGGGTAGAAAAATAAGCCACGAAGATCTTGAGGCGCCAACGGGGACTTTAGAGATCACAGGTCATATGGGCCAATCACACTCCCTTTTGTTCCTAGAGATTTAATGTCTACCAGCCTATTAAATGGTCATGATTTGGAGAAGACAAGAAGAGGAATTACTTTCAGCTGGCCCTGGTCTTTAAATAACCCGGGGTACAACATCTTTCAAAACACAAAGGAGACCATGTGTAAAACATTAGTTAAATTCAGATATAAATCTAGTCTTTGACCAGTCCAAAACTAATCAATATGCTTTTTTTCTCTCTTTGAACTTTGAGTTTTCTGGCAACAACAAAAACCCCAAACCCCATCCAAAACCATCGTCCAGACAGCCCAGCTCCTATGCTCCCCTCCCTAGTGTCACATATTGTTGACAGACCTACTCTTGTTACCACATTCATTCCAGTGGTGATTCAAATTCTTCTGCAGAAATTGACTTGAAAGACAGAAAATTGCTCTTGTAATCACTTAATGAGGAATCCTGGACAAGGAATACAGCGCTACGAATATAGATTTACTCTTAGCTTTTATGGATGCATTTTTCTCAGTTATTTTCATTGAAAATCATGACGAACTAATTTAAATAGCAAAGTAAACTGAGATGGAAAATTACCCATAATAAGAAATTTGATGAAAATATAGACTGGCCTGGTTTTAAGCATATCAAGGACTCTTGGTTTAAATTGCAAATTCGGAGAGATTTGAAATGTGTTTGTTTGAATGTGTCAGCTTTAGGCAAAACTAAACTACTATGTTCGTTTCCAAAAATCAAGAATCTGCTCTGGAAAAAAATCATGCAGTGTGATGTACAAAGCAGAGGGGAAGGAAAGTAAGTAATGGGTGAGAAAGACCCACCCAAGGACTGCAGCCAGCTTCCCCAGGAAGATTCATGACCATGCCTCAATACTGTCCTGCAATTCTTTCCAAGCGATTTTACTATAACTCTAAATCATTTGAAGCAACTGCTGCTGTTACCAAAGCTATCTTTGCCTCAAAAAGAAGAAAATTCAGGACATGCAATATAATCCTCTCACTATCTAAGAGAGAAACCAGCCCATTTGTCATAAGAACTGAAAACATCAGCTACATAGTAAATTAAACATTAGAGTTTCATACTTCAATATTATGTATCTTTTGTAAAAAGAAGAAAAGGGGGGCACACACAGGACATTGTTGGATGCAACAGTGATAAAGTGACTTAAATTTGGTTGACTAACTATAACCTACAAAAACCATTCTATTACAAATCCTTTTCAGTAAAAGGTAAGAAAATTCCATCAACATTTTTTTAAACATTCTGAGCTATTCACAACAAATGAATCCTTACCCTTACCAGATGTATAAGCATTTGTGTAATGCAGGGGGTTCATAACTTGGAAAGCGTCATCGAAGGCAGTGCTAACACAATGTTCCTCCCTTTGACTTGAATGCCCTCTTCTTCCCTATTAGGGTGATTATTGTTTCACAGTGTCCCAGGCATGAAAGGACTTTGAAGGGTCACTTTGCAACCCAGCTAGCAGCATTGGCATTACCAAAGAGCAGCTGGTTAGAAATGCAGAATCTTGGGGTCCACCCCAGCCTTACTGACTCAGATCCTGCATTTTGACAGGATCCCCAGGTGATTCATATGCACATTGAAGATGAAACTATGCCACTCTAAGTCATCCCCCTGCCTTTGAGCAAAACTGTGCACAACGCATACACTGGTCTCATTCGTCTAGTTTCAGGTCCTTTATAGTTTGTCCCGTTTGAGTCATTGAGAGGAAAGGGGAAATATACTCATTTAAGGAAGTCTTGCATAGCCTAACAGAGTTAGCAACTTCTTCAATATGTTCAAGTACCTATTCTTAGAAGCACTGCAGATTAGGTCAAAGGAAAGAGAAGCAGAAAATGGAGTGGGTTCAAATACCAAACTCTAATAAAGTAAGGGTAGTACAGAAGCTGAGTCTATGAGGGATGGGAAGAGCAATTTCACCAAATTACCAGTTCCAAAATTGTCTCTGCACTGTGGCTGATTTATAGTCCTGGAAGCTTAAAGCCTTGAAACTTCTTGCTCTGTTTCATTTCAGATTAGTAATTTTTATCTAGTACTTCCCTGCAGCTTAAAATGAAGGCCCTGGAACTATGAAAATGAATTTATGTGGTGGACTGCATGCTCATTCTGTAGCTATCCTATAGGTTTTAGATTTGTAACAAGTTTGGAATCTGGACAATAGAAAACTCTCTGTGGGTTAATGGCAGCCAACTTCTAAGCCAAAACTGAAGGACATAAGATAGCTTTGTATGTGTTTCAGGGTCCTCAAACTTAGCTGCGCATTAGAGTCACCTAGATAACATTTTTTTACACAGCTTTCTTGAGATATAATTGACATATAATAAGCTGCACATATTTAAAGTGTATAGTAAGAAAGGGACTTCCCTGGTGGCCCAGTGGTTAAGACTCCGTGTGCTTCCACTGCAGGGGGCACAGGTTGAATCCCTGGGCGGGGAACTAGGATCCCACATGGTGCCGTCAAAAAATTAATAATAAAAAAAAAATAAAGTATATGGTAGGATGAATTTTGATATATGTTATATGGCTGTGAAACTATCACCATGATCAAGCTAATTACCGCTAAAGTTTCCTCGTGCCCCTTGGTAATCCCTGCCCCCATTCTGCAATAGCTTATCTGCTTTCTGCCACTATAGATTAGTTTTCATTTTCTAGAGTTTTACATAAATGGAACCATACTCTTTTTTTTTTTTTTTTTGGTCTGACATCTTTCGCTCAGCATAATTTTTCTGAGGCTCATCCATGTTGTTGCCTGTATTAATAGTTTGCCCTTTTTATTGCTGAGTAATATTCCATTGTATGAATATACCACAGTTTATCTAACTGTTCCCCAGTGAAGGACATTTGGGTTGTTTCCAGTTTTAAGCAATTATGAATAACACTGCTAAAAATCTTCATGAACAAGTATGAGCATATAAGTTTTCATTTCTCTAGGTGAACACCTAGAAGTGGGTATGGTAAGTATACATTTAACTTTAAAAGAAACTGCCAAACTGGTTCCCAAAGTGGTTCTACCATTTTGCTTGCTCACCAGAAATGTATAAGAGTTCCAGTTGCTCCACCTCCTCTCCAGGAATAGGTGTTATCAGTATTTTTTATTTTAGCTATTTTGATAGATGTATAATAATATCTCCATTGTAGTATTAATTTACATCCTAATGACTGCTGATGTTGAGAATCTTTTCATGTGTATATTTGCCATCCTTATATCTTCTTTGGTGAGAGTCTTTCAAATCTTTTGCTTATTTTTTAAATTGGGTTTTGTTTTCTTAATTGTTGAGTTTTGAGTTCATTATATATTCTGTATACAAGTCCTTTGTCAGATATATGATTGACAAATACTTCTTCCCAATCTTTTTATTCTCTTAACAATGTTTTTCAAAGGGCAGAAGTTCTTAATTTTGATAAAGTCTCATTTATTAATTTTTTTATGGATCCTACTTTCTGTGGTATAACTGACCCAAGGTCACAAAGATTTTCTTCTATGTTTTCTTCCAGAAGTTATATAATTTTAAGTTTTATATTTAGGTCTATAATCCATTTTGAGTTAATTTTTATGTATGAGGCAAGGTTTGGAACGATGTTTACTTTTTTGCATGTGGATATGCAATAGTTCCAGCACCATTTATTGAAATGACTGGCCTTTCTCTACTGAATTGCCCTTGCACCTTTGTGCAAAAGCCAGTTGGCCATATATTTGTGGGTATATTCTAAATTCTCCATCTGTTCCATTGATCTATCTTTATACTAATGTCACATTGTCTTGATTACTATAGCTTTATTGTTAGCCTTGAAATCCAACTCTATTCTTTTTCTAAGAAAGATAAGAACTTTAGAATGAACTTAAGTTTTACAGTGTTTATCAATTTCTGGGTTTTAAAAGTCTAGTAGTGTGCTTTTGATTGGGATTGCATTGATTTTATAGATCTATTTGGGGAGAACTGACATCTTAACAATTTTGAGTCTCCTGATCCATGAACACAGTATATCTCTCCATATATGTAGGTCTCTCTCAGCAATGTTTTTTCAGCATACACGTCTTAGACTCCTTTTGTGAGGTTTAATTTTAAGTAGTTGATATTCTTATGCACTTGTAAATGCTGATGTTTATATAAGTTCAGTTTCCAGTTGTTTGTTGAAATTATTTAGAAATACAGTTGATTATTAATATTGATCTTGTATCCTGCAGCCTCGCTAAACTCCGTTATTAGTTTTGCAGCTTTTTGGTAGATTCCATAGAATTTTCTATATGGATAATTATGTTGTCTGAGAATAAAGACAGCTTTACTTCTTGTCCAGTCTGACTTCCTCTTATATTTTTTTCTTGCCTTATTGTGCTGGCTAGAAGCAATACGTAGCTGAATAAAAATAGTGAAAATGGACAACCTTGCTTTGTACTTGGTCTTAGAGGAAAGACAGTCAGTCTTTCCCATTAAGTATGATGTTAGCTTTAAGTTTTTCATAGATGCCTTTTCTCAAGTTGAGAAGTTCCCTACTTTGCTGAGAGTTGCTTTTTTAAAAATCAGAAATGGATTTTGAATTCTGTCAAATTATTTTTCTACATCTACTGAGATATTCATATGGTTTTTCTTTTAAGTCTGTTAATATGGTGAATTACATTGATTGATTTTCAAATATCAAACTAACCTTGCATTCTTGGGGTAAACCGACTTGCTCATTATTTATTATCTTTTATAAATATTGTTAAATATTATCTTTTATAAATATTGTTAAATAAATATTGTTAGATTCTATTTGCTAAAATTTGCTTAAGAATTTTTGCATCTATACTCATGAGAGATATTGATCTCTAGTTTTCTTTTCTTGTAATATTTTTGTCTAGTTCTGGTATCAGAGTAATGCTGGTCTCATGGAATGAGTTGGGATATAGTCCATCCTTTTCAATTTACTTGAAGTGTTCGTGTGTAGAATTGGTATTATTTCTTCCTTAAATATTTGATAGAATTCACCATCTTGGATTGAAATTTTCTTTGTGGGAAGATTTTTAACCACTAATTCAATTTATTTAATAGATGTAGAGTTATACAGGTTATCTATTTTTTTTATTAAATGGTAAATTGCATCAAAGAATCTTTCCATTTCCTCTAACTTGGTCATATTTATTGGCACAAAGTTGTTCTTGATATTCCCTTATAATACTTTTATTCCATAATATCTATGGAATCTGTAGTGATATCACCTCTCTCAATCCTGATATTAGTAATGTGTGTCTTCTTTCTCTTCTTTTCCTGATCAGTCTGGCTAGAGGTTTATCAATTTTATTGAACTTCTCAAAGAACCAGCTTTTAATTTCATTGATATTTCTCCATTGTTTTTCTGTTTTCTATTTCACTAATTTCTTCTCTAATCTTTATAATTTACACTTTTCTGCTTAGTTTAGGTTTAATTTGCTGTTTTTTCTAGTTGCTTAAGGTGGTATCTAAAGCCATTGGTTTGAGACCTTTCTTCTTCTATACTCTAAGTGTTTAGTGGTATAAATTTCCCTATAAATATATTTTGGCTGAATTTCACAAATTTTGATATGTTGTGTTTTCATTTAGTTCCAAATATTTCCTAATTGCCCTAATTCTCCTTAGACCTGTAGGTTATTTGGAAGTATGCAAATTTGTTCCCAAATAATTGGCTATTTCCCAGATATCTTTCTGTTACTAACATCTAGCTTAATTCCACTGTGATCAAATTACACACTCTTCTGATTTGGATATTTTTTAATTTCTTAAGGCTTATCTTATAGCTAGAATATGGTCTATTTTGGAAAATTTTCTGTGTGCTCTTGAAAAGAATATATACTCTGACATTGTTAAGTGGAATGTCAATTAAGTCTAATTGGTTGATAGCATTGCTCAAGTCTTCTATATCCTCACTGATTTTTCTGTCTTACTTGTTCCCTCAATTATTGAGAGAAGGGTTTTGAAATCTCCAACTATAATTATAGGTTTGTTTCTTTCTCTTCTACAATTCTAAATATCCCACTGCCAAGGCTACACATGATACCAATTAATTCAGAATCTCTGGGGGCGTGACCCAGGCATCAGTATTTTTTTTAACTCCCCGAGTGATTCCAATGTGTAGTCAAGTTTGAGAACCACTGCCTTATGCAGTCCACATTGCGGATTCAACAGATTCTCAAATGCATTACCTTATTTAATCTTCATGCCTGCCTTTGAGGTAGACGTTACTCGTTCCTATTTTACAGGAAATGAAATTGAGTCATAGACAGTTGTCCAACATCACACAGTTGATCAGAGGGCCTAGCTGGGACTTAAACCCAGGTTACCTAACTCAAAGTTTTTTACTTTGAGGTACTTATATTTTGTGCTGTGTGATGCGTTTATTGACTCGAATTCTGTCTGTATTTCCATCCTGCTCCCCTAACACACTCTTTTGGGTTGTGGGCAGAGTCGTGTCTAACCCTAAACTTATAATTTTCACTGGACCTACCACAGTGTCTGTACCCTGGAGATGATTTTAAGGCTTTTTGTTTTCTCTTGAAAGATCTAAGTATCTGGGTTCATCTGACCACATAGTAGTCATCAATCTGCCTTTTTCATGGTCCATCCACAATCTAAGGTTTAAATCAACTGTAATTAACACTGGCACTTAACACAGACTCTTCTCCTAAAACCTTCTCAGGTTGCAGACTGTCAGCCTGCTTCACTCCATCAATATACGACATTGGCAGCCTGGGACCAGAATTTGTCCTGAGCTGCCCATGCAAGTTTGGGGCAAGATTATAAGGGAAGAGCAGCTTGGGGTGGATGCATCTCCTGTGGGTAAAGGGTGTTTTGTTTGAGTGCTTCCAAGTGCTGGTACGCTATGATTAGTTAAGTTGGCCAAAGGTTAATATTTAAAAATCAGGAATGATTTGAACCATTCCTCCAGGTGAGTTGCTCAGCTGCCTTCAGGGAAGGCACCCAAAATGGACCATTAATGTTAGAGAAAGGCTAATATAGGATGCCTCTTTGGCTCTCTCTTTTTGTTCACAGGTATCATCAGACTCAATATAGACTAATGAATGGATGTGAGTTTGTTCCTTTTTGTAAATATTCAACTATGCAAATCCTTTCCCCCACTGCCTCTTGGACCTATTTCCTGTATCAGTTATCTTTAGATTCTCTCATCTGACTCCTACTATTGTCAATTAGTCACATTCTGAGCTCAAGATTTGATAGTTGCTGATGTGACTTGCTTTAGTTTTTGAATATTTTTTTCACTTACTGCCCAAAGTTAAAACAACCACAACAAGTTAAGGAGCTTGAGTATTTTTTTTTTTAAAGAATTATTTATGGGCTTCCCCGGTGGCACAGTGGTTGAGAGTCTGCCTGCTGATGCAGGGGACACAGGTTCGTGCCCCGGTCCGGGAAGATCCCACATGACGTGGAGCGGCTGGGTCCGTGAGCCATGGCCGCTGACCCTGCGCGTCCGGAGCCTGTGCTCCGCAACGGGAGAGGCCACAACAGTGAGAGGCCCGCGTACTGCAAAAAAAAAAAGAAAAAAAAAAAGAATTACTTATTACTAAAATAAGTCTACAACAACACTAAAGGTATTTAAAAAGAAAAACATCACTCATTTTTTCCACCATTTAACACAACCACTTTCCCTTCTCCCAAATTTCCTTTCAGTCTTCAGTCAGATATAGAAATTACATTATTATAATTACATAATTTTAATGTTCATATAATTTTTGTGTTCCACTTTTTTAGCATCACTTAATAAACACTTTCCTTGTATAGTCTTCCTAATCATCATTTTTTGTGGCTACATGGTTTTCCACAGATATATCATAATTTTTTTAACCATTCCTCTGCTATGTTTCCAGTTTTCACTATTACAAGTGATTCTCCCATAAATATCTATATACGTATAAAGATTTCCTCCCCCCTTCTTCTTTTGAATTATTTCCTTTGTAGAAATTTCCAGGAGTGCTATTACCATACTGAAGGATTTGAATGATTTTCAGGGATTATGAGCTCTTAAAAAGGCAGCACCAAAGAGTTCATAGCCCACGTCATCTCTTGATTTGTTGAATTGATTATGATATGGAAGAGCCAAGTTACTTCCTAAAGCACCATTCATTGTCCAATCTTATCCCACAGAGCAGCTTGAGCAATACAAATAAAGGCATCTCCATCACCTTATTCTTTAGTCCACTGAAACCCACTTAAAAAAAAAAAATTCCTCACACATTTTAAGTGATGAGATGAGCTTTTGGAATAAGTTTTAAGAAACTCCAGAACAAAATCATAGGCAAATCAAGGATGCACCTCCTGAGATAAATCCTGTCTTAGCAACGAAATGAGGACACACTATGTGCATGGCAGGGGGACAGTAGGAAGAAGTTGCAGGTCAGTTATGACTGGAACGTCTGTGTCACAGTTGTCCCCTGCAAACTGGTTTCTGCGAGCTGGGTCAAAGCAGCCTGAGTTGAAAGCCAAACACAGACAGCAGCTGTTGAGGATGTAAAGTTTCTGGTTGGGGTGGATAGGGAGCTGGGTGTGGTCACCCATAGGCCAATTTCCACCCCACCCTGCAAGCCCAGGGACGGGGGTTGAGAAGAGGGAACTTCCTGTGTTGCATTCCGGTGCTCCTTTCTGGGCTTAGTGGGAATCTGCGAGAATGCTGGAGACTGGCTGCCAGGCCTGACTGCCCTACACACACTCTCTCAACCGTGTTCCGCTGCAAGACACCGAGGCTTCTGAGAATGCCACATCCAGGGAGCCAGGATGCACGACTGACCTGGACGGCTGCACTGTCCTGGCCATAGCCCTGGATATAAAGTACAAGTAAATCCCACTACCATTCTCGAGGGACTGAGGGAAACTGCAGGGAGCACGTGGATCTTTCCTGCCCTACACAAGTAAGCGCTAAGCCGCCAGGTCGATGCCAGCCCCTTCCGCGATTTCCCAGAACGTCTGACAAGAGCCCGCAGGCTGCATCACTGAGCAAGGAATCTTCATTATTCATTTCAACATCACTCTTCTTGGAAACCCTGACTGTTCCACTCTCCAGAAATAATCCATCAAACTTTTCCCTTTGTTGAAGTCACACTGCAAAAACTCCCATAATCAAATTCCCCACGTTCGGATCCCTGCTGACGTTATGTAATAACAGAGTCCAGAGAGAAAAGAGTGGGTCAGACTATTTTTTTCTTTCTTTCTCTCTCTGTCTTTTAACTTTGTATCATGAAACGTTTCAAACACACACAAAGTGAGACAGAATGGAATAGTGAACCCCCATGTTCCTACCACCCAGTTTGAACAATCTCTACAGGTGCCAATCTTGTTGCAACTAGCACCCTACTTCTATCTCCTTCCCCCACAAATATGCACATTTTTTTAACTGGAATTTTTAAAAGCAAGCTCCAGACACAATGTCATTTTACTCATAAATACTTCAGTATGCATCTCTATCTAAAAAGGACTTTCTTTTTCGACATAACCTCTATAGGCACTAGTATTTAGCAACTACTGGTATTTGTATGGTATTGATATTTAGTGCAAGGTGTGACAATAAGCCCTTTTACACAATTTAGTTAATGAAATCTCAGCTTAGCAGAGAAGCACCTTGGAAATTCACAACCTCCCTGGGAGAAAGAAATGCTCTGGCCTTGAGAACATTGCTATTTGCATTTTACTCATGAAGAAATCTGCTCAGCCAACTCAGGGTAAGCTGTGGAGAGGCTGCAGTCCAAGAGACGGCAGAGCTTGGAACAAGAGGCGTGTCAGAGCCTGACTGGCTCCATCCACCCTGGATATTCAAGGTATTAAAAGGACAAAGCTTCCTCATCGGAAAACTTCCTTTAAAAAAAAGACAAAAACAAAAATCCTTCCTCACACCCATAAATTACATTTTCAAGATAGAAGCACGCAGGCTTCTTAAAAAAGTAGTGCCTTAAAAAAACAAACAAACAAACCCCACCATTCATAAAAAGAGTTTTGAAAATCCAAATTATGTTTCTACTTATCAAGTGCGTGTGCATAGGGAGCATTAGAGGAATGTTGCTTCAAGCCTAAGCAATCTCAGTGTAAGTATTTCTGTTTGCTGTGTGCTCTTCCTTTGCAATCTCTGCACCTAATCTATGTACCTGCACTCAGGAGATACCTGCAGAGGAGCAGGACTCACCCTAGGAAAGGTTCGACTGCACAGCATAGCCTTGGGGTGTGTCTCTGCCTCAAGAACAGGTTGATAAACCCACTCTCAGTCACACAGGCTTTGGCCTTCTAACTCCAGCCTCCTAGACTCAAAACCCCAGGTGAGCCTCGAGAGACAGTCGCCGCGTACTGCTGATTTTCCCTGATGATTGATTGCCCTTACTTTATGCAAGATTGCTCAGTTTGGATGGATGCCCTCCCTCCTCAGGTCCAGTTCACCGTGGCTGGAGATTGGGATGTGTGACACAAAGGAGCTGCCACCCACCATTGTGGGTGAGGACTCTGCATGAGGAGGGAGACAGATATTGTAACCCTGTCAGCACTGTACATAGTGCCCACTGAAAACTGAGCTACTTTCATAGGCTTCAATAGATGTTCCCTCCACGTGGCCCACTCTTGCGATGTCTGTGTGACTTGCCCCTTTGCCACCTTCACGTCTTTCAAGTCTCTGCACAACTACCCCATTATCAGAGGGGCCTTCCTCCCACTCCCCACATCAAATGCTGCTCTTCAACCCTTTCTTCTGCCTTGTCTGTCTCTAGACCACTTATCACAACCAGATACATGGTTATCATTTGTTGTCTGTTTTGGTCGTTGTAATATCCCTTGAACCTAGATCAGTGCCTAGAACGTCCAGCAAGTGTTCACCACATTTGTACAGAATGAATGACCTCCTTAAGAGCAAGACTGAGACAGCAGAAGCAAGAAGAACTACAATCCTGCAGCCTGTGGAACAAAAACCACATTCACAGAAAGATAGACAAGATGAAAAGGCAGAGGGCTATGTACCAGATGAAGGAACAAGATAAAATGCCAGAAAAACAACTAAATGAAATGGAGATAGGCAACGTTCCAGAAAAAGAATTCAGAATAATGATAGTGAAGATGATCCAGGACCTTGGAAAAAGAATGGAGGCAAAGATCGAGAAGATGCAAGAAATGTTTAACAAAGACCTAGAAGAATTAAAGAACAAAAAAACAGAGATGAACAACACAATAACTGAAATGAAAAATACACTAAAAGGAATCAATAGCAGAATAACTGAGGCAGAAGAATGGATAAGTGACCTGGAAGACAGAATGGTGGAATTCACTGCTGCGGAAGAGAATAAAGAAAAAAGAATGAAAAGAAATGAAGACAGCCTAAGAGACCTCTGGGACAACATTAAATGCACCAACATTCGCATTATAGGGGTCCCAGAAGGAGACGAGAGAGAGAAAGGACCAGACAAA
This sequence comes from Grampus griseus, assembly GCF_964374135.1. Lineage (NCBI taxonomy): Eukaryota > Metazoa > Chordata > Mammalia > Artiodactyla > Delphinidae > Grampus > Grampus griseus. The sequence continues at coordinate 33,631,130 of NC_139009.1, forward strand.
ATATTTGAAGAGATTATAGTCAAAAACTTCCCTAACATGGGAAAGGAAATAGCCACCCAAGTGCAGGAAGTGCAGAGAGTCCCATACAGGATAAACCCAAGGAGAAACATGCTGAGATGCATAGTAATCAAATTGGCAAAAATTAAAGACAAAGAAAATTATCGAAAGCAGCAAGGGAAAAATGACAAATAACATACAAGGGAACTCTCATAAGGTTAACAGCTGATTTCTCAGCAGAAACTCTACAAGCTAGAAGGAAGTGACATGATATACTTAAAAGTGATGAAAGGGAAGAACCTACAACCAAGATTATTCTACCTGGCAAGGATCTCATTCAGATTCAATGGAGAAATCAAAACCTTTACAGACAAGCAAAAGCTAAGAGAATTCAGCACCACCAAACCAGCTCTACAACAAATGCTAAAGGAACTTCTCTAAGTGGGAAACACAAGAGAAGAAAAGGACCTACAAAAACAAACCCCCCAAAATTAAGAAAACGGTAATAGGAACATACATAACGAATATTAACTTAAAGGTGAATGGATTAAATACTCCAACCAAAAGACACAGGCTTGCTGAATGGATACAAAAACAAGACCCATATATATGCTGTCTTCAAGAGACCCACTTCAGACCTAGGGATACATACACACTGAAAGTGAGGGAATGGAAAAGATATTCCATGCAAATGGAAATCAAAAGAAAGCTGGAGTAACAATACTCATATCAGATAAAATAGACTTTAAAATAAAGAATGTTACAAGAGACAGGGAAGGACACTACGTAATGATCAAGGGCTCAATCCAATAAGAAGATATAATAATTATAAATATATATGCACCCAACTTAGGAGCACCTCAATACATAAGGCAACTGCTAACAGTTCTAAAAGAGGAAATCGACAGTAACACAATAATAGTGGGGGACTTTAACACCTCACTTACACCAATGGACAGATCATCATCCAAACAGAAAATTAATAAGGAAACACAAGCTTTAAATGACACAATAGACCAGATAGATTTAATTGATATTGATAGGACAGTCCATCCAAAAACAGCAGATTACACTTTCTTCTCAAGTGCACACGGAACATTCTCCAGGATAGATCACATCTTGGGTCACAAATCAAGCCTCAGTAAACTTAAGAAAATTGAAATCATATCAAGCATCCTTTCTGACCACAATGCTATTAGATTAGAAATCAATTACAGGGAAAAAAACGTAAAAACACAAACACATGGAGGCTAAACAATACATTACTAAATAACCAAGAGATCACTGAAGAAATCAAAGAGGAAGTCAGAAAATACCTAGAGACTAATGACAATGAAAACATGACGATCCAAAACCTATGGGATGCAGCAAAAGCAGTTCTAAGTTGGAAGTTTATAGCTATACAAGCCTACCTCAAGAAATAAGAAACATCTCAAATAAACAATCTAACGTTACACCTAAAGGAACTAGAGAAAGAAGAACAAGCAAAACCCAAAGTTAGCAGAAGGAAAGAAATCATAAAGATTAGAGCAGAAATAAATGAAATAGAAACAAAGAAAACAACAACAAAGATCAAAACTAAAAGCTGGTTCTTTGAGAAGATTAACAAAATTGATAAACCATTAACCAGACTCATCAAGAAAAAGAAGGAGAGGACTAAAATCAATAAAATTAGAAATGAAAAAGGAGAAGTTACAACAGACACTGCAGAAATACAAAGCCTCCTAAGACACTACTACAAGCAACTCTATGCCAATAAAATGGACAACCTGGAAGAATTGGACAAATTCTTAGAAAGGTATAACCTTCCAAGACTAAACCAGGAAGAAATAGAAAATATGAACAGACCAATCACAAGTAATGAAATTAAAACTGTGATTAAAACTCTTCCAACAGGGCTTCCCTGGTGGTGCAGTGGTTGAGAGTTTGCCTGCCGATGCAGGGGACACGGGTTTGTGCCCCGGTCCGGGAAGATCCCACATGCCGCGGAGCAGCTGGGCCCGTGAGCCATGGCCGCTGAGCCTGCGCGTCTGGAGCCTGTGCTCCGCAACGGGAGAGGCCACAACAGTGAGAGGCCCGCGTACCGGAATAAAAAAAAACTTCCAACAAACAGAAGTCCAGGACCAGATGGCTTCACAGGTGAATTTTATGAAACATTTAGAGAAGAGCTAACACCCATCCTTCTCAAACTCTTCCAAAAAATTGCAGAGGAAGGAGAACTCCCAAACTCATTCTATGAGGCCACCATCACCCTGATACCAAAACCACACAAAGATACTACAAAAAAAGAAAATTACAGACAAATATCACTGATGAATACAGATGCAAAAATCCTCAACAAAATACTAGCAAACAGAATCTAACAACACATTAAAAGGATCATACACCATGATCAAGTGGGATTTATCCCAGAGATGCAAGGATTCTTCAATATATGCAAATCAATCAGTGTGATACACCATATTAACAAAATGAAGAAGAAAAACCATATGATCATCTCAATAGAGGCAGAAAAAGCTTGTGACAAAATTCAACACCAATTTATGATAAAAACTCTCCAGAAAGTGGGCATAGAGGGAACCTACCTCAACATAATAAAGGCCATATACAACAAACCCACAGCAAACATCATTCTCAATGGTGAAAAACTGAAAGCATTTCCTCTAAGATCAGGAACAAGACAAGGATGTCCACTCTCACCACTGTTATTCAACATAGTTTTGGAAGTCCTAGCCACGGCAATCAGAGAAGAAAAAGAAATAAAAGGAATACAAATTGGAAAAGAAGAAGTAAAACTGTCACTGTTTGCAGATGACATGATACTATACATAGAGAATCCTAAAGATGCCACCAGAAAACTACTAGAGCTAATCAATGAGTTTGGTAAAGTTGCAAGATACAACATTAATGCACAGAAATCTCTTGCATTCCTATACACTAATGATGAAAAATCTGAAAGAGAAATTAAGGAAACACTCCCATTTACCATTGCAACAAAAAGAATAAAATACCTAGGAATAAACTTACCTAGGGAGACAAAAGACCTGTAATGCAGAAAACTATAAGACACTGATGAAAGAAATTAAAGATGATACCAATAGATGGAGAGATATACCATGTTCTTGGATTGGAAGAATCAATATTGTGAAAATGACGATACTACCAAAAGCAATCTACAGATTCAATGCAATCCCTATCAAATTACCAATGGCATTTTTTATGGAACTAGAACAAAAAAATCTTAAAATTTGTATGGAAACATAAAAGACCCCAAATAGCCAAAGCAGTCTTGAGGGTAAAAAACAGAGCTGGAGGAATCAGACTCCCTGACTTCAGACTATACTACAAAGCTACAGTAATCAAGACAATATGGTACTGGCACAAAAACAGAAATATAGATCAATGGAACAGGATAGAAAGCCCAGAGATAAACCCACGCACCTATGGTCAACTAATCTATGACAAAGGAGGTGAGGATATACAATGGAGGAAAGATAGTCTCTTCAATAAGTGGTGCTGGGAAAACTGGACAGCTACATGTAAAAGAATGAAATTAGAACACTCCCTAACACCATACATAAATATAAACTCAAAATGGATTAGAGACCTAAATGTAAGACTGGGCACTATAAAACTCTTAGAGGAAATCATAGAAAGAACACCCTTTGACATAAACCACAGCAAGATATTTTTTGATCCACCTCCTAGAGTAATGGAAATAAAAACAAAAATAAACAAATGGGACCTAATGAAACTTAAAAGCTTTTGCACAGCAAAGGAAACCATAAACAAGACAAAAAGACAACCCTCAGAATGAGAGAAATATTTGCAAATGAATCATTGGACAAAGGATTAATCTCCAAAATATAACAAACAGCTCATGCAGCTCAATATTAAAAAAACAAACAACCCAATCCAAGAATGGGCAGAAGACCTAAATAGACATTTCTCCAAAGAAGATATACAGATTGCTGGGGGTGGGGGGTTGTGTTGGGATGAATTGGGAGATTGGGATTGACGTGTGTACACTGATGTGTGTAAAATGGATGACTAATAAGAAAATCAATAAATAAACATTAAAAAATTTTTTTTTAATTTTTAAGTGGAAAAAAAAAAAGAGCAAAACCTTGTCCTCTTCTCCTACCACATCCGACTGATAAGAGCAGGCCAACTGAAAACAGATGCTCCTTGCTGAGCAGGGGCTCTGTAAGAAATCCATGGGGAGATACAGATGAGCTTTCCAGAGCCAACACTCACCGCAAAAACCTAGCTGTTCTAGTAGGAATGTCAATTTCTTAAATCTGTATCTACTGTGACTACCTTTGAGCTTGGGACCACCAGCTCATCCTTTGTTCTTACCCTTCAGGGTCTACGTGAAGCTTCCCAGTGGCCTGAGTAATAAACTTTCAGGCACGTATGCTTTAATAATAATACATCCCTCTCAGAGCTACACAACTGAAAGGTGTTCCTTCAACAACAGAAAAATTTATTGCTTTCTTCCCCCACAGAAAAACCACAAAAATATTTTCTTCTTGCCTTCAGCAGTGAGTTCCAAGTTTCATTAGAGAACCGGCCAGATGCTTCCTCCTAGCTTGTATGGGAAGAAATTAAGATAAAGGGCATTTGAAACTCTACCTCTGCACACCTGCCTCATACCTTATTCCCTCATGACAGGTCTTCTTCCTGTTTTCCCGGGGTTGGGGATGTAGAGCTGTGTATGACCTGCTTCCTCCGGCAGCTGGGGCTCTGGAGCCCCCCTGCCCCCTTTCCTTCTGGTTTTAATAATAGATGGCTCTTATTGAATTGTGCACCTGCCATAAACCAGACACTGCACTGTACAAATTGTTTCAAATTCTTAACCCCCAAACTGGAAAAGGGCTGTAACCTGAGTGTCTGCTGCCTAGACAGCCCCTCTATCCATAAAAGCAGACTCTATCTTTCTGTCTCTGTCACTAAGAATCACTTTGCTCCAGTATATTTGCAGAAAGGGATGGGTCTCTCATCTCCAAAGCCAGTCCAGGCTGCTGCCTATGCCTCTGCTTTCACCTGCCCTTAAACTCCACACTCAGCCAGGGTCTCTGCTCGCTAGAGTGTGGGTCTTGGCCTGTGTTCCGGGGCTGCCATCTTCCCTGGACATGACACCGATGGTGCCTCGGGGATGTGGTAGGCAGGACAATGGCCCCCAAGAATGTCCACATTCTGGAATCTGTGAATATGTTACCTTACGTGGCAAAAGGACTTTGCAGATGTGATTAAGTTAAGGACCTTGAGTTGGGGAGATTGTCCCGGAATATCTGGGTGAACATGATGTAACCACAAGGGTCCTTATAAGAGAAAGAGAGTAAGAGTCAGAGAGGGAGATGTGACAGTGTAAGCAGAGGTCAGAGGGATGTGAGGAAAAGGCCAAGGAATGCGGACTGTGCTTAGAAGCTGAAAAGGGCAAGAAAACAGATTCTTGCCTGGTGCCTTCAGAAGGAATGCAGCCCTGCAGAAGCCTTGATTTTAGGTCTTCTAACCTGCAGACCAGTAAGATAATAAATTTGTGGCATTGGTGACAGTGTGTTATACCAGCCATGGGAAACTAATACAAGGGACAATGCAGGGAAGCCACATTTGCCTTTGTTGTGTTGTCACCTAATTCTACACCTCTAACATGTATGTGTAAGCCACTTCATTGAAAATTTGGGGATATGTAGAAGGGGAAAAAATCTGAATATTAAATATGATTGTTCCCAGAGGCCAAGGGAAGAAGGAAAAAACCTTAGTAGGGTGTCTTCACAGGCATGGCCCATTTCCTATCTTAATGACCAGCCCCAAGGCCCAACCTCTGTTTCTTCTTTTCCTCTGTGAGCCTACTTTTCTCCATGGCAAAATTCATTCATTCAATAAATGTTTACTAAATACCAACGATGTCCCAGGCACTGTTCTAGGTGCTGGGATTAAAGCACACAAAAGACAAAGAATACAAGCTATCACTATGTTTACATTTTAATGCAACCCCCCAACCCGGCCCATGAAATCCCCACTCAACAAGATCCAACCCAACCTCACCTCTTACCACAAATAGGATCATCTGTAAGGTAAAGATACTCCACAGCCATACATTTCTCAAAGTCTGAGTTACTCAGTTAGAAGTAATGCCATGTAGTTAGATGAGGCCCAGAACAGTCCAAGGGAGGCTTCATTTCTCCAGTTCTTGTTCTCTTCAGGGTCCCTCTGCCAGCGTGTAGTCAGGATACCCCTCCTCATTCTTCCTGTGGTCTTCTGATTGCTTGTAACTCTCAGATATCTCTCTCTCTCTCTCACACACACACACACCCCAAAGACAAACCATTAGTCTCAGTCCAAATCCATATTAAGGAAGGGAGGGGAGAATCTTCCAACACGTATTCCTATCTTCCAACATATTCTCCCCAACTAAATCTAAATGGGGGCATGCCTTATTTTTGTTATGCAAAGCAGCTCCAATTCCCCTTTTCTCAGCTCCCACCTGTAGACTATGCCCAGGGCCTACCTGTGCACTAGAAATGCTGCCCATCACGGTACCTTTCTAAACAGAAAGACCTCTACTCCTTACATCATCCCCTGCTACGCAGAAACTCGGTAGATGTGCCTTTTTGATACATTGAGCCACATCACATTCCTACCTATGATTTCCTCCACTCACAGATTCCATTAGGATGTGAATCTGCACCCTCTGTCCCCCATCCATAGCAAGCCCTCAAGAGTTGAGACTTTCCTTCTAGTTATAGAAAGGAACCCCCAAGGGAAAATACCTTCTTTTCATAACTGATACACAATCCTCTCTTCCTTCTCCTCTCCTATGGTCTTTTCCTAACGAAGGATGCACAGGCACCATCAAGCAAATACTTTTGATTAAAGCAAATGTCAGCTCTCTGGGCGCTGAGGAATTTCAGAAGGAAGAAATGTTATTGGTAAAATCCAATTAAGCTTACCACCATTAGCTGTGTAATGCTGGTTGCAGAGTAATTACTGTAATAGAAATAATAATGCATTGATTATGTGTTTACTGGGTGCCAGGGACTTTACTGAATGTTTTTCTTGCCTTAGCTCATTTAGTCCTCATCAATGAGTTTAGGGTGATTTTTTTTTTTTTCTTTTGCGGTACGTGGGCCTCTCACTGCTGTGGCCTCTCCCGTTGTGGAGCCCAGGCTCTGGACGCACAGCCTCAGCGGCCATGGCTCACAGGCCCAGCCACTCCGCGGCATGTGGGATCTTCCCGGACCGGGGCACGAACCCGTGTCCCCTGCATTGGCAGGAGGACTCTCAACCACTGTGCCATCAGGGAAGCCCCAGTTCAGGGTGATTTTTATCCACATTTTACAGCTGAGGAATTTGAGACTGTGAGGGGTTAAGAAAATTGCTCCAAGGTCACATTGGGAATTGGTGGCTGAGCTGGAGTTCACAGAGGTTCACCTAACAGTCACTGCTGTGCTGTGCTTTAGTGACTGGAATCCTACCCAGGGTAGTACCTTCTATCTCCATTTGCATTTTTAAGTGAAAATAATAAAGGAGGAAAGGAAGGAAAGGACAGGTTTCGTGAGCAAATTTGAGCACCCTGAGAATTATACATAGGTGAAAAGAAACCTGAAGCCAGGAATCAGAAATACTTTTTAAATTACAGCTAATTGAGCAATGGTAAGTTTGGAAATTTGTGGTTTAGAGTCAAGAGTGGTGTAAGGACCAGTGGCAACATTTATTTTGAAAGTGTCAAGAACTGCCACCTCCATTTAGAAGCTTTTAATAAATGAGAGTCTAAAATACTCTAAAGAGAATCCCAGCAGACACTACAAGCCAAGAATCCTTGGCTCACAAAATAATGGGGGCTGCTTCTTCCCAAGTTACCATGCACAGAAGCAAAACTTGGCAGAATTGGAGACAAAGGATTTTGATCTCGTTCCTACCACTGCAAAACAAACCACTGGGTTACCTCTACTGCCACTCCTTAGTACCAAGACTCTGCTAGGCACTATTTGGAAGAGAATCCCATTTAGCTCTCTGCCCAGGGAAATCAGCCCCTCTGGAGGCAGCCCCCCAAAGACCTAAGTGCAGAATATCTTCTACCCCTATTCATTTTCTGCAGACTTCTGTTTCTTGAGGAAATCTTCCACGTGTAATTGAGCCGCTACTCTGACACCATTTTCATTGAGTAACTCGTGGTGATGTCACACCAGCTAGGCACTAGGGGAAGCCCTGCTTTTATGGATTGGCTCTTAATTTAGGAATTTTTATTTTCTGACCTCCCTCCCTTTTTTGCTGGACTCCACTGCATTTGAGCAGGATGCCTGAGTGATGAAGTGTTGCCTGCTTTTGAGAAAAGGAATTCCTGCTCGTTGAGAGGCAAATGGTTGAGTGAAGGCAAGATGTGAGTCCTGTAATAGTACATCTTAATTGGAGAGTTGGCAAGAGAGGAAGGATGTGTAGGCCTGGTGTGGGCTCCGTTGCTCCTAATGGGGTTCGTGGAGCTGAGCTGAGAAGATGGGTGGGGGACGGTGGGACTCACAACCACCCCCTGCTGCCACTGTCCTGTGTAGCTGGGGAGCCAACCGCCTCCCCCCCGGCACCTGGGCAACCACCTCTAACCCGCAACCCACCTTCCTCCCTCGCCTCTCTGCTGCTCTGTGCAGCGAGCCGGCAGAGGCAAGCTTGGCAAGCCTCGCCTGTAAAAGCCTAATCCAAACAGCATGTCCGCTGAGCTCAGCGGGGTGACTCATGTGCAGTGATGTGTGAGGCCAACAAGTGGAGATTAGGATCTGGCCCGCCCGCCAGCCTACCCTGCACTTCCTTTGATCAACTCTGATGGTTTTTAATTCTGCAGAAGCAGCTTCCTGCCAACGGCAAGTACCTCTTTGTGGAGGTTGGAGCCATGTCGATGCTGCCCTACTTGTCGAGGCCGGCGTGTGCTGACGGCACAGGGACTGACACTCTGGGCTCACAGCCCACATGGAGCCAAGGGGGGAGGCTCTTTCGCTGAGGTGCCCATGGTGACATCAGAAGCTTGCTCCTCAGCTAACACCAGGAAGGCCACGCGTGCGAGCAGCCCGGCTTCTGAACCTGATCCTGGCGTTGGTTAGACTCACCGGATAATAAAGAAAAATGGGACTCTCTCTAGGGGACTCTTTTTTTTTTTTTTGGTAAGCTGGGGCATCTCTAAGGACAGTGTTTGGCACAAAATGAAACACTCTCTGGGCTTTTCAGAAGTGCTTTTTCACATCTGTTTTGCTCTAAATGGAACGCATTCGAAGTATATTACTTTCTTGAACATTTTTTCCCCCTGCTCGAGTGGAATGTGTCTGCCTCTTGATTCTTCCAAATCCCCTCGATGACCAGTGCCAGGCAGAGCCCCTGAAATCAGGTCTCATTCTCTCTCTTCCCCTCTCGACCTTTATCTTGCTCTCTCCTTTCTCTCGCTTTTCTCAGGAAGTGGAGGAGTGATTCTCAACCTTGGCTGTAAATTAGGGAGACCCTGGGTAGGGGTGGGGGAGGTTAGGGCTTTAAAAAATCCCCAATGCCAGGCTCCGTCCCAGAATAATTCACTCAGAGTCTCTGAGGGTAGGACTAGACACCAACAGTGTTTAAAGCTCCCCATTGTGCAGGCAAAATTGAGACTCATTGGAATTTAGGGTCACATAGCATAAGCTGTTAGCCCTAGGAATGCTTCCTGTTTCCGTCTGTCCTCCCCACCACCGTTCAATCTGAGAGACTTCCGGAGACTGGTGTATACTTTAACCAGGTTAATGGAAGGTGCTACCTAGATGGGGTAAGTAGCCTACCTATTAGGAAGAATCTGTTCATCTGATTAAAAGTATTTACCATCGCACTGAGACTTATCCCACAGTGATGGAACACCAGGAACTGAAATACAAAACAGACAGATCTTACAGGGAAGAAGTAGGGGATGGCTCAGCACACACCACAGTGACCAGCCCAGGGGAATTTCTGGGAGACGGGTTTGTAGGTGGTGGTGATGGGCTGTGGGTAGGGCTTCCGGATAAAATAAAGGCCACTAGTTAAATTTGCATTTTTTGATAAACAACGAGTAGTGCAATATTGGGGACATACTTAACACTAAAAAATTATGCATTGTTTATTTAAAATTCAAATTTAATTGGGTGTTCTATATTTTTTTTTTGCTAAATCTGGAAATCCTAGTTGTGGATGGCAGACCAGAGAGGAGAATCTTGGGTATTTGAGGGAGTGGTAGGTCTCACCTGGGTGGTTACTGCCCTCCCGGGGGCGTTGGGGAAAATGTGTAGGAATTTGGGGCTGTCCCAATGACTGGGTATTGCTATGAGCATCTAGTGGGTGTGAACCAGGATGCTAAATATACTGCAGTATGTAGAATAGTTCCAATGAAGAATTATCCCATCTAAAATGCCAATATAGTGGCTAGACCAGTCCCACCCTTTACTGAGGACTCACCTGATGGCCTTCACATAGTTTCTCCTAGAAAGCAATGCACTGGCCTCTCAGAGAAGTTCAGAAACTGTCCCCAGGAAAGAGCCAATTAGACAAATTCCCAGGTACTTGCCCCAATGCTTCCTGTAATTCAACCAAACCATACAGCTGGTCCAATGAAATGAACCCCTGAAACTAACTCCCAAGCCTTCAAAGCTTCCAATAAGTAGTGCCTCCTTCGGGAAGCCTTCCTTGACTGTCCCAGTCTTCACTGATCTGTCTCCTCAGTCCCGAAAACCCTTATTCTTCTCATTTAATACTTGAACATATTCTTCTAATGGTTGCATGTGTCTAGCCTGTGAGTCTCTCCAAGGGGACATCAGGGAAGTGAGATCAAGTTCTAGGTGACCTTGGTCACATTACTGATTTGGTGGTTAGTTTTGCCATTTGTTACACTTTGCCTGTTCTTTAAAAACTGTGGGGCTTCCCTGGTGGTGCAGCGGTTGAGAGTCCGCCTGCCGATGCCAGAGGCATGGGTTTGTGCCCCGGTCCGGGAAGATCCCACATGCCGCAGAGCGGCTGGGCCCGTGAGCCATGGCCACTGAGCCTGTGCGTCCAGAGCCTGTGCTCCGCCAACGGGAGAGGCCACAATAGTGAGAGGCCTGCGTACCACAAAAAAAATTAAAAAAAAAACTGTGATGTAGCTGAAATTAAATGTACAAATAGGTGAGGCAGTTCAAGTAAAGATGAAAGGGGAGATGAGAGACCACACAGAAGGGAAAGACCAGGAGCTGGAGATAGATAATTTTGTAAATGGGTATTAAATTTAAGTCCAGGTTCCCTGACAGTCAAAGCAAAAAGGGAAACACAATTGGTTATGTCACTCCTATTGTCTGAAGAAAAGGAAGCAATATTAGCTCATGAGGAAACAATCTTTTTCCTCATGATAAATTCTAAATGAAATTTATCACATAGATCCTAAAAGGCAGGACACTGAGAAACGTAATGGAAAATGTCTTTAACTGAGTTTTCAGAAGATACCAAAAATGTGGGTGGTTTGTGTTTTTTTTCTATTTCTTATGTTTACTTTGTAAGAAATTTGGGACTCTAGTGTTGGACTTTGGCTCAGTGAAGGCATTTTTATAAAGAGTTAAGCCAATATATCCTATTTTTTTCCTAATGATCTGATTAATAAGGGGGAACTCAGACGTTTTCAGCGGCCCAGAGCTTTCATAAAGGCTTCATGCATGGCTCCCCCAGGAGCTCTAACAGCCTTAAGGAGAAGGTGGGGATGCTGTAAGAATCTAAGTTTGTGGTGAGAGGTAGAGGAAGCATGGCTGGGAAAAGCTACATTCCACTGCCTGCCCAACCTTCCTCTCCCCAGGCTAGAAGCAGATGGTTGGAAGTACCCAGGAGGCACCTCCCAGCCACATCCCCAGGAAAGCGATAAAGGAAAACAGTGTGTCACCAAGGGCCCACCCCAGGGGCCTGAGAATGGCTTGAGGGACTGCCTGACCCCGTATATCATCCTTCAATAAGTGCTACACTTTGGGGTTAGTTTGCCTCTCTTCTAAAGGCAGGGAACAAATAATCAGATGACTCAAAAAAGAGTTTCCTTTTTTGGTTTTATTTGGGGCTTTTTTGTTTTTAAACCAACTTGCTAAATGCGTGGTGGGCTAAAACAAACAAATGGAAAATAAGCCACAGATTAACCCCCCCACCCTGGGCTGGGCAACATCAGTAAGAGGAAACTGTGGCCTGGGGCTTTGAGGGGTTGCTGATGAGCACACGTGTCCCCTCTCCCTAGCCACCCACCCCCATCTCGGATGCCAGCCCTTGTGCTTGGCGGCTAACAGTGACAAAACCAAGATGAATCACCACATGTCAGGATCCATAAATTCTCAAAAGTCTAAGCAGCAGGTCTGAGATGAGAGATCAAGGCCAAAAGTAAATATCTTTGACACATGCTTTTGTTTTCAGATGGCGGCAGCTTGGATTTCCTTCCTGCTGCTGAGAAAAGCATGGCTGGAGTAGGCGGAGCCGATCCAGGTGCACGTGGAGAGGCTGCTAGAGCGGGAGGGACTGTTCTTCTCACTCCCAGGGAGCCTCTCCACCGCTCCCTCTCCCCTTCTCACTGAGGCTGGGGGGAGGGGGCAGCCAGGGAGAAGTGTTTCCCTTCTTCTCTTAGGGAAATTCAGTCTGGTTGTGCTGGCCTTGCTTGCCTAGGGTGCTTGCTTCTAGGTCAGTGGGTACTGGCCTTAGTGCTGGAATGTGTATACTGAACGCATTTCTAACCCTCTGGCAGGCCGGTGTTGACTCAGGCTCTCCCCTTCACATAGGATTATAGGAAGGGAGGGAGCTTAGGATCATTTTTGGCTACTCAGCATCTGAACGCCCTTCCCATGTTTGGGACATTTATCACTTCATGAATCTCAGTGCCCTAAGAAAGAGCTTTCTATTCTTCTAGAAGTCTCTACAAGAGACTAGTCTCCTTTGCAGCTAGGACACGGACACACAACCAAGACTTGGTCAATCAGCTGCACTTGCTCCAGATAGTATCAGAAGTTACTGGCACCAAAAAACAGGGACGTTGTAGAATCCTTTCTGGGGGAGGCTGCAGGGCAAAAAAATATCCAGGCTCCCTGTGCCCATGGTGGTATCTAGTGTCCAGGGCTGAAGATGGTGGCAGTGCAAGCGGAGGTGCAGCCCCAGGCAGTGGCTGCAGGGGTACCCTCATCTCACCTTTTCTAGGCTGTGACTGTACCTGTGGCCTTGGATAGGATCTTGAGTTCCCAGCTCTTGTGTGTTCTGAGCCTGTTTTCCAAGCTTCTCAGTGATTATGAGTTACTCCATAGCTTTTCAACAAATTCCTTTTCTGCTTAAATCAGTTTCTGTTGCTTGCAACTGAGAACCCTGACTCTGTCCAGCTACAACTGGTTTCAGTCAATCATCTGCAGATGCTCTTTTTTTTTTTTTCTTCACTGCCTGCATTCTTCAAGCCTCTGTCCTCCTGGCAATTCCACAAGTAATCCAGAAAAGGAGGAATGAGCATGCAGAGAATTTGACCACAGCTGGGAAGTGAGCCAAGAGAACTCTGAAGTACTTGAATATTAGATCCTTTACTTTGTTAGGTGGGGTAGATGAGGGATTAATGAGACAGAAGAAGGCTGTGGGTTGTTCATCTTATTTTGTTTTTTTCATCTCTAACTTGGTTATACAGTGATTCCCTGTGGCACTTACAGATCTCATGAGGGCATGGATCAAGTCACCTTGTTTTCCCTAGCATGCAGGTCATACAGGATACTCAGTAAATAGTAGTAAAAAGTGACAATGGAAGTTTGAGAAAGAGATTTCAGGAAAAAGAAGCTACATATATCCTTCATGTCTCTTTAAAAAAAGAACTGTCTCAACTACGTGGGAGCTGAAGATTAAGGCTGGTGAGTAGAGCTAACACTGCAGACATTTGGTGGTGCTGATTGAAGAGCAAGAACCTGTAGCTTTAGCCATCAGACTGTCAGAGAGGGAGACAACACACTCCTAGGCAGGCGGAGCCTAACTTGGATCTAGCCCAGGCAGAATGCTGGTCCATTCCTTCTTGGAAGGGGACCCCAAGAGTTCCTGCAAGTTCAACTGAGATGGCTCTCCAAAAAGCATTTTGAATCAATTTCAAATGTGTTGACAGTACTTGGTTGAAACCCCAGAAGAAGGTTGAGGGTGGGTGGAGCTAGTTTGAATCTAGAAAACCTAGGGCAGGTTCCCCATCAGCTTACCTTAACCATAAAAGAACCTCAGTATATCTATGGTAGCCTGGTTTTGAGTAACACTCATATTCAGATTTGAGTCCACAAGGATGCATTTGTTACAAACTGACTCTCGTTCTAAATCTTGTTTGTGGGATTAACCAAAGAAACCTTTACCTTAAGCAGGTCTCTTAACTAACTTGTCTAAGTTTTCACTTCCCAATTTTAAATTCTCTAGTTATAGAGCGTTTGAGCTATCTTGCTCACTAATTTCCTAGCTAAATTTTGATGTTTCTGTTAATTTTCTTAAGGACAAGAATCGTGTGTTCTTTTTCAAATGCCCTTCCATCCAAGTACAAAGCTGGACACCACAGGCACAGACAGCCCACGGTGTAGCCACATTCCAGAAGAGCCTAGGCCAGCCTCCTCTAAGAACTTTCTCGAGCCAGGACCTAGGGGAAAGTTAGAAGGGGGAGAATGCTGTAACTGGGATCTGTAATCAGTTACAGAACCTTCTAAACTGCTGGTAGTGCTTAGGGTTGCTGCCAGAGCTGTATTTCCAAGGCATCTACTTCTAGCCTATGATTATCTTTAAATTCACATCGAACAGTAGAAAATGGTTAAAGCTCACACTTCCAGTACTATCTGGGGCTAGTGCAGGAGAGAACTGTGAAACATCATACACATGCATATATATTTTAAACCTGTGCTGTGCAACTTGTTTTTTTTTTTAACATCTTTATTGGAGTATAATTGCTTTACAGTGGTGTGTTAGTTTCTGCTTTATAACAAAGTGAATCAGTTATACATATACATATGTTCCCATATCTCTTCCCTCTTGCGTCTCCCTCCCTCCCACCCTCCCTATCCCACCCCTCTAGGTGGTCACAAAGCACCCAGCTGATCTCCCTGTGCTATGTGGCTGTTTCCCACTAGCTATCTATTTTACGTTTGGTAGTGTATATATGTCCATGCCATTCTCTCGCTTTGTCACAGCTTACCCTTCCCCCTCCCCATATCCTCAAGTCCATTCTCTACTAGGTCTGTATCTTTATTCCCCTATTACCCCTAGGTTCTTCCTGACATTTTTTTTTCTCTTAGATTCCATATATATGTGTTAGCATACAGTATTTGTCTTTCTCTTTCTGACTTACTTCACTCTGTATGACAGACTCTAGGTCCATCCAGAGAAGATATACAGATTGCCAACAAACACATGAAAGAATGCTCAATATCATTAATCATTACAGAAATGCAAATCAAAACTACAATGAGATATCATCTCACACCGGTCAGAATGGCCATCATCAAAAAATCTACAAACAATAAATGCTGGAGAGGGTGTGGAGAAAAGGAAACACTCTTGCACTGTTGGTGGGAATGTGAATTGATACAGCCACTATGGAGAACAGTATGGAGGTTCCTTAAAAAACTACAAATAGAACTACCATAGGACCCAGCAATCCCACTACTGGGCGTATACCCTGAGAAAACCATAAGGCAACTTGGTTTTAACATATGGCATCTGTAGTGACTGTTTTTGCTCCACGAAGGTGCTGCCTCTTTCCGCCCTGGGCTTAGAATAATAAGCAGATTTGAAGGTCATGAGTGACAGCCGACAGGATGGTCCTCTTATTTCCTCTGCTTCCTCTCGGGGGAGAGGTGGGAGGACTCCGGAGAAAAAAGAGGTGGGAAGCAAAACAAGTCAATCCCAGCATGGGGAGCAGAAAGGAGAGAGAATGGTGACAGACAGTGGGAGCTGCCAGCAAACATCTGATGCCCTGCATTGCTCGGGAGGAGAGGAGACAAGTCTTCCCAAATCCAGGCGCCCCAACATGATTGCAAAAGCCACACCCGTCGGCACACAGACAGCCAACACTGCTGCAGAACCAGTGAGACACGTTGGGAAGCTGCCCGAGTTTCTGGGCACATCCCTGTAAAAGCTGCCTTTAGCCCTGGTGGATCCCGGAACCCCCCAAGCACGGTGTGACCCAGAGCTGCCTTTTGTTCAAGGCAAAGTTAATTTCAGAAATGTTCTCGATGTTGTTCTCGGGCTAATAGCCAATTCTTTCTCCCACCGGCGGCCGCAGGGCTGACTGAGCACGCGCGCAGATGCGCTTTGCGAGCTTTGATGTCAACAGAGGTAGGCAGGGCAGGCCCTGGTGGAAAACTGTGAAGTCAGCAGAGTTATCGCCGGCACGCCTCCCTTCCCCCTTGCTTCCCCTTTCTCCACCCATTTCCCCCCTGTCAGCTTCCAGCTTCTCATTTCCCATGGGACCCTGCAATAGAAGAAAAGCTGCCGCACTGAGATATGAGGGGGCCCACTCAGGGCTCCCGCTATCAAAGTATGCTTCCCCCACCCCCACCCCGCCCCAAGTCTAAAACAAACAAAGGAACGCGTTCCATACACTTGCGAAGACAAGCGTGCACGCAGAAACCTTGTCCTTTGTGCTCTCCCTTAAGCCCCAAGGGTTTGGGGCCTGGAGTTTGAATCTGTCTTCTGGCCTCCTGGGGTTTTAAAAAGATTCAAAAGTGCCTGAAACCAATACAGCTGCTTGGTTTATGGCTCACATTGAAACCACAAATTATAAAATGATAAATCGCTGCTCAAAGCTCTTCCAGGAAAGGCTATGTTGTCAAGATTAAGTTACAACCTCACGGACCTATGAGTGAGTCGAGCTGCTGACTAACTCTCACTTCTTTTCCTGCCGAAGATGTTTTTCCTTCGTGAATTTTCACTGTTTCTGAATACTTTAAACAAAGAAAATGACTGAAGGCAGGGAAAGCATCGGGGACTTCTTAACCCAAGGAGCTTTTTACAGGCTTTATTACGTAACGGCTGCTTTCGTTTTGTGAGACCCAAAGGAAGTTTAAGAAATCTCTTTCTTCTTGAGCACTTAATTGCCAGAGATCAGTGAGAAATGGCTTCACGTGGGCAGCTCCACTCCAAACTCTAGTTGGAAAGTGTAGCGTGTGGTAAATCAATGCTGATTTTAAGGAATTTGGGTCTTAAAGTATCTGTTCAGTGATTTGGGCAGGATTGCAACACAAATTACAGTATTTTGTACCCGTGAAATGAATTTTTTGGAATTCTCTTACAGGGTCTGGTCTAGTGACAGAGTATGACAAATAATTAGGCCACATGCATGCTTTCCTGTAATAATGCTCTTCTCTGCCAGGGTTTTGGCAGGCAGAAGGAAGCAGGATGAAATGCTTGTTTGAGGCCCCTATCTTGCCTCGCTGCAGGGTCTGGCACACTGACCTCATTTTGATCACCTGGGGCTGCAGGAAGAAACTCAATCATCCATCCATCATGTTTCTCCAGCACAGCGCCTTGGTTACACAACTCTGATCCAGTTTCCCCAAAGCCACTCAAGTCTTGAGGACCATCAGACCATGAGTCATAATCACTTTAGCATTTACTCCTAAATTCCCTCTCGTTGATTTCACACCTCAGGCCCTTCAGTTTCTCTCTTTCTTGGGTTTCTTGGGTCCTGCGTGGCAGTTCTTGTTTTCTGATGTCATTTCTTGTTATTGCCCACACCAGCCACTGCAGGACCTGCCACGGCGACTCTTGTCTCTGCTTTTCTTGAAGTCAGGCCTGCTGTCATTACTGCTGCTTTTTCTGGGATACCTCAAGTTGCGGAGAAAGTCCTTTTCCTGTGATTATAGCTCTTTCTTCCAATTTTGGCTAGCCTGGCGTCTCTATGATTATAGTCATTAGGACTCCTAAGGCTAGGAGGCACTTTTTATTTTTTTATGCTGCCTTGTTTTTATTTTTTTAAATAACATGTATCATAATTTATTTTTGCAGGGAAGAATAAAGATGAAAACAATAACGATCATTAATCCCACAGTCCTGATAACCCTAACAGCATTTTAAACAATGAAAGTAATATACACACGGGAAGAAAATTAAAGCAATAAAAAGGGTATAAAAGAAAAATAAGGGCTTCCCTGGTGGCGCAGTGGTTAATAATCCACCTGCCATTGCAGGGGACAAGGGTTCGAGCCCTGGTCTGGGAAGATCCCACATGCCGCGGAGCAACCAAGCCCGTGCACCACAACTACTGAGCCTGTGCTCTAGAGCCCGCGAACCAGAACTACTGAGCCCGCGCACACCTAGAGCCCGTACTCCGCGACAAGAGAAGCCGCCGCCAAGGAGAAACCTGCGCACCGCAACGAGGAGTAGCCCCCGCTCGCCGCAACTAGAGAAAGCCCGCGTGCAGCAACGAAAACCCAACGCAGCCAAAAATAAATAAATTAATTAATTAATTAAAAACACACAACAATCTTCCTATACTTACCATTCTACATTTTGCTTTTTTCACCTAAAATGCTATCTCAGAGATCTTTCCACCTGTGCGCTACAGGTATACTCCCTACTTTTTTAAAAATTAATTTATTTTTGGCAATTTATTAGATGTGCCCCCATTTGGGTTGTTTCTAGCATTCAGCCCTTTCTCATCTGAGGATACAGAGTTCTGGAGTCAATCAGCATAAGCTTCACCTGCCATAAGTATATTTCACTTTATCTATTTAACAAACATATATATTGTTTACTACCTGTCACACACATGTCCTAATCACCTTTAAAATGTTAACTCATTAATACTCATAATGATGCTTTTGAAGTAGGAGCTATTTAATCCCCATATTACAGATTGGGAAACTGAGGCACAGAGAGGTTAAGTAACTTACCTGAGATCACATGCCTGGGAAAAGGAGTGCTGGGATTCGAACCCAGGCAGTCTGGCTCCCAAGTCCATTTTCTTGACCTCCCTGTCCACATTGTGTACCTCTCTTTGATCTAAAATCTGTGTGGCATCACTTCAATAAGACCCTGAGTCTCATCTTGTCACATTTCACACCCCTACTGTGGATGGGAATTCAGCCTTTTTGGAATATACTTAGGAATATACAGGTAATTTAAAAGAGAACGTAACTGCTGAATCAACCCGACTCCTTAAACTACCAAGAGCCAGCTTTTCTAAGGACTGTTCTGACAATAGCCAGCCAAAGTCAAGAAAGCCCTTCAAGTGATGATACCAGCATTGTCTTCAGAGGCCCCAGGTCTGGGCTCTCAACTCTGCCTCTCTGTGCCATGCTGGCCCGCTGAGCAAACTCACAATGCAGGTCAGCAGACAGCCTTAAAATAAACAAACATGTTTGTGTTGTACCCGGTTATGGAACAGTGTGTATCCAATTAGGTAGTGCAAAACTCATGCAAATAATCTTCCCTTTTTCCGATTCTTGTGGTGTATGAGTCTTTAACTGACTCGGCCAACTCAAATTCCTAAAATACTAATGTTCAGAAAGTCTGGTCAAAGTTTGCTAGTTAAATATGAAACCCTGCCTTCATCACTGCCCCCATTCCTACCCTCAAGCTACTTTAGCTTTTAGACATGTGTACACTAAATGCCTTTTTCTTTAAAGATATGGGTGAGATATTTCTTTTGGAGTATGTCCAGACAATCTGGCAAATCCACACTTGACATTAGCCACAGGGAAGAATATTTATTTAAAAAAAACCCAGAGGAACAAAAAATAAAATTAGGGCAGACTATGGACTTACCCTCTTTAGAAATCAGAATATCTTTCCACATGGAAGACCTTATCAAACTGAAGGGTTTTAATTTTTTTTTGCTTTGTTAATGGAAAAAATATGTATACATACATAATTTAATATTCTGTAAAGTTCTTATTAATGATTAGAGTTTAATTTTTCATTTCAAAAGTTATTGCTTATTCTAACATACTAAAACCTGTGTTTTTTCCTTTTATAAATAAACTTCTATCTCTGGGTTCTGTCTTTTAGAAAGAAAGTACTTAAGGCCAGTTTTCTACCCCATCCTGAAGCTTAAATTTTGGCTCAAGGAGCTTCCTGTCCTGTTCCAGCTGTGACATGTTGAAAATAAACCTGGCAACAAGAGACAACTTGCTATACTTTCTGAGCCTTGCTATGGCTCTAGTGCTTTATGTCTTAGGAAATAGGGTGGGAGATAGGGAGAGAATGAGGTGGGGGATCTCTGATGGGAACAGGAAATAGGGTCTTCCGGTCTTCCTAGGGCCTTCTTTCTACTCCTTTAGTCTCTGCATCATCCAAAGGGAGGAAGTGCCTCTACACATACAGACACACCTCACTTTACTGTGTTTCACTTTTTTGTGCTTTGCAGATACTGTGCTTTATATAAATTGAAGGTTTCTGGCAACCCTGCATCAAGGAAGTCTATCAGCGCCATTTTTCCAACAGCATTTCTCATTTCATATCTCTATGTCATATTTTGGTAATTCTAGCAATATTTCACACTTTTTCATTATTATTGTACTTGTTATGGTGACATGATCAATGATATTTCATGTTACTACTACTACTCACTGAAGGCTCAGATGATGGTTAGCGTTTTTTTTAGCAATAAAGTATGTTTAAATTAAGGTATGTACTTTGTTTTTTTAGATGTAATGTTATTGCACACTTAATGGGCTACAGTATAATATAAACATAACTTTTATATGCACTGGGAAACCAAAAAATTCATGTGACTTGCTTTACTGCAATCTTCACTTTATTGCTGTGGTCTGGAACCAAACCCACAATATTTCTGAGGTATGCCTGTATGTCTAATCCAACTCTTCTCACAGGGAGGTAGTTGAGCAAGAAGGCATTGCATTTGGATGGGACTGTGAGCTTGTCTTACTTAATTACAGTGCATAATGCTGGAGATTGAACACAGGAAACTAGATCCTGGCAGAATGGCTAAGCCAAAGACAGAAACTGATTGAAAAAGAAGTGATCCATTTTTCATTAAAAATATCAACCACACACACACAAAATTAATCACCATACCCTCCCGCTCCAGTTTCATCTAATGGAAACTGCTGTAAACCCTGGTCCCTGCTGAAGAAGTAGGTCCAACAGCCATATTTTGTACCATGTAATCCAGCTGTCTGTTCTCATGGCTGATTGGACAAGAGGTGGATACCTGATTCAAGGGCAGTCAATCCATAAATCCACTAGATTCCCATGACCTGTAGCCAGCTATGAAAAGAGATGCTGGGCCAATCAGAGTCTCTCTCTTTCTCTCTCAGAGAGGTGACATGAAAGCAAAGACAGAAAGTACCAGTTATTAGCAGGGCAGATAGGTGGAAGTCTGAACTATATTTATAATGATGAAATCCCACAAACACCTATGAATTTCTATTAGTGAAATCTTTCCAGCCACCTCAAATTGAGAACTAGCTTTTAGCACTAGTTTCTCTGAGGCCAGCCCATTGTGGTTTCTGTTCTTGGGTTTCTGAAAGCTTCCATTATCTTATCATGTATTTTTCTTAAAGTTCTTATACTTGAGCTAGCTGGAATGAGTGCCTGATACTTGTAGCCAAAAAAGCCAAAGTAAAGCATTATCAAACAGGCAGGCAAAAATAGAGCCAAAATAAAGGGGACTGAGAAATCAGGAAAGTCTAAGCCAAAAGCAGTGGGAGTAGGTGACTTTGTTAAGGCTCTTGAGGTTGCAAATACTGTTGCTGAAAGTAACTCATATTGATTAAAGAAGAAAAAGGAAAAGGAATTCACATGTTTATGTGAAGGATGCTAAAGTAGCGGGAGGGCAGCCAGGACTCATAAAAACTAGTGTCAGTTCCTCAAAATGTTAATCATAGTGATGTTGCCATATGACCCAGTGATTCTACTCCTATGCAAACATATGTGCACACAAAAGTTGTGCACCAATATTCATAGCAGCATTATTCATAATAGGCAGAGTGGAAACAACTCCAATGTCCATCAACTGATGAATGGATAAAAAAAATTAGTATACTCCTACAATGGAATATCATTTTGTTATAAAAGAAATGAAGTGCTGATACATACTACAACATGAATGAACCTTGGATAAGTAAAAGAAACTAGACACAAAAGGTCACTTACAGTATGATCCCAGTTGGTTGCTAGGGCCTGGGCAGAGTTGGGAATGGAGAGTGACAGCTAATGGGCCCAGAGTTTCTTCTGAGGGAGATTAAAATGGTCTGGAATTAGATAGTGATGGTTGTTGCACTATTCTGATTATACTGAAAACAACTCAATTGTATGCTTTAAAAGGTTGAATTTTATTGCATGTAAATTATATCTCAAGCTGTTATTACAAAAATTATGTATATACGAAAGCAGAACAAAGCAAAACAAGAAAAAAATTGTGTCCCAAAGTGGAAAGCCAGGAAGAGAAAACCATACAATTCTCTTCTGCCCCCCTCCAAGCTCCCCCTCTCCCACTGCCAGGCTCTCATCTCTGCTCCCCTGTGGACATCTGTTTCATTCTTGTCTCTGCATTGCAATTTTAAAGAGTTTTTTCTTGAATGTTCTAAAGGTGGAAGGTGGACTATGTCTTTAGTGGCAACTGTTTTTATGTTCTTAAGGATCCAAAGAAATGACAATCAGTTGTTATTGGGGATGCCCTGGACTGGTGGAGTAATCCAAATGCAGACGTTTTAGATGGAGATACTGAGGTTTTTGTTTAATAACACAAAGAGCCATTCTTACTGGGGGCAGGTGTACCTCTGTCCAGATTATTGTAATGTCTCATTTCCTCTGTTGATGGTCTGAATTAAGCAGTTGGGGTCTCAGGACTTGGATCAAGAGGACTACAGGAGACTCTCATCCAGGAGGTGCGGCAAGCTCCCACACCACAGTGGTGGCTGAGAGCTAAGGAAGGGGACCGCCAGGAGGGAGCCCCTAGAAAGAGCCTTACAGGGGAACTTTAGGAGCAGTGATATCCAATATCCACTTTTACATTTTCTTTTTCTGCACTGTAATTCCCTTCCGTGATCCTTCAGACTTCATGAAGTTTGTTAAAATTGCAGCCTTATGTTAACGGCGTCATGGGAAATAGAAAGAAGGTTTTCATATTTCATGGTAAGGTAGATATTAGAGAGTGACAGCCAGCTGGAAAAGCTGTTATAAGATGGCCAGAGGTGACTGGGGAAGAATTCTAGAGCAGAGCTACTGAATATAAGGTGACCAGCGGAAACCAGCATGGATTGCGGAATATGTAAATACCTGGAAAGAGGAAAGGAAGGTAATCCAATAAAGCTGGAAAATCTGGATAATCTCTCTCTCTCCATATGTATATAAATGTGTGTTGTGTGCGTGCGTGCATACGTGTATCACGTATTTATATCAACATTGGATTTATGTCATATACTTTTTCCCGTTATATCACGAGTTTTCTTAGTATCTTTAAATATTATTCAAGTATATAACAAGTATATAATGAATAATGACCTCTTGGTACCCTATGGTATGATTATGCTCTGATTTACTTAGCTAATTCCAATTGTTGGACTTTTTTTCATTTTTTCACTTTTGTAAATAACACTGCAGTGACATATTCTCCTTGGTGTATTAAAACAATTATTTCTCAAGATAAGTTCTCAGAAGTCTATTTTCTGTGCCAAATGGTATGAACGGTTTTAGCCTTTTGATATAGATTGACAAATTGCCCGTTGGAAAGATCATACCCAGAAGGACTCCATAACCATTACGCCCCCATCTTCACAGGGTAACTTGCACATTTGGGGGATGAGCTGTGCTCATTTAAAGAGGCTAAATGTGACAGACACAGGAAGGCATTTGCTTGTTACCAAGAGATTTCACAGAGAAATATGTCTCAATTTCCTTGTCAAAAGAATTGCCTTTCTTTACTTCCACAATGGTCTTTCTTTAGCAGATTTGGCTGTGAGGAAACACTGATATTCCTTACAGAGAGAACTCTCTAGCTTCCCTTAAAGGAAGCTTATTCTTAATTCTCCTCTCTCTACTTTGAAAGCAAGGTAAAATAATCTATCTTCTGGTGGCATGACTGAGGGAAAACCTTGTCTCCGACTCTCTCAAGTTTATCCCCACGAGTAGGTATCTTGCCTCTAGGTAAATGCCTGCTAGGTCTTACATAACATACTTGGAGTGATCGTGACTTTACATATCATTATGGGGAATATTGATGGCAAAGTGTAATGCGGGCGTGGAGACCACTTACAGGACCAGACTGACGTATGTAACGTTGTCCACTAGAACATGATGAGTTTCAGGGCTGAATTGATGACATAGCCATGAGAGGAACATTACAAGTGATGTGCTCACACTAGCTGTCCTGGCTCTCCCTTAAGGGCGTCCCTCAGTCCAAGGATAACCATGGGCAGCTCTGAGGCCCCAGCACCCCAAGTGTGCAGGAACATGTAGGGCACAGTCCACTCAGAAACATCTACCATGTTGTTGAGCCTGCTTCCAAACAGGAGCAAACTGTTCTCTGTAAACCGTTCAATTTCTCTGACTTCATTAATTCATGGGAAGTAGTCCTCTAGAATTCACTAGAGCTCCATTCTGCACTTTCAACACTTGACGTCACAAATCCTCCACTGAGAAGATGTGAAAACTAAGCAAGAGGTTTAGTTGCATCTCCTGAATCGTAACTAAATCATGAAAGAACCTGGACTGGTGCTTTACATTTCCTTTTATTTGTTTTATTTGTTCTCAACAATACTGTTGCTGACTACCAAAGTAATGCATGTGCATGGGAGAGATAGACAGAAGTACAAAGAATAAAATAAAAATCACCCATACTTCCAGAACCCAGAGATTGCCACTATTAACATTTTGGTAGATGTTTTTTCCCACTCTTTTATCCATAGATCTATAGACATACAGTCATCTCTTTTGTAATCCTGAGATCATACAGTATTAGCCTGCAATCTCCTTTTTCTCTGTCGTAGGTTGTTTTTGTGTTTACACCATTAAAAGTAATATTATGAGGAGACTTGGTAGATAAAGCTTTGTATGTAGCTCTGATTATTTCCTTTGGGCTTATTCCTCAAAGTGAAGTTGCTGAGTTAAAGGTAGTCACATTTTAGGGCTTTTGATAAATAGTACTAACATACCCTCCAGAAATATGGACCATTTTCCACACCTATTAGCAATATGTGAGACTACCTGTTTACCTGCCTCCTCATCTACACTAAACAGAATTCTTTTAAAGAGAACATTTCCAAACTGATTTCTGGCAAATGGTATCTCACCTTAATTTTATTGCTTTTTCGATTCTTCTTCTTGAACAGAATTATTGGTGATCTGTATTGCTTCCTTAGTGAAATGCTTGTTCGTGCCCTTTGCCATTCCTACATTTCTTGACCTGCCAACGGGCCACTTGGTGAGCCTGGTTTTGTGCAGAATCCTGGATGACTGAGACTGGCACTGATGAGAAGATGCCTTTCTCTCACCTTGTCCCTGGGAGGCCCCTGAGGCTCTTCCACAGAAATGGCTTCTCACTCTTGGATGAGAATGGTCCATCTCACACCATGGTACCTGGGTCATATCTCACTGCACAGGCTGGTGCCAAAATGCCACCATTTTGGAAAGAAGGTTTCAGGTCTGAGGTAATCTCATACCCATTTTAGTTTGTAGACTAACAGATTAATAGATCTTCCCAAAACTTCAGCTGTCACGGTTTCAATGGAAGGAAAGTGGCCAGGGAGGCCTTATCTGGAAATGACCATTCAGCTGAGTGCAAATTCCCAAGACCCAAGAATGAAACACCCCTATTGTGACTGGAAGGACTTTGATGATGAGCACCACTGGCCTGTGCAACTGGAAATGTTCTGCATTAGACCA
Source organism: Grampus griseus (assembly GCF_964374135.1). Taxonomy (NCBI): domain Eukaryota; kingdom Metazoa; phylum Chordata; class Mammalia; order Artiodactyla; family Delphinidae; genus Grampus; species Grampus griseus. The sequence goes on from NC_139009.1 coordinate 33,656,942, forward strand.
TTTCCACCTCAATCAAGCACTCAGTGTGGGCAAAACCAAGTTTTAGATTAGGATGAGGGTGAGGAATGATATAAAAATTTCTTGACCACCTATCTGGAGACACACATACTCATGTGCCCACAAATGCATTCTGTTTGCATGTATTGTTTACATAAAATTACTAACAAAAGAAACTAAACGGAATGACATGATCAAAAGCAAATTATTCATTTTATATTTCTTTCTATTTTTTTCCAAAAATAATTTCTAAAGGCAAATTAATACAGTAACACCCATACAGCTTACTGCTCTGACGAATCTATGATAGGCACTCAGACTACCTCCCTTAAGTTTGCAGACAAAAAGGAAATTGCTTCTTAAACTCATTGGAAAAGCTTTACGTGCTTTAATTACATCCATGAAGAATCATAAACCAGGGATGGGAAATCTCCTGGTCTTTAGTCTTATTATTATAGTGCAAGTGTTTCATTGAGCTTAAGAACCACTCATGACTTCTTACTTTTCTAGTTACAATTTATCTTTTAAATGCCGGTTCTTTAGTCATAGACTTCTGACATTTGGAGAAAGATTGATAATAAAATAAATCTTACATTTTATGGTTTTTGTTATTTAAATCAGAGGCCATTTTAACTTTATGCTTTTATAAGATTTCTTTACAAGGTTTTGATCATGTATTTGGTCATTTAGCTATTGGATTTAAAATTTGGTGTTTCAGGGCTTCCCTGGTGGTGCAGTGGTTAAGAATCTGCCTGCCAATGCAGGGGACATGGGTTCAAGCCCTGGTCCGGGAAGATCCCACATGCTGCAGAGCAACTAAGCCCATGCGCCACAACTACTGAGTCTGCTCTCTAGAGGCTGCAAGCCACAACTACTGAGCCTGCGTGCCACAACTACTGAAGCCTACAAGCCTAGAACCTGAGCTCCATAGCAAGAGAAGCCACTCCAATGAGAAGCCTGTGCACTGCAATGAAGAGTAGCTCCCACTCGCCACAACTAGAGAAACCCAAAGCAGCCAAAAATAAATAAATAAAATAAGTAAATTTATTTTTAAAAATTGGGGGCTTCCCTGGTGGTGCAGTGGTTGAGAATCCGCCTGCCAATGCAGGGGACATGGGTTCAAGCCCTGGTCCAGGAAGATCCCACATGCCGCGGAGCAATTAAGCCCGTGCGCCACAACTACTGAGCCTGCGCTCTAGAGCCCGCGAGCCACAACTACTGAAGCCCACGCGCCTAGAGCCCGTGCTCTGCAACAAGAGAAGCCACTACGACGAGAAGCCCGCACACCACAACGAAGAGTAGCCCCCGCTCACCACAACTAGAGAAAAGCCCACACGCAGCAATGAAGACCCAACGCAGCTGAAAATAAATTAATTTTTTTTAAAAAATTGGTGTTTCAAAGCACCACAGAGTAGTGAATTTCTAGAAATGTGCAATCAAGATATCACCTAATGGTATAGCTGAAATTAAGTTTCTAGTTAATCAAACTTGGTTTTTATCAGATTATCCACAATATGGGACAAAATAAATATGGATAAGGAATATTTGACTTAGCTCTGTATGGGATATAAATTAGTAGAGGAAAGAATTTTCTGAGGAAATTAAGAAATTGTAATTTAGGGAATGGCTGTTATATTAGCTTATAGTACAAACAAACTGAAAAGTGGAGTAAGGAGGAGAGTAGTATGGGGCGGGGAAAAAGCATCTACTAGGTAACTAGTGAGAGTCTAGGAAATCAGGTTCTCCAGCCCAAGGAGGAAGCGGGAGAGAGCATTGGTAACCCTGGCTTGCAAGCATACTCAGGTACCCCAATTCTAAAAATTTGTGTCTTTATCATGCTTCAGCTCCAGTTAATTCTCTGCTTCTGCACTTCTTCATTCATTAAGCAAACATTTATTGAGCACTTGCCATATGCCAGGTGCTTGTCTAGTGAACAAAACAAAGTCTTGCCAAAATTCTTTAAACTCTAGCCTACATTTTCTTCTTTGACTTTCACACCAGCCTCTCAGTCTCCACCCCGCCCCCCAACCTGATTTCTTTCCCACTATCATGATAAATCAGCTCTCTAAAGACCAGTGACCTCCTAATCACTACATGGAGTGCCCCTTTCTCAGTTCCCATCTTCCTTGGATTCTGTAGCATTTAATAGCATCTGATTTCCATCAGTTTTTAAAACTCTTGTCTCTTTTGGGTTCTGTAATATGACACTAGCGTGATTTGCCTTCTATGACTGTTACTGCTTTTTCCCTGACTCGTTCTCTTGCCTCTTAAATTTTAGTGGTCCTTCCATTTCTACACATTGTTCACTTCCATTTTCTCTCTCTCAAATCTTTTCCCTTGGTAATTTCTCATGGCTTAAATCATTGGCTCTATTTAGAAGTATCCTAAATCTATATTCCCAGACCTAGCCCTTTCCCAAACTTGAATCTCACGTTTCAAACTGTGTGCTGGAGGCTTCCATCTGGGCATCTGCTCATGGTGCCAGTGCAATCTGTTTAAAACTAAAGGTAGTATTTTTTACCACACAAGGTTTTCAACTGCAAACAACAGAAACCCACTCTGGCTAACTCAAGCAGAAAACGAATTCACTGGGAAGATATCAGGTGGCTCACTGGGTCTACAGGGAAGCCAGAGGACCAAGCATGGAAAATGGGCAGGGACCCAGGCAGTCTAGGGCACAGAGAGCACGGCCAAGTTCACTCCATAGGAGGAATCTGTTGAGGACGCTGCCCTCGAGCTGGCTTTCTCCGCACACCATCAAAGCTGGTCTTCAATATCTCAGCCACCTTCCAGCGTGGTCCCTAACTGCTAGTTTTTGTGTTATTCCCCCCAGACTCAAAGACCTGGGCTGGGGCTTCCAATTGGTCCAGGTCATGTGCCTGGGCCCCAGCTGCCAAAGATGACTCCTGATTCCCTTCAGTTTCCCACAGAGGGAAAGGGGATCCGACACAGGCCAACCAAAAAATGGCCATCGGGGCTTCCCTGGTGCTGCGGCGGTTGAGAGTCCACCTGCCGATGCAGCAGACACGGGTTCGTGCCCCGGTCCGGGAAGATCCCACATGCCGCAGAGCGGCTGGGCCCTTGAGCCATGGCCGCTGAGCCTGCGCGTCCGGAGCCTGTGCTCTGCAACGGAAGAGGCCACAACAGTGAGAGGCCCGCGTACCGCAAAAAAAAAAAAAAAAAGGCCATCAACCACTATATTTTCTTTTCCCTAATCACTTCATTTCCTTAAGTCCCCATTTGCATTTAATGCCACCACCATTCTTTCCATTACTGGGAGCTGAATCTAGATGATTTCTTTTACTCCTTTCTCTCCCTCAGCTTTTGAGGCAATCAGTCATCCAGGTTTGCAAGGATTTGTTTGTTGTTCTCATTTGTTCTTTTCCTTTACACTATTTTCTTCTTGGACCTTTCTGCAGCTCCTCCTCCCTCGTTCAGATTGCATTCTCCACTTTCAGTGCCTCCTCCAATTTATCCCCCTGCAGGTTAATTTTTTCTATAGCAACACTTTGATCTTATCACTTGCTGCTGAAACTACATTGTAGACCTCTCAGCCTGGCATTCAACGATCTCCACAATAGAATTCTAATGAGACAGAGAGGCAGACTGGTGCAGTGGAAAGTTCTTGACCTTCAGATGCGGATTGATACGGGTTCAAACCCCCATTTTCCCACTTTCTAGTTGTATATTTTTGAGGCTCATTTTCCTGGTCCAAAAAACGGGAAAAATAAAACCTACCTCCTAGGGCATTTATAAGTCAGTTCTTTGAAGGTTGGAATGGTGTTATGAGCTGTATGTAGGTTAAAACATCAACTCACAGATGCTTATAATGAACAATATTCAACTACAGACCTGTCTATTTCAAAACTTTAAGGTTGTCATCAATGTGGTTTTAAGGAAGGCACGTTAGGATCAGTATGCTACATGTTTTGGGAGTTAAGTGGAAATCTAACCAACATTTATAGCATTGTTCCTAATTTCAAACAGCTGACTTGCAAGTGACCTTTTGGAAATATTTTATTTGCAAGTGGAGAACATCCTGTGTTATTAATTTTGGGAGTTGAATTTCCCTGACTGGCTGCTTTCCACTATAACATTGCTATTTTGAAGTATTTCCCTGCAGAATTTCAATTTTGTGAGAGGCTGCTATGAATTCCTTAAGGGGAAAAAGTAGATAGTTAGGGTGGACAGATGAAAATTATCAGCTATTATTTCTAAGGCTCACCCAGCATTCTGTAAATGTGGTGAAGCTCTAGCACATAAAAAGAAACTTTAAAATTTGTTCCACAAACTCAACCAGCCCCACTTCATGGCAAAAATTCTGGGTCAGCACTGGGAAAATCCAGCTCTGCAGCCCAGGCTGGGTCTTCTCTCTGCTAGTCATGAATGGCACCATCAGAGTGACCAAATTAACCTCAGTCAGCATTCGTTCACTCACTCATGTATCCACGCAGCAAATCCCCCTCAGTCAGGCGTGTTTGCTGAACCCCAGAGTGTAGATTTCAGTCTCATAAACTCTTGCCAAGAATTTACAGCACTGCTAATTGCTTGATTTTTTTCCCCTGAGGTCAGTAAGACTTTAGGTTGAAGATAACAATTGTACCAAGTTTGGTAAAAGTTATTTAATAAGCATGATATTTTAAACCAGTCTCTGCAGATACAGTTTGTGGGTATGTGAGTTAATATGCACTGCAATGCATTTTTTGGTCTCTCTAATGTTTTTTAAAATGAACACGTTAATTATATGATTAAAATAATACTTATGATTATTAAGTATTATTTTATGATTAATAGTATGATATGATATACTTAAAAGTGAAATCCCCTGTAACTCTCCCTACATTTTCCTTCCCCCACTCAATTTCACTTCCAGCAGCAACTACTTATTAACACTTTGGGGTATATCCTACCACACTTTTTTTCTTTTGAAATAAGTTTAAAGTTATCCCTAAGCATTCCTTATGGTTAGAAGCTAGAACAACATTGCCATTTAGCGTCTGACAGACCTTGGAACTCTTCCATACACTGCTTATGTTAAACATATTATAAAAACAAAGAACTAAAATAACCCTTTTCCCCCCACTTAGATATTGTTAATTTCTGATTCTGAAGGCCAAAGAAAAACATTTAAGTTTTTTTCTCTACCATATTTATGCTTATGTGGACTATAGATTTATATAATCTACACAATTCCATGACCATAGGGTTTAGTTTTAAAAATAACATTAAGACAATGAAATAAAAGCGGAAAGCCCAGCATACTTAAAAAAAAAAACAAACCCAAACTTAATTGCTCTTGATGTCACTTTAAAAATGTCTGAGGGAGGGAATGTCAAGAAACCAAAAAGAGTTTCTAGTTACCTTTCAAGGTCATCTAGCTAAGGAGAGCAAAACAAAGAAACCGTTATAGGAATTTTTATTTTTCTTCAAATCTTAGGTCAAGGCTTTGACAACAGGTGTTGTGTGTCTTCACAAGTATTCTGAAACCCCTCCCACAATAATCCTATTTTGACGTAGAGGGGAAGGTAGCTAAACACGGAGTCAAGATTCTGTGTATGAAGAAACTTTTTAATTTTTATTATTTGAGAGCTATATTTAGCCCTTTGCAATAACTGAGCTCCTAAAAACTGGTGCATATTTTTACACTTGAATTAAATTGTACTTAAAGGGTTCAAAGTAAGGGGTAAGGAGAGCTCTGTATTGAAAATAATCTAAAGATAAATCTTTTGTTAGAGTGAAAGCTCCAAATAATCACCCAGTAATTGGTAACTGTTTAGTACATTTGGATTTTTAGGTGTGTTTCATGATAATGTGAAACTATATTTTCATTTTGAGGGATTTATGTTAAATCTTTCACTTTATTATAGTAGTATTAGTTTACAAGATCTAATTTGATAAATATAATACAAAAAAATTAATACTGGCTGCTTTAAAGCAATTGGGCATTGGTTGTTGAAATAATGTTTTCAGATTGACTAGTTTTCAGAGTTCTACGTTTGTTTGATATTCACTAAATATCAAACAGCTACTCTGTAATAGGCACTCAGTATATAATGGTGAGTAAAAACAGACCCAATGCAAGCCTACTTTTAATAATATCAGCAGCTAATACTTACTGAGTACTTACAACATATGGGACCCTATTCTAAGGGCTTTTCATGTATTATCTCATTGCAGCCCCCCAACATTCTAGAAGTAGAAATAGTATTATCCTCATTTTACAGATGAAAAAACTGAGGCACAGAGAGATTTGGTAATTTGTCCAATGTTACATAGCTAGTAAGTGGTGGAGCTGGGATTTCAATCTAGGCAGTGTGACTCCGGAGTCTGCACTCTTAAGCACTGGGATGTACTACCTCTCCCATTTTCTAAAAGCTCTTCTTGTAGTGTACAACCTAATGGGTATGATACTAATTGAATAATCATTTAAGTAAATGAAAGATTATAACTCAGATAAATGCTATGAAAAGGAATATGGGAGAAACTATTTGGGTCATTGTTACCAAAATGTTTCTCTTTTCCTTCTGGTTACACAGACTATATTTCCTAGCCTCCCTTGCAGTTCAGTGTGGTGATGCAACTACTTCCAGATCATGGAATGTGGATGAAAGTGAGGTTCATACTTCCCTGTCTGAACCATAAACTTCCTGACTGACTCTCCCTGTTCTTCTACCACCACCCCTATCTGCTGGCTGAAAAGTGTGGACTAACACAGAAGAAGCCTTGAACGACTCCATGGAGCAGAGTCCCTGATGATATGCACTGGATAGTGATAAGAGTGAAAAACAAATTTATTGTATTAAGCCAACTGAAATTTTGGGATTTTTTTAAATAGCAGTCAGCCTATCTTGAATGCAGAATATGAAAACTTGAAGTTGAATGCTGCTGTAAAGAAAAAAACCTAAAACATATTGCTTTGAATTTGAGGTTGGGTCAGGGATGGTATGGAAACAGATATTAGAGGTTGGAATACTCGAGAGTCTGTTATGTCGTGGCAAAAGATTTGCTACAACTGTTGCTTGTGACAACTTAGAAGATGGCACACTACTTGCCTAGCAGGCCTAAAGCTCTAGAGGAAGTTTTTGGAAAGAGAGAGGTAGTGTGTGTTAGCTACTATTTCCTAACTTTAGTAAGGCATTACAACAAAGAGAAAAGCTCAAGCAAGAATTGGCTGGTTTGTAAGCAGGAGTAAAAGAGTTAGAGGAAGTCCAGAAATTTGGGGAATAAAAGATTAGAAAGCTGACTACTTCTAGACACCGAGATAAGAAACAAAATATTAAAAACCTTTGAGTAGCAAAGGTCCAGTTAGACCCAGACTCACTGCAAAGACCTGATTAAGATTGTGGTCTTCTCATCCAAGTTTAATGGCGTGAAGATGGCCCCCATTAAATTGAGAGAGAGAGAGAGAAACTGGGGAAGAAAAGCAAAGACATAAATCATGCTTGAGAGTTACGTATAGTAGAGAACTTTGGGTGTGGCACACGTTGCTGACTGGAAGCAAACAGATAAAAAGTCTACCAAGTTTTTGAGTGAATCATGTTCTCAAAGAAATCGTTTGATTATTTGAGTTGAAAGTAATCTTTGGATTTCATATTTGCACCAATAGGAAGTGAGCTGAGCAGCCTATGAGGAAGGTATATTCCCCAACACCCTCTTTTTGTAGAATAGCAAAGCTAGGGGCCCTGGAGTACAGTGGATAAGGGAGCTCCTTGGAAAGAAGAGTAAGATTTAAGCAAAGAACTTTCCTTACACTTCATAATATCTATCCCAGCAGAATTCTGTAATTGCTGTGGATGAGTGACTGCCGTATTTCTCCTCCCATTTGTCCTTTTTCTGAGTGAGGATTTATTTCATTTTTCCTGTCCTTTCCTGTATGTTTGTTTGTTTGTTTTAAATAAACTTTTGGTTGACTTTATTAGTTAGGATGAGCATGGATTACTTTTGTAAAAATAAAAGTAACTAAAACAGAGGCATACTTATCATGAAATTAATGAAATTTAAGCTCTAAGGGATTTCTTTCAAGGCTCCAGGAAAGTGTCTTTCCACTACAACCTCCACTTTATCACATTTCCCTTGATGTCAGGTGTTGTTGGAGTGACCCTGGATATTTTGGGTATCTGGCTAAGGGAAAGTTGAGTTGGGGATACATTTAATTTCAGGCTTAATGAAACATAATTACATGGGTTACAGTCACATTTAATTAAGTTATTGCTGGCTGTCTTTATTTAGCAACAGATTCCAGGAATATTCCGATGGCCCCCTGCACTGATTCACCTGGCATCCTGTCATGGAGGTTACAGGGCTAGAGGTTATAATGTGATATGAACACATGGCTGGCACTGGAAGTATGTGGGTAGTGTGGGAGAAACAAGGTTTGAAACATAAAGAGCCAGAAGCTAAGTCTAGGGAAAATCCTTCTAAATCCTTTTTAAATTCACCATACACTTTCTTTCTTTTCTTTTTTTAAAACGGGAATCACATGAAATGATATTAACCAGAATTCCTGCGGCAATATTACGAACAGCCTATATGATATGTGTGAAGTGGTTTTTTAGGCATCCCAACTGTCAAAAATAAAGACAAATTTGATCAACCATCAACTAGAGGAAAAACTAAAGTTCTTTTGTCCTCTCTATTAAAAACTCACTATCATATTCATAACACTGATCTCATAGGCTTGCTGTGACATTGAAATGGGGTTAGACATACAAAGTACCTGGATACAAAACCTTTCATATAGCTGGATCCCAGTACATAACATCTATTAAAAAAAGTTTTGCATGCAGACACAGAAGAGCAGCTGTCAGAACTGAGGTTGTCTCAAATATTAAAAAAGTAAAAAAGTATTGGAGATATGTTGGGCATTTAATTAAATGTCACATTTCTCAATTTTGTAATGTTTATAGTAGTTACAGTCTTCTTAAAATGTGTAATGTATTGTGATTTCTTTTCTTAGTCTAAAGAAATACTCCATTTAACCTAATTTTGTATCTGTACATTTTGTATTAGTTTTTCTTAAAAGGGCCCCGCAAATAGTAAATGCTTCAGGCGCCACAAAACATGGATCTTTCTCCGAATTAAAAATATACATACATGTGCTGTATGTCAATTATATCTCAATAAAACTGGAAGAAAAAATAAAACTGGATCCTATTCTTCTTTAAAAAATTTGGCAGTTTCTTAAAAAACTGAATGTACAGCTACCATACAACCAAATAACCCAATTCCAGGGTATTTATCCCAGAGAAATGAAAAGTATGTTCACAAAAAATACTTGTACATGAACATTTATAGCAAACCTATACATAATAGCCCTGAATTGGAAACATCCCAAATGTCCTTCAGCAGGTGAACGGTCAAACAGTGATAATCCACACCATGGAATTCTCAACAATAAAAAGAACAAACTCTTAGTGCTCACAGTGACCTGGATGAATCTCCAGAGAATTACGCTGAGTCAAAAAAGCTAATCCCAAACTGGTACATATTATATGATTCCATTGAAATGACATATTTATAGAAATGGATTACAGGTTAGTGGTTGCCAGGAGTGAAGGAGGGGGTGGTATCAGGAGAAAAAAAGGCGTGTTTATAAAAGAAAACTTGAGAGATCCTTGTGCTCATGGAAATGATGGAAATGTTTTGTATCTTGATTGTATTAGTATCAATATCCTGGTTGTGATATTGACTATAGTTTTGTAAGCTATTACCATTGGGAGGAACCTGGGTAAAGGGTATTCTAACACATACATGTGAATCAACAATTATTTCAAAATAAAAAGTTTAACTAAAAAATGTGTGTATATGTATGTATACCAATATAACAATGCAAGTTCTTATTCTTTTAATTGATGTAAGGCACAAAGTTTTGCATGCAGACACAGAAGAGCAGCTGTCAGAACTGAGGATGTCTCAAATATTAAGCGATTAGACTTGGTAGCATCATACAGATATGAAAATGTCCATAGCAAAGGAAACACTGGGTAAATAATTTTGAAGAAACAGAAAACTTTAGACACCATTTTGTCTGTAATCTGAATTTATCTTGGCTGCCTTATGGCCATTCTCCACATAGTATGGTATTCAGAAGACACACAGGTCTGATATCCAAAAAAGAAATTTAAAGTAATTTAGATTTTTGGGGGAAGATTTTTAAAGAGGCACCAAAGGGAAGAAGTATACTGCAAGACAACAAAAAAATGTTTAACAATCCTTTCAACCATCTAATTCCTCTAAGTCCCTCTCATGACAGTTGCTACTTCATTGTTCTCATCTCCCTTTAGTACCTCCCTCTCTCCTGGAACTCTGTCTACAATGACTCTTATTCTCTTCTAACTCAGCTCTTTATTATTGTATAGATCAATTTAGTTCCTGGGCACCTTACATTTCTTCTCAGTAACTAGTACTCTGATCCACAAAACCTAGTCCCAAGAGGGACTTGGGAAATCACTAGAAGGTCTTTAGAAGGATGGAGAATGTGGGTTGGGGAGGGAGGAGGAAGAAGAACGCTGTGTATACTTAAGAGGTTTTGGTTACAAGTCCAGTCCTCCCTTTTGCAAATGAATAAAGTGAGGTCCAAATAAGTTTAGTGACTTGACAGTCACCTACTGAGTCACATGGAGTTGGGCCTGGAATTCAGGCTTACTTCATTTCAACCCTTTGTTATAGTTCCCTAGTAGGCAATCCTATGATATCCCCGATAAGGGGTGGCTTTGCATCCCTGGTGGAAAAAACACCAGGGGGATTAGGAAGCCTAGGTTCTAACTTTGCTTCTACCAGGCTCCATGAGCTTGCGCAGTTCATGTCTTTTCCAAGGCTCAGTGTCCTCCCTGAAGGGGAGGCAAGATGAACTCTTGGGTCCTGTCCAGTACTAACATTCCTTGCTTCTGGTATGTCTTAGGCTCTGCTGTGTGCCTTGGGTTGTGGCATGGTGGCCTTGAGCTAGTCAAGAAGACTCGCCCTCATTTGTCCCTCATCCTACTGGGGCAAAGGGAGAACCCGGGAAATTTGGACCCCTCCCCGCACTTGGTTGCCTCTTTAGTGTTCTTGGACACACGGGGTGACCATCTCCTGTTAGAGGGGCTCCAAACGTAAGCTCCGATGGGTCTCCGCGGACTCCCCAGGGGCTGCGAGGAAAAGGAATCCCTAGAAGCTCCTGAGGATCCCATGCCGGAGGTCTCCCCTTATCCCCAACCATTCGGAAGCAGTTTCAAGCCCCAAGCCCCAGGCCCTCAGCAGGCCCATCGCGCAAGCGTAGCCACCCCTCCCGAGCGCGGGGGTCGGAATCCGAGGCCGAGGCAAGGTGAGAGGGAAGGGTCGGCAAGACCCCGCCTCCGGGTCGTCACGTGGGAGGCGGAGTCGGAAGCGTGACGGCGTACGCGGGGGTGGAGCTACCGCTGCGCGCGGGCGCGGGGGCGGGGCGCGGCGGGGCGCTCGCGGCTGCTGTCTGGGAGGGAGGCCGGGCAGGCGGCGGAGCGGCGCGGCGCGGCTCTCAACCTGACGGGGAAGTGGTCCGGGCGTCTGCGGCTGACTGCCCCGTGGTGGACGAACGGACGACGGAGGCGGGAGGTGGGAGCCGAGCCGGGCGCCCGAGAAAGCTAGCGGGTCAGGCTCAGCGTCGGCGACCCTAGTCGGTCCGCTGAATGAAGTGCCCGCCCCGCTGAGCCTGGAGCCCGGCGCTTTCCCCGCAAGATGGACGGTTTCGCCGGCAGCCTCGGTGAGTACGGCCGGGAGTCTTCCCTCTCCTGCGCAGGGTGGGAACCTTGTTCCCTCCACACGCAGCCCGGGCCTGCTCTCCACCCTGCCCCTCGGGATGGCGGCACTTCCACTGCACATGTTCCCTCGAGCCTGCTGCCCCTCTCCGGGCTCCGGTGGACTCAGAACCCCTCCCCCCATGCCAGCCCTCCTCAGCAAGACCCTCCTTTCCTCCCAGCGTCCTCTTCAGTGCGGGGCCCTTCTTCACCGTAGTGGGAACCCCTTCCCTCAGCGCGGCCCCCCAAAGCTGGTACAGCCCTCCCCATACACTCACGGCTCCCCCCACCTTCAGGGTTAGGACACCTTTCTCAAACCCTGACCCCTTTTCTGGGTACAACATTCCTCCCCCTTCCCACATACCGAGCTCTCTTTCAGGTTGGGGACACCCTTACCCAGGCAGAGGCTCCCTTTTAGGGAAGGGACCCCCATTCCCTCTTCAGGAGGGGGGGCACTCCCCCCCGCCCCACCAAGTATTCACTTTAAATTTGGAGTCTTCTTTTAGGTATTTCTCAGAGTAACTGACAACTTCCCTTCACTCCCTCCACTTCTCTGAACATTTTGCAGTGGTGGAGAGAACCAGAAGCACTGAAGCATCATTTGCCTAATACAGGAAAGGAAGAGGTGCATCTGTGTTGGGGGACCCTCTTTATTTTTATTTATTTTAACATAAGTGGGGTTTTTAAAATTTATTTATTTTATTTATTTATTTTTGGCTGTGTTGGGTCTTCGTTGCTGCGTGCGGGCTTTCTCTAGTTGCAGCGAGCGGGGGCTACTCTTCGTTGCGGTGCATGGGCTTCTCATTGCGGTGACTTCTCTTGTTGCAGAGCACGGGCGCTAGGCACGCGGGCTTCAGTAGTTGTGGCTTGCGGGCTCAGCAGTTGTGGCTCGCGGGCTCTAGAGCACAGGCTCAGTAGTTGTGGTTCACGGGCTTAGTTGCTCCGCAGCATGTGGGATCTTCCTGGACCAGGGCTCGAACCCGTGTCCCCTGCATTGGCAGGCGGATTCTTAACCACTGTGCCACCAGGGAAGCCTGGGGACCCTCTTTAAAAGAGGAGTGAAAGCAGAACTATGCTTGCTGGCTCTGCACGCATGCTGGGGAGAAGTAATCCTGCCCAGTTAATCCATAGGAAAGGGGGCCTCTGACAGGGAAAGAAAGGATTCTCCATTTTTGGAATATGTTGTCTTTGTGGATTGGAGAAAGGGAAGTAGGCTGAAGTATCCTTTCAGTGTTCCCTTTCACCCAGATAAAGGTAATAAATTTTGTAATTGGCCAAGGGAATCAGAACTGAAGGCTGGTACTCAGTCCCCTATAATCTCTGTCTGGAATTACTATTCTTTGAGGCCATTGGAATCTGGTTACTGTAAAGATTGAGCTCAGCTGTCATGATGGTGAGAGAAAGTTTCTGCTTTGGTTGATACTGCAGTTAACGTGATACCTGCTGCTGGATTTGTATATTGAGTATTTTATGTGGAGGTAGATTGTATTCAGATGCCTTTCTTTGCATTTCTTGATAGTAAATTCCTAGTTGGTTAATGTTCATGGATCAGTGCATAATCTGGCCATAGGCCATACTTTATTCAGACACACTGAGATTAAATGGGTTTTTAAAAATCTAGACTTCCCTGGTGGCGTAAAATCTAAAATTAAAAAGTAGGTTAAAGAGCAATGGACCCATTATAGGTATTAAATAGTAAAAACCATAATTTTGGCCTTGACTTTCTTTGGGGAAAAACACACACACTTTCTTTGGGAAACACACACACAAGTACTTTGAGAGTGGAAATCCTAAAATAGGAGGCAACTGAGTGTTACTCTTTCCTCCCCAAAGGCACCTGTTGTCCATTATTTAACCTTTGATGTCTTATAATTCCTTACATTGTGAAGTTGTTTCATTCTTGGGCTCCTTTTAAAGAGGGATCAACTTTTCACTGCTTTTTTTTTCTTTAAGCCTTATGCCTGGATTTATTCTCTAATCATATTGGACTGAAAGACTTGTCCTTTATGTTCACGAAGAGGTGATCATATACTTGGCCAAAAAACTGAGTGTCTTGGGGGATGTGGTGGGACTGAGATATCTCTGAACTGTGGGCTCCTCAGCCTGTAGGAATGGTGGGATCACTGCTCAAATTAGAATCAGCTTTTACTTCTTTCCTGTTGGTTCTGAGGACGTCGAAGGCTTGCGGAAGCTTCATCTTCTGTGTTTTGTGGGAGTCTTTCTCACTAATTTAAGTTTATTTTGAAACAGTGGATATCCTTGTTGAACAGCTATCCCTTCTTATCCAGTTCATGAGGCAACTGATAGGAGAGACTGAGAGATGAAGATGAATTTTAGTTGAGGCTCCCACTTTTCATCAAGAACATTATAGCTGACCCTGGTGTTGAATTTTTTTATTCATTTGATAATTTTTTTATTTATTTGATGCCATCCTTGGATGGTACCTTGATGAGACTTCCTTTCTTTAAGTATGGTGTTGGTCAGGAGCAGGGGATATACCTGTATTTAAAGAGAGGAACCTATGTCAGCTGGGGGGCAAGAAATGGTTCCTGGCAGTATTTTTGGAGCTGCTTCTCATGAAGATACTTCTCAGCAGGAGCTCTGTGCTTTCTCTTTCTGTCCCCCTTGAAAGAGTAAAACTAGGCCCCATCTTAATTGAAACCTTAAAGAGTTGGGAGTGAGGGAAGGGTAATGCTGGTATATTTTATTGGTAGTCTTTAAACATAGCTTTACCCAGCTCTTGCCAAATTGCTTGTTTCTATTCCCTGCAGTTCATTAGTCTAGAGCTTAGAGTTACATTGATCTTTATTTTATCATCACGAGAGCCATGAATGTAAAGGCAAGTTCTTGTATTCTAGTAGATGTTTAAAAACTTTTTTTAACCAAACAAGAATTCAAAACATGTGAAGTTCTTCTGGGGTCACAAGTACTGAAAACATTTATTCTCAAGGAAGTGTATGTGTGTGTCTCCTTTTATGTACTAGATGAGTTCTTGAAAAAAAGTGTAAGAAAACTACATTTTTATAAGCAGGAAAGCTCAGTGCTTTGTAAACAATGGTTATAGAGAAGCTGATTATTTAAGGGAATGTTATGGTGCATCATTTCATAAAGTGAAAAACTTTTAAAATTCAAACTGTACCCTTGATTGTTGTGTGTTTAGATAAGGAAAACACTATTATGTGCATTTTATAAGATGTCTAATGGCAATTAAAACTGTGTGTAGTGGTTTTGAAATCACTGAGAGGAACGTTAGGTGATTGTCTGTGGGTGATTGTGTTATATGTTCCACATAGAAATTATATACCTTTTGTATTACTTTTGTTTTACATAAAAACAACTAAAGGATGCTTTTAATCTCTACAGCTGATGAATTTCAGGCAGTTTGGCTGGCAGGTGGTGGTACCGTTTACTTCAGGCAAAGTGTCTTTTAGTTCACGAATAGGGTAATATAAAAAAGCAATACTTTAGAAACAATTTTTTTTTTAACTTAGTGAGGGGAAAACAATCTATCTTGATGTCCTGCCTCCACATCAGTTTAGAATACACACACATACATGTACAAAACATATATACAGTAAATATTTTAAATCTCAGGTCTATGTGCAAAAGTGGGAAACTTGATACAGCTTTTTTTGTTGATTTTCTTAAGGCAGGGGTTAGGTGCATTTCATGCTTAGTTTTTTTAGCATCTCTTTTTCATAATAAAGATTTTAATTTTAAGACTTGTCTAGGGATTAGCCTACAGGTTTAGTCTGTGTTTATGCTTTAAAGAAAGCATATTGTTAACCACATCAATTTTAACTTTTTCTGCTCGAAAGGTTAAAAGCAAAACTCCAAAACTTCTTTTTAAAGGAAAATTGTAGTAGATGAAATTGTAGTGTTAGTATAAGAAATGTAACAGTCTCAGTGCAGTAGTAGTATGCTTCAGTTTATGAGATATTTTAAAACAATCTCTTTAACATCACAATATTAGCACTTATTTCTCATCTCACGTATACTCTTGCTTTCTTAAAGGAACAGTGTAGTATATGATTTTTAAATATTAATCTAGTCTAAAGCATTCTGTATATATTTATTCATATAAAAATGTTTCTCATGTAATAATATTACTTGGGGAATGTTTTCTTAACTTTTAATTTCTTAATGGTTGTCTCTTGAAGGGCTCAAGATAGGCTTACGTTATAATATGGCATGAGTAGTAACTCGTACATCTGTAACATGAGTTAGCTAGAGTATTTCTTAACGTGTACCTATTTTTGTGACATTCTTATTGCCCTTCAGGAGCTTACTGTCTGGTTTTAAATACATATCTAGAGATATAAGTAAAGTACCAGAAATGGGAGTTGAAGGGGGAAGCACCATTTAGAATGCAGTGCTATGTATCAAGCGTGTAACTTCTGAGAGACAACGTTTGGAGATTCTGAATTTATCTCTATAGAGACTGGCCTTTTAAAACCATGAAATAATTTATTTAGAAGTCCAAGTACTAGGGAATGATATTACTAGGTCTTTTTCTGCTTTGTATTTAAGTTTGAATAGCATGTAGGACAAGTACCATATTAATTTTATGTATATGAGTCCATTTCTATTACATGTAAAACTTCAATATTTGTTCATAAGAAATATGACAGGGCTTCCCTGGTGGCGCAGTGGTTAAGAATCCGCCTCCCAATGCAGGGGACAAGGGTTCAAGCCCTGGTCCGGGAGGATCCCACATGCCGTGGAGCAGTGAAGCCCGTGCGCCACAACTACTGAGCCTGCGCTCTAGAGCCCGCGAGCCACAACTACTGACGCCTGCGTGCCTAGAGCCCGTGCTCCGCAACAAGAGAAGCCACTGCAATGAGAAGCCCACGCATCGCAACGAAGAGTAGCCCCCGCTCACCGCAACTAGAGAAAGCACGCACGCAGCAAGGAAGAGCCAACGCAGCCAAAAATAAATTAAATAAATTAATTAATTTAAAAAAAATGACAACATTTTGATTTTATTTTAAAATTTATTTATTTATTTATGGCCGCGTTGGGTCTTCATTGCTGTGTGGGGACTTTCTCTAGTTGTGGTGAATGGGGGCTTCTCTTCATCGTGGTACTTGGACTTCTCATTGCACTGGCTTCTCGTTGCGGAGCACAGACCCTAGAGCACACAGGCTTCAGTAGTTGTGGCACACGGGCTCAGTAGTTGTGGTGCACGGGCTTAGTTGCTGTGCGACATGTGGGATCTTCCCGTACCAGGGCTCGAACCCGTGTCACCTGCATTGGCAGGCGGATTCTTAACCACTGTGCCACCAGGGAAGTCCCAACATTTTGACTTTAAAATAGATGGATTCTAAAACTTTAAAATAGTCTAAGGAAATAATGTGCTTCCCATATCTGTAGTATATTTCTATGTCTCTGTGTGATCTCTTGTCCTATAGTTTTAACTGTTGCTGTTATAATGCTTTAACTTTGCATATTGCTTTATAGTTTACGAAACTTTATCTCATTTAATCTGCACACTAACCTTGGGAGAGAAGAAATTATTTCCTCTTTCATAGATGAGGAAACTAAGGTTCAAGGAGTTTGCAGTTTTTAAAAAGACTATTCAAATCCAGATTTTTCTTTTCCTTTTCTTTTTTTTTTTGGTGGGGAGCCTAATTTGTAAGGTTTGTATCCAATGAGAACACAGTACAAAAGAAGAAAGAAAAAGAAATTATCTTTTGTTCCAGTTTATCTGTATTCAGCTGACGTTGTCATGTTGATGTACTTGTTTTTACTCTTTTCCTATGCCTCCTTTTTTACACAGTGAAAATTATACTGTAGATATAATTTTGCATTCTGGTGGTTTTTTCATTAGATCCTAACCATTTTTTTCTTTCTTTTTTTTTTTTTTTTTGGCTGCATCGGGTCTTTGTTGCCTGCGCGTGGGCTTTTCTCTAGTTGTGGCAAGCAGGGGCTGCTCTTCCTTGCAGTGCGTGGGCTTCTCATTGCCGTGGCTTCTCTTGTTGCAGAGCATGGGCTCTAGGTGCACGGTCTTCAGTAGTTACAGCACGCGGGTTCAGTAGTTGTGGCATATGGGCCCTAGAGCGCAGGCTCAGTAGTTGTGACTCACGGACTTAGTTGCTCTGCAGCATGTGGGATCCTCCTGGACCAGGGACCGAACCCGTGTCCCCTGCATTGGTAGGCAGATTCTTAACCACTGTGCCATCCGGGAAGTCCCCATTTTTTTCCACTTGAACTCAGATTTTTCTGATGGGATCCAATGTTCTTTTCCTTACACTATTACTGACACTTTATAACCCACTTGTACATTGACTCTAACATACCTGAATCTGAGCTCCTCATCCTCTAAATCAGCTTCTTTTTCTTATTTTCCACTGTCTGTAAGTATCACCCAGCCTTGAAATCTTAGAACCATGTTTGACTCCTGGCCATTTTTGCCTACCACATTAAAATCTCTTCTAAGACATATCAATCCTTGTCACCTTTTCCCATTCCTTACTTTCCTTTTCCACCACCACAGTTGAAGTCCTTATTTTTCTGTGTTTGGATTATTGCATAGCCTCAAGAATCTCCACTTGTTTATAATTTGTTGTGTGTGTGTGGGGGACCTTCAGACTAATCTTCCTTAAACAGTGCTTTGACTCTCCCATTCACTTTCAGATTGCTTCATTGCCTTAATGACTAAATTCAAGCACCTTAACCTTGTTGTCAAGGGTCCTCCATTATCTGTTTCTACTGTCTTAACATGTTCTGGCCTAATTGACCTATTTCTTTTTCCCCATATTTGATTGGCTTTTTTCCATCCCTGTGACTATTCTCTTTTGAAGTACCCTTCAAGGCCCAACTCAAATATTGTTTCCTTACTGAACACCTTTCGTTATTTGTTCTCTTTCATTCCCAGCTTAAAATATTCACCCTTGAACTTTTAACATAAGAACATTTTTAGGGCACTTATCACAGAATATTTCTTCTCAAAAGGTAGAAGTAATTATTACAAGTCCTAAAATTATTGTAAGTCTTATTTCCCCAGCCAAATTGTAAACCCATTGAAGGCTGACACTCTCATGTGTTTTTGAAATCTCATAGCAGAGCAGTGGAGATTTCATGACCCTATAAAATTGGGGGAAAAAATATTAGGGAACCAGTATATAATTGGCAGCTTACAACCTTCGCTCTTACCATGGTTGCATAAAAAAATAATAACTTGAAGACCAAAAAAATTATCATACACAATCTCAGAATCCTTTAAAATATTAAATAACTCTTTATGTTCTTGTTTTCTTCTTATTTCACCTGAAATAAATGAAAACTTTCTTCCGGACTTTTTTGGGAATATGATAAAGAACTCTGTGCCAGGTTCTAGGGTAGTGTTTTTCAAGTGCAGGTCTGTGCATCACCTATTAAGGATTTAGAAATCAATTTATTTGCAGTCAAGACAAATACTAAAAAGAATGAGGAGGAAGAAAGAAAGATTATAAAATATTGGTGCTTTGCATGATATTGCTTCAAGAAACTTAATTTCAGTTTTATATGTTTGCTTTAGATGGCAGTATAAAATTTCTTTCTTTCTAGGGGTCACAATCAGATGAAAGGTACACTTTTAGTGTCTGTTCCCTATCTTTGAGAGACTAGGTCGGAGGGCTCACATATATATATATATATATAAATGTGGATGAACAATGAGAAGTAGTTATAATGAATTGTGCTGTTTTTGAAAAGTTTTTAGAATCTGAATATAATGATTAGAATATAGTTAATATCAGGAGCAGTGAAAGTATATCTATAGTTCTAGAATCAGTGTAATTCAGGCAAACTCCATATGTGGAAATGTGGCTTTATGAAACTGGTAGGCTAAGGTATGTTATTTACTTTGCAAAGCATTCACCATATTGTTTTTTCAGCTTTCCTGATGGAGTTGTATGTGTCTTGACTGGTTCTCCACCTCATTAGCTTTACAAAATCTATCCAGTCTCTAAGGCATGGCTCAGGTATGCTTGTTTTTTCTGGAAGCCGCACCTAATTATTCTAGTGTTGCACTCAAACTACTGCACTGTAGTGCTCCTAAAGTAGAGGAGACCGAGTGCTTACACCTAAGGGATCTGGGAGTGTAGCCAGAAATTGAGTCTACTTAACTTAAAAATTCATATGATTATTTTGCAACCATTATAATAAAGATTAGTCCAGACAGGAATCATTGATAGATGCTAAATCTCTGGGGATATTTTTGATGAGGAGCAGAATGTTTGCATGGTCTTAAATATCTCCCCATATATTGCTTAGTAGTTAAAAGGGGAAAAAAATAGTAACTCTATACAGTGATGAAATCAGACAGCACCTTGAGTGCATGATCAAAATAAATAGCACCAGTGGACATTGTGTGCCTCTGAATGTGATGCCTGCGAAGAACACATCACTTATGTAGTTCGCCAGCCGGGAATGCATAACCTGAATGTAATCCTGAGGAACATTGAACTCCAAATGGGGAACATCCTGTTTTTTAAAAGGGTAGGGGGCGAGACTGTACTTTTTTAAATGTTAATATTATAAAGACAAAGAAAGGCTGTGGAAATGTTCCAGATTAAAGGAGACTAAAGAGACATGACAACTACTTGTAGTACCTGATTCTAGAATGGATCTTGTATTAGAGGGGGAAATGATATTAAGGATATTATTGGATCATTTGGCAAAAATGGAATATGGATGGTAGATTAGATAAAGGTATGGCATCAATGTTAAATTTACTAAAGTTGGTAACTATCCTAAGGTTCTGTAGCATAATGTTTTTATTCTTAGGAAATACACACTGAAATTTTTAGGAATAAAATGCCATGATATATAACCTACTCTCAAATGGTTCAGAAAAAATAATGTAACATGTATATATGTTTTATATATATATACACATATATGTATATATAGAGCTATGTATTTACGTGTGTATGTATTTGTATGTTTGCGTAGAGAGGAAGAGGGAGGGTGGAAGGATGCTCTTATGCAAGTAATGCAAATGAGTAAAATGTTAACAATAGATGAATTTGGTTAAAACTGTACAGGTGTTTTTTTGTACTATTCTTGTTCTTACAGCTTTTCTGTAAGCTTGAAATTATTTTTAAATGAGAAGTTTTTAAAAATCATATGAACTTTGCATTCAACTCCAAAATATTGCATTTTAAAAATAAAGAAATTGTTCCTCTCCCAGAAAATTCCAGGCAAACTCTTGGGATAAAACTGCAGCTCCAAGAATATGTTCCACGTATATCATGTGGTTTCCTTTTATCCCTAGGCTTCAGTTTGAGAAACATGCCTCTGGGCCAGAGACAGCTGTGGTTCAAATTTAGTCGACAGACATGTTTTGTTTGGCCCTTTTGAGTGTGTTAAAAATTGGGAAATTTCACATAAAAATCTGCATCTTTGGTTTCTCTTGAAAAATGGAATGATACTGCCACTGTGGACTTGCATTCCAGATGATATATACTCACTGAGTGATGCGTCAGGTAAACAGCCTCAGTCCTTGCTTTATACCTAGCTTGTTTCAAGTATTTACCTTATTGCCTGGCCTCTATAGGCATATGTTTGCAGCCTTTATCTTGCCCAAGAGGTGTTGGGAGTGTCTTCTTTGTGGTCATGGCAATTTGAGAATTAAGTTGTTGAAATGATGCCCTAACACCTGCTAACATTTAAGTGTATATATCCTATAAACAAGGACATTCTCCTACATAACCATATTACAGTGAAGAGAATGAGGAAATTAATATTGATACATTACTACTATTTCACCCTCAGACCCATTCAAGTTCTGCTAATTGTTTTAATAATGTCTTTTATAGCAGAAGGATCCAGTTCAAAATCAAATGTTGTATTTAGTTGTCATGTTTCTTTAATCTCTTTCAATCTGGAACAGTTCCTTAGTCTTTCCTTGGGTTTCATGACCTTAATGCTTTGCAAGATTGCAGGCCAGTTGTTTTGTAGAAAGTCCCTAAATTTGAGGTTTCCTCCTGATTAGATTCAAGTTATGTATCTTTGGCACAAAAGCCACACAGGTGAAGCTATGTTTTGTCTCACTGCATCCTGTCAGGTGGCACACAGTTTTGATTTGTCCCATTCTGGTAATGGCCATTTTGACCATTTGATTAAGGTGGTGTCTGCCAGGCCTTTCCACTGTAAAAATTACTTAAAAAAAAATCTTTGTAAGAGCTTCCCTGGTGGCACAGTGGTTGAGAATCTGCCTGTCAATGCAGGGGACACGGGTTTGAGCCCTGGTCTGGGAAGATCCCACATGCCGCGGAGCCACTAGGCCCGTGAGCCACAACTACTGAGCCTGCGCATCTGGAGCCTGTGCTCTGCGACAAGAGAGGCCGCGATAGTGAGAGGCCCGCGCACGGTGGTGAAGAGTGGCCCCCGCTTGCCGCAACTGGAGAAAGCCCTTGCACAGAAACGAAGACGCAACACAGCCAAAAATAAATAAATAAATAAATATATATATACATTTTTAAAAAATCTTTGTAATTAGTGTTTTGTAGGAGGTACTTTGAAACTGCAAATACTCTGTTCCTCATCAGACCTTCAAATTATTGGTTTATTTATATCTGTATGAATCAGGTATCCTATTTTTTTCCAATGGGTTATAATCCATTACTATTTATTTTGATACTCAAATTGGTCCTGTTTTGGCTATTGGCTACCCATTCATGCTGGCTTCTGTATTCTTTTGACATGTTCCCATCATTCTTTGAGGACTTTCTTGCTTTTTGACACAATGAAGTGATTCAGGTGCACAATTCAGCCCATGATAACTTGCATATATATTTTAAGTAGGGTTCAGGTGAGATTTTTGAATTAAGTCATTTTAAGTTAGCAAACATTCTTTATGGTTCTTGTAATTTTTTTTTTTTTTTTTTGCGGTACGCGGGCCTCTCACCGCTGTGGCCTCTCCCGTTGCGGAGCACAGGCTCCGGACGCGCAGGCTCAGCGGCCGTGGCTCACGGGCCCAGCCGCTTCGCAGCATGTGGGATCTTCCCGGACCGGGGCACGAACCCGTGTCCCCTGCATTGGCAGGCGGACTTGCAACCACTGCGCCACCAGGGAAGCCCCGGTTCTTGTAATTTTGTAACTGCATAATAGTTTATCTTACACTTAAAAATTGTGTTAAACACATGGACTAGACCATTAATGTAAATTAGTTTGAAGGTGTTTGCTCTTAAGTGGGAAGCCATTCAGGATGTTTGTTCTTATGTTTCTACATTTAAACAATCAGCAGTTATCTTAGAGCAAGGTACTGTTAGGTGGTGTGTGTTGTTGGGGGGCTTGGGTAAAAGAAAACAGATTTAAGCAGCAAAATCAACCTTTTTTTCCCCCTTTAAATGTTGTGATCATCTTTCCTTCTCAGTGAGTATAAATATAAACTTTAATGCATCGTATTCCATTATTTGGACATCTGATCTGCCTAAGCTGTGTATATAGAACATAATTTACCTTATTCTTGACGACTGATGGTGGTTACTATGAGCATTAGACATGGTTCTGTGCTGTAATACAGTGATGCCTCTGAGAGCTATTTGTGTAGAACTGTTTGCTTCATACATTCAGTGACCCTAGACAGTTATAACTGTCTTCCTTGCTGTTTGTCACCTAGTGTCAGTGTACTTTATCCTTTCCTTTCTTTTTATTTAATTATTTAAGAAATCTCACCCATAATATTTGAGCTTATATATCTGGAAAGATGACTCTTCTCTTATTAGACCTAAAATTTGACAATAATTTCTTAATGTCAGATATCCAGCCAAATATCCCTGATTGTCTCAAAAGTGTCATTTTACAGTGGTTTGTTTAAATCAAGGTTTAAACAAGATCGTACGTTGCATTTGGTTGTTACGTCTCAAGTATTTTAATCTATATATTTCCCTTCCCTTTTCTTTTTCCCTTTGCAATTTGTTAAAGAAGCTAGACCTTTTCTCCTGTAAAGTTTAACATAAGTACTGACTGTATCTTTTGGTGTTTTTTTTTTTCAAACATGTTTCTTTGTCTTCTGTTTAACCTTTAAATTGAAACTTACAGATTTTTATATATTTGATGTATTTTGATCTGCTACCATTACTCTTCTAAAATTTGATGCTTAGATTTTCCCATCTTTGACTTCTGAGAGTATCTTCACACTGCTTCCTGAGTCCTGGTCCTAGTGCTCTTTTTTAGCTTCCTTGCTTTCTGATGTGACAAGATGTTCAAACTTTTCTTTTACACTTCCTGTTCCAATTCTGCGGTCAGCTGTTTCTTTAAGAAGTTGTGGTTCCTGTTGGTAGGAAGTGGTACTCTAGGCTCTAGAGGTGCTCATTGTTAACTGAATTGGTTATTGTTTCTAATCTAGCCATTCTTTTGATTTCCAATTTTAAATCTGCTGTAGGCTAGGAAACCAAATAACAAAGCTGGTTTGACGTACATAAGGATTGTTTTGGACCTCAAAAAACCCAGAGATCAAGGTCTATGCCTTTTTAAATTGTATGGTGTAGCACCTACGGGGACAGAATCATACCTAATAAATATTGCTAATGTTAGTAATATGTGAATAACATAATACCAGATGTTCCTCAGAGTAAAATAATAGACTTCTGAATGAGGCCTTTAATAATAATAAAATACCTGAGCTTTTAGTTCACAAACTTGATGATATGTGCATGTTTTAAATTATAGACAATTTATGCTCCCTGTATTTACTTTTGTTGAGATTATCTTTCTTTTGTTTCTTTTGTTTCTTGTTTTTCTTTTAGGATAAATCTCTGGCTCAGTGAGGTGTTAGTATCTTAGAGAGTCAAATTATGCTATATTATATTTGTCATATTCCATAATAAGAATACACTTCTTTTCATTTAAAAACTTTTTTCCAGAGAATGTACTTCTTCAGACTTTCCAAAATTGATGAGTTCCTAAAGTTGAGATGACTTGCTGTTTTAAAACAAAGCTATTTAGTTTTGATATCTGACATTTTTCCTTAAATCATTTTTTACTCTTGTATGTTGGTCTCGAGCAACTGCTTATGCTGATCTTTAAGTGACACGTTAGAGCAAA
The DNA here is from genome assembly GCF_964374135.1 of Grampus griseus. Classification (NCBI taxonomy): domain Eukaryota; kingdom Metazoa; phylum Chordata; class Mammalia; order Artiodactyla; family Delphinidae; genus Grampus; species Grampus griseus. The sequence goes on from NC_139009.1 coordinate 33,681,724, forward strand.
TGACAAAATTTGCATTTTTCTTTGAGCCATTTGTTCCAGAAAAGTGTCAAAACTGACTTCTGTTGATGAGTGAGTGGGAATTTTATTTTATTTTATTTTTTAATTTGAAGGATATCCTGTTTTCAGTTTAGTTGGGGCATAGCCTTTGATTTTCTTTGACTGCTTTGAGTACCTCTTGGCATTCATCTTATTTCTTTAATCCTCTCCAGTTTTATTTAGTGAAGATATGTTTTTTGGCACAAACAACATTTTCTTAATTTTTAGGATCTATTATTATGGGTCATTTGAGATAAGGTATTGGGGAACAAAGTTTAGAATAAAGAGAATGGCTGGGAAAGTAATCAATATTTGACTAATTTTCTTGAAACTTTTGTGAGTGCTTGTGGGTGAGATTTAATGATTATATGCACACTGAAACTTGCACACTGAAATTCCTTATCTTGGTTCATTAGTGCATACTATAATGGAGCTAAGGTTATGGGTTCGAGTCTCATATAGGTCACTTTTTTGTGTGTGTTTCCTGGTTATAAACACATTCATTAAGTAAATAGCTTTCGATTAGCTTCTTTGGATCATACTCTGTGCTAAGTGCAGTGGAAAATTGGTGTATGAGACACTCGAAATCCCTGCTCTCATGAAGCTTATAATTCTGTGGGGGATTCAGGCAGTATTTATTCGGGAAATATTTATTGAACGCTTGGTATGTGCTCAGCACTCTTCCAGCTATAAACATAGTCCTGATGGAGCTTATGATGTTGGCTTTTAAAATACAGAGTAATAAGGATGGCGATGGTGAAGTATAGGAAGCTTTGGAAACAAAGGAGGGCTGTCTTAAACCTCCACCATCCAGCCTTTTATGGTTTTTTCAAATGCATGTCTTTGTTTAGGGTGTAAGCAGAAAAATAGAAGTCAGGTCACAGTAGCCCTCCCAGCTCTTGAAAATGGCTATAGAGAATGACATTTAGTTTTTTTTCCCTATTCCCATACACCTGAGAAAATGATAAACTACCAACAGTGCTCACTTTTGTTGCAGTTTTCAACCTGTGCGGAGACCATTGTCAGCTGTGCTCTCCTGGTGTCGTCCTAATTTAAGTCAATGAATTCAATAACTTCTATCCTCTCTCTGTTATCTATACAAGTGGTACTTTTCTAAGGTATTTTTCTATGTGTTTGTTGCAGTATGAGTCCTGTGATTAAATCTATGGTCTTCAAAATACTTGCTTTAGGAAATAATCATTGATGCGGCAGGTTATGGACATGGGTAACTTTTTGAAAGGGAGTAGCAAAGTGGACTTTGGTTGTGTCATATAAGCTTAGAGAAAAGTAATTTTCGGGATGCAAAAACAGGTAGGTAAAACACTGACAACTGTGCTAAGCCTACTTTATCATCATACATCTTAGTCACTGTATCTGATCATATGACAGGGTTTTGGAATAGTATATATACTTCTTAGATGTCCATTCTCAGATTCTTAATTTGTCCTTTTTCATATTTAAGGCTTTATTGTTTACTAAAATACTTTTATGTGTTTGGATATGTATTTCCTTGAGTTTTAGTATTTTTTTTCTTGTGGAAAAAATTAATTATATTTCTATAAAAACTTTTTTTCTTCCAGGTTAATTAGTATAGATCACTGTTTATCAACCTGGATTCAGGATCCCTATTCAGTTACTAAGGAGAATTCCCAGGATGCTGTGGAGCTCTCCAGACAGCTGTTCGTGGGTGGTAGTGAGGGTAGAGGCAAACAGTGGGTTGTGTGACCAGGGTGAGGTCACCTCTTTTACCTTCTGGCCCTCTTTCTTTCCGGACTTTAACACCTACTTTGGTGCTTAAAGCAGTTTGGGCTCTTGCTGTGCTCTGAACAGTTGTTTAGTAGTAGCACCTATAAGGTAATGTTAGATGTTTTTTTGATGGGACTCACGGGGGTGTGACTGTGTCACAGCAACAACAAAAAAGTTGTTTCAGGAGTTTGAAAACCATTGATGTAGTTTTAGGCAGGTAGTTTTAGGCAATGTTTTAAGGTCTAGAAATTAATGTCTTCGCATTTGATCTTTCCTGCTCTCATTTAACCTGCATATGGCCACTGGATTATTCTTTCAATACAGCATTTTTATTGTCACTCTCCAGCTTAAAAGGTTTTTATCATTTTCAGTTTCTGTGAGATAAACTCTTAGCTTGGGCCACCTGGCTCCAACTTTACTTTACCAGTCTCACCCCTTTTTGGGGAATGTTATGTGGATTCTCTCAGTATCCCTTTTCTTGCCTCATTTATTGCTACCTTGTTTCTTCTTATGCCATTATTTATTATATATTACATATATAATATATTGACAGAGTTGCCATAATACCCTAGGGGAAATTAGGGAATTTGAAAACCAACAGGTAAGATTATGACACGTTCCTAAGAGTTGTATGAGAAAGTATCTTTAGAGCAAGGTTTTGTGAATTGTTTTCTTTTCCTGCTTATTAACCTGTTCCTTCCTCTCATCACTGGTATTTTGTATAACCCTGCATAAGCCAATCTGCTTTTTTGCCAAACCTCATTGGACTTCCTTAAAACTGAGTATATTCTGTTCCTTTGGGAATTTGGTAGTTTTGTTATCAAATACAATGCATTCTTGATAGCAGATTCTCACAGTCATTTGTTTTAAAACATCACCGAACACCTCATTATCATATCTTGATTTTAGTGAAAAAGAGTAGAACTACAGAGTAGTTTTGAGAATTCAAATTTTTAAAATCAGCTTTATTGAGCTATGGTTTACCTGCGATAAACTATGCCAATTTCAATTGTATAATGGGTCTTGAAAATTTTGTATAGTTGTGTATCCACTACCACAGTCAAGATATAGACCATCTCTTTTGCCCCAAGATGTTCCCTTGTACCTCTTTGCAGTCAGTCCCTTCCCTCTACCCCCACTGATCTGCTTTCTATCCCTATATTTTGTCTTTTCTATAATATCGTATAACTGGAATCTTATAATCTGTGGTCTTTTGTGCTTTTAACTTAGTATACTTTTTAAAAATAAATTTATTTATTATTATTTATTAATTATTTTTGGCTGTGTTAGGTCTTTGTTGCTGCACGCGGGCTTTCTCTAGTTGCGCGAGCGGGGGCTGCTCTTCGTTGTGGTGTGCGGGCTTCTCATTGTGGTGGCTGCTCTCGTTGTGGAGCACATGCTCTAGGTGCGCGAGCTCAGTACTTGTGGCTCACGGGCTCTAGAGCACAGGCTCAGTAGTTGTGGCGCACGGGCTTAGTTGCTCCGCGGCATGTGGGATCTTCCTGGACCAGGGCTCAAACCCGTGTCCCCTACATTGGCAGGCGGATTCTTAACCACTGCACCACCAGGGAAGTCCTAACTTAGTATACTTTTGAGATTCATCTGTGTTGCATGTTTCAGTAATTTGTTCCTTTTTATTGCTGAATAACATTTTATTGTATAAATATACCACTATTAGTTTATCAATTCACCAGATGATGGGCATTTCAGTTGTTACCAGTTTTTGGCTATTAAGAATACAGCTGCTGTGAACATTGGAATACATGTCTCCCTGTAGCCCTGCAGCCACTAGTCTACTTTCTGACTCTATGCATTTGCCTATCCGGTGCTCATTTTTTAAAAAGTGGGTTGTTTGGCTTATTATTAGGTTTTGAGAGTTCTCTGTATACTATGGATGCAAGTCCTTTATCAGTTATGTGTTTTGCAGATATTTTCTTCCAATTTGCAGCTTAACTTTTCACTTACTTAACAGTGTCTTTGAAGAGTGAAAGTTTGGGGTTTTTTAAAAGTTAATTTTTATTTATTTATTTATTTATTATGCTGTGGGGCATGTGGGATCTTAGTTCCACGACCACGGATCGAACCGAAGCCCCCTGCATTGGAAGCGTGGAGTCTTAACCACTGGACTGCCAGGGAAGTTCCTGAAAGTTTTTTATTTTGATGAAATCCAGTTTATCGATTTATTAAGATGAAGTTCAATGTATTATTTTTTTCTCTTATGGTATATTTTGTGTCCCATTTAAGAAATCTACCTAACCCAAGGTCACAAAGATTCTGAAAGAAAACTCTTTCTCTGCTCACAACACTTCTGACACCAAATGTGTGGGTTTTCCACACCAGGCAATTCTAATACTACCTGGAATTAGTGCAGATCCTGCAGGTTAAGGGTTCAGTCCCTCAAGACTGCCTCCCTGCTCCAGATGCCAATTACAAGTTCAGACTTCAGGTACTTCTGACTGACCACTTATAAATGCGAGATTTTCATGCCCCCTCCTTGGGTTTAATAATATGCTATAACAGTTCACAGAACTCAGGAAAACACTTTACTTACTATTACTGGTTTATTATAAAGGATATAATGCAGAAATACCCAAATGGAAGAGATGCATTGGACAAGGTACTTAGGAAGGGGTGTGGAGCTTCCATGCCCTCTCTGGGCGTGTCACCCTCCCAGCACCTTGATATGTTCATCAATCTGGAAGCTCTCTAAAGCCCATCATTTAGGGTTCTCTTGGAGGCTCCAGTACATAGGCATGATTGATTGAATCATTGGCCAGTGTGGTTGAGCTCAGTCTCCAGTCCCTCTCCCCTCCCTAGAGGTTGAGGGGTAGGACTGAAAGTTCCAACCCTCTAATCACAGGGTTGGTTCCTCTGGTAACCAGCCCCCACCCTCCAAAAGTCACCTCTTTAGCATAAACTCAGGTATGGTTGAAAGGGGCTCCTCTCACCCCTATTACTCAGAAAATTCCAAGGGTTTTAGAAGTTCTATGCCAGGAAATGGGGACAGAAATCGAATATATATATATATATTTCTTATTATGTCACAATTTCTCTCCTGTTATTTTCTTCTAGAAGTTTATAGTTTTTGCTTTTATTTTTAGGTCTGTGATCCTTTTAGAGTTAATTTTTACATATAGTATAAGGTAAGAATCAAGGTTCATTTATTTGCACATTGATATCCCTTTGTTCCAGCAACATTTGTTGAAAAGATTAGCCCTTTTCCTTTAAATTGCCTTGGCACCTTTGCCGAAAATCAATAGACTACATATGTGTCAGTCTATTTTGGACTCTGTATTCTGTCCCATAGATTGTTATGTTTATCATTAAGTAAATACCACACTGTCTTGATTACTATAGCTGTAAAGACTTCAGTTAAGTTTTTTTATATTTGAAAAATAATTTAGAGGAAATAAATCTTTTTTATTAATTAATTAATTTATTTATTTTTGGCTATGTTGGGTCTTCGTTTCTGTGTGAGGGCTTTCTCTAGTCGTGGCGAGCGGGGGCCACTCTTCATCGCGGTGCGCAGGCCTCTCTTGTTGCGGAGCACAGGCTCCAGACGCGCAGGCTCAGTAGTTGTGGCGAGCGGGCCTAGTTGCTCCGTGGCATGTGGGATCTTCCTAGACCAGAGCTCGAACCCGTATCCCCTGCATTGACAGGCAGATTCTCAACCACTGCACCACCAGGTAAGCCCTAGAGGAAATAAATTTAACTTTAAAACTTTGTAGACTGACAGAAAATCACATTAATTCAATGATTGTTGTTAACATTTTATATTCATACTTTAGCGTTTACCTTTTAAAATTACTTTCAGGAATATGATCTCTTGATTCACTAACAATTTTAGGAGTTAGAGCAGACATTAATATCCATATTTCATAAATGAGGAAGCTATAATATTTAAATTTTTAAAATTAATTTTTATTGGAGTATAGTTGCTTTACAGTGTTGTGTTAGTTTGAGATCATACAATTAATAGTTTAAGATCATACAAGTAGTGTAATGAAGGAAGAACTAAAGCCCAAATGTTATGCCTTCAAAAATCCAGTATGCTTTCCACTATACCACACTACTTTCATTTGCTACTCTTCTCTTATGTTGAATGTTGGAGAATGAGTGTTTTATGAAAAATTCAATCAGTAAATTTAATTCAGTTAAAGTATAGAGCTATAGAAGAACCAACATCACAAGACACATTAAGAAGTTAAAACTGGGCTTCATTTTTTTTCTCCGGTGGTGTGTTTTACAACCAGAATAGGTATTTATAGTTTCGTTTCATTAAATGAAAGCTGAAAAATTCCTTCTAAAAGAACTGTTTTAAGAAATGAGGGTATTCTTGCCAAAGTGAGAACAAGAACAATAAAACTTAAATTTTAGACTATTTGAGTGTGTGTGTGTTATCTGTAGTATTCTCTTATATTGCCACTCCCTTAAGTTCTTTCCCCCAAAATCCCCACAACCTCAGATCATAGTTAAGAGGTTTTTGCAGGAGTACTGGTAAAAGATGATGACAGCTGGGGTTTGTGTGGAGGTGAAAGAAGTGGTAGCATTTGGAATGTATTTTGGAGAGCCTATTGATGTGCTGATGGATGGATGTAAGGGATGAAGAAAAGGAATGAATCATGATCCCATGATTATCCACTCGTAGTGTTTTAGCCTGATCAACTTGGTGGGGCTATTTACTTGGTGTGGGGAAGACTTAGATGCATTGGAAGAGTTACACAGTAGAGGAATGGAAATCAGATAGAAGCTGTTAAAGCCCTCTTAAAAATTTTTTTTAACTTAAAAATTTTTTTAACTTAATTTTTTAAATTAATTTTTATTGGAGTGTAGTTGCTTTACAATGTTGTGTTAGTTTCTGCTGTACAGCAAAGTGAATCAGTTATATGTATACATATAGCCTCTCTTTTTTAGGTTTCCTTCCCAGTTAGGTCACCACAGAGCACTGAGTAGAGTTCCCTGTGCTATACAGTAGGTTCTCATTAGTTACCTATTTTACACATTGTAGTGTATATATGTCAATCCCAATCTCCCAATTCATCCCACCCCCCTTCCCCCCTTGGTTTCCGTAAGTTAGTTCCCTACATTTGTGTCTCTATTTCTGCTTTGCAAGTAAGTTCATATGTACCATTTTTCTAGATTCCACATACAAGTGATATTATACGACATTTTTCTCTTTCTGACTTACTTCACTCTGGATGACAGTCTCTAGGTCTATCCACATCTCTGCAAATAGCACTAGTTCGTTCCTTTTTATGGCTGAGTAATAGTCCATTGTGTATATATACCACATCTTCTTTATCCATTCCTCTGTTCATGGACATTTTGGTTGCTTCCATGTCCTGGCTATTGTAAATAGTGTATCTTCTTGAATTATGGTTTTCTCCAGGTATATGCCTAGGAATGGGATTGCTGGGTCATATGGTAGTTCTATTTTTAAAATTTGGTTTTTATAGAAAGTAATATCACATCTCAGACTGAGAAGATAGAGACGAGATGAAATTATTTATGCTCTTACCTTTCTAACAGTCATTTAAAGTGTTTTGGTGTGTGTGTATTTACAGTCTTGTATAGAAGCTGGCAAACTTTCTATAAAGGCAGCTACTCAACTCTGTTGTAGCATGAAAGCAACCACAGACAATATATAATAATTGGGTGTGCTTTGTGTTCCAATAAAACTTTATTGATGGACACTGAAACATGAATTTCAATTAATTTTCACATATAGCAAAATATCCTGGTATTGAGTTTTCTTGCAAACATTTAAACATGTAAAAATTATTCTTAGCTCACAGGCCATACAAAACCCACTGGCAGACCAGATTTGTCTTATGCATTTGTTTTGTGATTACAGTAATATAAGCCTTGATAAACCTAGAGTTTATGAAGTACTTTTATATTATTTCTTTTAATTCTTGCAATAACTGTAGGAAATATTTACCATGCTTAACATAAAATGCACATTATGTACATAATTGAGGGCAAGGATGTGCATTATAATTGGAATTCTTTGTCTCTTACCTCCACTTCTCTGTGTGTATTGATTTTGTTCTTTGAAGTAAGCTTTATTCAGCAGCAGGGGTCATCCCAGTAGCTCTGCAACTGCATCCTCAAAGTTTCCTTCCCTTAACACTAATTTGAAAAATCCAAGGACAGGACTTTGGTCCTGCTTACATCAAATTTTTATCCCACTGCTAATCATTATGTTTTTCGGAAGGGCAATGTCATCATGTAGGACAGTAACAGTTCTCTTTTGGAACCAATGTTTAGAATAATAGGAGGGGGATTTAGTAGTTTCTCAAATGAAGGTCTAAAGGGTAGCACACACATGGCCACCTGGGGGAATTATGATTTGGACAGCCATACCAAAATCATGTGTATTTACAATCATTGTTTAATTTTCGGATTTAACTTTGTGTTCTTTTCATTTACTTGTTTGTATCACACTCAATTCTCTTTCCTACATTCTAGTTTTCATTGCTACTTACTTGTTTATGTATTATTAACACCATCTCAAACTGAATTTTAAAAATCCCTAGTTTTGAATGTCTCTTTCTCAAGATTCTAGGTCTTATACCTCAGTGAAAGTTACTCTTTTCTTTTAAAAAGTTTGTACTCTTTCCATTGTTTCCTGACCACTCCAGTCCCTCAAATACTAATACACTTTTATGGCAAAGATCTTGGTCCAATCTCTTGTCACTTCCATAACAACAAGGATAGATGAGAAATAAGTGAGGATCATTTGGAAACTTCAGGCACTAAAATATGAGTATATTTAGGTAGAATAATTGGCTTACCCTAGAATTCAAAAGCCCCCAAAGCAGTTGCTGCTGTCTTAGAGTTTTCAGAGTAATTGATTCCACTCTCACTTTCAGTTTTCTCCAGTCGTTATCTAGAGAACCCGAGATTCTTGATACATCTGTACAAAGCGTTCAGGGTTTTGCTACTGTAGAGGAGTGATAGGTGAAGCCCAACAGTAGTAAAATTGTTTTTCAGGATCTGAGATTGTAGAGAGTTATGGCTGGGAGGCTGTGGAAATTGACATGTTTCGGCTGGTTGGATCCATTAGCTAAACATTGGTCTTTAGCTGCATCACAGCATGCTTCATAGTAAATACTGCATAGTGTGCGGACAGTTTATTCTACTGAAGGAAAAATTAATAAAAGGTGGTTTGAGGATGAAGAATTAAAAGAGGAAAATCATTTAGAGTTATGTCTGTTGTATAATTGTTTAGACGGACAGTGGAAAAATTTCTTAGGAAAGAAATTACTGTCGAGGTTTTATTTCTTAGGGCCAAACCCAATCTAATGCTGTAATGAGGACTAAAACGATTTAACTTCATTTAAGTTTTGGCTGTTTTCATCTCAGATTTCTTAAAGGGACATTTTTATATACTTTGTTTTAATTTTTTCATTTCTGTTAATTTTTAAGAGTTATATACATTCTTATTTTTAAATGTGCTGATATTACTTTATTGTCAGATGGTTGTAAGATTTCCCTTTTATCATTTTTAGGGCAATTCATGTTTTGCTTATTTTAAATCATATTTGTAATATATTATTTTTTATAGCCTGTACATAAAATACATATAAAGAGATGGTTACCATAAACTTTTCACTTCTAATGTTAAGGGTTTATTTATTTATTTGTTTTGGGGTGAAGTAGAAAAGAACAACTTTATTGCTTTGCCAGGCAAATGGGGACATGTGGGCTAGTACCCTCAAAACTGTGTGTCCCAAGCCAGGGCCGGGGGGGGGGGAAGGGGGGGCAGGGGCGGGGCGGATTTGGTGAGGAGTTTTATAGCAATGGTTCAAGGGCAGGGTTGCTGATAAGGATCAGGGTGTGTTCAGGGCCTGCATTCCTTTAATCTGGCCTCAGGTGGTCTCTGGATGAGCTTCTGTGGTTCTCCAGGTTTTGAAATGGTGACCTTCTCTCTGGAATGAAGAATGTTTCATCAAGTCTTCCATTTGTTGGAGGGTTTTACTTCTGGTTTCAGGATTTAATGAAGCTCAGGTTCTTGATGTCTCATCGCAGAAAGAATTCAGTGAGAGACAAAGTGATAGGTAAGAAGTGGGTTTATTTAGAGAGAAACACACTCCACAGAGTTTGGGCCGTCTCAGAAGGTGAGAAAGGCCAAGGGTTTATTTAAAAATTAGAATATCCTACAGTATTTGTTGAAGAAAATCAAGTCTTTTAAAATAAGATTGACAAAATTGTATATATTTCAGTTATTTTATTTTTCACTTCATATGCTTTCTGTTTGATTATTTATACTTTTATTGTGGATTTGTTGTACTTATGTACTCTGAATACAAGTCCCTCCACACTGTGGCTTGTGTAGTTATTTTCTTAATGGTGTCTATTTTTTTTTTAAGATGTTGGGGGTAGGAGTTTATTAATTATTTTTGCTGTGTTGGGTCTTCGTTTCTGTGCGAGGGCTTTCTCTAGTTGTGGCAAGTGGAGACCACTCTTCATCACGGTGCGCGGGCCTCTCACTATCGCGGCCTCTCTTGTTGCGGAGCACAGGCTCCAGACGCGCAGGCTCAGCATTTGTGGCTCACGGGCCCAGTCGCTGCGCGGCATGTGGGATCCTCCCAGACCAGGGCTCGAACCCGTGTCCCCCGCACTACCAGGCAGACTCTCAACCACTGCGCCACCAAGGAAGCCCTTAATGGTGTCTTTTGATGAGTAGGAATTTTAGAACTTTTGTTGAAGTCTAATTTGTCATTTGTTCCCTATGACTAGTGCTTTTACTTTTAGATAAGTGACAAATTAATTATACTTCAAATTAATTATAATTCAAATTAATTTCTGTATGTGGTATGAGATAAGGGATAAAGATAATTTTTTCCTTATGCTCAATAACAAACAACACTGTTTGTTAAAGACCTTGCTTTACTTTCCTATTAGGCTTGAATATTACATTATAAAATAATTCTTGAAGCAGTTACATAGTTAGCTAGCTCATTGGTTATAGCAACTGTGCTTCCGAGTTTAGTATTACAGGTTCATTCCTTCAGGATCCAGTTAACTTGGCCTTGTTTTGTGGCCATAGATATATTTCTAATCTGCTTTAGCCATTTGGTAGACTTGTATTGTTCTGAAGTAAGAGGATATAGCCTAACTCCATTGTGCTACTAAATAAAACATTAGAGCATATCCCCTAATGATAATTCACTAATTTGATTTTGTGTGAAAGACAGTACATTATTACATTTTTAAAGCATGTAGTATGCATATTAATATAGTGCCTAATGTGGCATGCTCAGTTTTTGTGTCTTACTAAATAAGCAGAAATACATTAATTCTAGTGAACATTAGGTAATAATTTTCCAGAGTTTTGTATAGAGTAGAAAATAGAGATGTGACATTATGAAGTCCATTTGTTGTTAGGTTTTGTGGGTAAATGATAATTATTATAAAAAATTTAAGACACAGGAAAATTTTAAATGTAGTTCTACATGTACTTGTGTCAATATATAGACACATTACGTAGACCCAATCATTGGTTTACATTTTTGAGATACCAGCATTAAACATGAGTTATCTTTTAAGAGGCTGAATTTGAATTATATTACTCTGGTAGGATTTGTGCCAGCCTTTGGTTAATCATTATCTTGTTGATTATGTTTGGTTGAAGATGACTCATTTTTCAAGGAGCTTTATTGCAACATTACATATTTACTACAGGAAGCCTGGACGGAAATGGAGAATCAGGTCATCGGAGATTTTTCACTCTAATCTTTATTGTACCAGGTGTTACTAAAGTTAATTATTTGTCAATAACTGAATTCTCTGTAGAGCCTAGTATTTCATTAACCAAATGGTATAGGATTAGTTATTCCTTTTTCATGGCAAACAGGTATATGTTTGATGATTGTTTAAATATTGATCATACTTCACATCATACTTTTGACTACATTTAGATAAAATATTTTATTTTCGTTGAGTATTATAATTGAGAGTTTTGAAATCATAGACATTAGAGTTGATGAAGATGTGACTATATTTATATGCTGAGGGCAAATGACCAGTAGATTGGTCAGATGTGAGGGAAGGGGGCCATGTATGATGGACATAAGCTTTCCACAGATAATAGTAGGGGATGTACTACGGAGCACTAGGGGAAGGATTAGTTTTTAACCAAAGAGACAGCTGTTTCACTGAGTTGAGAGAAAAGGAGGTAAGGATACTAATTTGGGGAGGGGTATTTCTACCTGCGGTCTGCTCTTCTCTCTTTAAAAGAAGAGGTGAGGACACTTTCAGAGAGTACGTATGAGGTAGAAATGGCGGAGTTGAAAGCTGTAAGAGAGTTGTAAGAATTTGAGGTAGTTACTGAGGCTAATGGGAGTGGAGTTTACTTGAGAAATGTAGAGAGACTCAGATGACTTTTGATGGCCATGGATTTTGTGGTGTCCTCTGTGTTGTGTATCTTCCTCCCCCGCCCCACGCAGTACTCTGGTAAACGTGGGGGACAAAATTTGAGAAGAAGGAGAATGGTGTGAGAAGAAGCAGGGACCAAAAAATTAAAGGTATTGTAGTGAGAGTGATTGAAAGGCTATATCTTGGATGTCTAGGCGGGATAGGGAAAGAAGTGAAGCCAAAACAAGGCTGATAGGGAGAAAATGGAGGAGCGTAACACCAGAAGTTTCCATGAAGCTAGAGTAAAGTGTGATGGGGGTGAAAAGTGTGAAAGAGCTGCAGGATAAGGATAAGAACTGGTGGTTATAGGTCAAAGCCATGAATTTTAAGATTTCAGGTGAATAATTGTTCTGGGTGATAAGGTCTAGAGTGGTCATAGAGGTAGATTGTTCAGTTGAGTATTGGAGGTAAAGACCAGTGTAGTTGGATATCTCCTCACTCCTTAAGGAGGAGAGCAGCTAGGATGTTCACATGGATTTGGAAGTCAACAGGTTGATGATATCTGAAAAGACAAGTGAGGTAGTGAGACAGGCATTAAAACTTCTCTGTTAAGTTGGGGAGTGACTGGGAAGTTGGTTGATGATAATGATGAAGTTTAAGTAGAGCCTAATTACAAATTCGGGAGAAAGTAGACTTTTGGAGTAATCATCTATGTGCCACAATAGGAAGAAGATAAGAAAATGCTGATATCTCCTGGTCTATTGTATGAGGTACAGAGAAAGATAGGTGGAATGAGGTTCTGTAAAGGGTCTAGGAAAGTTTATTCATGAAAGAAGGAGCATTGCAAATGACATAATGAAAAGCTTTGGAAAGGAAGGCGACCTATCAGGAGAGAGGATGGGTAGGAAAGAGAAGGAACCAAGCTTTACAGAAATTTGAGGTCTGTCATTTACTAGTCAGATGGTGAATGTGTTAGGGAAACAAAAGTGATTTATGTGTTAATGTGGAAGCATGGAAGGAGACCATTTGCCATGAGATGGTGATATGATACATGGCACATCATTTATGCCAGTATCCAAAAACAATTTTGTATGGTATCATTCCTTAATGAGATGAACAATGGTTGCTTAAATAAGGTTGCTAAGATTTAGAATAGAAATACCAGTGCTCTGTACATATGAGTAAGGAAGTAAGAATTTCAGTGGTAATTACTTAATGACCTTTGCTATATATACATATGGCTACAGACAGCAATCTTTTGTGAATTCAGTGTAAATGCTTATGTGGATAAATATTAATTTGTGGTTGTCAAGCAAATTAGTTCATTTAACAAATATATATATTGAGTTCTTATTTGCTGGTCATTGGGATCAAAAGCTGTCTTTTGCTTGAACCCTCTCTAGTTGAAAAGATAGTTTCAGGGGGACTTCCCTGGTGGCCCAGGGGTTAAGAATCCGCCTGCCAATGCAGGGGACACGGGTTCGAGCCCTAGTCCGGGAAGATCCCACATGCCGCAGAGCAACTAAGCCCATGCGCCACAACTACTGACCCTGTGCTTTAGAGCCCGTGAGCCACAACTGCTGAGCTTGTGTGCCACAACTACTGAAGCCCACGCGCCTAGAGCCCGTGCTCCGCAGCAAGAGAAGCCACTGCAATGAGAAGCCCGTGCACCACAACGAAGACCCAAAACAGCCAAAAATAAATTTTAAAAAATAAATTTAAAAAAGAGAGTTTCAGAAATTATGGCACTAACTCAGACTGAAAAACTTTCTTTGTAGAGACAATAATCCTCAAGTTCAGCAGTTTGGCTCCAAACATTACAACAATTCTGAATACCTAAAGGAATATCTAACTTTTGGGTAGGACTGTGATAAAACTTTACTTAAATGGGTGAGACTGTGATAAAACTTTACTTATAGTCACTGAATGTCATGTAATTTTCTTGGGTCCTTTAATACTGTTCTTTGAATTCATTTTTCAGGTGTTTAAAAATATGAAAAATCATTCTTGGTTAGCTGGTCCTACAAAAGCAGGTTGTGGGATCAGATTTGGCTTGTGGGCAGTAGTTTGTTGACCCCTGCAGAATGGCTTGATGTAATTGTTCTTTACCCTACCAAGGATAACAGAAACGGAGAATTCTTAACAGTTATTTAGAATAAACTAGTATTGTTAGGTACAGTTACAAGTTAGAAGTGAATCTAGGTAAATGTTCTTTTGAGCAGATATTCATGAAATGCTAAGATTATGAAACTCTTTAGTATTTTATTTCTTATTACCATACCATATGCTTTTAGAAATCATAAATATTCAACTCTTAGTCACTCCTATTAAATTGCCAGTTTGTTCTATAACCATCAAAATATTTTGATTCTGGGCCTTTTCTTTTTGTAATTTGATTCTTCTGTTAAGGGAAAAGGGGTGTTGGAAATATAATGAAGGGTTCTCAAAAAAGATGATTTGTGCAGAGTTTACAAAATTGGCATCTTAGATTACAATTTGTTATTAACCTTGTAGAATGAATTTAGTGTAAGATTGGTTTATGTGCAACAAAAAATACTTCCAGATGTGATCACTGGTATATGATTCTGAATTAAAATGCTTAATGAAACTTTTAGTGTTGACACTGATAAAAATCTGTCCCTACACATAGTGAAGTTTATCAGCAAAAGTTTACCTTTTTATATTTGGCAAGGAAAAGAGATATACAAAAATTAAATTAGTTTCAGTTTCACCGATAACAATTATAGGTATCGATGGTGTTAAATGGCCATTTATAATGACTGTATGGTTGGTGCTGAGCCAGCTTCCCTGGCCTGCCTAACCCACAATAAGGATTCAATATACGTGTCATACTAAATTCTGTGTCAGCAGGCACTCAAGTGGAGGAATCAAAAGATCTGTTAGTACAAAAGGAAAGGTTCTTTTAGGAATTGTTAAGTTGATTGAATCAGTCAGATTCTAGACAGAAATGGGGAAATTACTTGTATTAATAATACTATGTCAGAATCATTTAGTGGTTGGCTATTACATATAGTATGATATCCAATTTTCTTTGGGGTAGGATTCAAAGCACTCCATAATTTGGCCCTAGCCTTTCTTTCCAGCCTTGATTTTCATTCTCTGGTGTTAACAAACTGTGTAGTCAATCTCTTTTACTCATTTGTCCACAAATATTCTCTCTGGAATTTTCTTCTTTTTTCTGCCTAGCCAGGTTTTGCTTAAACTTCAAGACCTGAATCCAGTCTCTTTTCTTTCAGTAGGACAACTTTATCCATCGTGATCTTTTTTTCCTCTAAATTTCTAGCACTTACTGCTTCTCTCACACATTTGACAGTTACTGCTTTGTGACACTTCTTATAAAAATATTATGTATTTGCTTTGTCATCCCAGCCAGATGGAAAACTCCTTGAGAACAGAGACCATATCTTGTACTTGTTTTGATGTATTTCAGACCTTGGGAGGAAAGTAAAAACTTCATGAATTCCATGTTTGTGGGTATGAAATTTTTTTTCTAAAGTGTATTATTTCTCCTTTCTTTTTCTTCTTCAACTTTTATTTTGAAATAGTTTCAAATATATGGAAAAGTTACAAGAATAGTTCAAACAAATGAAAGTTCTTCACTCCGATCCAAAATTACTAGCATTTTGCTGTGTATGCTTTATTGTTCTTTCTCTACATACATTTTTTTCCTACTGAGCCATTTGAGAATAAGTTGCAAATATTATGCCCCTTTATCCCTAAATATCACAGTGTACATTTCCTAAGAGTAAGGGCATTATACAACCATAGTACAGTGATCAAAATCAGGAGATAAACATTTGTACAATACTAGTTTTAAATCTGTAGACATTATTTATATTTCACTGATTTGTTCCATGTAGCATTTTTTTTCCTCTGTTCTAGTCCAGGATCATGCATTGCATTTAGTTTTTGTTTCTTTAGTCTTCTTGCTTTCTTTAATCTGGGACTGAACCATTCCTCAGTCTTTTTTTTTTTTAATGAGATAAACATTTTTGAAGATTACCAGCCATTTATTTTGTAGGATGTCTCTCAATTTGGGTTTGTCTTATGTTTCATCATGATTAGATTTAGAATATGCGTTTTTGGCATATGTATACTCTATAAGTGATGTTGTGTCCTTAGAGTGTATCATATAAGGGGCACGTGATGTTTTTTCTGTTATTTGTGATGTTTTCTTTGAGCACTTGGTTAAAGTGGTTCTTTTTTTGCTTAACAGGACCTAAGTGCTCTCCTACAGTGGAGCTAGTTAATATAAGAAATAGTTGAGGGCATTACCTACATTAACTTGAGGGATATCAACTTCTGTTTAATTTGGTAAATAATAAAATTTGAATCATCACAGTGAATTTTAATAGTCACTAGTGAATTTGAATAGCACAGCGATCAAGAGAGGCCTGGGCATTTATCCAAACACATTCTAAAGATTACTGTAAAGCTGTAGTAATCAAAAAAGTGTGGTGTTAGTAGTCGAATAAATAGGAAAAATATTTTGAAAACAGACTCAAACATATAAAGTATTTGGCATATGATGAAGGTTACATTTCAGATTAGTGGGGAAGAGGATGGATTCATTAATGAATTATATTTGGGAAAAATAATTAGAACCATTATGTATCTGTCACATTCAGTTGCAAAAACCCAGAGTCTTCTCTAGCTAGTTTGAGCAGAAAGGAATTTATTAAGTGGTACTAAATGGCTTCCAGAGTCATTAAGAGGACTGAAAAAAAACAGACTATAAGCTAAATCTCCAGGAATTAAAAAAAAAAAAAAAAAAAAGACAAGCTTGAGTTCAAATTCTGGACCTCCAGTGATTGGTTATGTAACCTTTAGCTTAACCTCTCTTTGCTTAATTTCTACATCTGTAATATGCAGATAATTTAAATACTTTTTGTAGGTCAAAAAAACAGTTGCATATTGACAGTTTCATATGGCTCTGTCTAATATTTCTGAATTTGTGAAGATTAAATGAGACAGTGCATGGAGGACTGAATAAATCGTCAATACACATGAGTTATGTAACTTGTTATTTTCAATATATTTCTATAAAAATACTTTTAAAAGATGTCAACATGATTATTGATTACATTCTAAAACGAAGTCATTTTTGTATTGGATATACACCACCTCTATCTGGTATTATCATTTAGTTTTACATAAGTGATTTTCAAACATAACCAAAATTTTAATAAATATGTGTATAACTAAATATATGTGTATATATATACAGTCTCCAAATATATGGTAATATAATAATATCAGGTATAACTAATTTTCACATAAATAATTTAAAAAATACAACTAATACCTCAAGAGTGATTGAAAATGTCTTAAGGTGGTTTGCCTCCGCACTGAATGATCTTGGACTGTAGGCCTTTGATTTCTTGTGTCTTTTTAAAAATAGTTGTGTTCTTATTGGTGAGCTGTTCTTGCTTACCTTAGCAGCTTCACCTGAAACACTTTTTAATTTACTGCTTTTCATTTGCTGTGAGTTGGAAAACCAGATTACTTTGGTTTGTACACAGTTTTAATGAACTTAGTTAAGACGTAAATTATGAGGGCCAGAGGAACCTTCCTGAAAATAAATGAAGTGGTTTTCAAACTTAGTATTTTAACTTCATGGTTTCAGTTTTAACTGTTTTAGGCTCTTTTTTTTGGTTACTTCCTGGTTCTTGGCTCAGTTCTGGTTGGTTGGAGCTGAAAAATAAATGACTTCTCTGTGAATTTGGCATAAAATAAAATGTTAATTCACCTTTCCTTTCCTGATGAGTCATTAATTTCCTGATTGTTCTATATTTTAGACAGTCATATTTGATCTGCAGTTATATTGGTAGGACTTCTTCCCCTAACTTAAATGTTGCAATACAGGTTTGTAATGGAGAGTCCTCTGAAAATGGTAGTATTTGGAGATGAGCATGCTTATAGTATTGACACCTCCTGGAATCAGACGTGAATGAGTATTTGAGATCCTGCTTTGTGATGGCCACTCAGATTTTTGTCTCATCTCTTCTTCTTCACTGGACAGATACAAATTACATTGTCTACCACGCTGGTTTTCAACCCCATTTGTGTATTTATTCCACTTGTTCTTCCCACTTACCCTGGAAGAGAAGTCTTATTTTTATCTTTTGAGTAGAGAGGTTAGTGATTTGTTTAAGAATATTTGTTACGCTCATAAGTATTCAGATTTTGAGGTGAACTTCCATTCTCATACCTGCTTTGAAGCTGAAGCAGTTTTGCCTCACATCATTTAGAACTAGAATTTTTTAAGGTACCAATTCTGTATATATGTTTATAATCAAATAACTAAGATAGACTTATATTTAAGATTTTGTGTTCGCAATGGTTAAATGTTGTTTTACAATATATATTTTTGGAAGCCTATTTCCTTTCTCTTTTTTACCTTTTATTGTAAAACTAAAACAGGTACAGAAAGCCACACAAATGTATAGCTTAGTAAACTACAATACTGTGAAGTGAACACCCTTGTAACCACAGTTCAGAAGAAGAAATAGACCTTTGTCAGCCACTCCAGAAGCTCTTACATATGCCCCTTCCAATCACAGTGTCTTCTGTCCAAAATTATCTACCAGTCCTGACTTTTGTAGTAATCACTTCATTTTTTCCATATGGTTTTTATCCCCTGTAAGTATCCATCACTGGGCACTAGAGTTTAGTCACACTTTTTTTTTTTTAAAGTACTTACAAATGCATGTATTTTTATCAGATTATAAAAAGAATGAGAAATTATAATAATAAAAATATAATCACTAATATTATCATAGTACTAAAAGCAGTTATTTGGAAACTCAAGGCTCCACATAACCAAAAATGCGATTTCAAAACATGAAGTAATTTTTTTAGACACATATTTTACCTTCTGTGTGTGTGTGTGTGTGTGTGTGTGTGTGTGTGTGTGTGTGTGTGTTTTATACACAAGTACCACAAAGAATAGTATTTTAACTTTACTTCACTCAACATGCATCTTTTTTTCCGGGAGAATGTGTTATATTCCTTCGTACATTGAATAACATATCTACAGGGCTTTAACAGCTTATAAAGCACATATTCATGATCTGATTTAATCCTCACAAGAGTCTTATGATGTCTGCATATTCTTCTTTCCATTTTATGGGTAAGGAAGTGGTATAACTAGTAGGTGGTAGAGCCTTGATTGGACCTTGTGATTGAAAAGGCTTTCTTTCCTTCTAAGTGTTTTCTGAACTTCAGTCATCTGAGTACTACCTTCATAGTTTTTCCCAGTCTCTTATAACTGGTACTGTTTTACTTAATCATTTTATGTGGCATGACCTTTTTTTTTTAATAGACTATTTAGAACAGTTTTAAATTTACAGAAAAATTGAGTAGATAGCACAGAGTTTCCACATTAACCCCTGCGTGCAGACACATGCGCGCACGCACACACACACACACACACACACATACATGCATGCACACACAAAGCTTCCTCTGTTATTAACATCTTATGTTAGTATGATACATTTGTTACAACTAACAAACCAATATTGATACATTATCATTAACCAAAGTCCATAGTTTATTCAGATTTCTTTAGTTTTTACCTGGTGTTCTTTTTCTGTTACAAGTTCCCACCAGTTGTCATTTCTGTTTAGCTCTTCTTGGCTGTGACAGTTTCTTAAATTTTCCTTGTTTCTAATGACCTTGACAATTTTGAGGAGTATTGGTTGAGTACAGCGTAGGATATCCCTCTACTAGAATTTGTCTGATATTCTTCATGATTAGACTGGGGTTATGGGTTTTGGGGGATGAAGACCACAGAGATAAAGTACCATTCTCATCACATCATATCAAGGTACATAGTAGCAACATAATTTATGACTCTTTTTTTTTAAATTTATTTTTGGCTGTGTTGAGTCTTCCTTGCTAAGCATGGTCTTTCTCTAGTTGCGGCTAAGCGGGGTCTACTCTTCGTTGCTGTGCACAGGCTTCTCATTGCTTTGGCTTCTCTTTTTGCGGAGCATGGGTCTAGGCGCCTGGGCTCAGTAGTTGTGGCTCGCGGGCTCTAGAGCGCAGGCTCAGTAGTTGTGGTGCACGGGTTTAGTTGCTCCGCAGCACATGGGATCTTCCCGGACAAGGGCTCGAACTTGTGTCCCCTGCATTGGCAAAGTGGATTCTTTTTTTTTTTTTTTTTTTTTTTTTTTGCGGTACGCGGGCCTCTCACTGCTGTGGCCTCTCCCGTGCGGAGCACAGGCTCCGGATGCACAGACCCAGCGGCCATGGCTCACAGGCCCAGCCACTCCACGGCATGTGGGATCTTCCCGGACCGGGGCACGAACCCGTGTCCCCTGCATCGGCAGGTGGACTCTCAACCGCTGCACCACCAGGGAAGCCCAGAATGTCTTATAAATGTTTGAGACTATTTTGGGGGGTCATTTTTAGAAGCTTCCCTTCCCCAACAAGTCACTACTAAAATTCTATCTTAGTTTTCTTCTCATTAGAACTTTTTTCTATCCAATTAACAGATATATTGACATGACACTGACAGATACATTTACTGTATGTATGTTATTTGGTACCATAGTAAGGCAGATTATTATCCCTTTCTTGCATTTCTGTATCTTCATAACATTTTCCAGTGTTCCTTCTGGGGCAGCATTGTACCACAATATATTGATCAGGACTTGGGAATTAGGAAAGCATATCTGCAGATATTGTAAAAGCAGCTACTAGAGAAAGAGGATTTGACACTATTGTATAGTAGTAAAGCACTGGAATAGGAGTTTGGAGGCCTGTGTTCTAGTCCTGGTTCTGCTCTGTGTTATATAAACTTGGAAGTCAATTTCTGCATTCTCATTTGGCTTATGTGATCTCCAAGCCACCTTCAATAATTATATCGTTTTACACCATGGTTCTGCAGATAAATTAGCGTACAGTGTAAAGTATCAAGGGTAAAATGTTGGAATGAGGTATCACCTCACACCAGTCCGAATGGCCATCATCAAAAACTCTACAAACAATAAATGCTGGAGATGGTGTGGAGAAAAGGGAACTCTCTTGCACTGTTGGTGGGAATGTAAACTGATACAGCCACTATGGAGAACAGTATGGAGGTTCCTTAAAAATCTACAAATAGAACTACCATAGGACCCAGCAATCCCACTACTGGGCATATACCCTGAGAAAACCATAATTCAAAAAGAGTCATGCACCACAATGTTCATTGCAGCTCTGTTTACAATAGCCAGCACATGGAAGCAGCGTAAGTGTCCATCGAAAGATGAATGGATAAAGATGTGGCACATATATGCAATGGAATATTACTCAGTCATAAAAAGAAACGAAATTGAGTTATTTGTAGCGAGATGGATGGACCTAGAGTCTGTCATACAGAGTGAAGTAAGTCAGAAAGAGAAAAACAAATACCGTATGCTAACACACATAACATGGAATCTTAAAAAAAAAAAAGGTTATGAAGAACCTAGGGGCAGGATAGGAATAAAGACACAGATGTAGAGAATGGACTTGAGGACACGGGGAGGGGGAAGGGTAAGCTGGGACGAAGTGAGAGAGTGGCATGGACTTATATATACTACCAAATGTAAAATAGATAGCTAGTGGGAAGCAGCCACATAACACAGGGAGATCAGCTCGGTGCTTTGTGACCACCTAGAGGGGTGGGATAGGGAGGGTGCGAGGGAGACGCAAGAGGGAGGAGATATGGGGATATATGTATGTGTATAGCTGATTCACTTTGTTATACAGCAGAAACTAACACACCATTGTAAAGCAATTATACTCCAATAAAGATGTTTAAAAAAAAAAAGAGGATTAAAATGTTGGGAACTTCCCTGGTGGCAGTGGTTAAGAATCCACCTGCCAGTGCAGGGGACATGGATACATGAGCCCTAGTCCAGGAAGATCCCACATGCCGCGGAGCAGCTAAGCCCCTGTGCCACAACTGCTGAAGCCCGTGCACCTAGAGCCCGTGCTCTGCAACCAGAAAAGGCACTGCAATGAGAAGCCCACACACCGCCACAAAGAGTAGCCCCCGCTTGGCACAACTAGAGAAAGCCCGCGCACAGCAACGAAGACCCAATGCAGCCATAAATAAATGAATGAATGAATGAATGAATGAATGAAGTGTTGGAAATAAATAAGAAAAAAGAATAAAGTGTTGGAGGGACTTCCCTGGTGGTCCAGTGGGTAAGACTCCGTGCTCCTAATGCAGGGGGCCCGGGTTTGACCCCTAGTTGGGGAACTAGATCCTGCAACTAAGAGTCCACATGCTGTAGCTAAGAAGCCCGCATGCCACAACTAAAGATCCTGCACGCCACAACGAAGATCCCGTGTGCCACCACTAAGACCTGGTGCAGCCTAAATAAATAAATAAAATAGAATAAAGTGTTGGAATACCTCTGCTTCAGGTGTAAAAAGATTAAAATCTTGTAGCTTTGCCCACCCTCCACCCAAGTAAGCTTTTAATTAAAGTATAGCATACATACAAAAAAAGTACACAGATCATAATAACACAGAACATGGATCACAAAACATTACCAGAGTCTCAGAAGCCCCTTGGTAATTCCTAGTCACTCCTTTTCCTCCCCTGTCAAAGGATAACTGCTGTCTTGACTTCTAACATCATAGATTAATTTTGGCTGTGTTTTGAAATCATTCAGTATGGCTTCTTGTGTCTGGTTTCTTTCCCTCAGCATTATATTTGTAAGATAAGTAGAGTTGTCATTCGTTCACTTTCTTTTTTTAAATTTGTTTAAAATTGAGGTATAGTTGATTAACAGTACTGTATAACTTTTAGGTGTATAACAGTACCTTGTTCATTTTCATTGCTATGTAGAGTTCTTAGTATAAATATATTGATTTATCCAGTCCTCTGTTGGACTAATCATAAAGGAAAAAAATAAATTGAACTACCTTAAAGTTAAGAACTTCTGATAGTTTTTTAATCTTCAGGGATTGAATCTTTCCAATTTATACTTTTGTATACTGTTTAAATGAGACTTCAAGTTGCGAATGGGTTCTTCAACTTAAAGTAGCCTAATGTCTCCCTTTTTTGCTTTTTCCTAGCAGCCACTTGAATCTTGCTCTGCTGCCTTTACCTGAAGAAAGGAATAGTTTGATTATTATTTTAATAGCATGAAAAAACTCTAGAAGCATACATATTAAAGAAATAAAAGATTAATAGGGCAGTAATTTAATATCTTCTGAATTTTCACTTCTAGGACAGATATAAGAATTATAGTTTTAATTCATATTTTATAACTATTTAGAAGGTACTTTTGTGTTTTCTTAAAACAAGTATAAAATTAAGGGTATTAATGACTATGTTATTTAGATGCATCAACTTATGATTCTCTCACATAATTATAATTTATAAGCTGAATGTGTAGACTTTTTATATTCATTCCATCAACATTTGTCAAGCACCTATTACATGTATAGTCATAAACTTTGTTTTATTGCCTGCATCAAGTATTGTGTTAATTGGTGGATAACATATATGAGTTTGTGATCCCTAAATTTTTCTCAACAAGTCACTGAAAACCAAATTTCACTGGTAGAGGCTTAAGACATTTTATCATTACAGATGCAGTCAATTCTCTATTAACTTTTTTTTTTTTTACTTTTTATTTATTTTTGGTTGAGTTGGGTCTTCGTTGCTGCGCAGACTTTCTTCTAGCTATGGTGAGTGGGGGCTATTCTTCATTGCAGTGCACGGGCTTCTCATTGCAGTGGCTTCTCTTGTTGTGGAGCACGGGCTCTCTATGCACATGGGCTTCAGTAGTTGTGGCTCGTGGGCTCTGGAGCGCAGGCTCAGTAGTTGTGGTGCATGGGCTTAGTTGCTCTGCGACATGTGCGATCTTCCCGGACCAGGGATCAAACCCGTGTCCCCTGCATTGGCAGGCGGATTCTTAACTACTGAGCCACCAGGGAAGTCCCATCTATTTTTTTTTTTATAAGCAGGTTCTTATTAGTAATCTATTTTATACATATTGGTGTATATATCTCAGTCCCAATCTCCCAATTCCTCCCACCACCACCCACCCCCAGCCCCTGCCCCCCGCTTCCCCCTTGTTTGTTCTCTACAGGGTCCCATCTATTAACTCTTTATTAAGGTAGCAACTTGTATGGGAGTCTCAGATCACTGACAGTGTCAGTTGGTGGATTCAGTATGAACTTAAATAGCAAAAGTTACATCTACCACATTTGCTCTTCTGTACATATCACCCAATATGTAAAAATTTAATGGTTTAAGAAATAGCCTGCTATTTGTTGCTTAGCTGAGTTTTTATTAGACAGTGAGTGGGGTGTTTATATTTGAATAGGCTAGGCAGTGATATTTCTAACTAACTAGCCCTTTTCCTTATTTTTTTATTCTCACTTGCTTGGCCTAGAGATTACAGGGTTCTTTTTTATTTTTCAGTACGTTGAGAATGGATCATTTTATAAAAATGAAGGATTTGGACTAAATATTTACTGTGTAAGGTACCTTATTTATGTATTCTGGTTTTTAAAAAGCACCCCAAAACTTGGCAGCTTAGGGGCTTCCCTGGTGGCACAGTGGTTAAGAGTCTGCCTGCCAATGCAGGGGACACAGGTTCCAGCCCTGGTCTGTGAGGATCCCACATGCTGCTGTGCAGCTGAGCCCGTGCGCCACAGCTAGTGGCGCCACAACTGCTGAGCCCACGTGCCATAACTACTGAAACCCGTGTGCCTAGAGCCCATGCTCTGCAACAAGAGAAGCCGCCGCCATGAGAAGCCCGCGCACTGCAACAAGGAGTAGACCCCGCTCACCTCAACTAGAGAAAGCCCATGCGCAGCAACAAAGACCCAACACAGCCAAAAATAAATAAATAAAATTAAAAAAAAAAACTTAGCTTAAAACAACAATTACGTTATTATATATCATATTATTGTGGGTCAGAAATTTGGGCAGAGCTTAACTAGACAGTTCTACATTAAGGTCACTTGGTGATATTTGACTAGAAGGTCAGACAGTTTCATGTCTGGTACACATCTGAATGGCTGGCAGGCTGGGCTTAGATGAAACTGTCAAACTGAGTACGTATATGTGGCCTCTCTGGCATGGTGTCTCAGACTAGTTAGACTTCTTAAATGGCAGCTCAGTACTCCTGAAGAAAGAAACCAGTCTTAGAATATGCAAGGCTTATTAATATCTAGTCTTGAAAGTTATGCACCTTCTATTAGTTAAAAAGTAAGTCACAGGGCCATCCCAGATTCCAAGAGGACTATGGAAGGGCATGAATACTGGAAGGCATGGTTTATTGGGGCTGTCACCTTTGGAGACTAGCTATACTACAGGATCTAAGGATCTATAACTCTGCATAGTATGTATAAAAAACTTACTTTTTTTTTAACAGGATGGTATTCAAATCCCATAGCCCAACTACCTTAATATTTTTATTTACCTATAAAATCTTCCAGAGTACTCTGCAATTTATATTTTCCCCTAGAAATGTATGTACCTCACATATAATTTTTTTGTTTTATTATGAAAACTGTTTAATGTACAAAAAGATGAAGTAATTTACAGTGAACATCCATATAACCACCATTTAGATTCTGTAATTAACATTTTGCTATACTTGTTTTATCACGTGTCTATCATCAGCCTGTCTTATTTTCTGATGACTTCAAGAGATGCAGGTACTCAGATGTAGATATAAGGTACTTTTTCCTTCGATCCTTTTACCTTGGAGGATAGTCAGAATATATAAAGAATCTCTAGTGGTATATCTTCTCTCTTTGAGAACTTACCTGTTAGGAACTTTTCAGCCTGCCTTATTCATCGCTTATCCAGCCTAACTATGGTTTAGTTTTTGACAGCTCTTAAGCCTGAGAGTCTCACTAAGATCTTTGAGGGAAAAGAAGAAATCATTTTTTAAGTTATAAAAACAATTACCCACAATCCCAGCATAAGCACAACTACTCTTATTAATGTGTTCCTGTTCTTTTTCCATTTCTAGTATTTTTATAGTTATTTCTGGTGTGTTGCACAGTAGACCCTTGAAAAACGTGGGGATCAGGGACACCAACCCTCCATGGAATCGAAAATCTGTTGATAACTTTACAGTCGGCCCTCTGTATCTTTGGTTCCTCTGTATCTGGGTTCCGCATACACAGATTACACCAACATTGGACTGTGTATTACTGTAGTAGGTATCTGTTGAAAAAATCCGGGTGTAAGTGGATCCATGCTGTTCAAGGGTGAGCAATATGTAGTTTTTAAATCTTTTTTTAAAAATATGGGAAGTTTTTAGATTATTGTATTATAGCCTGATAATTAATGAGTGTTTGATATTTCATTGGCTAGATCATCGTTATTAACCCTGCCACTTTGGGACAATTAAGTTGCTTTCCAAATGAGAAAAGCTGTTGAACCCAATGAACTATTACTACTTATTGTATGAAATCGGTTATATACAAAGTTTATCCCACCCTTCTGACTTGCACAACCTTAAGGGTTGAAAATGATGAAATGGCAGAGAAACAGAAGTTAGAAGGAACAAAGATGAACTTCAGTTCTGATTGACTTTGTAACTGCATCAGGAGGAAATAAGGAAGTTAGAAAAAAATTATACTTTCAACTTTGATGGACCATTTTTGTCAATTAAGAAATTTTCATTTTTACCAGTATTCTCAGTTAGGCTGAGTAAATTTCCTACTTAAAGTCTACCTTCAAGTTTAAGCATATTAGAAATCTTTGGTGTCAGAGTATAAGGACTAGATATGTATATTATATTTTCAGTGAATTTTATTCCTGTTGCGGAACTCCTCTGTGAACCCTGAGAAGCAGTAACCAGTTAACTACCACTTGCTAATGTACACTTTCATAAGTGGTGGTTTCAAAATTTTCTCCCAGCTTGAGCATAATTAGCTAATTAGAGAGATTCAAACAAATTGAATTCTGTAATCTTAGGGATAACAGAGTCTTGTAGAAGATAATTTATGAGTTCTCCTACAATGATATAGGATTATACTTACTCCATCAAAGCATTTAAATCTTGTTTTATTAAAAGATTTTTCAGAGAAAGCAGTTCTTATTTGTCAAGAGTTATTCTTCTTAGAGTTAACCTTTACCAGTAAAAAAAAAAAAAAATCTTTTGTATCTAAGTCCTATGTTGTTGTTTTTTTTAAATTAATTTTTTAAAATTATTTGTGTTGGGTGTTTGTTGCTGTGCACGGGCTTTCTCTAGTTGTGGAGAACAGGGGCTACTCTTCGTTGCAGTGCGCGGGCTTCTCATTGCAGTGGCTTCTCGTTGTGGAGCACGGGCTGTAGGCACGTGGGCTTCCGTAGTTGCGGCACATGGGCTCAGTAGTTGTGGCTCACGGGCTCTAGAGCGCAGGCTCAGTAGTTGTGGTGCACGGGCTTAGTTGCTCCGTGGCATGTGGGATCTTCCCACAGCAGGGCTCGAACCTGTGACCCCTGCATTGGCAGGCAGATTCTCAACCACTGCGCCGCCAGGGAAGCCCCAGTCCTATGTTTTTCATGTTATGTACTGAGTATACTTCATCCTGTTTGACCCTCTCTGGAAACAGATGATTGCTGTTTTTCATATAGTAACTTTAGATACTTTAAACCTAACATTTGTCTTTTAGGTTTCAGTGTGCTTGAATTAAGTTATTTACATAATACAGGCCTAAACAGAGCTTTCTGCCCGTGAAAAAGATGCATCTCTTAAAATATGCTTCTGGACTATGTTTCGTCATGTTTGTGTCTTCATTCATTGTCTTAATGAGTAGTTATGTAATTTGAACTACACTGCTTGATTGCTGGGGCTTTTAGAACATATGCCCAAGTATCAGATCTATCAACAAACATTATAGCAGATTGCCTCACTAGAGAAAATGGTCTGGATTTGATCTGAATTTTGGATGTGTAGATTTACTTTGGGGAAGACATGGGGAATTTGATCTGGGTTCTGATCATCTCACTTTTGGAAAATTCCTAGAATGTAGGATTGATCCTGGGGTTAATTTATGGGTCTGAGTCAGATCTGGGGTAATCCCATAAGACTGCACCATCCTCTACAAAGTGGGCTCTAGGACATCCCATGTGTTCTACACTTGAGAATTACTACTTGGATCTGTTGTTTATTTGTATCCTCCAGAGCCCATCTGAAGAGAATAGAGGGTAGAGGAAAGAAGAATTAAATTTGTCCCATCATATTTACTTTGATATCAGCCTTTCATACTTGGTTCCTACCTGGGCCACACAATAAAATTCCGTACTAGGAATATGGGTACTCCTTTCAATTTTGAGGGTGCTTTACTTTGACAATAAGAATATTTGGGCTTTGGGGATTTCAGCCAATAGTATGGTAGTGGCTTCTCCTTTGTTTTCTTCAAAATCAGTGAAAACTTTTAGTATAGGTATAATGCAGTTGAGTAGTTCATTATGCATTTTCCTAAAAATTTAACTGAGACACATTTGCCTTGTTCATCAGACACATTTGCCAGTTCATCATTTAAATAATTATGACTCTTGGCAATGAGGAACTCACAGTGAATATAGAAACAAGTGAATTCTGAAGCCAGGAATAAGTTTAATTGTAGACCTTGAATTGATTAATTATCGCAGAAACAGCATCAATTGAAGAAGAGCCCCGTTTCATAAGGAGATATCAGATGTCTTTGAAAAGGACTACCTTATAAATTTCCAAGTTCTGCACATCTTTAGATTGCTTTAGTTTTTACATTGATTTTTCTTTTTCTTTTCACAAATTAAAAAATGACAGATTGTGTTTAACTTAAGCTTTAAAAAGTTAAGTTTGTTAATTATGTTTGGTGGTTTGTTTTGGTGCAGGAGCATTTGAAACCCTTTTGCAGCCATGAGTAGCTTCTTTGAAATTTCTATGTTAAGAAGGGGCTAGGAGTGTCAATTTGTGAGTGTGTGTGATTTGTTTTTAAGCTACTTTGTTTTTGTTTTTTTTTGCGGTACGCGGGCCTCTCACCGCTGTGGCCTCTCCCGCTGCGGAGCACAGGCTCCGGACGCGCAGGCTCAGCGGCCATGGCTCACGGGCCCAGCCGCTCCGCGGCACGTGGGATCTCCCCAGACCGGAGCACGAACCCGTGTCCCCTGCATCGGCAGGCGGACTCTCAACCACTGCGCCACCAGGGAAGCCCTTAAGCTACTTTTTAATAATAAGTGCATTATTTTCACTCATACTGTACGTTATAGATCATTCAAAGCAGCAAAGTTCTCCAAAAATGATCTTATTTATATATAATGCATACATAACATCTGTGATTTTAAAAATACCAATTGTCCATATCAAATACATACTTTGTCAGTTGAAGAAAGTTACTCTTTGGGTAACTTTGATAGAGAGGCTAGTAATAGAGGTAAAGGGAAGGGGGAGGGTAAAGCCACCCATTAACTCCACCGCTGACAGTAATCTGCCCCTTTATTTAGGTTGCCACTGCCTTATTTAGATGACTGTTACCTCTAACCTGCATGGTTCTAGCAGCCTCTTATCTGTTGCCTAGTCTCATCTCTCTCAAACCTATCCTTTGCCTTTCATCCTCCATTTAGCTGCCAGGGGGATGAGCTACTTAAATTGTGATTTTGATCTGGCCACTCTCCTGCTGTCCTCCAAGACAGTGGTTTTAAGAGTGAGGTGTAAGATGGTTTCTTGGTGGTACAGGAAAAAATATTAGAATTTTTAAATTTACCTTTTAAACCTAAAATAAAGAAATTATGCCTTACCAATATTGCATAGAACAATTAACATGCTTCCTCATTCAGTCTGTCAGATAATCCTCTATCACAAGCAGGAGTGGAAGTACCGCACTGCACAGGGATTGACAGTGGAGCCGTCTTTCATATGCTGTCCATGTATTGCAGTATATTGCTATTTACCTGTACTTTATTAAGTGCATTTACTTGTCATATTATCTAAATCTCACAAAATAGATAAGTGACTTTAAAAGATTTCTTCGAAGAAACCATAGGTTTAAGATAATGTAAGTCAAGCACAGGAGAATAATAAGAAAATGGCACAGCTGATCCTTCTAGTCTTAGTTCAAGCTCTTTGTCAGCCACGTTACAGTTTTAACACCAGTGATCTAATCAGGTCTGATAAATCTTGCCAAAGTCAGTATTATTGAGAAGACTTGTTTGAACCCTAAGTATATGTATTGTGCCTTAAAATATTAACTAATGATTGAAAAACCAAAAAGTAGTTTGTCATGTCTTAATATTATTCACTGCTCCAGGTCTGCATAAAATTTAAATATTATATGCATCTTGGGGATTAAGTCCTATTGGGAGAATAAAGCAATGTATTGAAGTGTGTGAAAGTAATAAAAAAAAAAATTGCAACCACAAGATTAAAATATTTGCTTCATTTGGAAGAAGTAAGTATGCTGTTTTCCAGCAAACACACAGAAACAATCTAATGAAAGTATGAAACTATTAATACTAGCAAGACATTTAAGATATCATTTATTTTATCTTTATTCCATAATTTTCACGTTTTTATTTTTTATATATGTTTTGTAGAGTTCATAACATATTACCACGGTAGTACATGTATAAAAATATACGTATATTGGGGGTGTGAGCTCAATATTTAAAAACTTTTTTATTGCTGTATAACATATGTAATCATAATCCAGGTCACTAAAGAGAATATATCCAAAACCCCAAAAGACCCACCCCCCTTCTTATGCTTCTACCAATTACTACCCCCTCTCACATCTCTAATAATAACTTCTGTCTTGATTTCTGACAATATGGTATAGTTTTGCACTTTAATATAAGTGGAATCATAAAGCATATATATATACTTTTTAATTTTATTTATTTTTGGCTGCGTTGGGTCTTTGTTGCTGTGCGCAGGCTTTCTCCAGTTGCAGCGAGCGGGGGCTACTCTTTCGTTGTGTGGCACAGGCTTCTCATTGCGGTGGCTTCTCTTGTTGCGGAGCACGGGTTCTAGGCTCACGGGCTTCAGTAGTTGTGGCACATGGACTCCAGTAGTTGTGGCTCGCAGGCTCAGTAGCTGTGGCGCACGGGCTTAGTTCCTCCGCCGCAGGTGGGATCTTCCCCAACCAGGGCTCGAACCCGTGTCCCCTGCATTGGCAGGCAGATTCTCAGCCACTGCGCCACCAGCAAAGCCCCAAAGCGTATATTCTTTTATGTCTGGTTTCCTTTGCTCAATATTATGTTTGTGAGATTCATTTGTGGTGTTCTGTGTAGCTGTAGTTCATTCAGTATCACGGTTATATGGATATGCCACAGTTTATTTGTCGACTCTAATATTGATGGATATTTAGTTTGTTTCCAGTGTCTGTTATGAATAATGCTGCTCTGATTCCTGTATATATTTCTCGGTACACATGTGTACACATTTCTGTCTGGTATAATCATAGAACTGGAATTGTTGGGTCGTGGGAAATGTTTTTGTTCCACTTTAGTTGATCATGCCAAATAGTTTTCCACAGTGGTTGTACCAGTACATAGTCCTACCAGCAGTTCCAAGAGTTCCTGTTGTCCCACATCTTCACCAGCACTAGATATTGTTAGCACAGGCTCCGGATGCGCAGGCCCAGCAGCCATGGTCCACAGGCCCAGCCGCTTCACGGCATGTGGGATCCTCCTGGACCGGGGCATGAACCTGCGCACCCTGCATCAGCAGGCGGACTCCCAACCACTGCACCACCAGGGAAGCCCTGGAAAATAACTTTTTTTTTGTCTCTCAGTCAGTTCCTTATTCACAATATCAAATCCTTTGAATACTACATGTTGGTGATTTTTTAAAAATATGCTCTATTGTGGGAAGCCTAGGAAGGTTTTTCTGAAAATGTGAGCATATTTATCCTCTCATAGAACTCTGGTTGAATAGTCTCATATTTTTCCTCAGATGCTATGTTTCTGTTCTTTGTTGTAGAACTTTATCATTTCTACCAGCTTGAGAACCCTCACTATAAATAAGCAAAGAATTTATTCTCTGAAGCAAGAAGTACCATGAAATGCCAAATTCTCTAATTTGGGGCTAAAAAAAAATTTAAAGTTACCTTCTTTATTTTCTCCTTATTCTTCTCTCTCTGTAGCCATGGAGTAATAGAGTCATAAAATTAATATGCCACCTACTTTGATTATGGAGAAGACATTTCTTAGTCTTATTAATAAAAATTACTTTGTCAATAAAACTGATTACTGTCATTTGAGAAGAGAGATACTTTTAAAATTGTTTTATATATTTTTAAATTATAAATATACACTTGCTCATTTTAACAAGTCAGACTTTGCACAAGATAACTCTTGCTAACAGTTTAGTTTGTATTCTTCTGCATCGGGGATTGACAAACTATGGCTCTTGCACCAAATCTGTTATTTTTGTATGTACATCATTGTGAGCCAGGAATATTTTTCGTATTTTTAAATGGTTGAAAAAATCAAAAGAATGATATTTCATGACACATGAAAGTTACATGAAATTCTAATTTCAGTGTTCATAAATACAGTTTTATTGGAACATATTTCTTGTAGAGATACTGTCTATGGCTGCTTTTGTTCTGCAACAGCAGAGTGCAATGATTGGAATAGAGATCTTTGACCTTCAAAGCCTAAAGTATTTACCTTCTGGTCCTTTACAGAAAAAGTTAGCTGACCCCTGTAATACATAAACAGGTTTTGTCATTTGTTTTTTTCAAAAGCAGGGCATAAAATACAGTGTGTGCAATGGATATGCATTATATTATACTTATTGGTAACTAACTTTTTCCGCTTATCCACTGCTGATCGATAGCTGTCCATACTACACTGATATATGGTGCACAGTATTCCATATTTAGATACCATATTTCATTCACCTGATCTCATTTAGGTAGACCTTTAGGTCTGTTTATACATACTATATACATTGTTGCATCAGAGTATGTATGTGTAATTCTGATTATTTAATTTAAGTAGCTATTACTAGATTACTTTTCAAAAAATTCATAGCAGTTCACAAGTGCACCAGTACAACTGCCTGTGTCCTAACACTCTGGCTACTATTTGTTGTCATTTAAAAAAAAAATTGCCCCTAAGATCAGTAAAAATTATTTTAGTTTTCAATCTCCTGCTGACTAAAGAAGCTAAGCCATTTACACTTATAAAGACATGCTTTAAAGGAGCTGAAGTTTCATCATCTCAACATTTCATTTTTCTTTCTGTTTTTGAAGAGATCTTAAATGTCAGCAGCCACAAATTACAATTTTTACTCTAGCCAGTCATCTTTCCTCTCCTTGCTTACAAGAAGTCTGTCCCTATTACAAGAGTACCATTTGAGAGGTTTTGACCTACTTAGCCCAGATTTCTCTCAGTATATGAAAAACATCCTCACTAAAACACATCTAGATACAGTGAGTAACATCTTTGTTTACAGAGGCCATTAAATTTTTGTTAATCTTTGGACAATTTAGTAAATAGAGATAATAGTCTTCTAAGCAATGCTGGCTGTAAGCTACATTATGAAAAAATTGAAGTGCTTACAACTCCAGCTTCTCTTTTTCCCCTCATTTGTACCCTTATTTAGGTGATTCCTGTACCCTTTTTGCATGCTCAGTAATGCCCCAGTGTGCTCTTCTGCCAGTCATTTATACTTTTGGGAAAATGTCAACTCTACTTATACCTTCAAAGGGAATTTACAATTTAAATTATGAAATGAAAGTTTTTGTTGCTTATTGAATGAAGGGTTTGTTGGTTTGGTAATAGCTTTTTTGCACTGTAATTCATATACCACACATTTCAACTATACAACACAGTGGTTTTTAGAATATTCCCAGGGTTGTACAACCTTCACTACCATCAATTTTAGACCATTTCCATCACCACAGGAAGAAATTCTTTGTTTTTCAGCCATCACTCCCCATGTCCCCCATCTCCTATAATCTATAGGCAACCACGAGTCTACTTTCTGTTACACATTTGCCTGTTCTGGACATTTTATATAAATGGAATCATACAATATGTGACTGTCTTCTTTAACTTAGCATGTTTTCAGGATTCATCTGTGTTACAGCATATATCAGTATTTCATTCCTTTTCATGGCTGAAAATAAATAATACTCCATTGTATGGTTATACCACATGAGTGAATATCCATTCATCATTCAGTGGACATTTGGGCTATTTTTACTTTTTGGCTCTTACGAGTAATGCTGCTATGAACATTCATGTGCAAGTTTTCGTGTGGACATATCTTTTTGTTTTTCTTGGGTATATATCTAGGAGGGAATTGCTGGGTCATATGGTAACTCTATGTTTAACTTTCTGAGGAGCTGCCAGACTGTTTTCCAAAGTGGTTGCACCATTTACATTCCGCACAGCAGTGTGCGAGGGTTCAGCTTCTCCACAGCCTCACCAACACTAATTGTCATTTTGACTGCACCCGTCCTGGTGGGTGTGAAGTGATACCACACTGTGATTGTTTTGTGTGTGGTGTAGTATTTTTGTGTGGTGTGATTTTTTTTATTATTGTGATAAAATATACATAACAAAATTTACTATTTTAGCCATTTTTAGGTATATAATTCACAATGTTGTGTAACCATCACCGCTGTCCATTTTCATAACATTTTTTGTCATTCTAAACAGAAACTTCATACTCATTGAATAATATTTCAACATTCCCCTCTTTTCCCAGCCCTGGTAACCTCTGTTCTACTTTCTGTCTCTATGAATTTGTCTCTTGTAGATACCTCACTTAAATGTAATCATACAGTATTTGTCCTTTTGTGTCCGACTTATTTTATTTAGCATAATAATTATAAGCCATGTTGTAGCTCGTGTCAATTTTATTCCTTTTTAAGGTCAAATAATATTCCATTGTATGTATATACCACATTTTGTTTATTCATCTGTGGGTAGTCATTTGGGTGGTTTCACCTTTTGGTTATTGTGAATAATCTGGTATGAACATTGGTGCACACATATCTGTTTGAGTCCCTGCTTTCAATTCTTTTGGGTATATATCCCTAGAAGTGGAATTGCTGGATCTATGTTTAACTTTTTGAGGAACTGCTGGGGTGTTTTGAACAGCAGTTACATGATTTTACATTCCCACCAGAAGTGCACAGAGTTTTAATTTCTCCACATTCTTTCATGTACTTATTGGCAATTTATATATCTTCTTTGGAGAAATGTTTATTCAAGGCCATGGCCTATTTTTGAGCGTGGGGTTGCTGGCTTGTAGAGTAAGTGTACCTTCAAATTCAGTAAATCTTGCTCCCAAATAGTTTATTAATGTACACTTTCCTTCAAAATGTATAAAAGTTCTGATGCCAACATTTGATGTGGCCAGAATTTACAGTTTTTGTTTATTTAATGGATATGAAATAGTAGCTTGTGATTTTAATTTGTATGTCCCTAATTAGCAGTGAGGTTGATCCATCTTCCCTACAAACAGAAGTTTGCCTATTCATATCTTTGTCACATTTTTTCTCTTAGGTTGTCTTTTCTTATTGATCTATAGGCAATATTTACATATTTCTTATATGCATTATAATGTCTGTTTTAAATTTTTGCCTTTAAATTTTTTACTTTTTGAAGTGGGAAGAACTGAATTTGAATTTGTATCCTTGGGTTTAATATGGTGCCTGACAAATTAGTCACTCAGTAAAATGTAGAATGAATAAATATTTTGTGGAAATATAAAAATTTGTTTTATTTTATTATTTTAATTCTTTTTAATTTATTTATTTTTGGCTGTGTTGGGTCCTTGTTGCTGTGCGCAGGCTTTCTCTAGTTGCGGCGAGCGGGGGCTACTCTTTGTTGTGGTTCGCGGGCTTCTCATTGCGGCGGCTTCTCTTGTTGCGGAGCACGGGCTCTAAGCGGGCAGGCTACAGTAGTTGTGGCACGAGGGCTCAGTAGTTGTGGCTCACGGGCTCGAGAGCACAGGCTCAGTAGTTGTGACGCACAGGCTTAGTTGCTCTGCAGCATGTGGGATCTTCCCGGACGAGGGCTCGAACCCGTGTCCCCTGCATTGGCAGGCGGCTTCCCAACCACTGCACCACCAGGGAAGCCCCTGTTTTATTTTTAAAGAAATAATGCTACCTAAATTAAGTGACAAATGAGTGCTAATGATTTGCACCGCCATGTGTAAACTGTACCTTTATGGTTATCTAAGTGTATTGGGTCTCCCATTGTTTGAGTGCCCTAGGTACATTTATTTGCAAGTGGATTAGAAGGAGAGTTCTTGTCAGTTTGGGCTTGGTCTGAAAGTCATTTAAAGAAGAGTTAATCTGTTAGATCTTCCAGATACACTTAAATTCTGAATAAAGGTGCACATACTGCAGATAATTCTCAGGCCTGTGATGGATGGCAGTTGTATAAAAATACAGTTTTGATTGCAGTAGCAGGATCCCACACAATTTCTCTGAGGTTCAGCAAAGGGAATCCCCTCAGAAAGCAGGATTTTCTTGGGCCTTGTACTGTACTTGTTTAATCCTGTCTTTTTCCACTTTTAGTTTTATATACTATGTAAAATAGTGTCCCTTCTCCTTTAAAGTTTTAAAGAATTACGTCCTACCTGCTTTCAAAATTGATATGGGCCTGTTAAGGCTATTCCTTTGACTACCTCTCCCCAACAAAGAAAAACCCTAAACGTGCTCATGGTCAAAGAATTCAATTTTGTGTGACAAACTGCAATACATATGCCCTTCAATTACATAGTTTTAGGAATGAAATTGATGAGTTTTGTAGATACAACTGGTGGTTGTTAATTGATGTGTTTCCTCTGGGTCTCTTCCTCTCCCTTCCTCCTCCTCCTCCTCTTTTTTAATTTTTATTTTTTTTAAGTAGGTAAAAGTATCATGTACTCAGAGTTTATCATTTAATATTTGAGATTCAGTACTAATAATCATATCATTTGGGTTATGTCTGTAATCTTATTATTTAGAAGTTACATTTTTGCCTTATGTTTAATAGGCTTACATAGTAAGCTCTCCAGTTGCATTGCTTTTTTAAAAATTCTCATTGGTATTTTTCTTTTAACAGAAAAATAACTTGTTCCAGAGACCAGACCTCTCCACCATTAAAAATTTTGGCTAACTTCCTTTTTCGGGTCCCACTATTTTCTGTATATATTTATCAGGACAACTGTTGTATAATACTCTATTGTATTTATTTGTTTACAGTTTCTCTCTCCCCCACTCATCCATGCTTCTTAGGTTTGGAGACCATCTTATTCAAACTCTTAACAATGAATGGCATATAATTACAAATTCACTGAATGTTAAAAGTGATTATCAAATAAATAACACATATTTTTGTGTTGTATTTAATCTTTTCTGCTAATTCCAATTTAGTCTTCTTAACTTCCTGATGATGAAATGGAATTTAGTGAATAAATAATTAGTAAAATAATGTAGCATCTCTTTCTGCTGATGTTTGAGACTGTTTCAGGAAATCTTTGACCTATTTGGGTGCCTGGCCACACAAATCTTACTAATCATTAAGAATTAAGGCAATCTAGGTGTGGGTTTTCCAGGCCTTTATTTTAGAATCTTAATAATTATTTTAGTTCTTACTTTCATTTTTTTAAAATGCCCTTTGGTGATTTATCTATTAAATTTTCTATAATTTTATATGTTAGGTGCTCTTAGCCTCATTTTAAAGATGAAGAAACTGGGGCATGGAGAAGTTTAAAAATTTGCCCAGGGTTATACATTTATTTTTTTAATTATTATTATTTTTTTTATTTATTTATTTTTGGCTGTGTTGGGTCTTCATTGCTGCACACAGGCTTTCTCTAGTTGTGGTGAACGGGGGCTACTCTTCGTTGTGGTGCATGGGCTTCTCATTGCAGTGGCTTCTCGTTGCGGAGCATGGGCTCTAGGCATGCAGGCTTCAGTAGTTGTGGCACGTGGGCTCCAGTAGTTGTGGCTCGGAGGCTCTAGAGCTCAGGCTCAGTAGTTGTGGCGCACAGGCCTAGTTGCTTCGCAGCATGTGGGATCTTCCCGGATCAGGGCTCGAACCCATGTCCCCTGCATTGGCAGGTGGATTCTTAACCACTGCGCCACCTGGGAAGCCCCCAGGGTTATACATTTAGTAAATGGCAAGGCCAGTTTTTGAATTCATAGAGTCTAAATCCAGCATTATATTCTTAAGCAGTGTATGCAAATTAGTTTTCAGTTACACATGAACTTTGTGTTCCAGGAACAGTTTTTTTAACAAAAACTAATATGGTAGAATAGTTTTCTTAAAAGCAAGACATGCTATATTTTCTACCAAGGCCAGTGATTTACCAGGAGTGTGTGTGTGTGTGCGTGCGTGCGCGTGCGCTTGAGAGAGAGAAAATGTGAGTAAATTTAGGACTAAATACCTGGAGAAAGCTATGAGTTTGTGAGAGGAGTTAAGGAGGGGAATAAAGTGGATTTTTTTAAAGAGAAATATAAGCATTTGAGCTCATTTACTTATGAAAATAAGAAAAAGAAACATCTAGTGGTGAAATAAATAAGTCTGGGTTGAGGCACAGTAGTGCAAAAATATCCAACCTTTTGATTAGGCTAAATCTCTAAAACTGTGACAGCAGTAACAAAAATGTACTTCATTTTAGGCATGTTGTGGCAGAGAGAGGAGGAGGAGGGGGAGGAAAGGCAGCGAGATAGGTAGGTAGGTAGGTAGGTAGATGGTCTCAAAGTCCAGTTACAAAAGAGGGAAGGGGGGTATTCAAAAAAAGAAGCTGAAAAAGGAAGAAAT
This sequence comes from Grampus griseus, assembly GCF_964374135.1. Taxonomy (NCBI): domain Eukaryota; kingdom Metazoa; phylum Chordata; class Mammalia; order Artiodactyla; family Delphinidae; genus Grampus; species Grampus griseus. Next base: position 33,720,593 of record NC_139009.1, read on the forward strand.
ATTTAAGGTAGTGAAGAAAATAGGAGAGAGATACCTATCTTTTCTATCATGTAGTCATTGGCTGAAATTGTTTCTTCTAGATCCTCCTCCCAGTTCAATGAAACTTCTCATGTGGGGGGTTTTGTTCTTCTAAAGCATCCTCCGTCTTCTGCATGTCACTAAGGTAATAGGGGTTTCTTATCTCGTCCTTTGTTTTATCCTGTCTTTGCCGCTGGTTCTAAAGTACAGCCACGATAAATCAACCACTATTTGGAGAGTTACGGCTACATGTGGTACTCCAGGTGTAGAGGAAAACAAAAAAGAAATAACTTCTTCTCTAGAAGACTTTACAATCTAATTAGGGATTTAAAATGTAACTTTGTTAAAAGATGATTATAATATCCTGCATTGTGATGAGTCAGATGGTATAAACAATTCCACACTTAGCCACTCAGCTTAAGCTTTAACCAGCTCGGCTTAGCAGGTGACCTTGTCTCCTGCTTCACAAGATAAAAATTTAGGTATAAAAGCAAATATGTGCGGCTTCCCTGGTGGCGCAGTGGTTGAAAGTCTGCCTGCCGATGCAGGGAACACGGGTTCGTGCTCCGGTCCGGGAAGATCCCACATGCCGCGGAGCGGCTAGGCCCGTGAGCCATGGCCGCTGAGCCTGCGCGTCCGGAGCCTGTGCTCCGCAACGGGAGAGGCCACAACAGTGAGAGGCCCGCGTACCGCAAAAAAAAAACCAAACAAACAAAAACAAATATGTGGGCCTGCTCTCATCTTCTCCCCTTCATTCTTAAATAAAACAGTGTCCCTTCTTTTTTGCATTTTTTTAACATCTTGATTGGGGTATAATTGTTTTACAATGGTGTGTTAGTTTCTGCTTTATAACAAAGTGAATCAGTTATACTTATGTCCCCATATCTCTTCCTCCTTGCGTCTCCCTCCCTCCCACCTTCCCTATCCCACCCCTCTACGTGGTCACAAAGCACCGAGCTGATCTCCCTGTGCTATGTGGCTGCTTCCCACTAGCTATCTATTTTACATTTTGTAGTGTATATTTGTCCATGCCACTCTCTCACTTTGTCCCAGCTTACCCTTGCCCCTCCACGTATCCTCAAGTCCATTCTCTGTGTCTTTATTCCCGTCTTGGCCCTAGGTCCTTCTGAATTTTTTAAAATTTTTATTCCATATATGTGTGTTAGCATACGGTATTTGTTTTTCTCTTTCTGACTTACTTCACTCTGTATAACAGACCTTAGGTCCATCCACCTCACTACAAATAACTCAATTTCATTTCTTTTTATGGCTGAGTAATATTCCATTGTATATATGTGCCACATCTTCTTTATCCATTCATCTGTTGATGGACACTTAGGATGCTTCCATGTCCTGGCTATTGTAAATAGAGCTGCAGTGAACATTTTGGTACATGTCTCTTTTTGAATTATGGTTTTCTCAGGGTATATGCCCAGTAGTGGGATTGCTGAGTCCTATGGTAGTTCTATTTTTAGTTTTTTAAGGAACCTCCATACTGTTCTCCATAGTGGCTGTATCAATTTACATTCCCACCAACAGTGCAAGAGGGTTCCCTTTTCTCCACACTCTCTCCAGCATTTATTGTTTGTAGATTTTTTGATGATGGCCATTCTGACCGGTGTGAGGTGATACCTCATTGTAGTTCTGATGTGCATTTCTCTAATGATTAATGATGTTGAGCATCCTTTCATGTGTTTGTTGGTGATCTGTATATCTTCTTTGGAGAAATATCTATTTAGTTCTTCTACCCATTTTTGGATTGGGTTTTTGTTGTTTTGTTATTGATCTGCATGAGCTGCTTATAAATTTTGGAGATTAATCCTTTGTCAGTTGCTTCATTTGCAAATATTTTCTCCCATTCTGAGGGTTGTCTTTTCATCTTGTTTATGGTTTCCTTTGCTGTGCAAAAGCTTTGAAGTTTCATTAGGTCCCATTTGTTTATTTTTGTTTTTATTTCCATTTCTTTAGGAGGTGGGTCAAAAAAAGGATCTTGCTGTGATTTATGTCATAGAGTGTTCTGCCTATGTTTTCCTCTAAGAGTTTGATAGTGTCTGGCCTTACATTTAGGTTTTAATCCATTTTGAGTTTATTTTTGAGTATTGTGTAGGGAGTGTTCTAATTTCATTCTTTTACATGTAGCTGTCCAGTTTTCCCAGCACCAATTATTGAAGAAGCTGTCTTTTCTCCACTGTATATTCTTGCCTCCTTTATCAAAGATAAGGTGACCATATATGCGTGGGTTTATCTCTGGGCTTTCTATCCTGTTCCAGTGATCTATATTTCTGTTTTTGTGCCATTACCATACTGTCTTGATTACTGTAGCTTTGTAGTATAGTCTGAAGTCAGGGAGCCTAATTCTTCCAGCTCTGTTTTTCTTTCTCAAGATTGCTTTGGCTATTCTTTTGTGTTTCCATACAAATTGTGAAATTTTTTGTTCTAGTTCTGTGAAAAATGCCAGTGATAGTTTGATAGGGATTTCATTGAATCTGTAGATTGCTTTGGGTAGCATAGTCATTTTCACAATGTTGATTCTTCCCATCCAAGAACATGGTATATCTCTCCATCTATTTGGTCATCTTTAATTTCTTTCATCAGTGTCTTCTAATTTTCTGCATACAGGTCTTTTGTCTCCTTACGTAGGTTTATTCCTAGATATTTTATTCTTTTTGTTGCAGTGGTAAATGGGAGTGTTTTCTTAATTTCTCTTTCAGATTTTTCATCATTGGTGTATAGGAATGCAAGAGATTTCTGTGCATTAATCTTGTATCCTGCTACTTTACTAAATTCATTGATTAGCTCTAGTAGTTTTCTGGTAGCATCTTTAGGATTCTCTGTGTACAGTATCATGTCATCTGCAGTGACAGCTTTACTTCTTTTCCGATTTGGATTCCTTTTATTTCTTTTTCTTCTCTGATTGCTGTGGCTAAAACTTCCAAAACTATGTTGAATAATAGTGGTGAGAGTGGGCAACCTTGTCTTCTTCCTGATCTTAGTGGAAATGGTTTCAGTTTTTCACCATTGAGGACAATGTTGGCTGTCCCTTCTTAAGGCTCGTCCTTTGGTCTGTGTTTTTTACTCTAGTCCTTCACATCGTCTCTAACACAAGAGCTTTGCTGCGTGCCCTCTTGTGTTAGTACAGCTCACTTTCTAATCGGTTCCTTCCCCAAACCCTGTAAATGTTGAACAAAAACCCCTTCAACAACCTTGCACAACTCATTCCCCACCTCATTCCATTTTCCCCCTTTCCATCTTCAACCAGATTCCTTAAAAAGACTTCTTCACCTCCAAGTCACAATTCAGTACGTTGCAGTCATGCTTCTTTCCCCATCACTCCACTGAAACTTCTCTGGTAAAGGTCTCCTAATAATTGCCAAATCCAGTGGACCATTTTCAGTCCTTGTCTTTTGATGTCCTTTCAGTCTTTGAAATTATTATTCTTTTCCTGAATCTATTATTACCTTTCTGACAGTTTTTATTCTGTGTTATTTGCACGTTCCTTTCCTTCTGGCTGCCCTAAAAATAACCTTGGCCCTATTCTCTTCTCACTCCCAGTCAATTCTAGTGACTCTAGCTATCAATTATATCCCAGTACAGTTTTCAAAAGTACGTCTCTAGTTTAGGCCTTTGTCTTAAGCCCAAGACCTAGTTATACTTTTGTTGCAGTGACCTCAAACTCAGCAGGTCCAAAAGTGCTCATCATTCTACTTCCTCATTCCCCCCAACCTTGTTTCTTTTCCTTTATTCCTAGCTCAGTGAATGTTATCTAACCATTTGCTCACTATTCCAAATAGAACAAGGAGACCCTCCCCTACTTTTCATCCCCTCATCCAGTCAGTGACCATATTCCATCAATCCTGCATCTTGAGTAGCATCTTTTAAGTGCGTCCTTTAATTTCTAATTTCTAGTAGGTAAAATTCCTTTTAATTCACCTCAGCATCTCGAAGAGATTCTGTACATCATAGTACTCAAATACTTGAATGTATGAGTAAGTGTTTTGGAAAGATTGACTGTAATAGTAAAGAGAGAAGATGATTCTTGAGCAAAGAAAAACTAAGCTGAGATTAGGAACCACATACTTTCTGGCCTGACATCAAATTTTGATTTGAGAAGAAAGGAATGCCCAAGATATATAATCTACAAATTAGTAGCAGTTTACAAATGGGAGGTGGTAAAAAGAAGCCCATGTACTGTAGTGTATGTATAAGGGGAGCCTTTTCGTTACGTACTAATTACAAAGTACTAGGTTGCAGAACTTCTTGACAGTCCTTCTCTAACCTTAGGAGTCTGTGAGCAGTCATTTAATTGGGCTGCATTTGTTGTAAAGAAGAGTAGTTGAGACCTAAATTATAAAACTATAGTCTTACATTTGTCTGTTGACTGAAGAGAAACAATAAAGTACAATCTGCTTCAGAGCTTCTCACCAATCAATAGCAAGAATTTGAACTCCGTCCTAGTCTGTGCCTAGCATTACATTTCCTTTGTATCATTATATTTCCCATTCTGTCTGCTTTTATTCATCCTACTTGGTATCCCCTATTTGTTTCAGACACATTACACACACCCCAGCCCATTTAATTCCTATTAATCTTCCAAGTAGCTCCTGTATTTTGATGAATCTGTACCAGGTATTAATCTATAGAGAAGAACTTTCCCGAGTCTCACTTTAGGAAACACTCTTGATGGTTCCCACTTTCTTCTGTAAATATTAATCTAGGTCATTTTGCTTCATTCCTCTGTCTTTTATCAGCTTTGCTTTTAGTTTATCCTCATCTCAATCTTTGTAGCATAGCTCTTAATGTTCAGTTTGGTTTAGGTTTTATCCATTTTGCAGTATTGTGTGTGTGGGTGTGTGTGTTTATAGTAGTCCAGTTGTTTCTGTTTTACTTTGGTTTGGTTTAAATTTGCTTTTCTTAATTATAAATATAAAGCTTAAAAGCAACAAACTGAAGAGATGATCTGTCAGTAGCTTTGTTTTGACACTTATCTCCATGTATTTGTTCTTTAATTAGCTTTAGAAGTAGTTATCAAAAGAATAAATACACGTTTCATTCATTAACTTTCACCTGCTTTTACATGGTTTTATAAGAGAGACTAAAGATATTTATAATTTCAGTTCCCTTATACTTTTACATTATTGTAAGCATATGTGGTTTGATATCAGAATATCTGTCCAGATGTAAACCATTATAGGTTACTACTAATACAGTTGTATTATTTTAAAATAATTTGGAAAATTAGTGAATTAAGAAAAGGGACTATTCTCATTGTTAATTGTATTCATTATCTTACTCTAGTGAAATGGTTGTAATAAATCAGACATGTTACACTTAGGTTTTAAAAATTAATGAAAAGTGATCATTCTTTTAGTTTCTTTACAGTTCATGTGGATTTCATTTTATTTTAAACAAAAGCAAAAGGAAAAAGGAAATGTGACTTGCCACTTTGCACACACATTGTTTATTTAATTTCCTAGTAGAGAAAAATACTCATTTGGGGGGCTTTAACTCTGTTATTTATAGAAACTATTTAATATGTTTTAGTTTCAGAAAGCAAAAACTGGGTTTTGCATTTGAAGCAGTTGTACCTTACTCTTAACCAATTGAAAGAAGATCAGAAAAGTAGTGCCTGAGGACAACCAAATAATTGTAGTGAATATTCATGTGGTGCATTAAAAATGTGTTTCTGCCTGTGCCTGGAATTTAGCCACTCCCCAAAGCAGCCCAAGTTTTTTTTTCTGTATCTTTACCCTCCTTTTGCCTGCGTGCTCTGTTTCCTCTCTCTCCTTCAGTTTCTTTGTCTCTCTTTATAAATAAGTAGAAAACTTTTCTTTAGATCAGAGAGCAAAGGGGCAGGAGAACTATCTTAAGAAGTTTTTATTTGTGCCAACATAGAAGTGCTTGGTGGTAGGCCATCTGGATCGGGAGGATTTCCTCAGAATGTAAAGTATGTCGTGAGATTTAGAGAGCTGGGATTTGCTCTGGAACTATCTGGAAGGGCAGCAGGAAACGTAGACAGAACTGGTTTATACTGCTTGTAACGTAGGTGGCAAGAATGGAAGACCGCTTGCCTGGTCTCGCTTCAGTGTGTGCTTCCTCTACATTTAGGAGCTTCTGCACTGGTAACGTATCTTTCCTTTCCTGGGGATTCAGACTCGTGTCACAAACTTTACTACTCGTGACAAAAGAAATCTGAGGATGTGGGAATGCATCTAGGTCTCTTCTGTCCCTCCCCTTCTCCTTCCTTTAAATGTATGTGTCAATAATGGCATAAATATTTGCCTACCTACTTTTATAAAGTACTTAAGACTGTACCCCCTTTATAAGCAAATATATCCTGTTGTAAGGGCAGAATGGGCTTTGTTCAACTTGTTCTTTCCCTGCGCCCCGCCCCCCAAAAGACAGTCATTATATTATTTGTGAGGAAAAAAATTAAAACAGTTTTTAGTGGAAAATAGTAAAAAAATAAAAGCGCCTCTCAAATAATAAGAAATCAGAATTGTGTAATTAAGCTTGACTTCTGCTTCTGTGAAGTCTAACCAAAAAACATCAAAAGCAGAATTATCCGATTATCTGTTTTTAATTTTGTTTTAAGTGAGACTTTGAAAAAAGTCTTAATTGTGAATGAATCCTAGCGATAGAACAAAGTAAAGTCCTTCCCTGGGACTAGCCTTCATGTCCGGAGTGCTGTAGCAAAAGTGGTTTTATATTTTATTTAACTCAATTTCTTATATAATTTATGCCAGCAGGGGAATTTTTAGTAAGAATATCTTACAAGGAAAAACAAACTTAAGTTTTTAAAAGTAGAAAATACAAGTTAACATTGTTTGTGTTATTCAGTTGAAGACAAATTAGATAGTCTTATTTTCATATAATATTGCTAGGTGGAGGTAATTAATATTGTCATTTATTAGAGAAATAAAATATCCAAGCTTTAACAGTTAAAAATGCCTTATTTAATTAAAACTTCTTTGAGAGAAAAATTTGACTTTTAGAAGTAGAATATTAAGATAAATAGGAGACATTAATTCCTGCATAAATATATCTTTCTATGAGCTGTTTTTATGAATATATTTTCTTATGGTTTATTTCCAAAAGTAGATTTTAGCTGTTCTAGAATACATAATTCATAACTTTTTGATATAATACTTAAATATTTGTCTTGATGAGACAATATTTGAAGATAACTAATTCCATTTTAAAACAAAGAAAAAACCATTTAAGTTGCTAAATGCTTTCTGATTGGAATTTACTAATGTGACAAATCAGTTGTGATTTTGTTTTGTTCTTTTGAAGAAATGATGTTTAAAGACCCGATTTTCCTTAGGGTGTATTGTTTTGATTTTTGTGACTCTTATTAGCTTGAATATTTCTTTCAAACATTATGAGATGTATACTTTTACAGAAATGTTTTCATTCACTATGCATAAAAATCTACATGTTAACCAAACTTGTATTGAAAATTTGGGTGCGTTACTAAGTAGGATTACATCACAGCCTGAATTAGCTTTGCTTTTCTTTACTGAGAAAATAGTTTAAGGTTTTTTTTTTTGGTTATTTATTTATTTATTTATATTTTTGGCTGCCTTGGGTCTTTGTTGCTGCGTGCGGGCTTTTCTCTATTTGCGGCAAGCGGAGGCTACTCTTCCTTGCGGTGTGTGGGCTTCTCATTAGGTGGCTTCTCTTGTTGCAGAGCATGGGCTCTAGGCGTGCAGACTCAGTAGTTGTGGCTCATGGGCTCTAGAGCGCAGGCTCCGTAGTTGTGGTGCATGGGCTTAGTTGCTCCGCGGCATGTAGGATCTTCCTGGACCAGGGCTCGAACCTGTGTCCCCTGTATTGACAGGCAGATTCTTAACCACTGCACCACCAGGGAAGCCCCAATAGTTTAAGTTTTATTTACAAAGAATTTTGCTTTTTTTGCAGAAAATTCATCTAAAGTAAAAGTATAAGTAAGCAAAATCCTCTGAAATCCCACTTGCCAGAGACATACCTCCAGTCTCTCTATACATCTGTAGGTGTATGTATGCCTGTGGATATACAGTTCTACACAGATACAACTACACTATAAATGTTGCCTGCAATTTTTTTCTTTATAGTATGTTGTTACTCCTAGTTAACTTTCTTATTTACGATTTTAAATATATACCATCCTTTTTAAGAGCTCCGTAGTGTACCGTAATACAACTGTTTATTTAATCAGTTCCCCATTGATAGTCCTTTAGGTTAGTGCCCTCACTTTTTTTAACTGTAAACAATGCATGGTGTTGTTACTAGTTTCTCATGGTTCTTTACCCATATTAGCTCTTCTAATCCTCGCCACTACCATTCTACCCATTAAGGCCTGCCCAGTGTCTTAACATAAGTGCTTTAGGAAGGGGAGATCAGAGACTGTTTTTAATTTTTTTTTTTAATATTTGTTCTTTGGATGGTATTATGTCTCATATCATATACCTTTTTGAGATGGACTTTTTTTTCCCCAAAGGTTCATAGGTAACAGCTAATCTTACGGTCATTCCATTAGCCCTCAAAGCAGTCATAAAAACCACCTGGTTTAGTTGTTTTTATGACACAGAACCTCAGGGTTCTTTGGAAGTACAACTCTGTTTTATCTGTTTTGGGATTTAATTTGCAAAAATGGTTTCATTGTTCTTAAAAAAAAAAAGTGAGTAATTATATAGTCTAGTCATCCACGTTCCCCATCCTCTCTCAGAAGAGAAAAATCACTAACTTCCACCTCAAAAAAGTATAATACAGTATATGTTTTAATTGTCTTTATGACATAGATGTTCCATTACCTGTGGAGGCCTCCCTGTACTATCCCCTGCCCTATACCATTAGAAGTAACTATTGTCATAAATTTTGTATATGTCATTCCCTTGCTCTGTGGTTTTGTTCTAAGCAATATATTATTTACTTTTGTGTTTTTTGAACTTTATGTAAAGTCCGACTTGCTTTTTACACTCATTATTATATTCCTGAGATTTATACATGATGTTTCATGTAGCCATAGTTTATTTTTACCACTTTGTAGTATTCTGTTGAATGTTTATATCACAATTTATTTACACATTTTATAGTTAATAGTTTGTTTCTATTGTGAACTTTTATAGTTCCAGTTTGTTTCTATTGTGAACTTTGCTGTTGTGAACATTATTGAACATTTCTGTTGGTGTATATATGCAAGAGCAGAGGTTGGGAAACTATGCCTGGCAGGCCACCTGTTTTTGTTTGTTTGTTTGTTTGTTTGTTTTTGTGGTACGCGGGCCTCTCACTGTTGTGGCCTCTCCCATTGCGGAGCACAGGCTCCGGACGCGCAGGCTCAGCGGCCACGGCTCACGGGCCTAGCTGCTCAGTGGCATGTGGGATCTTCCTGGACCGGGGCACGAACCCGCGTCCCCTGCATCGGCAGGAGGACTCTCAACCACCGCGCCACCAGGAAAGCCCCTCCAGGCCACCTGTTTTATAAAAAATGTTTTATTGGAACATAACCACACAATCATTTACGTACTTATAGCTGTTTTTGTGTTACAAAGGCAGATTTGAGTAGTTGCTACAGAGATGATGTGGTCTGCAGAGCCTAAAATATTTACTGTCTGGCCCTCACAGAAAAAGATTGCCAACCCTGCTGTAGGTCAGGGTCTATACACCCAGGAGGGGAATTGCTGGGTCATAGAATGTGTGCATCTTCAGTTTTACCAGATGATGCCAAAGTTGGTGTTACTTTTGTTTTTGTTTTTTAATCTCAAAGTCTTGAAACAGTTTACCGCCTACCAGTAATATATGAGAATTCACATTACTCTGTATCCTAGGGAATACTTGATATTGTCATGCTTAAAATTTTTTGCCTGTTTGGTGAGCATAAAATAGTGTTTCATATGGTTTTAATTTAATTTTCCTTTTCAAGATTATTAATGAGGTGCTTGAGCGTCATTTCATATGTTCATTGGCCATTTATGTTTTCTTTTCCATGAGGTGTTTAGTCAAGACTTCTGCCAGTTTTTCTGTAGCATTGTCTTTCTGATTGGTTTGTAGGAATTCTGTATTCAGGATCCTAATCCTTTATCACTTGTAAGTGTAAGAACTATTCCTCGTTTGTGAATTGCTTTTTCTCTTTACTGTGTCTTTTAGTGGACATGTATTCTGAATTCTAATGTAGTTTCAATATTTACTTTTATGGATAGTGCTTTTTGTATCTTGTTTAGGAACCTCCTCTCTACTTGCAGGATATGAAAATATTCTCTATTATTTTTCTAAAGGTTTTATCATTTTGCCCTTAATTCTTTAATCTGTTTGGATTTGATTTTCATGTGTGGTGGAGATAGGGACTTCAATATACTGAATTTTAATGAATTTGTGAATTTTAATTTAACTTGGGAAGTTCCGCCATTATTTCTTCACATATTTTTTTCATCTAGAATCTTTTTCTCCTCTTCCTCTGGGACTCCAGTGACACAAATATTAGGCCTGAGGCTGTGTTCATTTTTTTCTCTGTGTTTAAATTGTATACATCATATATATAATCTATTTGCATATAATATACATACATAATATAAATTTTTTAATAGAAGAGGTCCTAATTTCAGAGATTATTTTTTCTTCTTATAAACAGTTCAAAAGGATTGGTTATCCAATATCCCATAATGTAGGAAATTAGATTAGAAAGGAGTATTGCTATAGACTGTCATAGTTAATACTAACTGCAAAGAAAGAAGCAGAAAAGGTATGAAGAAAGATTATAAGTTTGAAAATGTACTTTAAATTATTTAATTAGAAATATAATAGCCTCCAGGGTGTCATTTTATCACAGTGCTTGCAGCACAAAGTAATATTTTCAGTGAAGACTGAGTCATCTAGAAGTTGCTGTGTTATAATTATATGCCCTTGTTAAGAAGACAGGAAAATAAGTGATCCATTTTAGAAAGATTTACATAAAACCATTGATATTCAAAAGATGCTAGAATGTATAGGCATGCCTCGTTCTGATGTGAGGCTGGGTAGCCAACTTTTAGATATTTGTAATAGAATATCTCTGCAAAGGTAACATGTATTTCTTGACAGTTTAGAAGACAAATTAACTATGATTCACTGTAGTAAAAGCATGAGTGACTACTGTTGTAGTTTTAAAACTGTCATATTGGATATGAAAGTTTACTAGTTACTTTTTTTTTTTTTGCTTGTGTCTCTAATAAAAGAGACCTTACTTATGCCAATAAATAGATTAGACTGATGGAAAAGAAGTTTATGGACTTCTTTCTCTTTTCTCTCTTTCTTCCTTTCTTTTTTATTTCCCCCCCTTAATGAGTTTAATAACCCTTGGCAATTTATTTGTAGTTCATATTTTAACCCTCAAGGCTAGAAACTATTTTGAGAAGGAGCAAGGAAATAAGAGACTACCACAGTATAAGGAAAAGGAATCAATGTACTTGCATCAAGAAGGGGGAGTGGAATTAAGCCCCCAGAAAATAGATACATTTACTGAACATATGTATTCTTAAAAAGTTTATTGTGAATGCCCATGTGGTACATTAGAGATTGGGAGAGAAAAACATAACAAAGTTTTGAAAATGGAAGGAGCAAGAGCGATGGGTTCTATTGAGTCATCTGAGGAAGGAGCGCTAACTCCAGTTTGCTGCGTGCCCAGGAGTAACTCACCTAATTTCACAGTCTTAGTTTACTTATCTATAAAATGGCAGTAGGGGCTGTTGATCTTTAAGATAGTCTCTGTTCTAGCTTTTATAATCAATGAATGCAAATTTAAGTTAATTGCCTTATGCTCTGATATGTTCCTTTATGAAATTGGAGTACTGTGTCTGAAGGAAACTTGCTTTAAGAAATTAAGCTTCAGAAGCACTGTATATTAGCTTAAATATAAGTTTAAATAACATATGAAAAGTAACATATGATACATTTTTGTGAAATTCAAATAATATAGAAATACACTAAAAAGCAAAAATTTCCCTTTACCCTTATCCTTCTAATCTCACTTTCCGAGTCAAAAGTAACCCAATTACCAGTTTGATGTGTATGCTTCTAGACTTTTTTCTATGTGTACATTATATACATATATAAATACGAAGTTTTTTGTTTATTTTTTAGAAGTATGTTTCGGTGTGTGTGTGTTTCAATAAATTATTTAGTACATGTTGTTCCCCAATTTGCTTATTTACTCCACTTGAGTCGTCTTATAGATCTTTCAAACTTCTGGTTTATATACTTACTGTTTTTAATTGCATGGCTTTCTGTGGTGTGAACACATAGCTTATTAACTCCATCCAGGGACTTTAGGTCATTTCCAATTTTGTAGCAATAATAAACAGTGTAGTGAAGAACACCACTATACAAAATAGTAACTTACTGAACCCTCACTGTATGACAGTGCTGTGCATTATTTCACCTAATAATCTCAAACCTGAGATAAGTACTAATTAGCATGAAAAAATTACATGAGGAAACCAGTCACAGAGCTGGTAAGTAGCAAACAGATTTATTCAGGCAGTGTAACACCAGAATTTATGCACAATTCTACTTGCCTCTGAAAAGGTGAAGGGCCAAGATATTAGGATATTACAGGGTTTCAGGGCTATAATCAACTACTATGCCACTTTGCATCTCTGTTGTTGCTGTTGCCTTAGCTTGAGTGACCCTGTAATTGATCATTCAAACTGGGAAAATTTAGAGAGAAAGAAGGAACGTTATAATATTTTTACTGAGATAGCAGACATGTTTGTCCTGGACAAATCGAGACACATGAACACCTTACTCCTAGCCTAGGCCACCTTCACCTTTCACACGGGTTACTGCATTACCCTCCTGCCTGTTCTCCTTACATTTACTCTTATTCTGTTCCAATCCATTCTCTCACAGAAACCAAAATAACCTTTTTAAAACAGAAATCTGATTATATCACTTCATAGTTTAAACCCTGTCTGGCTTTGTGAAAGAATATATTTATTCGGTCCTCCTGTGATTATTGTTAAGATGCAGCATGAAATAGAGTAAAGGGCACTTAAACTGAGTCAGGAGTCCTCTGTTTGAGTTTCAGATATCAAGACTAGTTTGGTGACCTTGGGCAAGCTATTTAACTTCTCAAGCTGTTTCCTCAAATACAAAATACAGATAGACTGAGGAGAGGGATGAGGTCATAAACAGGAAAGGTACTATATAAATGCAGGACATTGTTAATAGTTAACTTTTTGCTTGTTATGGCCTTTGAAAAATTGTCCTTGTATCTTATCACAGTATCTAGCAGGTTGTGGTAGGATTTTTACAAGCTGAACCACCTTTCATGTGACTGTCCAAGTTTTACAAAATAAAAACTTTAGTCATTTTTTAAAAAATCAAAGTCTGTAAAAGTTAAGTGACTTACCAAAAGTAAAAGCTAGTTACCATGCTGGTACTAAAACCCAGGACTATACCCTTGGCATTATAGTCTGATAATCTTTCCACTAGCCTTTGCTGCCTTCTCAAAAGAATTAAGGAGATCATGTGTTTATAAAAATCACATAAATATTTTACCTGTGATTATAATTTAGATATATAACCCACCTTTCATAAATTAAGAACAATTTAGAAAGGCATATCTGTATAATTTACTGACTTAATCAGGACCTTTGGCTTACAAGTGATGGCTTGTAAAAAGAGAGTTTATTAGGTTACATAATTAGCTAAAAGAAATATTAGAGTAGCTCTCAGAATTGAAGGTCCAGGGCTTCAGAGACTAGAACTGGAACTCAGGGCAGACAAGACTCTTTATCACTGACAGCCCTAGGTCTGTGTGTCCTTATAGTTGATAAACCAAGAAGGATGGGCTACACCTCTCTCTCTCTCTCTCTGAAATTTGGGAGGACTCCATTTGGCCTAACCCATATCTCACAACCATTTTATGCTAGTATTAGGTTGAAGCATATGAAATTACCAATAGTCCTATTTTTACCAACTAAAAAGGTCACTTCCTTTGCTTCAACCTATTAATAGTGCAGGGTGGTAGAGAGGAGAATGAGGCATCCTAGATTGACAGCCCTAATGGAACCTCAAAAACTGGTGGAGTTCCACAAAACAGCTGGTGTTCTCCTACCAGAAGAAGGAAAATAGGAAAGTATTCTGGGCAGACAAATATAATAGTAACCATAGTGTAACACACATACAGAGTATGGATTAGCTAGAATTCAGCTAGAACACTCTGGAAATGAAAAAGACCTCAAATATAAAAACTTCTAAAAGAAGAAGCTGAATTGTTCTTATTAGTCCTTTTCTTAAGCATCTCAAAGTTTGACATATCTGCCTTTTATGTAATACATGGGCCCAAAGCTCTCAAATGATACTTTTTGTACTTTGAAGTTGTGTGTTAAACATTTATTGAATGTCGGACATGTCCTGAGTACCTTCCTCATAACAATATTTAAAGACAAACTGAGGTTCAAAGAGGTAAAATAACTTTCCTAAGATTATACAACTGATTAACTATGGTACTAGAATTTGAAGTCTGAATTGAAGATAAAACCCAACTTTTCCTTCCATTCCAGTACTTCTCCAAATATTGTCATTGAAATACCTCTAAAGACAGAAGAGAGTACATATGTATGCCTGAGCTGTCTGTAGGCATATAAGGTCTTAAATATGAATATGTTTAGGCATATAAGGTCTTAAATATGAATATGTTTACTGCTCCATAATAAAGGGTGATAACTTTGGTTTTAAAATGCTGAGGGTTTTGTTGTTGTTATTTTATTTATTTATTTTTTTTGCGGTACGCGGGCCTCTCACTGTTGTGGCCTCTTCCGATGTGGAGCACAGGCTCCGGACGCGCAGGCTCAGCGGCCATGGCTCACAGGCCCAGCCGCTCCACGGCATGTGGGATCCTCCCAGACCGGGGCACGAACCCGTGTCCCCTGCATCGGCAGGCGGACTCTCAACCACTGCGCCACCAGAGAAGCCCTGTTGTTGTTATTTTTAACTCAAACTTTGAGTTAAATTGTCTGCTTAATATGTCTGACACGTTATCTCAATATGAGAAAAATGGCACACTATGTGTGTGAATGACTGACCCAGTATATCTCACTTAGGTCAAACCATTCTTCTGTGAGAACCTAATTTCCCCCCTGAATTTTCCTGCTTATAGTGAATTAGCCAATAGCAATTGATCTTTTATAAACATTTGGATTCAGATTGATCTAACAAAGTAGTGTACTCTCAAGTTACATAGCTTTGGAAGTAGTTTGTAATTGCTGTGTTACAGCCGAACTTTATTTTGTCGTTGTTCTTGTTACATACCTAAGGCAGATATTAGCTATGTGCTGTATAGAAACCACCTTTTTTTTTAAAGAGAGGTTGAGGCATTGGAGAGAGAGAAGGAGCAGCAACAAGTCTTTTACTAATTATGTAGCCATATTTGGGGGGGGGAGATTCGGAGTATAATAATAAAGATAGAAGTAAAGAATGCTTTCTGATCATTGATGCTGAATCTGATACATAAAGCAAAATTGAAGTGATTTGTACTCCTTATTTTCATAAATAATTATGATAATGATATAATAAGTAAGAAGGATGCTTTTGGGCTTCCCTGGTGGCACAGTGGTTGAGAGTCCGCCTGCCGATGCAGGGGACACGGGTTCGTGCCCCGGTCCGGGAAGATCCCACATGCCGCGGAGCGGCTGGGCCCGTGAGCCATGGCCGCTGAGCCTGCGGGTCCGGAGCCTGTGCTCCGCGGCGGGAGAGGCCACAACAGTGAGAGGCCCGCGTACCGCAAAAAAAAAAAAAAAAGAAAAGAAAAGAAGAAGGATGCTTTGAATAGTTTACAGTCTTGCAAGTTTCCAAATGTCTACAGAGTGATATATTTAGGGAACATTTTGGTGAAAAAACTATTAAGGTGATGGTATAATATATGGAAAATTTGACTATGGGAAAATTTTCATAATTTTAATTACATGTCAGCTGTATTAACTTTTACTATTTTAAATTAGTTCAAGTAGCTATGAAAATCTTTACAGAAATTAATCTGTGCAAAAACAATTTTTTTTTCAATTTTTCTCATCTTTTAAAAGACTTATCTGGTATAGTTTTTCTTATATGTCATTAGATTCTTTCTTAAGAAGTTTACTTTAAAAATATTCCATATTTTCTTTTCTTTATAGATGATAGTATTTCTGCTGCAAGTACTTCTGATGTTCAAGATCGCCTCTCAGCCCTTGAGTTACGAGTTCAACAACAAGAAGATGAAATCACTGTGCTAAAGGCAGCTTTGGCTGATGTTTTGAGGCGTCTTACAATCTCTGAAGATCATGTAGCCTCAGTGAAAAAATCAGTCCCAAGTAAAGGTAATTAAGTGTGTTGTAAGTGGGAAGAGTTTTGCTTTTTGCAACATTTTCTTTGAAATAATATATTAAACGTGTATTTTTTCAGTGACATTAAGATTGGGAATATAAAACTATAGTTTCTCTTTTGGATTACTTATGACTATAGTTTATTTTCCATTTCCTTTTTCTTCATCCGTAAGAAATTCTGAAAGTTTATTATTTTAAATTGGGAATTTTGGGGTAATGCCACTGATTGTACTTACTGGCTTTTATGTCATAGTGTTTGTGTGAATTTAGTATCTCAACTACATAACAAACTTACTGAGTGCAGAGGGGGTGGGATGAACTGGGAGATTTGGATTGACATATATACACTAATATGTATAAAATTGATAACTAATAAGAACCTGGTGGCGCAGTGGTTAAGAATCCGCCTGCAAATACAGGGGACACGGGTTAGAGCCCTGGTTTGGGAAGATCCCACATGCTGCAGAGCACCTAAGCCCATGCGCCACAGCTACTGAGCCTGCGCTCTAGAGCCCGTGAGCCACAGCTATTGAGCCCTCGTGCCACAACTACTGAAGCCCACGCACCTAGAGCCCGTGCTCCACAAGAGAAGCCACCACAATGAGAAGCCCGTGCACTGCAACAAAGACCCAACACAGCCAAAAAATAAATTAATTAAAAAGAAAAAGAGAACCTGCTGTATAAAATAAAATTAAATTCAAAATTAAATTTACTGAGGGCAGGAACTGGATCATCTTTTTGTGTCTCCCATAGACTTCACATTGTATGTTGAACATAGCAGGTAGGCACTCATACTTTTTAAATGAACTCTCTTATCATTACAGAAAGGATTTAAAGCATTATAGTTCATATAGCTTCATTCTAAGCCTGTGGTCATTAGTCAGCAGAATCATGAAGAATTTAATTTAAACTCTGAAACTTACTGCCAACCCCAGTTCAATGGAAATTTTAACTTCTAGACATTGGGGATTTTCACAGACTGGAATAAACTGTTATCAGGACCTTGTTACTCTGAGTTTGGAGCAGATGTCATGTAGCTTTTCTCTTCTTCCAGCCACCCAGAAGGAATCTTAAATTCTTTAACATTAATCAAACAGTCAAACATATCATTTCATATATCTCACTGATTTCTTGGTAGAGAAGAGTAGATGGACATAGGCATGATTATCCCCATTTGGCAATGGGAAAAGGAAAAGATTCATCAGCTTACCTCTCTACTGTAATATGTCAACGCAGATGATTAACCTAGGGAGGAGTCTTACATAACTTCTAGGTTTTAGCTGGAGATTAGATAGTTAACCAGAATATGAGGAGCAGATGTGGAAGAAAGATTATGAATTCAGTTTCCGAATGTTGAGTTTGAGGTATGTGTGGTGTATAGATAGATACCTGTTGATAGCTGAATTATAGGTCTAGTGCTCAGGCTAGTCTTGGTTAGGAATAAAAATTTGGGAATGTTCAGCTTATGGATGATAGTTGAAGCCATAGAAGGAGGATGTAAAACAAGAAAGTGGCTCAGGGTAGTTCTTTCAGGAGCTCCAATATTTCAGCATAGCAAAGAAAGAGTGATTCATGTTGCCAGCTGCTACAAAAAGGTCAAGTAAAACAAAGACTGAGAGGTGACCATTGGATTTGACATTTATGAGAATATTAGAAACCTCTCCAAAAGGAATTTTAGTGGAGTGATAGGATTACAAATCTAATTGCAGTATTTTGAGAAGCAGGAATTGAGGAGAACTCTGGAATTAAGAGCAGCAACTGTAGCCAGCCACTTTTTTCAGAAAATTAACCTGAGCGGGGAAGAGGGTAGTAGAAGAGGATGCTAAATCGAAGACCAGTTTTAATTATTTTTATTTTTAAGACATTATAGACTGTAGCAGAAAAATACATTGAGGACAAAAAGGCAGCAGAGAGGAAGATGATGTTGGTGAGGGAGGGGTGGTGGTAATTGAGGCAAGTTTCTTGAGAGTTTGAGAAGGGATGTTAGAGCAAGTTAAAAACTATTAGTCTTAGATGGAAAAAAGACTACTTCTGAATATTGAGATATCCATTCCAATAGAATGGAAAGAGATAAAACTAAGTGGAGATTGATATATATTCACAGTTGTCAGGGCTAGAAGTTTCATTCCTTATCACTTTCTCCTCAGGAGATAGTGATGCCATTTAGGAAAGTAAGGCAGTTCCTTGCTGGTGAAAAAAAAAGGCAGTCGACATTTGGAATGGTAAGAGAGTAGAAAATGGAAGGCCACAGACATGAAAGAAATGCTCAGGGACCCTGAGGGTACTGGCTACCGAGTTGTGAAACTTTGAGGGAGGGGCATTCATTCTGCCTGGTTTTCTGATTCCCATTCTCATACCTCCCACCCTCCAGCACTCCAGGCCTTTGTGTTAATAGTGGAGAGTTAGATAGCAGGATGGTTCTTTTCCATTACTGGTTAGTAGGATAAATGTGTCAGTGGCATGGGATAAGTAAGGGACCTGAGAGTTTGGCAAAAGACTTGATTGAAACCACTTTGGTTAATAATGTTATAAGTGAGTTTTTAATTTTTTGAGAACCAACTTTGAGGATTGCCAAGATCAAGCCAGGAAAAAAAAACTTATTTGGTTATAAATTGATTTTTCTAAGAGAATTCTAGAGTTGTTAGAGTATTAATGTATACGGGCTTTACAGGGAAGGTAAACTGTACATAAAGAGAGAAGAACAGGTTTCTATAATTAATATGTGTACTCTCAGGTTCTGGCTCTATATTAAAGTATTTTTAAATCCTATAAGACAAAATGATATAGTATTTGGTTATTATCTCATTTTAAAAGCTTATTTTAAATAATTTGTATTAACCTACAATTTAAAAAAATTTTATTACGCTAAAACAGTAGTACATTATAATCTTGTGTTGAGAAAAAAACGTTTTCTCTCATTGTTTATTTACTAAGGTATTTCAGTAAAGAAATATTTATAGAGAAATTTAAAGACTGCTCTTTTTTTAATTTGGCATGCAGACGATATTTTGTATGACACATCAGTTCCTTAGCACCTACCTGTTTCAGTTTCATGAAGTACAAATACAGTTTAAATAGCTGGAGTTCCTATCCCCTAGGAACATACTTTCTGTAAGTTGTCTTTTTCTAGTTGTCATTCATAAATCCTTTGTCTGTAAAGTGAATTTAGAAACAGTTTTGTTACAGGCTCTTTAGTGGAGATTTATCCAGTTCTGGAGCCACCTGCAGCTTCTACATTGGAACATTTTCTTTCCACATAGTACCGGCTCTTACTTCTTATTAATAACTTTATTAATTAGAGAGATACTAAGTTCCTTTCCATTAATTCTATGTCATAAGTTTACTTTGACTGCCATTCTTATAATATGCTGATGTGGTTCACATTTTGAAATGGAGTCCACTAGTGAATATTCTTTAAGTTACTTTGTTACCTTAGACACAGACTTTGAATTGCTGGATATAAAATGGATTGCTGGGGAGAAGATTGATTATATAATAATTTGGGGAAATATTATTTAAGAAATGAGCATAATTCATTAAGGATTAACCACTGGATTTCCCATTAGTGAAAAAACTTGCCTGACCAGTTATGTTCTGTAATATTGATATTAACACATCAAGAGAAATACATATTTAAAGTTTTGTTAATTTTATTATTTGCAATTCTAAACAGCTTTATCTTGAAATTTATATATACTATATATAGTATATATACTATACTATTTATATAGTATAGTATATATACTATATATAGTATATATAGTATAGTATATATACTATATATAGTATATATAGTATAGTATAGTATATATACTATATATAGTATATATAGTATAGTATATATACTATACTATTTATATATACTATAGAAAGTAATTGGAAAAGAAATATTAAGTGATTCTTCACTATTGTCATTTGTATGTAACCTTAAAAAGATCAACCATCAGTTTTGACAAAACAGGATTAATATATTAATGGTATAAATATTTGGAATAAACACTTTAAGCAAAGTATTTTCTAACAAATGAAAAAAATATTTTTGAAAAAATTTTTTTTAAAAACAATGAAATTATTTTGCAGGGATTTTGTATTTTCTCCTTCAATTAAAAAGTAAATTAAGGCTTCCCTGTGGTTGAGAGTGGTTGTGGACTCAACCACGCAGTGGTTGAGAGTCCGCCTGCCGATGCAGGGGACACGGCTTCGTGCCCCGGTCCGGGAAGGTCCCACATGCCGCAGAGCGGCTGGGCCTGTGAGCCATGGCCGCTGAGCCTGCGCGTCCGGAGCCTGTGCTCCGCAACGGGAGAGGCCACAACAGTGAGAGGCCCGCGTACTGCAAAAAAAAAAAAAAAAAAAAAAAAAGTAAATTAATATAATGTTATATGTCAATTATACCTCAATTTTTTTAAAAAAAAAGTAAAAATCATTTCTGATACTGTAGAAAAATTTTATATGGAAATGTTTTAGTCCCTTGTGAAATTAGAATTTGTAGTATTCACTTTCACACAAATTACTGACAGGACAGTAATCACTACCATCTTCTTAAGATATTTAGAATTTCTAGAGGATTTTTCTTTAGAGGGGAGACTAAACTACCATAGGTAAATAGGTGGAAACCTTTTATGAAGCTGTGCTTAAAAGTATAGGTCAGCTTCCTTATTGATGAAGACAGGTATTACAGTTTTGCTAGGTGGTGGTGATATGGAAACATGACTTGGCTTCAGGTATGGCTAAAACTAAATGTGTATGCTAATGGGTTAACGACATTCTCTGTCATTTCATAGTAGTATTGCCATTCAGTAAATCCCAAAATCAGAAACACACCTAACTAGTCATTTCAGTATTTTTAGTTCTGTTCTTTTAGTTTGTCCTCTCCAGTGTGCCAGCAGTATTAAAAGCTAAACCCCATTTTTTCTTGAATATATTATATCAGACACTTAGGTAGAAAGTTTTCCCAATAGTTTTTAAGGTGGCCAGTCATTTAAATTTCTCATGTACCTTCTCTTCTCTTGGAGAATTCTTTCCTTTTGACGGCATATGTTCATAATATATGCACCAGTTGCAGCTGAATCCTTGCCAAAAGAAAAAAAATTACCTGTACTTTGGAGCAAAAGGGAAGGCCCAGGGAACACTCTGGCAGTTTTAACTGCCAGGAAGACAAATTATGTCACAGCTGGTGCCTGGGAAACCCATTAAGACCTCTTGGGGTGACCAAATGAATGTAATTTGAGAATACAACCCAGTGGCAATATGTGAAGACAAGCTGTTAGTACATAGAGGTATAAAAGCACAGGAGTCAAATTATCTGAAGGTGGGAAACTGTCATTTTAAACCAGGGCTGCTGGTAAACCAGAAATATCAAGCACTGTGACTGCTACTTGAGAAATGAGAGAGCCCAGAGGAAAAATTTAAATTTGGAGGATGTCGGTTCTCCCCCGAAAAATATTCCTAATTATATAGACTGTGGGATAGTGTACAGGCACAGATCCGTATCATTTGGCTCTTACTCCAAATAACATTTGGGAGAAGACAGGGATTGTCATGAGTTTGCTGTAAGTGTTGTTAATAAGTAAATTACATTAATCAGGTTAGAAGGTGTGAATTTCCTTGGTGGGGCCCTTAGGATAAAATGATTCATACTTACGGTAGGGGGTGGGAGAGTATCTTATTATTTTGACAACAGATCAAAGACTTCTAAGCTGCTCTTTGTATATGACAGTAAATGGGTGGATATTGCCTCAGACCAGGCAGCAATTACCATTTACAGAGCTCCATTTCTCTATGAGAGTCAAATGCTCTTTGGTCATTTCTTCTCAAAATATACTTTAAAAAAATGAGGCAAGAGAACTAAAGTACACCTTCCTGTGAAACAAGAGGAAAGGAGAAAAGTACACATAAAACTCTAAATGGAAAAGATAAAATTTGATGAAGTACATGTAGTCCTCAATATTTCCAAAGAATGAAGCAAAGTAATTGACAGATTGAAAAAGGTGGCACAGAGCTTGAAAATGTGAAGAGAGTGGAAGAGGTATGCAGTTGGAGCTCTGGGGCATATGATAGGGAATCTGAGAAAAAAGATTTTGAGTGTTAACTAAAGTTCTTCCTTCATAGACCATCTTTACCCTTCTCTTAATAAAAAATGTTCCCATTCTTTAGGGCCTCAAATTAATTCCTGAAAATGATCTATTTTTTGTCTCTTGTTAGAATTGTTTTAAAATTTTATTATATGTTTCTTTTGGTATATATGTTTCTTTTGGTTGCTCCCGCTGGATTATAAACTATTTGGAGGCAGGGACAGTTTCTTACATAACTAGCCTTAGAATGACTCAATAAATGTTTGTTGAATTAAATGTGGGAAACAGAAAGTTATAGAAGTAGGAAGTTATTTTAAAAATTGCTCTTTGGATGGAGGGATTGGGATAGATGCAAGAATAAGAGGATATTACAGATGAGGGTAGCAAGATGGATTTCAGATTTGCAACATATGCAACAGTCCCTAGTGGTAACTTTACTGTGTGATTCTGGAGTTCAGTGAAATTCATTAGCATTTAGGAACTGTCAGGCTAAGGTATCAGAAAGTTCATCTGCTTAGGTCTATCATCAAGGAATATAAACAATAATGATTAGTATTCTTATTTCATGATAAAGTAAGATAAAGTATAAAATTTATCATTGGCCTTCAACCCTGGCCTTATAATGGTTAAAACAAACTGTGATTAAAACTAAATTAGTACCTTCCTGGTTTATAGACTTTTAGCCTAAATTTCTCTTATTTCAGCTGGGTTGCTGCTCAGAAATTGAACTACTTTTGTACCTTTGGTTACTAGAGGTTGCTTCCAGTCTTGCAGGCTGATCTTTGAGAGCGTTGTGGCTCAGACTTTATAATGCCCAAGGCTTGGGGGAGAGGGATGTATATGTACAAGCATATATACATGTGATATATATAGCTAATGATGCATTCTAGTTATATATTTGTGTACTGCATAATCATTTTTACGCTCCTTTCTTCCAGTTAGGTTCCTAATATTCTAAATTTCAAAGAATATACTTTAGACTTCTCAGGTGACAAACAATCATTCACCCACGTTCCTTTTTGTTTTCTGCACCTGCTTTACTTAACTCATTGCCTCTACCTTGGGAGATCATTCACTCTTTTATCCAAATACTAAGGATTCCCAGTACTGAGAGTTATCAGAAATTAAACTGTAGGATGGAAAATGACCATGAAAATCTTATTTTGGTCTTTTCTTGCTATTTATGTAAATATCTGGGGACCTTGATGATTTAATACTGCTCTCTGCTTAGAATTTCCTTTCCCCCTGCTCCATCTGGTGAATTCCTATCTGTTATCCCGGCAAAGCTCAAAATGTCACTCTCCACAAGGAAGAATTATTTCTTTCCACTTACTTACCATTCCTTCTTCCTGGACTCAAATCTTGATTTCACTACCTATTACAGTATAACCTTGAGCATGTTAATAATCTCTCTAGGCTTCAGTTTTTTTCATCAGCAAAACTGGAATGATAATAGTAAATCCCTTTCAGGATTATAGTGAAGATTAAAGGACTTAATTATAAGGTACTTAGGATAACAATGCTTAGCACTCAGCAAGTGCTTGATAATTAATATTACTTCACATCACTTACTGTATTGACAGTTGTCTCTTTCCTTCATCTTTTCAATGCACTAGGCACTGTTTTAGGTGATGGAGATTAAAGAAATAAAAGATACTGACTTTTGCCTCCACAGGGCCTTAGGTAAAGTGAGAAGACAGCTAAGTCAGTAATTATAAAACTATATAATAATTGGCATTAAAAAGGTAAATTTAGGGTGTTGTGGGAGCTCCTAACCGAAACTGGAGTTGAAGGTTCCTTGCAGGAGATGAAATCAGCCATTCATCTTCCTTCATGGTCTTAACATCCACTTATTGGTGCCAGTTCCCAAATTGTTAATCTATATTCTAGACTTGAGCACTTAAGAATTATCTTTCTACTTATTAGATTGTACTGCTTGTATGTCCCTCAGAATTCATAAATGTAAAATTTCCCCAAACTGAAATCATCTTTTAAGCCCTAAATATTTCTTAAAACTGCCTCCTCCTTTCCATTTATGCTACCTAGCTCTTGTTTCAGGTCCCCATCGTGCTATGCTTAGACCACTGCCCTGAAATCTGCTCTTCACATAGCCACTAGGATTTCTCTAAATGTATATTGAAGTCTTTTTTTCAGCTTAAAACCCTTTGGTGGTCTCTATTTCCTATAGATAAAATCTCCATGATCTAACTCCTGCTTACCTCTACCATCTGGACTTTCCTCTACCATCTGGACTCTGCCCTTTCTTGTTCTGCGTTCTCACCACATAAAGAGCTTTTTGTCTACCCTGCCCCCATGCCATACACACTTACATACCCCACTTTACTGTTACCTTCTTTCTGTTCCTTTACACACACTGGAATAAGATCCCAGTATTTCATCACCTCCCTTTTACCTGGATATCTCTTACTTATTCCTTAAGACTTTGTTCTGCATTTTTTTCTAGGAAGCCTTTCTTGAGCTCTGTGTCTCTAATCATCCTTACAGAATTATGTGTCTTTTCTTTGTGATGATTTCTTTTATGATCACTTTGTTCTTGTACTTACCACATGTTTTCATTGCTAGTGTGATTCTCTTGCAAGATTTTAATTCCTTGATGCCCTGGCTCCCTTATATTCTCTTGAAAACAAAAGACTAGGATAATAATAGGCCCTGAGTAAATATTTGATGGGTAGATGGATGATGAGTATATGTTAATTTAGGCAAGCAGGGATGACTAGCATATGCCAGAGAGAAGGACCATCCAGGTGCAGAGCGCAGGGGAGTAAAAGTACTTAGTTTAGGAGTTCAGAATAAACTGAAGCATGAGGTGTGAGGTTGGGAGTGTCAAAAAGTGAGCCTCAACTGGTGGAGAGGGCCCACAGTGAAAGGTTTTCTTATGCCTTGCTAAGGAATTTAGTTTTTATCCTGAGGAGACTGGAGCTCCATTAAAGGATTTTAAATTGAAGAATGACAGGTAGAGTTACACTAATCCATTAATTCTAAGATGGCTATATTTCTTGCATTTTAACATCTCTGGAATTAATGCATCTTACTATTGATTATGTCTTACAGTTCTCATAAGTGACACTTCTTTCTAATGCTGTTTGTGATAATGGTACATATAACAATTGATGTCATATTATTTCAAAGATATACAGCTTGTTTTAGATAGATATTCTGGCATGGTGTACAGAATGCATTAAGAGCAAGGTAATAGTACTGCTAGAAGGGAGAATAGAGAAACTGAACATAACCCGGAAGAGAAATTTGAGGCAGTAGTGGTGAAGATGCATTCATTTAGTCATTTAGATATTGATTAAGTGCTTTCTAGGATTCAAGCACAGTGCTAAGCATGGGGATATATGCAAGGATCACAAAACAGGTAAGGTTTCCAGATAATTATAAATGGTTAAGTCAAAATGGATTGTAGACCTCAGTGTGAGGACTAAAACCATTAAAAATTGCACTTCCCTGGTGGTGCAGTGGTTAAGAATCCATCTGCCAATGCAGGGGACATGGGTTTGATCCCTGGTCTGGGAGGATCCCACATGACGTGGAGCAGCTAAGCCCATGCGCCACAACTACTGAAGCCACCGCAATGAGAAGCCTGTGTGCTGCAGTAAAGTGTAGCCCCCTCTTGCTGCGACTAGAGAAAGCCTGCACGCAGCCACCAAGACCCAACGCAGCCATAAATAAATAAAGGCAAATCTATCTATCTATATATATACTGTATTATTCCATTTATATAAAATTTTAGAAAATGCAAACTATAGTGATAGGAAGTAGATCAGTGGTTGCCTGGGGACAAGAGTGAGGGAGGGAGAGATGGATTACAGAGGGGCTCAAGGAAACTTTCGAGACTTATGGCCATGTTCACTATCCTGATTGTGGTGATTGTTTCACAGGCATATATGTATGTATGTATGTCAAAACCTACATATATGTATGTCAAAACCATACACTTTATATATGTGCAACTTATTGTATGTCGGTTTTATCTCAACAGAACTGGGGGGAATATTTTTTTAAAGAGTTACAGATGCAACAGAGGACTTAGTCACCCACTGAATGTTGGCAGTAAGGAAATGGAGGAATCAAACCTGATTTCTTGTTTTCTGGTTCGTACAGTGAATGGGTGGTAATGTCTTTCACCAAGAATAAAGTATATCACAGAGTACCAGTTTTTGTTTTGTTTGGTGGGAGGAAGGACACAGACATTCATGGGGAGATGTTCAATAGCAGTTAGATATAAAAAATAATGAGAAGGGTATGATGGTAACAAGATAACTGAAGAGTCAAGATACAAAATCTGAGCAAGAAAAGAGTATCCAGCAAATGAGAGAAGAAATGGTCAGAGCTAAGAAGAAATTCAGGCAAGGGCAATGTCCTAGAAACTAAGGACATTGTCCTTACCTAAATACTGTCCTTGCCTGAAGAGTCAGCAATATTAGATGCTGAAGAAAAGCTGAACAAGATAAGGACTGAAAAATACCCATTGAATTTAGTGGAAAAAAAGTCATTGGTGATCTTGGCAAGAAAACTTTCTGTGAAGTGGTTAGACGATAACCAGATTGCAGAAGGTTGAGGTACAGATAGGAAAGTGTAGACCACTGACTCTTTTCCAAATACTTTATTAGACTTGGAATGGGGGTGGGTGGGTGCATATGTCAGGGGTGGGGTGATTAGGGGGAATACAGAATCGAGGAGTTATTTTGAGTGTACAGTCACTATTAGTATCCACAGGGGATTGGTTCCAGGACCCCTGAGGGCGGATGCTCAAAATCCTAGGATGCTCAAGTCCCTGATATTAAAATGGCATAGTATAGTTGGCCCACGACTTGAGCATCTGTGGATTTTGGTATCCATGTGGGAGGGGGGTGTCCTGGAACCAATCCCCCATGGATGCCGAGGGACAACTATGTATTTATAAATTATACATATATACAGAATTATGTATATATATGTTGAACAATGCCAGTAACTTGCTGGTGTTTAGCAAATAGAATACCTACAGGTTATTAAATTCTAAATGAGTTACAGAGGACTTATTACTCCTCATGCAAATTGTGACCATAAACAGAATATTTAGAAACTGAAGAGAGTATCCCATTTATACTAACTGGGAGAATGTGTTTGTTTTTCTGTTGGAGACAATTGCTAGCTTGGTGTGCATGAAATACAAGCTCTTCTTTCTCCTTGAAGTAAAAGAACATGAAGTAACTTTTCTCTGTTTACATATTTGTTTATAAGAGAGGATCTAAAATAATTTAAAACAAAATTCAGAAGTAACTGTTGATCCACAGCCTATCTCACTGCTACACTCCAGTTCTTCAGAAAGAGAACATTAAAGCATAATTAATTCCTGAAAGGCTTACATCATGTGCGTATGTTCGGGGGGGTCTGATAAAGAAAATAAAATATAATAAAATTATTTGTACTTCTGTCTGTGGTGTAGCTCCAAAATTTCTGCAGTGTTGTTTTTAATTTTGTTTTCTTTCACAAGTGCCTATACAGTCAACCAAATTCAATGAGAATTCAGTTTAGGCTAAAGGTTTGTCGTTTTCAACATATAGTACTTGATAATTTTCAATCATATATTATGTTTTGAGACCTACCTTTTTATTCACATCAGCATCTTCATTTTTCTATTTTTCCATTTGTTTTACATAATAAAGATAATAAAATGACTAAATAATTGCACAAACATTTCAATTGTTACTACTCTACAGAGTAAACTTTGTAACTGGCTCAGTAGTTGGAAACCTTTATATTGAATAATAAAAAGGAAGCCATTATATATAGGCCTGAAACGGCCAAGACATCAAAAGATACCTCGTCTTTTTTGAGTAAGTATTTAGGATGAGCCTAGAATAGAGAATAGAGAGCCTCCTGAGACTGATCAAAACTGTGAGGCATAGCACTGCCATCTGATCCTGTGAAGATGAATGGTAGTTTCACAGGATACCTTGAAAGCATTTGAAGACTTCAACAGTAAACTGTAGGACTTAGAAACAGTGGTGATATGTTGATTTTTTTTAACATTTTTTATTGTGGTAAAATACACAGAACATAAAATTTACCCCTTTAACCATTTTTAGGTGTACAGTTCAATGGCATTAAACACATTCTCATTGTTGTGCAACCATTGCCACCATCCATCTCTAGAACCCTTTCATGTTTCCAAACTGAAAGTGTGTATCCATCCACTCCTCTCCCTTGCCCCACCCCCCTGACCCCTGCCCCTAGCAACTGCCATTCTGTTTTGTGTTTGTATGAATTTGGCTACTCCAGGTACCTTATATAATTGAAATCATACAATATTTGCCCTTTTCTTCTCATCTGGCTTATTTCACTTAGAATAATGTCTTCAAGGTTCATCCGTGTTGTAGCATGTTTCACAATTTCATTCCTTTTTTAAGCTGAACAATATTCCATTGTATATATGTACCATTCGTTTGTCAATGGACATTTGGGTGGTTTTCACCTTTTGGCTATCGTGAATAATGCTGCTATGAATATGGGTATACAGATATCTGCTTGACTCCCTGCTTTCAATTTTTTGGGTTGTATATACCTAGAATTGGAATTGCCAGATCAAATGGTACTTCCATGTTTAATTTTTTGAGAAACAGCGAATACTGTTTTCTACACCACGTGTACCATTTTATATTCCTACCAGGAATACACAAGGATTCCAATTTCTTCACATCCTTGCTAACACTTGTTTGTTTTTTTATTGGAGTATAGTTGCTTTACAATGTTGTGTTAGTTTCTGCTGTACAACGAAGTGAATCAGCTATATATATATACATATATCGCCTCTCTGTTGGACCTCCCTCCCACCCCCTCCACCCATCCCACCCATGTAGGTCCTCACAGAGTACCGAGCTGAGCTCCCTGTGCTATATGTTTGTTTTTATAATAGCCATCCTAATGGGTATAATTGGTCTCTTTTTTTGAGATGAAGTTTGGAACATTGGAAGAGAGCATGGGAAGTGGATTTTAGATTATATATGTTTTTAATATAGTGGCTGATGGGTTTTTTGTGTAACAAAAAGTTTTAAAAATTGTATTTGAAAAATCAGCTGTTGATATAGCAAAAGCAGTGCTCAGAGGAAAATATATAACTGTAAATGCCTGCATTAAAAAAGAAGAAAGATCTCAAATCAATAACCTAACTTTAATCTTAAGGAAATAGGAAAAAAGAAAGCCAAAGCTAGCAATAAAGACCTGGGTGGTGGTGGTGGTTGCCTAATGTTGTGAATATACTAAATGCCACAGAGTTGCACAGTTTTAAATGGTTAAAATGGTAAATTTTATGAGTACTTTACCAGAGTAAAAAGAAAGAGTCAATATAACAAGAAGTCACCTATTTGGCAGACTAGCACTAGATCTAATGACCAGTGATATTAGCCTAATTTAGGGGTTATTGTACCTTATCATATGTGAAAAATTTCCTAGGAAGTTTGAAAAATAAATACAGTAGGTCTCTTTCTTCCTCTCTTCTGATTCATTCTGTCTGAGGAAGGGTCTAGGAATCTCAATATTAAGGAAGCACTTTAGATGATTATGATATAAGTGGCTCCCAACAGCATATTATTGTCAGAAATGCAGTGCTATACTATCATACATGTAACATTCTAGGGTACGAAATATTTTAGGCTCTATACATAAATGTTTTTGCTTTCTGTGCTTTTATGAAGTGAAGCAAACAAAGAAACATGAAAGCCAGATATAAAAGTTAGGTTTTCTTGTGTGCATGTGAGAAAACTGAGTCTAAAAATTCAAAATTATTCTTTATTCCCAAATTTTTAGATAAACTTGCGCCTTAGTAGATGTGGCTGTTTTATCTTGTGACTGTGAGTCTTCCTGACCATAGCAGCATATCCATCACATGGGTTATTGGAATACTGGAATAAATGTTCCAAACCTTCTACTGTATAAATTAAGATAACAGGTTATTTTACATAATTATGCTTTATTTATATGGAACAATATTCTAAGATTCAACATTTATGATTTCTAGGATTTCTAATTAAATTTCAACAGAACCTGAGCTATTTCTGAAAATTGTTGATATGTGGGGAGTTGTGGTTTACTTGAGGCATAGCTTTGAATCATGCAGTTTAAAGCTGCTATGTGTGAACAGCAAACCGTTTAGCTAGAGAATGACCCTAGTTGCAATTTAGCAATTTAATTTAGCATGGCTTTTCTATAGATCTATTTTGATGAGATTAAATCTTCAGACAGTAATATTGTATGCTGCATGATGGATTCCTCTGAGACCTCCAGATCTTATTCATTTCCTTTTGAACTGTAGACCACACTGGAGATGTAGCTAATTAAAGTTGGGTGTACAAGTCAACAAAGTTCATTGTTCTATAGAGGAAATAAGTATTTCATTGTCTTTTTATTTACTTTTTCCAAATACGTTATAACTTTATATATACCACATAGAATTGTCTCAGTTTACAAATGTTTATCTTTATGCGCTCATTCCTTTCTTATCTATATACTCAATAAACACTTATTGAAAAATAATAATATTGTATGCTGCATATGGGGGGACAGTCTGCTTACTAGCAGACTTAATAGACTTAAACACTAATGGACTTAAACACTATTGGACTTAATTTTTTAAGCTCCTATCTTTGAGGAATATTTTGAAGTTTGATTTTTAAAGTTTTCTCTTAACCATATCTAGGCCAGCCAGGCATCCGAGAAGCTATTTCCATGTCCTGTATAACCAATGGGAGTGGTGCAAACAGAAAACCAAGTCACACCAGCTCTGTTTCAATTGCAAGAAAAGAAACTCTTTCATCTGCTGCTAAAAGGTATGCATTTGTAAAAAAAAGCTAACATTGCAAAATTGAATGTGATAACTCAGTCTCCTTTTGAAAAGAATGTGAAATAGAGCTGTATGGAATTCAGGTGAGCATGTCCTTTAAATTCTTTGTCTCTGAATGCAGAGATATCCAGCCTGTACTTGCTGAGTTTACATTCATCACACCTATGGAGTAGTGTGAGGACGCTTTTGGTTCTTACTAAAGACAACAAGCAGTTTCATTTCCTGGTTTGGTTTTGTTTCTTTTTGTTTCTTTTTAATAGGCGTTTGTTGATGCGATAAACATCACTATATTTAATGTAATTATATAAGTGAATTTTCCATGGCAAGTGATACATTTGATATAGCATTTTTAAAGGAGTAGAATCTTCAGCATATATGTATATTAGTGGGAGGTTAAATGCTACAACTTTTATTTTTTAATCATGACTATAAATTGAGGCTTAATTCAAAATGTTATATTACTGTGTTGTGTGTTCGTGTGAGTATGTTAGGGGTGGTGGGCAGGAGGGCAGTGGAAATATTGTAATATAAAATTTCAGTGGACTACATTCTCTATGTTCTTTTCATCAATTAATTAATTCAGTGTATTCCAATAAAATTGCTTACTGGATTTTTCTGCTTTTGTGTAATACCCAGCAAATTATTCCATATAGGGTTTGGAGAGACCATAAGAGATCAGCCACATAATCTTATAGCTGTTTTCTTCAAAGAATGATTGAAGAAAAACTTTCAGTAATAGAATAATATTTAAAATGTGCTGATGGAAAATGGTTGCCTCAATAAACTAATGCCAGTGACTGAATTATTTAACAGTGTGTATTTACAGATGTTAACCAGACATTTGACTACAGGAGTGGTGAAGAAATGACAAGATATTTAGGCCTTTTAAAAATCCCCTGCCAAAATTTATTACCTTTGCTGCAGTTTCAGGAGAAAAGGACAAATTATGGAAATTTTTAATACAATTTTTAATAATAAACTTCCTTGTGTCCAGTAATTGTTTGGATTCAGCCCATTTTTCTTACATAGCTGTAGTTATGTGCAGTGGTATTATGTACAGTAGTGACTCAACAATCTAAAACCAGATAAGTCTGTTAATTTATGATGCAGGGGCTTTGTGTTTTTCTTCTAAATAACCCAGAAGAAAAATCTACTGGGCCCACATAAGACTACTAGCCTAATACTATGCATTTAGGATAGTTTGAAGACCAACAAGAAAGAAGTAATTTCTAACTCAGTTTTAAGTTGCAAAGTTAATCTGATATTTTTGAGGTAGAATTGTATTTCTCAGCACATAATTAAAAAACTGAATATGAGCAAGACGGTCAAAAGTCAGTCTGAGGTCAGAAGTTATCAGAATGTATTAATCAGATTAAGAAATGTTACTGTCAAAATTATATTTTAACATTATTCACTATTATCATGTGATTAAATTGTATGTACTACTTATATTTGTTTAGAATGTTCTTAAACAAACTTCTTTGTAGCTTATGTACCTTATGGTCAAATTTAAAAATGTCCTTTGGTTAAGAAGTGTAGGGACTTCCCTAGTGGTGCAGTGGTTAAGACTCTGCCTTCCCAGTTCAGTTCCCTGGTCAGGGAACTAGATCCCACACGCATGGCGCAACTAAGGGTTCGCATGCCAAAACTAAGGGTTTGCATTCCACAACTAAGGGTTTGCATGCAACAACTAAGGAGCCCGCGAGCCTCAACTCAGGAGCCTGTCAGCCGCAACTAAGACCCGGCGCAACCAAATTAAAAAAAAAAAAAAAGAAGAAGAAATGTAGATAGTTGATGGTTTTATACCTATTCAACCCTGGAATCGTTGATTCCATCTGCTTTGTAATACTGTCATAAGTGTTTGTGCAATATAAGGATTCTTATCCAGTGTGATCAGGAATAGGAGATGCTTCATTAATCAAGAGTCAAAGTGTGGAATCATAAGAATTTATACATATATATCTTAAATATTTTAACCTAAAATATGTTCACATATGTTCATTTGTCAATTTTTTAATGAAAGGCTGAGTCTCCCCCTTCTTTCTAAGTATGCATCTCTGATTAGATTGCTTGTTGACTATCTTGCATAAAATATACCCATAAATCATTTTCTATAATTTTTAGTTTCATCCTTTCAGACAGAGTAAGAAATTTGAAACTTGCAAAACAATATGAATTAGAACCCATCTGTTTCTATGACTTTTTTACATAATCTTTTATAATTGCGTCACCTACACAATTTAACAGCAGTTTTTTTAGTAACTCATTTTTATGGAGTCTTTCCAAAGCATTCAGCTTAGTTTACGTAGAAATTATCATTCTCTTTCCTATGTACATTTTGTCAGTTTTCTTTGTATTTTATTAACTTAATCATTAAAATAACAAGTACAGCTGGTATAAACAGGTTCGGGGGAGAAAACACAGTTGACTCTTGGTAAGTGTGAAACTCAACTGGTGGAAGCAGAAGTATACAGAAGAAACAGGAGTTAGAGAATAACCTACAAAACATGAACATTTAGTGTTCCTTGGGCATCAGTATGCTTTACAGAGGTAAAGTGTCACTAATGCTCTGATTTGGGTAAATTGAAGTCAGTTAAGAGAGCTTCTACTGTCCTTCCAGATTTGCCAAGATGGCAAAATGCATTAGAAGCCAATTTGGTCCAAAGGGGCAATCTTCCTAGGATATGTTGCCTTAGAATTATAATAAATTCTTTGCTGAAGATTTTAATCTTTACTGAAGATTTTTTTTAAAGAAATATTTTCATTATTGAATGAAAGCAGTATAAATTGTATTAGCTGTATGATATAGGATTTTGAATTATATAATAGTAACTTTTTCCATCGTTTGATATATCTTTTTTATTTGTTTAAATATATGTTGTTCCATGTTATACTTTATTTTACAGTGGTACAGAAAAAAAGAAAGAAAAACCACAAGGACAGAGAGAAAAAAAAGAGGAATCTCACTCTAATGATCAAAGTCCACAAATTCGAGCATCACCTTCTCCCCAGCCCTCTTCACAGCCTCTCCAAATACACAGACAAACTCAAGAAAGCAAGAATTCTACTCCCACCAAAAGGTTTTAACTGACCCCAAGTACAGAGCTAGGGAATGGTTGTAACGATACCTAAATTCTGTGACTTGAGAAAAAAATTGGCTATCCATGGTTTCCAAGAGAAAAGCCTGATGGCTTTTTTTCCCCTACATCTTTGTTGCTATAATCTGTATTTTAACACATTGGAGAATGAAAATTTGAGGTTATATTTATCAGTTAAAACTGGAGGAAAAAAATTAAGTTATAAACAATTTGATGAAAGGAAGGCAAAAGTAACCTACTCTAAAACCAAAACAACATTTTTATAGTAAAATTATAGAATATTTTAAAATTTATATATAACTGTGCATAAATTTATAGCCATGGATAGAAAATTGCCGTATGTTGTTATACTCACCATATTTTGGCATCATTACAACCTTCAGCTTGCAAGGGCCCTTCTCAACAAATGGCTCTTCATTGTGACTGCATCTCAGTTTCAGTTTTGGGTTTTGGGAGGATAAGTTCTTGCTTGAGTAGAGAATTGAATTCATTTCACCTAATCTTTTCTATGCTAAAGGCTTGCTTGAGGGCTTCTCTCTGTGTCTATAATAATTAATATTTTAAAGTTATGAGAAGGGGAGAAGGGAGAAACATTCTAACAATGTGTGTGAGCCTAAATTGGGGATCTAAACCTGCATGCTGGGAGTTCAACACTACAGCTGCCTTGTAATCAAATATTTAGACCAACTTAATGAAATTTGCCTGCTTTAGGGATGTTGATTCAAGCTTTATGATTAGGTATAGATGTATTTTATCATCATACTTCCTCTTGGAAATCTTAGGAAAATATAAACCATTCCCAGAACTGGCTAGGATTTTAATAAAAATAAATGACATCCATTCCTAAAAGATTTATAATATATTTTTATTTGATTAGCTTAGTATTTTGCCTCAAATCTCTAATGGAAATTTGGGAAAACACAACACCCTTCACTTGATTGATGCATGTTTTTAACATTTTAAAAATGCTTTGTGTGTCTCGTGCAGATTCTTATGCTATCTAAATGGTTTGTAATTCTTTTGCCTGGTCTGATGTGGAGTTTTTCTTGGATATAGCTTATTAATGTTTTGCAACTTTGGATTGTATGTGGTGATTTTATAATCAATCTCTTTAAGGTTCTGATTTGACTTGGCATCTTCTTTGTCCCAGATCTTTTTTTCAGCTTTTTAAGGTCTCTTGGAAATGTGCTTGCCATTCTGAATTGCTCTTTGGATATACTACTACAAGAAGTATTGAAGGCTGGATGAGTTGTAGGACAGTTAGCAGTGCAGCCAAAAAATCATTTATAAGTTAAAAAATTTCAGTTATGAATATGTGGAAGCAGTTTTGATAATACAACATTCTTGTGTTAAATTGTTTTTACTTCATGGATAAAATTGACTCTAAAAGATATAAACAAGAGTTTTACTTTTAGTCCCACAATTATTTAGAAATTGTCATTTGTACCATGTATAATTTAATTCCATGAGGACATAAAAAATGAAAATAGCAGCCTTGTAATGATTTTGAATAGGTTTTTTCACAAATTCACGCAATTTCATAAATTCTGAGAGATAGTAATTATTTATATTTAAGCAAATGGGTTTTTTTTTTTTAGATCAAGTAATATTTGTTCTAGTGAATCTTCTGAATAATAGTGAAAATTAAAAAACAGACTTGGTAATTGCCTTGTTTAACTCCTTGACTCATCCAGGCACAGAAACTTTCAACTAATCCTTCCTTCTCTTTTCTGGATTAGCTTTAAGAAAATGTTAATTACTGCTTTTATGTTCTAGTCAAACTGTCAATTGCTACTCTTAGAATTTTTTTCTAAGAAACTAATATGTTTCTTCCAGCATAAAACGACCACCAACAGCTGAAAAGTCGCATAATTCATGGGAAAATTCAGACGATAGCCGTAATAAATTGCTGAGGGCAGTTTCAACATCAAAATTAATATCAAAAGTTATAAAAAATGCAGACAAGTAAGTATTATACTTTAAGTTATATCTGAAAATTATTAATTCTTTGACTATCACATTTGCATGTACAATTATATACCACGTTTAAATCATTTCTAAAAATCTGTATTGATATCTTTTTTTCTTTGAAGTGCATTTTTCCTTTTGTGTCTTTAGAAAAGGCTGTCTTCCTGTTAATACTTCTGAACTCATAATAAATTTCAATAATCTCATAAAATTTGAGTATTTTTCATAAATTCTTTCTATGCTTTTGTTGTTTAAGTGATCCTAATGGAATATTCCTTCTTTTATGAAACAGTATATTAGTAGTTTAGACCAGTGAGAAACTTTAACGAATACTGGTGCCTGAATTTCATGTCTGGAGATTTATCTGGGGTGTGGCCTAGACATTGAATCTTTTGCAATTTCTTCAGGTGATTATAATAGCCAAATAAAATTATAAAATAAATGTCTTTGAATTCCTTTTGTAGGCATAAAGATGTCATCATCAACCAAGGTAAGTTAAAAATCCTTTTTTAAAAATGTTTATCTTTTCTACATCAGTTAAATTTTTTCTTTTGATAAGAATATTGACTTACTTTCATTCAGTGTACTTTATTTATTAGCTCACAGTGATAAAAAAGAAGTGTGTTGTTATAGTCATTTAAGAAACTATCTAATTTTTATTGTAAGATATGTCATTTTTGTCTCAACCAGCAAAAATGTCAACCCGTGAAAAAAACAGCCAAGGTAAGAATAAGCTACACAGTTGGTCGCCTTCTTAGTTAATTTCTTCCTGGATCTCTTATTTGGCTTTTCATTTTTTACACTACCTGACTTTCCTCTTAATAAAGGAAATATAGTAATTTGAACTAGTGAATCCAACCACTTTTCTATTTCTCTGAGCTCTGAAGTTTTAAGGTCAACAGTAGGAATAAAGATATCATTACAAAGAGGTATAATACCAAGGGGAATTTCCCCCTTTTTAAAAAAAATAAAAGTTGTACTTAGAAAAGCCATTTAAAAGATTGATAAATTTTAACTCGATTTCCTGTCTTGCCAACTTCATTGCAAATAATCACTCATTTCTTGAAGCTAAGACTTAAAATATAATAAGTCTAGCAAATCCATTTCCTCTTAAATTTTTCTTTTATATTAATTGTAATTTCTGGCTACTTGCTGTTGTTGGCTTGTTCTGACCCAAAAAAGGAAAGAAGACTTTCTGTAAATGTGTACTTAATTTAATTGCAAAGTAGGTAAGATTTATACATCAGTTTTACATTCTCCTTCAATTGCCTGCAAATTTAATTGAAGCATGCTGTTCTAAATAAAAGCATGTCCTTCCCGTGCATGCTTTTTACAGCTCATTTCTATGTGTCATAGTTATCTTTATTTTCTGGGTTATTTATTATATTAACCATATACAATGTGGTTAAAATTTTTGTTAGAGATTTAACTTGATTTCTGTAGATTTTCACTTTTGATTCTGATAAGAAGAGTATTTGCAATCTTCTTTGGATCATTTGTTTTTACGTAGAAATTCTAAATGAAGCTGATTATTGCTGCTGTTCTCCTTCAGTTAGGTCTTACTCCCTCTTTTATAATTTATAGTTAAGTATAGATTAAGTAATAGTTGAAATACCTTAAGGACAAATGAAATTTTATTTACAAAGACAATTCTTATTATGTGTCAAAACATTTTAAAAAGAGAGAGATAGTGATATATAGTGGCAAGAGCAGTGAATGGAGAGTCTCTGTTTAGTGTTTGGCTCTACCGTATAACAACCTTGTGACCCAGGCAAAATGGCAACATCTCTGGGTAGTTTTCTAACCTGAGAATATAACTATAAAGCTTACTTCACAGGACTGCTGAAGGATGAAATAATATGTATGAAAGTACTTTAAAAACAGAAAACACTGTACCTATAAAAAGGTGCTCCTATTATTACATGTTTTGCCAAAGAGCTTACATTTTATAAAAATCCTTAGAGGGTAAATGAGAAAGGGCTATCTTTCTCTTTGTCGTGCTGTGGTATGTCCTTTGGAAGGAAAAGGGATCTAACTTATGATTAGTATGTAAGTGAGTGCTCTGTGTTGGTGACAATTTTCAAAACCATTCAAATAGGCAGGTAAGTAAATGTATTTAAAAGGGAAGGGTTTTGCTAGAGAAGCATCACTAAAGTGGGGAAGAAGGATGAAATGAAAAACTGGAAAAGCCAGTTCAATTCTGGTACAAGAATTGTTAGCTGAAGAAGATTGTTCCAGATGTTGGAATTTTAAAATTGTTGCTTGCAAATGTTGCTTGCATTAAGCCATATTTTTGGAATTTGAGCCTGTTCCTTTGCCATTTTAATCAGCTATATTTATCATTAGAGTGTATCTTGAAGGAAAACTCTTGTGCCTCAGCCTGTTATATAATTCAGGCCTGCCTGTGAGGCAGAGCCTATGGAAAGAAGTAGATGGATTCTAGATGGTTTAGGAGATTACAGGTAGGGTATGAGAGATAAGGAACGGAGGGAATCTATGAAGGCTAACTTGAAAGTAGATAAGAGGCATCTACTAAAATAAGGAACATTTGAGGAGGAGTAGATGTGTAGAAAAGAATAGTTTGGTTTTGGACAGTTACACTTGAGTTGTTTATAAATCTTAATTTACTCGTAGAGGTGTGTAACAAACAACATAGTGTAGATGTTTAAACATGTGTAATTGAAGTCAAGACTGGTTTCACCATTTACTTAGCTTGTGACCATAAGCAGGTTAATTCACCTTAAGTCTTTGTTTTCTCATCTGTAATTGAGACAATAATAAACCCTCAAAGGGTTATTATAAAAATTAAAGATAATAAAGTGTTTAAACATAGTACCTGGCACATAGCACCAAATAAATTTTAGTTATTAATATAAGTGTGACAGTACTCAACCTTGTACTCAAATATATGGAGTTAAGATGAAAAGATGACCGTTAAATAGATGATCTTCACTTGATGTAAATTGTGTATAAATTTAAGTTTGGTATTCATTTTGCATAACATATTTCACAGCACATTTTCTTATACTTTAGATATTAATCTAAAATATGTCATTTAAAAAATATCTGTCATTTTTGGACAGTCTTTTTAGAATGTGATTTATTCTTTAGCTCTTTTTTTTTGACAGTGACAAGTGTGACTTGCTGTAAGTCATCTGCTTTGTTTTGGGAACAAGGCGATTTATATTTGGTACATATAAGTGAGTGGTAGCAGAGAAAACTTCACTTGAAATGACTGTGTCCTTCAGACACAGCAGAGTAAAAGAGCATAAATCTGCATATTCTGATCAGCACTTAGACAGAAGGAAGTAAACCATGGTTGAAAGCAGTGGGAGGTGAAATGAGATGTACACAGGGCAATCTCCGAGGCTAGATGTGGGGGGAAGGACATGTTACACCATGTCCTATAAAAAGAGGCTCTTACTGAATTAGATCCTTATCTACACTCAGATCCTTGAAACTTAAGCCCCTTTTCATTACTCTTCTCCCTAATTCTGTTGGATCCTCTCCCATCACAAGAGAAATAATATACTAGGTAAATTTTGTAATGAAATGAGTACAGCTCATAAGCTCATCTTATAATCACTATCTAGTATATTACATTTTTAAAATATGGAAAATAAGTGTCACATGTCCTCATTTCCAGAGCAGAACCTGAATGTCTTCAAATTATTGCATGTTAACTGTCCTTTTCAGGCTTGAGTAATCCTAAATCAATTTTCTCTTGTCACATCTTAAACTCTTTTAATTGTCTGGTCATGTTGAGAACCTGAATGATTCAGGTTCCTACTGGAGAGAAATCTGCTTAATTGAGGAAAAGAACTCCTCAGTCACCAAATCACACTTTTACTTCCTCTTATAGAGCTGCCTCACTGTTCTATGATTAAATTCATTCTTGCTTAACTACCAAACCAGTGCAGTAGTAGCTTAACTACAGGTGTATTTAGATTGAACTATTACTGTAACATCTTAGAAAATTGAGAGGTGACTAATTCTTACTAGCTGCCTAGCTATCTGTCCAAAATGGCTTCAGATGAAAAATACTTTAAAAGTCATTTTGAAATACATACTGTCTAAAATCCTTCAGTAGTTTGTTTTAGCCAAACAGTCATTCAAATAATCTAAAAATATACAATATAAACTCATTTACAAAAGTGGAGAAAGAAAAAAAACTGAATAATCTTGTCATTTTAACGACTATTACAGTTCTGATGTGTTTCTTTATTGTTTCTTTATCAGATACACATTTTTAAAATTTTAAAGATTCATTCAACAAGTATTTATTGAGTGTATTTTGTCAGGACCTGTCCCAGAAACTTGGGGATATAGCAGTTACATTGTCTGATCTCTGTGGAACTTATATTCTACCTATAAGAAACAGACAGTAAATACTTAATATGTCAGTAGGTAATACATATTGGGAAAGAATAAGGAGAGTAGACAATTGCTATTTTACATAGAGTGGTTAGGGGAGACATCTCTGATAAAGTGATAAAGTGACATTTGAGCCACCTGAATGACGTGAGTGAACAATTTGTGTATCTGGAGAAAAGAATTTCATGAACAGAGAAAACTGGAAGTACAAAAGCCCTGAGGCAAGAGCTTTCTTGCTGTGTTAGGAGCAGCAAGAAGGTCCTTGATCGTAGTGTGCACACAATTTTGTATTTGTTAACCATTACATTTATAAAATATGGATTCATTCTAAGCAACAGAAGAGTCATTAGACACCTCACTTAGGAAAGAGAAGCAAAGCTGTTTAGTGGAAAGAGCATAATAATAATAATAAGCATGAGACCTAGTTAGGGGTGAATCACAGAAGTTTAAAGAATCAGAATCCTACAATGACTAAAATTATGAGTGTTGGTTGGGGAGAAACTAAAAATTTCATTTGCCAAAGGAAGTTATGAAAAAAAAATAGAACATCCTTCATCTGATAATAAATTTTTCCCTATGACTCTTGAGACCTTGGACCTCAGTTTTCTTACATATAGTTAGGCTTAGATTAGACGTTGCCGAGAGTCTCTTTAATAACTTTTTAAAAGCTCTTTCCTGCAGCAAATAGAAAATGGAAGGCAGCCCCCATACCTTCACTAACTCATGTTTAATCTACCTTTAACGAATTTGAATACAGGGGCTTTTGTTCAGTGCCTTGTATTATTTTCTGACCTGTTGGCTCCAGGCATGTTCTGTCCTAAAACCTGATCACATCTGTGTAAACTGAGCATTGTATCTGAAAGAATAACTAAAATTTACCTGTAAGAATATAGGATAGCAGTCCTACTGACACTGTCTGTATATTGTGTTACCTACTGAGAGGAAGTATATTGTCCCCTGCTGAGGGGGTGTACAGTTTGAAACAAACCAAAGAAGTCAAAAGCCCTTAATTGTGCTACAGATAGAATCTTTCCTTGCTGTTTCTGAGATGATATCCAAAACTTTGCAGTTCCAGAATTTAGAAAGAAGGGTGCTAGCTTTAAGTCTATTTTAAATGTGAATAAGCAGGAAGGGCAGGAAACCAAATATTGCACCTCCAAAAAAATACACTCACTTCTAAAATTTACCTATTGGCATATGTTAAATAGGATATATAATCATTACTTGGATCCCTAGGTCTGGGCTTTGTCCAAGTATTGCCTGTATTTAAAAGGAGACCAAAAAGGGGGAACCTCTTCTCTGTTGGAGATTTTTTTAAGCAGAGATCTTGTATCTGTTGGTGACAGTCTTATAGATTAAAATGTATTTAAAGGCTGTCCAATTTTTTTAGTATAAATTATCCCAACTTCTAAGAATATGTGTTCTTGACATCCTCTTTCCTTATTTTCAGCTGAGAAAAAAGTCCCAAGTGCCCCCTTTGAACATGGAGAATATGACTTTTCATGAGAGTATCCTAGTCTTGTGCATATTTATTTTATTCCAGTTGAAGACTTTTCACCCATACTGAACTTTTCACAACTGTAGGCATACGTTTTTTTAAAAAAAATCTAAACTAGAAAATGTAATTAACTAGAAAATCTCCATTCCTTAAGCATGCCAGTTAACGGAGCTAGTATAGTTAGAAATCCGTTCTGTCCAGAAACCGCAATTAGACTCCACAATGTGTTGCTCACTGTATCAACTGTTTACTGTTTTCCTGAAGCACTTTGAAAAGAATTCTGAAACTTGTGATTAGTGTAGCAGAAAAGAGGTACAAATGATCAGTGACGTATACAAAACTGCAAGAAAAGGCATAGTAAATCACATGTCACATTCCTGAGCTATACTCATAGTTGATTCTCCAAGGAACAATTTCACCAAAAATATTCTATTGATTATTTCCTTAAATAATGCTTTTTAAACTTTTTAAAGATTAAATATTTTCATCTTTCTAAAAATACATGCAAATAATATTTCAAGCACCCATATACTGACCACCCAGATTTATTAGATCTTTACATTTTGCTTTATTTGACTCAGGCTTTTGGGGTTTGGGGGTTTTTTTAATTAACTTTTTTTTTTTTTTTGGCCACGCCATGCGGCATGTGAGATCTTAGCTCCCCGACCAGGGATCGAACCCATGCTCCCTGCATTGGGAGCATGGAGTCTTAACCACTGGACTGCCAGGGAAGTCCCTATTTTTTTTTTTTAAAGAAATAAAACATTAAAGATGAAATCTCTCAATACTCTTTAATACTCTTTAGAATTTCATATATAAGTTTTTATTGTTCCCCTTGGGCCTCTTGATTTTCTTTCTGCTATAGTTAATTGAGAAAGAGAGGGATAAATATTTTGATATCTGAAGTTTCTTTTTTTAATTTCTTATTTTTAAAAAATTAAATCCAACTTGGTGTATTCAGATAAAATGAATGATTTTTTTCATTTAGTGTTTAAGATAACTTTTCCTGGGGATATAAATGAGTGATTTGAGGGACTTTGTAAAGTACAACCATGTTTTGCTTAGTTCAGAAATGTTTTCAGCAGTATAGCAAATCTTTCAGAAGTTTTATGTGCCTTATATTGTTGGAATAGACGTATTTCCCATCTTTTACCAAAGAAAGCCTTTTTCACGCAGTAAAAATAATTAAAATTCTTACGCAAGGTCCCATGTCTGATACTTGCAAGTAATTTTATAACAATCACAGTTGTAAAAAAAAAAGCCCAAAAAGCAAAACAGCAAAGAAAAATCTGATTAAAGGAGGTTTAGATTCAAGAAAGTTACTTAACTGCAAAATTACTTAACTGCAAATTGGCTTGTTACTGTAATTAGATAAGTGTTGACCAGCAGATACATAAGACTTGGTTATGTCTGTCTTCTAAGCTCCTAAGAGGCTAGGTTAACACATTTTACATCTTCATTGTATACCCTCACCCAACCCCCATGTAATTAAGAATTCAATAAAATTTACCAGCTAGTAGAACTCTACCTATAGAACAATGAAAATTAAGGTAGCATTTTAGTATTTGGTCAGATTTTTCAGAACTGTGTTCTTGTCCCAGCCAGTAAAACTAACTACATAATATTTGGCAAGCACAATTAGGAATTTTTTAAATGAGCACAATAAGATTAGATTATATATCCTTCTAAATTCATGACTCCCCTTTTTATTTTGGAGTCTACATTTATGATCTATTTTTACAGCTAGACATTTGAAAGGGGGTGAAATTGAGACTTTATTATAGCACAAATCAATTTCCTTGTTCAAAATTCAAAGATCCTTACAGATTACATTGTTTCATTGGAATTTTTAAAATTATTACTCGAGTGTAACTGGATCATTAACTGGGACTTGAAATACTTTGTTTAAAAATAAATGAGTTTCAAGAAAAGATTTTAGCTTTCCTTAAATGGTCTTTGTCACTTTCTACCGTAAAATTGTGGACAGTATTTCTAGCATCTTGTTTACCAGCCTGTTCTGTAGCTCTGTGGTTTTGGGGAATGGAACTGGTAGTATCAGAGAAAAAGCTCAAATTAAGTAAAGATTCTTAAATTTTCTGTTTGTTTGCTGGAATTAGGTAGCATCTCACAGCTAGCTACATTTTAGTTAAATATAAAATTCAAATTCAGTTGTGGGGGGAGCTCTTTAGTTCTAAAGATCGTAAAATATAAAAATGAATTCCTAAAGTGAAAACTTTAGGAGAAAGATGCTTTAAATTGTAAGCATTCTAGAAGTTCAGAAGGCTTTCTACAAAGCAATACCCAGTACATAAACAAGTACAAGTCATAGTCCAGACCCTTGAAGCTCTGCTGTTGCCTTTGAAAGGCTTTTTTTTTTTTAAATCTCTAGGTGCAGAAATCGAGCAAGCTATTTAAAAGGAAAAAAAAGCACAGGAGGAACCAATCTTGGAGCAGAGTATGCCCAGTACTAATTTTCTTCTACACTCTCCTTGAATTTTTCCTTTTGCTTTGTTATAATCTGTGAAAGATTAATAAATTTTGATAAGCATCTTTTAAACATATAATGTTAATAACCAGTTATTTATATCAGTATGAATTATTTCAGCAATACTGCTTTTCTCAGAACACCTGAAAATAACTATGCCAAAAAGTTTGGATTAGGG
The DNA here is from genome assembly GCF_964374135.1 of Grampus griseus. Classification (NCBI taxonomy): domain Eukaryota; kingdom Metazoa; phylum Chordata; class Mammalia; order Artiodactyla; family Delphinidae; genus Grampus; species Grampus griseus. Next base: position 33,765,447 of record NC_139009.1, read on the forward strand.
AATATAATGATCATTTTGCAATTTGAAGCACTTTGGAGGATAGGACAGCCCAGGGGAGGTGCTAAAGTAGAAGCACATGAGGAGGCTGAAGGGGAAGGACTAAGAGGTGTGCAAGAAGGACATGGAAATACAGTATTTCAAATTTTTGCCTAGCATTCACTCTTCCTAAAGATAATAGAGCAGAAACATCTTCCTCTTCTGTTGTACTCTCTGATTTCCTGTTGTTGGGATCCAGAGCTCAAGCTAATACTATTTGGATTATAAGGAAGCTGTACTGTCAGGTAATTGGACTTATGTGGACGAGCCTAAAGATATCACCACTGTCTGAACAGTACTGTCCAATAGAAATATAATGTATAACACATATAATTTTAAATATTCTAGTAGCAACATTTTAAAAATAGAAAGACACAGGTAAGATTAAGTTTAGTATATTTAATGCAGTATATCCAGAATATCATTTCAATGTGTGATCAATATAAACAAACATTAATGAGATGTTTTACTTTTTTTTTCATACTAAATCTTCAAAATCTGTTGTGTATTTTACACTTACAGCATGTCTCAGTTCACACTAGCTGCCTTCTAAGTGTTCTACCAGTGGCTATCATTTTGGATAGTGCAGATCTAGAACATAGTTTAGAATGAAAATATTTCCCAACAGAACACAGTCTAGGAACTCATTTGACCTCTCTGAGCCTTGGTTTCCCCTTCTGTAAAAGTAGCCGTTTGAACTAGGTAAGCTCTAAGATTTCTTCCAGTTCCAGCATTATATATGTCTAGAGAAATGAACTAATAAAATTTATGGTATTTATGGTATCAACAATATCCCCCAGAATTTTCCTTCCTTCCTTCCTTCCTTCCTTCCTTCCTTCCTTCCTTCCTTCCTTCCTTCCTTCCTTCCTTCCTTCCTTCCTTCCTTCCTTCCTTCCTTCCTTCCTTCCTTCCTTCCTTCCTTCCTTCCTTCCTTCCTTCCTTCCTTCCTTCCTTCCTTTCTCCCTCCCTCCCTTCCTCCCTCCCTCCCTCCCTCCCTCCCTCCCTCACTCCCTCTCTCCCTCTCTCCCTCCTCCCTCTCTCCCTCTCTCCCTCTCTCCCTCTCTCCCTCTCGCTCTCTCGCTCTCTCTCTCGCTGTCTCGCTTTCTCGCTTTCTCGCTTTCTACACCATGCAGCTTGCGGGATCTTAGCTCCCCGACCAGGGATTGAACCTGGGCCCCAGCAATGAAAGCACCAAGTCCTAACCACTGGACCGCCAGGGAATTCCCTGAATTTCTTCTTTTATAATTAAGCATTGATCAGATTCAATTAAGAATATTTTATTTGAGCATAAGCTAGTAAGTGGTAGAGCTGAGATTCAAACAAGGTCTGCGTTTATCACAAAGCTTGTGTTCTCTCCACTATACTGTATAGCCTCCCTCTCAGTCCCAGGAATTTTCACAATGTCAAAATAGGAGATAAAATGTTGAGATTCATTACATTTCAAGAAGCAGCAGCTTCACTATTGAATACAGATAGCCCTATAGTGTGTTTACTAATTATTATGAGATAATTTAATCATTTCTTTCTCATTACTTTTCTGGACCACCAGACTTTATTAATGTATTAATTAGTGTTACTGATCTCATACTCTTCTTTGACCAGTCCCATGGCCCATCTCTTCCCCTTGACTTTCATGCTGGTATACAGTGAAGACAGCCAGAAAGTAGCATTTGGGTAAAACAAATTGTTAAGTCGTTCGACTATAAGATCAATAAGCCTGACAGCCTCAAAAAATGGTTTGCAGTGAGAATTTGACTCAACAGTGATTGAGGAGGAAAGAGGTTCTTCTTCATCTATATATTTTACCTAATTCCCAAGGTAAAGACTCTTCTTAGGTTGCAAACTAGTGAGCTACATGCAGGCCAAAGGTGTGTTTTCACATGGTATTCTCCCTTTTTTGGCAAGGGAGTAAACGTTTAAAAATTGGGAGATTTCACAATAAAGTATAGATTTTCTGTTTCTCTTGAAAAATGAGAAGATCTAGCAGCACTGGGCTCACATCTTTCCTGAGAATGATTAACTGCTGCCTTCCTGAGATGGGGCCTGGTGTATGCCAGTGCCCGAACCCCAACCAGTCATCCTGTATTCTCCCACTGCTCTCATTTTGCATTTCCTGCCTGGGCCTGTAGATATTTGAACTTGTGACCCATGTATTATAGTGTACCTGATAGAACCCTCAGAATTCTAACTTATTTGCTGCACTTGCTGTTCTGTGGACAGTCACTTTAAAGCTTATGAAGAGAGATTACCGTGTGTTAAATCATGTATTACAAGCAATTCCTAGACAGTGTTTAGAATGGTCATAAATCGTTCACAAAGGGAAGGGAATAAATATTTGTCAAAGACCTTACACTTTACAGTGTGATATTTACTCAGTCATAATTCTGAATGGTAAGTAGTATTATCATTTTATTTATTAGGAAAATGAGGCCAAAGTCACATGGCTAGGAAGGGGTAAAGCTGGGATTCAGATCCCAATCAGTCTTTTTCTCCAAAGCTCCTGCTCTTGCCACTGTAATGTGTTGCCTCCCTCTCAGTCTCAGGAATTGTTCCCAGTGTCTAGATTATATTCTCTGCGTCCAGCATGCATACTGCCACTTTATCGGCAGGAAAAGCATTTTCATCCTAACATGCATTGCCATTTTTATATTAGAAAAGTTCACAGGCGCTAGATGCATAGTTCCTTTGCTTATAGTTAGTTGCTTGTGCTGCTTGACAGTTGCTAAAGGGATCAGTGCAGTATTCTGAGCTGTCTCTATTAGCAAAGGAGAGGGCTTTTTTTTTTCTTTGATGCTATCCCTAACCCAGTCCCTTTGCTGGACATATAATCTCTTCTAACTGGCAATAGAAGCATCTATTAAATATTTTATTTTTTTCCATTCAGAAAGCATTTATGCTATACACCTCTGATCAATGATCTTGGAAGAAATTCCAAAGGACAGGATATTTCCCTTTAAGAATTCATATTCTGGGGCTTCCCTGGTGGCGCAGTGGTTGAGAGTCCACCTGCCAATGCAGGGGACACGGGTTCGGGACACGGGTTCGGTCCCCGGTCCGGGAGGATCCCACATGCCGTGGAGCGGCTAGGCCCGTGAGCCATGGCCGCTGAGCCTGCGCGTCCGGAGCCTGTGCTCCGCAACGGGAGAGGCCACAACAGTGAGAGGCCCGCATACCGCAAAAAAAAAAAAGAATTCATATTCTTTAAAAAAAAAACAACAACTAGAGGGAAAAGTAGGTAATAAATTGACACCTATAAGAAAGTGAACTATACAAAAAATGACAAGGAGATACAGATAAAGATGATTGCTGAAGGGAAATAGTTACAGCTGATAACTAAATCATTTAGTTATCATCAAAGTCCAGCTATGCTACAACTCATCAGGAAGCAGAGCCCACTCTTAGATTCAGAAGTAATAGAGACATACATCATGTGGTATTAAAACTATGGCGTGGGAGGTCTTAGCCTGTTCTTAGATCAAACCCTGAGGCCGAACACACTATGAGTAATAATAATAAAAATAATGCGAACTTCTAACCCATAACAAGCAGAGTTTTAAAATCTGACTCTGAAGAAATATTTACAGACATTCAGCAAATAATTTCTTTCCTTCTTCCATGGTTTGCATTACATAAGCTATTGGATTATCTACTCTTCTCCTTAGTAGCTTAGGTCATTATTAGAGGTCCTAAGGTTGTATCAGCCTCTGGTTGATGATCACATTTTCAGTCTGTTTTTAACATGATTTTCACATAACAGACAAGTTAGCAAGTTCTAGACATTGCCTATGCCTTTGTACTCGGTCCCTTATTTTCTCCCTCCTGCTTAGGTTCTTTTGTAAACATTTCACGACCACCATCAACATCTATTAAACCTGTCTGTATGTAGGTTGGGATGCTGCGACCAGGGATCCCAACACAGTCTCATACACAGTCTCATTTTTTCACTTAAGTATTGTTTTGTTTTTAAGACATAAAACAGTCTCATCTGTTCACTTAAGTGTTGTTTTCATTTGTAAAAGGTGTACAATAAATATTGATTTGATTCTGGAGTTGTCTTTTTAACATTTTTAGTTTTAGACTGTTGCACATCTTAAAAACAGCTATTGGTTTATATAAATAAAAGATGTTTTTGCTGCTAACTCGAAAACTGTTTCCTAGCACTGTCTTTAAAATGTTAGTGTATTATAGTTTAATTGCTTAGACTCAAGGCTGATTGTAGGCATGATTGTGAAGTAGGGGACCGTGGTCCTCTTTCCATCCAGCTCTGGTCACTGCCCTATGTAGCAGAGCGCTTAGTCTCTCTCCCCTTCCTGACTTATGAGGGTGTCTGACTTCACTCCTCATGGTGTATTCTGAGGCCATGTTTTGTATGCCGTTAAATGTCAGTAGGTTGATCAGGTAGTGTGGTGGACATGGTTGTTTTCTACTCTGACAATCTTTTTTCAATTGTCAGAGAAACTGCCATCACAAAATTATTTTCTTTTCATTTCTGTACCTCAACTTTCCTGGCCGTCTTGTTGAAATGTGTCAACTCATAGATAAATTATATTTTAATTATGAAAATAGTTATTCTTACTTAAGGAAATGACCAATGGTTTTTTTCCTACAGTGTTTTGGACTAGGTCTTTATACAAAAGCAATCATGTATAATGAGACTAGAACTCTGAAGTAGCTATTTTTTATCTGTTTTTGTTGTATCACATTAATAATACGCTTTTCTATGAATATTCAGCAAATACATCTGTCTTAATTTTTTTCTTGTGTCTTAACAGAAGGAGAATATATTAAAATGTTTATGCGAGGTCGACCAATTACAATGTTCATTCCTTCTGATGTTGACAACTATGATGACATCAGAACAGAGCTGCCTCCTGAGAAGCTCAAACTGGAGTGGGTGTATCCTTTTCTATTGTGACAGCAAATTTGTTTGCTTTGTCTTTAGTTTAAGAAAATTTAGTTTACTTGACCTCTATCAAAATTGTCTTTATGCCAAAAAAAGTAAATGTAATAAACATAGCAACCACTTGAGAAAGTAAAGAGATGTCATCTCTAATCCTTTCACATATTACATGTATTTTGCTATTAGCAATTTAAAACTACCAAAATTAATATTTTCAGATAAGGTAAGCAATATCCTACGAACATCGAGGCAGGTGCTTGTGGTGTGGTAGAAGAGGCATCAGATTAGAATTGGAAGGCTAGTGTTTGAGCCTTGGCTCTGCCACTTATCCCTAATGAACCTTACTTCCTTCACTTACAAAAAGATGTTAATAATCCCTATCTCACAGGTCCATTGTAAGAATTAAGTAAGAAAACATCAGTTAAGCATTTTGTAAGCTGTGAAATAATGTGAATTATTTTATTAAGAGCTCAAATTAGCAAGGTGGATTCTAATTTGAGAATTAACTTCTTCACCGCCAGGCTTTTTAAAAAAATGAGTATATAAAACAAAGTGCTCCTTATTTCACTTAGAAAGTCTCATTTCTCTTAGACCCTCTAAGAAACTCTCAGTGAAGCAGAAGGAGCTAATAGTTTGAACTCTGCTTTCTGCCTTCATTCTCCTACATCCTCCTGCCCGACCCCTTGAATCAGTCCCTCCTTTTGGCAGAAATTAGCTTGAGAAAACTCACCAATCCTGTTATTCTGTACAGCTTCTTAGTGGACACTCTGCCTATATCAGACTGTGCCTGGCTATCTCTTATTCATCATTTAGGTCAAGCGTAAGTGTCACTTTTTCAGATAGCCCTTCTTGTGATCTCTGTCTTTTTCTCTCTCCATTTAAATTAGATACTCCTTTTATGGTTTCTCCTAGCATCCTGTTATTTTTCTTTCCACAATTTCTAATGATATATTTGGTGTTAATTTTTGTCACCTTGTAAAGCGTAAACTCTAGAGACATAGGCCTACATTTGTTTTGTTCAGATGTGTGTGTTTAGCTCTGTGCCTGACACATACTAGGAGCATAATATGTATTTGTTTTTTGACTGAGGAAACTAAGATTTAAGCATGTTAAAAGTTCTTGGGGTTCCACAAGGGCTAATGGCAGGACATGAGCTTTCTAGTTCCATTCCAGTCCTCTTTTCTTATACCTTCCTGATTCCCTTAAGTATCCATGAAAAAATTGTTTATTTAAACTTTGAAAATTATGTTTATTAAAAACCTTGACTCTTTTAAGATATGGTTATCGAGGAAAGGACTGTCGAGCTAATGTTTACCTTCTTCCTACCGGGGAAATCGTTTATTTCATAGCATCAGTAGTAGTACTATTTAATTATGAGGAGAGAACTCAACGACACTACCTGGGTCATACAGACTGTGTGAAATGGTTGGTATCGTTTAACATTTGTTCATTTTTTAATTTCATGCTCTTATTTTTTAAATCTGGATTTTTATTGGAAATGATTTCCTATGGAAAACTCAGAACTTAAGGATATTATGGGCATTCTGTAGATAATTTCAGAAAGAAAAAAAAGACTTACAGGCCTCCAGAATGGTTGGTGTGATATCCACTGCAATAAAACATATCATCTATAAATCTCAATTGGGACCTCTTCTTCTTTCCCACATCTTTTATGGTCTTTTTCTTCTGGCCTAAAACATCAGATATATGTGGGGCATTCTAGACTTTTGCATACTTCTAAGAGTGATTATTGGTTACTAAATATTTCTTGAGGATTTATTTTATGTAGGTAAATCTTGAACTTGATGCTTTTGGGGGGAGAGGGAAATCATGGCTGAATAAGGATTAAAGTATCCCATAGGGTGTCAAACTGTAAAAAAGTGAGAACTCCTTTTATATACTTGGCATGTTTTTAAAGTACTCAATTAATTTTACTACTTCTTAGTTAACTTTAATTATCTATTGCTTAGATTCATTATTTTCCAACATTTAAAATCTTCTCTTCTATGTCTGTACTATTCTGGCAACTATATCTTTATCTAGAAAAAAATTACTCTAGGGCTTCCCTGGTGGCGCAGTGGTTGAGAGTCCACCTGCCGATGCAGGGGACACGGGTTCGTGCCCTGGTCCGGGAAGATCCCACATGCCGCGAAGCGGCTGGGCCCGTGAGCCATGGCCGCTGAGCCTGCGCATCTGGAGCCTGTGCTCCGCAATGGGAGAGGCCACAACAGTGAGAGGCCCGCGTACCGCAAAAAAAAAAAATTACTGTAATATATATTAGACTTAAAATATTATATAGATATTGTTAAACTTTTAGAGATGATTAAAATATTGCCTTTTTCACTAGAAGAATAATATGTGTACAGAATTACTTATTACAACATCATTTGTGATAGAAAAGATTGGAAACAGCCTAAATATCTTTTAGCTGGGGACTAGTAACATTGTGGTGTACCTATAGGTTACCATGCAGCTATAAAGAAAGAATAAGGTTGGATGGACTTAGAGATTATCTTACTGAGTGAAGTAAGTCAGAAAGAGAAAGACAAATACCATATGATATCACTTATATGTGGAATGTAAAATACAACACAAATGAACATATGTACGAAACAGAAACAGACTCACAGACATAGAGAACAGACTTGGGGTTGCCAAGGGGAAGATGGGGTTGGGGAGGAAAGGATTGGGAGTTTGGGATTAGCAGACGCAAGCTATTATATAGAGGATGGTTAAACAACAAGGTCCTATTGTATAGCACAGGGAATTATTCAATATCCTGTGATAAACTGTAATGGAAACGAATATGAAAAAGTATATATGTATAACTGAATCAGTTTGCTCTGCAGCAGAAATTAATACAACATTGCAAATCAACTATACTTCAATAAATTTTTTTAAAAAAGAAAGAATGAGGAAGGTCTTTGTGTATTAATATGGAAAGATCCCTAAGACATACTCCTAAGTATAAAGTTTGAACGAGAAAATGTGTGTGTAGTGTTCTACCATTTGTGTAAAAAGGAGGTGGAAGATAAATATTTATGTTGGCTTCCACATATGTAAAATTCTTCCAGAATTATTAATAAAAAGAAACTGATTACAGTGATTACCTGGGGTTGCAGGGAGTAGGGATAATAGCAAGGTAGATGAGATTTTAGCAGAATTTCAATATGTGTTTTTATAGCTTTTGATATTTGAACCATGCATATATATTACCTAGTCCAGCAATTTCACTTTTTAAAATGTGTTTTAAAAGATTGGGTTTTTTTGTATTTAAATTCTTTCCACAACTTTTATTTATTTATTATTATTTTTTTATTGGAGTATAGTCGCTTTCCAATGTGTTAGTTTCTACTGTACAGCAAAGTGAATCAGCTATACGTATACATATATCCCCTCTTTTTTGGATTTTAATATGGCAAAATGTTAGTGTTAGGGTTTTAATTACTTTTAATATAATTGACCACAATAAAGGATGTGAACTATTTAAGTAAGAGGAAATAGAATTAAAGAAACATTGATAAACTCTAGCCTCCTTAGTAATAAAAGAAAATAAAGTGATACCATTGGATTTCTCTGGTGGTGCAGTGGTTAAGAATTCGCCTGCCAATGCAGGGGACATGGGTTCGATCCCTGGTCCAGGAAGATCCCACATGCTGCAGAGCAACTAAGCCTGTGCGCCACAACTACTGAGCCTGAGCTCTAGAGCCCACGAGACACAACTGCTGAGCCCGCGTGCCACAGCTACTGAAGCCCACACGCTCTAGGACCCACGTTCCACAACTACTGAGCCCGTGTGCTGCAACTACTGAAACCTGTGCTCCGCAACAAGAGAAGCCACCGCAATGAGAAGCCTGCATACTGCAACAAAGAGTAGCCCCCGCTCACCACAACTAGAGAAAGCCCACGTGTAGCAAGAAAGACCCAGAGTGGCCCCCCCCCAAAAAATTGATACCATTTATACCAATCAAATTATCAAGGCATTTTAAAAGGTATAATTCTTAATATGGGGAAGTTTTCGTGACACTTTTTTTTTTTTTTTTGCGGTACGCGGGCCTCTCACTGCTGCGGCCTCTCCCGTTGTGGAGCGCAGGCTCCAGACATGCAGGCTCCGGACGCGCAGGCTCAGTGGCCATGGCCCACGGGCCCAACCGCTCCGCGGCATGTGGGATCCTCCCGGACCGGGGCACGAACCCGTGTCCCCTGCATCGGCAGGCGGACTCTCAACCACTGCGCCACCAGGGAAGCCCTGGTGACACTTTTAAAACATTTTTATTTATGACAGTTTAAATTGATACTACTCTTCCGGAGATTAATGAGCAATACATACCAAGAACAAAATTACATTCTCAGTTGCGCTTACCCCTTGGTTGCAAGATGTAGAAGAATTCTAGATACGGATGTGAAGACATCCTTTTAAAAATCTTGCTCATCACTCATATGTTTAGCATGAGAAATGTGGGCATATATTTTGCAGTATTTTCAATTTGTACTTAAAAGTTTCTTGCCCAAAGTTGGCAGGCTGATTCTTAACCACTGCGCCACCAGGGAAGCCAATGCTTATGTTTTTGGGTTTTTTTGTTTTTTTGGTTTTTTTTTTTGCGGTACGCGGGCCTCTCACTGTTGTGGCCTCTCCCATTGCGGCGCACAGGCTCCGGATGCGCAGGCTCAGCGGCCATGGCTCATGGGCCCAGCAGCTCCGTGGCATGTGGGATCTTCCCGGACCGGGGCACGAACCCGTGTCCCCTGCATCAGCAAGCGGACTCCCAACCACTGTGCCACCAGGGAAGCCCAATGCTTATGTTTTAATAAAGTAAAATTACACAATGCAATATTGCATCTTCACTGTAATAAAACCATGTGAATATTTATTCCTAGGTGCAGGACTACAAAGGAACTTGAACAAATGAGAACAGTTTAATTTATCATGCCACAATTATGAGTAAATATTTTCTTCAGATTTAGTGTTCTAATAATAATTTGTTCAGTTTAACAAGGAAGTAGTACAGCTGAAAACTTAGGAAAGAAATCCTTTAGGTAATTGTTGTTTATTTGATTTGCTAAAGTAAATCAAATGGATCACGTTGAGATATTTTTAATGATTAAAAACTGTTTGAAAAATGTTGATACTTAGGCATATTTCTGCTGTTTTATGTCTTTCCTGTATTTAAAATTGTTGTTAATACTGCTTTCTAGCCTTGCTATACATCCTGACAAAATTAGGATTGCAACTGGACAGATAGCTGGAGTGGATAAGGATGGAAGGGTGAGTGGCACAGTTTTATGCATTCTGTACCTAGTGATATTGATATTAGAATGGAATTGATTGTAATTTTAACCATAACTCATTTATTTTATTCTCTTAAAATTTAATTATTAAGGGATTTCTAGTATAAGCAGGGAAAAAAAATATTAGGATGTAATAACATTCCAAAAAAACAAAAGAGAGTCAAAGTAAAAATTTTGTTTCAAAAAAAAATAAGTGTTCTCCCTAAGGAAACTATTTACTTGTAAAAATGGGAGAACTGATAAGCTTGTTAAAAAAATTTTTTTAAACAGAGAATAATTTATCAATGTTGCCCTAAATTGATGAATCCCTTGATTTTATATATGACTAGAAATGATAACATTTAAAATTTTTCAGTTATTATTCAGTACTGTTAAATTGGCTTACATAACAAATCCCTTATTTGTAAGGATCGACAGTGAATATTAATGATGACTGATAAGCATGTGTATGACTACTCATGACATTTTCCGACTTAAAGTTTCTTTAAAGAAAAAGGCGTTAGAGGGGTTATATTGGATGACTTTTAAGACCCTTCCAGTTGTAAATTCTATTTAAGGACTGTTTGCTTAGCAATTTATTGGACACTGATTCTTTTAAAAAGTATTATTTTCTCAGGAATGAAAGTAATGCTAAAAGCAGGATTTCCAGAGCAAATTTGCTGATGTTAGAATCCTGACTCCACCTTTTAATAGCTGGATAACTATAGACAAGTTATTACCTCCATTTCAGTTTCCTCATCTGTTAAATGGTGGTTATAATAAATAGCACCTAACCCATAGGTCTGTGAGAATTAAATGAATTAATACATGTAATATACTCAGAATAGTATATAACACATAGTAAATACTTCAAATCATTTGCTGCTACTGTTATCACTTTTGTTATTTCCTTACTTTCATGGTATGAGAAGAAAATACCTGCTCAAGATTCTTTGGGGGCATATGTAAACAGTTCTTGTGGGAGTGGTATTTATTTTCATCTACCTAAATACTAGTTGTCTTGCTGTCTTGTGTTTTTCCCCTTGTTTCTGCAGCCCCTGCAACCCCATGTCAGAGTGTGGGATTCAGTTAGTCTATCTACACTGCAAATTATTGGACTTGGAACTTTTGAGCGTGGAGTAGGATGCCTGGATTTTTCAAAAGCAGTAAGTATTTAAGGGAGTTAGCCAGCTGCACAAACACACAGAAAAGAAGTTAAGCTTAGTTTTGTTTGTGTCTGTGTTCATGGAAAGTGATAATTGAATTGAAAAATTAGATGTTAGCTATTGCTTAACAGTGGCCAGCATTTTAACCTAAGTGCTAAAGTACTTTGGTTTAGATAGGATCCAGGATATTTCGCTTAATTATACTTAACTTTGTTCTGTCCTGAAATAGGATTCTAACGTAATAGCAGGAAATGGTTAAAGGAATGCATACGTAGCATAGTAAAATTGAAACAAGCAGTAAGATGTGCTTTTGCTTCAGCTTGAATCATGGAGATCTATTTTACTTAGAAAATGTACAGACATGAAACTTGGCCAGTTCTCCCACAAGTATTGTCTTTTCTTAATGTCATATTGGAGTAAAGGAAACAGTCAGACCTTTGCGTTCACTAAAATCATGAATTGTTTTGGTTCTGAATTGATGACAGCATGATTTTTTTAATTAATTAATTTATTTATGTATTTAATTTTGGCTGCATTGGGTCTTCGTTGCTGTGTGCGGGCTTTCTTTAGTGGCAACGAGCGGGGGCTACTCTTCCTTGCGGTGTGCAGGCTTCACATTGCGGTGGCTTCTCTTGTTGCGGGGCACAGGCTCTAGGTGCTCAGCCTTCAGTAGTTGTGGCTCATGGGCTGTAGAGCACAGGCTCAGTAGTTGTGGCGCACGGGCTCAGTTGCTTTGCGGCATGTGGTATCCTCCCGGACCAGGACTCGAACCCGTGTCTCCTGCACTGGCAGGCAGATTGTTAACCACTGCGCCACCAGGGAAGCCCCGACAGCATGATTTTAAATTTAAGTTTAAAATTCAGTGTCTAGCAATCTTACCTAAGCCTTGAGACTTTATTTTGTGAAAATAAAACAAGATGTTGCTCATGTAAACATTCTATTTATTCTTGAATTATATGTAATTATTATAGAGTATACAGGAAAACTTCTTTATTTTAGGATCATAATTTTTAATTTCAATTACAAATATACCTCCAGATTTTATTGGGCCTCATTCATGCTTTAGGATATATTTATATATTCATATTGTCTCTTCAGTTCCTAACTATCAGCAGCTATATTCTGGATTATGAGTGTTTTGTGGGACATGGAGGAGCAAGGGACATTTTTAGAGCAGAAAGATCAGTTTGGGTGGATATAGGAACTTTACTAGCTTGCAGGCACTGAATGTCAAGGGGTATAATGAGTCAGGAATTGGGAGAAAGGCATTTAGAAAAGGAGATCAGAGGACAGAAGGGAAATACTTTTAAACCTTTTTTACCCCCCAAAATTTCTGTAGCAGGAACTGTTGTCATCTTGTTGATACCATTGTTACAGTGTTAAGAGTATCTTGGATTGCCTCACACTCTGACTTTTCCTCATTTAGGTAATCATTCCAATACAGGATAAAAGAAAGATAAAGAGGAAAGTAAGCTCTGCCCTTCCTCGGTACCTCTCACTTATCACCACAATATTTCTTTGTTCCATAGACATCATAAGGCATATACTACAAATGCTACTAGAAAAAAATAATCTTTTAGTATCATCCACAGTTCTTTTTCTTAAACTGGGAGGCATTAGTTATGTTTTTATCTTGTTTATTCATGTTAATGTAAATCAGGTATATCATGGAAAACAAATTGGCAAACTTTAAAGTAGCCATTAATTTTAGCTTGTTCTATCAAACTACCAAAATTTAGGAGCAAAGTTATAAAATTATATACATTTCACATCTACCTCAAAGGAAAATACTTTAAATGCAGTCAGACTACTTTAAAGCAGAAAATACTTTAAGCTGCAGAAGGGACTAGGGTGTCCTCCAAATTAATTATTTGCTATCTCTGAATAATAAAAGTGGCTAGAGAGCAAGTGGAGATCAACCTAGGGGAAAAAATTAGAAATGGAAAAACAATTTTTAAAGACTTTTTATTATATTTCTGAAGAAAATACAGTCTTAGTAAATAGTGTATTCATTATATTTCAAGGAGCCATGAGCTTAAAGGATTTTAGATTATCTTAAACTTGGCAGTTTTAATAATATGGTATTTCTTTTTAGAAAGTCAGCCTTATCTGAAAATTTTTAAATGCCTATTTAAATTGACTTTTCTTTAGGATTCAGGTGTTCATTTATGTGTTATTGATGACTCCAATGAGCATATGCTTACTGTATGGGATTGGCAGAAGAAATCAAAAGGAGCAGAAATAAAGGTAAAAACATTTTAATTGGGTATTATCTTTTAGAATACATTATTTGTTTTGTAAATCCTTGGAAGTATATTGCATATCCTTAGGTTTCAAGAAAGCACCAGCTGGCCAAATTCATCAAATTTATTGATTTGTCATTATTCTTATGGTAGTCAGTTTTAAGATACAGTAGTCAAGCAGCTTCAACCACTTTCAGTGATATTTCAGACACATTGTACTACTGAAATGCCAAAGTAGTTCTATGTGTAATCTCAAAGTTAAGACTGTATACTCTACTTGGCTTCTTTTTCTTTAACAAAATATGTTATTTTTTTCAATCTTTAAAGATTAACAAATCTAAAGGAAAAATTCAACCTTTGGAATATGGCTGACATAACTGAAAAGCATATGTAATGATAAGTTTTTTGGTTTTAATTATGTGTATGGAATTATTAAATAAAATACTACAGCCTTTATAGTTGCTATAGAATAGTGTTAATCCTTTCGTTTAGAGCAGGCTATAACTTGTAAGAGAGGAATGAGGTTAGCATTGCAACTGCCTTCATATGGCTCAGAAACGGCCTCCCTCTGACAGGTTCAAAGGGATTCAAAGCAACAGGATGGGTTTAAAAAAATTTTTTTTAATTTATTTAATTTATTTTTGGCTGCGTTAGGTCTTCGTTGCTGCGCGTGGGCTTTCTCTAGTTGCGGCGAGCGGGGGCTCTCTTCAGTGCACGGGCTTCTCATTGTCGTGGCTTCTCTTGTTGCGGAGCAAGGGCTCTAGGCATGCAGACTTCAGTAGCTGTGGCTCGCGGGCTCTAGAGCACAGGTTCAGTAGTTGTGGCACTCAGGCTTATCTGCTTCACGGCATGTGGGAAATCCCTGGACCAGGGATCGAACCCATGTTCCCTGCCTTGGCAGGTGGATTCTTAACCACTGCACCACGAGGGAAGTCCTGACAGCATGGCTTTTAAAAGCCTGTGACATATTTGCTATACTCTTAAATAACGTCACATTCCTCTTCAATTGTGCGCTCTCCTAGTTTTGTGTAAGCTTCAAGCCTTCAGCTTGTTGGATGAAAAGAGGTTATTTCTTTTAAATAGTATAAGTTAATCTTTTGAAAGTAGCAGAGTAGATTTGATTGTACTTGAAAGGAATATAAGGTATCAGGAAACCTCAGACTTTAAAAAACATAAATGAAGATAGATTGTCTGTCAGCCATCATTCAGAGTAATTTAACATTGAAACATAGGAAAGTTACACTGAAGTGAAATATGTGAATTTTGGTCCTTTGTAGGAAAGGCTACCGGATGAAGTCTTATGGTTTTCCTCCTAGTGGCCACTCCTGGACCTCCTTTCCAGAACCTTTGGTGTTGGTGTTCCTGAGAGTTATACCCCATGTCTTCTGTTGATATCATATGCTGCTCCTGTTGCTTCCATGGCCTTGGTTACTACCTGCCATGTCCCACATCAGCTCACTCCAGCCCAGAGTAACAAGAGCAATTCTTGTTGCCTGCTGGACATCCTTATTTGAATCCCGCAAGTCACAAGCAAAGTGTCCAAATCTGTACTAATCATATTTGTTAGCCCCCAACCAGTTTGTCTGTCCGTGACTAACATCACATTGCACTTAGTTGCTCAAGCTGGAAACTTGGGCATCGTTCATGATTCCTTTTCCCTCACTTTCACACCCAGTCAGTCAGCAAATTCACTCAACTCTGTATCCCAAATATCTATATTAGAACTCTTTCATTGCAAACAACTTCAAAACAACTAAAGCAAATTTAACGAGAGTTTATTGATTCATGTTTAGGGAGTTAAAGAAAACCTCTAGTAAAGGTCAGAGGGAGATTTTGCCTCAGGAATGATTTGATTCAGGGACTACATCACTGATTCTCTGTCTCCCCTCTTAGCTTCTCCCTGTGTGTTAACTTTTTTTATGGCTAAGCAATATTCCATTGTATTTATGTACCACATCTTCTTTATCCACTCATCTGTTGATGGACATTAGGTTGCTTCCATGTCTTGGCTGTTGTAAATAGTGCTGCGGTGAACATTGGGGTGCGTGTATCTTTTCAAATTATGGTTTTCTCTGGATATATGCCCAGGAGTGGGATTGCAGGATCGTATGGTCGTTCTATTTTTAATTTTTTAAGGAACCTCCATACTGTTCTCCGTAGTGGTTGTACCCATTTACATTCCCACCAACAGTGTAGGAGGGTTCCTTTTTCTCTACATCCTCTCCAGCATTAATTATTTGTAGACTTTTTGATGATGACCATTCCGATTGGTGTGAGGTGATACCTCATTGTGGTTTTGATTTGCATTTCTTTAATAATTAGCGATGTTAAACGTCTTTTCATGTGGCTTTTGGCCATCTGTGTATCTTCTTTGGAGAAATGTCTGTTTCTCTTCTGCCCATTTTTTGATTTGCTTGTTTGTTTTTTTGATACTGAGCTACATGGGCTATTTGTATATTTTGGAGACTAATCCCTTGTCAGTTGCATTGTTTACTAATATTTTCTCCCATTCTTCGGGTTGTCTTCTCGTTCTGTTTATGGTTTCCTTTCTGTGCAAAAGCTTTTAAGTTTAATGAGGTCCCTTTCCTAGGTTTTTTTGAGGAAAGAGCATAAAAGCTCTTTGTTTTTTGTTTTTTCATTCTGTAGGAATCAGTAGTGACCATTCTGTATCTACTTTTTACATCTTCAGCATGGGGTTGAATCTCTAAATCAGTAATATTTTCCTGAATGAATGGTCAGTAGTATGGTACAAATAAAGATAAGACTGGTTTGTTTTTTTTAAGACCAAAATGGCAATGTCTTTAAGACAGCATGTACATTGTTCTTTCATTTGGTAGTTTTAGCGTACTTTTCCTTGAATATGCAAGAAATTAAAACAACCTAAAACTAATTCATGTAAATGTCTTCCTAGTGCAGAGTTATTATATATAGATAGCATAAAAGATGATATAATAGGATAAGGACATCAAGTTTAAATCATTATTCTAAAAATCTATTATTAAAATTTTTCAGGAAAATAGAACTTTGAAGAAAAGGCATTTCCTTAAAACTTTTCCTATATTTGATTATCAGTACCTGTAATTGGTACTTAATGGAGATAAGTATATACATTCATCTAAAACTTTATTTCTCTTTCCACAGACAACAAATGAAGTTGTTTTGGCTGTGGAATTCCATCCAACAGATGCAAATACTATAATAACCTGTGGTAAATCTCACATTTTTTTCTGGACCTGGAGTGGCAATTCACTAACAAGAAAACAGGGAGTTTTTGGGGTAAGGACCAGAATGTTATAACTTCATTATAAAACTTGAATTTTTTAATCGTTGAGTAAGTATAAAGTCATCATGCCAAAGGGAAAACTGAAAATTCTCATTGTTTCATTGTAGAAATATGAAAAACCAAAATTTGTGCAGTGTTTGACATTCTTGGGGAATGGAGATGTTCTTACTGGAGACTCAGGTGGAGTCATACTTATATGGAGCAAAACTACTGTAGAACCCACACCTGGGAAAGGGCCTAAAGGTACAGTATTCTCATATTGAAGTCATTCCTTTCAGTTTGCGCATATTGCTATTGCAGTGCCATCTCTTATCCAGACCAGGAGAGAGAAAGCTGCAGGGAGACAGTATGAGAGTCACCAACATACATTTTGTTTTTAAGGTTCTTCACGATAGTCTTTCTTTAAATCAAATTATTTACTCATTTATTAAGCATATGTAACCTACATTTTACTACACTGTACCTTTCCTTCCAGGAGGTTAATACAGAATTATTAGAGATGATACAGATACATGTTAATTTAAACACCGTAAAGATTAAGAGAGAAGTCATCCCAATCTTCAGTATTTTGTGAAGCCTTCACAGAAGAAATGATATTTCTGTTAAGCCATAATGAATGTGCAACACTACAAAAGATATGGAACTTTGATCCCACTTAGGGATCAGTGTAAGTTCAGGGACAAAGATGGTTATGAACGTGAAACATCCAGGATAGTGTGAATAAACTTGTCATGTGTTAACAAAAACAAGAGATAGCCAGCATGAAGGAAATACAATTTTAAAAAATAGTAGTGAATTGCAGTTTCTTTTATCAATTTAAACTAATATATACTAAGCCAATGAAAATTCAAATAAGGATTAAAGATACAGATTTTCCGAGTTATCCACAAGAATCCTAAAAACTGGTTGAGTTCACCATGGAAGAGAGAAGAGCTGTGAGGCCAAGGATCCTTAGTCCCACAGTTAGATGACCAGAAAAGAGCCTACAGGGGTTACAGAAGTGAGATTTAAAAAAAAAAAAGTTAGCAAGATAGAACTTTTTATTTAGTGCCTGAACAAGGAAGCAGAGAATTCCCAGGAGTTTCAGTGCTCTAGGGAGATCAAGAAGAATAAGAACCAAGGAAAGACCAAAGGAGCTTGCAATTTCAATAGAACATTAAGGCCGTAGAACAGCTAAGTATAGAATAGCCAGTTTTAAATTGGAGAATTTTGGGCTTCCCTGGTGGCGCAGTGGTTAAGAATCGGCCTGCTAGTGCAGGGGACACGGGTTCGAGCCCTGGTCCGGGAATATCCCACATGCTGTGGAGCAGCTAAGCCCGTGCGCCACAACTACTGAAGCCTGCACACCTAGAGCCTGTGCTCCGCAACAAGAGAAGCCACCACAATGAGAAGCCCGCGCACCACAACGAAGAGTAGCCCCCGCTCACCACAGCTAGAGAAAGCCCATGCGCAGCAACAAAGACCCAACACAGCCAAAAATAAATAAATAAATGTATTAAAAATAATAATAATAAAATGGAGAATTTTGAGAATCCTAGTTGAAAATGGAATGGAAGGCAAAGTTGCTAGAATCAATCAGTAGTCTTTTTAAGGTTGCCTAAATCCTGAGAGTAAACTGGGTATTGTGGTGGAAAAAAGACTAAAAATCTTAGAGAGAGAGATGAGAATAACTGGTTTGAGTGTAAGAAGAAAGATTTTATCCTTGAAAAAGAGTAATAGCCTACATTCTATCCCGAGATCTTATGTGGCTAAATGGTGGAGGTCATGCAGGATGACATTGCTCTCAGTAAAAGTGGCTCCCTGTTAAAAAGTTGAAGTTTTTATTGTTAATGGATAATATAAGAATAGTAATATAGTAAAATATCACATAATCAGACTCCATTACTTCAGAATTCTACTTGTTGGAATTGGAATCCAGCTGAAACCTTCGACTTGCCTGTGGAAATTGGATTTATTATAATAAATGAATACTAAAACCAAAGACCTACAAATTTAGAGGTGTCATTTTCTAAATAGTTAGTGATTAAAATTATCCATATCAACTCACAAAAGGATGGTTCCAAGGACCTTTTCTTAACAGCTGTTGGTTAACATAGTTATCTGTGATATAGAAAGATAGTCCCAATTACTACATTTGTGTTACGTTTCCTCCCTTTCTCTTCTCCTTTTCCCAACATAGCAACCGACTGTAGGTTTTACTGTCTCCTGGGCTGGGTCTGGAGATACAATATGTGTAAGAACAGTGTGTATGGCCATATGGTAAAATGGGACAGGAGAGACAAAAAGAATAACTCATAGTTAGTCCCCTTCTTCTTTTTCTTTTTCTCACTACAGCTCCTCTTCCCAGCCCCAGTAGTGGGCCTTGGAATTCATTCAGCTTTACCTCAAATTGGTTTTCCTCAAAAACACAGATATATTTTATCCTCAAGTCCCATTTGCACCCAAATATACAGGTCCACTTTGCCGTTTTCTATGGTACATGAAAAAATGAGAGGAAAAACATTGAAAATAGTCTTTTTTCATATACACACTACTATATATAAAATAGATAATCAACAAGGACCTACTGTATAGCACATGGAACTCTACTCAATATTCTGTAATAACCTGTGTGGGAAAAGAATCTGAAAAAGAATGTCACTGAATCACTTTGCTGTACACCTGAAAGTAACACAACATTGTAAATCAACTATACTCCAATATAAAATAAAAATTAAATTTTAAAAAAATAGCTTTTTTTCAATCTCATTTTTCCTTTCTGTTTAAGGACAATAAAAGTGAAAAAATATCCAGAGAACCATATACTTCCTTCAAAGTAGAAGGTTATGAGAGGAAAATTACAGACCTTGTTCTAAAATCAGTAGGCTGGGAGCAGAGAGAGATTCTTTATTAGTGTAGCACGTAGTAGCAGTAGAAAGAAAACTAGCTAGGCCTGTCAGTCTCTGAGTTCCACAAAAAAAAAGGAGGGGGAGAAAGAAAAAGGAGGTGACAGGGAACCAACCTGAGGTTCCTGAGACATTCCCCTGGGGATTTTTTTATATCTGTGACATCACTTTATTCCACTTCACACCCCTTTTCCATGCATAAAAACTAAGAATTGAAGACATTTATTAATTAGCCCAGAGTCTGCAGAGCTAGCAGTTGAAATGGGTTCTCTGATTTCAGTTTGATGATCTTCCAAGTATTTCACTGTCATCCTTAGTGTGAGCAAGTGGCCATATGTGCAGTTGGAGGCATCACGGTAGATGGACACCAAATTCCCTCCAGTACTGACACCTGGCCTGAGCGCTGTAGCCAGTGTAAAGTAGATCACCAGTTTATGATAAAAGAAGATAACTCAGGAACAGCCAGATGGAAAAAATGCACAGGGCAAGGCCAGGGAAAAGGGCCCGCCAAGAGCCTACATGCCCTCCCCAGGCGCACCACTCTCCCCGAATCCCCATGTGTTCACCAACCCAGAAGCTCCTGGTTAAGGATTCTTAAGAAAAAAGAAAGAACAGTATTATCAGTTGCCCTCCCCACTTACCTCTCTTTTCTCTTCCTGGGCACATTTTTTTCAGTATCAGAAATGCCAGGAACAGTATTATATTATCAAAACAGTGACTTAAATTGTTGACATATTATCCTACCACTCTGAGCAGAGTTTGGGTATAAATGCACCCTTCATTAGCCTTAATGTGCAAGGTGGGAGGCAGGGAGAGGTTCAGAAGTTGTTTTTATTTTGGTTTTCATCTGAAAAACTTGTGGCTTAGCCTTTGTGCAGAGAAAATCTGCATATGCACGAACAGAAAACAGAAAATCTAATCTTGTAAACTGCTGGGCACATGAAATTTGCTACATGATTGACCCTATTATGGGCAAACTTGATGAGAATTTTGTTTCTCCCTTTATATTTGGGGTTTTGAGGTATGTAAATATGGCTGGAAAGGATTTGGTGAGTTTAGTGAAATAAATGTGTAAGCCCAGATCAGAACAGATGTTCATAGTTTCCATTTTTAAATTCTTGCCCAAAATTTCAGTAGATTAATCCAGTTTGCATATTCCCTAATATGATATTTCTGTACCCATGGCAGTCTTTATCAACCAAAATTTGACTATACTGTGATACTGCATCTGAAAAAGGGACTTTGAGGGATTGCAGAAGTATAATTTCACAGCTAATCCTTTTATTCTAGTAAATAGGAGACAAACCAAAACTGTGTTTTATGCCTCATAAGGAGCTCTCTAGCTTCCAAACCATTTTTTCCTTACCTTAAGTGTAATTTAACAGGAATCTTCAAAGTAATTAGTATTTTCTGTTCTCTTTTTTTTTCCAGTTTTATAACATTTTTAATGTATAACCTTGTCTAGCTTAAGGTGTACAACATAATGACTTGATATTCGTATATATTGTAAAATGATTACCAAAATAAGTTTAGTTAACATCCATCACCTCACAGTTTTTTTTTCTTGTGATGAGAACATTTAAGATCTGCTCCCTTAGCAACTTTCAAATATACATTACAGTATTATAAACAGTAGTCACCATCTTTGCGTTAAATTTCTAAGTTTGTACCTTTTGACTACCTTCACCCATTTCTTCTACCCACCTCCCCCGCCTCTGACAACCACCAGTCTATTCTGTTTCTGTGAGTTTATTTTTTTTAGATGCTACATATAACTTAGATCATATGTTGATAGCATTTGTCTTTCTCTCTCTGACTTTTTGCACTTAGCATAGTGTCTTCACAGTCTATTCATGTTGCATATGGCAGGATTTCCTTCTTTTTTATTCCATTGTATATATATACCACATTTCCTTTATCCATTCATCCATCTATGGACACTTAGGTTGTTTCAGTATTTTCTATTTCTTATGTGGGTATAAGGTATTTGTTATTTCCTACATATAGGAAATGGTTCAGAATTTTTCTTATATGAAATAATTCATGATTCTTTAAGTGGGGGAGAGGAAGTTGAGAGTATCAACACCACCATTAAAATGTTCATTATTCTGAAATCTTTGCCAGGTTTCTTTAAGAAATACTACCATTTTACCTGATCTCCAAATAATCAACATGGACCCATTTGCGCATTGCTAAGAATATAACATAAATTTCAAAGTCTCCCTGATATTTGATTCTGTAGTTAAACAGGCACAGAAAGCCCTCCAAAGGATCTTTATTTGGCAGTCAAGGTAAACTTGGTTTTTACAGAAGCTTGTTTCTGCTAGAGTTGAGAAGAAAGGGGGGATTTGCAAGTAAGCTTGGATGGACTTGGCCATGATTGTGCCAGGAAGTACAATAGGTTTGTAATACAAGGATAATTATTTTTCTTGGCAGGTATTTCAGACATTATTTGGCTTAAATTAAAGTGTCAGAAATATAGACCCATGAGAAGGAAATCTTGGATTATAAATTATTTTGTGGGTAAATACTATGTAAAGCAAGCTTTGGTAACTTGTTTAAATTTAAAGTACAGACATATTTTTAGCTAAATTAATATAGGTCCTCCTCAGGAAATAACTGTCCTGGGGTGGTAGGAGGCAGAAAGTGGGTATCTCACCATGTTGATTACTTATATAGGGTATTTTTATTCTTGATGAAGCATTTGTTCTTCAGTTTTTCATTTTCTAAGACTCCATTTTTCTAGGAAGATCTTAAGTGTTTAACAAAGTATTTGTCATGTTTAGAAGTAGGGAAAACTGAATTAAAAATAGAGAAACTGTATTTAACTTTCCTGCATTCTGATAGAGAGCTATGAAATGCCACACCTCTGCGTTTTGTAATTTCTTACATGGTACCGTGGTACTTTCAGATTACTCTTGTTAATTTGACCATGCATGAGAAAAATAAGCCCTTTGCCCCCACTTTTCCCCCCACTTTTAAATGCCCAAGCAAAGCCAGCAATACTCTCAGAAAATTCACATCTCTCAGATGTTCTTTCTCTCTTGGTCACATCAGAGCTATGCTAGATAATTGGCTGGCTATCCTGCTGGGCACAGTTGTGTTGTTCAATGTTTAAAGTATTTTTACGTGATGAATGTTGATGTGAGCCGAGGCAGTTGACCTGAATAGCAAGTTTGTTGGAGTTCTGCTCCTAGCGTTGCTGAATCAGGCAAGCCCTACTCCAAAGTAGGCAAGCCCGTTCCTTTCTCCCTGCCAAATATACCCATCTATTAAATATTTGTACCACTAGCAGCCTCACACTGAGTAATTTTGAGAGTCAGCTGTAGCATAATTTTTTTTTAGGAAACCAAAACTCTACAAATTTTAATTTTAACAATGTAATGGCAGCTCAGATAGATGAGTAAAAATGAACAACCTCAATAACAGCTTTACTGAGATATACTTCACATACCATAAAATTCACCCTTCTAAAATGTACAATTCAGTGATTTTTAATATATTCACAGAGTTGTGCAATCATCACCACTAACTTCAGAATATTTTCATCATCCCAAAAAGAAACACTGTGCCCATTTGGAGTCACTTCCCATTCCTCTCTCTCCTCAGTCCCTAGCAACTGTTTGTCGCTTTTGGTCTTTGTGGATTTGCCTGTGTGGGACAGTTCATATAAATGGAATCATGGAATATGTGGTCTTTTGTGACCAACTTCTTTCAGTCGAACCTTAATGTTTTCAAGGTTCATCCATGTTATAGCATGTATTAGTACCTCATTGCTTTTTGGGGCTGAATAATACCACATTTTGTTTATCCATTTAAAGTTGATGAAAAATTTTATTAGGAAATGAACAATTTTTTTTGCAGGGTTTTGAGGTATAATTGACATATAACATTGTGTAAGTTTAAGGTATACAACAAAATGATTTGATATATATATTTTTTAATTTTTTTTTTTACAGTTCACATTTTTTTTAATACATTTATTTTTTTTAATTTAGTTTTGGCTGTGTTGTGTCTTTGTTGCGGTATGTGGGCTTCTCGTTGCAGTGGCTTCTCTTGTTGCGGAGCATGGGCTCTAGGCACAAGGGCTTCAGTAGTTGTGGCACGTGGGCTCAGTAGTTTTGACTCACAGGCTCTAGAGCGCGGGCTCAGTAGTTGTGGCACTCGGGCTTAGTTGCTCCGCAGCATGTGGGATCTTCCCAGACTGGGGATCAAACCCATGTCCCCTGCACTGGCAGGCGGATTCTTAACCACTGCACCACCAGGGAAGTCCCCGATATATGTATATATTTTAAAATGATTGCCACAATAAGTTTAGTTAACAACCATCACCTCATACAGTAGAGGTTTTTCTCTTGTTCTGAGAACTTTTACGATGCACTACCTTAGCAACGTTTTTCAAATGTACAATACAGTATTGTTAACTATAGTCACCATGCTGTGCATTAAATTCCCAAAACTTATTTATCTTATAACTGGAAATTTGTACCTTTAACCACCTTCACCCATTTCCCCACTGAACTTTTTTATTATTATTATTAATTTTTATTTATTTATTTATTTTTGGCTGCATTGAGTCTTCGTTGCTGCGCACGGGCTTTCTCTAGTTGCGGCGAGTGGAGGCTACTATTCGTTGTGATGAGCGGGCTTCTCACTGCAGTGGCTTCTCTTGTTGTGGAGCATGGGCTCTAGAGCACAGGCTCAGTAGTTGTGGCGCACGGGCTTAGTTGCTCTGCGTCATGTGGGATCTTCCTGGGCCAGGGATCGAACCTTTGTCCCCTGCATTGGCAGGCAGATTCTTATCCACTGAGCCACTGGGGAAGCCCCCCACTGAACAATTTTTAAACTTGTAATTTTTTTCATTTCCAAGGGATCTAAGGTGTATTTATTAACTGACTTTGGTCATACTTAAACCAGGTTCTACCTTGCCATTTTGAACCTGGTAACTAATTCTGCAAGCTCTCATCTTCTAAAAAGTTTTTCTCTTACTCTAGCAGCTTCACTAGCTGAATGAAGAGCTTCTCTGAGTAAGGCATCATGAAATCTTATGTTCACCTTTAAGAAAGAGGCTCTGATTATATTTTCGTACCTGCCTTGTCCCTTCCTGGGTACTTGTGAAGTGCTGAGAGCATACAAGAAAACTGGGCTGTCATTCAGCTATCACATTGGTGTGACTGGATCAGTTTTTAAAATACTTTTCTGGTTGGTCAAAAGCCACTGCTGCAAGCTGCCAGTGCCTCTTCTGCCTCACACCTTCCCCAGTATCTCAGCAAATAAAAGGGGTTACTATCCCTGACAGAGCAGAAGTCCTCCAGTTCAGCAGTGGTTAAATGTTAAATATTATGACTGTTGCCTCGAGAGGAAATGAAGGCTTTTTTTGCAAACGTAAAAGAACATTGAGTAAAGAGACTTGAGTCCTAGTCACAGCTTTGTCACTAGCTAACTGTGTGGTATTGGCTAAGCCAATTCTATACCTATGTCCTTAGTTCTAAAATCAGAAGAGTAATAATACCTACCCTAACTACCATGTAAGATGATTATAAAAGGTAGTAAAGTTCTGAGGTTAATATACCCTCTGTTGTCTGTGGAATTATCACTGCTTTAGTTTACCTTTTTGTAAGAATGTATTTTGAAATATTTTCAGAGTAACTGATTATTGACATAAATGCAAAAGGTTGTATTAAAGCTTTACTACCTGCCTTGCAGAAGACTTGCTGAAAATAGGTTTTTGATTGTTGAGTTATTCAGCAATCACTCTACAGTTCTGCTAAAGTTTTCTTCCAAAAAGACTCTAAAATCTGATGGAAAATGTTATCACTCACGTTCTTATTTTACTCCTCATCATATTAGGTGTTTATCAGATCAGCAAACAAATCAAAGCTCATGATGGCAGTGTGTTCACACTTTGTCAGATGAGAAATGGTATGTTATTAACTGGAGGCGGGAAAGACAGAAAAATAATTCTGTGGGATCACGATCTGAATCCTGAAAGAGAAATAGAGGTAAGGATGAAAACGGAACATAAAAATTTTTAAATATTAAACCCTCTAAACTTATGTCTTTTGTCCCACATTGAGATAACTTACACTTTTCTGAGAAATTTGGTGCACATTCTTGTCATTTCATTCCCTCAAAATAAAAAAAAAAAAAAAGGACTATTCACTAAACAAAATAGTTTGAAAGAATAAGAAAAATCAGCAGAATAATTAATTTGCTTATTTATTTCTGAGATTATATTTTTAGTGACCCAAAAATATAACCATGTAAACTTAAAATTTAACAGACATTCATTGAAAACTATATCCTACTCCAAGGTATACAAAATGACCAGCTTAATTTTAAAACTTGAAAATAATAACAGTGGGCTTAATGATAATTGCTATTTATCTACATATGTGTCTGCTTCATTGCATGAACCAAGTGTATCCATAAAACCTGACAGGTATTATGTGCTCAGTGAAAGTTTGTTAACTGAACTGAGATCTCAGGAAGTGAAATGGGTTAAGAATAGTATTTTAGTCAATGATTGCCAGAGCAAAGGCAATTCACTCAGTTTAATATTGCTTCTGTTTGTTGGTGACTTAAATTTTGAATTTATGCTCAGTCTTTTCTACTCATAACGTGCTTTGTAGACAAAATCTTCTCTAAAAAGAGGATTCTGATAGTACTGCTCTTGGGTTTCATTTCCAAGAAGATATATCCCCATATTATAGATAAAGAAATTTGTCTCAGGCTAAATGACTTACCCAGAATAATATAACCAGTAAGTAACAAAACCAGATCACAGTCTTCATGTGGTCTATCAGAACTTATTCCTTTATCCACTACTCCTAATCATTAACTCTTGAAATCATATAAAAATATGAATTTAAAATTGAACCAAAGAATGTTGTTAATGCATTATAACTTCTGTGTAATAAAATGTAATTGTCTGAACAAATAATTTATTAGTATAAGATTACTTTCAAATTTGGAATTCTGTCATTTATTACCACATAATTGCATACAGCTATAACTACGGTCTTCAGGTGGTAATTATTGCATGTTAGTATGTGTATGGTGACTTTACAAAATTTTTTTTAGGTTCCTGATCAGTATGGAACAATCAGAGCTGTAGCAGAAGGAAAGGCAGATCAATTTTTGGTAGGCACATCACGAAACTTTATTTTACGGGGAACGTTTAATGATGGCTTCCAAATAGAAGTACAGGTAAGCTGTATGATTTTAACCATTAACTGAGTATTTTTGATGATACTCTTTGTTTCTTATAACAATGGGTGTATTTCATTTTCAGGGTCATACTGATGAGCTTTGGGGTCTTGCCACACATCCCTTCAAAGATTTGCTCTTGACATGTGCTCAGGACAGACAGGTGTGCATGTGGAACTCGGTGGAACACAGGCTGGAATGGACCAGGCTCGTAGATGTGAGTAAAACAGAATGTGATTATAATCTTCCCACAGAATCTCCCTAAAATGGCAGATGGTAGCAGCAAAGCAAATAGGACTCAGCATTGGTTAAAACCAAGTGTATTTCTATAGTTCAGTAAAGGGAAAGGGGTGGAGGGAGAGTGTTTAGTCACAAAGTACATGAACCCACTCCAAAGTAGCAAATTAACAGGACAGAAGCTCAGTTTTTCTGTCAGGTTCAGTAGTAAAAATAAAAAATATTTCACATCTTTATGAAGTATTAATTGTTATGGATATGTTTAGGTCTCTGGTGGTGGTGCAGTTGGGTTCAGTAAGTACTGCCCACTAACAGATTCTGCTCTCTTCTTTTTGAGTTGGTCTCTTACTGTGTTTTCTCCCTACCCCACCCAGATATCCACCTTTTCTAGCCTAAAAGGTGTATACACGTTCTTTGCAGACTCTAAAGAACTGTACAAATGTTTGTTGTTATCCTTACCATTGTTCCACTGCCTAGCCACAAGCTGGTGGTCCTTCCCCCTCACCACTCTGCCAGCATGTCCCCTTCCTTCTCTGAAATCCTTTTTCCTCTTAAGTCCATGTGGTATTACCATTGGCTACAGTAAAGTTGATTGAGATTTCATGTTTATGTGAAACAAGTTATTTTCAAATATATTTTGCCACTATTCCCATAGATCTAGGGAGACTTTCTCATGTACTCCCCAACAGTTGTCTGTCTCTCTTCTAGGAACCAGGACACTGTGCAGATTTTCATCCAAGTGGCACAGTGGTGGCCATAGGAACGCACTCAGGCAGGTAGGGTCTTTAAGGGAAATGTGAGCTGAGTAATCTAAGTGGTGGGATGTTTAACCATTATTCAGGAATGTTCTCTATCTGATCTGGAAAATTAATCTTTTAAGTGGCACAGTTTTATGCTTTTTTTCTTTTCTTTTAGGTATACTCATTTAATCATTCAGTAATTATTTGAGCACCTACCGTTTGTTAGACACTATTGTGGGTGTTCAGGCTACATCAGAGTGCAAAGCAAAAATCCCTGCCCTTGTGGAGCCCACATTTTAGTGTGTGTCAGGGGTGGAGGCAGAATGAAAAATAAGCATTATAACTAATTAAGTTAGCAAATGAAGAGCTATGGTGGGGGAGGGTTGAGCATAGGAAGAGGGAACTGGAGGGTGCAGTTGCAAAACGATAAATAGGAAGGTCAGAATAGTCTTCATTAAGGAAGGTGACAGTTCAGCAGACTTGACCTCCTTTGTGAAATTTTCTGTGGTATCGAAAATTTCTCTTGTTATCTTTTAGGGAAGGAAAATGAACCTGAAATAACCCAGTTGAGCTTTTGTTTGTGCTATAGCTTTTTTCTTTTTTAAATGCTACACAGGTAGATAAGTAAAGGTATGTTTCCTGAAATTGTTATTAATTACTTATCTTTGCAGACATTGTATAGTACCTTTCCAAGGTTATTAGGTAATATATATTATTATCTGTATTTTTTAATTGAGTCCTTTTTATTGCCTCTGCTGGTAAGTAGCCCTCATCACAAATAACTTAATTTCTTTTTTAAAGAGGCAGAGGAAAAAGATAAAGTAAATTTTCAAAAGTTAAACCCATAGAAAATATGGAATGCTGATTTCTAATGAAGTGAAAATATTGTGAACACACTTCTATAAATATTTTTATTTATGTAACAAATATTTCAAATCAGCCAGTTTATTTAATTCTAACTAAATTTAACAATGTGAAGTTTTTTTGTAGCAAGTTTTCCCCTTTGGCTCTTGGATACAAATTAATACCTCTAGAAAGTCAAAACATATTCAAAATCCTCCTCATATATAGTGCTCAGAATCATGGAAAAATAGATCTTTAAGGTAAAGATAAACTTTGAAATGTGGACATGTAACTGGAGGTGCTATTTGAGTGGTTCTGAAATAGTGGAATTTTAGAATTAGGCTGCTTGGGAGAGTAATTGGTGATGACTTGCAAATACAGATGGCTTTACTATCTCAGATTTCCCCAAAATACATGTCAGTAATAGATTATTACTTAAAGTTGGACTAAACAGGCATATGGCAGGTCAGATCTGTTTTGGGGGCAGCTGAACAAATATCACAAATGCTAAAATCAATGAAGTAGTAAGAATAAGAGCCACCCTGTATTCAGTATCTGATGACAGACCTTGTACTAAATTCTTTTCATATAGTACTTTAAGTCTTCACAAGAATGCAACAAAATGTTCGTTAATATCTCCTTTGCACAAACAGGAAACCAAGATCCATAGAGGTTCAATCACTTGTGATTGAGCTGGGATTTAACTCAGGTTCTATATAGTTCCAAAGCTTGTCTCTTTCCACTACTCCACCAGTACTCTTTGAGATGTACTTATGGTGTTTGTAGCATTACTTAGAAATATTATAAGGAAAGTTTATCTTTGAAGGTTAAATCACTGGCTGACATAGTATTTTAAAAGCATTTACTGTGTATAAGAAGGAGTTAAACACCAAGTGGAGTAGTAAGGGTTAGAAGGACTTGAATCATTAAGACTCACCACTTCATTGGATGAATGTGCAATATATACATACACATAAATACAGTTTGCCCCAATTTGTAATTAAATTGCACTGAAGTTACTTTCTAACATTTAGTGTTACTGTGAAGTCATCATTAGCAAGCTTAACAGGAAAAGTCACTTACTTTAAGTGACTTAAGCTAAAGCTAAGCCAATTGTTTCCTCTTGGAGTTGCGAGTAGAAAGCACCTTATGAATGAAAGTGATATGACAACTAAATAAAAAGTGGAAAAAAAAATCCTTTCTGGTGTGGAGTTGGGGATTATTTAAAATCTAGGGGAGATGTAGTTATCAGTGTTCATTTTATACTTAATTCCTGTCTTTGGTTTCACATCTGGTTAGTCTGTTGTTTCTTAGAGAACTTTCTCCTTTATTATTTTTTACATGGATCTGTGAATATGTGGCTGTACTGTCTAAAACAGAAAATTCCTCAACGTAGCCATTCAGATTATTATCACTGACCCTAAGCCTAAAAAAAGTCACACTTAGGGCAAGGATTTTTGTTGTTGTTAGTTTAATACAACACGTGTCCAAATTGTTCATGATCCAGAAAAGCTGACTAGCAAAATGTTTAAAGATGTCTTCATGTCCATATGTAGAAATCTTCTACTTCTTGTAGTCAAGAAGTAAGGGCTTCCCTGGTGGCACAGTGGTTAAGAATCTGCCTGCCAATGCAGGGGACACGGGTTTGAGCCCTGGTCCAAGAAAATCCCACATGCCGCGGAGCAGCTAAGCCCATGCGTCACAACTACTGAGCCTGTGCTCTAGAGCCCACGAGCCAGAACTACTGAGCCCACGTGCCACAGCTACTGAAGCCCATGTGCGTAGAGCCCGTGCTCCGCAACAAGAGAAGCCACCACAGTGAGAAGCCTGCACACCGCAACGAAGAGTAGCCCCTGCTCGCTGCAACTAGAGAAAGCCCACATGCAGCAATGAAGACCCAATGCAGCCAAAAATAAATGAATAAATAAATTAGTTTTAAAAAAAGAATTAAAAAGAAGTAAGCACAAGTATGAATAAATTATCACAGTGATTTAAAAAAATATCATTTTAAAAGAATATGTTACTAATATTTCTAAGAGAAGAAAATTCAGTGCATGGCCCTAAGTGGACATAGTACTTCCTTAACATTGCTAATCCTCATATAGTAAGGAGTCTTTTTAACAGCTTTATTGAGATATCATTCATATATCATAAAATTCACCCATTTACAGTATACAATTCAGTAGTTTTTAAGACGTTCACAGAGTTGTGCAGCCTTCATCACAAGCTCAATTTCAGAACACTGTCATTAACCCAAAAAGAATTCCTGTACCCGTCAGCAGTCACTCCTCATTGCTCCCACCCACTTCCAGCCCTGAGTAACTGATCTACTTTCTGTTTCTATAGGTTTGCCTATTCTGCACCTTTCATATAAATAGAATTATATAATATGTGGTCATTTGTGACTAGTTTCTTTCACTTAACCTAATGTTTTGAAGGTTCATCCATGTTGTATAGCATGTGTCAGCATTTCATTCCCTTTGTCACCAAATATTCCATTGTGTGGATATACTTCAAATAACCACTTGAGTTATAGTCATACATAAGTTTTTGTATGGACATATGTCTTCAGTTCTCTTGGGTATATACCAAGGAGTAGAGTTAACTATGTTTAACATGTTGAGGAGCTTCCAAATTGTTTTCCACAACAGCTACACAATTTTACAATTCTACCAGTAAAGTATGAGGGTTCCAATTTCTCCACATCGTCGCCAACCCTTGTTATTGCCTGTGTTTTGATTATAGCCATCCTAGTGGCTGTGAAGCACTTTTTCATTGTGGTTTTGATTTGCATTTCTCTGATGGCTAATGCTGTTGAGTATCTTTTTTATGTGTTTATTGGCCACTTGTGTAGCCCCTTTAGAGAAATGTCTATTCATATCCTGTGCTCATGTTTGAATTGATTTGTTTTTTTATTGTTGAGTTGTAAGAGCTCTTTATATATTCTGGATACAGTACCTCATCAGGTAACATGATTTGCAAATATTTTCTCTCATTCCAAGGGTTGTCTTTTCACTTTCTTGATGGTAATATTTGTTGCACTGAAGTTTTAAATAAAAATTACATAATTTATATAAATTTACTATATAAAAATATAGTCCCATTTATCTATTCTTCCTCTGTCTTTTGGTCTTCAGGATTTATTCCTATGGTTTTTTTCTAAGAATTTTATAGTTTTAACTCTTACCTTTAAGTCTGTGATTCATTTTGAGTTCATCTTTGTATATGATGTGAGCTAATCTTTGTATAGATATCCAGCGTCATTCTTTTGCACGTGGATATCCAGTTGTTACAACACTATTTGTTGAAAAGACTTTTCTTTCTGCACTGAATCATATTGACACCCTTGTCAAAAATCAATTGACCGTAAACATATAGGTTTCTATCTGGACTCTCAGTTATATTCCATTGATCTCTCTGTCCATCCTATGCCAGTACCACAGTCTTGATTATTATAGCCTTGCAGTACGTTTTGAAATCGGGAAATGTGAGTCCTCCAACTTTGTTCTTTTTCAAAGCAGTTTTAGCTATTCAGGATCCCTTGAATTCTACATGAATTTTAAGATCAACGTGTCAATTTCTACAACGAAGCCAGCTGGCATTTTGATAAGGATTGTTTTTTCTCTTTATAGATCAATTTGGGAATGTCACTATTTTAACAGTTTAATAAGCCTTCCAATTTATGAACAGGAGATGTTTTACATTTATTTAGGTCTCCAGTTTTTTTCAAAGATGTTTTTAGGGTACAAATTTGCACATTTGTTAAATTACACCTAAGTATTTCATTTTTTTGGTGCCATTTTAAATGAAATTGCATTTCCATTTCCAGAATATTCATTGCTGGTATATGTAAATACAACTACCTTTTATATATTGATCTTTTATCTTGCACCTTTGCTGACCTATTTTCTTAGTAATAGTTTTTTTAGTGGATTCCTCAGGGTTTTCTGCATACAAGATCATGTAATCTGCAAATATAGTTTTCTTCCTTTCCAGTCTGAATTGTTTTTTCTTTTTCTTGCCTAATTGTCCTGACTAGAACCTCCAGTATAATATTGAATAGAAATGGCAAGAGTGGTCATCCTGATCTTGTTCTCTATTTTAGAGGGAAAGCATTCAGCCTTTCACCATTAAGTATAATGTTAGTTGTGGGTTTTTCATAGATGCCCTTTATCCTATTGACAAATTTTCTTTCTGTTGTTGAGAATTTCTAATCATGAAAGAGTGTTGGGTTTTTCAGCTGCCTTTTCCAGTCTATTGAAATAACATGGTTTTTGTCTTTTATTAATATGGAGTATTACATTAATTGATTTTCAAATGTCTAATCAACCTTGTGTTCCAGACATAAATCCTACCTGGTCATGGCATAGAATTCTTTTTATATATTACTGGATTCAGTATGTTAGTATTTTGTTGAAGATTTTTTTCATCTATATTGTTGAGGTACATTGGTCTGTAGTTTTCTTGTGATGTCTTTGGTTTTGCCAGGGTAATACTGGCACTTCAATAAGGCTTTAAATAAGACCTGATATCTCCTAAACCGAAATGAAGCCTTAAAGCATACAAATGGATAAAAATTAGTATATACTGGTAATTGTTAATCATTAGTTATCGAAATTTTAGATTTGTTGAACCATTGACTATATAAGCCATTTAATTAATAAATTGCACTTAGGCATACCACACATTTTCAAATATAACATTCTCCCATTTTTTTAAATTTGTGTTTCTTGATGGAATTTAAAGTTCTTCATGAAGCTCACAATACATGTGAACCTGAGCCGTTATGAATTTGAAAGTTTATAATCTCTGAATTATTGGCAAAATACATTCTGCTTGATTTTTCCAAGACCCCAATTAATCATCCTTTCCCTTTTTTAAATAAATATTTATATATGTATATATTAATTTATTTATTTTTTGGCTGCATTGGGTCTTCGTTGCTGCACATGGGCTTTCTCTAGTTGCGGCGAGCGGGGGCTACTCTTTGTTGCGGTGCGCGGGCTTCTCATTGCTTTGGCTTCTCTTATTGTGGAGCACGGGCTTCAGTAGCTGTGGCATGCGGGCTCTAGAGCACAGGCTCAGTAGTTGTGGTGCACGGGCTTAGTTGCCCCCTGGCATGTGGGATCTTCCCGGACCAGGGATCGAACCCGTGTCCCCTGCATTGGCAGGCAGATTCTCAACCACTGCGCCACCAGGGAAGTCCCTCCCTTCCTTTTTTTTGAAACTAGTTTCTCAAAAGGCGCTTTAATCTTTATACCACTTGCAGGCCTTAGAGAAACCACAAATATATTTGCCATCCCATCAGGATGTCAGGTGTCAGCTCAGACAAAATTCCCCAAGCAGTTTGCACAGAACTTTACTCTTTTCCTCGTTGGACCCATTTCTATTTCTAAACCACTATTCTAATACACTATTTAAGAAAGGAGTTTTTGCCATAGTCATTTTATAGGCTGGTAAATGGAGGTGAGACACCCAGAGGTAGGGAAATCAATAGACTTGAAATGATGGTAGGGAGAATAAAAAGCAAAGATTAAAGTTCAAATTGTTTCAAAGAAAGAAATCCGTGGACTTGAGTCAGTATATAAAACATACTATGTATAACCATACTGGAATGGAAAGGGGAGAGGGCAGACTGAGAGAGGTGACTTCAAAGGAGACCCCAAAGTTTCTGATCTATAGTGACAGCTTTGACAAGGAAGAGCAAGCTGGGAAAATGCACCTGGTGAGCAGAAAGGTAAAAAATTAGATTTAGTTTTCGATGTGGAATTACAGAACGTTAGACCTGGAGAGACTTAAGTGATCCAGCTCTACTCATCATTTTTTTTTGAATTTTTTATACAATTTTTAAAGGTTAGTTTTGATGATGACTGTAACCTTGGCAAACCAGCAATGTAGCTGAAGTACTGTTACCAAATACTGTTGACTAGAAAGGTTCTGAGTGTAAGAAATGCTCCTTTAGCTCAGAAGGGAGATGTTAAAGACATATTAGCACTAGCTGAGACTTTATTCTTAGACATAATTAAAAGAGAAAACTTCTAATTAGAAAAGAATAGCTTGTTTCCCTCTGTAATTTGATGTTGCTGAACTTGGCCCATCGGTACTCCAGAGCTCATTTCCCAGGGTGTACAGTGTCTTTGAACTCTATCAGCATGAATCTCCTTGAGTTCTGCCTTGTTATAATTCCAGTTCGGAGTCACTCTGTGCTCCTACAAGTTGTAAAGCACTAGATGCAGTGAGTGGCACAAAGAAATATTATATAAGACATGGTCTCTACCCCAAATAGCTTATAACCTAATTAGATACTACATAAAAAGATATAGAGCATGTCATATCAGTAGTTTACTTGCATAAACAGGCAGTAATGCTTGAAGATCAACAGAGAAATTACTGTGAGCCTGAGTGGTCAGAGAACACTTCACAGAGGAGGTGGAATTGGTCCTGCCTTGACAGAGTTCTGAGATTTTGAAGAAGCAGTGAAGAGTTAGGAGCTTATATCAAGCAGGAGGAATGGATTGAGCAAACACAAGAAACTATGAGCTAACTGGACTAGAACATTCCTAAAGGCCTCTTGATTGCTAAACAGTGGAATCCAAACTTGTTTAGCCTGGCCCTTAAAGCCCATTAAAAATCTTTCCCCTCACCATTCCAGCGAGAATGGTTAAGTCGTTGTCCTTCAGGTACACCTCAGCCCTTTTTGTAGTTTCTTACCTATCCCTCTCCACCTATTTATATCCCACCTCTCCTTGCCACATTTGATGTGATGAAATCCAAGACCACCCACATCCTCAGTGATTGCTCCCTGCTCTGAAACCTCATAATCCTTAACTTGTGTCATTCATTTTACTTTAAACTATTTACCACTTTATGAACTCACTCCGTCTCCCCGGTTGGGTTATAAATGCCAATTCTGCCTCCTTTGCTGACTTCTTTCTTCTCTAGATCCTGAATGTTAGTGTAGCTCAGGCAGAGAGAGCACTTTCCATGGGATCACACCCTTCCCTGGTGTGATGTAGTGAAAAGCCCAAGGGCTAGAAGCTCTATCCTGGCTCTGCCACTAACTAGTTGGTTGATGACTGGCCAAGTGTTTTGACATCATGGGATTTCAGTGTTCTTATTTGTAAAATAAGAGGGTTGAATTGGGCTTGAATTGGGCTTTTCTTTCCCCTGACTTTGACTTTATGTTTTTCCGATTATAAAAGCCACATTCCTATTCTTATAAGGAGAAGCTTCATAAAAGCAGTTGGGAAAAAGTTATAAACCTGCCACCCAGAGGATACACTTTATATTATGATGAATATTTTTTAACTCCTATTATGAACACATATATATTCATTTAGGGACTGTAAAGTATGATACTTTCCAGCTCTGAAATCTTATGATTCTCTTTTGCCACTAAAGAAATCAGTAAGTGTCTTTTTTAAAAAGTCGTCTAGTTAATGGTGGTACTGTGTATGGGTACTTGACTCACAAGTCAGATTAGTTTAAATATATGGCCAAAGATTTCCCATCTCTGATGCTGAGCAATGACATTTAGAAAGATTCTTTAAGTCCTTTAGGCCCTATAGAGCCCCGTAATGATTGCAAATTACCTTAAAGCAGAAGCTTGGTTTCAATGTGTATAATCTAGACTAGAATGAGAATGCAGGTGAGCACAGTGAAAACTTAATATTTATTTCTAGAAAATTCCCTTTGCTAAAGGATTTGTAATCCTCTCCATACTTCTGTTAAGGATAGAGGTCCTGAGCCAGAAAGTCTTTTCTGAAGGTAGAACGTAATTCATGCAGTGAAAAGGGTGGGAGCTTTAAAATTATTGCTGGGGATCCATATGGAAGTTGTATACTTTTAACAGCAAAGTTATTATTACTAAAAATTCCTTGCCAAAAGTGGAAGAATTAATCTCTGATATGTAATTAAAGAAATAGAA
Organism: Grampus griseus; assembly: GCF_964374135.1. Taxonomy (NCBI): domain Eukaryota; kingdom Metazoa; phylum Chordata; class Mammalia; order Artiodactyla; family Delphinidae; genus Grampus; species Grampus griseus. The sequence continues at coordinate 33,802,184 of NC_139009.1, forward strand.
AAAGTAGGTAGGGTTTTGTTGTTGGTTTTTTTTTTTCTTTTTTGAGAGCTGCCATCTCTAACCAGTAAATGACTCAGAGTTTTAGGTTTCTACATATTATACCAACAGACATTCTGGGTTTTTTCATTACTTTTTTTTGGCTGACTGTGCTGACTGTGCAGGATCTTAGTTCCCCAACCAAGGATTGAACCCGTGCCCCCTGCAGTGGACGCACAGAGTCCTAACCACTGGACCTCCAGGGAATTCCTTTTTTTATTACTTTTAAAGGGAGTTTTCAAAGAGATAAAATTGTTTGCAGTTTCCATAGGAAGATTAAACTGAACTGGAAATAGTATCAGTTGAGGCTTCTCCAAAATAAAAATTGGTGATTTTAAATGCCTAAGAAAGTATAGTAAAGTTTCTATAAACTCATTAAAAACTTGAAACCTCATACCTACAGAGCGGTGCTGTGTCTCATTGTTCTTTAGGTATGTCTGTTCAGTCCAAGTTGGAATATTTTGTTTCCTTACTCTGAAAAGGTGGTTCACTTGGCATCAGCTTTGGCATTTCTTGGCTCTAGGAGTTCCATGGTGGCAGCCATAAAAATTGATTAATGAATTACATTCTCAGAAGAAACCTATAATCTGTGGATGCTGTCCAGTTGCAATAAGATATGTTCTTCATGCACCTTTTGAAGTGGAAATGATCAAACATTCAGCGCAGGGTTTCAAAGTGCCAATTTCCTGCTAATAATTGGCTTTTAATAAACTCAGGTATTCACAGATAGAAGCTATTTCTCTTACCTGAGTAGAAGACAGAATTTATGAATTAGGTTAGCTACGTAGAAGTTTCAACCCATAACTCACAAATTACTAATTCATTCATGAACATGTTTAATTAGAAAGGGATTTCAGTGATAGGTGAAGAGTCAGGATCCTTTAGTTTTTTATCTTCTACCTTGAATATACGAAGGCATGTTAAGCAACATCACTATTCTTTTTTTTTAATTCTTTTAAGCCCTTTACTGTCTCCTAAAATTTCTCTTTTATTTATTTATTTATTTATTTTTGGCTGTGTTGGGTCTTTGTTGCGGCAAGCGGGGGCTACTCTGCATTGCGGTGCGCAGGCTTCTCATTGTGGTGGCTTCTCTTGTTGTGGAGCACGGGCTCTAGGTGCACAGGCTTCAGTAGTTGTATCACGTGGGCCAATAGTTGTGGCTCATGGACTTAGTTGCTCCGCGGCATGTGGGATCTTCCCGGACCAGGGCTCGAACCCGTGTCCCCTGCATTGGCAGGTGAATTCTTAACCACTGCGCCACCAGGGAAGCCCTAATACTTCTTTTTATCTGAAGGCATAGTGGTCTCTGTCCAGATATTATTTATAATGCTTCCAAATTAAAAGGAACTGTCGTTATGATTGCTGTTACTGAATTTAGTGGTGGAATTTTTCCATCTGAATAATTAGAAACAAAACTTGCTGCTCTTTTGTCCCATCCAGTTCCATGAGATTAAGACAGTGATTTTAATTTTCTGCTCCTGTTCCATTGTTGCCACCCCAACCACTTCTTCCTACACACTGCACTGCTGCCACATAATTCTTGCTAAACTTTTGCATTTGTCAGGTTCGAGACTTATCTTCTATTTGTTCATTTGTACATTCTATAAATATTTATTTTAGTGCCTGCTCTGAGCCAGGCAGTGCTCACCTCCAAACTCCTCCAACTAACTGTGTGTGCTGTCCATAACCTGCCCTCCTCTCCCTTATCTATCCTTTAGTTGTCCTTCCTAATTCCCAGTCTTTGCTTTGTACCCAGTATCTCACCATGCTCTTCTGAAGTACCATCTCTTCCTTCAGGTGCTCTTAGAACAGGGTTTGATAAGAGTCACTTATTCTGTAGTTGGATTTAAGTCATTGTTTTACCTGTCCAGAGGCTTTTTACATTTTGACTTTTCCTGTAAATGTGAATGAAGACGTGTTTTTCAAAGAACTTAGAGCTTGCATGTGCAGGGGGTACTGGAGAGGAGGAGTGCCCCCTGCTGGTCCCTTTGAACTCTCACCAAATGAATGGCCCTCTGCCTTTCCCTCCCACCATCATACTGTCCATGCTCCTTCCCACCTCCATGGCAGTGCAGCTGTCACTCCTCCTGCCTCAACTGCCTCTACTTCTTTCCCTCAACATCCCTCAACAATATGAGCTCAACTCATATTCTACATCCTCCCCGAAGGTTTTTCTCTGTCTGCTATTCATTTCCCTTCTGTGAGTTCTTTTGCTGTATGTAGTCACCATCGGTGAGATTGGCGCTTAATCGTTGTTTTAATTGGCTCATTTCCTTTTTCCTGGCTCTAGTGTAATCTTCAAGGACACTGATAATCCTGTCATTTTCTATTTGGACAGTGCCTCGAAAAGAGACATCATCGGCATTCAGTGAATACCTAAATAGAAATGAGAACATGCCTAGGCCCGTATAAGTATATTTATATTGTATCTCGCAACATTTTGCACTCATCCTTTGTTAGAAAAGGGAAACATGTCCAGCTTAAGGGCATTATTAGAATTTCTTTTTCTTTTAAAAGGAAGAAAAAGTCAGCAACCTTTTTTTTTTTCTATAAATGCTATAATATCTGAGAAAATTTTTGATTTTTTACTTCTTAACAGGTGGTTTGTTCTGGATGCAGAAACCAGAGATCTAGTTTCTATCCACACAGACGGGAATGAACAGCTCTCTGTGATGCGCTACTCATTAGGTAGGCAGATTTACTCCCGCTCCTGGCATTTACAGCATTTCTCTGTAATTGCATATTTTCACTTCCAGTAAAGCTGACTACTTTTTTCTCTACTCTCTAGAGTTGTTAAGTATTGAATATGTTTCCCCCAACATTAGATTAAATTCTGCTGCAGGAAACTGCAAAAGATCTGCTAAAGTTAAACAACATTCTAAATCATCAAGCAAACATAAATTTAGAACAAACTGTTACAACTGCATTTGCAATTGAAAACAGAATACAGTGCAATCAAATCCCATTTTTTTGGAACTACAAATACTTAGAATTTTGAATAGGTACTGTATTAGGCTGAATGTTAATCTATTTAGCAACCTTTTCTTTGTATATAAGATAATAGAAAATAAATTATAATAATATTCAAAATATACAAATTTTATAGGCCCTTCAAGTTCTTTAAAATCTAGTTTGATTTTTACTGGTTACATAGTAATGATTGGTCTGTTAATTAGATAAAGTACTCAGCAACTCATGAATTTGATCAATTCGTTTAGCTACTTTGAATACTTCTTTTCATACTTTATTCAAAATGTTAATTAAGTTTCCATGATAGTCGGTTCCTTTTTCCCGCTATTAATATGGTTTTGATCCACATAATTCTTCCCTGGAGTTAGTTCGAGTGACATTTTCTTATATTCAAAAATATATTCCAGTAGTTGTTGGGTCAGTGTGGAGTCCAAATGATCTTTTTGATTTCTTCTGAGTCATTTCAGAGGAAGCTCAGAATGCTATTCTCTGTGTTGAACAAGGAAGGAAAAGTATTTGCTTCAAGCTCTAAGCTTGGCAAGAGTTGTCTTGAAGCAGAAAAGGTTTTCTGTCTTGGTTTGGCTTTTTTCAATGCTGTAATAGCAAATAACTACTGCAGATGTAGCATTTAAAACCCAAAGATCAAATGGACTTTATTGACCATCTGTTACGTGGTGAGTACAATGGTCCTTTGTGAGAGAATATGGTCCTTTCCCAAGAGAATGGACCCTGTAGTTGGAGAGATCACATGTCCTCAGCTGAAATGAGCAATTGTACACTCAGCTTGCCATATGAATACTGTATACTTAGACCCATAAAAGTAGGTTAACCGCCCTGGGGCCAGTCTGTCGCTAACTAGAAGGAGATGAGACTAAGGGAAGAGTCCAAGGCCCGCGAGCATTTCCAAGAAGGGATTGTGTACTCAACCAGATGACCATTTGGTTTTCAAGTATGTTTAGTGATGGAAGGAGTCATTCATTAAACACCAAAGAATAGTTAAGTTGATGAGATTTAACAACATTTGTAAAATACCATTTGGTGTAGGTCCAGTAAAGTGACAGTAAATAAACCTATCAGTGTATTTCTATATTCAACATTTTTTCCTGTTTCATTCCAGATGGCACCTTCCTGGCTGTGGGGTCTCATGACAACTTTATTTACCTCTATGTAGTCTCAGAAAATGGAAGAAAGTATAGCAGACATGGAAAGTGCACTGTAAGTAGTGAAGTCAATCTATAAAATTGTTGGAAAATTTTATTTCTGTAAAAAGAGAGTTAAATGTTTACATTGATGTATCACCTTTAAACTTAGCAGATTTAAAATTTAATCTCTATCTTTGAAACTGAAATTACCTGACAGTAGAATCTTGCAGTTCCCTGTATGCTCTAGAAAGGTTTCTCCTTTGATGAGAGTTTAATATTGTTACCTCTCTCTCTCTGACTACTAGTTTTAATGCAGTTTCTTAAATCAAAGCTATTTTCTTAGGAAATCCTTAGAAAACAATGCTTTTTTAAAATGGAGTGAGTCAGAAATGGAAGGGTATCTCTAACATTTTAATCTCAATGTCCCATGATCCTGCCCATCCTTGACACTCTGCAATTTCCTAGGTGACCTCTCTAGCACTAAACATAATTTATATGGAGGTTTGTCTGTATTAAGAGAATTAATAGAAGCATATTTCCTTTAATTTACTGCATTTCTGATTGATTAGTTTATCATTTTAAGATGAAGATTAGATTCAATTCTAGACATAGTACTTATCTTATGGCAGGCAGTCTGCTAACTAGGGGAATGTTCTAGGCCCTGGGGATTTGCATAAGATTTGCTCATGGTCCTCAAAAAGTACGCATTCAAGCTGAGAACAGGATGAGAGAGGCAGGAAGTATAGCATAGTGGCTAAAGGGCATGAACTTGGGATCAGACTACCTGGATTTTAACTCTTGTTTCACCACCCACAAATGTGACCTTGGGCAAGTTATTTAAACCTTCTACTTCAGTCTTCTCATCTGTAAAGTGAAGATAGTAGTACTTTCTACTTCACTGGATTAAAACAAGTTAAGGCATATAAAATACTTACAATAGTGCTTGGCAAATAAAAAGTACTCAGTATATGTTAACTATGAATTTATAGAAAATGAGGTAGTTGGTATCTATGTTACCAGTCAATTTAGGATTAGCAAATTACTTGATGAATTAGTGGCACAGATCCTTTAACAGTCTTTTTTTTTTAATATTTATTTTATTTTTTATGGCTGCGTCAGGTCTTGGTTGCAGTGCGCGGGCTTCTCTCTAGTTGCGGTACGCGGGCTTCTCTCTAGTTGTGGTGCACAGGCTTCTCTCTAGTTGTGGCACGTGGGCTCTGTAGTTACGGCACATGGGCTCTGTAGTTGTGGTACATGAGCTTAGTTGCCCCGCAGCATGTGAGATCTTAGTTCCCCTACCAGGGATTGAACCAGCATCCCCTGCATTGGAAGATGGATTCTTAACCACTGGACTACCGGGGAAATCCCCCTTTAACAGTCTTTATCACAAAAGAGTTTTAGGGGAATGAATAAAAGAATGAATTTTTAAAAGTATATACAAAAGTAAAACCCAGGCCATTTTCTATTCAGAGAAGAGACTTACTGCTTTTTTTTTGTTTATTTGCTTTTTGCTTTTTTGGGGGGGGATGGGGCGTATTTTGTACCATGTGCTAAAACCAGCCTATAAACTGATCTACAAGCAACTTTATAGTTTTATAATTTATCCAAAATATTTTCATTTACTTCGACAAAAATTATGAATCAATATCCATTAATTTATTTAAATACATCTTTTAATCGATTTATTATCTTAATACTTGGGAATAGTAGTATAATAGTGCCTCATTGTACAGCATGATCAAATGAAATATTCCACTGAAAGGAATTTTCAGATTACTTAACTTTACCCTACCAGGCACCAAATTTTTCTTAATTATTTTTTACCCCAACCTTTTAAAAAAGTCCATGTCTTAATAAACAGAGTATTATCAAATATAATTTAATCTTGTGGAATCATAAAATTTTACAGGTCGCACTATAGCACTTAACTTAGATCTCATTTTACGGATGAAGAAACTGAGTTTCGGAGAAGATAAATGGCTTGTCCTTGGTCACATCTTGACATAGTGGCAGATCTGGGTCCTGAACCCTGTTCTCCTAACTCTTAGTAGAGCAGACTTCCCAAGGTACAAAAAGGCCTCAGATTTTTCAGTGTGTATATCAGTGTACTGTGCTTTCAGAGTACAGCAACTGATGCAGAAAGGAAAGAGCAGTGTTGGACACGGGATAATGAGACAACCTTGGAAGTGTTGAGAACTGCCAAGTTTATCAATTGCATGACACTTTGCCCTCTCCAGTTAGGCAGCTTTTATCTTTAGAGCATACGAAGTATTATTTTGAAATATCTTCAGGAACTGTTAAAGCTTATAGTACTCTTTGAGGCTATAATGAAAGGCTCAGCCACTCTGCTTTTCTAATTATCTTCTGTTCTGTGCTTTGCTTCCAGCTCTCACTTCTTGCTGTCTGCTTCCACCAGCTGGTCTTATAGTCTCATATTAACTCCTTTTATCTGTTGTCTGCTATGATACAGGACAGAAAAAACTGGGTTAATGCTGGCTCTGCTGCTTACTAGTTTGCAACTTTAGGCAAGTTAACTTCTCTGAGTCTTAATTTTATTATCTTAAAACTGGAGATTATAAGAGTTCCTACTTTCATAGGATTGTTGTAAAGATTAAAATGTGGCAACTAGACCTACTCTCAGAGTTCCAAATACAAATGCTGTTTTCTCTTTTGTTTCCAATATTTCCTGTTACTAGTTAACATTAAAGTGACCCTATAGCTTCAGAAACATACTGGGCTTAGAACTTTAGGAAGTGTCCCTCTAATAAATTGTAACCAAGCAGTTGAAACTGTCCCTGAGTGCCAACATAATAGCTCTGTGTTTGACTCCAGTTCCTGTATACCTTTAACACTGCTACTCAAAGATCTTAGCCCAGGAGATGGAGTGTAATGAAGTTGTAGTGATATACTAAAAAAGCATTACAGAGTCTGTTAGAATACGCAAGAAGTGCTGGTAAAATAAGTGTTTTTTGGTCAGGATTTTGGTGAATGAAAATATATATAAGAAAGAGAAGAGTAAAAGACTTTTAAAACTGTCTACCTAGAAATCTCCAAGAAAATTACCCATAAAACTAATGCAGTACGTATTTCAATATTACCATAACAGTTAGGAATTATATTGCAATACTTGGTGGCTTCAACAAATGAGGGATGTGTTCCTATTTAAAAGAAGTCATCAGGGACTCAGGGTCCTTCTTTCTTTCTACTCCATCATCCTCAATAAGGTGCTGCTGGAATTCCAGTCATCCCATCTTAGTTCTAGGGGGACAGAGCAAGGGGGAAAAAGACACTCTTCCTCCTAAGTCGATTTTTAAAGTTTTCCTGGAAGCCCCACTCAGTGACTTCTGCCACCCATAGCTGCAAAAGAGATTAGGAAATAACAGTGTTTTAGCTGGGCACTTAAGAGCATGTGGAATGGATAAACTATGCTCTACAAATCTACAGTCTAAAGATTGGATTGGACAGGCTACACTCTACAGCCCGCACTCTAAAGGTCAGCTTTCTCTCACACCAGCAAAGCACGTCAAAAATGTGATGGGAAAAAAATCCTAATTGCAGTAGTAACAAAAACTGTGATGCTTTGAGAATAGACCTAGCAAGAAAAGCACAGGAAGCTATGTGAAACATGGCTGAAACACAAACTAAGAAATGAAAAAATAGACATATTTCTAGAAGAAAAGACTTCATAAACATGTCTGTTCTCTACAAACTATTCTCTAAATTTGATGCACAATATTTATGAGCTTGATAAAATGGTTCTAAAGTTCATCTGAAATTTTCCTCATACCACGAAACTATCACAGTTGGCTGGGAATAGGCAGATAGACTAATGGAACAGAAAAGAGAGTCCAAAAGCAAATCTCTGTTTATGTGGAAGTTTAGGTATTTCAAATCAGTAGAGAGACAGTGGACTCTTCTCAGCCTGCATCACAGCTACTAACCACAACTTTGTTTACGAAATTAAATACAATTCAGTTTCCTGGGAGCACTGGCCACATTTTGAGTACTCAGAAGCCACAGGTGGCTAGTTACTTCTGCATTGGACTGTGCAGATACACAGTTTCATCACTGCAGAAAGGTCCATTGGATGTCACTACCCTAGAGGGTGAGGGGACACCTGGATACCTACTTAGGAAAAAAGTTAGTCCCCTAACTGAAGGCCTCTGGTACTTGTTTGAAAACTCCTCAGGTAATATTAATATACAGCCACGGTTGCAAACCACTGATGCAGATGACAACCTTCCATGTGATTAACAAAGATTCAGCTGAGATATTTCTTATTTTTCCAGAGTTATTCTTAGGCACCATCACTTGTGATTGTTATTGTGGTTACACCATTCAGCTGCTTAAAGGCAGTGATGAAAGTATCAGCTTAAGAGTACTCTGTTCAGCGAGGTGTACTTTTTGCTCCCAACTGTGTCTGTGCCTGTGGGGTGACGTTTGAGGGTGTTTTCCCCCAAGTCTTGTATGTGCCTTGCGTGGCCTAAGAGTTGGGTGAGACAAGGGTCCTCTGAGGTGGTCTGGGAAGGCAGCACCATAGACTCCCGACAGACAGTTGCATCTACTCTTTTCTTTGCTTCTTTATTGGACTCCACATCAGCGAAAAAATACTCACTTCGTTTTCCAATATAAATTGATAACTTTCCCGAAGGTCTTTTCTAAATTTGGGGGCTTTTCCTGCTCGAGTTCTCTTTGAGAATCCTTTATATTGACTTACCATCTAAATATGCTGTGTCCAACACAGATGTGAATTACACGCATGTTATGTATCCACACGTTGCCTTTGATGCTTTTCTAAATAATACTATTAAAGTATTTTCACAAAGGTTCAAACACTTTGACATGATTAATCTGGTTAAATCCTTCATTCATGTAGCACCAGTTTTCTTATCTTAGAAGCCTGGCTTCTCTGGATTCCAGAGCCAGGCATCAGATCCATGAACACTATGGAAAAGATCTGTGTGAACCCCACCCTCCTGCCATATTCAGAAAATACCCAAGAACCACACGTGTCTTTCTGGCATTGAAATTGATTTCTTGTTAAGTTGGGAGGTCTCCCACATGCCTCGCAAGTGACTCCCAACCTGTTTGCTGACATACCAGCTAATCTCCAGGGACTTCAGGAAGCTTCACAGGTCTCAAATTCACATAATTTAAATTCATTTAAATGTATAAATGTGGGTATTTGCCATGCAGCACTTTTGTGGAGATATAGCTCCAGAGAGGTTTTAGGTTATGTCATTTGGCTTCAGAAGGCTACTGGAATAATTAAAATACTTTGTGAAAATCATTGAAAACTACACCTAAGGTATTTTGAATTTATTAACTTTAAAAATAAAAACCATGGGCTTCCTTGGTGACGCAGTGGTTGAGAGTCCACCTGCCGATGCAGGGGACACGGGTTCGTGCCCCGGTCCGGGAAGATCCCACATGCCGCGGAGCGGCTGGGCCCGTGAGCCATGGCCGCTGAGCCTGCGCGTCCAGAGCCTGTGCTCCGCAACGGGAGAGGCCACAGCGGTGAGAGGCCCGCGTACCGCAAAAAAAATAAAATAAAAACCATGTGAGCAGAAAGCTAGTAATTCAAAATGTACAATTGAAATTAAATGTTTTAATACAGAGTGTAGGAGATAAAAGTGATTTTTGAGGCTCTGTCAGCTTTGGTGTAAACTGTAAGACCTGTGTGATTTATCTGCAGTTTATTGGAAATAATCAAATGCTTACATGTGAAGCCAACAAAATATGGCATTTGGTAATTTTTTTGTTTGAATTCCTGGTGTTAGTAAAAACCTAGGCAGAAAAAGATCACTGTCTTCTTGTTTAAGGAGTCAGATGATTATTGGATCCAGCTGTTTGGAGGGAGTGTGATGTTGGATAACTTTTCCCAAAAAATATTCTTTGGAGATAGGAGTTTTTTTAGACCTCCATGTGCCATGGGTACTGAAGCAGCAGCCCAGGAAAACTGTACTCTTTTTGTACACAACATGGAACCAATACTTCATTATCAAAAAGGAAGTCACTCTAATTAGGGACATTAGTGACTTGAAATAAGGCCTGAGGTTGTGGTATCTGTTTCAGTGTCTTTTAAGAGACTGTCTTTCTTGGAAGTGTAGCACAGGTAGTACTTGGTGCTGGTATCAAAATGGAGAGACCAGCAGGATACTCCCAGGTTCCAAGTGCCTACCATTTCCACTGTGGTCAGATCTCTTCAGTTCCACAGTTCTAGCTCCCAAGAGGATAGTGTGAAAAAGAACCAAAGACCTGTTCTGAGCCCTGTTCAGTTCCAGAGGCCGTGGTACTGCTCTCTCTACTTCAGGAATTCCCAGTGAATGGCTACTCAGAAGACAGTACTGGCTACTATGAGACTATTTATCATTCAGAACTCTAAACGCTTTCTAATAGTTGATGTGTTACTTCCTAGGGACATTCCAGCTATATCACACACCTTGACTGGTCTCCAGACAACAAGTATATAATGTCTAACTCGGGAGACTATGAGATTCTGTACTGTAAGTATGAATGATTACATACGGCTGAGATGTGTCTGTCAGGGGCAGTAAAGAGCAGGCTGCATGGACTCTGAATTGTGCAGCCACTGCACACTGGCCCCTCTAACCTGAAGAAGCATGTGCTACTTGGAGCTGGCTAAGGAATGAGAATCTCAAAGTAATGAGTTCACTTGAATGTCATGAGAAATTATTCAGGGGGACTGATCCTGCTCTGAATGGTTCTGTATTTAACAACTTTTCCTGGAGGCAGGAAGGAGTACAATGGATGGGCATTTATGCATTTTAAAGACAAAACAACTTCAGTGGGAAACAGTTTATAGTTCTATAAACCGTGTTAAACACTTTCTTTTCAAGTGTGTCTTAACATTTTCAGTGTATGGATTATAAATACAAGTAAACGTGGCTAGTTTGAGTCAAGATGCATTTTCAAATACATTTGTACACTAGCACTGTGATTATACTTCCTGTTTCTAAATTTAAAGGGGACATTCCAAATGGCTGCAAACTAATCAGGAATCGATCAGATTGTAAGGACATCGATTGGACAACATACACCTGTGTGCTAGGCTTTCAAGTCTTTGGTAAGGACATTGCACTTGATGGGAAAAGGCGATTTGTGGTGGTTTTATGTATAATACTTAAATTTCTAAATGAAAAATAGTCTACATGTGTTTTTTTAATTTATTTTTGAAGTATAGTTGAATTACAATGTTGTGTTAATTTCTGCTGTACAGCAAAGTGATTCAGTTATACATACATATACATACTTTTTCATATTCTTTTCCATTATGGTTTATCACAGGACATTGAATATAGTTCCCTGTGCTATAGGACCTTGTAGTTTATCCATTCTGTATATACCAGTTTGCATCTGCTAACCCTAAACTCCCAATCCAACCCTCCCCCACCCTCCTCCCCCTTGGCAACCACCAGTCTGTTCTCTATGTCCCTCATTCTGTTTCTTTTTTTTTTTTAATAGAGATGCAGAGTGTATTTTTTTTAAATATCTTTATTGGAGTATAACTGCTTTACAATGGTGTGTTAGTTTCTGCTGTATAACAAAGTGAATCAGTTATACATATACATATATCCCCATATCTCCTCCCTCTTGCATCTCCCTCCCACCCTCCCTATCCCACCCCTCCAGGCGGTCACAAAGCACGGAGCTGATCTCCCTGTGCTATGCGGCTGCTTCCCACTAGCTATCTACCTTATGTTTGGTAGTGTATATATGTCCATGCCACTCTCTCACTTCTGTTTCATAGATAAGTTCATTTGTGTCATATTTTAGATTCCACATATAAGTGATATTATATAGTATGTCTTTCTGACTCACTTCACTTAGTACTCTTTAGTGTTATCACTATTAATGCACAGTTCAGAGAAACTGAATGTATTTACGATTGAACCAATATGAGGTTTATTCTCTGCAGAATTCAGCAGACTTTTGGTCCCCAATAAATATGAAAGACAATTAAAAAGGAAAGGCATTTACATAATAGTATAGATTGCCTTTCACAATTTTTTCCTGCAAGTGAAAATTGAAGCTTTCAAATTTGTAAAGGCATTTTCAAAATAACAGCTTTATTGAGATACCATTCACATACCATATAATTCACCTGTTTAAAGTGCACAATTTGGTGGGTTTAGCATATTCATAGGATTGTGCACCCATCTTCACTATCTGATTTTAGAACATTTTCATTACTCCAAAAAGAAACTCTGCCCATTAGCAGTCACTCTCTCCCTCCTCCTTCCACAACCTCCCAGCAACCACTGATCTTCTTTCTTTTTCTAATGATTTGCATATTCAGGACAGTTCATATAAATGGAATCATGTACTATGTGATCCATCGAAACTGACGTCTTTCCTTTAGCACAGGTGTTGAAGGTTCATCATGTTATAGCATGTATCAGTACTTCATTTTACGGCTGAATAACATCCCTTTGTATGGCTATACCACATTCGGTTCATCATCAGTTGATGGACACTTAAGTTGTTTCCACTTTTTTTTTTTTTTTTTAACATCTTTATTGGGGTATAATTGCTTTACAATGGTGTGTTAGTTTCTGCTTTATAACAAAGTGAATCAGTCATACATAAACATATGTTCCCATATGTCTTCCCTGTTGCGTCTCCCTCCCTCCCACCCTCCCCATCCACTTTTTATTATAAATAATGCTGCTGTGAACGGTTTTCATGTAGACATGTTTTCATTCTCTTGGGTTATACCTAGGAGTGGAATTGCAGGGTCAAATGGTAACTGTGTTTAACCTTTTGAGGAACTGCCAGACTGTTTTCCTAAGTGACTGCACCATTTACACTGCCACCAGCAGTGTACGAGGGTTCTGTTTCTCCACATCATTGTCAACAGTTGTTATTCTTTTGCATGTGGGTGTCCAATTATCCCAGTACCATACTGACATATAAAGGCATTTTCAGTAGACATTATTTAAAGATAAAATGTGGAGATCATTCCTAACCTCATGTTTTGGACATTTCTAGAAATCTGTCCTTTGACAGTTTTCTCAGTCTTTGCCAATCTGTAGGAATTCTTCTGAGAAAGTTAGGATTAAAAAGAGATGTTATACTCTAATTAGAATATTGGATATGGATGTGGCAACAGTACCTAAAGCAATTCCCAAAATATTAGATATTTTTCCATTAACAGTGTATCTCTGCCTTCTGAAAAGTTGGACTCTCTCCTGCACTCTGATGGTAGATCTGAACATTTCTTTATGCTGTGTGCATTAGAAAAATAATCCATTATGGGTACTTGTTCTAAATACAACTGCTACTGAGATGAAGAAGCCTACCAGGCTTGGAAGAAATTAAAACAAAATAACCCTGACTAGTCCGTAAACAAATTCATTATTCTGGGTGAAGCTGAAGCAGTGGCCAATAGCTAGTAACTTACCTTGTTATTTTAGTGAAACAATATTTAATTTACTTATTAAGAGATGTCAGTCAAGAAGTGTTTCATCTTTAGTGAATTTACAAAAAAAAAAAATTGTTCTCTAGAGCAGTACTGAACTACAGGAGGCCAGCATCTCAACTGTTATATATTGTATGTTTTTAGTCTAGTAGAGGTTTGTGCTGATTATGTTGAACATGATTACCAGTGCCTCATAATGATTCAGAATAATTAAATTTGCTGTGTCAACCTTTGGACATAAGTAATGGTTTATGGAGACTTCTATGGATAACATGATAGACTAGTGGATGGCCTATACATTTCCATTAAGAATCTCTATGAGGTGTTTTTTTTAAGTGCCTGCCTGAAAGGGAGCAGAGTCCACTTTGAAGAATTAGTGCTATGGCATTGTTTCTGCACTGTGCTACAGAAATAACTGAGAATTTCCCCTTCAACTGGAAACTTTAAACAGGAGGAGCTTATGGTCAAGGTGAGACGAGCTAAAACTAAATTTATTAGCACCACCTGCTGGTTACTAGTGAGTATTTTGAGTCTTAAAGTTTAAAGTCTTAAATTTTCCATCTTGAGGTTATTTCAGTTTATTATTAGATTTTGGATAAAATTTCATCATTTGAATGAAGTATTGAGCCACTAAGAAATCTTTAAGGGAAATTTAGCAGCTAAGAGTTTGAACACGGATGAAAATTAAGATTCTAAAATAAACACACGTAGCATGGCAGTTGTATTTTTCAGGCTAATTTTTCTACCCCCCCCCCCCGCCCCCACCATGTTTCCATATCAAAGGTGTCTGGCCAGAAGGATCTGATGGGACAGATATCAATGCACTGGTGCGATCCCACAATAGAAAGGTGATAGCTGTTGCTGATGACTTTTGCAAAGTCCACCTGTTTCAGTATCCCTGCTCCAAAGCAAAGGTAAAATCAACTTAATGAAAACTAGTGTTATAGGGCCTTTTGTTTGGGGATAATTTTTGTTTGGGAATATATTGTGTCAATGGTGGGAAAATATTCATAGGGTTACTAATTACTGTCTGTGATACTACAGTGCTTGTGGGGAGGGAATAGGGTCATCTGTAAGCATCCAAGCAGGCAGTGCTTGTCTTTTCCTTCCTCATTAAGGTAAAGGAGAAGACAGAGAAGCCACTTGATGATGTTTTATTCATTTTTGTTTATTGTCCTTTTTTTTTCATTTTGATACCTTGGTAGTTTTTTTGTTTTTTTTTTTTTTTTTGCGGTACGCGGGCCTTACTGTTGTGGCCTCTCCTGTTGCGGAGCACAGGCTCCGGACGCGCAGGCTCAGTGGCCATGGCTCATGGGCCCAGCCGCTCCGCGGCATGTGGGATCCCCCCAGACCGGGGCACGAACCCGTGTCCCCTGCATCGGCAGGCGGACTCTCAACCACTGCGCCACCAGGGAAGCCCGATACCTTGGTAGTTTTAAATTTCTTCTAAACATATTAAAATATTTTATTTTTGGTACATGATCAACATTATGACTCCCAAATCGTCTCTAATCTTTCCAACCTAGTAAATTCTCCCCTAGCCGTCTCAGTAGAATAGTCACTAAACTCTTAACACGTATGCAGAAGAGACATTTATTTTTTTTACAGTCTGAAAGTACAGCTGTCCAGTTACTTTGTTTCTCCCACATAAATAGGTATTAAAAAGAAAATTACTGCTAGCTTTATTCCTCAGAGTCAATGACTTGTGGTTTTGATCTGAATTACCTGTTTCACAAACTGAATGACCTCCCTAACCTAGTCACCTCCATTGCTGTAAGTAGGCATGTGAAGAATGAGTTTAATTTTCCTATCTGATTTATTTCATGTAGGCTCCCAGTCACAAGTACAGTGCCCACAGCAGCCATGTCACCAATGTCAGTTTTACTCATAATGACAGTCACCTGATTTCAACTGGTGGAAAAGACACGAGCATCATTCAGTGGAAACTTGTGGAAAAGTTATCTTTGCCTCAAAATGAGGTTGTAGCAGATACTGCGCTCACCAAAGCCCCCATCTCTTCCATTGAAAGTGTCATGCAGTCTGATGCTCCCACACCACCTCCTTCCCAGCCCTTAAATGAGACAGCTGAAGAAGAAAGCAGGATAAGCAGTTCTCCCACACTTCTGGAGAACAGCCTGGAACAGACTGTGGGGCCCAGCGAAGACCACAGTGAGGAGCAGAGTGAGGGGGGCAGCGAAGACCTCGGTGAGCCTGTTTATGAAGAGCCAGCCCATGAGATGAGTGATGAGCAGAGCGAAGGCGCTCTTCCCGGGGACCAGCAAGACCCTTCACCCCTGTCCTAACACCAGGACTTCCGCGTGACTCACTCTTTTCCTCCAGCTGCATGATGTGGTCTTGTGATAAAGTTTCAGATAACAGGCCAGGAAGTGATGGAGAATCACTATTGACGGAGATTTTGGTTTCCACGTAATCTGTTTTCAATAGTCTTATCTTCCGTCTCTTAAATGCAGTCGACCTAAAGGTTCGGTTTGATGTGTGTTGAAAATTAACCAAACTTAATAGTAGGAAAAGACTGAAACATTAATTGTGTCTCGGAAATTACTGTGTACGTGAGTGGTGTGATGTTAATACTGGAAACAAAAATAGCGGTTGTATAGATTTTAAATAAACCCCTCATTATCTGAGCAGGTTTTCTTCAGGAACAAGCAGAGGCATCACAAACACTGTTACTCATCTGCTGGCTCAGACTGTGCTACTTTTTTTTTCCTGATGCTGAAAATCAGAAAAACAAAAAACAAAAACCAAAAAAAACCTCCTCTTACTGAGATTCCCTCCCACCCCAAATGTCTAGTGGAAATTTTTTAGTTAAAAACTTCATTAGTGCCATGAGCAGTGGTGTTGCCTTCTTAAATAATAACACCCTTTTCTTACATAGCCAGCAGATGTCCAGATGTGCTTGTTAGTCTACCATGTAGGTGCTGCCTTTTCTAAGCCCCTTAATTTCCTGTGTGCAAATCTATTTTATCTTAGAACTAAGAAAGCAGTGGTTTGTTAAAGAGCTTTTAATGTATATTAAACCATTGATACTCCGAAATAATGGATTCCTCCAAGGATTCCTTTGCTGGCCTAAACATTTTCAAATGTGGCATTCAAGTGAATGAACAGAAGAAACCGCACGCCTATAAAATTACACTTGGCTAATCTTAGCTTAGCCTTCATCATAATTTGCTCCTTCAATAACAGAAATATTAATAAAGTTTAAATGATTGAATTGGTGCTTGAAATTCACTGGTTTAGGTGTAATTTTTATACAGATTATTGAGGGATAAAATACTCAACAAATGGCAAATTCTTTTTTATATAAGTGTGAATAATAGTCACAGGCATTTTTTATAAATTGCATACTAACAGACCTGCTATACACAGTGATCTTTCTCTGGTGGAGTTGCTGTAAGCCTTGCAGTTCTGATGTGGCTATCCTCTGCTGTTTGGGGGCAGTGCATGTGTTATTATGCATTGGATAGTTGTTTTTTTAAGTTTTGTCAGATGATTGTTTTTCTTAAGTATGTGTTTCCTATTTTCAAAATAATTACTGACAAATATGCATTTCCTATATATTTGTTTATACTTTGATTATAAAAAAAGACTTTTATTTTTTAACTTGCAATGTTTTGATATCTTTTTTTTTTGGTTAGATCATGTTTAGAAAATTTGGATGAGTTCAAAAGTCTTAAGTATGCAAGTGTTTACGTGACTGTGCCATTCCAAAGTGCATCAGAACTGTCATTCCCTTCTACTGTCTTCTCAGGAGTAATACAAATCAGGTATTTCATCATCATTTGGTAATACACAAACTTCAGTGAACTCCCAAGGACACTCACGACATTTGTATTCACATGCTGTATGTAAGGGTGTGGGTATGTGTGAAGGGGTGAGTGTAGACACTCACTCTGTGTATCTCTATATAAGAAGATATGCACCACACTGAAAATACTCAGTGTGTTATCTCTGTGTATAGATATATGTCCATGTATTTCTCTTTCCTTTTGTTTACAACTGTTCAAAAAAAAAAAAAACCTCAAAGTAGTTCTCTTCAGAAGAAGGGAGGTAGACTCCAAGCAACCCATCATTTTTCAGTATGTTTGTACATAATTATCAGAGAGCAGCAGTAGTATCAGGCATATATATTTGCCTATTAGCTATGGTGACTGAATCATCAGGTCAGCATGTGCTATATACCCTGCAAGAAAAATACTATGAGATGAACAAGTAATTCTAGGAGAAGAAAAAGCATTTCGTTAAGTACCCGGGGGATACCACTCTCCATGATAAGCAGGGAGTTTATTTGGGGACATCAGTCACCTTTGGGGTTGCTGTGTACCATGAAATTTATATTCGTGATATCTTGGGTGGTAGTTTCCAAAGACACTACTAATACGCAGAAAGCGTTCCAGCTCTACTGCTGGCGACTACTGTTTAACAGTCAACTAAATCTGTGATAATGGTTGGAAGTGGGTGGGATTATGAAATTGTAGATGTTTTTAGAAAAACTTGTGAATGAAAATGAATCCAAGTGTTTCATGTGAAGATGTTGAGCCATTTCTATCATGCATTCCTGTCTTATGGCAGAAGATTTTGAAGATTAAAAAATAAAATGTTTCATTTGTCTCTCCAAATGTGTCTTGAGTCTTTTTTCATTTATGCTGCTAGTTTCCGTGACTGTCCAATCATCAGAAGACGTGACAGTTCAGAAGGACACATTTATCAGTTGACCACTGCCACTGCTATGCATACAGCTATTCTGGAGTGACAGACTCCATCTCATAATGTTAGAGGAAATTACTTCTCATTTATGCTTCCATTTAATAGGGAATAGCTTTGTTTTAATTTATTTCATGTCTACACTCTCTCCAGTGTTTGTTAGGTAATCCTGGTGATCCTGGTTACCTGCCTGACCCGCCTCCACTGCCTGCCTCCCCGGTGTAGCCTGCCAGAAGCCCTTGCACTCAGCGTCCCGCTTTCGCCATCTCTCCCGTGTTGCTTAGTGACACATCCTCTGTACACTGCAACCATAAATTAGCTGCTACAAATTTTTCTTTATGAAGCATTAGACTAAGAGTATCCCATACATTCCCAGTTTTACAGTCATGGAAATGATGGGGTTTTCATCATCATCTTATTCATCCTTGTTAACTATGAATATATGTTCACAGCCACTCGCATATACTAACCTGTGAGATGCTGTCTTGGGGCAGGAATTCCTCTTTCAAGAATTCAGAGACAAAACAGCTGACAGACACCAGAACCAACCCACTAAACAATATGATTTTTCTTCTTAATAAAAAAGGAGATCCAAAAAAGGAACCTCTATGGGGAAATAATGATGAATTAGATCTTGGACATATTGAGGTGTTTGTTAGTGTAACTTCTATAAGGAACTAGGTTTCTAGCTTAAAGGTGGAACTACAATGAGAGTTTAGGACAAGGACATGTTTTTAGGACAAAGGAGACGGGGCTGAAGAGCATGTGTTCAGGACTTGGGTGGAGCGGAGCAGAGCTGTTGCTGGAGGAGTCCCCGTGTGGCCAGTGCACCCCCAGACACCCCAGCTCGCAATGACAAGGGGTGTGTTGCCCTGTGGGCAAGGGGCGGGCTGGAGAGGTTCAGGAACAGGCCTGCGTTCACTTACCCAGATAACTGCCACGCCAGGACTTCGTGTGTTGTAACTTGGAAAGCTGGAGCCTCTTCCACTTACACGAGGAGAACGACATTCTCTATAAATGGAGGAAGAAGGAAAAGATGTGGGTGAAGATTCAGAGATTTTTGGAAAGGAGACGGGGAAACAGCAGAGGACTATGTCATCTCAGTCCTCAGTTCAGGAGAGGGTGAGGGCACTGCCCACAGCAACGCTGCACGTCTGTCCCCATCACAGAAATAGGCCCTGCTGAAGAGCCGCCTTTGTCCAGGATGCCCAGGACTGGCATCTTCAAGGACCATAGTAAACGTCTCCTTTGTAAAGGGGCAATTCCTGCTCTCCTCAGGGACTCTGATAATATTACACCTTTTGTGCTAATCAGTTCATCTTTTCCAAAGGAAACCTGAATTTCGACTCCACCCTCATTAATAGACCCCTACAGTAACCTCTGATACAAAGTGGACAAAGAAACTAAAAGAGAAAGAATCCCAAAAGGAGAAAACAAAGTTTCATTGTCTCTAGAAACGTCAGTGTGTTTCATTTCTATATCCATGGGTGACATCCTCAGGAGACCATAGCTTACAGAACTGAACACGTTTGTGTTTTTTGTTTTAATTTTACCAATCCAAAAGTCTAGCAGAAAAACTTAAGGGTGCCACTTCTGTATCTCAAAGGACAAAAACATCAAGAAATGTGGAAAATAAGAAACTGAGTGCTCAATGATTACAATATGGCACACATCCACAGAACGAAATGCTACTCAGCCATAACAGCTAACACATAACGTAACACTGAAGTGCTTTCCACGTACTAACTCATTCAATTCTTCCAACAATCCTGAATTCGATTATCTCCATTTTACAGACGAGTAAACTTACAGATGAGAAGCCAGGTTACCCTAGTAGCAAGTGGCTGAGCCAAGATTTGAAGGCAGGTCCTCCTGCCCCCAGAGTTCCTGGGGCCAGCCCCGTGCTCTGCTGTGCAGCACTGCAGGAGATGCTCACTGCAGAACAGTTAATTTAGTGATTATTAGTAACAAAAAGAGAATGAAATGGGTTGAGCTTCTGGTAGGAAGGATTTGAGACCAGTATATGCAGAAACCACAGAAAGTGATTAGGCTTTGGAAAAAGCGTCTTTGGGCTCTGAACAGTCACAAAGTTGGAGGGACCCTTCCCTTGCACAAGTCCCCTCCTGTCATCCCTACAACTGGAGTGCGGGGCAGAGCTTCCAGGCATGCTGCGGCACCTGCTGCCAGTGACTCCCTGCCCTTCCTGCCTTTCTTGGCTCCTGTGTCCTCAGTCCCTGATGTTCAATTTAAACCTATTTGTGTGGAGAAGCTGCTCCCTTATTTTCCAACCTTTGAGCAATTTCCATTTCACCAAAAAAGCAGCATAGTAGCTTCTTCCTTCACCAGTCAAGTGCTTCTTCCCCTTAATCCTCCAGCCCAGGCTCAGCCAGAGGGCTTTGATCCTGCCTCTCCTCTCCCTCAGCAGTGTAAACACGCAGTCCTGAAAATAGATCTTCCTAGGGAGCCACCCAGGGACAGGCGTGAATATGCATAATTGCCAGTGTTGACTCAGTATCTCTGCGGGATTACGCAGATTTCAACCCCTGGCAGAGTTCATTTTTGCCGGATCTCACACTAAAGGAGCTGGAGACAAAGTGCTAAAAGGGCCTCAGGGAAGAAAAATAACTTTTTAATAAAAAGCAAAGCCCTCATACCTGGTCATCCCGTTTCATTCCTGATGTTCCACCAAGCCATAGTGCATCCTGGGAAGGGTCAAAGCGTACTCTGGAGCCCATCTCAGCACAGTGATGCCCATTCAGCCAACACTGGGTCGGGCTGACTTGGAAACCTGGTTGGAAGCAGGGAAACCAGAAGCTGGCATTCTCTTACCGCATCAGCCGCAGAACTCTCTCTCGGTTAACGCAACTGTGTAAGTCGGATGACCAGGAAGGGCAGGGCCTCTTCCTTCTACAGACTTCACTCACTCTACAGTAAAAACGTATTGTGCTGCCGACACCTTCAAAGTGGTAGCCAGTCTGAACCCGGCGAATTTGTATGAGACTAGGAGTCATTGTTTCATCGGGTACATGTGCAAACTGTACTGGGCTCGGCGTGGAATCCAGCAATGAAAAGATGCAGGCCCTACCCTCACGGAGCATGGATCCTGGAAAGCCAATCTGGAAAGTTTACCAACTACATTTCCATTTATAACATTCTTGAAACAGCAACATTAGAGAACAGACTAGTGGTTGCCAGGGGACAGGGACGGAGGGGAGGGGATGTCACTACAGAGGGGCAGCACGGGGGTTCCGATGATGAACAGGCTGCATCTTGGTTGTGGTGGTGATTACACGAATCTATAAGCAGGACTAAATCGCACAGAACTGCACACGCGCACACAGGAATGCAGGCAGAACTGGTGGATACTGATTAAGGTCTGTGGTCTGCATGGCTCTGTTGTACCAATGAACATTTCCTGGACATAAAACTACACATTATATAAGATGTCACCACTGAGGGAAGCTGAGGGAAGGGTTCACCAGTCTCTCTTTTTTTAAACTTCCTCTAAGTCTATAATTATTTCAAAATAAGTTTTTTTTAAATAATGATATAGAAACTCCCTTCTCTTTTATGCTTTTGAAAGGAATATGGAAACAAATATGGGCCTTAATACAACAAAAATTTTTAAATAAAATCTGTCCTTGTGCACTTGAGGTACTCCATCTATGATCAAATAAAACACTGCTGATGTGAAACGGCGCTCCCTGCAGCTTTCCCTGCCACTTCTCTGCCCCCACGGGGTCTGTGCGAGACTTCCTAGCTGAGTGTGGGCCTGGAGGAGCCCCAGGCAAGGGAGGGGCGCTGGTCAGAGGTGTGTCTGGGAACACAGAGGCTTTACCTGCTTGCCCCCCCAGAAGCAGCCAGTGCATTACCCCTGCAGCCAGAGGAGTCCTCCCCTTCGCTGGGCATTCTGCACCCCTTCTCGAGGCCTCCTCCTGGGTCCTCACTGGCTTCCCCTTCTGACTGCTTTGAGTGTCACTGATGCTCACTCCCTTTCTTGGAAATGCTCTCCTGAAGCCGCCCCACGGCCGCCTTGCCTCAGGTGCTTGGGCTAAATCACCTTCCCTTACTCAGAAGTAATAAGATGACAAGAAAAAGAAGAATTCCACTATATAGCAGGCCCTGGTGAAACTGCGGCAGAATTGAGATTAGGTGATCAGGCTTTCTCCTTTGAGAGCGATAGTCCCCTCTGGTTTCAATGGCAAAATCCATTTTCATGTGGCCTACTGTTTGCTGCCCATGAATATCTCAGCACCAGAATCATGAGCAGGAGTGCTTGCCAGGCTTTGACATTTCCATTTAAAAGATGAATTAATTCTGAGCTGAGCCAAGAGTCCCTTTTCTCTCGAAAGAATGTGTTAGCTTCAAGCCCTCAGGCCCCTGGAGCATTGGTGAGGTCTCTCTCATACCAGTCCCACTTGAAGGTGAGTCAGCCCTTCCGTGAGGGCAAGTCAGGTATCTGACATAAAAAACCTAAGGCTGCAATGAAAAGGGCATGTTTCACTGTGAGTTTAGGTAAGTTTAGGCCCCGTCTCCCTGGTCTCCGTCTGAAAGAGAGTAAGGGTTTGCCCACCGGGAGCATCTGATTCTCAGGGGAGAGACCTCCTGATGAGCTCGAGGGCTCTGCCCGCCCCTGCTCTGCGAGGGCCCTGCGTCCAAGGGGCTCGAGGGAAGCAGATGAGCTGTTCTTGCCTCGGGGCGCAGGGAAGGCTGTCCCCCTCCAGGTGACGGGTGACAGGCTGAGGCCTACATCACAATAAACAATGTTTGCACTGGAAGCCATGAGCAGGGCGACAGATTGTTAGGAAAGCCTGCAGATGGCTCTGTTAATAAAGCCGCCATTCACAGCCGCCCAGGCTGAAGTGGTTTCTATGGGAAACCCTCACACTGAAACAGAAGGAAGTTCTTTTAAATTATAGTAGATAATAACATTTTTTATTAAACGTTATCAAATTTCAACACCGGGATTTGCCTGGGAGGACACTCAGGAAACCAGAGGGGCCATCTGCACTGCTGGGAACTATGACCCAAGCACGGGAGATTTCTCAGGTATGCCCTCCCTGTCCTGATTCAATGTTAGGGTCTGTTCTATGCCACTCATTCCGCAGCGCTGGGGACACACTCTAGTGACCATGGGAGGACTGGGAGGGCAGCCTCCAGGTCACTCTATGGAGCTAGCCCAGGGCTTGATCTCTAGGCGTGTGAGCGACACTGGTCACATCCTCTTTCTTGAAAACCCTATCCTCTCCTGCCAGGCACCACCGGCTTCAGGTTTCTTTCTTTCTTCCCTCCATCCACCCTTCCTCCTTCCTTATTTCCCCTTCTTTCCTTCCTTCCATCTTCCTTCTGAAGAGCAGCAGAATATGCCAGCCCCAAATATGCCACTTTGGTATGTTGATTATTCTGAGCTGTAGGCACCTGAAAAACAGCCAATCCAGTGAGAGGCTTTCTCTGAGCTCCCCATCTGCCTAAAGACAGATGCTCCAAAAGGAACTCAATTGTCAAAGATCCCCTCCCTGGAGCTTCCCTGGTGGCACAGTGGTTGGGAGTCCGCCTGCCGATGCAGGGGACACGGGTTCGTGCCCAGGTCCGGGAAGATCCCACATGCTGCGGAGCGGCTGGGCCCGTGAGCCATGGCCGCTGAGCCTGCGCGTCCGGAGCCTGTGCTCTGCAACGGGAGGGGCCGCAACAGTGAGAGCCCCGCGTACCGCAAAAAAAAAAAAAAAAATCCCCTCCCAGGAGCTTCATCAACCAAGGGAGATTGACTCTCATCCCAGGAGAGGAGACTGGAGTCCACACCACACCCAGACACACTTGTCACAAACCATCACACCTCCCATCCACCATTCTAAGGGTCCTTCATCTTCCCTAAAAATCATGCACTCTCCCCTAGGAGGCCTCCCTCCCTCCCTTTTCCCTACTAAGATGGTATTTAAGCCTGAATTTTAAGCCCGCTTGGGGAGTTGCTCATTTTTCCCTGAGTACCTCCCATGTACACATGAGGTATATGTGTTCGTAAACTTCTGTCTGTCTCTTGTTTATCTGTCTTTTACTACAGGGGTCTCAGCCAAGAACTCACAGGGTGGAAGGAAAATTACTTTTCCTCCCCTACACTTCCATCTTCCTTCCCTTCTTTCTTAAGCTTTTAAAGATTTTTTTTTTTTTAGGTATAAATTACAGTAAAGTGCAGACATCTCAGGGTATCTGCCTATCTGCCTACACGTGTACACACCCACCCAGATGAAGAGCTGGCACGTTCCCGGCACAGAAGCCTGCCCTGTGATACCCTCCTGTCAGTACTCCCTCTCTGTTCTGACCTCTATCACCATAGATTGGCTCTGCCCAGCTTTGACTTCTATCTAAATGCAATCACAGGGTATGCTCTCTTTTGTGTCCAGCTTCTTTCACTCAACATGATGTCTGTGTTCCTTATGTTCTTAGACCCTAGGAGCCATCACAAGCTCTTGTCCTCTCCACCTGCTCCTGAAATACTGGTATTTCCCCCATTCTATTTCCTCACATTCATACACTTCCTAACAATGTAGCAGACCCCAGGCTTCCACTGCCCCTGCGTCCTGCCACCTCTCAAGTTCCTACCTCCAGTCCAGACCCCTGCGCTTATCTCCAGACACAACTGCTGACTGGAATTCCTTGCCTAGAGGGCTCACAGGCAATCCACTGTTTTCCATACGTGCCCTGCCCTGTTGACCCTCCAGTCCTGCACCTCCACTCACCCAGGAGCCAGGCTGAGTCATCCCGGGAGCACCCAGAAGCCTGCCTCACCCTAACCTCCGATGTCCAACTAAGCGTCAGGCTGTGTTCACTCTGCCTTCTTAACATCCCTGGGCTTCACGCCTCTCTCTCCATGCCCGCTGCCACTGGTCCCCAGGCTCTCATCATCTCTCAAATGAACTGTTATAACTCTTAACTAGCCCAAGGCTGCGAGTCTTTTTCCCCTCCAATCTGTCCTCCATATTGGCACCATGGATTCAAAAGAACCAAAAGAACACTGGATTCTGTGGCCATCCCAACACATACCCTTCTTGTTTACCGACTAGAGTCCAAGCCCGCTCTGGCCCTGCCCCTGGCCTGAGCCTGCCTCTCCCCCACCTCCTCTCACACATCAGCAAGTACCTTTCCCTCAGGCCAAATGCCCTTCCCCACTGTATTTAGCAAGGAACTCCTGACGCATCACTATGCAATTTCCACAGTGTCCCCTCTGAGGGTGTCCCTGCCACTCCTTGGCCTTCCTGGACCCTGGCCCTGCCTCTGGACAGTTCTGTTGCACTTTGGTTGTGCCCATCATTCTCTGACCTCGGGGACCAAGGACGGCATCACCTCTCTCTGGTCTCTACTGCCCAACACAGAATCTGGCATGCAGCAATTACGGAATGAATGGTACATGCTGTTAAAGCTTCCTGACGGTGAAGACGGGGCAAGTCCCCAGTCTGCTAGGGAGATGGGGTGCCAATCCTCAGGTAACCCCAGATCTGCTCACGGAAGAGCCCTGTGAGAAAAGACAACAGGGCACCTGATGGCCCATGAGGGAAGGCCAGAAAACTCATCAGGAGTCAGAGACAGCCCAGGGAGCTGGGGCACCAGGAAAGAGAAGAGCCAACTTGACTTCAAGCCCCAGCTCAGACATGGCCAGGTCGCCTGGCACCACTAGGAAACCGCAGACCCGAGGCGCTCCTGGGTCTGAAGCCTGAGGCATGACCATCTTCCCAAGTGGAGTCAGGCTGCCCCTTCTGTTTTTAGCAGCATCTGGTCCAGATCCCAGACCACTATGAGCTTCTTCTAGGCCCAGAGCACAGCACAAGCTCAGCAAAGACCGGCAAGCAACCCCCGCACATTCCCATTCCCAAGACACACAAATAAGGGTACAGTCAGCACCTCTGACCTCTCTCCGGACCTGAAGCTGAAGAAAGCAGATCTCCTCTCCCTGCCTCCTGAGTTCTGGGGGCCTGGAGTGAGTGATCCATCTTGAGAAATCCTGGGTTGGCTTAGAGACTCTTGTTCATAACACCTCACATCCACAATCATGCAGGAAAATATGCTGCATGACAAGGTACAGGTAAGTCCTAGAGCAGAGACACAGACCTTCTATCTCACCGTCTCCCTCCCCGCTGCTGCAGTCACGAGCCCAGAGCCCGAGTGTGCTGACTCCTTCAGGACACTGAGGCTGCAGACAGGCCCGGATGAACTGACCCATCACTCAGCAGGAACAAAGCCACCCATACCCAAAGCACAGAGGCCCAGGGGGAGTTAGGTCACAGTATGGCAGGACACCCTCTCCCAACCCACAAGGCCCTCCTGGGAAGACCTTCCCTGGGGCCTGCCCCTGCCCAAGTTGGCCTGAACTGGGCAGGCGACCTTAACTAGTCCTTCATTTTATCTCCCGTGGCCGCAGGACATGTTTTTGCAAATTACACACCTCAGTCCAAGCACCCGCAGTGATTACTTACCCCAGCCGTCCTCTGCAGCTGCAGCCTACTTCCCCTGGTGCAATTCCTTCTGATGCTCAGTGAACAGGACCCCGACTAAGGGAGGGATGGGCAGACACATAAAGTTATGAACCGATTTTCCAAATGACCGTTTCTTCAAGGACATAATTCCAGAGAAGAAAAGGGAACAGACACCAAGTATAAACAAAGGCTCTTCTGTGTGACTCTACTTTAATTAGAATGACAACTAACTGAAAGCAATTTAATGTTGGTTCACAAAAGGTTAATGGAATTCATGTTTTGTAGATGCCGAATGCAATAGAGACTTAGCCAGAAACACAAATCTAACCTTTATTCTCTTTTAATTATTCGGTCAGAATAATTTCCTGGGAGCAGGTTTAGTCTCTGGATGGCTTTAATTAAACACAACTGAACTCTGAAGTTGACATCAACTCATCCAGCTGCAGCTCAATTTTCAAATTAATCTGCTATCTCACAAGGTTTTGTGGCCTAAGCAGGGGAGGTGTCGGGGAGTGGAAGATGGGCTTGGAGCCTGACAGGTATTAACCAATTCTAGAGCATCTTACATCCTTCTTCCCCCACCCTCTCCAGTGGCAAGGCACTTCTGTAACTCCTGCTAGGACTTCCCTGAGGGGAGGGGCCCAGGCTGAGCTGAGCAACCAGGCTGCCTCCTTCCTTGGACGTCTCCCAAAGTCCTGGGCTCAGGCTCTAATCTCTCAACACCTTCAGCATAAGCCCGGTACAGCCACAGCCTGAAGCGGACCCTGGGGCCAGCAGGCCCGGTGCAGGCACCTCCTCTCTACCCTTGCCTACCTGCCCCCCACCGCCTGTCTGTCCCTCTGGCTCAGAGTGCGCAAACGTGTGAAAAGCCAGGGCGTGGCCTTCCTGCCTGGCGAGGTGCCCTCAGGAAACACCCTTATTTCCGAGAAGACTTCCCTTACAGCACTCCTCCCCACCACCGCCCCCACCACCACCACCCGGCCCCAGTACCAGCCTCTTCTTTTCTGCCTTTGAAAACCCAGGTCCCTAATTTTGTCAGTTACAGTTTATAGCCATATCGAGGCCCTTTCGCAGTGAGCTTCTTCTGCTTCTTTCTAAAACTTTCCCTGCCAACTGGGAGGCAACCCCACCACTTCTTACAGCCTAGGGCACTTCAGCCGACTCCCATCATAATGCTATTTGGAGTAGGCAAGGATTCCAATCTGGCTAGTACACGCTGGACAGTCTGAAAGACCTATGCTTGGGCCCTGAGGTACAACCATGTGACCATGACAAAGCTCAGTGTCAATGGACAAGGTCCGGCCATGATGTCCTAGGAGGGCTGTGACAGAACTCAAGAAAAAAAAAGAAGTATCTAAAGAATGATATTCCAGCCACCCCGCTTGCCCTGTTTCCATTAGTTTGCAGCAGCTTCCTTAGAAAAGAGCTCTAACAGACTCTGGACCCTGAGCAAACAGCATCTCATCTCAATCTGGCCATCCCAACCCATCCTGCAGCAGCACAGCACCCCCACGCCACACAAAGGTCAGGATTCTTGATTCGAGCTTATGCAAGTGCAAATGACCCATCCCCTCTAATCTTCCGCCAGGAGGTGGCTGGGCCACCCCAGTTGCTCTGTTCATGTAATGAGAGCCAGGGTCAGCTGATGCTCCCAACTATGGGGCCGACCCACGAAGCCAAGGTGCAACATGGGTCCCGGAACAGAAGCCACAGCCAGGCTTCCTCTACCTGCACCCAGCCAGGGGGGGCAACCTGTCCTCAAGCAACCAAACCCCACCAGTCTTATGGAGCTCCCAAATCAGGACAGGTGAAGGATAACAGAATTCCTTCATAACAGAGTTTCTTGACCATATGGTTTACCAACCATAAGCGATTGAGAGACAACCTGAAAAGGACCTAAAAAAAATTCTTATAACAGTTTCCTTAAATATAATCACAGTGTTTGCTTACAAAGGCAAAGTATCTGATTCATCTTGGGGTCCCAGGCTTTGGCACGCTAATTAAATATCTGGAAGAAGATTAGTGGAACTCCTTAATGACTGACTGTGGGTCAGAGGCAGCCCTGGATGACCAAGGTTGACAGCCACTGAATCTGACAAGAGGAGCACTAAGGACAGGGTCCCACTTCTCAACCCCGACGCGGGCAGTGTTTGGTGCTAAATTAAAGAGTGCTCCAATCCAGGATACGTGCAGTCAAAATGTCAAATAAATGTATTAAATCACTGGAACCAGACAGTATCAGAATTTCTAAGCAGTCAATCATTATTGTCCCTGGTATAACCTCTAGCTACTGAGTATCAACAGGCCAGAAAGTGAAAGGTTTGCACAGCTTCCAGCCATAAGAAAAGCCCGATAGAAGACTTGGGCATTAGGAACCTCAACGTCAGACAAGCCTGAGAAGCCAGCCCAGGGCCACACACATAACGGAGAGGAAAAGTATATAAACCAAAGAAAGCCAGCCAGTGCTGTAACAGTCAATCCCACCCTCACCAGGCCACTGACAGCTTCACACTGGAGTCACAGGATATGAGAGGCCAGGAAGGAGAGGGAAAGCTTGTTGGACCCAGAAAGGGACTCTGGCTGAGAGAGAAAACAGAGAAGGGGTAAACGGGCACTTCTTTGAAAGGAAAAGTATAAAGCTGCCATTTCAACCTTTCTTGCTCTTGTTTACCCTAAAAGGATTTTGAAAATCTATGTATTCCCCTTTGTATTACGTAAGCTTAACATCTAAAGTTTTTCATTATAATTTTAAATAGTTGCAAAGACAGTTTCTGGTGTATTGTAAATAATGGCGTAAACTATTAAGTCAGTCTTATAAATGTATCCAGTGGACTGTAAATACCATCACAATTAGACACCTACCTTCATCTAGTTAAAAATACAAATGTCTATTTAAGTCAGAAATTTCTTCTTGAACTGGTAGCTCCATTACTCTCCTCCATCTAGAATTTTACCCCCCACATTTTACCCTAATGTAACACATTTTTAGGCTTGAAAGTCTCTTATTGACCATACTTATAATTCCCTGTAACATATCAAATATTCTGTGACCTCATAAGCTCTAAGTGTTCAAAAATATTTTACTCTGGATTGCATGATTATGACTGCTATTAGCACATATTCTGAAACAACAGAATATAAATACTGATCATTATTAAATGAGCAAAATTTCACTAGAAATGCATCCTGATAGAGTAAGAAGGTTCATGTTTCCAGGGATGAATCTTGCTTACTGTTAAGACAGTTTCAGCACCAATTCCATTCCTGTTTTTCATTTTTATAGATATTAAGCCCTGAGACACCTTGTTCTCATAAATAAATAGATGGCAATGGAAGTTCTGTAATAGCAACATCTCTGAATTCCTTGAACTCCCGAGTTATACACCAAAGTCATGCAGTGATCTGTTATCAAAATTATTTTTAATGATCAACTGACAACTCAATTGGTTCCTCCAATTTTGTTAAAAGTAGACTCAGAAAACTTGTAACTTATAAAAGGATTATTCCCTAGTCTTTAGACTCATATTCTCAACATTTATATTTAGAATTATCCCCATGGCACCCCAGAGAGCAGGGCAACACACTATGGTCCTGACTAGAATGGGTGAGGGTTTGCTTTCCTTTTGCAGAATGGAAAAGGTGATAAGAGACCCCTTATGCTAGGCGTGTTCTCAGACAGCTCAACTTTAGAAATATAACAGAAGTTGAGGACCTAAAAATTGATTCCCTTAAAATTATCCTTGCCTGGGTACTCCATGGAGTTTTCCTACCCCCAGAGCTACATGAGTTCAGACCACTGTTGTGAAGACTAACCACATGGTCTGGAAGAGGTGAAGAGAGTAACTGTCCCTCTGTTGACAGCATCTCATCGAGACAGCACTGACAAGGAGGATGGCCCCCCTCTAAGTAAACAATCCAACCTGGCAAGGGTTCAAAGTACCATGCTTAGAAGGAATAATCCTAACTGAGAACACGGTGAAAGGCTCGGAGCCTTCAGTTAAGACCCAAGAAGAGGACACCCTGAGCTCCTTCACTGCATCTCCCCATAGGCTGGCACCAAACAGTTGACTGGCCCAGTGGGAGACACCGGACCCACAAGGGGCCAATGATATTCTCTCTCCTGGAATTTGGAGCTAGACAACCATTTCCTACCATGTGCAACAAGAAATAGAGATAAAGCTGGTCCACAGAAACAAGAGTTAAACAGCTGCACAGCCAAGAGAATAACAGAAAGGACAACCACCTTGGTCCCAAAGGTAGGCCTTGTGGCCCAGCTCCACTCAGATTCTAGAAAATCCCCCTTTCTGCATTGGCTGGTTTTAATGAATTTCTGAGACTTGCAATCAGAAGACGTTTGGCTCAGACGAGTCAGTAGAGTGCTTCTGAGGAATTCGGCCTGATGGACCAATAACATTTACAGCATTATCAAAAAGTACCTGGAAACAAGGAGGCCAAGTACATGATTAGATAGTTCACAAAAAAGGAAATATATTTTACCTTTAAAAATAAAAAGATTTTTAAATTTTTAAATATATATTTTAAATTAAAGAAAGATATTCAACATCACTAATTACAGTGGAAAGACAATTTAAACCAAAGACATTTTATCATTACCAGATTGGCAAAGATGAAAAAGTTTGACAATGCATTTGGCTGACAAAGGTGAGGAGGAACAGGCACCCTCATCATGGCTAAATAGGATTGTACATCCACACCATCTCTCACAGTGAGGAATAGCTATCAAAGTTAGAGATACACATTCTCTCTGCCTTAAAAGCCTCACTTCTAGGGCTTCCCTGGTGGCGCAGTGGCTGAGAGTCCACCTGCCAATGCAGGGGACACGGGTTCGTGCCCCGGCCCGGGAGGATCCCACATGCCGCAGAGCGGCTGGGCCTGTGAGCCATGGCCGCTGGGCCTGCGCGTCCGGAGCCTGTGCTCCACGATGGGAGAGGTCACATCAGTGAGAGGCCCGCGTACCGCAAAAAAAAAAAAAAAAAAAAAAAAAAAAAGGTCTCACTTCTAGAAATTATTCTACAAATACATTCAGCAATATGTAAAATGACATGTAAAGAAGATATGTTTAAGGCAGTGTTTGTAAAAGCAAAAAATTTAAGACTAAATAACCATCAAAAGGAGACTAGTTAGGGGCTTCCCTGGTGGTGCAGTGGTTAAGAATCCGCCTGCCAATGCAGGGGGCACGGGTTCGAGCCCTGGTCCGGGAAGATCCCACATGCCGTGGAGCAACTAAGGCTGTGGGCTACAACTACTGAGCCTGCGCTCTAGAGCCCGCAAGCCACAACTACTGAGCCCATGTGCCACAACCACTGAAGCCCGCTCACCTAGAGCCCATGCTCCACAACAAGAGAAGCCACAGCAATGAGAAGCCGGTGTACCACAACGAAGAGTAGCCCTTGCTCGCCGCAACTAGAGAAAGCCTGCGCACAGCAACGAAGACCCAACGCAGCCAAAAATTTAAAAAAATAAATAAATAAATAAATTTTAAAAAAATTTTTTAAAAGGAGACTAGTTAAACTATGGGGTATTCATAAAATGGAATACAATGCAGAAAAATGAGATAGAGAACAATCTCCAAACTATGAGTAGTAGGAATGTACAGTATCAGTTAGGCAAAAATAAAAGACAGAGAAGGAAAATGCATCTATATATATGACAGAACATACCTGAAAGTGAACAGAAGAAACTGGGGTAGAGAAAATACAAGGTAAACGTGGACAGCATTCTGTGTGTCAGAAAGTAAGAAACTGCTCAAAGACTGTCAGTGGGACACAGAAGCCAAATTTGGGCCAAATTTGAGAATCAGCATGAACAATGGCATGGGTGGTTATTACCCTGAATGAGAAAATTACACTAAAACCTCTTAAAACGGGAGTACTCCTCTTCACTGAGATACATCAACAATAATAATTAGAAAATCACTTTTTTACAACCACCTTAGTAATAAATGATTCCATCAGGAATCACCAAGGAACACTAACACTGGGTACAAAACCACTGAGGACATGATATTCCCAGTCTCAAATATCACCCTACAGACTACTTATTAATTACAAAGGGGAAAGGGTATCTTTACAAGGCAGACAACATCTTAATTAAGTTAACCAACTTCAACTCTCCAATAATGGGACGAACTGGTACCAAGTGCCACCTGATACAATAAGAACACCACACCATATACAGAGAATTCCTGACTAAACTGCTCAACCTGAATCCAATCATGAGACAGTAAGACAAATCCAAATCAAAGGATGTTCTACAAAACACTACCCTGAATTTTTCAAATAGGTCAATGTCATGGAGGACAGTGGGGACTCTTCTTGATAAAAGGAGACTAAAGGGACATGATAACTAAACGTCCTTATTTTTAGGAGATACTGGCTAAAGTATTTATGGCTGAATTACAATTCCATAGCTTAATCTTAAATGATTCAGCAAAAACCAAATGTGTGTGTGTGTGTGTATTATGTACATATATTATGTGTGCCTGTGTTTGAGAGAGCAAGAAAAAGCAAAGTGGACAATATATTGATAACTGGTGATCTAAGTGAAGAACATACAGGGATATATTGTTCTATTCTTACAATCTTTCTGTATTCTGAAGTTTCTCAAAATAAAAACTTGGGGGAAATACCAAGGAAGTTTAGACTTGTACAGACAAATAAGGGTTTCCTAGCCTGTGAGAATGATACTGACTTTTCACACGCCGTATTTTATCTTCAGTAAGAGGTTACTGTTCTTTGCTATGGCAAAATACAGACCACCACTTTATATAATAAAATTCCACCTTTTTCCAGCATTAATACAGGGTATGTGAAGTCTACCAATTGTGACAACACAGGAAATTACTGTCTAAATGAACTGTGTGCTACACGCACATTTCACTAAGGGGTAAGGCAGTTTCTTATAAGGAACCATATGGTAATCACGAATATGCCATTCGCCTCCTATTACTTGACTTTGAGGAACCGTTTTGTAAAGATTATCTAGTGTCTAATTAAAAAGAAAGAAATTAGACTCGGGTTTAAGATGCCTCTGGTACGTTCTGAAATTATTTTGAAAGCTTATTTAAAAGGACTTCCAACTTGAGATTTTTTCATTCATGTATTTATTCCACAATTAAAATAAATCATAATTTAAAGCCATAACATTTTTAAAAGGTAAAGGAGAATTTGTGTCACAGCTGTATTAATAAAACAGACATTGGTCTAAAGTGCAACACTAAACAGGTGTTCTCTGTTCCCATGGTGGAATAAATACATAGCAATTACACATAAAATTTCACTAAAGATCTGAGATGACGCAAATAACCCTTTGAAACAAACTGCCCAATGAACAGAGGCAGACTGCAAATAATCTCTATTAACATTTTACTGCAGGATGGAAAAATCCCCAACGTGACTACTAACTCAAAATCTCTCATCTCATGTGCCTGGCCTTAGCTTGTTTTCCTTCCTCAGTCACATCCAAATCCAAAAAGGCTTCTCCATCCCAAGCTCAAAACTCCACCAAAAGTCCCCAAGGACCTCAGCACAGACTGCCATAATGAGACTGTGTGTAACCTTCATTCAGAACCTCCAGGGAAATCAGAAGCCCAAATGCAGAGAGCAGCAGCATTTCTTTAAACAATAGTTTTAACTGTCGAATGAGCTCTGCCAGGCCATGTGCATTTCATAACAAACCAAAATACTGTCTTAATTTGTTTTTCTTGAAGAATGTTAAGTAGGCCATTCAAGTTAAAAAAAAAAAATTTTTTTTACAGAAATAATGAAAAATGAAAATTCAAAGGATTTATGCTAAAAAGCAAACCAGTCCTCTGCAGCCTAACTCATTTGTTTCTGGGCTGTGATGCCATGTAGAGGGCGATCAGGCAGTAGATGGTCCCTCCCACAGTCAGCGCCATGGTTGTCCGGTAAAGCATTTGGTCAGGCAAGCCTCGTTTCAGGTGGATGGGCACACCGTCGGATTTCTTGAAAGAAAGAATTATCAAGGATATGGCTGATAAGAAAAAGATTCTACAATTTAGGCTAATATAGAACAAATGCCTCTACTTTATAACTAATCCATCAACCCACTGCAGTGGAAAAAGCCCAAATCGACTAGAATGCTAACTGAAACACTGGTGTATTTCTTACTAATGTAGCTAAAGTTTGTAAGTCCAAAGTCATTCTCCAAAATGCAGCCTCAGGAACATGTGCGCAACAAATCCACATTTCTAAGGAATTTATCATATATTGCTTAATTACAAAAGGAGCACTGGTGAATTTTTTTTAAAGGCAAAGGTAATCAGCAGCTAATCAAAGACCTGTAGGCATAAGAAATGCTCTACATTTAGTCTGACTTCTGATCATTAGTGGACTAAGTCTAAGCACACCAGGTCAGTTAACAGGTTCATGTCCATTTTGTACTCAACTACCTTCTTTCTATTAAGCTGCTAAACCCCTATTTAATAATGAGACTCCATAAAATGTTTAATCCATGATTTTGCACAGTCTCCAAAATCCCTCCCCACGGCAACTCAAGACCCCAAATGCCCACTCAAGTCTGAGTTATCAGATTAAAAGAGATTAAACTGGGCTTCCCTGGTGGCACAGTGGTTGAGAGTCCGCCTGCCGATGCAGGGGACACGGGTTCGTGCCCCGGTCCGGGAAGATCCCACATGCTGTGGAGCGGCTAGGCCCGTGAGCCATGGCCGCTGAGCCTGTGCTCCGCAACAGGAGAGGCCACACCAGTGAAAGGCCCGCGTACCGCAAAAAAAAAAAGAGATTAAACTGATCAAAAGTCCCCAAGGTGGTCCTAAATCTGGACATATTTTTGAGGAGGGGGAAGCTACCTTCCAGCAACAGCAGTAACAGCTATTGCCACTCCCACGATACCTGAGATATAGTTGAGTCACTGACCTCTCAATTATCTGTAGGTAGATTAACATTAATCATATTTTTAAGTCCAATCCTAGCTTCTCTGCTAATCAGCAAACCCAAGAGAGCCTCCCCCACTTCTAGGAACAGTTCAGTGAATTTTAATATCAAGCAAGCAAAAATCAACTAGAAGAAAACTTATTGCCAAAAGTCACTGCATGTGTCACAAAGCCTAATATATACTGGATTATTCACAGTATTATTATATATATGCTATTGCTTCCTCCATCCAATGGATGATCAACAGCTACATATGCAATTTAAAAATCTGCATAACCTTAAATACTGATGAGGAAATTAATCACCCTCTCCTCTTTTATCAGTTTCTACCTACATGAAGTTCTACCAGTTTATGGCTTAAACTAAAATCAAGAAACTTCTATTTAAGAAAAAACAGGGAAGTGAGTAGCAAACTAGATTAAGACTCCATTTTGTAGGGTTTTTTAGGTCTATTTACTTCACAGCCTTCACTGTTCTAGTGTCTTCTCTCACCTGGAAAAACTTCTGCAGCTCTGGAACTTTATTTTTCCCAGCATAATCATATGCAGTAGAATTGGAACTCAGTTTAGTTGGTGTGGCAAATATGATAGGCGGTGCTTCTGTGGAAACCACAGGCCTTAATCCCTGCAGGAAAAAAGGAAAAGGTCAAGTTGAAAGTATGCCTGGGCATGTGAACAAGCCTTTCCAGGAGAAGGCTGTCCAGAAGAGTGGAGTCAGTGATTCCACCACACAAGAGAGAAGGAAAGTCCCCGACTCTGCATTACAAAGCATTTAGGTTTAAAGTCCCTAAAACACCCTAGCGCCCATTTCCAGAGCAAACACAGTCAAGAACTCTCTTGCTGGTTAAGGTGGGGGAGGCAGACGGGGGAGAAGCAAACCACAACAGAGGCCCAATCTAAGCTTCCAGATAAACCCACTGTGTCTATCTTCTCATCAAACCAATAAAACATTTATCATCTATATGAACTTTGGGTTAAATTTCAAAAGAAACCTGGCTGCCCCTTTTCTCCTCTGGGTGAGTAGGTGTACCAACATGGAACCTCAAAGTGGACTTCAGAAACTTTCCAGACACACAGTAAAGAAATATCTCAATCTGGAAGAGCCTGTAATGGGAAGAGAGCTGTCTTTCAGGACCAGAAAACAAAACAAAACAATTACAGCAGAGCAACTGAACTTTCTGGCATTAATAAATCTGTAAGTTAAAAAATATATACTGTAAAAATAAAAAAGGAAAACTCAGTGTTCTCATTGTGACGTGTGTACGACAATACACATGTACTACATACACAGAGTGTCTACCACTGAAAGGACTGCGTGAAGTAGCATGTGCCTAAAGCAGTGTCTGGGACACAGCAGGCATTCAATAAACATAAGCTGAATGAGATTTGGGGGCTCAGCAGCTGCCTCAGCCACATGTGACAGAGAAAGGAAGGACAAACACACAGTCTTAAAAAGAATCTAAGGGGGGAGAAAAATGAAGTGCTGATACATGCTACAATATGGATAAACCTTAAAAACAGTACGCTGGGCTTCCCTGGTGGCACAGTGGCTGAGAGTCCGCCTGCCGATGCAGGGGACACGGGTTTGTGCCCCGGTCTGGGAAGATCCCACATGCCGCGGAGCGGCTGGGCCCGTGAGCCATGGCTGCTGAGCCCGTGAGCTATGGCCGCTAAGCCTGCGCGTCCGGAGCCTGTGCTCCGCAACGGGAGAGGCCACAACAGTGAGAGGCCCGCGCACCACAAAAAAAAAAAAAAAAAACAGTACGCTGAGTAGAAGCAGTCAGTCACAAAAGACCACAAATATATGAAAGTCCAGAATAGGGATATTTACAGAGACAGAAAGTAAATTAGTGGCTGCTAAGGGACAGGGGAGGAGGGGCGGGGGGTGTTAAGGAAGAGGAAGGTGATAGCTGAAAGGTACAGCTTTCTTTCTGAGGTGATAAAAATGCTCTAAAATTAATATGGTAATGGTTGCACATTGTCTGTGAATACACTAAAAACCATTTAATCATATATTTTAAATGAGTAAATGTATGGTATGTGAATTACATCTCAACAAAGCTGTTTAAAAAAAAAAAAAAAGAACCTAAAGGGAACTCTGGGCTTCTATCTGATGGAGTAAACCTACAGTGGCAGATAGATAAATGATTCTCCAAAATAACCTACAGATCACACTAAGGAACTCAGAGTTACAAATCAATAAAATCCATCCTTTTATATTAAATTCTAACTCAGAAAAATAAAATCTTAAAGTTAGCAAACAAAGCTCAGCCTCTTCTATTTTTACAGATGAAAAAGGAAATCCTTTGCTCAAATTAATAAGAGTTGTCAGATTATACTTGATCTCTTCAAAAAAATCTAACTTTACCTATAATTGACAAGAGACCTATTCTAAAGATCACATATTGAAAACCTCAATGTTACTCCCACCAGGCAGGCACTGGGATCAACAGAGCAACAAAAAGGCATTGAAGTAATTTTGGCTTCTATTTCTTCTAACACAGTCCCATAAATGGGAAAGAATCACGGCCTTTTTTTCTGTTCTTTCACTCATTCAACATATTTTACTGAGTAATTACTCTATACTGAAAATATATAGGACACATTCAATCTCTGCCATTATGGATATCAGTGTTATGGAATAATAGCAGCTAATATCTACCAAGCTCTTGTTATGTGCCCAGCATCATGTTAAGCATTTCATACGCATCATTACAGCAATCCTAGGGAGATGTTACCTTTCCCTTTTTACAGAGGAGAAAACTGGATCAGAGAGGGTGACTTGCCTGAGACTCCATAACAAAAAGAGGCAAGTGTGGGAACTCAAGCCTCTCTCAAGTCCAGAACCCTGGCATTTAAGTACCTACCTGCCCCTGCTACCTCTCGTCAACTACTGCTCAAAAACAACAATCCATTTGAAGAGAAAGTCTGCTTAGTAAGCTGTTAGTCTACATTTGGAATATAACAGAGACTTAGGAGTCAGAGACAGAACCGGGGCTCCAACTACTGAGATAACAAGGCTATAAGAAAGTTCTCTCTTTAAACTGGAGAATTTTAGACACTCCCTCATCATTCTGTGAGCTCTTTGTATTTTCTCCTTATGATCATTTTCCCTTGAATGCAAAAATTTTAAAACCCTTCCTACCAAGCAACTCCAAAACTGGTTTGAAATTAAATTCATGTTTTGACAGGACTAATGTGAGAGCATTTTTAGATGGGATTATACCTAGCTGCCTTGTATTCGTTTACCTGTTAAGTGATTCAAAACTATAGCAAAGTTTTCGAACAAGATCATCTCAAAACAGGAGTTATCAACCATCTTAACAGCTTAAAATAATTCCATATTTCCATTTATAATACTGTAAAAGTTCAGAATATCAAATTTTAAAGTTACCTATAATCCCATTATCTTATCCCATCAGTTATTATGAATTGTATATTCTCCTCCAATCTTTTCATAGGCATATATATAGATATATATATATTTTTTTTTGCGGTACGCGGGCCTCTCACTGTTGTGGCCTCTCCCGTTGCGGAGCACAGGCTCCGGACGCGCAGGCTCAGCGGCCATGGCTCACGGACCCAGTCACTCCGCGGCATGTGGGATCTTCCCGGACCGGGGCACGAACCGGCGTCCCCTGCATCGGCAGGCGGACTCTCAACCACTGCACCACCAGGGAAGCCCCATAGGCATATTTTAATCTTTATAGTCACAGTGCAAAACCCCACATTCTACTTTTTTCACTTATAATAAACATTTTTTTTCAGGTTCCTAAACAATCTTCATAACGAAATCTACTCTTCACATCAACCCCATAAATTATTACCAGCCCATGTTACAGATGATTAAAACAAAGCTCAGAAATGTCCTAAGTGTGCTCGCTTCGGCAGCACATATACTAAAACTGGAACGATACAGAGAAGATTAGCATGGCCCCTGAGCAAGGATGACACACAAATTCGTGAAGCGTTCCATATTTTTAAACAACTACGCATGCTAACACATATATATGGAATCTAAAAAAAAAAAAATGGTTCTGATGAACCTAGGGGCAGGACAGGAATAAAGATGCAGACACAGAGAATGGACTTGAGGACACGGGGAGGGGGAAGGATAAGCTGGGACGAAGTAAGAGAGTAGCACTGATATATGTACACTACCAAATGTAAAACAGATAGCTAGTGGGAAGCAGCTGCATCACACAGGGAGATCAGCTCAGTGCTGTGTGACCACCTAGAGGGGTGGAATAGGGAGGGTGGGAGACGCAAGAGGGAGGGGATATGGGGATATATGTATACATATAGCTGATTCACTTTGTTATAAAGCAGAAACTAACCCATCATTGTAAAGCAACTATACTTACTACAGTAAAGATGTTTAAAAAAATAGTAAAGCAGGGGCTTCCCTGGTGGCGCAGTGGTTGAGAGTCCGCCTGCCGATGCAGGGGACGCAGGTTTGTGCCCCGGTCCAGAAGGATCCCACATGCCGCGGAGCGTCTGGGTCCGTGAGCCACGGCCCCTGAGCCTGCGCGTCTGGAGCCTGTGCTCCGCAACAGGAGAGGCCACAACAGTGAGAGACCCGCGTACCGCAAAAAAAAAAAAAGTCACAAGTAAGATGGGATTCAAACCCACACATGTTTATTACACCACACCATCAGTAATCAGCTGTCTCGACCCCACAGGTAAAAAGAATCCAAATGGTGCTAAGGTATTTCACCCTAGGCATAATTAAACCTCCTAACAATATAAGAGCAGTCAAGGTTTCCAGTGTTTCAAGGCAGCTAGATAAGACTAGCACTAGGGTTCTCAAGAGTAGACCAGGAAGCTACATTTACAGGAAGGGATCTACAGCAAATCCCTTCGCCTAGGCCTCCTTCCAGGGCCACGGATGCCCCAACCTAGAGGAATTAAGAGCCTCAAATATGCCCCTCCTCATCTCAATAAATGATAACGCCCCATCTTTCCAGGTACTTGGGCCAAAAACCTTGAAATTGTTCTTAATACCTCTCACTCACACATTTGAAAATCCTTTTGGCTCTACCTTCAAATTATATTTAGAATCTGACCACTTCTCACCTATCATCACCAATCCACATTCTGGTCCAAACTCCTAGATTTTTAAAACAGCCTCCTAACTGGTCATCCTGATTTTATTCCATCCTTGCTGCCCTACAGTCTACTCTTAATGCAGCAACCAGTAATTGTGTTAAAACAGAGGATGGGGCTTCCCTGGTGGCGCAGTGGTTGGGAGTCCGCCTGCCGATGCAGGGGACACGGTTTCGTGCCCTGGTCCGGGAGGATCCCACGTGCCGCGGAGCGGCTGGGCCCGTGAGCCGTGGCCGCTGACCCTGCGCGTCTGGAGCCTGTGCTCCGCAACGGGAGAGGCCGGAACAGTGAGAGGACCGCGTACCGAAAAAAAAAAAAAAAGTGGACTGTAGACCAAGTGGAAATCACAGGTTTCGCTGAGTATCAAATCTCTTAGCTGTTTACACAATCACTACCTCTACAACTGATTAAGAGCCATTCAACTGTTTTACCACGTTTAGTAGCTGAGTTCTTCCTAGTCTACTTTAGCTGCTCCAAATTTTAAGAGAGAAAAGTAAACATGATTTTTTTCACCTCAAAATTGACTGGCCCAAAGTTTCCCCTTTCCTTCTACCTTTTAACTTTGGGGAGGAGGAGGAAGAAGGGTGGAGAAATAAGAGAATTATCCCAAAAATGTTTTAATTTTTAAATGATAGAAACTTACGAGCTCTT
Organism: Grampus griseus; assembly: GCF_964374135.1. Taxonomy (NCBI): domain Eukaryota; kingdom Metazoa; phylum Chordata; class Mammalia; order Artiodactyla; family Delphinidae; genus Grampus; species Grampus griseus. Next base: position 33,843,650 of record NC_139009.1, read on the forward strand.
TCATTCTGATTCAGGACTACAAACAAGTTTCAATCTGCAGTGATCAAGTCCTTTCATTTCCAATTGCCAGCTAGGTACCACCACCTCCATGTTTCCCTGACATTTCACACTCAGTGAATCCAAAATTCACCCAGTTTCTCACAAGCCTACTCAGGAGCTCCCTGTTTCTGGGGGAAACACCACCATCCTCCCATTACCCAGTCATCTTGGAGTCCTCCTTCCTCATTTCCAAAATCTCCTTCACCGGGCGCTAAGTACTCATCTCCAGCCTCTGACTCTTTCTCCATTCTTACTGAGAAGACCCTGAACTCTTTTATGGGTATAACAGGCATCCCCCGGCACTGGTCTCTCCCAGTCAGATTATCTTTTCAAAGCATAGCTCTGGTTATGATACGTACTCCTCCATCATAAACCTTTCATGAAACTAAAGGGAAGAGGCCATGCCCTTGTTTCAACCTCTGGACAAGACTCTACCACAACTTTCAGCATCAAGTTGCTTTGTAAATTCTTATTCATTTCTCACAAAATTAAGTCCTACCATCCTAGGCCCTTCATGATCTACCTCCATCCACCACAGCTAAACTTACCTACTCAATGATTCCCCCTGCAGCCCCCCTCTCCTCCTCCACTCTCGCAGTTCTCTTAATCTAGAATATTCTGCCATCTTAACTAGGAGAGGAACTGCTGGATCATACGGTAAAATTATGTTTCACTTTTTTACAAAATGCCAAACTGTTTTCCAAAGAGGCTGTACCATTTTAAATTCCCCCCACAATGTAGTACGGTTCCAGTTTCTCCACATTCTCACCAACACCTGTTGTCTTTTTTGTTTTAGCAGGTGTGAAGTGGTATCTCCTTGTGGTTTTGATTAGTATTACCCTAATGACTTATGATGTCAAACATCTTTTCATATGCTTATTGGCCTCAATTTATTTTTAACAAAGGACACAGAAAGGTAAGCAAAATGTTCTTCACTCAACCACTGGAAAATACCCTCCCGACAATTACTTGCCATCAGATTGATTTATAAATCTCTACCTGTACTATTGTTAGAGAACTAGCTTTTCCATAAGTTTACTCAATGCATGTTAGATTATTCACTTTACATAATACTGAAAGTTACAAACACCTACATTTTACAGTATGCTAACATTTTAAAAGTTTCCAAGAAAGGAAAAATTGAAGTACTCCTGATTACCAAAGTCAGAACCCTTGGTTTGGGGATACCTGTCACAATCACTCTGAAATCTGCAATTCATATAAAGCCTACAATATTCATATAAAGCCTACATAATATCACTTCTTTCAACATAACTTAAGAAATCCTTAAGTAATTAAGAAGTCCAAATTCTCAAGAGAAACACAATTCAAGTGGAGCTAGAAATCTTTAATCCCTCTCTGTACCAAATGCATCTTGGGGTAATATCTGCTCTAAGTGCCAATTAATTTCAAGATGTGTCAGTTTTAGTTCAAAATTTCACTTTTTCTTACTAGATAACAAAATCTAGATTATGCTAAAACTCTATTGAAAGAAATTCTACAATCACCAATGGAATAGATCAATTGTGATATATTCATACAGTGAAATCCTATACTGCAATAAAAGAAACCAACTACTAATAAACATAACATGAATGAACCTCAAAAATATTGAGAAATAGAAGGCTTATACAAAACAGTACTGTGTGGTTCCATTTATACAAAATTCAAAAACAGGCAAAACTATTTATAGTGATAAAAATATGAATAGGAAGATGAACATGGATTGACAGGGCAATAGTAAAAAGGAACTTCCTAGGAGTGATGTAATATTGTATATGTTAATAAGGGTGTGGGTTACACAGTGTGTTTGTCAAAAATGTGCTGAAAAACACACACCTTTATGTTTTAAGACTACCTGCTTCTTTATAGAAGCAAATATAATAGAAATAGCTATTTCTTATAATCTGTAAGATAAGTCACTGTTGTCAATTCCTTCTTTAGACCTCACTATCAATTTGGTTTCAACGACACCACGCTGCTTTCCCTTCTAATCCTGGATTGTTCTTATGATAAATTTTCCTCCTCCACTCTCCCTTCCTGTTTCTGTAATCTAATCGTAACTCCATCTTTCTTTCCCATGTGCTTGCTCCCTGGATGATCTCCCCCACCACAGCTTCTACTACCACCTACGGGCTGAAGACACCTAGATCTATTAAACTCCTTATTCATAAATCCAGCTGCAATCAGACATGACATCTCATCACGAGCTCAATATTTATAAACCTGGACCCTTCCTCCCCAACCCCACACCCCCAAAAAAACGTGCTTTTTCTTGCCCTCCCTATCCTAGTTAACAGCACATCTAATCTTACATTGAAATCATCCTTAAACATCCTTCCCCTTGAGCAAGTTACGGTGTTTCACAGAAGAAAGAAAAGGTAACAACAATGGAGCATTCTTTACACCCCACCTGGGGCCCTTATTGTTCCAGTCCAGTTTTCCAACTGCATATCTCATCAACCCTTCCCTACCTACCCTGAGAATTGAGAATGAAAATGATGGTATCTCAGACTTAGCTTCTCGAGAATAGCTACCACTTATCCAGTAATAGCCACCTGCCAACGATTGCTAGTCACATGACACACACCTCTTTTAATCTGTACTCCAGCTGCCCTAAAGGAAACTGAGCTCACAATGAATTAACTTGATCAAGGTCATAAAATTAAAGCAGCGAAACCAGGATGTGAGCCCAAATTAAAAGTCTGGGACTCTAAAGTTTTTCATCTCTACACTACAAGCTAGAGACTGATAATCCCATTGGCAAAATCTGAGTGAAGTCGCAATACTTTTCAGACCACTAAAGAGCAACCATCAACCATTTTACAGCTGGAAAAATGTCAGCTCTTTGCACGTTAACTGCGAAGACTCACCCAAACATTTGAATTAACTCTTTAAGTCTTCTAATTCTGATCACACAGCCCCTTCTGCCCCTATGGCTTCCGCTGGTACCATCACCCCAGCTCCCAAATCTGGTGCTTGGATGAGGCTGTCTTTGGGGCTGAGGCAAGAGGATGACAATGGAGCATTGAGGAGAATGAAAGCTGGACTTCCTTAAAAAAAAAAAGGACAGGGCCAAACTTCGGACTCGGTCGGGTCACATGCTGGGCCCCGCCGACCTCACGAGCCACCAGCAACGACCTCGGGGGTCACCTTGACCGCTGCTGAGTGCCAGGCCCAACTTCCACACCAGGCCAGCCTCACCGGGGAGCAGCTACAGAATTAAGGAGCCTCCATGGCCACGGCAAGTGCGTGACAAGAGGTGAGGGACCAACTAAACCGAAGCGCGGGCAGAAGCCTCGCCTGGCTCCGGCGCTGAAACTGCCAGGCGCAGACTCGGGCCGCCACTTCTCCCGCCCGAACCGGCGCGGCGCTACCCGTACCTGAGGGTTATAAGCGTCGGAAGCCCACGCTCCCGTCAGTTTCTGCGTGAAGCTACTAAACTTATAATACATGTTGCCCGGTGTCGACTTCAGGGAGCCACTGCCCGCGCGACCGCCCCAGAGAAGGACCCCGCTCTCCCGGGTGTCTGCCGAAGACTCAGCCCAAGGACCCTGCGCCAAAAGGCGGGCTGCCCGAGGATCGCCTAATTTAAAACATGCCCTCTTAAGCCACATAATGGAACGAGAAGCTAGGTTCTCAGGGCCAAAAAGGCAAAACAAGTTCTAGGGCAGCGCGGAAAGCCTCTGTAGCGCGGTGTGTGGGGAATACGAGCCTGCCTCTTTCCGTCACGTTTAGATTCGGGCAGTACCAAGACGCCCTAAGAATTGCGCAAGCGCCCTGCCGATCATGCGGGAGGCTGAGGGACTTGCCGGGGTTGAGGGGGCGGGCTAGGGGCGGGGCCTAGGGCGGGAGGGGAGGGGCTGGGCGGGGTGAGGCCGCTCTTTCCTTCCCAGAGAGCCGGTGCTGTGGGGCAGCCACCCGGTAGTTGTCTTGAAGGCGTCTCTCCCTTTCCCAAACTTAACTCCTCCCAAACCTAGGTCACCTCGTGAAGCGTCCCACTCTCGCTCAGTGGGCTCAGGAGTATGGATCTGTCGGCCAGGCTTCTCTGGCAGTCTAGGAGTCGGGGGAGCAAATAAGAAAAATTGGAAACACCTGCTGCAAGCTGTTTGTTACTGAGGGCTGTTAGGATTTTCGCCCCAATAATATATAAAGATAGCCTCCTGGGATTTTTGTAGAGGAAATACATCGTGCCCTTTGAACTTAAGGCACAAGGACATATATTTTGCACAGTTCTCAGAACTGATTTTTACTCTTACTTGAGCTTTGTGGGAACTGATTGCCCATCCTTTTCCTGGTCTCTGCCCTTCGAGATAGATGAGGTGGGGAGTGGAGGGGAGGTGGATTAGAAATACTTGAAAAATCTGGACGTTGAGCCTGAAAGATCAGGACTACCACTTTCAGTTATGGTACTATCCACTTCAGTTCAATTTAAAAATGTTTTTTGAATCCCCACTATGTGCCAGGTACTGTGTAAAAGGAGTATACTAATTTCCTACCTCCTGGAATGGAGCAAAGCTTTTCTTGGCTTTATCATCTAACCAGAGGTTTCCATAAGCATATTACAGGTGCATTTATAGTTCTTTTTTTTTTAATTTTTTTTTTTTAGAAAGAAAGCACTGGCTCTTTTTTTTAAAGATTTACTTATTATTTATTCATTTATTTTAGGCTGTGTCGGGTCTTAGTTGCGGCACGCAGGATCTTTTCTCGTTGCAGTGCTCAGGCTCTTCGTCGTGGTGCGTGGGCCTCTCTCTAGTTGTGGCGTGTGGGTTTTCTCTTCTCTAGTTGTGGCGTGCGGGCGTTAGTTGCCCGTCGGCCTGTGGAATCTTAGTTCCCTGATCAGGGATTGAACCTGCGTCCCCTGCACTGTAAGGCGGATTCTTTACCACTGGACCACCAGGGAAGACCCTATAGTGCATTTATGAAAGCATGTGGCAAACAGATGGGTGATACTAACCTGTACATAGCATTTTACATAAACTCATTTAATCTTTACAACAATCCTATGAGATAGGCGCTGTTATCATCTCCATCTTACTGTACAGGAAAATGAGGCCCAGAAAAGTTAAGTAGCTTGGCCAGGTCAGTTATTAGTGAGTGGCAGAGCCAGTCACCTGGCTCAAGAGTCTATACTCTGAAGCACTACATAATGGATAAGTAGATATAACTCCACTCTGAGAAGAGGATGGAGGCTGAGTACTCCAGAGTTAGGGTGTACACCAGCATCCTAGCTTTGACAGGTGTAAGCCCGAGAGCGCCAAGTGTTCAGCACTGCCAAGACTCAAGAGCAAAGGTTTTAGCATATTCATGTGATTGACCAATTCAAAGTCGCTACTTTTACAAAGCAGCACGGTGATATAATGGAAAGAACCTGTGATTTGGGTTTGAGTCGCAATTTCTTCAAGGCTGAGTGATTTGCAGCTAGTTATTTACATTTTCTGGGCCTCACTTTCTCTTCTGTAAAGTAGGAATCGTCATCATCAGACTATCTTCCCTCCCTAGTGTTCTGAGAATCAACAGTTCAGTAGGTTATGAAGCTTACACAAACGTTACATTGCTGATCTTACTTTTGAGTCATCTTACTTTTCCATGGTTCTTGGCTACATATAAGAACCTCAGTTAATTTTTCTTTGTTACTCTAATTTAATTAATTAATTAAATGCTGGAGTCACTCATACCACGAAAGGAGAATGAGCTTGTTAGCAGATATTGGGTGGAAAGAAAGGTCTTTCACAGAGTTTAGATTGAAAAGAGAAATCAAATGATTTACGACAGCTCCCTATCTCCATCCCACTGTCTTCTAGACATATTTTGGAAGAAAAAAGTAGAGAACATTCCCTAGCTTTTAGCAGCACTAAGGTGTACCAGCTTCTTGAAGTATAAAGGTGCCTGTCAACACTGGTTATTTTCTTAAAGTTCCTGCCAACTGATTTTAGATTCTGCAAGACATAAATTAAGAATCCTGAAAATGTTACAACAGCCGGGCTGTTCAGTGGGAGATAAAATGTCAGTAGCAGAGTGTGGGTTGGGATGTCACATGGAGTGGCTGATCATAGGAAGATTTTGTCTCATTTCCCAAATAAAACACAGCACACTCTGACAGCACTGAAGCACCCTATTCTCATTCTTATTTGCATAATCCCACCCAACATCAAAGCATGATCTTTCTTTAGATCATGATCCCTTCAGGTTGTTTCCTAGATCCTGTTCTGAGAGGAGTGACCACGATTCCTAGTGCAGAGAAGCTTGTTAATCACCAAGTGATTTGAGTGAGTGCAAATGCCAGTCTGGCTCCGAGTGAGTCAGAATGCTGCTGCCTTTCCATTTGTGAGGGCTGTGCACTAATGGCTTCTGGCAGGTCGCTCTGTGAAAGCACTCGGGAATGGATGGAAGACCAATATAAATTTTAAATGGCCGTACTGGATGTAGATAGGAATGACTCCTTGTGAAATAGTTCTTAATTTTTTAATTCTCCAATTTTCTCAGAATTGACTTCTACAAATTTGACGCTAGTGAGTCTGGCAGAGTTAAAGTGTGTAAGCCCTGTAGTTGTTGAGGTCATTGTGGGCCCTTCTTACTGATTCCTTCAGTCCCTCCTTGTCTTCAGCCATCTATCGCCTGGCTTTGGTGTCACCAGTTGGTGACAAATGTTCCAGGCTGATTTACCATGGGGAGGGCATCTCCTGGATATGGATGTCCAGAAGATGCTGCTTTCCCACACTTTACTGTTTCCTTGCTGCCACATCTGCAAACTGTAGAAACTTTCTAACCTGGAGAAGCACGTTTGTGCACACAGATTTTGCCCATTCTAAGGTAGTTTCCCTGGTGGAAAACAGACTATAATAGTGTCATGTTATAGTGTAGTGTTACCTTTTTTATTGTGGCTTGTGTCTGCCCTCTCTTTGGCAAAAAATGAAGGTAGAGGGAAAACACTTTCCTAGCATTTAAAACTGCTAGTGATATCCCAAGGAAAACATCCCCAGTAAAATACTGGAAAACAAAATGGAAAGCTACATGCACTTTATGATTCTCAGAACGATGACACCGTTTGTGCAATTATTCGGTAATTTTCAGGTGGCAGAATTAGAAATCTTAGCTGTCATCTCTCAGTCTTTTTGTCAAGTAAAGCCCTATCTGGTGTGGAAATTTTAAGTTTGTCTTTGAAACCTGAAATCTAGATTATATCGATATGATTGAAAAACAATTAAACCTTTGTTAAAGCATGGTATTTTCATAGCAAAGGAGTTGAGGGTCTGAATGGTGCCTTTCTCACCCAAAGGAGGGGAACGGGCAGCTGAGATTACAGTTGCCGGGACAGCTTTATTGCAGTTTGGGATGAACATATTGACATCAACTCCCTGCTCTGACCTTCTCATTGTTGGATATCAATATGGTGTGTGAGCTGCCTCACTTTTGCCTGCCTGATTTTCGTTATGTGCAAGTCAAAAGCACATCCACCAAGATTATGGATTTAACTCAATTTTGACACATCACATTTCATTTCACTGGTTAAGAAAGGCTGAGGGATGACTCATAATTTATTTTAAATCATCTTAAATACACTTAATTATGCATAGAAAAAAGTTGAGATCCAGGACAAGATTCATGCAATCTTACATGAACATCATCTATAAAAATATAGTAGATGTAATGTTGTCCCATACATAGAATGAAAGGATTAGCAGTGGCCTTGTCCAGTTTGGGGTCGGAGTGTTGTTCCTAATGACTGGAGATTCTCACTCTGTGCATCACAAGTGTCTTCAGTGTTGGCATATTTTACAGTGGGCATGTATGACTCTTGTAAGTCCATATACGCACTGATAAATAATACAAAATCCCCAAAAGGCATAAAAATTAGAATTTTTAAATGTTTCCATGTACTTCTACCCTAAACTACCAATTCATTTAGAATATTCTTTAATCATCCCTTGTGTAGATGTGAGGAGCCTATTGAGTGACAGTCTCCAAGTATTAAGCCACAGGAAGGGTCACTCGAGGGCCATTCTGACCATTACAGTTAATACTCTGGTGGTTCTTCTCCACAAAGCTTTTGGAGAAAAGAATGAATGAGTGAATAAACAAATGAGAGTTAACACTGTAGTGGTTCTTCATAGGGCTGCTGGAGAAAAGAAGGGAAGGGAGGAAGGAAAGAAGGAGGGAAAGAAGGAAGGAAGGAAGGACATCATCTCCACACATTGCCATGAAAAACGAGCAACCATACCAGGCTGTTATTAACATGAGTGCCCTGATTACATGAAAATTGGTGATCAAGTAGAAAAGGAGATTAAGAACCATACACCCTGGTCTCAAGAAGGTGAATGTTGATGGATTATTTTCTTTTGAAATAGTAGAACTTTTTGTCTTCAGGAAAATGTGACTCTATCCAATATCAAAACAAACATGGGGTGCAGAGTTTTGATGATGGCCATTCTGACCGGTGTGAGGTGATACTTCATTGTAGTTTTGATTTGCGTTTCTCTAATGATTAGTGATGTTAAGCATCTTTTCATGCATCTGTTGGCAATCTGTATGTCTTCTTTGGAGAAATGTCTATTTAGGTCTTCCACCCATTTTTGGATTGGGTTGTTTGTTTTTGTGATATTGAGCTGCATGAGCTGCTTGTACATTTTGGAGATTAATCCTTTGTCAGTTGCTTCATTTGCAAATATTTTCTCCCATTCTGAGGGTTGTCTTTTCGTCTTGCTTATGGTTTCCTTTGCCATGCAAAATCTACAAACAATAAATGCTGGAGAGGGTGTGGAGAAAAGGGAACCCTCTTGCACTGTTGGTGGGAATGTAAATTGATACAGCCACTATGGAGAACAGTATGGGGGATCCTTAAAAAACTAAAAGTAGAACTACCATATGACCCAGCAATCCCACTACTGGGCATATACCCTGAGAAAACCATAATTCAAAAAGATACATGCACCACAATGTTCATTGCAGCACTATTTACAATAGCCAGGACATGGAAGCAACCTAAATGTCCATCAACAGATGATTGGATAAAGAAGATGTAGCACATATATACAGTGGACTATTACTCAGCCATAAAAAGGAACGAAATTGAGTTATTTGTAGTGAGATGGATGGACCTAGAATCTGTCATACAGAGTGAAGTAAGTCAGAAAGAGAAGAACAAATACCGTACGCTAACGCAAATACATGGAATTGAAAAAAGCGGTACTGATGAACCTAGTGGCAGGGCAGGAATAAAGACGCAGACATAGAGAACGGACTTGAGGGCATGGGAGGGGGAAGGGGAAGCTGGGACGAAGTGAGAGAGTAGCACTGACGTATATACACTACCAAGTGTAAAATAGATAGCTAGTGGGAAGCAGACGCCTAGCACAGGGAGATCAGCTCGGTGCTTTGTGACCACCTAGAGGGGTGGGATAGGGAGGGTGGGAGGGAGGCTCAAGGAGGAGGGGATATGGGGATATATGTATACATACAGCTGATTCAATTTATTGTACAGCAGAAACTAACACAACATTGTAAAATATTTATACTCCAATAAAGGTGTGGGAAAAAAAACAAAAAACATGGGGTGCTCCATAGACACTGAAACATATATATCCAGATCCCAGCCCTGCACTAGATTTGCAACCTTAGGCTAGTTCCTTAACCTCTCTTGGCCACAGAGCAAAAATTTCAAATTAACAAGGTGTATGCAAGGATTACATTAGATGATATGTGCTGAAAAAGTTTAAAAAAATATGTAAATATATGAAAGTCTATATGGGAAATAATATTGAGTAAAAATAATACAACTGGATCTGTAGTCACCAATACATGACAAAAATAAATTTTGCATGATATAAAGCATTAGAATTTTAAGTCTACTGGGTTTTGTGTTTGGTAAAGTTACAGTACTTGGTTTTTTTTTTTTTTTTTTTTGCGGTACGCAGGCCTCTCCCGTTGCGGAGCACAGGCTCCGGACGTACAGGCTCAGCGGCCATGGCTCACGGGCCCAGCCACTCCGCGGCACGTGGGATCTTCCCGGACCGGGGCACGAACCCACATCCCCTGCATCGGCAGGTGGACCCCCAACCACTGCGCCACCAGCAAAGCCCCAGTACTTGGTTATAATAAAAACTGTAAGCTAAAAATCTTTCCATGTCCTCAGCCCCCATCCCCTTCTCTCTTTTGTTTTTCCCTCTTCCTTTCTGATTTCCCCAAGAATAGCAAAGGCCATGGGACAACCAGACTAGAGCTGTCAGGTGGAAACCAGTATGAAAACAGCCCCCAAAGACATGGAATCTATCTTTAAAGTCTGAAGGCCAAAGAGAGGAGTCAGGTGTCCCACTAAAATATAACCAACCTTTCAGCATCGGCATTAAAATAAAAGATCACATCATTTTCAAATGCCAAATCCATAATTTTACTCACCTCCCCTTCCACCACAGATTCTGAAATAGTGGAGATTTGGCATGAAACCCAAAGTCATAGCCCTAACTTAAGATCACCTTCTAAGGTGGCTGACGGGTACATGAGCTATAACACCAGACCAGCCTAGGTTTGAATCCCAGCTCTTCCTACTGACAAGTTCTGTTACCTCGGGAAAGTTACTTCCCCACTCTGAGTCTCAGAGGTGAAATGAAGGTTCTAAATCACAGGATTATCAGTGCATTATGAGGCAGCAAAAGTACCAGCCTGTGTTCACTGCTTCCTGGGTGCAGCTTGCCAGGTGATTCCAGAATAACTTGGGGAAGAGAGCCAGGGAGGTCAGCCTGGGTCTTCTCCTAAGAAATGGACAGGCGTCTTACTATCACCTTGATAGTCTGGGAAGCTTAGGCCACGAAAAAGAGTAGAAGAAAGTTATAAATCTGAGGAAAGTGTCTAATGGAAAGCAAATCTTCCCCTTAAATGAAAGGGGGCTGGAGAGAATATGACATTCCCAAAACCCCAGCTGAGAAACTCAGAAAGCCCAAGTCAAGAGGCCCCGGCCCTGGGCCTGGAACTCCCAGCCACACCCCTGCCCTCTGAACCCGTAGAGGAATTTGCTAAAGCACCAATCTAAACAAACCAAAGATTTCCACCTGAAGTCCGACTTTCTAACAGCAGGGCGAGCCAGAAGAAGACGTGATTGTTGGCGTGTAAATGTGTGATCTTCACGTCTCATTCAACCCCCAAACTTCAAGGCTATACTGTCCTCTTTCCTGACACCCATTCTTAGATCCCAACAGCCCACGGATGCAAACATAATAAAAGTAAAAATTGAATCAAGGTGTTTGTGTTTTCTCCCCCAAGCAGAAGCAAGCGCTCTGCAAACACAGACAGCCTTGTTTCGGCGCAGATGTCAGGAATGTCGAGCCTGTAAATCTGCCCAGGCGGTTCTGTTCTTGAATCATTAAGAACAACCAAGTGGGTGGAATGAGAACATGAAATTGCTGTGTGCACTCATGTTTTGTTTATGGAGCAATCGTCTCTAGACGTGTTTTCTTTTTTTATGGAGAATCTTTTCTATGTTAGCCTTTGAATACCCCACGTTCCTTCCTCTCCCCAGCTCTCCCACACCCACTAAAAAGAAACAGTGAGAGCATTACAAAAATCTCCGCAAATTTAAAGAATAGGTTAAATAAAGCGTCTCTCTAAACCGATTTCATTTACTCAGTCAAAATAAATGATTTATGAATAACACATGTAACAACTGAATTTGAACATTGCGTATTATTTACCAAGCTCATAACTGCTCCCAAATCATAAAAATCACTTTCCCTTCTCCGTCATTGTACAAGGAGGATCTTGTTAGCCCAGTGAATTGCCAGTCCTGTGATGCTAATTATTAGCAGGGTTTAATTGGTGATTTATGCACCTACCACAGGATTCTTCACTTAACTTCACTGTGCCTCAGTTTATCTATAAAATGGGCATTATATCTAATTTGTGGAGCTTGCATGCCTAGAACATAGTAAGTACTCGTTATTAAACTATAGCAGTTACTGTTGTTACTGTGCAGACAGGATGGAGTAGGCTTTCGCCACATCCTAGGAATCTTTTTCTCTGAGGCACCCCTCCACCAACGTTGGCACAGAGCAGACACACAACAAAGGGTGCCTCTCAGACTTAGCATGGTGATAACAACCCCAGTCAGTGCCCCAGTCTTCCTGGACCCCCAGCAGTTTCTGTCCCTCTCTACACTGTCCTGCCCGGCGGCTCCCCCCTACTCCCCCACCCTCGAAGGGGTGTGTGCGTTTGTTGAACTCTGGTGCTGTGTTTACCGTCAGGATGGGTCTCGCTTTATTGTTTCTTCTCTTGTTGTTTTTGGCTTCTCGGCATTGTCCTCCCTGGTACCCGCCCCCAGCCACGTTCTCAGTGGCACATCGCTGTGATGTTCCCTTGTTTGGGGCAGCAGGCTTGCTGCTAGAGGCAGAGAATGATGGCATCAGGTGCTTTAAAGGAGGGAGAGGGGTCTTCCCTGGTGGCGCAGTGGTTAAGAATCCGCCTGCCAATGCAGGGGACACGGGTTCGAGCCCTGGTCCGGGAAGATCCCACATGCTGCGGAGCAACTAAGCCCGTGTGGCACAACTACTGAGCCTGTGCTCTAGAGCCTGAGCGCCACAACTACTGAGCCCATGTGCCACAACTATTGAAGCCTGTGCGCCTAGAGCCCGTGCTCCACAACAAGAGAAGCCACCACAATGAGAAGCCCGCGCACCGCAACCAAGAGTAGCCCCCGCTCGCTGCAACTAGAGACAGCCTGCGCGCAGCAACAAAGACCCAACGCAGCCAAAAATAAAAAATAAATTAAATAAAATAAATTTTAAAAATAAATAAATAAATAAAGGAGGGAGAGATTGCATTACATTTTCCCTCAGGAAAACGATCTTGGGTTTTAAAAAATGTTCCAGGGAACGGATCTAATAACTTAGTTCGGTAATAATTTCTCCTCTGCTGGCTCTAAGTGCAAGGATTCTTTCAGAAACAACAGAGCATTACTGCTTTTCAATAGGCTAATGGGACTGAATTTTCAGAGGGCTTTCATCTGGAGGAGGGCTTTTCAGACTATCCACAACACAAACAGGTACAGGGAAGCCTCGCCAGCCTGGAAACGGATAAAGGCAGGGCAGCAAGGCCAGGGCCAGTCCTGGAGAGAACCCAAGGAGCCCTCTGGGGTGCCATGGGCTCTCCAAATCCCTCTCTCCCTGAGGTTCCACAGAGGTACTTTGCCCTATGAGCTGAAAGCCTGTCCAGCCAACGTTCAGTCCCAGGACAACGTCTTAGCCACAGGAATGCTAACCAGGCCAGCAGGCCTACTTCCTTCAAGCTCTGGAAATGCTGGAGGCTGTCCCTCCCCAGCCAAACCCACTCCAGAAGCTGATCAAATTAGAGAACTGAGAGCAGCGACCACAGACTTTTCCAAGAGAGCTGTCATGCTGTCAGTCAACCAGCCCCTAATTTCTGGTGGGTTGTAAAAGTGTCATTTATCTTGCTAGCTTCAAGGTGAACAGCCCAGTAGGATTCTAAGTCAAATGATGTAAAAACAGCTACTCTCGGTGATGATTCTGTGCTTCAGAATTAAAAACAAAGCAGAAAACTACGAATGTACTTTTATAGTGATTGCAAATATTGTAGTGAAGAAATCACTTTCTGTTAAATTCCCTTGGTGAAGCCACGTGTAACCTGCATTGACAGGCACTGGAGGCCCACAGCCATGTAGCAGCACCTCATGGGCGCAAGTGGAGTTCTGCCCTTATGGCCTCAGGCCAAGTTTTCACCACTATGACATTGTCCAAACAATTAGGGGATGGGCCCCAGGGAAAATGGGTGGAGCCAGGCTGATTAGGATCTTAGGGGGCTCCGGGGGCAGCTGGAGGCGGGACAGCAACAGTGGCCCTGACACAGTGAAGCGGTTGGCTGAGGGATGTCCGGATGCTGGTCTGAGGCCACTGGACATTTATGTCCTTTCCTGGGCTTGCAGACCTAGGATTTAGAAAATCATGGAGAAGTTTTCATTTCTGAGAAGGGCCAAGTGAAAAAGAATTTCGTGTAGCCATGAAGCCAGAGCATTGGGGTGGTGGGGTCTGCATTTGTGGTGGGGTTTGGGGAGGAGGAGATTTAGGGGACAAAAAGACAAAGTGTTTCATTGACTCGTTATTTAAATTACTTATAGGATACAAAAATGCTATTCAATAAATATTACCCCGGGCTTCCCTGGTGGCACAGTGGTTGAGAGTCCGCCTGCCGATGCAGGGAACATGGGTTCCTGCCCCGATCCCGGAAGATCCCACATGCTGCGGAGCGGCTGGGCCCGTGAGCCAAGGCCGCTGAGCCTGCGCGTCTGGAGCCTGTGCTCCGCAACGGGAGAGGCCACAACAGTGAGAGGCCCATGTACCGCAAGAAAAACCCAAAAAACCAAAAACAACCTCCCCGTTTGTTCAAGTCCTGAAAGAAGGAAATCCAACTCATTTGCTAATAAATTCAGGCCACAGGAGTAAAAAATAATTTCAACTTGTACTGAAAGTGTGCTTTAATGCCTGTCTAAATGTTGAACCATAATAGCTTCTCTTTTTCACAGTTTCGGTGGGAAAAGTACCATTATATGCTTCTGGAAAATAGAAGTGTCATTCTCAGCATGTGCCCACCATTAATATCTCCGTCTTCCAGCCCCGTAGAGCTTTGTCTCTGCAGGCTTCTAACGTCATGTTATGATTTTTACAGTCAGAAGCACAAACAAGTTCTGTTGCTAATGAGAGGTCAGGTTTCCCACCCTGATTTAGACAACCGCTCCATCCAAGAATTCATTGCCTTTCAACATTTCTGCTTGTGAAGTGACAACTTATTCCTCTCAGAAACATTTCACACGTACTGATTGTTGCTCAGCAGCCAGCTCCCATCAGCGGCTCTGAGCGCTACCCCTGGGCCTGGGCAAATCCCGAAAGAGGAAGTGGCCTCTTCCCACAGACAGCGGGCACCAGGGAAGGGGCAGGACACCTGCTGCCTACCCACAGCTCAAGCCCTCACTGGTCCTTACGGTGCCAGCCCTGAGCCCAGGCCTCCCCCTTTTCAAGGGACAAAGGTCAAGCATGAGTGAGGTGGAAAAAAACGGCATCTCAAGCAAGGCACAGGCTGGGAAGCTTGTGGGGGCTGGGAGGGTATTGGTTTGAGGCTCTTTGGGTTAAAAACAAACAACTGAAAGAACCAGTCAGACAGCAGCTTGGAGCCACGTGTCTGAGCCAGACAATAAGCTTTTAAAATTCCATAGAGTGCAAGCACCGCACAAGAACACCCTGATGTCAGAGCTCTGCCCTGGTCTTGTGAAAAGCGCCAGGGCCCCTAAGTGGCAGGGGGGCCCCTCAGTGGCGGGGAAGAGTGGGGGATGTCCCAGCCAGCTCTCGGGTGGGAAGAGCACAGACACGCCAGCCCAGGAGATGCAGGCCTGGAGAGGCAGCTCGGCCAGGCCTGCTTAATTGATACAGGCTCCTAATGAGCAGGAAAAACACCATTTGGGGCCATTTGCTGTGAAATGGACTGGGATGTATGAGAAATCGGACTTGTAAGGGCAGAAAACACACACGTCGGCAGAAAATAATGTGTCGGAAAAGTTTTAAATTGAAGACATGCCGTTCTGAGTGTGCAGAGGTGTTAATGCTTATGTAATCAATCATTTCATATTTGAAGATTGAGATTTTTTTCCCCTTTTAATTAATTAGCCAGGAGACTCATTGTAGTACATTTTTCATGTCAAATAAGCAGTGGGTTCTAAGAGAAGGGGAGGGGGGCACCGCAGGGGAAAAATAGTGGCAGCAGTAGTGATACAGTGTACTGTGAAAAGTTCAGGGAACCACCGTCATCTCTGCCCGAAAATTCTGGGAACCCAGGACGGCTCCAAATGCATGGGATTTATCCAAGTCCCATGAATGCAAGACTCCACTGGTGCTCACTTTTTCATAACCTGCATTTAGCCCCTTACCAAGAGCTATGGCCTATTTGGATGATGGATTTGTCTTTTATGGGAAAGAGGGTGTATCATGAAGGCTAACGATCGGGCTCTGCAGCCAACCACCCAGGGTTCCAGTTCTGACTGTACCTTCTTAGCTGGAGACTTTGCACAAGTCACTTAGACTTCGTGCCTCAGTTTCCTGCTCTGTACAATGAAGATGATAGTCATACCTATCTCAGGGTTGTTGACAGGAGAAAACAAAAGAATACATATAAACTGCTGACTTAGGTACCTGGCACATACTGACGACTGAAAAGTGGTAGGTTTTATTATTAGAACAGTTGCGCTTCTTTGTGGAACAGACCACCCTTGACTTCCTCTTTACAAAGCTTTGCGTGTGGCAGGGGGGTGGGAGGAGGGGGAGGATAAACTATACACAACATAAATGTTAACGTTTTAACCATTTTTAAGTGTACAGTTATGTAGCATTAAGTACATTCACATTTTTGGACAACCATCACCACCAGCCATCTCTGGACCTTTTTCATCTTCCCCAGTTGAAACTCTGTACTCATTAAATGAAAATTTCCCATTCCTCTTGGCAACCACCTTTCTACTTTCTGCGACCACGAATTTGACTACTCTGGGTACCTCATAGGAGAGGAATTGTACACTATTTGTCCTTTGTGACAGGCTTATTTCACTTAGAACAGTGTCTTCAAGGCTCATCCATGTTGTAGCATGTGTCAAAATGTCCTTCCTTTTTAAGGCTGAATAATATTCCATTGTACATACATATCACATTTAGTTTATCCATTCACCCATCAATGGATACTCCTGTCTTTTGCTTATTGTGCATAATGTTGCTGTGAACAAGGTGTACAACTATTTCTTCAAAACCCAGCTTCCTGGGGCTTCCCTGGTGGCGCAGTGGTTAAGAATCCGCAAGCCAATGCAGGGGACATGGGTTCGAGCCCTGGTCCGGGAATATCCCACATGCCGCGGAGCAACTAAGCCCATGTGCCACAACTACTGAGCCTGTGCTCTAGAGCCCGCATGTCACAACTACTGAGGCCGGCGGGCCTAGAGCCCGTGCTCCACAACAAGAGAAGCCACCGCAATGAGAAGCCTGCGCACCACAAGGAAGAGTAGCCCCTGCTCGCCGCAACTAGAGAAAAGCCTGCACACAGCAATGAAGACCCAATACAGCCAAAAATAAATAAATAAAATAAATAGAAATTTAAAAACAAAAACAAAAAAACCCGGCTTCCAGTTCTTCTGAGTACATACCCAGAGGTGGAATTGCTGGGTCATATGGTAATTCCATTTAATTTCTTGAGGCATTGTCATATTGTTTTCCACAGTGACTGCACCATTTCACAATCCCACCAGCAATGTACAGGGTTTCAATTACTCCACGTACTCACCAACACCTGTTTTCTAGGATCTTTTTGTTTTTTTTTAATAGCCATCCTAATGAAGTGGTATCCCATTGTGGTTTTGATATGCATTTCCTAATGACTCGTGATATTGAGCACCTTTTCATGTTCCACAGAACTTTCTGACAGCAAATATAAAGGGGAGAGCATAGCAGAAACTCCTTGGGTTCTGGGCATAAGAACTGCTGAGAGTGAGGGAATACAAGCTTCCTGTCTATCAGGATGTTAGGTAGATAGATAGATAGATAGATAGATGAATATGGAGAGAGATTACATTTAGTATAAACATAGAAACAAAAGTCTTGCCTGGTTTGTGTCAAAATCTAACTCACAGGGTTTAGCTCTGGGACAGTGGGAGGATCTTTTCTATTTCTATTTTACTTTATATGTTCCATGAGAAGGGAGGATGGAGGGGGTGTGAAATCACAAGTGTTCTACTTTTGTGTTTTTCTGTATTTTTCAATATTTCTATAATGTGTTGCTTTTGTAACAAGAAAAAAATTTTTTTCACATTTTTTTCCTTTGTTTGGCTCTGCCACGCGGAATTCAGGAACCTAGTTCCCCGACCAGGGATCAAACTCCTGCCTCCTGCAGTGGAAGCACAGAGTCCTAACCACTGGACCACCAGGGAAGTCCCCAGATATTCTTTATTAACCTGATGTATTAGTTTCCTATTGCTGCTGTAGAAAATTACCACAACTTTAGTGGCTTAAAACAATACAAATCGGGCTTCCCTGGTGGCGCAGTGGTTGAGAGTCCGCCTGCCGATGCAGGGGACACGGGTTCATGCCCCGGTCCGGGAAGATCCCACGTGCCGCGAAGTGGCTGGGCCTGTGAGCCATGGCCGCTGAGCCTGCACGTCCAGAGCCTGTGCTCCGCAGCAGGAGAGGCCACAGCAGTGAGAGGCCCGCACACCGCAAAAAAAAAAACCAAACAAACAAACAAAAAAAACCCAACAAATTTACTCTCTTATAATTCTGGAGGCCAGAAGTCCAAAATCAGTTTTACTGGACTAAAGACAGTGTGTTGGCAGGACTGGTTCCTTTTCCAGATTCTCGAGGATGCCTTCATTCCTGGGTTCATGGCCCCTTCCTTTGTCTTCAAAGCTAGCAGTGAGGCATCTTTAAATCCCTCTCTGACTCTGACATTTCTGTCTCCCTCTTACAAGGACCCTTGTGATTATATGGGACCCACTTGGACAATCCAGGATAAATCTCCCCATCTCAAGAGCTATAATTTAATCGCATCTGCAATCTCTTTTACCATATGAAGTAACACATTCACAGGTTCTGGGCATTAGGATGTGGATATCTTTGGGGAACCCTTATTCAACCTACTACACCTGCCTGACACCCATCACACATTACATTGTTTCTATTGCAAAAGACATTCTGAGTTCCTAACTCCAACACTTCTTTCTTCACCCATCTGTATGAGAGCACTTGGCATTCGATATCGTGGCTATTTCACAAAGGTCTGTCTCCCTACTCGCCTGCTTTGAGGATAGAGACAAGAACTATTCATCTCAAGTCTGCCCTGTGCTTGACACAGTGATGATTAACACCTGTGCTTGAGCAAATGCTGATTGAATACATATTGAATTGTAAATTAAGGTGTCCCTCTAATGATGTATTTATATTATGGAAATAAACAAGAAAAGGTGGGTTAGGTGAGAATGTGACTTGGTGGGAAGAGAAATGGCCTCTGGACCAGAATTCTGAGCAGCAAAAGGAGCAGAGCGGAGAGGCTTGGGTAGGAGAGAAAAGAGTGAGGTGGAAGGGCAGGAGTGCCCCCAACCATGGTCCCTCCCTGAGTCCTGGGTGCAGACAGTATTAAGTCTAGGAGGTAGTTGTGAATGCGGCAGGGTTCCCCAAGCACACCCTAAGGCAAGGATTTGGGTGCAAGAACATTATTTGGGAGACGATCCCAGGAAGCACAGAGAGGGAGTGGAGTAATGAGATTGGATGGCATAAAGCCAAGTAAGAGTGCATTGATGGGCACTGCGGGCACCTGGGTCCCAACCTCCTGGGGACCCCTCAGAATTGTCCCACAGAGATGCGTCTACAGGGACATTCACTGCCCTTGCTTGGACTGTACATATGAGAGATGTGTACAGGTGACCTGAAGGGGGCCCTAAAGGGATATGGCAGGACCAATGCTGTCTGTTCAACATGGTTATTACTATGAGGTGAGATTACATGGGTGTACACCTTTGACTTTATTTACTTTTGTAATTTTTTTATTGTTTTTTAAAATATTTTATCTATTTATGTATGTTGCATCGGCTCTTAGTTGCAGGCGCACGGGATCATCGTCGAGGCATGAGGGATCTCTTCAGTGTGGCTTGTGGACTCTTCGTTGCAGCACTCGGGCTTCTCTCTAGTTGTGGCGTGCCAGCTCCAAGGTGCATGGTCTCTGTTAGTTGTGGCACACAGCCTCCGGAGCGTGTGGGCTCTGTAGTTTGCAGTATGCAGGCTCTCTAGTTGCACACGAGCTCAGCAGTTGTGGAGCATGGGCTGAGTTGCCCCACGGCATGTGGGATCTTAGTTCCCCGGGCAGGGATAGAACCTGCATCTCCTGCATTAGAAGGATTCTTTACCCCTGAACCACCAGGGAAGTCCCTGTAATATTTTTAAATTTTACAAAATTTTATTAAAAAGAGGAATATTGGGACTTCCCTGGTGGCGCAATGGTTGCAGTCCGCCTGCCAATGCAGGGGACACAGGTTTGAGCCCTGGTCCGGGAAGATCCCACATGCCGCGGAGCAACTAAGCCCGTGCACCACAACTACTGAGCCTGTGTGCCTAGAGCCCGTGCTATGAAACAAGACAAGCCACCGCAATGAGAAGCCCACGCACCGCAACGAAGAGTAGCCCCTGCTCACCGCAACTAGAGAAAGCCCACGTGCAGCAATGAAGACCCAACACAGCCAAAAATAAATTAATTAATTATTTTTTTTAAAAAAAGAGGAATATTTCCACACCAGTCAAAATGGCCATCATTAAAAAGTCTACAAATATCAAATGCTGAAGAGGATGTGGAGAAAAGGGAGCCTCCTACACTGTTGGTGGGAATATAAGTTGGTGCAGCCACTGTGGAAAACAGTATGGAGGTTCCTCAGAAAACTAAAAATAGAATTACCATATGATTCAGCAATCCCACTCCCGGGCATATATCCAGACAAAACTATAATTCAAAAAGATACATGTACCCCAAAATAATGCAACATGGATGCAACAGAGATTATCATAGTAAGTGAAGTAAGTCAGAAAGAGAAAGACAAATACTGTATGATATCGTTTATATGTGGAATCTAAAATATGACACAAATGAACTTATCTACAAAACAGAAACAGAATCACGGACATAGAGAACAGAGTGGTGGTTGCCAAGGGGGAGGGGTTGGGGCAGGGTTTGAGTGGGAAGTTGGGGTTAGCAGATGTAAGCTTTCATGTATAGAATGGATAAACAACAAGGTCCTACTGTATAGCACAGAGAACTATATTCAATATCCTATAATAGGGACTTCCCTGGTGGCGCAGTGGTTAAGAATCCGCTTGCCAATGCAGGAGACACAGGTTCGAGCCCTGTTACAGGAAGATCCCACATGCCGTGGAACAACTAAGCCCGTGTGCCACAACTACTGAGCCTGTGCTCTACAGCCCGTGAGCCACAGCTACTGAGGCCCGCGGGCCTAGAGCCCATGCTCCACAACAAGAGAAGCCACCGCAGTGAGAAGCCCATGCACCACAACGAAGAGTAGCTCCCACTCGCCACCAACTAGAGAAAGCCTGCGTACAGCAATGAAGACCCAATGCAGCCAAATATAAAGAAATACATTTTAAAAAAATGTATATATGTATAACTGAATCACTTTGCTGTACAGCAGTAATTAACACATTGTAGATCAACTGTACTTCAAAAAAAATTAATAATTTTTTTAACAAATTAAATTTAAAAAGAGGAACATTTCCATTTTGTAAAAAATATAGATAATTAAAGGAAATATGTATTCTCCACCCCTCAAGATCCTACTCTACAGTTGGGTCCTTCGAGAAGGATCAGTTTTCAGCTTCTAAGAAAGCTGCCACCTTGATTTTCCTAGTCTGATATATATGTAGAGAAAACATCCCTCTGGTATTTCTGACTTTAACTAAAATTCTCTCTCACCCCCCTTGTTTGCCACGATCTTTATACAGTTATCATTTTCCCATCACAGTTCCTCAGAGTCCATCTCTCATCATTAATAGGCTCTTCTCAACATAAAATAAATATGGGACTTCCCTGGTGACGCAGTGGTTAAGAATCCGCCTGCCAATGCAGGGGACATGGGTTCGAGCCCTGGTCCGGGAAGATCCCACATGCCGCCTAGCAACTAAGCCCGTGCACAACTACTGAGCCTGTGCTCTAGAGCCTGCAGCCACAACTACTGAGGCCTGCATGCCTAGAGCCCGTGCTCCACAACAAAGAGTAGCTCCCACTCGCTGCAACTAGAAAAAGCCCGCCCCCCACCCCCGGCCGTGTAGCAACAAAGACCCAAAGCAGCCAAAAATAAATTAAAAAAAAAAAAAAGAAAAGAAATATCAGGAATTACAAAGTCATCTAGTTCATTCTGTTAGGATAAGCTTTTTCTTTTATTTTCTTGCTAAAATGAATTTTGTTTTTATCTGACTGTTTTCAGACAATACCCCACCCTGGGACCTGTCTACATGAATACCTACATTCAACTCCTTGATTCTGGAGTGTTGGGCTATGAAGAAGAAGACCATATAACTAGCTGTTATAAGTGACAGGACCTTCTGAGTATGAAGAACTCGAGTGAACTGCCAGGCTCTGTGGGTGCCCTTGGGGTTCACGGTGACAACATAGCAGGTCCCTACCAGCAGTCCCTGTGGTCACTCCCAGGTGCAGATCATAATAACAGCTCCCCCAGGGGACACCTGGGTTTGGGTGGATAAGGGTCAAACCAGAAGCATCACAGCCTAAAGGCACTGGAGTCACTTCTCCCGTCTAGTTTCTTTCTTTCTTTCTTTTTTCTTTTTTTTTTTTTTTTTCCGGCGGCGCTGCATAGCTTGCAGGATCTTAATTCCCCGACCAGGGATCGAACCCGTGCCCTCTGCAGTGGAAGCGTGGAGTCTTAACCACTGGACTGCCAGGGAAGTCCTCCTGTCTAGTGTCTTGAAGAGAAAGAGAAAGAATACGAAAAACTTTTTTTCACTTATTCATCCCACAAATTCTTTTCTTTTTTTTTTTTTTTTGCGGTACACGGGCCTCTCACTGTTGTGGCCTCTCCCGTTGCGAAGCACAGGCTCCGGACGCGCAGGCTCAGCGGCCATGGTTCACGGGCCCAGCAGCTCCGCAGCATGTGGGATCCTCCCGGACCGGGGCACGAACCCGTGTCCCCTGCATCGGCAGGCGGGCTCTCAACCACTGCGCCACCAGGGAAGCCCCACCCCACAAATTCTTGTAGGGTATCTCCTATGGTCCAGGCACTGCGCTAAGTACTCAATCAAAGGTTAAATGGGAATTACTTTTCCCAAGAGGAATAAAATGTGTGATGCCTGGGATACTATCTGGTCAGCTCTGAAATGGAACAGATAAGGGTGGGGAGAAAACAGAAAGGGGAGAGGGAGCAAATAATCCCTACCCAAGAGAAGTACTGGAGTCATAGCAAATTGCCCACTGCTGGCAGCTGGTGACTGACCAAGTTTACAAAGACAGGGTATCACATCCTATCTAAAACCTTAAAGAACATAGTGCTTCCATAAATAAGTATCACACACACACACATTCCAGAATGCTCTACTGGCATGTCACATACAGTGGAGAAGGAGGGCTGCATTTTTGTTTACTTTGGCAAATCTAAATTTGGATCTACAGTCTCATTACAAAGCCTGCCTCACAGACCCTGGTCCCTGTCAGGCCTGTGTCCCTCATACAGCAGGCCCTGGCAGCCAGGGGACCGGGCCAACCCACTAACACAGGCTAGACCCCGGGCCTGGGGTCGCCTGCCTGCGGTCCCCTGATTGCCCACTGTTCTGCCCATCCACGGTGCAATCTGTCTTGCAAAACAACTGGCATTCAGTTTTCAGGGGATGAGCACCAAGTGCAAAATATTTAGCAAACAGAAGTTAAGCTTCATCACAAAATTGGTTGCCTCCTTAGTGAATTAAATTCAATTAGCTGCCTCCTTATCTTAACTGTGCCCCCCTCTTCCCACATCCATGTAAGGGAGTTCAAGGGAGGGGGTTAGGTGGGCACTTGGTAGGAAACGCCGTAGGCAGGATATTGGTGCAAAGGAATAGTTGGCTTTTCCTCCAAATTTACTTCCACTAAGGGACTGACTCCCTCCGCCCTCCTGGCATATACACTCAGCACTCTGAGAGCCGCAGGAGACCACCCTGCTCTGACAACTTTCTCTGCCACTGGCATTATCTCCTGATTATCTTCTCAGCAGTGATGGTTGGGTACCAGTCCTCAACTTGTGCAAGATGATTATAATACCCGATCTGATTGGGAGGAAAGGAAATTCTGCTGTTCTTTGAGTTTCTTGGGGCTGTTATTATTTTTCCAAAGGAGCCTAAGTAATATTCACAATAATCAGATGGGAAAAAACACACACATTAACTTCAAACGACCCTTACTCAGAAAACAATAACACACATTTTTTAGCCAGATGAATATGTTTATGTAACAGGGTGACTTGTCCAGAGCAGAGATTCCAAGAACCAGAGCCATTAAGTTAATGGCCTGAAACAGAGCCCAAGAGACCCGTGTTTGTTCCATGACACACGCCCTGGGTGGTGGGATGCACTGCAGTCTTCAAAAAAGGATTTTTTTTTTTTTAAGAACAAATGACTTTTTCCAATAGCCTTGAGCTATGCAGCTGCAGTCTGTGGTAAGCTTTGCAAGGGGAAGAGGCCAGTGTGGCCTGGATATCAAGAGATGGCATTTAAAGGTCAACTTCAATGGGTCTGTCATTGCCCTGTATCTGTCCTTAGAGAAGGAAGGCTGGGAATCATACCCCACATCCTTTCCCCAGCCTCTAGCCCTGTCTCTGGTCTCTGCTCACCTCTTGGTGACCTAAGACAGTTTCTGTGACCTAAGCTCATTTCTTTTCTCCAGCGTAGAGCCAATTGTTCAGATAAACAAACAGGGCCTGCCACCTGAGCCTGAGCTAACTCCCTGGGTTGCAGAAGCCGGTTAAGCTTGTGGTACAAGGGAAACCAGTAAAGGGCCGGGAATGGACTGTGCTTCCACAGCAATGGAAACACCAGCCAAAGTGTTCACAGGCCTGACACCTTGGGGTGAGGCCCGTACACGGAGTTCCACTGCAGGTCAATAAGCCACCCTCCTAGACTTTTCCTCCTCAGGGACTCTCTGGAGAAGAGCGAAGGCCTGAGAATTTGGTACAAGGCACACCACAGTACTTCTTAGTTCTTAAACATATGGACAACAGCTCTGAGACTTCCAGACCAGAGCAGCCATGTGGGTTTACTGAAACTGGGAGTTGGGGTTGGATCTCCAGTTCTGGTTTGACTCCGAACCTACTGTGCAGTTATCTGAACACCACCTAGTTCGTTGGGGCCATTTTCTTTCATTTTGCCTAAATGAAGGCAAAATGTTGGAGCAACATTTGGGAGGTTAGAGCAACCTCCCAAGCCATCAGCTTACTGGTCATTAAACCCTAGAATTGCTCAGGTGAAAGGGACTGTCTAAATTAAAAACCAGCATTAATGATTCTATTACTGGCTTTATGAGAGGAAATGTTGGAAGAGTATGTCACGGTGCTCAAGCTTCCCTTCCCCTTTCCTGCCCATCTGTCTCCCCCAAGCTCTGCAGGGCACCAGCCTTGCGGGTTTCTTGAGTGCGGTCATTAGCAAGGCTGCCGCTGCCGCTCCAGGAAGCTGGGACACGTGGACCATAAGCAGGGCTGCCAGTGTCATTTATAACTTCAGGCCTAGGCTATTTCTTGTAAATAACTGGAGAAACAAATGCCTCTCTCGCGCTTGTCTTTCCTCAGTCCCTCCTCAAATCAATTCAACAAAGATTTGCTGGCCAGTTCCTAAGCTTCAAATGGAGGAGGAGAGAAAACTGCAATCCCGCTGAAGAAATATTTATCATTACCGAGGATACGCAAGGCGCTGAGGTCGGCCCTGAGAATGTCGAAACGAATGCCACAAGTGCCTCCCACCTTTGAGATGCTGACAGAAGACGCAGTCCTTACGCTTAAGGAACGTATGGCCCCAGAGACAAATGGTTAGGTGCCTGCCACTCAACCAGCTGGGACACAAGGCTGAACACCGGGCCGTGGCCAAGTGCTTCGAGGTGGCAGAGGGGCCCTTCCCAAGGCAGGGACGCGGGTAAGCTTCCCGGAGGCTGAGGCATCTGAGCAGGACTGAGAAAGAGGCACAGGATTTCAGCGGGGGAAAGGTGACCCGGGAACAGGATGCAGAAAGTCCCGGTGGCAGCAAAGCGCCGAAGGGCTTCAAGGAAAGCCACTGGAGCGTGCAGAGGAGCAGGGAGAGATGTGCTGCCGCTGTGGCCGCAGGCCACCGGGGGTAGCGCTGGCGGTGGGGGGGATCTTGGAGGCCGTGCTGGAGATTCTGAACCTGACTTGAACATGTTGGGAGCCATGGGGAGTTTCTGAGGGGAGGGCCTCCGTCCCATATTCTTGCTTCCTCTGACTCGAGTCCCCTCACCACCACCACCCCACTCCATTCCCGTTTAGGGCCCTCTCACCTTCCAGGCATGAGCGTAGAGTAGGGAAGGGGCCAGGGCTCAGCCTCCCCCTCTCTCCTCACCTGTGGGACCGTGTAGAGAGGCAGGGGCTGGGATTCAAACACAGGGGTCCGTCCCAACTCTGATCACACTGTGTGACATCAGGCCGGTCCCCCTCTGGTATGAATTTCCTCCTCTGGAGTAGAGAGTGTTGAGCAAGATAACTCTGAGGTTTGTCCCACTCTGAGCGCTCCAACCTGATGGCCCATTTGGGAACACGGATGGGTCTGGGCTCCAGCTTAGCCTCTTCTGGTCCCCCAGTGGGAAGGAAGGTCAAGGGGAAAAGACCAGAACTGATCCTCTCATAACCCCTAACACACCTGTGGGCCAAGACACACCAGTCTGCACATCTATGGTCAGCTTTACCAGCCAGTAGCTGGTAGTGGTAGCAGCAGGAACCAATAAACCCCAAACCACAAGCAGTAACAACCACTGTTTACTGGGCTTCTGCAACGTGTGCTGGGCACTTCACATACATTATGTCTGTTTAATTAAACCTTACAGCAATTTTCGTGCTAGGTATATTGCAGACGAGAAAACTCAGGCCAAGAGAGGTGAAGTAAGGCTGCTGAGAGTCACAGACCCCAGACGTGGTGGGCAGACTTCTCCACCGCGTCCCATACACTGGGCCCAGACTTAATCTTCCTAAGCGCAGTTTTGCTTTTGTTCCTGTCTCATTCATGGACTTCTTTCCAGAGCCTACTCACTCCTCAGAAAATAAAATCCAGATTTCTTGGCATGGTACTGCATGACGTAGTATATGTTTCCAGTCTTATTTCTACTCCCCAAACCCTGAACTGTCATTCTGAGACTATGCCCTGTGCGTTCTTGGCCTTTGCTCACCTTGCTCCTCCAAATAAAATATCCCTGTGCCTATCTGTGCCTGTCAGAACCCCACCTGTCTGTAGGTATCACCTCAGTGTCCTCCCCCCAGAAGCTTCAGCCTCTCCACCTAGCCCTGTGCTTGTCCTTTTTCCAGATCCTCACTCAAAGCACCCTGAGCCTTTTGAGCCAGACAACTCTTTGTTACATGGAATTCTTCCCAAGATTGCAGGACGTTCAGCATCTCTGGACCTGCCTCCATCATGACCTCTAGTGATTATAATAATTAAAGTAATTACTCTCAGCTGAAACCATAAAACTCCAGAAGAAACATAGGCAATAAGCACCTTGACATCAGTCTTGGTGATGATTTTTTGGATTTGACAAAAAAAAGCAAAAGTAAATGAGACTACATCAAGCTAAAAAGTTTGTACACAGCAAAGGAAACCATCAACAAATGAAGAGGCAACCTACCTAATGGGAAAAAAATATTTGCAAATCATATAGCTGGTAAGGGGTTAATATCCAAAATACATAAAGAACTCATGCAATTCAATAGCAAAACAAACAATCCAATTTAAAAATGGGGCAGAAGATCTGAATAGACATATATACAGAGAAGACATGCAGATGGCCAACAGATACATGAAAAGGTGTTCAACATCACTAATCAACGGGGAAATGCAAATCAAAACCACAATGAGATATCACCTCACACCTGTTTGAATGGCTATTATCAAAAAGACAGGAAATAACAAGTGTTCACGAGGATGAGGAGAAAAGGGAACCCTCATGCACTGCTGGTGGGAATATAAATTAGTGCAGACACTGTGGAACACAGTATGAAAAAATTAAAAATACAACTACCATATGATCCAACAATCCCACTTCTGGGTATTTATCAGAAGAAAATGAAAACACTAACTCGAAAAGATATATATACACCCATGTTCACAGTAGCATTATTTATAATAGCCAAAATATGGAAACAACCTAAGTGTCCATCAATGGATAAATGGATAAAGAAACTGTAAGATATACACAATGGAATAGTATTCAGCCATAAAAAAGAATGAAATCTTGCCATTTGCAACAACATGGATGAACCTTGAGGATATTATGCTAAGTGAAATAAGTCACAGAAAGACAAATACCATATGATCCCACTTATATGTGGAATCTAAAAACAAACAAACAAAAAACTCCACAAGCTCATAGATACAGAGATTGGTGGCTGTCAGAGATGGGGGTAGGGGAGGCACGGTGAGTAAGGGGATTGGCAAAATGGATGAAGGGGATCAAAAGGTACAAACTGCACAGCATGGTGACTATAGTTAATAACACGGTACTGCATACTTGAAAGTTGCTATGAGAATAAAATCTTAAAAGTTCTCATCGCAAAAAAAATTTTTGTGACTACATAATGTGACTGATATTAACTATTAACTAGATTTATTATGGTAATCACTTTACAATATATACAAATATCGAATCATTATGTTGTACACCTGAAACAAATATATGTCAATTATACCTCAATTTTTAAAAATCTCATTAAGAAAACAATAGGGCTTCCCTGGTGGCACAGTGGTTGAGAGTCCGCCTGCCGATGCAGGGGACACGGGTTCGTGCCCCAGTCCGGGAAGATCCCACATGCCGCGGAGCGGCTGGGCCCGTGAGCCATGGCCGCTGAGTCTGCGCGTCTGGAGCCTGTGCTCTGCAACGGAAGAGGCCACGGCAGTGAGAGGCCTGCGTACCACAAAAAAAAAAAAAAAAAAAAAATTAAGTTAAAAAAAATTAAAAAATAAAATGATCCCTCTCACATTTCCAACCACCTTCTGGGATTGAAAACACCACTGCCTTGGATAACAATGATGTGTGTAGATGTCTATCTCCCCAGTGGGCTGCATGTACCTTGAGAGCAGGTATTATTTTTGAGTGCAGCTTTTTTTCCTATAAGCTTAGCACAATGCCTTGCACATTTCAAGCACTGATATGTCTGCTGAACGCACATATAGTACGATGCTCTTTTTATTTTCCTACTTAATAAGTAAACTCACTTTTTAAGTTCCATAGTCAAAGAGAGCAATAGCAATCCCCATGCCAAAATAATCTCTTCCTGGTTCTTCCATTTAGTCATCAAATTTTTTACTTAACTTTAAGAAATCTAGCAAAGAGTGCCAATGTCTGCAACTGCTCTCACTCACTAATGCAAAAACTGCAAAATCCCTAAGAGGATTTAAAGATGGTTACCCAAGCTCATACTTGCCGGTGCAGAACAAATACATAAATAGATAGATATTGAGCTAGATTCCAACACTGACAGATCCTGGCTTTTCCTTCTCTAGCAGAGCCATTTTCAGTAAGTGCCGCCTTCCTTCTGGGGCCCAGGGTCCAGGCTTCACCTTGCAGCCAGGTGGATGCACAGGGTAAATCAAGGCTGGCTGTTCGAGACTCTATCAAAGCCAGCACAGCCTTTAAGGTTCTGGAAAACACACGACCCAGAAATAGCTCATGGTTGGCATGGAAGTGGGAGAACCTAACATCTTTCTATTTCCAATATGAAATGTATGAGGACCAGAATTTGCCTAGGGATTTGGGGGTTGGGGGGGACTCTGGAGGACTGAGCCAGCTCTCTGAATCCTACTCATGAGATGGCCCAGGGCTGCTGCGAAAGAAAGAGCTAGACAGGCAGTAACTGATAGCAGAGACAGGCAATGGTCTTGGATTCAAGAGGCCCTGTTCCTGGTCCTAGTTCCATTATCACTAGGCAGGTGACCTTGGGCAAGTCATGCAACCTTCCCAAACCTCACTCATGAGGAGCGATATTACCGGCCTTGTTTACTGCTTACTGCTATGGCAGTCAACTAAGTTAATATCTATTGACGTGCATTTTTAAAAATATTTATTTATTTATTTTTGGCTGCATTGTGTCTTCATTGCTGCGTGCGGGCTTTCTCTAGTTGCGGCGAGCGGGGGCTACTCTTCATTGTGGTGCGTGGGCTTCTCATTGCGGTGGCTTCTCTTGTGGAGCACGGGCTTTAGGCGTGTGGGCTTCAGTACTTGTGGCACATGGGCTCAGTAGTCGTGGCTCGTAGGCTGTAGAGCACAGGCTTAGTAGTTGTGGCGCACGGGCTTAGCTGCTCCATGGCATGTGGGATCTTCCCAGACCAGGGCTCGAACCCGTGTCCCCTGCATTGGCAGATGGATTCTTAACCACTGTGCCACCAGGGAAGTCCTATTGATGGGCATTTTAAACTGTATGTCACTGTACAGACTGAACTATGAATTACTGGCTGTGGCAGGGATGAAGGGCTCCATCCCCTCCCTGAGGACCTGGGGCATAAGGAGCCTGACAACAGGTTGACTCCATGAAGGAAACGATCTCTGCGTGATTTTACTATCCCCTCTCAAGAACTATTCCTGAAGGAGACCTAGGGAGTTGTGCTTCTTTCTGTCAATAGTAAAGTGAAACCCTAAGCATAAAATTTTCACATTTATTGTTCTTCAAGTAATAAAGCAATTTATATTCACTACAGAAAAGCAAGAGAGCAAAAATAACAAAATTTAGAATACCCACCATCTTAGCTCAGGCTGCCGTAACAAAATACCATAGACTGGGTGGCTTAAACAACAGACATTTATTTTCTCACAGGTCTGGAGGCTGGAAGTCTGAGGTCAGGGTGCCAGCATGGTTGGTTCTGGTGAGAACCCTCTTCTAGGTGTGAGCTCACATGGCCTTTCCTCGATGCATGTGCACGGGGAGAGAGAGATTTCCCTCTTCTTGTAAGACCACCAATCTGACAAAATTAGTACCTCACGCTTATGACTTCATTTAACCTTAATTACCTCCTAAAAGCCCATCCCCGAGTACATTCGCTTTAGGAGTTAGGGCTTCAACATATGAATTGAGGGGGACACAATTCAGCCAATAGCACCCACAATCTCACTCACCCAGAAAAAACCACTCTTTATACTTTGGTATATCTTTTCCCATTCTTCGAAGCACATAGATTTTTTAAAATGAGAACATACCACGCAGATTACTTTTTCCACTCAACAATATATGGTGACAGTCTTTCCACATCATCAAGTTTACTTCTCCAAAATTACTTTTAGTAATTGCATAAATTCTTCAGTGTGGCTACATCATTGTTCATAGGGTCCCTCATTTTGGCCTTGGAGTTTGTAGCCAACTTTCCCAATTACAGCGAGTACTGGGGTGAACATCCTTGACTATTTTCTTAGGACAAATGCCTGGGAGTGAAACTATAGGTCAGTGGGCATGGACACCTCTAAAACATTTGATGAGTAATGTCAGAACATTTGTACCCATTTATACTCCCACTAGTAGCACATGAAAATGTGGCTTCACTTTTTTCTAAACTTTTTATTTTGGAATAAAGTTGTACCTACAGAAAACTTGCAAGGACAGTCCAGAGTACAGACAGTGGTCTGTATGCTCTTCACCCAGGTTCTCCTAATGTTCACATATTACCCACCCGTGGTGCATTTGTCAAAACTAGGAAATTAACACTGGTACATCACTATTAACTAAACTGTAGACTTTATTCGCATTTCACTAGTTTTTCAACTAAAGTCCTCTTATGATGCCAAGATTCAATCCAGGGCACCACACTCTGTTTTGTGTGGCATCATTATTTTTTTAAATTGTTTCCACATTTAAAAAAAAATTATTTATTATTATTATTATTTTTGGCTGCATTGGGTCTTCATTGCTGCACACGGGCTTTCTCTAGTGGTGGCGAGCGGGGGCTACTCTTCGTTTCGGTGCACAGGCTTCTCATGGCAGTGGCTTCTCTTGTTGCAGAGCATGGGCTCTAGGCACGCAGGCTTCAGTAGTTGCAGCATGTGGGCTCAGTAGTTGCGGTACACAGGCCCTAGAGCACGTGGGCTTCAGTAGTTGCGGCACACATGCTCAGTAGTTGTGGCTTGCGGGCTCTAGAGCACAGGCTCAGTTTGTGGCGCATGGGCTTAGTTGCTCTGTGGCATGTGGGATCTTCCCAGACCAGGGATCAAACCAGTGTCCCCTGCATTGGCAGGTGGATTCTTAACCACTGCGCCACCAGGTAAGTCCTGGCATCGCTTTTTAAATCTTACTCTTTATCAGCCGCAGAAAAGTCCCGTGGTGTTTTGGGGGCATGCTGTCTCTAATGTTAACTAGTGGTTATTGTTCATTGCTTCGGGGTATGACTTGTTCCAGCTTATGCTTGTTCCATCAGCTAAGTTACTATGGTACAAGGCAGTGAGGGTGGATTTCTTCCCCAAACTTTGTAAACAGCCAAAGGGGAGGCTCCTTATGTGGGCGAGGACATGTGTGCCTTCCCGAGGGGTCTCTCGTGTCAGTGCTATGCAGGAAACATAAACAACTGCACCACAATTGGATTTTACTCTATATTTGGAAAATTTGTCCCTTCATTACAAATTTGATGCTAGCTTATTTAGTTCATTCTTTTGTTCATCTCCTGTAATCATTAAATTACAGAGCCGTATTTCCAAAGCTCTGGGGTGGGGGATGGGGGAATGGATTAGGAATAAAATCTTTCAAGCTCCTGTAGAAAAGCTCTGGATTCGATTAGGAATGGTGGGTGCAGAGCCTGGGGAATGATCTATCCTGAGCCGTCCTAGGTGAATGATTGGCTTCATTTTCCATGGCTCTACGATGTTCTGTCTTTAATGCAAAACAAGGATGGTACCCTTAACATCCTGTCCTTGGATGTATCCCTGATTTCTCCACAACCCTGTCCCCAGGGATTAAAGTGAATGAAGGAAGAAGTCATGAAATACATGAATGATCACGAGGGAGAAAAGAAAAGGCTGCTGCGCTGTTTATCAGACTCCTCTGAATAAGGCCATTTTGATCTGTGAAGCAGCTCTGTGCCTTTCTCAGAACTGTCTATTTGAGAGTCTTTGTTCTCTCCTTAGAAAGGCCTGTTTCTCTGAGGTGACTCGGACACTTAACAAATATTTAGTGAGCTATTACAGCAATCCTCGGCCCAGCATTCATAGCCTGAATTTTCTTCCCAGCTCCAAATATGTCTGAAGCCATGATTGATTCGCTCATATTTTCATTTTCTCTCATTTTCTCTGAGAGTCCAATTTGGACTCTTCAGCAAGATTCCTTGGGGACACCCATTTGTTTCTCCAGGCAGGCCAGCTTTGGCTTCTGATTTCCTCCAGGCCATCGCCATCCCCCTCCCTCAGAGGGAAAGTGCTGTGGCCTGAGCTCGGGGTTCTCCTGGGGAATATTCTAGAAGGACTCTTCTGGTGAGAGCTTCTATGACTAGTTTCCTCCCAGGGCAGCTCTGCCGGAATGTGGCTCTGCAGGTCAGATTTGCTTTCCAAATGCAGGGCCCATTTGCCTCGTATTTCGTGTCTTTATTAAGAATGAGGGGGAAAATCAGAGCAGAAGAGCATGTGTAAGATCCTTCAGCCTCCTTATGGAGCCCCCCAAGGAGCCTGCCCTCCTCTACTCTCCTCACTTCTGTGACCAGGAGACAAGCCCCTGAGAGCTGCCTGACAACCCAGGGCAAACCGGCACCTGGCTTAGCCCCCTTGCAACTAATTAGCATGAACTCAAACTCTGCCCCAAGCACCTGCTAGCTTGCAAAGGGTGTCCTTGAAGTTGGCCTATTTACAATCAGCTTTGACTGGAACTTACGCACCTGGGTATCGGAAGTATGAGAGAGAGAAAGCAGCACAGGAACAGCCTAAATTTCTCACTACAGCTTCCTGAGAAAGCTGCACGTTCATCCAAGGAGTGATGTCTACCAAACACTGATCTCTCTCTTTAATGCTTTACATCTCTTGTTTTTGATGAATTCAATCAATAAAGACGGTTTATGGTGTCAAGCTCTTATTAGTATCTTAAAATTTGGCCCCTAATTTTACCTACCAGGGATATAGCAGAATCTGTGGTGATCACTATATTTATAACGAATAGAACATCTGAAATTGGCTAAAGAATTCTTCCATCAATTCGATTCAAATAAAGTCAAGATGTACCAAAGCCCATGCCTGGGAAGCAGTCCTGAGGAAATGAAGCTAAATGTGGGAAATGCTTTTTAGGCGTGAATACAAGCATCCTTCTCAGCCACCTTCCTCTAATATATTTGGGGAAATCTGTTCTCGGTCCCCCTGCAGCCCACATCCCCCTGCCCTTCCAGGTCACCTGGTTCCTTCCTACAGTCTCTGCTTCTCCTTGGGCCTTTGCTTGCACCACTACTGGTCACAAACTAAAACTTCGGGATCTCTTTTCTTCACATTAGTGTCAGGGGACAGGTGACTTGGGGGTACTGGGGGTGGGTGGGCCTTGCGTCTCGTAAATCACTCACCAGGAATACTGAAAATTCACTGAGAATATATGACTGTGGTGGGTGGCAGATTCTGGGTGGCATTGCACAATTGTATCAATGAGGATTGGGTTTGGCCACAGTTATGCAGTATAACATAGTGCTTACAAGCCCAGACTGCCTGGTGTACTAGTCTTTACTAGCTGTGACTATAGGTAAGTCAATCTCTCTGTTCCTCATTGCTCATCTGTAAAACAGAGATAATTATAGTACGTACCTCATAGGGTTGGCAGTGTAAAGATTAGATTAGCATGTAAGACAAGCATTTAGAACACTACTTGTCATGTGATAAGTGGTTTTTACAATAAAACAGGGGGGAAAAACCCAAAGAACTGTATTTCTCTTTTGCATTAAAAAAAAAAAGTCCAGAGGTAAGCAGTCCAGAGCTGGTACTGCTGGCAGCTTCATGGTACTATTAGGCCTATACTCCTGTCTTTCTGTTCCCTCCTCAATGTTACCCCGTGACACAAGATAACTGCTGGAGCTCCAGCCATTGCATCCAAATCGCAGTCTGGAAGAAAGACAAAGGGCAGATGGGCAAAAAGAGATTTATCCAGCTGAATGAGCTCTCCTTTGATCATCCCTCTTGGGATTCCAACCTAACAGTTCAGTTTACATTTATTGGCCTGAACTTAGTCACACTTTATTTATTTTTGGCTGCGTTGGGTCTGTGTTGCTGTGCACGGGCTTCCTCTAATTGCGGCAAGCAGGGGCTACTCTTCGTTGTGGTGTGTGGGCTTCTCATTGAAGTGGTTTCTCTTGTTGTGGAGCACAGGCTCTAGGTGCATGGGCTTCAGTAGTTGTGGCTCACAGGCTCTAGAGCGCAGGCTCAGTAGTTGTGGCACACAGGCTTCGTTGCTCCGCAGCATGTGGGATCTTCCCGGACCAGGGCTCAAACCTGTGACCCCTGCATTGGCAGGTGGATTCTTAACCACTGTGCCACCAGGGAAGCCCTCACACTTCTGATTATATCTTATTAGCCAGAATGTGGCTCTGCAGGTCACATGACCTGAGTTGCTGTAAGGGAAACTTGGAAATGTGCTCTTTATTCCAGGTGATAACATGCCCAGCTAAGAACCATGAAAAAGATAGGGAAGAATAAACGTAGAGAGAGAAAACAGTCTCTGCCACAACATCACAGCATAGCACACAACCTAAAATTGGATATTAGGCATGTCGTTCAAAGCTCCTCAGCGAGCCCCTCCCGCAGGAAAGTTTTCATCAGCTACCTTTCTTTCCTTGTGCGCTGGCTTACCTGCATCATTTTAGCTCCTGTCTGTCTCCCTAGACCTCTGTCACATCTGCACCCTTCTCACACCTTCCACTTTCTCCCTAGTCTCAGACACTTCCTTCCCTCCAGAAATTCAAAATTCTCCTCAGTGTGATGCTGGGCAATTTGGCTTCCCCATGGCACTGCCCTCATCTATATCTGAATACCTGGATGCATGTCTTTCTCAACCAACATGTTCATCAGACCAATCGAAGCGTTTTTCTAAATGAAAGAGGGGATAAAGCTGGTGGGTAAATACATGTATTTCTCCTGCTCCCTCCTCACACTCCTCTAAAGCATCAGTAAAGGAATTTGTAAAGGATACACCAGGGAAGCCCGAGAATCTATTTTTAAGAAGACATGTCCGACTGTGCTATATATTAGAAAACCTTGCATTTCTATGGCCCTTTTAGAGTCTACAGTTCACTCATGCATTTCCCGTCATTTAATTCTCACAACTCTAACAGGCAGACACTGTCTTTAAAATCAAGGCGAGAAGGTTTCCCTGGTGGTGCAGTGGTTAAGAATCCGCCTGCCAATGCAGGGGACACGGGTTCAAGCCCTGGTCCGGGAAGATCTCACAAGCCGCAGAGCAACTAAACCCGTGCGCCACAACTACTGAGCCTGCACTCTACAGCCTGCGAGCCACAGCTACTGAAGCCCGTGCACCTAGAGCCCGTGCTCCACAACAAGAGAAGCCACCGCAATGAGAAGCCCGTGCACCTCAATGAAGTGTAGCCCCCACTCGCCACAACTAGAGAAAGCCCGGCAGCAGCAACGAAGACCCAATGCAGCCAAAAATAAATAAATGAATAAATAAATTTTAAAAAAATCAAGGCAAGTTAATAACACTTTGGAGTTGGACCCTGAGATCAGTGGTCTTTGCCTTGCTGCCTCCAGCATTCACGTGGTCTTTGTTGCGCTCAGCCCGAGCCTTCTCCTCTGGCTAGAGATGAGAAAACAGCCCCCCAGGAAATGCCTGGAGAACAGAGATTTGGCTCCACCACCTGTGACTAACCTAAGTTCTACAATGGGTTTTTGAGACACACATTATGGAAGACTCAGAATGGCTTTGATAACTATCATAACCTTCCAAATTAAATGAAAAATCTTCCAACATAAGCCAATCCTTTAGAGACAAAGAACACAGAAAAGGAATCCGCAAAATGTAGCAGCTGCTTCCAAAGGAAACCCCATTACAATGTAAAGCAGTGGGTATTTTTGACACATGTAATCTAATTATTAATTCTGAAATGGCCATGAAACAATACAATTTGCGACAGTAGGTATATCCCTTCTGCTCTGTAAATGAGGGGAATCACAAGATGATACCAAGCTGTGGACACGTGCACAAAGGTGAGAGATGGAGTGGGGAAAGGTTTCCATGTGCCCTGGGGACAGGAGAGGGGACTTGTTCTAGGGACTCAGCGCCAACAGGACAGACCCCCTGGAGTCCTGCTTACACTAGGACCTGGACTAGATCCACAGCTCCGAGGACAATGCTCCCAAATAATGTATAATCTTGCTAATAAGTGTCTCCCTCTCTCTTATTTTTTCACACGTGTTCTAATTGGTTATTTTTCATGCAAAGAAATGTTATTGCTTTCTTTATGTTGACCTTGAATTCAGCCACCTCGCAAATACCCTTATTAGTTCTGCTACTGGTTTCTTGGTAGTCTGGTAATATTGTGTGACTAGGACCACCAGCACAGTGCTGTATACTAGTAATAAGCACAGGTGTCCTTGTCATGTTCCTGACTTTAGTGGAACTGCTTCTACAGTTTAACCACTGAGAATGACATTTGCTGTGGGCTTTTGGTTTATCAAGCTAAGGAGGCCCTTATGATGCCTTGTTTGCCAAGAAATGTAATGAATGGGTGTTGAATTTTGCTAAATGCCTTTTCTGAATCTACTTAAATCATATGGTGTTTCTCTGTAAGGAAGACATTGAGCATATGGTCCAGGAAGCTTAAAAGTACAAAGCTAAAGATAAGCAATGGGACAAGGTATCTTCCAAGAATTTGCTTGAATCCTGTGCATTCAACGTGAAAGCAACTATCATTGGGACTTCCCTGGCAGTCCAGTGGTTAAGACTCCACGCTTCCACTGCAGGGGGCATGGGTTCAATCCCTGGTCGGAGAACTAAGATCCTGCAATGCCACGCAGTGCAGCCAAGAAATAAAGAAAATAAATAAACAAAACAAAACAGCAACAACTAAACACATGAAAGCAACTGCTGAAGATGAAAAACTTCAAGGCAAGATCAATGATGAGGATAAACAGAAGTGCCTTGACAAGTGAAATGAAATCATCAACTGGCTTGATAAGAACCAGGCTGCTGAGAAGGAAGAATTTGAACATCAGCAGAAAGAGCTGGAGAGAGTCTGCAAACCCCATGATTACTAAGCTGTACGGAGTGCAGGAGGCGTGCCAGGAGGATCGCCTGGGGGCTTCCCTGGTGGTGGAGTTGCTCCATCTGGTGGTGTCTTCCCTGGGTCCATCATAGAAGAGGTTGATTAAGGCAACCTGAGCATAGATTGAGCATTGTTCCACACAAAGCATCGAAGGACCTAAATTTGTAGCAAATTCCTCAGTAGCTTTAAAGTTGAGCTGCTATAGTGAATAACTGGGCATTCTTCATTTGCGACAACATGGATGGACCCTGAGGGCATTATACTAAGTGAAATAAGTCAGACAAAGACAAGTACTGGATGATCCAATACTTATGCGTTGCATCTTTTTTTAAAAAAAAAAAACAACTCATAGAAAAAGAGATTAGATTTGTGGTTATCAGACCAGAGGCAGGGGATAGGGGGAGGAGGCATTGGACAAAAGTGGTCAAAAGGTACAAACTTCCAGTTAGATAAATAAGTACTAGGGGTGCAATGTACAGCATGGTGATTATAGTTACCACTGCCATAAGCTTTCCTATACAGGAAAGCAATGAAGAGAGTAAATCCCAAGGGCTCTCATTACAAGGAGAAAAATTGTTTTCTTTCTTTTCCTCATTTCTTTTCATTGTGTGTATATGAGATAGATATTAACTAAACTTATTGTGATACTCATTACACAATTATATAAATCGAACCTTAATGCTGTACACCTGAAACACATACAGTGGTGCACGGCAATTGTATCTCAGTAAAACTAGAAAAAAAAGAATAGGACATTCTTGATATGTGAATATTGAATATGAGCACAGGGAAAGGAAGTAGCATTGCACTTTATGAGCACTGTATTGTAAGTGGAAAATGCAATGTCTTAAATACAACTGTATTTAAAATTGGCACCGAGAAAAAGATCTGTTAATGTAATATAATGAATTAATTTATTTTCTAATAACCTGAAATAAACCCTGTATGGTCACGATGAATTTTTTAATACAATACTGGATTTAATGTGCTCATTTAATTAGAATTTTTGCATTTATGTTCTTGAGATTGGACTTTAATTTCCTTTTCTTGTCCTTTCCTTATCCAGTGTTGGTACTAAGGTTATATACAATATTCACAAAGTGAATTGAGTAACTTTCCCTATTTTTCTTGTCACCAAAACAATTTGCATGATATATAAGGGTTATCTTTTCTTGGAAAACCGGCCCATAAAAATGTTGAGGCCTAGGAGCCTTTGTATGAGTTGTGAGGGGAGCCGGCAGTTTTGATTACCTATTCAGTTTTATTGTTATTGTCTAAACAGGTTTTCATATTTGTGGGTTCATTTTAGTAATCTGTATTTTCTGGGAAGTTATCCATTCACCTAAGTTTTCACATTTCTTGGCACAGAATCGGTGATAGTATTCTTTCCATCGGTCGTGTCTGAGTGCAGGGAAGGGGAAACACGGGTTCAACACAACAAACCAGCTGCTTACGAAATTGTTGAAAGGGCTGGAGGAGTGAGCTCTGGGTGGGGCCCCCAGAAATGACTCCCAGGAGAGTCTAGAACTGACCCTCCAGAGGAACTGCCAACTATGCCGACATCAGGAAGATGGGGAGCCAGAGGCTGCCATGGCAACAGGTGAAATCAGGTACACACAGCAATGGCTGCAACCCAGAATCAGGAAACCATGACTGACTCCAGCGTCTGCCAGGGTGGCTACACCTACTGACACCTTCAAAGCTGGATCCCGGACTCCGAGTCTCCACACCCTTGTCTGGCAGCCAAAGAAGTGAGTCAAAGGGATCATGGCCACTGCTTCTCTTCTGCCAACCAAATCTCACACAAGGGCAGCTACTGGCCAAATCTAATTCTCACCTAGAAAGCTCGTTGAAATATTGTTTTCAGCTTTGCAGCCTCTGTAGTCAGGAAGACACACTCGAAGCAGGTGGAAATAACTGCTAACTGCCAATCAACTCTATCTAATCCATCTCGTGATTTTTAAAAAATCTCTATGTGCAGTTATGGGCACTCTGTTAGCCGAAGGTCGTTTATCCCTGCCTCCTCTCTCTCTCTTTTCTCAGTTGGTTTGCTAGATATCTGCCCATTTAGTCTTTTTAAAAAAATCCTGCTTTTGGTTTTATTGATCCTCTTTTGTTTGTTTTGTTCCATCAATTCGTGCTTTCATCTTTATCCTTCTGTCCCTTCTGCATTCATTGGGTTTAGTCTCTAGCCTTTTTGTTCTCTAGCCTTAAGTTGAACCCTAAACAATATGTTTTCAATCTTCCTTTTTTCCTACTAAATGCACTGTTTTATCTGCATCCCTCAGTGTTTGAGATTTTGTGTATTGTACAGGGTTTGTTGTCAGTGTTTTCCCTGAATTTCTCATTTGTCTTTTGACTGATTTGCTTACTATGGGGGCTTCTTTCTTTTCTTCCCCCCCCCTCCTTTTTTTTCCTACTCAGAACTTTGTGGTCAAAGCTGGAAAGACTTTCTTCATTTCAGTTATGAAGGAATTCTCCTATGTTTCCTTCTACTTTTATGGTTTTATGTTGTACATTTATCTTTAATCGTTAACTATTTAGAGTTTTTCTGGTGTACGCTTTGTGGTAGGGATTCAACTTTTTTTTCTATATGGTAATCTTTTTTCCCGTTGATTTGGGATAGTCCTTTAACATATATAAACATTTTCTTACGTATTTTAATCCTCTAAAACTTTTTATTCAGTTTCATTGCTTTGTCTTTATTCATTCATCAAT
The DNA here is from genome assembly GCF_964374135.1 of Grampus griseus. Lineage (NCBI taxonomy): Eukaryota > Metazoa > Chordata > Mammalia > Artiodactyla > Delphinidae > Grampus > Grampus griseus. The sequence continues at coordinate 33,884,395 of NC_139009.1, forward strand.
ACTCTGTTTTCATTTTTGAGAGTTTGTGTGTTTTCAGATCTGGAAGGGCTATTTCCCATTCACTGACCTACTTTTTCAGTTTTCCACACTGTTCTTATTTCCATATGAATCACAGCATCACCATTTCCAGTCGTAAATAAGAGCATTTGTATTGCTCCTGCATCACTTTTATAAATTAAGTGCAATGTTGAGCCTTCTGATCCAAGAACATGGAATGTTTTCCATTCATTCAGGTCTCCTATGGTGTCCCTCAGCGGTATTTTAAAGTTTCTTCATAAGGATCTTAGACATTTCTTATTAGGTGGATTCTTAGGTATTTGTGCTTGATACAGTTAATTGGCACTTGACCTTCATTCCCACCTAACTCTCTGTTCCCCTCTCAACTGCTGGGACTGAAAGGCAAAAATAAAAAGAACAACAACAACAACAAAAGACATTTCCCAGACTGTGACAGCTGGAGTTCTGGATATAACTAGCTTTGACAAATCACAGGTGTACATACAAGAGCAGGAAGGTGGAGACCCTGTGGTGGCTGGATGTAAGGCTGGACTGACACGAGTGTTTCCAGTCCCTGGACTTGATATTCCCGTATCTTGTCACCACCTGTAAGGACATGAGTAAATTGTGGTGGCAGAAGCAGCAACAGCTACCTGACCTCTGAATTACGGCTATGACGATCTGACTTTGAAATCGTCAATCCCCTGACAGCCCTCAACTTCATATATCTTTTCAAATTTTATCTAATAAACACTCATATAGCACATACCATCTGCCAGAAGCTGGTATACGCAAATTTTTAAAATTATATCTGTGATTACTTACACTACTTCCAGCCCTGGCAATGATTTTGGAAGCTCCTAATTCCTTGTATTCCTTTGTGCTTTGAAATATTTGGGAGTGGTTTTGGTTTCCTGAATGGAACCCTGATTCAGTATTTTATCTTTTGTGTGACTATTGAATAATAAGGTCTTCTTCTGGAATTATATCTTCTGTTTGTGTTTGTAAACACAAAGATCTATCAATTCTTTAGATAGCTACGTTTAAATCTCCCATTATGATTGTAAATTTGGTGAATTCTAGTAGGTTTGCTTTAAATATTTTAATATTCTTTTGTAAGGTGTAAAATATATGGTTCTTATAATTTCTTGGTAGATAGTTTCTTTCAATAGCATAAAATAACCTTTGCGCACTTTAATTCCTTTGGTCTGATATTATTATTATATTTGTTACATATAATATTATATTGTTATATGCCAACTTTCGTTAGCCTACTAATTGAGGGGTTTTGCCTTTTTTTTTTTTTTTTTTGAAGAAAGCAAAACATTCATATCGTTCCAAAATTTAATAGGTTATCCAGTGATGTCTTCCATCCGTGGAAGCTACCAGTTACCCAGTTCTCTCCCTCAGTGGAATCTGGAATGTCTTTTTCCATTCCTTTATTTTTAACCTTTCCATATCAAGTTTTTTAGAAGTACTTCTTATAAACAGTATGTAGCTGGATTTTTCAAAATCCAAAAAAAGAATCTCTGCTTTTAATAGAGGAATTTAACCTTATCATATTAATTATGATTACTGATATATTTGGGTGTATATTTGCCATCTTGTTTTTATTCTATTTACTATACTTTTTCTTTGTTTTTCTCTCTCTCTCCTGCTGTCTATTGAACTGATAAAATTTTTATTCCACTTTTCTTCTTCTAGTGATTAAGAAGCTATATTCCATTTCTATTCTTCCAGTGAAGAACTGCTTGCCTTTAAACACACACACACAAACCTGTTGCCTTAATAATAATTATTCCATTCAAAGTTCGCCAACATGGTTTACCAATTTCTTTTTTTTCTCCTTTACTTCTGGGATCATGCCCTTTCTTTTTCTGATTCATTTTTATTCCTGCTGAAGCATAGTTTTTAGCTGTCTTTCTAGTGAGGGTCTGTGAATTCTTCTAGTCTTGGTAGTAAGTTCTCTCAGCCTTTTCATGTCTTAAAAGATCTCTATATTACACACACTATTGATAGGTTAGCTGAGTATAGAATTCTACATCCAAATTATTTTCCCTCAGTACTTTGAAGGTGTTATTTCATTGTCTTTCAGCAACTATTTGTGCTAAGAAGAAGCATACTGTTATTCTGATTGTCATTCCTTTCCAGATAATCTGTTCTTTCCCTCTGGTAGCTTTTAAGATGACTCTTTACTCCTAATATTTTGTAGTTTAACTGCAATGTTCTAAGTGTAGTTTGTTTACTTTTTTTTTCTTTTGTTTTGTTCTTCTTTATATTTTAGTAATCTGTCTCGGCATTCGGTAAGTGTTTTCAATCTGATAACTTGAGTCCTCCTTAAATCTTGAAAAATTCTCACCTGTTTTGTCTTCAAATATTGCCTCTTTGTCATTCTATCTAGTCTCTTCTTCTGGAACTTTAAGAGGTTTTCTCAGTTCCATTTTCCATTTTACTAATTCTCCTTTGAATGTGTCCAGTCTAGTAGTTTTTCATTTTGATGGCTATATTTTTTACATATACCTGTTCTTGTCTCATTGCCTCTAGATCTTACTCCACTGAATTATCCCTCTGTTATATCTAAGCATTTTAAAATATACTTATTTTAAAATCTTTTGAATTGGCCTATTATTTCTATTTCCTGATAGAAATTCTCCCATTTCTTGGAATTGTTGATTCTCTTCCATAGGGTTGGACCACAAGTGCTTTGTAATTTATGTTTGAGAGCTTATCTTGGGAATTTTATCCTGCTGTGCCCCTTCCTGTCAACTGGTTTCTCTGGTGCTATGATCTAGCCTAAGCAGGTACAGAGATCCGAGCTAGACCTTGCATTAGGGCTCAGGGCTTTTGCCCCATTTGGATAGTGTGATTCCAGACCCTTCACCAGCTCAGTGAGGTCTCACATGTACAGATGCCTTCCGTTCCTCCCATGGCCACAGACAAATGTCATATTTCTAGTTACAAACCTAAGGTAATTGTATTATTGCTCCCAAATATTCACTGCCCCTCCCTATAGGAGGATTATATTTTCTCACCCCAATAATGTCAGGCTGGGTCAAGTGACTAGCTTTGTCAGTAAAAATGTGGACTAAAATGAAGTGTGACTGGGCTTCCCTGGTGGCGCAGTGGTTGAGAGTCCACCTGCCGATGCAGGGGACACAGGTTCGTGCCCCGGTCCGGGAAGATCCCACATGCTGTGGAGTGGCTGGGCCCATGAGCCATGGCCACTGAGCCTGCACGTCTGGAGCCTGTGCTCCGAAACAGGAGAGGCCACAGCAGTGAGAGAGAGGCCCGCGTACCGCAAAAAAAAAAAAATGAAGTGTGACACTTCTGAGTAGACCCTCTAAGGGTCTGAGTGCTTCCACCATCTTCTCTTTGTCCTCTGACTCAAGAATACAACATCCCAGGCAGGGACCATGCCTTCATCCTGGATCCTGAAATGAAGAGGTTATGGCATAGAATCGTAGCCAACCTGTGAAAAGCATGCAACATGAGCAAAAAACAAGCCTTTGTAGTGGTAAGAAATTAAGATTTGGGGGTGTTGGTTATCACTGCATAACTTAGTCCAAGGTGACGGATACAGACTTCAAGTTGTCAAGTATAACCACATTTTAAAAATATGTTGTATCACATTTTAAATAACTTCTAAGTGTTTAGAGTAGATGCAAAAATTACATAGTCACTGTGCTTTTCTTTTTTACCACAGTAAAATACACATAAAATTTACCATTTGAACCATTTTTTAAGTGTACAATTCAGTGGCATTAAGTACATTCAAAATGTTGTACAGGAGGGTGGGAGGGAGGGAGACACAAGAGGGAAGACATATGGGAACATATGTTTATGTATGACTGATTCACTTTGTTATAAAGCAGAAACTAACACACCATTGTAAAGCAATTATACCCCAATAAAGATGTTAAAAAAAAAAATGTTGTACAGTCATCACCACTATTTATTTCCAGAACTTTTTTCATCATTCCAAACAGAAACAGATCTATACCCATTAAACAATAATTCCCCATTCTTCCACCCCCAGCTCCTGGTAACCTCTGCTCTATTTTCTGTCTCTATGAATTTGTGTATTCCAGGTACCTCACATAAGTGGAACCATACAATACGTGTCCTTTTGCATCTGGCTTACTTCAATTAGTATAATGTTTTCAAGGTTCATCTATGTTGTAGCATGTATCAGAATTTCATTCCTTTTTAAGCCTCAGTAATATTCCATTTGTGTGTGTCTCTCTGTGTGTATATACCCCACATTTTGTTTATCCATTTATCTGCTGATGGACATTTGAGTTGTGTCCATCTTTATGGCTATTGTCACTGTGTTTTTTGATCTAGTAGCAGCCAAAAACATGCTATAATAGAAAAAAGCCTGAAATATTACACCAAAACCACTATCACGTGGTGCCTGTTGGGTTCAATATGGAATAGAGAAAACCTTTACTCTTCATTTTTTATATTCCAAAATTATTTAGTTACAATAATTTTTATGCAATTTAAAAACTAATAAGGGTTTTAAAAAACAAATAGTTCCTTTTGATCAGAAGGGGGATTCACAAGAAACCTAACGAATCACTGCAAATGTGTTTTTAAAAATTATTAGTACAAGCTTAGGGTGGTTCCACTAGTCGGTCAGCCGCAGAACATCCATAAATGAAGAGGCGCATTGATTAAAAATTAAAATCACACTGCTGGAAACCGTATATCACTAAATGAGACTCTTGCACATAATACTATCACTTTTTTCCTCGTATTCTTCTGGATCAGATTTTATGGCTCATAATGATTAATGATTATTAGTAATAACAGTCCCTTTTGAACAAAGCTGAAGCTTATTATAGTACGACACTCCCAGAGTCTAAATGTGATTAAGAATATACTCAGTTCCAGCTGCATCATTTGTAGTAAAATGCCACCCGTGTGGAACTGCCCTTTGTGTTTTAACTGAAAATGCTACCGTGGTTTCCGCTGTTCAAACTGTGTTAACATTGCTCCTGACAGGCCCACAGGACATTCTCATGTGCTGTAATTTCCCAGGTGATTAGAATAAAGTTCAAATGGTGCTTCCTGATATCTTGGAAAAGGTTAGGCTCAGGGAAATGGAAACTTTGAATCAAAGGTTTGCTGAATCAGAGTTGGAAAGCCTGGGCTTAGTGCCCAACTACTTCCATCTTCTACTCAATGCAACTTACACTTTCAGCCCTTTGACTAGCAGGAAGATCTCCCATTTAGTTCACGTGCTGGGCTTGTTGGATGCAGCTGCAATAGAATAAATAACTACTCACAACTAACCAACGATGGCACCGAAAAGACCAGACAGCAATCATGTGCTTCGGGGCTAAATCCCAGCAGTGATTTCAAAGCCAGCTCAACTCCTAAGAGCTCAGGCTGCTGGTCAGTAGTAATTGGAGATCCCCTCACTACCGTGGGGCAATCTATATAACATGAGGATTTAGTCTGAGAAGACCTAGGATTAAATTTCAGCTGAGCCACCTAGGGCTCCGAGTTGCTGAATCCAATGACTACTTTTCAGTTCTCCACTCACCTGACTGTTGGGAGTCATTTAACATCCCCACCTCCCTGCTGGGCCCCTCAACGTCCTTTCTTCCTCTTGCCCCATTTGTCAGTCTCCAGGAGCAGAATCCAGGTTACTTCCTGTATTCCCATCAAAAGCTACTCACTCTTGCCCTGCGTCTCTCGTCTTTGCTACTGGGTCCTCTCTCATCACCTCCTCCCTGCCTGGATGATGAGCACAATAGTTTCCTAATTGGTTCTACTGTTCCCAGTCTCTCTCCACCCTTGACTTACCTGAAAGAGCGATCCTCCTCCCCCCACCCCGCTGCACTTGTGGGATTTTAGTTCCCCTGTCCAGGGACTAAACCCGGGCGCTCAGCAGTGAGAGCTCAGAGTCCTAACCACTGGACCACCAGGGAATTCCCAGCGATCCTCCTTAAGGACAAACCTTGCCGTGCCATTCCCCTGACTTACATCCTTCAATGGCTCTGTGCCTGTAGGGTAAAGCTCACCTCCTTGGCTGGCACATAAAGACTTTCCTAACCTGGCCTCTACCCACCCAACTGCACCCCTCACACACTTCTCTGTGCGCTAGCTGACCGAGTGAAATGGCCAGAACAAGCCACGTTCTCTAGCTTTGGTGCGTTCTAAACCCTCTAAGTGTTGCAAATCCTTAAGGGCCTGTCTTCCTGAACTGAATTTAAGAATCACCCCTCCAGGAAACCTTCCTAGACTCCTGAGCTGAATGAGGTGACCATCCTCCAGGACCCACAGCAGCTATTTCATAACCTTGATCCTATCCCCAGACCTCTTTAATGGTTTATTACTGGTCACTTTCCCCACTGGGAGCTCCTCAAGGCTGGGGCACGTCTCCTACATGTGTGTCTAGAGCAGAGCGCAGAGAGAAACGAGGCAAAAAGAAGAAAATAAAGCCAAGAAATGACAATAATTTGTTACACTGATAGGGAACCATGTGCTTATGTCTTCTCTTCCAGTTTCCTATGTGTTCTAGTATGTGGATTATACTGTTTTTATACATTTTTTTAAAAATCAGGTCCTTTTTAAGATGTGTCCAATCTCTCCTACAGAGCTCCAATAAGAGATCCTGCTGCCTAAGTAAAGTTTGTCTTTCCTCAGATCCCTCTGGCTCAAGACCTCAAGCTCCTGAAATTCTTCAGAACTGAGCAAAGCAGAAACACTTACTTCAACATTTTCAGCAGACAGAAGGACCACCCACACACACATAAATTCCTTGGCCTTGAAAAGGTTAAATTGCTCTAATAGCAGAGTGCCAAAACCCATTTTTGGCCAAAAATTCATCACACCCTCACTGTATTCACAGCCTAGCGCAAATGAAGAGGTACATTCACAGACCCTGCCTAAGATGTAAAGAGGATGGAGATGATGGAACTTCTGAGTGATATATCCACCAACTTGTCAACTTGAGACATCAACGAAAGACAGGGAAGAAAAAAAAAACTCTGGAAATTCTTCTGAAACATTGTCTTCTCAGACAGATATCTAAACTTTCAACCATACACACTGGCTTGTAATTCTTTTAAATTTGTGAGGAATAAGCCAACGATATAATGTTCAGTCTGACATTTGCTATTATTTTCCCTTAGAAGAAAACAAAAACCTGATTAGTTCCAAAAATAAAACATAAAGGCTCAGTTGAGAAGCAAACCCTGTGGCTCAGAAATCATCACTCTGATTAACAACACATAAGTGTTACCTGATGAATGGATTCTTATCTCAGATGCAATTATCAACAAATTTTTCGTGATCCCCACTGTTTTTATAGTTTATGTCCAGCTCTTGAAGCAATAACTTTAATAGCAATAAAGCAAAAGAAACCTCACCTCAGCACTCAGGCTGACTAGACTGTTTCCCCTCTCAGTCAACAGAGACCATGGAATGATGTGTTCAAACCAGGCTCAAGAGCTGTCCAGGAAGGTACCTATTTCTCTACCCTCAGAAGTCCTTGCATCTGGCTCCCGGAGGGGTAAACTTCACAATGAAGCCCATTGCTAGAGCCTGCTGAGAAAATCAGGACAAGCAGGGCCTCCACCCTCAGAAAATCCTGGCCTGAGTCTTGGCTGGCCTCCATCCTGGGGATGACTCCACCAAGCTGTTGGCGATACCAGAGCAAAGTGCTTCTGCCAGTGGGGCTAGAGCATCACCCAAGTCAAAGGGGCCACTGGAGTACAAGAAGGTCAAATCTGGACTCCCTTTTCTCCTGGAAGTTGTGGGTGTGGGGTGTGGGCAGGGATCACACAGAGGAGAGAGACATGGGGTAAGAGGGGAGTTGGAGAGGGTCATGTGGCCTTTTCACTAGGAAAACTGAAAGGGTCTGGCAGGTATCTGTATCACTGGGAACATACTCTAAACAAGTATGGCATTTAGAAGGTTCAATGTCCAAGATTTTTTATTCAACTCAACACATATTACGTGCCTACAGGTACCCATCATCATCGACTGGAAACTTACCTCACATAATTACTTATGTTCTTACCACAGAGAAGAGTAGTTAAAAGGGAGAAAGAGAGAATGTGAAAGCAGGTCAGAAGAAGATCAAGTGATCGATTCACAGCCTCACGACCATGAGAGGCACCATCACAGCCAGGAGACACCTTTTGTGCTTCATCCACTATTGGTCTATTGCAAAGTGAAGTTTAGGTTCAGAACAAAAGGAAATAAGTCTACCAAGAATGAATTACACTAATCAGTGAAGTCAACACACCAGGCAGGAACATGTATTTAGTATCAGCTGTAGGTGGTTCTCAAAGTCAAAATTTATTAACTATTCAAATGGTCAAGGTGTACAGATTTTTTTCAGATGTACATACAACATATGTATATCATAACAAAGTTATTTTTAAATAAAATATTTCCTTAGGGACTAAAGGAACCACTAATTAATTAAATATTTGATGCACGTTTATAGGTACTATTGAAGATTTGACATAAATATGTAAGTCACATAGCCGAATCAGAAAAGCTAAGACCCATATGATTGCATACTTTACTAATCCCATATTAAAGTAGAAAACAAAATTATGCCACATAAATTGAGCTGATTTTAAGAATCTTTTTATTAGAAGATAAAAGTGATGTCCATTTAAACCAACATTCCTAAAAGAGCTTCTAAACAATAAAATTATTATTACCTTAAATCCCAAACTATGATACAATCTTTACTATCCAAATTACCCTCTCTATTGGCTGGTCCCCCTGTGATAAAGGCAGTGGCCATTAACGATGACAATTAGCAGTAGTTATGTATACACAGCAGAAGTATAGACCATACGGTACAACTGACATACACATTTTTGAATCACTGCTCCTACTGAGAATAGGGTCAATGAAAATAATGATTAAAACCAACGGGCATTTTATCTGTTCAGTCATTTGCTATCTTTAGGAGTAAACGCCACACAACACTCATATTACTTTTTCCATAAAATCTTTACATGTCCAAGATACTTTTTAATCCAGGTTCAGATTATTAACAGTGAAAAGATATCCATCTTCTTTCCTACCTCCATGGACTTAATCAGGCCTGCATTCACCAGGCGCACAGAAATATTAGTAACTGGAAAGACGATTTGACTGTAGACTGTTTGCAAAACAGGAGTGCTCTATTTTAAGGCAAGTATCTTTATCACGTACATACATAACAATTTATTCATTGGTGAACTTTATCATATGACAGTACAAAATTCAACAGAAAAACTGAGGTATAACTTTACTTAACATAAATACAATTGTCAGAAAGTGTAAGGACATTCTCAAAGTGCTTAACATATTTCACCAAAAACTAAATAGAGAACTCTTCTCAAAGTTCTTATATGGCCAGAAATACCCAAGATTCTGAATTCTAGAAAAAATACTAGAAATTAAATACTCTAAAATCTTTGCAATAAGGCTCTCCACATAAGGCTACCTTTGATATAAGGCTACTTCAAACTTGGTCTGAAAATAGCAAAAATGTGCACCAAAATTCGAGCTATTCTTAACTAAAGAGAGAGGACTTGGTTTCATGAGGGATAGTGAGGTGATGAGCTTACTGAGCAAAATTAAATTTAGGAAAAAGCAAATTTTTAAAATACATCAAATAAAAAGTTTTCCTATCATTTTTTTAACATAAAGCTAAACTATTGTGATATAAAAATGACTGAATGTGGGCTTCCCTGGTGGCGCAGTGGTTGAGAATCTGCCTGCCAATGCAGGGGACACGGGTTCGAGCCCTGGTCTGGGAAGATCCCACATGCCGCGGAGCAACTAGGCCCGTGAGCCACAACTACTGAGCCTGCGCGTCTGGAGCCTGTGCTCCACAACAAGAGAGGCTGCGATAGTGAGAGGCCCGCGCACCGCAATGAAGAGTGGCCCCCCGCTTGCCGCAACTAGAGAAAGCCCTCGCACAGAAACAAGACCCAACACAGCCAAATATAAATAAATAAGTAAATAAATAAGCAAGTTAAAAAAAAAAAAAAGACTGAATGCGTAAGGTACTTTTTAGGGGAAAACAGACACCCCTTTACATAATAATTTAAATGGAATATAATCCATAACTTGGTATATATATTTTTAAAAATCTACATTCTATGACCTTTACAAAAGTAGATCTATTCTTTACTTTCAAGTTAGAAACAGTGTAACCGTTTATCTTTGGATATTTCCAGTCAATGGCTGTATAAAATGAGAGATAATACAAATCTGTCATAGGCCATTCAGTGCATTTACATGTAAGCCATCAGTTTGGGGCCCTAAAAGAGAAAAAATGATTAATACTACATAAAGTGGAAAAAATATACCCCAGATTTCTGCTCTAGTCCAAAAACTTAGTCTTACAGTCCAAAAACTTAAAGTATTTTTAATTATTGAATAGTTTGATGCAATGACATTCAGTGAAAAATCTGATTACTAACTGTATTCACATTAAAATGTTTTCCTTAAAATGCAAATTGACAGTATTCATTATGCTTAAATACAAAGGTAAACGAATGACAAGGTAAAATTTTTTTTTAAGTTTGACAATGACAGCATTCATTTCCTCTAAGTCCCGATGATATTAACAAGAAAAAATATTCTAATTATTTTCACCGAATACTTTAATCAAATACTCTAGAAAAATACTGTTCTAAAGGAAGTTCAGCAGGAATTGCTTATTACATTTCCATATTAGATCAACATAAGAAAAACAAAATGGGGTTCAAAAAAATTAGACCATGTAACTGAATAAATAATAACAATAATGACAAATAATATCCCGAATTTGGAAAATTTAAGAGCAAAACATTTTGGTAACCTCATCCTTGATGGCATATGAACAAAAGGAATTTAAGATGTGGATGGGAAAATGGAAGTTTCCATCAAAAGAGGAATACACAGAGTAACCAGAAAGATTCACAACCACTGAATTCCACTTCCACAGTGATGTCAGGCATCACCTGGTTGTGAAGCCTCCTGTCAATTCCTACAGGAACAGGCACAAAGCACCCTCAAGTTTTCGATTCTTTGCAAAACTGTCCTGACATTGGTTAACAGCAGAGTGTGGGAGGAAAGGAGTGGTAAGTGTAAATACCAAGTTAAGCGCTCCTTTGTTGGAAGGGATCTAGAAACCTGCTTATTTAGTAGTTAACCCAACATACCACTGACTTCAAACACTTGCAGCACCTCTAGAGACAGCCACAAACCAGCCACTGCTTCTTTTTTTTTTCAGTCCCACCCCCAACTCAGCCCACTGCTCCCTGCTCTCCTAACACCTCAACCAGCCACTGCTTCTGTCCACAGGACCATTCACTCTTGTACCTGTGGCTAATCACAACCGCACCTGGAGCTCTGGCTGAGCTTTCTCCTTTGAGCACACCAGACAAGGCCAATCACTAAGTGCCTGCTACTGCCTGCTCATCACATCCAATCAGCAAAACCATAAACGTGGTGGCCCAGGGAGTGGTTCTGTACAGCGGCTCTGCGGACCATATCGTGGTTCTTCCTATAGCTGCCCTGCCCACAGCAACATCTCCACCTCAAAAAGACTGCTGTCCCCAAGCTTGGAAGACCACTCTCCAACCTGTGTGATGGTAAGGCTAAGCTAATACTACTCTGGAATTTGAACAGGGAAAAGAGAATAGATTCAACCAGTGGAAATCAACAAGCAGAGAAGATACTGGAAGAGGTGCAGAGATGCCACACTGCTGAGAGTGATGCCAACCCTGAGAGGCAGGAGGAGAGACATCAGAACTGCCAGACTTGGTCAGGCAGCTGCTGCTGCATCTTTACAATTAATACCTACTACCTTGGTGCCCTGCGTGCTTCCCTGTATATACTGCTAGTTATACTTTTTTTTTTCTCTTAGCAAATTTTGTTTCTTGGGATGACCAACTAGGGTCAGAGATTTATTTTCAGAATACTTAATAAAAGTACTAAGGAAAAATAAAAGAATTATGAAACATCAGTACATTATTTCTTAAGAAAAAGTTGTCATAATTTACATTGCTCTATAAATTTTAGGAATTGTGGCTATTATTCAAGCATTCGATGACTAGTAATTGGAAATCCTATTATTTCTAAGAACAGTTGTTAAGAATAGTACTGAATACATTTGTAGGAAAGTACACCTCTTTGAAACCTTTTTTCCCCAAACATCTTTAGTAAACATGTAACATTACAGATGTAGCATGCCCAAAATCTAGGATCATAACTCCACTAGGTTTGATATTTGCATTTCCATTGAAGATTATTAATATTCACCCAGCACATTCTTGAGATTTATTAAAAATGTAGCCATTAACCAAAGGCCCTTGGGGCATATGTACAAAATTAGAGAACTGTAGTATTCAGTCAAATACTACATTAGCAATATTACTCATGAAAAAAAATGCCAGTGGAGCTCTGTCCATTAAAAGATAGTCAGACTTAGGCTTCCCTGGTGGCGCAGTGGTTGAGAGTCCGCCTGCCGATGCAGGGGACACGGGTTTGTGCCCCGGTCTGGGAAGATCCCACATGCCGCGGAGCGGCTGGGCCCGTGAGCCATGGCCGCTGAGCCTGCGCGTCCGGAGCCTGTGCTCCGCAATGGAAGAGGCCACAACAAGTGAGAGGACCGCGTACAGAAAAAAAAAGAAAAAAGAAAATTATTTCCTGACACAGATAGTACAAGAACTCAACTCACAAGAAAATCTGCCCATCTCTTCATTAAAACACATTGTTAGAATCCAACACCCTTTCATGATAAAAACACTCAACAAACTAGGTATACAAGTTCCTCAACCTGATCACAGGCATCTACGAAAAACCCACAGTTAACATTATACTTAATAGCGGAAGACTAGAAGTTTTCCCTCTAAGATCAGGAATAAGAAAAGGATGTCCATTCTCACAACTCCTATTTGACATTGTACTAGAAGTTCTAGGCAAGGTAATTAGGCAAGAGACGAAAGAAAAGGAAGTAAAAAGTAAAACTATCTCTCTTTGCAGATGACATTATCTTATATATAGAAAACAATTTAAAAAATCCTCAAAAATCGATTAGAACTAACAAGTTCGGCAAGGTTATAGGATACAAGATCAATATACAAAAATCAGTTGTATTTCTATACACTAGCAATGAACACTCTGAAAAAGAAATTAAGAACACAATTCCACTTATTAACATCAAAAAGAATAAACACTTAAGAGTAAATTAAATCAAAGAAGCACAAGACTTGTACACTGAAAGCTATAAAACATTGGAAGAAATTAAAGAAGACTTAAATAAATGGAAAGACATCCTGTGTCCATGGATCGGAAGACTTAGTATTGTCAAGATGCAAAAACTCCCCTAATTGATCTACAGATTCAATGCAATCTCTATCAAAATCCCAACTGCCTTTTTTGCAGAAATGGACAAGCTGATCCTAAAATTCATATGGAAATGCAAGAAACCCAGATAGCCAAAATAGTCTTGTAAAAGAAGAGGAACTCATATTTCCTGATCTCTAAACTTACTATAAAGCTACAGTCTTCTATGTGGTTTTGGCATAAGAGTACCCATGTAGATCAATGGAAAAGAACTGAGAATCCAGATAAACCCACAAATCTATGGTCATCCAGTTTTTGACAAGTATGCCAATACCACTCAATGGTGGGAAGAATGGTCTTTTCCACAAATGATACAGGGACAACTGTATATCCACCTCCCAAAGAATGAAGTTGGACCCCTACCTCACACCATATATAAAAAATTAACTCAAAATGGATCAGAGACCTGAAAGTAAGAGCTAATACAATAAAAATTTTAGAAAGAAACAGAAGAGTAAATCTTCATTACCTTGAGTTCTTTAAGATACAATACTGAAAGCACAAAAAACGAGAGAAAAAATAAAATGGACTACATCAAAAGTTAAAACTTGTATGCTGCAAATGATATCATTAAGAAAATGAAAAGACAACCCCTTCATCTGAGAGAGAATATTTGCAAATCATATATCTGATAAAGTTCAGTATCCATAATATATAAAGAACTCTTAAAATTCAACAATTAAAAAAATCCATTTTTTAAAAATGGTCAAAGGATTTGAATAGACCTTTCTCCCTAGAGGGTATATAAATAATCAATAAGCACATGAAAAGATGCTCAACATCATCAGTCATTAGGAAAATGCAAATCAAAATCACAGTGAGATATTAACTCACACCGACCAGGATGCTATTATTTAAAAAAAAAAAAAAGGGACAAGGAATAATTGTTGGGGAGGATGTGAAGAGATTGGAACCCTTATATATTGCCAGTGGGAATACTAAATGGTTCACCTGCTTTGAAAAATAGTATGACAGTTCCTCAAAAAGTTAAACATGGTGTTACCATATGACCAGGAATTTCATTCCTAGGTATATACCCGAGAAAATGAAAAACCTATGTTCACACAAAAACTTGTACATGAATGTTCATAACAGCATTGTTCACAACAGTCAAAAAGTAAAAATAACACATATGTCCATCAAAAGAGAAATAGATAAACAAAATGTGGTACATCCATACAATAGAATATTATTCAGCAATAAAAAGAATGAAGTATTGATCCATGCTACAATACAGATGAACCTTGAAAAATTATGCTAAGTGAAAGAAGATGGACACAAGGGCCACATGTTTCCATTTACACAAAATGTCCAGAATAGGCAAATCCCTAGAGACAGAAAGGAGATTAATGGTTGTCAGGAGATGGGTAAGGGAGGAATGAGGAGTTACTGCAAATGAGTATGGGGTACATGAAAATGTTCTAGAATTAGCACATTTAGTGGTGATGGTTACATAGCTCTGTGAGTATACTAAAACCCACAGATTTATAAACTTTAAAATGATACATTTCATGGTATGTGAATTATATCTCAATTTGTAAAAAATACATAAATATACTGTTAAGACCACCTCATATTTATTTAGTTCCACTTTTTAACTCCCCTAACTAGCCTTCCAAAATCACCTAAAGCTTATCAACAAAACCACAATGCTTACAA
Organism: Grampus griseus; assembly: GCF_964374135.1. Taxonomy (NCBI): domain Eukaryota; kingdom Metazoa; phylum Chordata; class Mammalia; order Artiodactyla; family Delphinidae; genus Grampus; species Grampus griseus. The sequence goes on from NC_139009.1 coordinate 33,899,413, forward strand.
TTGATCCATCAATTTAGTCAAATATCTAGTTACTACTTCTCACTCCCCTCCCTAGCCACTCACTTGCCTCTTGGCATGGTGAAGACATGTTTAACCTCACTTGTGTGGTTTTAAACAGAATAAGATGTGAATTACTAAACTGAGAAAGGGAAAGGCAGAAAAGATTTAGAAGAGGCAATAAAAAGAAGGTATCCACCCTTTCATCCCCAGCTACCCCTTAGAAAACTTTTGAGGGGATCAGGAAATCACATCCAAAAGTTAATAAAAATTAGCTGATAACAATTCTCATTAAGTTAAATGTTCTAATTCCTCAAATCTTATTTCACACATAGCAGCTTTTCCATAATTTGATATGAGTCTGATCCCCATGCAAGTATGTTCTTCACAAGAGACCTCATTCTTACATACATGAAAAGTAAAATCTAAAAAACATATAGTTCAGGGGACAATAACACAACAGAAGGATGACTCACAGGTTAAAAGGATTCCCTAACCGAATTCCTATACACATCCATTATGGTGTATATGAAATATGATGAAATTTACAAAAAAAAATTTCATACTAATGTTTGGAAACCTATTTATTACAAAAAGGGGATGCACCTAATTATTTCTTGCATGCTACAATGCTCCTATCTCTGCCATGCACTGCAGCACAGAAAAGTGCATAAATAAAAACTGTATTTAATAAAAAGACACAAACATACAGATGCTCGATTACTTTCCGACCTTTTTACACTGAGTGACTGGAAGAGCTAATTAAAGGTGATTTCCCTTATGTAAGCCAAAGCTCTCAAGAAGGGGACGATGACCCATTATTCTAATTTTAAAACTATACTATACTTATATAATTTGTATTATTATTGTTTTTTTAAAAAAACCTTCCAATGGTAAAGATTATCGAATGAATAAAAATACAGGTAAGAAAAAAAGAGAAAAAAATACAGGTAAGAAGTTAGGCAGTTTATCTCAAAACAAAAAAAATCTAAACTTTCCACTTCTGTTCAATGAACAAAAATAAACAGCCTTTCACATGGACCTGAAAGCTAAGCCTTATATTGATTTCATAATTTTGCATTTTACTTCCAAATGTTTCATATGAAAGAGTGGCTATGGCTAAAAAAATGAGGAAAAAAAAATATGCACAGCTATGGCCACACACACAATTCTCTTGTATCAGAGTCGAGGATTTAAACTCAAATACAGCTCTCCACTAAGGAAGTAAAATTCTCCTGCCCTCTGCATTGTAGAGAAGGAAAGCATGCAATTCCGTTGGGGCTCCAAGATCAAGTTTGTAACATACAGTTAAAAAGCAATATGTTAAGTTGAATAAATCCCTGTATTTTATTTTATTTTTTAAAATATGGAACGCTTCGGGGCTTCCCAGGTGGCGCAGTGGTTGAGAGTCCGCCTGCCGTTGCCGGGGACACGGGTTCGTGCCCCGGTCCGGGAAGATCCCACATGCCACGGAGCGGCTGGGCCCGTGAGCCATGGCCGCTGAGCCTGCGCGTCCGGAGCCTGTGCTCCGCAACAGGAGAGGCCACAACAGTGAGAGGCCCGCATACCGCGAAAAAAAAAAAATAAATAAAATAAAATATGGAACTCTTCATGAATTTACGTGTCATCCTCGCGCAGTGGCCATGCTAATCTCTGTATTGCTCCAATTTTAGTATATGTGCTGCTGAAGCGAGCAAAAATCCCTGTATTTTAATACAGCAAAACACCTGTCATTACTAACACTTCTTTTCTCTAATGGAAAAAAAAAAAACATTTTATAACATTAAACACTACAAATGGCCTCCACTCTGTCATGGGCAGAATTATAGAATTATTTCAAAACAATTAAATTGAAGTGTAGGAGGGGAAAACCTACCAAGTACAAAGTCATGGTAAATTTTAGTTTTAGTTTCAATACAACATTGCATAAATTAAGTAAAAGCACTACCCCAGACATAAATGATATAGCATTACTTAGTCCTGGTAGGTGAACTCCAAATAATATATACTCCCTCTGGCTTTCATCCACTAAGTGTATATTGGTATAGTGTTGATAGTTTAAAATATAAATCAAAGGATGCTCATCAAAGCTACATAAAATTAATTTGTTCAAACTATAGCATAAATGCAGATTATCCAATTCAATTCCGTAACAAATAATAAACTCACAATTGAGCTACACCAACAGTCAAAAGTTTAAGTGCTTATTGGGAATGTCTGGGAGAATTGGAAAAATCTGAAAGTTTAGGCATAAGTGTGGAATTGCTAAAAGAAAAATAAAAGTTAATGACAGAATGGGACAATATAATCGTGCTTGTGGATAACATTTCACAAGTCTATGGAAAGCTCAACAGCATGGGGCAGCAAATTTATTAGTTTACTTTTCAGGGGCAGAACTGATATGCCCAGTCCTCCAAGTACAGATGGGTCTGGAAAGGCAGGAAGCAAAACACCATATGAAAGCATGCTGAACAAACAGAGAAGTGTATGAAACCTTCCCTGACCAAAATGGAATTTTTCCAGAACATTCCATTAAAGTTTCAACCCATGTTACTTCCTCTTCAGTTATGACATTTCTCAGCCTGGCCCTTCTAAATAATGCAATGATAAACTATGAAATAACTGCACTTATTTGCATGTATGTGAATGAATGCACAACCGTGAAGTTTTGCAATTTAAAAACTCTATTGAAGGGCTTCCCTGGTGGCGCAGTGGTTAAGAATCCGCCTGCCAATGCAGGAGACATGGGTTCAAGCCCTGGTCCGGGAAGATCCCACATGCTGCAGAGCAACTAAGCCCGTGCGCCACAACTACTGAGCCTGCGTTCTAGGGCCCGCGAGCCACAACTACTGAGTCCATGTGCTACGACTACTGAAGCCCACGCACCTAGAGCCCGTGCTCCACAACAAGAGAAGCCACTGCAATGAGAAGCCCGCACACCGCAACAAAGAGTAGTTCCCCGCTCGCCGCAACTAGAGAAAGCCTGTGCGCAGCAACAAAGACCCAATGCAGCCAAAAATAAAATAAATTAATTAAAAAAAAACTCTATTGAAAATCTGAGTTCCCTATACACTGGTCCCCAGTCCTCCTTCCTGACATCTAGAGCATCTAAAAGCAACAACTGATTTATTTTATTTTATTTTTTGCGGTACGCGGGCCTCTCCCGTTGCGGAGCACAGGCTCCGGACGTGCAGGCTCAGCGGTCATGGTTCACGGACCCAGCCGCTCCGCGGCATGTGGGATCTTCCCGGACCAGGGCACGAACCCGTGTCCCCTGAATCGGCAGGCGGACTCTCAACCACTGTGCCACCAGGGAAGCCCCTGATTTTTATATGACCTATAAAAAGGGGCCCCAAAGTCCCAAAGAAAATATTTTTAAGAGAAATCCTTCGTGCCTTCTGAAGTTATCAAAAAAAAAAAAAGTATGTCCAAAGAGTACTGAATCAAAAGTCTGAAAACCAGGTTTCTGAGGTGTGCCCTGACACTAGGGTGACCAAGTGTCCAGTCCACCTGAGACTAAGGAATTTCCCAGGATGGGGGTACGTTTAGTGCTAAAACCAAGAAAGTTCCAGGCAAACCAGGGTAAGCTGGTCTCCCTACGGGTGACGACGGCTAAATCACAACCCAGTGGGAGCACAGCGGCCTGTGCTAACATTTAGATGGGATAAAGGACATAGGAAGGGGCAAGGTGAACCAGAAGGTCTCCAGGGCCCTTTAGTTGTAATTTACTATGACCCTATGACATATTTATACCACATTTGATTGGAATGTATATTTCATACCATAAGTGAATATACTTTTATGTAGGGTCAGAGGGTGCTGGAAATATTTTGTGAAGCTATGCGTTAAATTTGGAGTTATATATGCTTAATAGCAAAACAGAGCTAGGAGTTTCCAGTTTTTTATTTTTCATTTCTATAGTAAAGAGGAAAAATAAGCTGCTTCTAGAAAATATCAAGCCAACAGAGAAAATTCTTCCAATACCAACATCCAACTTAATCCCATCTCTCCTCCTCCCAGATCACTGGAGACCTAGGACATCTGGACAAAAGTTTAAAAACAGGAAATATTATTTTGACTTACTGCCACCATGAAAGAATACATTTCCACATTTTTAAGAAAGTAAGAATTTAGAAACGTGTGCTTACAAGTAACTACAAAACCCAGGAGAAAAGCAAATGCAACTGTAGCAACCAGCAATAACAAAAGAGTCATAAAGAGCCTGTGCTCTGCAACAAGTGAAGCGCACTGCTATGAAGAGTAGTCCCTGCTCACTCCAACTAGACAAAGCCTGCACGCAGCAACGAAGACCCAATGCAGCCAAAAATAAATTAATTAAATAAATAAAAGATAAAGAAGACCTTGAATTGTTAGAGTATATTTACTTTCAAATATGTTTCCTAATTTTGGACCTTTAATTCTGAAAAATCCCACTTAAGAGGATACAAAACAAGTCATATATTAATAAGATCAAGTCACACAAGCTCACGGGCGGTACAATGAGAACAAACATTCGGGATTCCTCTTTCCTCCTTGGGCATTCTAATTTAAGATACCTGACTTACTGAGACTAATATAGGTCCTAATGAAAGCATTTCTGCCATGAAGACTGAGTTATGAGAAATTTCTAGAAGTACAACTATGAAAGAAGTGTTACTCAATTATTATTTTTTAAGGCAGTAACTCAGGGAAAGCTATAAGAAAATGCCTCTGTTCCTAAAAAACTACAACATCCATGATATATATTTTTTTCACTCATGAATGAACTATTCTATCAGGTCTCATCATCATCCTTACTACACGGGTGGCTGAACTGACATTAGCATTTATCTAACATGCTCCTTTATGAGAACTGGTCTTACGAAAACTTTGGCATCACCAACAAGAGATTTCTTACTAGTTACTTAAGGGCAGCCTCAAAGTCTGCTTGTGTATTTACATGTGTGACTCTACACATACCCATACAGGTATACAGTTCTCCTTGTCTCTTCAAAAAGCAGTTTCTCTTCCCAAATCAGTCAACAGTTTGTGCCCAAGTCTATGTCTACCACCTATGCTGTGGGGACATGAAGGTGTGTGTGAGAGAGAGGATCCCAGCCCTCAAGATAGTTATACTTTACTTGGGGAGATAAGACATACATTCTCATGAAGAGTTCTCAGTGCCAGAAAAATTGCTGGCTGTCTTATTCTTGTTAGTAATGTGGGGGTGCTATCACCTGCCTGTTATTTGCATAAATCACAAAGCCTTAATCAAAATAGGTAAGAAAAAATAAATCCATGCTACTTATTTCAAATATATTAAAATACAATAAATAACAGAGCTTATTTTGAGTATGTAATAAGTAACATACCAGTGTGCAATAGTAGGCAAGATGGGGCGACAGTCTTAATGGCCAAAATATCACTTAAATTCAGGAAAGGAAGTTAGGGAAAAGGAATGGTTTCGCTATTATTACCTCAGCAGTGACAACAGCCAAGAGTGTGGTTTCTCAAGGCTTTTCTTAAAACCCAGAGGTGTGTTAAGAATAAGCTGCTGGGCTAGGTTCTTAGAGATCTAGGTTTTAGCCCCAACTCCTTCACGGTCATATCCTCTCTTGCCCTGGTTTTCTACCCATACTGCTTGAGGCTGGAACTAGACGACGGCTAATATTCCTTTAATGAACACGTCTGGTAACTCTTTCTTTGATAAATATATCCAGGTCCCCTTTCCAACTCCTCTGCTCCCCCTCCCACCCCCACTAAATTACAGTGTGTAACATTAAATTATTCATGAATCTATGACTTTAATTTTTTGTGTTTCTATACTGACGGCTTTACAGCAACTGGTTAACAAAGCAAAATCCTAATTCAGATTGCTAAAATTCAGCAGCAAACAATCATCAGTTTTACATTATCTAGTCCTAATAACCTAGCCAGATTAGTATGGCATATTATTCAATATTGTTACAAGAAGTTTTGGCATAGCTGTAATTGGCAGTGGGGAAGATCAGCCCAAATAATTATGTACTCATTGTTTTCAGCTGACTTAAAACTGGCTTGGCTACACAGCAACCAAGAGTAAGGAAATAATTTCTTTTCTTGTGATAATCTAGTGACAACATCTAAGCATGACTTTGGTATAAAACGGCTACGTAAATATCCTTTCATCTTAAGTCTTATTAAAGCCATGGTGTTTGGCAAAAAAAAATTAAGAGCAGAAGAAGATAAGTATGGGTTGTAATATCAAACTATTTCCATTATCATTTTAATGTTGGAAATCTTGTTTGGACATCCAAATCTTAGGATAATTCTCACCTAGTAACAGCAATGAATTCAAATAAAATGAACTCCAATAAAATGCTAAGCAATACAAATACTCTTTTTAGTCATATCAGGACAGAGAAAAAAGAAATCCAAAATGGAAAAGGAAGAACACACTCAATCTTCCATATGAAGCTGTATGATAAGGTGAATAACAGAAGCAAACACAAACCAGATAATTGAGAAATATGCGGGAGAATTTTCTCAAATACTATTCTTGCTTGTATCTACTAGCTCCACTATACAGTTTAAAATGTGGCCAAATTTTTAAAGTAGTTGTTAAACACTTCCTGCATCTGACATATGTTTCCAGGGTACTTCTGACATTGATATGAGAGATTATAAAACATTTAGAAATGAAAATGTTACTCTCCAACAAAAAACACTATAACTTCCAAGCTTCCTCTGCATTCACAAGACGGAAAAACATTTGGAAAATAGTAGCTTTCGGTTTTAAAATGTTCAAATAATATACTTTACAACAAACATGAAACATGTAATTGTTCAAGGCAAGGAAGAGACAAGTCTAAATAAAACAGGATCCTAAAATTTACTCTAGGAGTCATTCCTTTTCCTGTGCAGTCTCAATCATATTTACTCCATAATAAGTAAACTGCTTTACCCCTTCAGCTGGGAAGGACAATTTTTACTCTACCAAGGTGATGACAGTACCACTGCAGTGCTCACCCAACGAGAAATGCATGAATATGAAGTAGCGTCAACTCGATCAAATGAAGTGTATGCAAGATTTGATTTGCAATGCGTTAATTTAGGAACTCAGCGGAGAGGCTCCTACTATATCTAGCTGATCTAAACTTGAGCTCATGATAACACTGCACGAAGCTATGGTAGATAAAAGTGATAGGTAATGCCAATAAGACGATTCCACTGACAACACAAACTCCTCCAAGAATTCTTCCAGGCATTGTGATAGGATACATATCTCCATAGCCAACTGTAGTCATAGAGATAATCACCCACCAGCAGGCAGCAGGGATGCTGGCGAAGTCCTTGTTGGATGTTTCCAGGTCCAACCCATGTTCAAGAAGCTGAGAAAGTGCACTAAAGATTGCCATGGCAACACAGATGAAGACAAGCAACATAACCATCTCTCGGTAACATCGTTTGAGAGTCAAACCAAGTGTCTGAAGACCAATGAAGTGACGGGCAAGCTTAATCACCCAAAAAATCCTCATCATCCTAAGCACCCTCAAGGTGACTCCAGCCCTCTGGAGTTGAGAGTTCTCGCCCGTAAATACTGTCATTAACACGGAGATGTAATACGGCGTGATTGCCAGTAAATCAATGATGTTCAGGGGTCTCTTGACAAACTCACACTTGTTTTTGGAGACGATGAACCTCACAATGCATTCTGCAGTGAACCAACCTATGCAGATAGCTTCAATTATCCTGTCAAGAGAACAAAAGAAGAATTGATCATTTTATTTTTAAGCATTTTAATAGCTCTCAGATTTCTTCAGATAGTACTACACTGACATACACATTCAGTTACCTTTCCAGAAAACATAAAAGAACAGACGGCATTACCAACATCATCAGACTCATCGGGATGCAACAGAACAACAAATACATCAACAAGTGAAAACTGAACTTGATGAAGTTCTTATTTATATATGGCATGTAATAGCATTGAAAGAAACATTTGTTTGCTTGTTGTCACTAATACTTAAAAAAAGAATCTCTCTCTTACTTGGTGGCTTGAAATTAACTTATACTCAGCTCGCCACACTATGAAATGTTATTCCATGAGGGCAGTGGTTCTCTACTGTGATGTAAGTTATTAGGTAGGTCAGAAGGACTTGGTTCCTACAGACAGTGGACACACCCAAGTTTTCAATGATTTACTTCTTGGTAAATAGGAATGAACTCAATATCATCTCCGAAAATGTTACTGTATTTTTTTTTTCCTACAGGCTGTGTGGGAGACACTGAATCTAAGCCTGCCTTTTGGGCTTTTCAGGAATGCCAGTGCCCTCACCAGAAGAGCACCAGGTCATGACCATCCTCATCACAAGCGTTACAGTGGAAAAAAGGCTGAGGAATCCTGCAGTGGAGCAAAACAATCACTAAGACCCAACAAGTTTGTTTGTTTGTTTTCCATAGCTATTTTGATTCAACATGTATCTTTAAAATACAGGGCCATGGACTTCCCTGGTGGCGCAGTGGTTAAGAATCCGCCTGTCAATGCAGGGGACACAGGTTTGAGCCCTGCTCCGGGAAGATCCCACATGCTGTGGAGCAACTAAGCCCGTGAGCCCCAACTACTGAGCCCGCATGCCACAACTACTGAAGCCCGAGAGCCTAGAGCCCGTGCTCCACAACAAGAGAAGCCACCGCAATGTGAAGCCCACACACCGCAGCGAAGAGTAGCCCCCGCTCGCCGCAACTAGAGAAAGCCCGTGCGCAGCAACGAAGACCCAACGCAGCCATAAATAAATAAATAAATAAAATATAGGGCCACATTTAACCTAGAGCAGTATTTACCAACCCTTCCATGTCACTGCACACGTTGAAAAGAATATTACCTACATAGCCTACTGGCGTCAAGGGGTAGCATTCCTGAAGTGGAAGCCACCAGCCTCGCCCCACACTCCCCAAGGCTGAGGAATTAAACCTCAGCACAGTGGTTAGGAAGCCCTGACCCAGAGTGAGAGGTAATGCTAAGGTAATTTTTAATTAAATTACACTTTTTTATTTGTAAATATTTTTATTTCAGTTATTTCATGCAGTAGCTTTAGAAAAGAAAATGCACTACAGTACATGTCTGTACAGTACAGTACAAATATGACTAATAAAATGTTTTAAACATGGCATTTAAAAAATTATAATTAAATTACATTTTAAAATTCAAATTTAAAGTTACTGTCCTTATACCATCATTCATTTTTCTCCACATAATTCTGTCTTACTATTGACCTAGACCCAAACATGAGAAGTATGATGGAGAGAGAAGAAAATGTAGCAGGTGGGATGGTAAGGTCTGTGGGGCAACATTTTGAAAAGAAGTACCCAAAGTGCATGGCACAGAACACAGATTGCACTGAATGCTTCTCAGGGAAATGAATAAATAAAATTAACCATGTTCCCCTACTATGGAGGTTCCTAGGGCCATAGAGATTAATTTGATTTATGTCTTGAATAGGTCGTACATTCACATGGTTTAAATTTCAAAGGTAAAAAAAAAGAGTACAGAAAGAAAATTCTCACTCTCACCCTATTCCCCAGTCACTTGGTACCCCAGTATTCACTCCAGTCCCAATTCCTCACTGGTCAGAAGGGCAAGAACCACTGACCAACAAGAAAGTGGTAACTTGAGTATATTAACTCCCTGTGGCTGCTGAAAAAATTACCACAGGGCTTCCTTGATGGCGCAGTGGTTGAGAGTCCGCCTGCCGACGCAGGGGACTTGGGTTCGTGCCCCCATCCGGGAGGATCCCACATGCCGCGGAGCGGCTGGGCCCGTGAGCCATGGCCGCTGAGCCTGCGCGTCCGGAGCCTGTGCTCCGCAACGGGAGAGGCCACAACAGTGAGAGGCCCGCGTACCGCAAAAACAAACAAACAAAACAACAACAACAAAAAAATTACCACAAACTTGGCGGCTTAAGACAACAGAAATTTATTTTTTCACATACCCAGAGGTCAGAAGTGCAAAATCATTATCATTGGGCCAAAATCAAGTGTTAGTAGGGCCCACTCCCTTCGGAGGCTCTAGGGGAGAATCCATTCCTTGCCTCTTCCAGCTCCTGGTTGGCATTCCTTGGCTTGAGGCCACATCACTCCTATCTCTGCCTCTGTGCTCACCATGTCAAATCTCCCTCTGCTTCCACCTTGTAAGGATACACATGATAGCATGCAGAGCCCCTGCGATAATCCAGGACAATCCTCCATCTCAAGATTCTTAATTTAATCATATCTGCAACATCCCGTTTGATATATAAGGTAATATCCACTGGTTCCCAAGGATTAGGACCTGATATCTTTTGTGGGGAGGGAGGGATTATTCTTCAGCCTACACACAAACTAAGCAAGAAGATACAGCCCACAGTGAAAGTAATCCAACCTATTGCCCAGTGAGGAAGATCAGCAGATGAGGTCACAGCTGCCCCTATTTCTTTCTCTATTGTATTACCTGCCGTTCTGCACAGAGACCCCATTACTCTGTGGTTGGCAGCAGCTTCTCTATCCCCACCAGGCTATCAGTAAAAGCTGCTGCCATAATGACCTCTATGAACCTGGAGGCTTAGAAAACTGGGAGGGTAATGAAACTTCGTAGATCTAGAAGATAGGAGACTGCATTTTTTCAATATTCAGTTTTAATAAACATATTAAAGGCATCCCTTCTCCCTGGTAATGCTCATCAAATACTCCATATGTTCCCCCATATTTCTAGCCCCTTGCAGTTAGGCAAGGTCACATGACCAGTTCTGATCTATGAGCTGTGGGCAAAATGACTACAGTTCTGGGCAGAGGCATGGAAGAGTAGGTGTGAATTCTCTTCCCTGCCACGGCAACCTGAAAGGCATGTGTCCTAAGTGGCTCCAAGATGGTGGGGTCCCTACCAGCTCAAGTCACTGAGTATGTGTTCAAAGAAAGACAGACATTCCCCATCCTGACTCTGATTGGACATGGGACATGGTATGTGAGCAACCAATAAATCCTTGTTGTGTTAAGCCACCAGAATTTCTAAGTTGGTTGCTATCCTAAGTAATAAACTGGTAAATTCAGTAAGTAATAAGATACACACTCAAAAAGGATTGCAAGAGCGCAAAGCAGTCACAGCAATAGTGTTCTCTGATCGGCTGTGGTTTTTATCAGTTCTCGAGCTAAAGTACTGTCTCTTCTCTAGCCAGACATGAGCAAGAGCACTAGACCTGATGCCGGGAGCCCTGCTGCTCTTCTCACTCTGATCTTCTAAGGGATCTCCCAGCAATAAAGTCCTAAGATCCTACTAAATTAAGAAGAGTAGGGGCTTCCCTGGTGGTGCAGTGATTGAGAATCCTCCTGCCAATGCAGGGGACACGGGTTCGAGCCCTGGTCCGGGAAGATCCCACATGCCGTGGAGCAACAAAGCCCGTGCGCCACAACTACTGAGCCCACGCCACGACTACTGAAGCCCGTGCGCCTAGAACCCGTGCTCCGCAACAAGAGAAGCCACCACAGTGAGAAGCCCGTGCACTGCAACGAAGAGCAGCCCCCGCTCTCCACAACTAGAGAAAGCCTGCGCACAGCAACGAAGACCCAACACAGCCAAAAGATTTTTTTAAATAAATTTATTTATTTATTTTTGGCTGCACTTCAGTAGTCGTGGGGCGGGCTCAGTAGTTGTGGCTCGCGGGCTCTAGAGCGCAGGCTCAGTAGCTGTGGTGCACGGGCTTAGCTGCTCCGCGGCATGTGGGCTCTTCCTGGACCAGAGATCAAACCCGTGTCCCCTGCATTGGCAGGCGGATTCTCAACCACTGAGCCACCAGGGAAGCCCAAGAAGAGTAAAAATTTTAATTGTGCCAAAAACACCAGAACATTTTCAGCTAATTACTTCCACCAGCAGCCAAATTGTTCAGATTAAAAAGGAGGAAATCCAAATGACACTAAATAATCTCTCAGTAAGGGAATTTCAAAGAGGTAAACCCATCTGTAATGAGGCCCATGGGGCTCCTCCTGCCCACCCCCCAAGTCAGACACAATTTATCCAGAATTCCATGCTAAGGAGATGAATAAGTGAGAAACCCCAGGCATCCCTCTTTCACCCAGGATTATGCCAAGGCATTCTCCAAAAACAAACACCACTAAGCCTGCCAAAACTCCCCATGTTTCCAAATGGCACTCTTGCCAGTGCCACCTCCAGCAACTGCTGGAAAACTTAAGCGCTGTGTTTTACTGAGCACTACAGCAAATGACTGGGCACTCCGAGGGCTACTTCTATAAAAAACAAACTGAGAAAAAGAACGGAAGAAGATACTGAGGATACCAGAATCCTTTGAAGCCCATTCTGATTTCTTTTGAGGCCCAAACAAATAGAAGCTCATGAATTCACAGCTAAATATATATATATATATGTATATATATATATATATATATATAGAGAGAGAGAGAGAGAGAGAGAGAGAGAGGGAGAGAGAGAGGGAGAGAGGCTTTCAGTTCAGCACTGTGCTAAGCACTTTGTAGACATCATCTCATTTAACCCTTTTCAAGAACTTTATGGAGTGTGTCCTTCCCCTAATATCCCCATTTTACAGATGACAAAACTGAGGCTGAAAAGTTAAACATCTCTTCTAAGATCACACAACTAAGAAACTGCAGTGGCATAGCTAATGAAACCTAGATCTATTGGGCTTTGAAGCACTAAGGAACATCTGAAAATGCTAATGATTTTTATGACAATGTTCATTGTTAATATTAAATTATATACGTCAATCTCTTGGTCTCCATGGTTGATGTATTAGAGCAGCATTTTTCACACTGCTGGTTCTTAGCCCATTAATGGATCAAAATTGATGGAGGGTTTTTTTTGGAAATTAAATAGAAATATTAGTGTGCATCAAAGTATAGTTTCATAAAACTTTTGTTTCAGTTACATATAGTTGTGTACTAAGTTACGATGTAAAATGTATTCCCTTCCGTAGGCACTGGAGGAGCTCAAAAATTGCTGGCAATCATCAGTCATTCTAATTCCCCTAACTGATCCGTCACGACAGAAGGCACTTCCGGCAATGACTCAGAGGTTTACAAACAGGCTCCACAGGAGAACAAATGCTTTTAGTGCTAACCATCCCCTCCTGCCTGCAAAAAAGACTAGGACAGGACATAAAAAGCCATTAACTATGTTGTATGAGGTGAAGATCAGTCTCCCTCTGGGTGCTAACTTCTCATCTTTTTCACTCAACATTTTATTGTGAAAAATTTCACACATGGAACAAATTAATTAATATTTTAAATATACTTGCTTATCACCTATTCACCCCTATATCCATCTATTAACCTTTCTTTCTTGGATGCATTTTAAAATAAATCCAGATATCGGTGCACTTCCATCTAAAAAATTCAGAGTGCATATTATTAACCAGAGTTCAATATTTGTTTCATTTTTTGAACTTTACATGCAATGGAATGCACAAACCTTATGTGCACACTCACTGAGGTCTGACAAATGTGTAACCTCTATAACTGAAACTCCTATCAAGACATAGAGCAATCACATCACCTGAGAGTTCCCTGCCTTATTCATCTTTGTATCTCCTGCCCTTACTTCCCATCAGACATACAAGTGCTCAACAGCTTTTTGTCCAGTACAATGTAGTGACTTTGACAGAACTTGAAGGACTGGAATGGCTCTTCTGGGAGCTTTAAGGGATAACTGAAGCCTGTCATCAAAAAATGGTGCTGAGGGGACTTCCTTGGTGGCACAGTGGTTAAGAATCCGCCTGCCAATGCGGGGGACACGGGTTCGATCCCTGGTCTGGGAAGATCCCACATGCCGTGGAGCAACTAAGCCCGTACACCACAACTACTGAGCCTGCGCTCTAGAGCCCGCGAGCCACAGCTACTGAAGCCCGTGCGCCTAGAGCCCGTGCTCTGCAACAAGAGAAGCCACCCAATGAGAAGCCCGCGCACCACACAAAGAGTAGCCCCCACTCGCCGCAACTACAGAAAGGCCCGTGCGCAGCAACAAAGACCCAACGCAGCCACAAAAAAAAAAAAAAAAAAGAATCTGCCTGTCAATGCAAGGGACATGGGTTCAAGCCCTGGTCCAGGAAGATCCCACACGCCGTGGAGCAACTAAGCCCGTGTGCCACAACTACTGAGCCTGCTCTCTAGAGACCGCAAGTCACAACTGCTGAGCCCACGTGCCATGACCCGTGCTCCGCAACAAGAGAAGCCACCACAAGGGGAAGCCTGCGCACCACGGCGAGGGGTGGTCCCCGCTCGCCACAACTAGAGAAAAGCCCAGGTGCAGCAACCAAGACCCAGTGCAGCCAAAAATAAATAAATAAAAAGAAATTTATTTTTCAAACAATCGTGCTGAATTGAGTTGGATCCTTACCTTACACCAAGTACAAAAGTTAACTCAACATGGATTAACTGCCTAAATGTAAGACCTAAAACAAGTTTTTTAAAAATTCCTAGAAGAAAACATAGGGGAAAAGCTTCATGACATTGAACTTGGCCACGATTTCTTGGCTATGACACCAAAAGAACAAACAACAAAAACAAAAATAGACAAGTAGGACTACATCGAACTTAAAAGTTTTTGTGCCTCAAAAGACACAATCAACAGAGTGAAAAGGCAAGCTACAGAATAGGGGAAAATATCTGCAAATCATATATCTGATAAGGGATTAATATCCAGAATACATATCGAACCCCTACAACTCAACAACAAAAGAATCAAATAGCCCAATTTAAAAATGAGCAAAGGACTTGCACAGACACTTCTCAAAGATGGTATACAAATGGCCGGCAAGCATTTGAAAAGATGCTCAACATCACTAATCATCTGAGAAATGCAATCAAAACCAATCCGAAGGTATCACCTCACACACATCAGAATACCTATTAGAAACAAAAACCAGAAAACAAGTATTAATGAGGACGTGGTGAAATTAAAATCTCTGTGTACTGTTGGTAGGATTGTAAAATAGTGCAGCAGCTGTGGAAAACAGTACGGAGGTTCCTCAAAAAATTAAAAACAGGGCTTCCCTGGTGGCTCAGTGGTTGAGAGTCCGCCTGCCGATGCAGGGGACACGGGTTTGTGCCCCGGCCCGGGAAGATCCCACGTGACGCGGAGCGGCTGGGCCCGTGAGCCATGGCCGCTGAGCCTGCGCGTCCGGAGCCCGTGCTCCGCAACGGGAGAGGCTGCAACAGTGAGAGGCCCGCGTATCGCAAAAAAAAAAAAAAAAAAAAAAAAAATTAAAAACAGAGCTTCCATATCATCCAGCAATCCCACTTCTTGTTATATATCCAAAAGAACTAAAAGCAGGGTGTTAAAGAGGTATTTACACACCTGTGTTCATAGCGGCACTATTCACAATAGCCAACAGGTGGAAGCAACCCAAATGTCCATTAATGAATGACTCTGTAAATAGAATGTGTCACAGTCTTACAATGGAATATTATTCAGCCTTACAAAGGAAGAAAATCCTGTCACATGCTAATAAATGGATGAACCTTCAGGACGTTATACTAAGTGAAAGATACCCAGGCTCACACACACACAAAGACAAAGACTGTATGATTCTACCTATAGGAGGTATCTAAAGCAGTCAAAATTCAGAGAAGCAGAAAATAGAATGGTGGTTACCAGGGGCTGAGGGAAGAGGAAAAGGACAAGTTGTTGTTTAACGGGTATCTCCCCTAATATCTCCATATTACAGATTACAAAACTGAAGTTAAAAAGTCAAACATCTTTTCCAAGATCACACAACTAAGAAATTGCAGTGGCACAGGTAATAAAACACGGATCTACTGGGCTTTGAAGCACTAAGGAACATCTGAAAATGCTAATGATTTTTATGACAATGTTAATTGTTACTATTAAATATGTCAATCTCTTAGTCTCCATGGTTTATGTGTTAGAGTAGCATTTTTCATACTGCTGGTTCTTAACACAGTTTCAGAATTGCAAGATGGTAAATTTTATGTTATGTATTTTTTACCCAAAAT
The DNA here is from genome assembly GCF_964374135.1 of Grampus griseus. Classification (NCBI taxonomy): domain Eukaryota; kingdom Metazoa; phylum Chordata; class Mammalia; order Artiodactyla; family Delphinidae; genus Grampus; species Grampus griseus. The sequence continues at coordinate 33,915,388 of NC_139009.1, forward strand.
AAAAATACATACATGAAACTGTCCAACGAAGGGGAGAAGACAGGAGGCTCCTGAAGCAAGGAGCCCTTCTCCACTTGTAACTTGCTGTGAAACCACGGATAAGCTATTTAATCTCTCTTCCTGAATTTTCCTCAATGGTTAAATGATGAGAATAACAGTAAGACCTATCTCTCAGATTGTCTTAAGAATTAAATGAATTAATATGAAATAATGGTAAGTGCTCAATAAATCGTGTCTATAATTATCATTATTACAAACCATCTCTGGGCTTGTAGTCTTCCCTTCACACTCAAAAGGAGATCATGTCAGTGTTTTCCTGAGTGCAAGAGAAGGCAAGAATGAAATCTCCATCCTTTCATTCTCTCTTCTCCCAAGAATTCTGCCTATATTCTCACACACTGCTGGCTGTAGCATAAACCGGTACAACCACTTAAAAGAGCAATTGGCAGAACCTATCAAGCTTTATATTGCACGTGAAACCCAGCCACCTACTCCAGGAATTTATCCTACAAACACACTTGCATATTTACATAAGAATATGTACAATGAGATCCACTGTTTGTAATACCCAAGGATAAAAAAATATATAAACATCTCTCCAGAGGAGATTGATTACATAAATGTATTTCCTAAAGTTATTAGGTTGAACCATATGAAATTGACATTGGAAATTTTATGATTCTACCTTATGCCATGTAGCCACGAAAAAGAGTTAAGGTGCATTCCTGAGCTTTGATGTGAAACAGTCTTCAAGATGTACAGGTGCAGACCAGTACATATATTATGCTCTAATTGTGTGTGTGCGCGCGTGTGTGTGTGCGTGTGTGTCTGCGTATATTGGAAGGATATTTAAGAAACTGTTAATATCAGTTGCTGCCTCTAGGGAGGGAGCCTGACCGCAGGATGGAAACTCACGTTCTACTTTATTACCTTTTGTGCTGTTAAATGATTTACCATGTGCACATTTTTCCAATTAAGAAAAATTTTAAAGAAAAAGTGAAAAGCATGCCCAACTAGAAGAGCAATCACCATGATGAAGTTGTCAGTGGCTTGAATCAACCAGCACAGCCCCAGGAGTAGCACAAAAAGAAAAGTTGCACCCTTCCTACCCCAAGCTTTCAGGCTTGAACGTATGAGGCATTTCTAGCAGGGCTATACAGTGTGATGATACATGGTGTAATAAAAATCTCCAACAAACTACATCACCGTCCACCAAATTCTCTACAGTCTCTTTCATGTCCTTATAAAAGTTTTCTCCATAAGTTCAATGGGGGAAAAAGGCAGGAATCAAACAAAAAAAAACTTGATTTTTTTCTTATGTATTTTAATTACCTTACAGAAAGAAAAAATCCATACCACTCATATATTTTTATCTTGTACTCTAGATCAGTAATGAAAATAAACAAAAACATACATTAGGTACTTACTCAAGTACCAAGCATTTTTCTGTAAATGTATACATATTAATTCATTTAATTCTCACAACTGAATGCATAGTACGCAGAGAACAGGGATCCTCACTGGGCTGCCAAGTGAGATGTGCAGTGGAGAGAGGCGTGATTGTAGGATTTATGGCTGGAAGCCTTATGGCAACACTGAAGCCTTATGGCAAAGCTGACAGATTTTCAAAGTCAAGTTATAGCTTTAAAGGCAAAGGGAACCCCTTAAAGATTTGGCAACAGGTGGATTCATTTGTTGAATAAGCATTTCTTAAGAGGTTACCATGTGCTGGGCATATTGCCAGGCCTGTGAGCTGGGAAGAGGCCAAGTGTACTGTGGGAATATACAGCGGGCAGATGTTTATGGGCTGACTGGAGGGTGCGAACAATCAGGAGGCTGTGACACAGGCAAGAGAGATGGAGGGCCCAAGCTGGCAGATGACGGGAATGAAATGAAATGAAATAATGCAATGAAATGAAATGGGGGATAGATGGCAGAAGACTTCAACAAGACCCTGCCACTGGCTGGCTGTGAAGGGCACAAAGAGCTACAGCTGCAAGGATATGAGCAGACGGCCCAAGACTGAGCAGACCTTCAACACCATCCTGGACCTTGGAGAGATGTGTGGGTCGGAGGGAACCAGGCAGATGCCTCGAGGCAAGCGAAGTAAAGAAAACCACCCAGCAAAATCTTACTACAAGAGATGGCCGGGCTTCCCTGGTGGCACAGTGGTTAGGAGTCCGCCTGCCGATGCAGGGGACATGGGTTCGTGCCCCGGTCCGGGAGGATCCCAGATGCCGCGGAGCGGCTGGGCCCGTGAGCCATGGCCGCTGAGCCTGCGCGTCCGGAGCCTGTGCTCCGCAACGGGAGAGGCCACAACACTGAGAGGCCCGCATACCGCAAAAACAAAAACAAAAAAAACAAAAACAAACAAACAAAAAAGAGATGGACACTGTGAACCAGTCTCTTGATTTTCCTAACAGATGAAAAGACAGAAATCATCTTTCCAGAGCCAAATTATGAAAAGAATTTCATCAACACCATGCTTCAGTGTTTGTGTTCATTACCCTGTAATCGAGGACTTGGCTCTGGGCTGCCTCTGAAGAAACCATCCACATTTCTGTGTGTATCTCTACCAGATGCTCTCAAAGTCGGGGACACCAGGGCAGCTTTTCTTCACCAGATGCTGAGGAATGAGTTTTCAGTAAACCACCATGTTCTAGGTGAACCTACACATAACAAGTGGAGAGACCCAAAATCTGCGGTTCTGGTTCTCACTACTAAAAAACTTCCCAGAGATGAGAGCAACAGAAACCCAGACCCATCAAAACCTGCCCATCCAGGCCACCAGCGTTCTCCACTCCGGGTGGGCGCCCTTCATCCTGCAGGTACAATAATCTCCCCTAGCACCTTCACCTCCACTCCAAAGAGACACTAATCCATCTAAATAATGATGCAAGAAGATCAACTCACTGCAAGAATTGATCTGTTCCCAATCCATATACAACTACCCGATGGGTTCTACTCCTTCTTTTTTAAATTTCATTGGCAGTGCATTAGTAAAAGAATTTTTTAAAAAAGAAATGATATCAAGAGACCATCCTCCTCAGACATGATCATCTTATAAAAACTGATACCAATTCTTTTCTTTTTTTTTCTACTTTCTATTTTTTTACTTATTTTTTAACATTCTTTTTTTTTTTTTTTTGCGGTACGCGGGCCTCTCACCGTTGTGGCCTCTCCCGTTGCAGAGCACATGCTCTGGACGCGCAGGCTCAGCGGCCATGGCTCACAGGCCCAGCCGCTCCGCAGCATGTGGGATTTTCCCGGACCGGGGCACAAACCCGTGTCCCCTGCATCGGCAGGCGGACTCTCAACCACTGTGCCACCAGGGAAGCCCTGACATTCCTTTTTTAAATATTTTTTTCCATTATGGTTTATCACAGGATATTGAATATAATTCCCTGTGCTATATAGTAGGACCTTTTTGTTTATCCATCCTATATAAAATAGCTTACATCTGCTAATCCCAAGTCCTTTCCTCCCCCAATTCTTTTCTTTTTTTAAAAAATTATTTATTTATTTATTCATTTATTATTACTTTTGGGGGCTGTGTTGGGTCTTCGTTGTTGCATGCGGGGTTTCTCTAGTTGCAGCAAGCAGGGACTACTCTTCGTTGCAGTGCACGGGCTTCTCATTGCAGTGGCTTCTCTTGTTGCAGAGCACGGGCTCTAGGCACGTGGGCTTCAGTAGTTGTGGCATGTGGGCTCAGTAGTTGTGGCTCACGGGCTCTAGAGCACAGGCTCAGTAGTTGTGGCACACAGGTTTAGTTGCTCCGCAGCATGTGGGATCTTCCCGGACCGGGGCTCGAACCCGTGTCCCCTGCATTGGCAGGCGGATTCTTAACTACTGCACCACCAGGAAAGTCCCTAAAAACGGTTTTAAAAATGCAAAAACAATGCTATGTTTTATGTGTAAATACATATGTATGTACAAGCATATATTAAAAGTGTTTTTGATTTGCCCCTTTGCTTAGACCTGCTAGGCGTCCCTGCCTGGTGAGGAGGCTGAAGCCATGGAAGCCCCCGCATACTACACCTTGGAATAGCTGTCTTGGAGGAGGGCACATCCAGAGCCCCACATGCCACTGGGCCTGAACTGAGAACAAGCCTGGGCCTGGGCTCTGGATAACTTCCCTGCGCTGAGCCGCCCCTCCTGCCAAAGCCCCCAGTTCTGAGGGAACATGCACTACTGTGCATATGGGCTGCCACGTCACTCCTGCACCGGACATGCAGACGGTCCCCAGGTGGAGAGCGGCCAAAAACACTGGTGAGACCCGCACGTCCAACAGCCAGTGGCTAATCCAGGATGGAGCGACAGTCCCGTCAAGAAGAGGCCAAAGACAAACACCGCAGGGCACAATAGGGCCTGAATAGCCAGGAGATGCCAGCAGCAGCGGAGGCCAAAAAACACGCGGCCAGATCGCCTCCAAGTGCCCAGGCCGCTTCCCAACCCACACCCCGAAGCTGCGGAAACCCTGTAGAGGCTTGAAGCCCTGTGGAACTCGGCAACAAGAAGAATCATGGCCTTCTGCCTGGCCCACATCGCCCCTTCAACACATGCCCTGGCCTGGGGCCTGGGTCATCCCAGTGGAGGGCTCGTTATGCCTGTCTGGACTCCTCCCCTGGGCCCCACCTTGCTCTCGGATGAGCCTGGAAGACTGTGGGGCAGAACATTCCATATGTCCCTCCTTTCCTGGATTACTGACAGGTTTCTCAATTAGAAATCTCTCTTCAGGGAATCCATACTATCTTAAGGAACTTTTTTGTAGCTGTACTCAGAATTGTCATGTTTACGTTAATTCCAATTATGAGCAATGATTAAAACGCGCTTCCTTTTAAAAAAAAAGTGTGGGCTTCCCTGGTGGTGCAGTGGTTAAGAATCCACCTGTCAATGCAGGGGACACGGGTTCAAGCACTGGCCCGGGAAGATCCCACATGCCACGGAGCAACTAGGCCAGTGTGCTACAACTACTGAGCCTGCGCTCTAGATCCTGTGAGCCACAACTACTGAGCCCGCGTGCCACAACTGCTGAAGCCCGTGCCCCTATAGCCCATGCTCTGCAACAAGAGAAGCCACTGCAATGAGAAGCCCGTGCACCGCAATGAAGAGTAGCCCCCGCTCGCTGCAACTAGAGAAAGCTCCCGCGCAGCAATGAAGACCCAAAGCAGCCAAAAAATAAATTAATTTTTTAAAAAGTGTGTTTTTGTTTGTTTGTTTGTTTTGGCTGCACTCTGTGCATGCAGGATCTTAGTTCCCTGATCAGAGATCATACCCACACCCCTTGCATTGCGGGCAGAGTCTTAAGCACTGGACTGCCAGGGAATTCCCTAAAAGTGTTTTTAAATGCATAAAATAATAACACCAAAGTCAGGAAAGTGGCTATATCTGTGGAAAAGGAAGTGATTTCAATGGGGAAAAGGCACCTAGTAGACTTCAACTGTACTTTTTATGTTTTATTTCTTAAGATGGGTGGTAGGTACACAGGTGCTCGATGTACTATAATCTATACTTTTTTACATGCCTGAAAGACTTTATGATGGTTTTATGCACAACTTCTTCTTCTGCCTTCGTAAAACATGTATTTCCTTTATTTCACAGATCGATTTGTTCTGCTTTTTAAGTTTCTGGTAATTGTATTCAAAGAAAACAAATTTTGATTGGCATAAAGAAATCACATTTTTTAAAAATGCTTGAAGTTTGCTTTATTTTCAATAGTCTCCTAAGTTAAAAATAATTCTTTAGAGCATTTGCTGTAGAAATGTTAAAGCACCAACATCCACCATTTAAATAAATTATACGGATTAAATGAGAAATAGGGACAATTTGTTTTAAAAGCCCATTGTATAAGGTACTGTTTTTTTTGTTTGTTTATAAATTTATGTATTTATTTTGAGTTGCGTTGGGTCTTCGTTCCTGTGCGCAGGCTTTCTCTAGTTGCAGCGAGCGGGGGCTACTCTTTCGTTGTGGTGCGCAGGCTTCTCATTGCGGTGGCTTCTCTTGTTGAGGATCACGGGGCTCTAGGCATGCAGGCTTCAGTAGTTGTGGCATGCGGGCTTCAGTAGTTATGGCTCATGGGCTTAGTTGCTCCGCAGCATGTGGGATCTTCCTGGATCGGGGATCAAACCCATGTCCCCTGTGTTGGCAGGCGGATTCTTAACCACAGCACCAGCTATTATAATAGTCCCCAGCTATTTTTCCACTTTGGAATTTATCCAACATATGCACTTATACCAATTTGCAAAGAAACATGAAAAAGACTGTGTTCTGCACTCCTGTTTGCATTTTTGAAAAACTACAGTCGAGCTAACCATTCCACAGCAGAGTAGAGCAGGGACCTGGGAATCAAATGCCAGGTCACGACTTAACCACTATGTGAGTCTGACATCCTACTTAATCTATCTAAATCTCAGTCATAAAATGGGGATAAGAATGGTGCTACCTTGTAGGATTATTATGAGGCTTAGATGATAAAATAATTATAAAACTTTAACAAGTGACTAGCACATTATAAGTATTCAATAAATACTGACTATTACAGCCATTACTATAATTGATAGGACAGACACTTGTAAATGAACTGTGGCCCATCTATACAATGGAATACTACACAAATTTTAAAAAGAAGGAGGAAGATTTATATTAACTGATGTGGAAAGAGTTCCTAGATGTTAAGTGAAAAAAGCAAATTGCTAAACAAGATTATAGAATGATCCCAGTTATAAATTTCAAAGACACCTGTAAGGGGGCTTCCCTGGTGGTGCAGTGGTTAAGAATCCACCTACTAGGGCTTCCCTGGTGGCGCAGTGGTTGAGAGTCCGCCTGCCGATGCAGGGGACATGGGTTTGTGCCCCGGTCCAGGAAGATCCCACATGCCACGGAGTGGCTGGGCCCGTGAGCCATGGCCGCTGGGCCTGCGCTCCGCAACGGGAGAGGCCACCGCAGTGAGAGGCCCGCGTACTGCAAAAAAAAAAAAAAAAAAAAAAAGAATTCACCTGCCAATGCAGAGGACATGGGTTCAAGCCCTGGCCCGGGAAGATCCCACATGCCACAGAGCAACTAAGTCCGTGCGACACAACTACTGAGCCTGCACTACTGAAGCCGTGTGCCTAGAGCCCGTGCTCCACAACAAGAGAAGCCACTACAATGAGAAGCCTGCGCACTGCAACAAAGAGTAGCCCCCGCTTGCTGCAACCAAAGAAAGCCCGTGCACAGCAACAAAGACCCAACGCAGCCAAAAAATAAAATAAAAAATAAATAAATTTATTAAAAAAATAAAAAGACACCTGTAGGGACTTCCCTGGTGATGCATGGATAAGACTCCATGCTCCCAATGCAGGGGGCCCAGGTTTGATCCCTGGTCAGGGAACTAGATCCCACATGCATGCCGCAACTAAGAGTTTGCATGCCACAACTAAGGAGCCCACCTGCTGCAACAAAGACCCGGTGCAGTCAAATAAATAAATATATATATAAATAAATAAGAGACATGTGTATAATATGCATATATAATTATGTGGATAGTGGATATACACATATATACACTCATATATATGTAGTGTGTATATTTGTATATATGCAAAGAAAATTTCTGGAAGAATACTCAGAAACTGGGTAATAGGATGCAGGAGAAAGAGGCATGTTTACTCTTTACTCTGTAACACTTAGAACCGTACTTTTTTCCAATGAGCAAAGTTTTCATTTGGAAAAAAAAAAAGAATAATGTTTAAAATAACTTGCTTACCAAAAGGGAGAAAAAAAGCACTTTGATTAAAGAAAAGGTATTAAAAGGAAGTTTCCACTGAATTCTAAAATTGGCAGCAGATAGAAAAACCCTGTACACATATTAAAAGAAACAGTCCACTGTGAAAGAACAGACTTTAACTGAGGTTCTGGGTTATGTTCAATCCTATCAGAGATCTATTAATTACTGGTTTCCGAAAATATCCACCTTATCTGCAAAGTAAAAGCACTGAGACTTTCATCTTCAGTTTCAAATACTGCTTTTTATTTTTAAAGTACTTTAAAAAACCTATTGAATTTACATAATATTGACCTAAAAGGCAACAGAAATAATACAGTTGAGTTTTAAATTTCTATCACCTGCTGTTTCATTTTTATTTCATTTTTTAAACTTGGGCTTAAAATAACACCTAAAGAAATTTAAATATCTTTACATCTCAAAGTCTCACAACACAAAGCAACTTTTAGAAATAATTTCTAAAGAACAGATTAAAATTACAGCAAGGCTTTGCATGCTAAAGAGATTTAAAACTCAAAAGAGAACACTGCTGGGCTTCCCTGGTGGTGCAGTTGTTAAGAATCTACCTGCCAATGCAGGGGACATGGGTTCAAGCCCTGGTCCGGGAAGATCCTACATGCCGCGGAGCAACTAAGGCCGTGTGCCACAACTACTGAGCCTGCGGTCTAGAGCCTGTGAGCCACAACAATTGAGCCCACCCGCTGCAACTACTGAAGCCCACACACCTAGCCCATGCTCCACAACAAGAGAAGCCACCGCAGTGAGAAGTCCATGCACCACAACGAAGAGTATCCCCTGCTCGCCACAACTAGAGAAAGCCCGCGCGCAGCAAGACCCGACACAGCCAAAAATAAAATTAATTAACTAATTAATTTTTAAAAGTTTAAAAAAAAGAGAGAACACTGCTGCTGAGAAAACTGAGGGACCAAAAAGTAAAAGGCACAACTTATTTATATATGGTCCATGTTTTATTTTTTTAAATTTATTTATTTATTATTTTTTTAAACCCAAGCCCCCTGCATTGGGAGCACAGAGGCTTTTTTTAATTTTATTTTATTTATTTATTTTTTAAAAAAATATTTATTTTATTTTTGGCTGCGTTGGGTCTTCGTTTCTGTGCACAGGCGTTCTCTAGTTGCAGTGAGCAGGGGCTTCTCGTGGCAGTGGCTTCTCTTGTTGTGGAGCACGGGCTCTAGGCACGCGGCTTTCAGTAGTTGTGGCACTTGGGCTCAGTAGTTGTGGCTCGCAGGCTCTAGAGTGCAGGCTCAGTAGTTGTGGCACACGTGCTTAGTTGCTCCGCGGCATGTGGGATCTTCCCGGACCAGGGCTCGAACCCGTGTCCCCTGCATTGGCAGGCGGATGCTTAACCACTGTGCCTCGAGGGAAGTCCCTGTAGTTTTCTTTGAATGGGGTCCTAAATTAGAGAACAAAATATTTGCAATTTATGTCATTAACAAAGAGCTAATTTCTTAATTCTTTCTAAAAATCGCCAACTAAGAAAGTCATCGCCAAAATTTACACAGCTCACTGAAAAGTAAAATAAGTGAGTCCTAAGTATATGTAAAGATGCACATTTTTACTCAAGGCAAAAATAAATTAAAACTGGGCTTCCCTGGTGGCGCAGTGGTTGAGAGTCCGTCTGCCGATGCAGGGGACACGGGTTTGTGCTCCGGTCCTGGAAGATCCCACATGCCGCGGAGCTGCTGGGCCCGTGAGCCATGGCCGCTGAGCCTGCGCGTCTGGAGCCTGTGCTCCGCAAGGGGAGAGGCCACATTAGTGAGAGGCCCCGCGAACCACAAAAATAAATAAATAAATAAAATAAAATAAATTAAAACTACTAGACACCATTTTTCACCTTCCAGCATGATAAAAAATCAAAAGTATAAGTATGTTATAAGTCATAATTCTAGTTATTACTTTAAAATGTGTATCTCAGAAATAACTAAAAAAAAAAAATCAAAAGTCTAATAACGCTTTGTAGGGTATGAAAAAACATGGTCTCTCACACACTGCTGGTGGGAGTATAAATTGATACAACTTTTTGCAGAGCAATTTGGAATTATCTATGAAAATGACAAGTACAAAATATGGAGTAGATAACCAGCAAGGACCTACTGTAGCATAAGGAACTATATTCAATATCTTGTAATAACTACAAAGGAAAAGAATCTAAAAAAGAATACATACATATGTTACTGAATCACTTTGCTGTATACCTGAAACTAACACAACATTCTAAATCAATTATATTTCAATAAAAATTTTAAAAATTATATATATATAATTTTTTAAAAGGCAAGTACAAATGTCCTTTGACCCAATGACTTACTTTCAGGCATTTATCCTATGGATATACTTTCATGAAAGCAAAATAATGTACATGTACAAGGATATTCACTACAGCATTCCCTACAGACAAGAAACAATGTTAAGTGTCCAGAAATTATAGGACATTCATAGAATGGAACGTCATGCAGCTGCATAAAAGAACTAAGCAGTTCTTGGGATTTTCTGTTGTTGTTTTTTGGCTGCGCAGAGTGGTTTACCGGGTCTTAGTTCCCGGATCTTAGCTCCCCACCAGGGATTGAACCCACCCTGGCAGTGAAAGGGTCAGGTCTTAACCACTGGACCGCCAGGGAAGTCCCCAAACCATATATTCTTATCTTTATCCCTTTTGCACAGTAAGTACTTGATAAATAATGACTCCCTGACTTAACAGACTTTTTTCTCATTCTAGCACAGGATCCCATTCTCCTCAACTAAGAGTTCTACCGCCTGAATGCCTCAGCCTTAACCCACAGAGCTCTTCAATCTATGCAAGAGAAGATACATTCCTGGAAGGTTATATTTTGAAATGTAGATAAACAATAGATATTTATTGTGCCTGAATAATAGTTTTTTCTAAAAGATGCTATCATAATAAATAGTACAATATAAGAGAATTTAGATGCCTTCTAGGGCTTTTCATCTCATCTAGTTTGGTGGCTAAGACATGGTTATATAAAAAAATAACCACCATGCTAGGAAGGATATTACAGCTGCCAAATGAGTCACACAAGTAAGCAGTCTCTCAAGAAACTCAGGAGGAAATATCACATCTACTAGGGTAGTCAGGAAACGCTTCAAAAGGGAAACAGAATCAGAGTTGGGCTTGATGGATGATCTAAAAGGGACTGACTGCACAGTAAGGGACATCCAGGTGGTTCAGGAGCAAGTGAACAGGCTGGTCTGGACAAATGGAGCCTGCAGGTGGCAGGGAGTGCTCCTAGATCCTGGAAATCCACTTACTCAGTCCCTGAGCCTGTATCCTTCCAATGCCCTGGATTTATTTTGATTCTTCCTACTATCTCCCAGAGTTGTCATTTCATCTCCATTCTCACCAACCTGAAAGCAATCCAAGCTCTCATTCCCTCCCTCTGCAAAAATTTCCAAATTAATCCTCCTATTTCCAGTCTCCACCATTTCCAATTTATGGTGTACAACTCATGACATTTGTTACCTTATACTCATGATCCACTCACCCCAAACCTGCCAACAGCTAACCACTGCCTGCAAAATAAAATTATTCTCCCTCTCATTCCAGACCTTCTAACATTGCCCTGTCTCCATCTCTCACTCCATCACTGGACTCACACTCCCTAAACGTAATATACAAATGTCATGCCTAGGCCCTAGATGTTCCTATTACCCGGAAAATCTCCGTATTTTGTTCCCAGGTGGGGTACACATGGTTGTACAGGTTTCAAACACTGTAGTTTACATAAATGATACCACCTGCCAGTGTTGGGCAGTGCACAACCTCTGCAACCTTCCAAAGACAGCTTGTTTCCATCCTCTTCCACCTTGAGACCTTCCCAGAACAGCTCAACCCAATTGTTGATCAATTGTGCCTCTGATTCCTACATCAATTGCCAGCTTGACACGGTTTCCTCACCCAAAAATGTTACAATATTTGGAATACCGAGAGTACCTTGAACACAGTGGATACTCAAAAGATGCTTGCAAATTACAGTGGGTAAGTCAACAAAGGCAGATTGTGGTTAACGGGCAAAAAGCCTTGGGGAGGGACTTCCCTGGTGGCCCAGTGGTTAAGAATCTGCCTGCCAATGCAGGGGACACGGGTTCGAGCCCTGGTCCACATGCCACGGAGCAACTAAGCCTGGGCGCCACAACTGCTGAGCCTGTGCTCTAGAGCCCGCAAGCCACAACTACTGAAGCCTGCATGCCTAGAGCCCGTGCTCCGCAACAACAGAAGCCGCCGCAATGAGAAGCCCGCGCACCACAAAAAAGAGTAAACACCGCTGGCCGCAACTAGAGAAAGCCTGAGTGCAGCAATGTAGACCCAATGCAGCCAAAAATAAATAAATTAAATTAAAAAAAAATTTTTTAAAAGCCTTGGGGAATTCCCTGGCGTCCAGTGGTTAGGACTCCACACTCTCACTGCCAAGGGCCAGCATTCGATCCCTGGTCAGGGAACTAAAAATCCCATAAGCCACGCAGCGCGGCTAAACAAAACAAGACAAAACAAAACAAACCAAAGGTAAAGAGCCTTGAAGGCCAAGAGAGAAGTTCCGACTTCATTTGGGAGATGATCAGAATATGATCAGAAAGATGTTTTAGGAAGAAAGCCTAATTTCAGCAACCACAAGCAAACAGGGTTTGAGACACTATTCTCAAAGTACCACCTTAGTTGTCTGTTGGAGGGGGCCTGTGGGAGGCTCCCTCTGCAATGTGCAGCCTCCTCAAGTCATTCAGTCATCCCTCAGTTTATCTGTTTGGGATTACAGATAATGGTTTTCATATACCTACACTCAGAGTGAAGCTTAAAACTGGGCCATTAAGCCAAGAAAAACATGTCTCTGCCTGAAATATCTGCGTATCTAGGAAACAGTTCTGACGTGAATAATTATATACATACATAAAATACATATACACAAATTAAACATTTATCTTCTTCCTTCTTTTGCAGTCTTCCTCTTTTCCATCTGTCTCTTCCCTTTTTGGTTTCTTTCTCTCTTTCCCCCTAAAATTATTATTCATGTCTCTCATTTCTTTCATAAGTACATAAATTAATTTCATTGTACTGATGGAGTACCAAATAAGTAATTCTTATCTGTAAATTGAAAACTCAGAAACTAATACATTAAACAAAATGAGTTTTCTAATTAATTTCCTTTCAAAGCATGTGTCTTAGATTTCATGTCAAGATAGCATATCAGTAATGGACTCCATGGTCCCAGATAGTTTATTTACTTCCTAAATTTAAATAAAAATCTTTACTCTCCAAAGGAAGAATATTATGTGGAAGTAATCCACTCCAGTATCAGGGCACATAGCACCAGTGGAACCATGCACATGTCTATCAGGAAAAGATTACCAGGCAAGCAACCAAGTTTTTAAAATGAATGGAGAGTAAATCTTAAAAGAAGATCCAAGGTAAAACACATGATACAATTTTGTGTTTGTGCCCAAAGAGGCTGTCTCCCTTGAAAGCCCAACTTTACTGTTTATTCCTCCCACCAAATATGCAAAATAAACTCACTAGTACTAAAAACAGAAGTATGCTATCACTACTGAAAGGTAAGCACTATCAAAGGAAAGATCAAAATATTTTCCTTTCATCCTACTAAAGTGAAAAGAAAAACCATTAAATACTGGATACTGTTTCTGAACTTAGGGCAGTTTCCCATGGTTTTTTCCCTCCCCAGCCTGAAGATCTTCCGGAAGTTACAGTGTGAATCTGGTAACAAACGGTGGACAGGTGCTTTGCTAACTCCATACTTGGTAGGAAAAGAAGAGGAAAAGGGCACGGACAACCATTATTTAGAGTCTATCGCTAAATTAATCTCCTTTATAAAAATTCCATTACAACTAATGTTATGCAGAGTATATAGAGTGTGTGGGCAGTGTACAGCAGACCACACCATGATAACAAGACTTCATCTTTTCAAACACCATCAGAAATTGGCAAATAATTCAAACTGCTCTTAGCCCAAGGTTAAATTGTTGAATACTAACGATAAAAGTTTAGAGAAATCTAATTAACCGGTTGCTAATTTGCTCAAAAGTAAACTACAAACATGGGAGGCTTGTTCATCTCTATCTGCGTCTCCCCAAGGCTGGCGATTCGCCCTCAGGAGGGGCGTCTAGTGGGCGTACCAGAGCCGGCTAGAGCTGGGGAAAGCGGGGTGGGGTGGGGGGTAGTGAGGACGAACCCACCCCTTGGCTCGCCGCGCCTGTGGCCGCGCTCGGCCCAGAACCCGGCCTGGCTTGGCCTCCCGGAGGCAAACAGGACGGAGACTGGACCGACGGACGGGACGGACAGACTCGACAGGACGGACAGGACGGGCAAAGAAGCAGTGCGTCCTACCCGGAGGGCTCCCTCCCAGGGCCGGCGGAGTACCTGCTCCGGTCATCCAGGCTGCGGTTGTCGGCCGCCGCGGCGCGCCAGTCGGGCAGTGTGCTGGCGCACAGCACCACCATGGACACGATCACGAACACCACTGACACGCTGGCCAGGATCTGCGCGGCCAGGGACGACGTGGGCTCCTCGAAGGTCCGCCGCATGCGCTCCAGCCAGCGCCGGGAGGGAGCCGCCTCGGCACCGCCGGGTCGCGCCTCGTCGCGGCCCAGCGCGCCCGGCTCTTCGGCCGTGTAGAAGGTGTAGGTGTCGGACATGCGGTCGTCGAGGCGGCGCTGGCAGCAGTACTCGAGGTGCGCGCCCTCCAGGCCCCAGTAGATCATCTCATTGTAGAAGGAGAGCTCGCACATCCGCGGCGCGAAGCGCAGCTTGCCGTGGCCGCGCACGTATAGCAGGATGAAGCCGAAGGCCTCCGAGTGCCGGTCAAAGAAGTACTCGTTGCGCTCGCGGTCGTAGTCGTCGCACACCTCGAGCACGTCGCGCTCCGAGCGACAGCCGTGCAGCCGGCTCACGCGGCGCAGCGGGAAGTCCTTCAGTAGCTCCCGGGATAGCGAGTACCGGGCGCCGCCCACGTTCAGCACCACCGAGGCCGCCCCGCTGCGCCTGTAGGTCATGGCTGGCAGCCCAGAGGCCCCGAAGCCCGACGGCGCCGCCGCCGCCCCCCCGGCCGCCGCGCGGGGCCTGCCTGCCGTTGGCCGACCGGGGAGCGCGCCGTCGGGCCCCGCAGGCTGTCCCGCCGGCTCTCCCTCCGTGCTCCGCTGCTGCCCTTCGCTGGCCCGGGAGCCCCTCGGCTCTAGCCTCTTCGGCAGTCCGGTGTGGCTGCTAGCGACGCTCCCTCAGCACGGCAGTACCTGTAGGTGGCCGGGGAGTCCCCTCTGGCGCCAGCGCTGCGCCCCACGGGCCGAGAACGAAGCTGCCAGCGCCGCCGCCCCTCGCGTCTGAGGAAACCCCCTCCGAGGCCGGGGTGCCCTTTCAAGGCGGCGGCGCTTTCCCCCCTGGGGGGCGTGCGTGCCGAGAGGAGGCGCTGGCGCTGGATGTCTCCGTGTCCCTGGCGCTCCCTCCGGCCGCGGCTCCAGCTAGCGCCCCGCCACCGTCCAGAGGCAAGAGGTAAAGTGAGCAGGTTCGGAGGCGGCGAAGAGCCGGCTCCGAGAGGCGGGGGCGGGGCCTCCTCGCGGTTCCCCCTCCTTGCCTCCTGGCTCCGCTCTGCTCACCTCCCTCCACGCGCCGCCCTCCTCTTCCCATCCGCGCCCTCACCTCGCTCGGGCTGGGATTCCCCGGCGCCCCTCCCTGGACCTCGGGCTCCCCGCCTCGTGACGCCGTCCTCCCCCTCCGCTCCCGCCCCCAGTGGCCAGGAGGGGTCTGCGGAGCAGGGATGCGCTGAACCTGGAGCCCCGGGTGGAAGGGGTAGCAAAGCCCCGCGGCCGGGGTCTCGGCTCCAGCGTCCCGCCCCGGACCATCGGGATGACTTGGGGAGTCTCCAAGGGCCCTTTTAACGGCCCCCAAAGGGAGGCGACAGGAAGGTAAGGAGGAGTGAGGACTGGGGTGCGGGATATGAGGGGCGGGGACAGACGGCGTTGGGAGAGCTTTTTTCTTCTAGAAGCTATTCGGAGCCCAGCTCGGTTTCTGAGACCGCCCCAAAGGATTTCTCAGACAAGGCACCCCAGCAATTCTTTTCTTGCCGACTTTGTTCTTCCTCTCCCGGCGCGGAGACTTACGTACCGCGTGCTCCGAAGGCGGCCACACATCCCAGCACCCAGTCTCGGTGCCGCCTTCCCGCCTGCCCTGTCTCGGAGGGGAGCGGCTCGAGCCCCCGCTTTCTGGGGCGCGGGTCCTAAAAGAGCGCCGAAGTGTAGCGCCGCTGGACCCTCTCGTGACGCTTCCTGCGGAGTGGCGTGAAAGTCTGGGGAGAATTGCCTTGCCACTGGCAAGAACAGAATTTCGCATTGCCTTCGTCTGCCTCCTCCTTTTCATAATGTCTTGATTTCCCCCATGCACCTCCTAGTCGGCTGCAGCACCGGCCCTCGGAGCTTGAAGAGCCCTTTAAGGCTCTGCAGAGCGAATTGCCCTGGGCACTGCTCGATGCTCTGGGAATGGGCTCCATTTGGAAGGGATTATTTTAAATTGCTCCCAGCAATTCACACGGCACCCGATACAGGCAGCCCTGCCCGCGCAGTACCCGCCAGAGGCGAAACAGGTGAGTTGTAAGGCAAGCTATGTTAAATGTGAAACAAGTACTGGAAGAAAAAATAAGAGTGGGGTGGGATGGAGTGGATGCGGTCTTCTGACCTCAGAGTAAACCCAGCTGGTTACTTGAGAAAGGTTTTACTTTGCCCTTCACTTTTCATAATTTCGTAGGATTGTCCCCTGCCCACTAGAGGTCACCATCAAGAGTCGTTTTGCTCTGATTCAAATGTGGATTCCTAGCGAAAAAGCATACACCTAAAAATTGGAGTGCTGTCTCCTCACAAAGTAAAATCACTCTGGGTGATTTTTTTGTGTGCTTTTTTCCTTTTAACTGAAGTAAAGTTGATTTACAATGTTCCAAGTTACAGCAAAGTGATTCAGTTATATATAGATATAGATAGATTATATGTCTATAATTTTTTCAGATTATTTTCCATTAAAGGTTTTTTCAAGATATTGAATATATTTCCTTGTTGGGTGATTTCTTAAAGAATGAAAATCTCTATAAGTTGTTTTTCCCTAGACTTGGATATTATCCCTAGACTTGGATAATTTATCTTAAATGCACTTAATGTGATTAAAAACTCAAAAACGGAAGTTGTTTACTTGCTAAATATCTACTAACCCAGGAAAACATTCTGAATGAAATGTTTCAAGACAGAATCAAAGGAGGTGATGGTCATAAACTGGCAGAGAGAAGGAGGAGAGCCTGCTGAGTAGCAAAATCTCAGGTGTGGAGGACTAAAGTGTGTAAAAAAGCTAATGCATTTGCTCGGCTGAAAGGATGGGGATCTCCACTGTAGAATTTAGATTTCATCCTACAAGCTAATGGGATCCCTGAAGGTTTTAATAATAGAACCAACTTTATATCAGGAAGAGCCATTTGCCCTCAGGAGAAGGCCACTTCTGCAACCAAGGAATGGGAACCCCACCCCTAAATCTTTGTAGATGAGGAAGGGTTATTTCTGAGAAACACTGAGACCAAGAACTCAGCAGGGCTTGGAAATGGATTTGTTATAGGATATGAGGATGGAGAAGAGTTTGCAGTTGCT
The DNA here is from genome assembly GCF_964374135.1 of Grampus griseus. Lineage (NCBI taxonomy): Eukaryota > Metazoa > Chordata > Mammalia > Artiodactyla > Delphinidae > Grampus > Grampus griseus. The sequence continues at coordinate 33,932,807 of NC_139009.1, forward strand.
AGCAGTGTGAAGAGCCTGGCTTCTAGAAGCGTCACAGGCAGCAGAACACAGAACAACTATTTTGTTAATTATTCGTTTCAACGCTACTATATTTATTTCCTATGTTCTCTATCTAAAATCCCTTTAAAATCTGTTGATTGAACCAGCTGAAGAAATACCATATTTTAAATTAAATTTGAGCTTAGAAAACAAACCCTCTTGTACGTTGGTGGGAATGTAAATTGATACAGCCACTATGGAGGACAGTATGGAAGTTCCTCAAAAAACTAAAAATAGAACTACCATAGACCCAGCCATCCCACTACTGGGCATATACCCTGAGAAAACCATAATTCAAAAAGAATCATGTACCACAATGTTCATTGCAGCTCTATTTACAATAGCCAGGACATGGAAGCAACCTAAATGTCCATCGACAGATGGATGGATAAAGAAGATGTGGCTCATATATACAATGGAATATTACTCAGCCATAAAAAGAAACAAAATTGAGTTATTTGTAGTGAGGTGGATGGACCTAGAGTCTGTCATACAGAGTGAAGTAAGTCAGAAAGAGAAAAACAAATACCGTATGCTAACACATATACATGGAATCTGAAAAAAAAAAAAAAGGTTCTGATGAACCTAGGGGCAGGACAGGAATAAAGACTCAGACATAGAGAATGGACTTGAGGGCACGGGAAGGGGGAAGGGTAAGCTGGAACGAAGTGAGAGAGTGGCATGGACATATATACACTACCAAATGTAAAATAGATAGCTAGTGGGAAGCAGCCACATAGCACAGGGAGATCTGCTCGGTGCTTTGTCCACCTAGAGGGATGGAATAGGGAGTGTGGGAGGGAGATGCAACAGGGAGGAGATATGGGAATGTATGTATATGTATAGCTGATTCACTTTGTTATACAGAAGAAACTAACACACCATTGTAAAGCAATTATACTCCAATAAAGATGTTAAAAAAAAAAAAAGAAAGCAAATTAATTTGATGACAATACAGTTTGTGTCTCCTAGGTATATTTTCATAAAATATCTTAGATAGGTTTAAATCATTTCATTTGTTTCAAGAGTAATATTCTTATTTGATTTTAATATCAACCACTACTGCAACAATACCCGTCTTTTTTTTTTTAAAGTAAATTTATTTATTTATTTTTGGCTGCGTTGGGTCTTCGTTGCTGCGTGCGGGCTTTTTCTAGTTGTGGCGTGCGGGCTTCTCATTGTGGTGGCTTCTCCTGTTGTGGAGCACAGGCTCTAGGTGCGCGGGCTTCAGTAGTTGTGGCATGTGGGCTTCAGTAGCTGTGGCTTGCAGGCTCTAGAGGACAGGCTCAGTAGTTGTGGTGCATGGGCTTAGTTGTTCCATGGCAGGTGGGATCTTCCCGGACCAGGGCTCGAACCCGTGTCCCCTGCATTGGTAGGCAGATTCTTAACTACTACGCCACCAGGGAAGTCCTCCCAAGTCATTTTTTTTAAACAAAGAAAACAATAAGATGCTGAGATGATTGGCTTGTCTCAATATAATCTGGTTTAAAAAGCATTCTTAAAAACAATTTTCTTCCTTTGAACTTTGAAAAAAAATATTTATGTTGAGAATTATTACATTTAATTTCTTTTCTGGATTCTGGATGATATTTAGGGTCTTCAAATATAAATCTTTAAACTGCATTATATTTTAAAGACATCAGGCAGAATTTTAGAGTTTGAAAGAGATTTTCTTGTCTCAATTTATAAGCCCATTATTTGGGGAGGACTAACACGGCTTCAGAGATGTGGCTGTAACTTGCCCGAGGTTCCCCAACCAGCAGCATCACTGTAGAGACAAGGCTAGAACCAGATTTTCTAGTTCCAAACCCTAATCACTGTCTCCAGGGCCTGCATTGCTGCCACAACCTCCTATCTGATCTCTGCACTCCAGTTTTTTCCTCTGTCTGTGAATCCTGTATTATGCCACTGGACAGCTCTTCCTTTCCTTCAGTTTCATCAAGTCGTTCCCCAGTTCAAGAACCTAAAGTGGCTAAGGATCTACAATTACAAATTGTCCTTACAATAAAGTCCACAATGGTTCTAAGAGCTGTCTCTAGGTTCAAATCCTGGCTGTACAACTTATTTGCTAAGTGACTTGGAACAAACAAGTTCCTTAACCTCTTTGGGCCTCCATTTTCTCATCCCGAGAATGGAGATAACATGGTTCCATCAAAGGGGTGATGTGAGGATTGAATGAGACGATGTAAGGGTGGTGATGGCTCAATGCATGACACTGGAAAAAATCTCACTTCATGTGTGCCTCCACCAGCCCAAGCAGGTCATGCTCATTCTCACTCCTGGGTTGTAAATAAATACAAATCAGACAAGTGAATTGATTCATCTAAAAATGTGACCAATCACAAAAAGTAACCTGAAACATCAAAAATTCAGTGAAAACTTGTGACCCATATACTGCTGAGTCTGGATTGAACATGGATTCCTCCATCACTTTGCACTGCACGACTGGATGTGTTCAGGGTCCTTCAGCAACTCTAAACACTTTTTTTGTTTGTTTGTTAATTATTTTTTTATTTTTGGCTGCTTTGGGTCTTCGTTGCTGTGCTTGGGCTTTCTCTAGTTGTGGTGAGCGGGGGCTACTCTTCCTTGCGGTGCACAGGCTTCTCATTGCAGTGGCTTCTCTTGTTGCGGAGCACAGGCTCTAGGTGCATAGGCTTCAGTAGTCATGGCACGCGGGCTCAGTAGTTGTGACGCACGGGCTTAGTTGCTCCGCAGCATGTGAGGTCTTCCCGGACCAAGGCTCGAACCTGCGTCCCCTGCCTTGGCAGGCGGAGTCTTAACCACTGCGCCACCAGGGGAGCCCCCTAAATCCTTTTACACAAGGTTGAACAAAGAGAGGCAACTGGAGAAAAGTAACTAAAATATATGGGGAGGCTAAAGGAAGATAAGAATTATTTTAACGAAGTCTGTTTATACAGAATTCCCTCAGCTTCAACTTCTGTCCTTGATGATAAGAATGGTACTTTCCTCGTGGTACAGGGAAGACATCTTTCAAATTGGGATTTTATCTCCTGATTTTAGAAAGAAAAGGGGGAGGTCAGAGCACGCTTTTTGTACCTGATGTTTTTTAAGTGCTCAAAATAATGCTTATGCCAAAGTGACGTATTTTAGGGTGGGATATTCTTCTACCCTTCATCATTAACAGCAAAATACAGTTTTGGTGCCATTGCAGAAAGACCCCTCTCCTTTACCTTCACCCAGCTCTCACCCCCATCCTGCTGCTATATTGCATTGTGATGTGACCACCCTTCTGCCCACCGTCACTCCAGGTCTCTTGCTTCTTACAGTGACCAAGAGCCCTTTCTATGTGGCGCCACATGCTCAGCTTTCCACAGAAAGGCTCTTACTATTACCCTCATTTTCCAGATGGGGAAATGAGGCTTCAGAATGTTAGACTTGCTCAAGAACCCACAGCTCCTAGTAAGTACCAGACCCAGTACTGAAACCCAAAGTCTCTGCAGGCTCTCCTGCTTTGCATGCTGGCTCACCACCAACTCTCCTCTCTACCCAGCATCAAACACCCCTGGGAAGGGAGGAACAAGTTAGGCGATACCAGAGGAAGCAATCTGACAAATCTTGAATGTGGGTCATTCTGCAAGACAGCTAATCTTCAATAAGTCGCTTTCATATCCTGAAATATTTAAGGAGGAGATGATATAATGTCTGCTATCTGCTTCAGAATAACCAAGGGCAGGGGCAAGTGGACTGGAAGTATAGATGAAATAGATTGGCCCTGAGTTGATAATTGTTGAGGCTGGGTGATAGGGTTCATTATATTAGTCTCTCCCCTTTTGTATTTATTTGAAATTGTCCATAATAAAAAAGTTAAAAAAATTATTTTAAACCTTGAACTTCATTTGTTTTTAATCTTTTGTTTCTTCATTAGAATGTAACTTCTTTTTTAGAAAAATGTATTTATTTATTTGGTTGGTTGTGCCGGGTCTTGGTTGCAGCCAGGTTCCTTAGTTGCGGCATGCATGTGGGACCTAGTTCCCTGACCGGGGATCGAACCCGGGCCCCCTGCATTCGGAGCTCGAGTCTTATCCACTGCACCACCAGTGAAGTCCCTAAGCTTATCTTTGAATGTTGACAATTCCTTCAGACTGGACCTGAATGCACTATTTCATAGTATCTGTCATGATGACTCCCTTCAATTTCTCCAGAGTATAAAAAAGCTCAGTACATTTGACCATGTCTATTAAAAATTTTAAATGCGGACTTCCCTGGTGGTGCAGTGGTTAAGAACCCACCTGCCAATGCAGGCAACCCAGGTTCGAGCCCCAGTCCAGGAAGATCCCACGTGCAGCAGAACAGCTAAGCCCGTGCGCCACAACTACTGAGCCTGCACTCTAGAGCCCAAGAGCCACAGCTACTGAGCCCTCGTGCCACAACTACCAAAGCCCGCACGCCTAGAGCCTGTGCTCCGCAGCAAGAGAAGCCACCGCAATGAGAAGCTCGTGCACCGCAATGAAGAGTAGCCCCCGCCTGCCTCAACTAGAGAAAGCCTGCGCGCAGCAACAGAGACCCAATGCAGCCAAAAATAAAATAAATAAATTTAAAATAAATAAATAAATGTTCTCTGAGAGCTGAACTGGCAGTATCAGTGGGTGCATATAGTGAGGGAGGAATTGACCAAGTTGAGAAATCCAGGCTCTTTCTGAAAAACCACTTCAATTTTGTTAACTGGTTGGCATCCTGGCAGAGATCTTGGTGCTGCTTTCCCCCTGTACTACAGTGTATGCCAGCTTCCTGTGGAAGCCCTACTCATTTAGGTGACCCCAACCCTGGGTCAGTGGGTGCCCCTATATTCCTTACCCAGCAGATGCTTTAGTTAGAAAAGTTCTAAGAATCAGCTCCAGTCATGCCTGTGTTCCACCATCCACCCATTCCTGTCCCTGGAGGAAGGAGAGAGTGTGGAAGCAGAGCAGGGGCTGCAAGGAAAGAAGAACTGTCTGCCATTGAATTAAACACTTTAAATGGGCTAATTGTGAATTCTATCTCAATAAAATTGTTTCCAAAAAAACAAACTGTCCAGAAGGAACTGGATGTGGATCTAGCAGTTCTGTGTGTCTTGGCTCACAAACTATAGGAAACAAGGAAAGAAATTTAAAAGGCTGTTGCCCTGGTGGTAGAAGGACATCTCAGAGACGCAAGTGCTTGATTGGGTGCTCAAGGTTAACGAAGTGAAGCTTTCCAGCAAAGCAGGTCTTGAGCCCAGATGGGAAGGAAGTGGGAGAGCCAAGTAAGAGAGAGAGGAATTCCCAGACTCTGCCCCTTATCACATCACAGGGCATATTCAAACAGCCTGAGAGAGGGTTCTACTCACAAGAAAAATCAAAGACATTTTCAGAATGAATGGAAAGTTCCCTGCTGTGTTCTATCCATTCTGCAAAGAGGAGAGCTGCCTTTACCAACATTAATGAACCAAAATTAACTGGTTTAGGAGTCAGCTTTGAAAAACACCTGCTGTTTTTATCCTTATGTCCCTGTAACCATCTATTTCCCTGCCCCACAATCCAGCCCTCCTCCCCCTCTATGCTCAGCACTATTATTTCTGCCTCAGAGGAAGGATTGGGGCTGGGGTTGACTGAAGCGAAGCGTATGATATTCCTGGAAATGATCTTCTCATTGTAGATGCAACCAAAATAGCATTGGTACCACAATTAATAATCGATCTACTCTTCAACAGCAACTGCATTTTTCTCCAAGGTACACGATTTAAAATACAGACTTTTTCTCCAGTTCTTAACTGGAGATAAAATAATTCAATTCTGGTGTGTGTGATCCCATTACCCTACTATGGCAAGACCCCCAGGCATTTGCCTCAGTTTTCCCTGAGATACATGTTCTCACAGGGTAGCAAAAAAAAAAAAAAAAAAAAAATATATATATATATATATATATATATATATATATAAGCTCTTAGTGGAAAGCTAAGAGGTATAGCAATCTGGAAGACTTGCAGTTTTAAAAGAAGGTTTGGAGCCAAAGCAATTAGATTGGTATAAGCCTGTCTCAGGCCTGGGTCAGAGAACAGAGCCTATGGCTCAGCAAAAAATGCTGAAGTAAGTATTGGCTTTAACTCCATGTGCCTGTGTGGATGTGCAACCTCAGATCCTGTCCCCATAGGACCTTCCTCTGCTTGCAAGGAACCTTGCCCTCTGCTTAAGATTTGCTAGTACCTTAGGTCTTCCAGGTAGGATTTTTCCTTTTCAGAGGAAAGTAATCACAAATAAAAATCTCTGTATCAAGACACTGAGAAGCTTTTTATATCCTTTCACTAGCTTCTGTTGTGATGGATGAAATTACAAGAACAATGGCAGCAGAGCAAATGTCCACGTAAATCTATAAAGAAAGAAGAAAATAGGTTTACCAGGTTTCCTTTGATGATAAGGCATTCTTTTTTTTTTTTTTTTGTGTGGTACACGGGCCTCTTACTGTTGTGCCCTCTCCTGTTGCGGAGCACAGGCTCAGCGGCCATGGCTCACAGGCCCAGCGCTCCACAGCATGTGGGATCTTCCCGGACCGGGGCACGAACCCATGTACCCTGCATCGGTAGGCGGACTCTCAACCACTGCGCCACCAGGGAAGCCCAACAAGGCATTCTTTTCTCTAGACACAGTGCGCCTTTAACTTGGACAATGTCAATGACTGAACTAGTGGTCTATCTCAATAGTGACAGGTACTATAGAAAGGGAGAAATTGTGAATACAACTTCCACTGAATCAATATTAGTCAAGACTTTCAATTTATAGCTCATTGTGATTTCACCCTAGTAACCAGCTCAAGCGTGATATTTATATTCTATATAGATTAAACATTACTGAGATGAGACATCCCCTTACTTATAGAACCCTTAAGAAAACTAGTTTTAATGGTGCCACGCAAGCAGTCAATTCTCTCAGACGGTGAAAATGTGAGGTATGCAAGTAATTTTGCCACTTAATTTGATTCCGTCACCATGAGATCTCCCAGAAGAATGTTCACTCTGCCCTCACTTCTCACCTGCTAAGTAATCAACTAGGCACATAGGAGAGGCTAGTGTTTTCAGCTACCCCTTCAGTGGACACCCCATTTTATCTCTGTCTTAGCAAGCACCTTGTTAGATGTTTAAAGTATTTTTTTGATGTTAAACTGCAGTGATTTATATTGCAAAAACCAACTGGGATTGGAGGGATTCTAAGGGATAAAATGAGAACTACTTGGAATACCTGGCCCCTATTCACAATTTGACTGAGAAAGGATTTGTAGTCATTGAACTTGAGTAGGTCAATCTTCTTGGTTTAACAAATATCATTAGAACTGAGCATTTCAGAAGCTAAAGAAAGAACCTGAGAGAGCCACTAGAAGGCATGGGAAGGAAAGAGCAGTGGCAGCACCCCGGAAAAGGGATGGACTCCAAGTTAAGAAGTCAGTGGCCTCCAGAGGCCACCTGAACAGTGGTGACAATACACCTAAAGCTAGCCAGAGGGACTTCCCTGGTGGTCCAGTGGGTGGGTCTCAGCGCTCCCAGTGCAGGGGGCCTGGATTCTATCCCTGGTCAGGGAACTGGATCCTGCATGCATGCTGCAGCTAAGAGTTCGCATGCCACAATTAAGAAGCCCTCATGCTGCAATGAAGATCCCGCATGCCGCAACTAAGACACGGCACAGCCAAAATAAATAAATAAAAATAAAATAAAGAGACTTCCCTGGTGGCGTAATGGTTAAGAATCCACCTGCCAATGCAGGGGACACGGGTTCGATCCCTGGGTAGGGAAGATCCCACATGCTGTGGAGCAACTAAGCCTGAGGGCCACAAGAGCCACAACTACTGAGCCCGCATACCACAACTACTGAAGCCCGCACGCCTAGAACCCATGCTCTGCACCAAGAGAAGCCAACACAATGAGAAGCCCGTGCAATGCAATGAAGAGTAGCCCCCACTCGCCACAACAAGAGAAAGCCTGTGCCCAGCAACAAAGACCCAACACAGCCAAAAAAATAATAAATTAAAAAACAAAACAAGGGGCTTCCCTGGTGGCGCAGTGGTTGGGAGTCCGCCTGCCGATGCAGGGGACACGGGTTTGTGCCCCGGTCCGGGAAGATCCCACATACTGCGGAGTGGCTGGGCCCGTGAGCCATGGCCACTGAGCCTGTGCGTCCAGAGCCTGTGCTCCGCAACGGGAGAGGCCACAACAGTGAGAGGCCTGCGTACCACAAAAAATAATAATAATAATAAAATAAAATAAATAATATTTTAAAATAAGTAAATAAATAAAGCTAGCCAGAGACTCAGCAATAAGGAAGAGTATAACCAGGCTTATCAGGACCTTCAGAAGTATTCTTTGGATAGCGACCACAGGATAGAGAAAAGGGTAGAACTTCCAGGGCAGAGAAAGAGGGCCACCAGGAGGGATATTTGGAAAATTAGACCCAGCTGACCTGAAGCCCAGACGATGACTGCTGGATTCAGGGAGCTGAGAATTAGGAGAACCGGAGAGGACCAGGTACCCAGGCTGTTCCGTGGGGCAAATGGGGACCCATGCCCAGGAAGGCCCTGGAAGGATCTCAGACTCCCATCAGACCCAGCAACACTGGTCCCCTTCCTCCACCTCAGGCTGAGAGGCAGAAGTGAGAGCTTGGAGAATCCCAGGTCTGCAATAATGACAATTGGGCAAATCATGGTTACCTTAGGATAAGAAAATTGTATTACAAAGAGTGCTGCTAAAATTTCCTTGCACATGTCTCCGAGGAAGTTTTTATAGGTTATGTTCCTAGAAGTATTATTGAGTCATAGGACATGAACATATTTAATGGAACATAGTAATTTGGGGAGCATTAGCACCATCATGATACTGGATCAATTGATGGGTGTAATTTAACTATCGATTTATTCATTTTTATGTCCTTTAATAATTTATAATTTTTTAAATAAAAGAGTTGTACATTTCCATTGTGCTTTTAAAAAAATTGTATTCTGTTAGCTCTCTATTTCTATGCTATTTGTAAAGAATCTATACTTTTACATTTTCATTTGTGTGTGTGTGTGGGGTGTGTGTATTTTGAAAAGCTCTATGTAAAAACTCAGTCTGTGTAAAACTGAAGGGAGAGGGATTTTTGGCCTTGCTTCGGTTTCAGGGTGGCAGCAGCAAAGATAAATTATTAAAAGCACCATAAATACTGCTCCCCTTTCCTTCATTCCAGGCTTTTCATTAAGCACAGAAAATGGACATATCTTTGTGAAACTCAAGCCTTTTCTAGTTCAGGGTCCCAACCCAACCCAGTGCTCTAGGTGTCCAAATGACTCCCTCCCTCCTTCCCCAACAAAGGTTTCATAGAATTCTAATTTTTACAGGTTTACAAACTCAAGGCAAATGTTAGAGTTTTATTTTACAAAATGGCAATACCTTTACATTCGGAAGAAGAAAATGGCTTCAGGATCTTATGGCTAGACTTGAAACAGTAAATGTGATTGAAGAATTTAGTGGTGACAACCCATGGATATCAGTCTAGCCAAAGCCCATTTGAGCAGCTTTAAAATGTAGACAGATGGGAATTCCCTGGCCGTCCAGTGGTTAGGACTTGGCGCTTTCCCTGCTGGGGCCCGGGTTCGATCCCTAAAGCCGTGCAGCTCAGCCAAAAATTTAAAAATAAATAAAATAAAATAAATGTAGAGAGAAAGCAAATGAGAGAATGGGTAGCAACGTATACAAAGAAATTAGAAGCCAAAATGGAAACAAAAGTAGGCTTATGCAAACGTGTAGCACACTTTACCTTAAGTCAGGGAATAGTAAAGGATGAAAATACAGTTGAGCCCACCCAGTGCCCAGATCTTAGTTTCTAATACCATTCTCAAATATAAGCAACTGGGACTCCTTGGAGAAATGGCTGATTCTACTACTGGGGCAGGAAATATACACAGTAAACTGCCAGAAAGTAAGGAAGTACTATTATAAAAAACAAAAGCAAAAACAAGAAGTATCACAATATGGTGGTATGTCAAAGCAACAGAGAAGTCAACTGAAAGAGCTTCCAATGGCCAGAGCTAGAACAATTTGAGTAAAACAATAAAGTAGTATGGGATTATAACCCAGAGTATGAAATAAATATCCATAAGGCCATACTAATATAAATAAATGATTGATTAAATAGGGAGAAAACCTCCGATGCAGAGTAATCCTGAATAACCTGTGTAGGTGCTCTACCCTGAAAGGAGGTGGAGGATAACTCCTCATTCCTTAAGTGTAGGTTGCTCATAGTGACGTCTTTCCAAAGAGTACAGTATAGAAAGGTGGAAAAAAAGAGTAACTTCAGGAGGAGGAAACTGGCAAACAAGTTCAGCTGGTGATCAAGGTCAACATCACCAGTGATACAAGGTGATGAGAATAGCACTTCACCTTTGTGGTCTTTCTCTCCAAAACCCACAACCTCAGTCTAATCATGAGAAAAACATCAGACAAATCCCAACAGAGGGACATTCTAAAAATAGCTGACTAGTATTCCTCAAAACTACAAGGTCACCAAAAACAAGGAAAGTCTGGGAAACTGTCACAGCCAAAGGAGCTTAAGGAGGCATGACAACTAAATGTAATGTGGTATCCTGGATGGGATCCAGGGCCAGAAAAAAGGACATTAGGTTAAAAAACTAAGGAAATCTGAATAAACTATGGACTTATAGTCAATGATAATGTATCGTATTGGTGCATTAATTGTAACAAGTGTACCATCCCAATGTAAGTTGTTAATTATAGGAGAAACTGAGTGTGGGATATATGGAAACTTTCTGTGCTACTTTCTCAATGTTTCTGTAAATCTAAAACTGTTCTAAAAATAAAGTTTATTCTTTTAAAAAATGCAGTGGGGGAAAAAAATGCAGTGGAGGGCTTCCCTGGTGGCACAGTGGTTAAGAATCCACCTGCCAATACAGGGGACATGGGTTTGAGCCCTGGTCCAGGAAGATTCCACATGCTGTGGATCACAACTACTGAGCCTACAATCTAGAGCCCGCAAGCCACAACTACTGAAGCCTGCACGCCTAGAGCTCGTGGTCTGCAACAAGAGAAGCCACCGCAATGAGAAACCCACACACCGCAACGAAGAATAGCCCTTCCCGCCACAACTAGAGAAAGCCCACGTGCAGCAATGAAGACCCAACATAGCCAACAATAAATAAAATAAATTTATTTTTTTTAAAAATGCAGTGGAATTCAAGAAAAATGTAGACACAAATCAGGGTAGTAGCAGGTTCATGACAGGTCTCAAAGGGGGAAGGCAAGTGTGTTAGAGACACTTTTAGTAGTAGTTGCCCAAGGATCTGACTTTTCCTCAGTTTACCTTGCTGGCCACTGCTCTTGCCTCTGCCCCCATATCTAACTGTGTTCCCAACCCTACACGTGCAGGCTCTTTCTAGATCTTCCATCCTTTTTCAATTGCCCAGTTCAATTTTCAGTCCACCACCTGGATGTTCCGTAGGCACTACAAAATCAGCTTGTCTCAGAACAAATCAGGGACCCTCATTATTTCCTAGCTTGTGTAACTGTACCACCACCCACCTGCATCTGTTCTGCCCAGCCTCATGCCTCAAGATTCTGCCCCATAAGCATAAGAGAACATCTGTGTGTTATGAGCAGGCTTCCCAAAACTGGTTTCTCAGTGCCCCATTGAATCATTTGTACTTTTTCCTATCTCAGGCCACTTCTATTATTGGCTCTCCCTCATTCTTTGGTTCCTTTTTGCCTGGCCCCTCCACCCAGGAATCTCAGCTCCTAGCTTTGACCTCCAGTCCTTGACTTCGATAAATATCTCATTCCTCTGTCCTGGCAACTCCTAGAACTGACAGACCAGTGACAAACCCTTTACTGACATCACATCTCTGGGACTGGCTGTGGTAGGCTTCCTGGAAGATGATTCCCAATGATTTTTGGGGGTAATCCTCTCCCCTTCAGTGTAGACTGGGCATAGTGACTCACTTCTAACAAGTCAAATACAGCAAAAATGATGGGATGTCATTCCCAAGATTAGGTTACAAAAAGACTATGGCTTCTATCTTCTGAGGGAAGTCAGCTGTCCTGTTCTGAGTTGTTCTACAGAGAAGCCCACATGACAAGAAACTGATGTCTCTAGCCAGCAGTCATAGAGGACCTGAGGTCTGTCAACAGCCATGGGAGTGAGCTGGAAGGTAGATCCTACCCCTTGTAGGGCCTTGTAATGACTGCAGCCCTAGTCAACAAATACACTGCAGCCTTGTGAGAGATTCTGGACCATAGGCAGCCAGCTAAGCTATGCCCATATTCCTGACCCCAGAAACTGAGATAACTGGGAATTCCCCAGCAGTCCAGCAGTCAGGACTCTGCAAGTCCCTGGTTGGGGTTTATCAGACCCTCAAGGTGCCTCCCAGAGTGTCCTGGGAAAGCTGTAAGGTGTAAAAGTGGCAAGCTGGGGCTCCGCCAAGATCACCACCACCCAGTGTGTGTGCCGAACTCATCCACAGTCTCAAAACCACCTCCGAGGCTCAGCTACTTTGAGTGACTTGTCCTACCCTGGCTGCTGCAGCTCCCCTGCTGGGCACCAGCACTTTACAAACTGAAGCTTGTAAGGCTTCCTGAACCAGGATGTGGTCAGGCATTTGGATAATAATTCATTTGACAGTTTTCCTTTCTCTGGAAACAGGTTCGATACATGGGTGGCACCCAGGGGTCATTTCTGTGTCTCTCCTCCCTGCTCCAGGCTGGGGCTTGCTGATAGGGTTTGACAGATGGTCCAGCCTAGAGCAGTCACGTTCTCCTGCCTGTAAATCTGGAGCATTCAATGAATCAATATCAAGCCTGAGGGCTTGGGGAGCAGAAACCAGAGTATTGCCCTAGAGAAAGTGTCCATGACCTCTCGCTGCCAAGGTCCCTGTAGCTATGCTAGTTCCTATTCTTTCCAAGACTTGATTACTTAGCTCCTATATTTCAGTTCTAGAGAAGCTTTCCACTAAGCTCCCAATAATATTTTCTTGTAACCAAAAGAACCTTAACACGAACTTCAACAAATATTTATTGGGCACCCTTTATGTACAGTTACTGTGCTAGATTCTGGGAATTTGGGGATACAAAGATGAGTTTTTAATTAGTCTTTACCCTAAAGGGGTTCACAGTTCAACCTATATTCTTTGAACTTGGCCTCAAAATGCTAAATGTAAAAAAAAAAAAAGAAATAGGAAGGAAGAAAGAAAGAAAAAGAAAGGAAAGGAAGAAAGAAAGAAAAAGGGAATTCCCTGGCAGTCCAGTGGTTAGGACTCTGCGCTTTCACAGCCAAGGGCATGGGTCAATCCCTGGTCAGGGAACCCGCAAGCCACTCAGTATGGCCAAAAAAGAAAAAAGAAATGTGGGCTGTGACAGGGTCTTTTCCTCCCTCCCTGCTGCTGGAATCTGGAAAGACCCTGCTTCAACCAGGGAGATAAGGTAAGCCAGAGGAGACGGAGGAGCCACAGGGAGAAATAACCTGGCCCCTAAATGACCTCAAGAAGCAGAGTTACCTTAAAAAAAAAAAAAAAAAAAAAGACAGAGTTACCTGCTGACGTAAACACTCATCTCTGAGGTTATATAAGAGGGAAATCAGCTTCTTTGATCTTTAAGCCACGGAATTTGGGGATTCTCTTTCGACTTGTCATTTAGAAACCCCCTCTCCCACAACTAATACAATCACCTCTCCATTAACAGAGACACTGTGTTATCATGGCCTGAGGTGTCCATCCTGAGGTACTTCCTCAGCCAGGTCATGCTGACTAGCAAAGATGATCATGGTTCTAGATTGGAAACTCTTGAAGGCATCAAAGATACAGAACGGTTCCTGGGTTTTGCAGACTATACCGCTGGTCTGATTCCTCTCTTTCCGACAACTTCCCTTTGATTGGTCTCCGGAAAAAAAAAAAAAAAGCTTTCTATTCACCTGGAATGGTTGCAACCATCATTTTGAGAAGTTTAAGACCCTCTTCGCCCTGTTTCTGTCTGCACACACCCTCATCCACGATTTATACTAAAGATGGATGCATCCAGTCTTGAGGTGGTGCTACATTCTCTCAGAATCTGCAAGCACTAAGGCCCTAAAACCTTGTATTTTGGCACTGGTGGAAGAGAAAAACAATTTTTTTTCTGGTTATTATTAAAAAAAAAAAGAGACACCTGCAGTAAGGCCACCTTCCAGGTCTGAAGGCCAACTTTCAACCTGAAGGCCCCAATACTCTAGGACATGCAATTGAATTACCAAAACCTGAACCCTCTTGGGTCACTTGAGGGTGAGGGATGGCAGGTGCATGGAGTCCTATTCTTTCTGCATTTCAATTTCAACCTCTCCTTTGCCACAGAGAAAGAACTGCCATGTCAGTCCATGCTTTCCCAGGTAGCCTGAGTGCCCAGGACTCCAAATGCCACCTGAAGAAGTCCACTGCCAGATAACCCCACCCAGACCTAGAAATCATTGCTCAGAACCAACACCAATCTGATAACCAGGAGCTCCATCATCCAGACACAGCCCCAGAGAAAAGCAGGTACAGGGGTGGCTGCCAACTCCCATAGCTGGTTGTCCGCCTTCTGGGTGAGGCCAGGATTCATGGTTCTGTGTCCCACTATTCTCTGGAGGCCTCCAGGGTCCTGCCAAGATGACTAATGCATACCTTGGAATGTCTCTTGGCCCTGCCAATACTCAGTGTGCTCTGCCATGTGAATCCAGAGAAATGACAGGCACCCTGAGGACAGCCGTATTCACCCTCGTCTCTGGGCGCCCTGGAAGATGGCCTGTGCTAGAATTTGTTCCCAAACCCCCATTATGCCTGGACGATGATTTGTTCATTTTGTTCGTTCTTCTATTTAACATTCATTCAGAAATTCCTATGTACTAGGCACTGTTCTATTGTCTGAAAATAGAACAAAAAGAAGTCACTGAACAAAAGAACAAAATGAAGTTACTGTAGCTTGGGAGTTTACATTCTGGTGGAGAAAGGAAATGATACATTAAAAAGTAAGTATAGGGGCTTCCCTGGTGGCGCAGTGGTTGAGAGTCCGCCTGCCGATGCAGGGGACGTGGGTTCGTGCCCCGGTCCGGGAAGATCCCACATGCCGTGGGGCGGCTGGGCCCGTGAGCCATGGCCGCTGAGCCTGCGCGTCTGGAGCCTGTGCTCCGCAACAGGAGAGGCCACAACAGTAAGAGGCCTGCGTACCGCAAAAAAAAAAAAAAAAAAAAAAAGTAAGTATAGGGAATTACCTGGCGGTCCAGTGGTTAGGACTCCAGCAATTCACTTCCGGGGCCCAGGTTCAATCACTGGTTGGGGAACTAAGATCTCATAAGCCATGCCGTGCAGCCCAAAAAAAAAAAAAAAGTAAACATACAAAATACCTGCCGGTACTCCTCACAACTGTGAAATAAAACTTAATAATTTTCTTAACGTAAGCATACAGTATGTTAGATGCTGATGAGTGCTACGAAGAAAAAGCAGGGGCACAGTGGTAGGTGCTCTTTTGGTTAGGGTGGTCAAGGCAGGCCTCTGCATTCAGCAGAAACGTCAGTGAAGGAAAGGAGTAAGGTGTGAGGATTTCTGGAGAAGAGGGAAGGAGTGCAAAGGCCTTGAGGCAGCAACATGCTTAGTGTGTTGGAGGTATACAGAGACCTGCTTAACTATGTCTCCTGTTGGTCATTCCATCTGTCCCTCCCTTCCTCCCTCCCTTCCTCTCTTCTCTTTCTCCCTCCCTTTCTTCCTTCCTTCCCTTCTTTACTGAAAACGTGTCTTAATGTTCAGAGTGGAAGGAGAACCACTTGATGTGGTCCTGAGACCACACTTATGTGCAGCTATGATCCCTTTAAGGCGTAAGTCCTTTTGACCTCCAAGGTGTTGTAGGTCGACTGAGACAATACAGGCTTGAAGAGCCCAGAGAAGGTACGTTAACTCAAAGTTCAACCTTCTCACGTATTTCAAACAATTTTTCTTTTTTATAAAAAAGTGCTGTTTTTTGGGACTTACCTGGCAGTCCAGTTGTTAAGATTCCGGGCTTCCACTGCAGGGGGCACATGTTCGATCCCTGGTCAGGGAACTAAGATTCCACATGCCACACAGTGCAGCCAAAAAAAAAAAAAAAAAAAGTGCCTTTTTTCTTTTAAGGCAAATTTTTAAAATATTTATTTATTTGTTTGTTTATTTATTTATTTTGGCTGCACAGCTCTTAGTTGCAGCACGAGGGATCTTCCTTGCAGCCTGGGGACTCTTAGTTGTGGCATGCATGTGGGATCTAGAACCCCAACCAGGGACTGAACCTTGGCCCCCTACACTGGGAGCATGGAGTTTTATCCACTGGACCACCAGGGAAGTCCCAAAGTGCTGTTTCTTGATAAATAAAATGTCAGTATTCTCTTGTGGAGTCCCAAGACTTCCTCTCCTCTTCTTGTTAGGGCCACATTCTCAGTAGGAGTTTGTAATACCCAGTTACTATCACTACATGTTAAAGAGCCATCCTTCCATGAGATAGCATGGGCTTTCTCCATGGTCCCATGACTCTCTAGACAGCACATATCTTTACAGCCAGCCAAAGAAATTACCTATTTCTCTTGTGAAAAGAGCTTAGTATGAGGAGATAGACCTGGTCATTTGAATCCTGGCTTTCCCTATGATTAGCTGTGTGATATCAGGAAAATCACCTACCCTCTCTGAGCATCCGTTTCTTCATCTATCTTAGCCATTTTCTTTTTAAAAAAATTATTATTTATTTTATTTTTGGCTGCATTTGGTCTTCATTGCTGTGTGCGGGCTTTCTCTGGTTGTGGTGAGTGGGGGCTACTCTTTGTTGCAGCGTGTAGGCTTCTCATTGTGGTGGCTTCTCTTGGCAGAGCACAGACTTTAGGCGCGCAGCCTTCAGTACTTGGGGCACGCAGGCTCAGTAGTTGTGGCTCACGGGCTCTAGAGTGCAGGCTCGGTAGCTGTGGTGCACGGGCACAGTTGCTCCGTGGCATGTGAAATCTTCCTGGACCAGGGCTCAAACCCGTGTCCCCTGCATTGGCAGGCGGATTCTTAACCACTGTGCCACCAGGGAAGCCCTCTCAGCCGTTTTCGATTGTTTTGTTTTGCTTTTTTAAGTAGTGAAGCCATTTAAAAAATGAAGAGTATGTAAAACTTTAATGTTTAAATAGATAATAGAGGCCCCGGTCAGGCTGAGGCGGAGCTTGGAGAGCACAGAGTTCTACCCACTAGGCATCCCCTTTTCTCCCGCTGTGTCCTTTTCCAGGCAGCCCCCAGAGATCTCTGCAAATGGGAACTTCACAGGGCACTGTTTGAAAATTACTGCTCTTGTGTTTTGTTGTTTGTATTTTTCTTTATTTGGCCGCACCACATGGCTTGTGGGATCTTTGTTCCCCGACCAGGGATTAAACCCCAGGCCCTGGCAGCGAAAGCACAGAGCCCTAACCACTGGACATCCCAGGAATTCCCTGAAGATTACTGCTCTACCCACAGAAATTACAACTTCACCAGCCCCTGGTCTTGAGCCTTTATGTTCCAGGGCCTCGCCTGTCTTTAGGGACCAAGGGCCATATGACAACCACCTGCCCATGGGCAACTGATATGCAAAAGAGAGAAAGCCCTTTTGCCTTCACCTTGCCTGTATCCCAGTTTTTATTTCCAATCTGAGGACTTGTCAGTTTTCCAAGTGATTGACATGAAGAATAAGCTCACTCATCGGGTGATTTTTACCTCCCACTCTTTCTGTTTCCTTTTCAAGATCTTAACCCTTGGCATTTAGGTAGCAGTAGTGTGAGACTGCCCATGTGAAGGATCAGCTGAGTATTTGAGAAGCACCTAAGGAACTTCACCCCTCTGAACTTCCCTTTCAAACAACTGGGCTTGTCCAGGCTAGGAGAAGAATGGAGATGGGCTGGTCCGTGACTATATGGACTAGGGGGCAAAGAAGATCTAAAAGGTTTAAGGGCACTCCAAACAATACATCAATCCAAAGGAGTCAGGCAGACAGACAATAACCTCACAATGAGATTACAACCAGAGACAAAAAGATGGAACTGGCTGGCTTGGAAGGAGAGAAGAGGCAGAGTCTAGACTTGCTCCGTTCAATATGGTAGTGACATGGGACTGCCGAGCACTTAAAATGTGGCTAGCCCAAATTGAGATGCGCTGTAAGTGTAAAAGATACACTGGATTTCAAAGACTTGGAACAAAAAAGGGAATGTAAAATATCTCATTAATAATTTTTATAGTGATTAAATTTGATCCAATACAATTGTAATAATTCTGTTTGTATTGATTACATTGCTTATGTTGAAAATGGTAATATTTTGTATATACAGGATAAGTATAGTATTAAAATTAATTTTACCTATCTCTTTTTACTTCTATTAATGTGGCCACTAGAAAATTTTTAAATGCATGTGTGGCTCACATTATTGGGTAGTGGTAGTCTAGACTCTGGGCCCTAGAGAGATCTCCTGAGGTGGGGAAACAAAGAAGCAGGGACCTTGTTATAGGATATCTGAAGTCTTGCCCTCAATAAGGAGACAAATTTTAAGAGAAACACCTGGAGGCTTCCCTGGTGATCCAGTGATTAAGAATCCACCTTCCAGGGGCTTCCCTGGTGGCACAGTGGTTAAGGATCCACCTGCCAACTCAGGGGACATGGGTTCGAGCCCTGCGCCGGGAAAGTCCCACATGCTGCAGAGCAACTAAGCCCATGTGCCACAACTACTGAGCCTGCGCTCTAGAGCCCACGAGCCACAACTACTGAGCCCGCATGCCACAACTACTGAGCCCACGAACCACAACTACTGAAGCCCACGCGCCTAGAGCCTGTGCTCCGCAACAAGAGAAGCCACCGCAATGAGAAGCCCACACACCGCCACGAAGAGTAGCCCCCGCTCGCCACAACTAGAGAAAGCCCATGCGCAGCAACAAAGACCCAACGCAGCCAAAAATTAATTAATTAAAAAAAAAAAAAAAAGAGTCTGCCTTCCTAATGCAGGAGACGCGGGTTCAGTCCCTGGTCAGGGAACTGAGATCCCACATGCTGCGGGGCAACTAAGCCCACGCGCTGCAACGAAAGATCCCGTGTGCCACAACTAAGACCCCACGCAGCCATAAATAAATAAATATAAATATTTTAAAGAAAGAGCAACATCTCTCTGTCTTCTTTCTGTCAGGAGCTCAGATGGAGTCTACCTATTCAGTTTGCTTGATGGAAGATTCTAGGAAATTTGGGAGGATTCTGAACGTGGGGAGCAGATTCCCATGGGGCAGTACTTCTTTACTCACATCAGCCTAGAACTGGACCCATCACTGACTCCAGTACATTCCAGTGCCCACCCTAGGTTACTTGATGGAGGATTAGGTTCAGTTGCATATAACACACAAAGCTCAAAATAACAGCAGCATAAACAAGACAGAACATTACATCTCTCTCTCTTTTTTTTTTTTCCGCTGTGTGGCGAGGCTAATGGGATCTTAGTTCCCCAACCACGGGTTGAGCCCAGGCCCTTGGCAGTGAAAGTGCAGAGTCCCAACCACTGGACCGTCAGGGAATTCCCAGAACTTTATCTCTTAAGGAAAAAAATTTGAGACAAACCTTAATCTTGTTTATGCACTATTTTTTTTTTTTGACTTTGTCTCTTATGTGCAACTGGAGGTGTTGCATGGACTTATTACAGCCATCTTGGACCTTGAGACAATGAGCTAATGAAGGTGAACAGCAAGGTAGAAGGAACCCAGGTCCTGGATGGTAGTGGAGCTATCATTGGTTTGTTGTCTCATGGTTCAAGATAGTATTAGAAATCCACATTTGAAGCAGGAGAAAGGTGAAAAAGGAGGGAATAAGACATTTTCCTCCCTTTTAAGGAGACTCCCCAGAAGTACCGTACAACACTTCTACTTGCATGTCTTTGGCCAGAACTTGGTCACGTGGTACACCTAGCTTCAAGAGAGGATGGGAAATACCTTTTTTTTTTTATTGGAATATAGTTGATTTACAATGTTGCATTAGTTTCAGGTGTACAGCAAAGTGAATCAGTTATACATATACATATATTGACTCTTTTTTTAGATTCTTTTCCCACGTAGGCCATTACAGAGTATTGAGTAGAGTTCCCTGTGCTATACAGTAGGTCCTTATTAGTTATCTAGTTTATATATAGTGGTGTGAATATGTCAGTCCCAATCTCCCGATTTATCCCTCCTCCTGGCAATACCTTTAGATAGGTGAATTGCTGCCTTGAATAAAATCAGAGTTCTGCAACTAAGAAGGAAGAGAAAATAAATGTTGGCATGAGCAATACATTCGTACCTTTTGGGTCCATGTTGATGATCTGCGTCCCTCTGAAAGGACCCACAGAGTGGTCCTGCAGCTTTCAGCATGAGCATGTAGACAAAGGATAAACCATAGGAGCATTGACCCTCCAAAGATCTCCCCCTGGGCCTCATACAATAGAGAGGGCATAGAGTGAATCATGTCTGTGCACAGGGGCAGGTTGTAGACCATCTCTACAGCACTTCTGCCTCAGAGGCAATTAGATGATTAGGAATTTATAGTGGTCCCTCATGGCTCAGGCTTGACCAGAACACAGGTGTCCCAACCAGAGGCTTTATTGGCTCATGTAACCAAACTGTGAGAAGGGCAGGGGCAGCTGGCCTCAGAGACAACTGGAATCAGATACTCAAATGCCACTTTCTCTCTGCATTGTCTGCATCTTTGCTTCCTGCTGAGGAATGGCTTCTTCTGCTCAACTGGAAATTTGTCTGTCGTATCAGCCTCAGAGCCTCACATCTACCACTCTCCTCCCTTTCTCTGGCTGGAATTTAAAAAAAAAACAAAAAACACCAGGGGAGGGCTCTGGTGTACATCACGTGCCGTATTCAGTCATCAAGGGTTGAGTCTGGTGAAGGAGGAAAAGGGGTCCAACTGTGGATGGACAAAACAATATTACAGACAATATTAGGTGTTAACTTTGTAGAAATCTTTGCTAAAATGAGAGGTAAAAATGATATAGGTACAAAAAGTCTTTTCCCTTTGTTGTGAGTTTTTTTCCCCAATTTGATGTTTGCCTTTTAGTTTTAGTCATTTAATAAACACTGCAAAGCACTCATTTTGCACAAGACTCCTGTGTCCTTCGGAATCCCTTCTTTGGTCACAGTAACAGTTGATTAGGTTACAGTTTTCACTAAATCCATTTCAATCCTAAGGATATACTTCAGCCTCTTGATAGGATTTAGGTATTTCCGAAGTCTTCTCAGTAATATCTATTCTAGTCACTTCTCCCACTGAGGCCCTTACCCAGGACCTGTCAATTAATGACGGCTCCTTGCTTGTAAATAACAGAACCCTGTTCAGATCAACTTAGGCAAAAAGGAAGACAGAACTCATAAGTTATAAAAACTGGGCTTAGGAGGGATTGAAATCTGGAAATTGGGGAACTGTGAGGTGCCAAGGCAGCCATTTTTTTCAGTTTTTCAGTGTGTGCTCCCTTTTTTCTTTCTTTTTCTTTCTTTCTCTCTGTCTCTCTCTCTCTCTTTCTCTCTCTCTCTTTCTTTCTTTCTTCTTTTCTTCCCTTCTTCCTTTCTACACTGATGACCCCTGCCTTATTCTGCTTTCCCTGCAGATGAACTTTCTCTGTGCTCATGGGGGAAATAGTTGCCCCCCACCCCATTATTCCAAAATGTGTATGTACTCCTCGATCAAGTACACCGACTCCCAAGTACCTGTCCCATCCAGAGGTTCCTGAGTAACTGGCCCACTTGAATCAGTGTTCTTCTCCCTACGTCAGTCATCTATGGTCAGGGGAACAGAGTCCCAAATGATAAACATGGCCCAGCTCTGTGTGGCGGCTGGGAACGTGAGTGGCTTCTTAGAGAATGCAGGTCTTGGGCTTACATTGTTAGAATCTTCCTGAGAACTTCCTGTTACAGATCCCCAAGTGTGAAGAGAGTAGCACCGAATACCAAGGACCACTCCCTCCGTTTCTTGCCTAACTATCTGGCAACAGCCTGTATTTGATGACCAGCTGATATCTGACGTTGAACCACCCGTTCTTTGATCAGCAGAATGCTTTAAGTCTCAGAGATTAGAGGCCTCTAGCACTCCAGGTCCCAGTGATGGCAGCAACAGAAAACAGCTTGGTCATGAGACCATCAAGATTTTTAGGGCTTCCCTGGTGGCGCAGAGGTTGAGAGTCTGCCTGCCGATGCAGGGGACACGGGTTCGTGACCCGGTCCGGGAAGATCCCACATGCCGCAGAGCAGCTGGGCCCGTGAGCCATAGCCGCTGAGCCTGCGCGTCCAGAGCCTGTGCTCCGCAACGGGAGAGGCCACAGCAGTGAGAGGCCTGCGTACCGCAAAAAAAAAGAAAAAAATAAAAAATGGGAGGGGGGAACTCGTGCATGGGGAGGAGTGTCAAGGAGGAATCTAGCTTCCTATATGTAAGATAAGAGTATAGTATAATTCCTCACTCATTCGATAAAATATGTCAGGCTTCTAGTTTTGGGGCTGGTGCTTGGCAGATTTTCGAGAGGGTTTAAAGTTGATAAACCGTTTTCCAGAGACTGCATCATACGATCCTCAGAAGTGTTGAATACAAGGGCACAGGGCTTTCAGATATAAAAATGGAGGCCCAGAGGTTCCAGCTACCCCAAGCCAGTGGTGGGTGGGCTTGAGATCCCAGACCAGGCCTTCTGCCTGAGACCTCTACACCTTTGGAAGTACTTCCAGCTGAAAATTCTGGTTTTGAAATTCTTTTAAGCAGGGCATCTTGAACTTGCCTTCTCAGAAAGATTCCAAGATATAAAAGAAGGGCTCAGTATAATGCTGATCACCATGATAATAGTACTAGTGATTGACTGTTTTGGAAATTCATTCTGTAGCTAACCTGGTGGGGGGAAGGGAGGGAGAGAAGGAGGGTCTTAGAGTCTTAATAAAAACCCTTTAACTTCAGCTAATAGCAATGATAATAGAGGCACCTGGTGACTGCTTTGGGCACTTAAATGTAAATGAAATGGGAGGGCACCTTGGTGGTCTCCATTGTTATATGCTAACGAAGTGGCTTCACTCAAAGGCCACAGGGAGGTTAGTGGAGGGTGTGGCCTGGTCCCACTTTGGGTCAGAAGTCTGTGGCAGTCCTGGGCCCTGACTTAGAATGTGTTCCTCTGTCCTACTCAGCTTTGTGACTCGGAGCAAGAGCCTGCACTTTCCCGGACCTCTGTGGGGTTTTTTGTTGTTGTTGTTGTTGTTTTAAGTAAAATGTATATAATCAACTCTAGGGGTGGCTGACGCCTACAGTCCAGCTTGGCAACTAGACTGTTGATCATGTTTTTTTCCTAGTCAAACCAGAAAGACTTGAAAACAATTATTTGTAGTTTCTTACATGGGCTGCACTGTACTTAGAAGTTTTTCCTGCTTTCATTCCTTATGCGTATTGCAAGTCTTCCCCAAGCATCCTTGTGCATGGAATCTGTGGTACCTGATGGGTTCCCTGCTGTCAAAGGCTCACATTTGGATGGGAGATAGACTGTGTGGAAAGACGGGAGGCAGAATGTAATCAGGGTGGGACATGGTAGACAAAGAAATATACAATACGGCAGAATGGGGCACGTGTCACGTGGATCCCACAGCAAGAGTTGTACAAAAGTGGGAGCAAAGTGCTATGGGAGCCAGTGGGGTTGGTCTGGGAGGCTTCACAGTGTTGTGTTCTGTCAACTGAGAGGCTGCGTCCCGGGCTTCAGGCCTCAGTTTTGTCTGCCAAATAAAACATAATTTTCAACTTTTGGGTTGTGCATTTTTTTCAGTCAACAGTTTTATGAGCTGTAGAGATGCCCCCAACCCCCCCCCCCAACACTTCTCAGTGATGACTACAGTCAATGGAGGACTTTTTTTAAAAATACAGATTCTTGGGACTTCCCTGGTGGCACAGTGGTTAAGACTTCATGCTCCCAATGCAGGGGGCCTGGGTTCGATCCCTGGCTGGGGAACTAGATCCCATTATGCCTGCCGCAACTAAGATCTGGTGCAACCAAATAAATTAATTAATTAAAAAAAAATACAGATTCTCTGGCTCCTCCCCCAGAGAATCAGAATTTTTAGTTCTAGGGTGGGCTCTGCAAGTCTACGGAGAAACAACAACACAACACCACCCTCACACAGGTCAGAATGGTCATCATTAAAAAAAATCTACAGGGGGACTTCCCTGGTGGCACAGTGGTTAAGAATCCGCCTGCCAATGCAGGAGACACGGGTTCGAGCCCTGGTCCGGGAAGATCCCACATGCCGCAGAGCAACTAAGCCCGTGCACCGCAACTACTGAGCCTGCGCTCTAAAGCCCTGGAGCCACAATTACTGAAGCCGGGTGCCTAGAGCCTGTGCTCCGCAACAAGAGAAGCTGCCTCAACGAGAAGCCCGCGCACCCACAACAAAAGGGTAGCCCCCGCTCGCCACAACTAGAGAAAGCCCGAGCACAGTAACGAAGACCCAACACAACCAAAATTAATTAAAAAAAAAAATCTACAGGAAATTCCCTGGTGGTCCAGTGGTTAAGACTCCATGCTCCCAATGCAGGGAGCATGGGTTTGATCCCTGGTCAGGGAACTAAGATCCCGTGTGCCACTTGGCACAGCTAAAAAAAAAAAAAAAATTACAGATAACAAATGCTGGAGAGGGTGTCAAGAAAAGGGAATCCTCCTACATTGTTGGTGAGAATGTAAATTGGTGCGGCCACTGTGGAAAACAGTATGAAGGTTCCTCAAAAAACTAAAAAGTGAGTTGCCGTATGATCCAGCAATCCTACTCCTGGGACGTGTATCCAGACAAAACGCTACTTCAAAAAGATACATGCACCCCTATGTTCATAGCAGCACTATTCACAATAGCCAAGACATGGAAACAACCTGAATGTTCATCAACAGTTGAATGGACAATAGAATACTACTCAGCCATAAAAAAGAATGAAATAATGCCATTTATAGCAACATGGATGGACCTAGAGAATATCATACTAAGTGAAGTAAGTCATAAAGAGAAATTGATATGAGATTACTTATATGTGGAATCTAAAATATGACACAAATGAACTTATCTACAAAACGGAAACAAACTCACAGACATAGAGAACAGACTTGTGGTTGCCAAGCGGGAGGAAGGTCGGGGAGGGATGGTTTAGGAATTTGGGATTAGCAGATGCAAGCTATTATATACGGAATAAATAAACAACAAGGTCCTACTGTATAGCACAGGGAACTATGTTAAATATCTTGTGATAAACCATAATGGAAAAGAATATGAAAAAGAATATATATATATATGTATAACTGACTTTGCTCTACAGCAGAAATTAACACAACATTGTAAATCAATTATACTTCAATAAAATAAATTTAAAAACAACAACAACACAACAACAAGGAAACAAACTGCCTTGTGCTTCTGATGATCAGCCATTGGAGCCCATTGGTACAGTGTGGGGGGACAGGCCCAAATAACCATGGGGGAGTTATAATAGAGGGGTGCTATGGGGGTGTTAGTGCTCTAGGGAGAAGCTTATATTTAAGCTAAGAGGTTCGCCCAGCAGAGCAGAAGGAAGGAAGGCCAGGTCATGGAAACACAGGTGCAGAAGTTGAAGCCAAGGCAAGCCTCTGCCCTGCTCAAGCGGCTGAGGGTGGCTCCAAGGTGGTGGAGTACGGGAAGACGGATGGGACATAAGACTGAGAAAGGGGAGTTGGGACCAGATTGTAAAGGGCTAGCCTTGAATATTGTGCTAAGGAGTCTGGACTTGATCGTAGAGAGACTGGAGAACCAGAGAAGGTTACTTTTATGCACACCCAGACCTTGATAGAATAGTGCAAGTTCTTATAGCTGTTGTAGGGATTCAGTTATTCTTTCCTTCTCTCTCATGGGTAAATCAATGAATAATTCAGAATGCAAGTGAATCTAAGTCAATCAGCAAGTTTAGAGCAGACTATGAAGAAGCCTGTCTTAAAACCACCTCTCACTTGGACTACTGAAAAAGCTTTTTGTAACTGGCCTCCTTGCTTCAGTCTGGCTCTTCTCAGATTGGTCCTCTTTAATGCTTCTGAGAGGTATTTTTAAAATGCTTGTCACATCCTTGCTTAAAACCCTTCGGTAGTTCCCTGTGGTCTCTACATAATAATAAAGTTTCACCTTAGCCTGGTGTACACAGGCACTCATGATCTGGCATCTTCTTAGTTATAGTAGTTTCTTTTTGTTTGTTTGTTTTTGGTTTACGTAAACTAAGTTAATTTAAGAAAAAAAAAGGAAAATCGATTTGGTGCAAGGAATAGGGGTGCAGGCTGGACACCCAAGAGAACTGACTAATCAACTTGGCTTCAGGAAGTTCTACTGTATAATTTTCTGTCTATGTCTTTAGTTTTTAAAATTTTTTTGTTAAATAAAAAAAATGTATTTCAGGACTTCCCTGGCCGTCCAGTGGTTAAGAACCTGTGCTTGCAATGCAGGGAACACGGGTTCAATCCCGCATGCCCCGCAGCCAATAAATACATAAATAAATAAATAAAATTTAAAATGTATTTGATGAAAATGTAATGCATTCTCATCGTAAAAATCTTTGAACAGTATGGAAGTACCCAGAAGAAAATCGAGTTATTTTCACACGCCTCCCACACCCTGTCCCCAGAGGTAACTACTGTTGGTTGCAGATCTTTCTAGCCAATCTTCTATACATTTGCCTATGTATTTACACAACAAACATATAATTTTTGTTTTTTCCTAAATGCAATTGTACCATATGTATTTTAACCCAGCTTGCTTTTTTTCACTTAATATTATATATTTCTTACCTTTTTTTTTGGTGGGGGGAGTGGGTATTTTCCTAAATTTCTTAGACATTGAAATTATCTTGGAAATGTCCAACCTTGTCTCTGTGAACAAATAAATTTTAAAATGTGTGTTTCTATACTTGATTCAGGAAAGGGGATCAGGGCCCCTCTACCTGAAGGTACAAACTCATCCATCTTTAGTGCCCAGAGAGAGATGGCAGAGGGAACACAGGGCCATATCCTTGGGACTAGTGTAAATGTCTGTCACTCCTCAGCCAGCATTTCTTCTCAAGTTACTTAATATTTACATTTTTTAAAATTGTTATAATTTACCATCTGTTATCTCTTCAGTTAATTTTCCAAAGGCCTGGGCAAACTCTGTCCACATACTTCTCAAATTTGAATGATTCCTGGTTCCTAAACATCTCCAAGTTCCTATCGTCGGAAGTCTCACCAGGCCTGAATAACCACCTCTCTCCAGTTCTTAAACCTAAATAATCACTTCTCATAGGAGCCCCAAAACCTTCATTTGCTTCTCCCTCGCAAAAATTCTCCAGGGCATAGGTGACCTCATCCTCCAGGACTCCTGAGACCTCAGACAGCTGGGATTTTTTGAAGTGGGAGCCAACACATAGGAAGGGTTTTCAGGCAATAATACCATTTCTCCTCATATATGGGTCATTTTCACCTTTCCAAATTTTCTTAGATAGTTTGTGCTGCTATAACTGAATACCATAGACTGGAATCTTATAAACAACTGAAATTTATTCCTCACAGTTCTGGAGACTGGAAGTCTGAGATCATGGTGCCAGTAGGAACCCGTTCTGGTGAGGGCCCTCTTCTGGGTTGCAGACTTGTAGACTCACATGGCAGGAAGAGGGCTAGAGAGCTCTCTGGGGTCTCTTTCTTTCATAATCCCATTCATGAAGGCTCCACTCTGTGACCTAATTATCTCCCAAAGAGCCCCACCTCCTAATACCTTTACATTGTGGGTTAGGATTTCAACATATGAATTTTGCGGGGACAAAAATATTCAGTCCATAATACCAAGATAAAAGAAAATGGAACTCACACGATGAGCTCTAATTTACCCCTTGTCTTTTCAAATACTTCTCTGTTGAATTTAAAGATAAGTCTTACAGGGAGCATGGCTGCCTGTGCTCTATTGTCAGCTCTGCAGGCCCAGAAATTTTATGTATTTATACTAACCTAACTCACATGTTAGTTACAAAAACTAAAATGCCAATTTACTGGGAATTCCCTGGCCATCCAGTGGTTAGGACTCTGTATGTCCACTGCAGGGGGCATGGGTTCAACCCCTGGTCGGGGAGCTAAGATCCCACAAGCCCCAAAATGTGGCCAAAAAATAAATAAATAAAAATAAAATGCCAATTTATTAAATTTTAGCCACTGCTATCCTTCTTACTTAATACAAATATAACAGTGTTAGCTCCCCATGGCCTCTAGGCCCTACAGCATTAGGTCAAACTCCTTAGCCTGGCATTTAAGGTCTTTACAATCTGGCTTTGAACCAAGTTTCTAGTTGGTTCTCATATGTCATGCATGTACTTCCTATATGCTCTTCCCTCTGTCTGGAATGTCCTTTTTGACTCTTTACCATGCAAAGTTTTTATTTTAATTGATGGTCCAGATCAAATAACACCTTCTCTCAAAGACTTCTCTGACCAGCCCTGCCCCTGCAGCAGGCCATATTAATTGCTACCAATTCTGAGCAATTATTTCTTTTACTTTATTAGATTGTAACTCATCATACACGAATTGCCTGCCTCTTCCATCAGACAGTGAACTGCTTGAGGATCAGAAATCTATTTTCATCTACCAAGGTAACCCAGAGTATAGCACATCGACTAAACACACATTCTCAATAAATTTTGAACTGAATTGAACTTCTGCATTTGTACTTCCTGCAATTACTTCCTTTTCTTGCCTAAGTTCTTATAAAAGTTAATTTTGAAAATGTCAGCCGTCTCGGCTATCTTTAGAGGAAAGGAGGGTAAGGGTGTTTGTTCATGCAGGGACTGAGAAAAAGCACGTCCCTGGGAACCAGGAATGGTGACTGCTGTAGAAATAGAAGTGAGGGAAACCACCGGGAGGAAAAAGCACAGCGGGAGAAGCCAGGCCAAATGACAACTGTTTCTTTCCACCAGGAAATCACCTTTTGAGATCTTTCTTTCCTCATATCTGGAGATTTCTGGATATTGTAAATAGAGGGCCCTGTTCCCCTGTGTCTTCTCTGTGTAGGGTTTCCTCTGTGTTTGTGTGCAGCAGGTGGAGGACGGCTTCCTAATTGGGACCTGTCTCAGGTGGAATAAGAAGATTCAAGACAAGAGGGTTGGTCCATGTTTGCCCAACTTCCCATCATCCTCCTTCCAGCTAATCAAAAGGTAAGCGCGATCCTGTGGGCAGATGCTGTAGCACAGATCTCTCCAGACCAGACCGGGAAGAACAGATATTGCAAGACAGGAATGGCGCAAAAGGGTCCAGAGGCATGAATCCAGCCAGAGTTTGTTCTGGTGTCTCCTAATTTCATTCCCACATTGGCTCTGGAACAATTCCTCTGGTCCTGCAACTCCCCTTTCCCTCTCAACTCCGAAGTCCCCTGCAAACCCTTTAGATCTGCCCTGGAGAGGGAACTGGGATCTGACAGCAGAGGAAAGCCATAAACCAGGGGCGCCCAACCTTCCCCTATGATCTGCATGGTGTTTATCAAGTCCTCACCCTTGAAGTCATTTGTGGTGCTCTCTGCTTTACTGAAGAAAAATGGATTTTGCCTCAATTCCTGATTCCTGTTTAAATATTTAGTTTAATCAGCACAGGCCCAAGTGCCTTTTCCATTTCCCCTGGTGCCTGGGAGCCACGCTGACACCAGCATCATAAAAAATGCATCAGATCCCAGCAACATGCCACTGGCTGGGAGTCGCTCCATCCCTCAAGTCTCAGGGACTGGCCTCTGCTGCAGCTGCTTTGAGAGAAGCTGGGCTACCATGCAGAAGTCAGTGGAGCTTTGAAAGCTTCACCTCAAATCTTCTCCTGGAGGCAGTGATTGTGACAGGCAAGCAGCCCCCACTCCAGCCCAGATGTGAGGGGCCTTGTGGAGGTGCGAGGGGGTGTGTGTTGGTGGGGAGAGTGGAAGAGGTGGGAACACCAAGGCCACAGAGTCTTCAGACTCTGCCTTTGAAGTTGCTCTGACCTGGGTCCAACATAGGTTCTGTGTGAGTGTGGAGCAGAGACCGGGGACACCTGACGTGAGGAAGCAGCCAGGTTCAAGGGCACAGGAAGGAGACTCTGTGAAATGCTGGAGCCTTCTCTCTTCCCTTGGCTTCCAGACTTCTGGCTCCTAATGTGGGCTCCACCCTCTATTCCATGAACACAGTCTAAATTTCACCCACTAAACCAGAAGCCTGTCGGGGATGGAGGGGAGTCAGGACTTCCAGAGGATGGACACTTGGTCTCCTCTTACAGAAAACAACCAATGATAGGATTTGGCTGGATGGGTCCTGGGCATCCTTTGCCAAAACCTCAAAAAGCTTATACTGCCTCTAGGTGCCCTTTCTTTGGAGCCAGGTCCTCAGCGCTCTGATCTGGGCAATTGAACGGGAAACATCGCATCAGTTGCCACTAATACTATGGTCCTGTCCTGGCTTTGTAAAAGAAGCTCCTTGGGGCAACTCTGTATTACTCATGTTTTTTCCTCCAAAACTTCACAGAGATGAAAGGAAACATAAATAACGATTTATTTATCCGGGAGTTCAAAGTTTTGCTTTGAGCCCTCCAACATTTTCTATCCTTTTTGAAATTAAGATGCAGATAACTTCCCTCAGTCTCTTTTATTTTACTTTTTTAATTAATTAATTTATTTATTTTATTTATGTTTGGCTGTGTTAGGTCTTTGTTGCTGTGTGTGGGCTTTCTGTAGTTGCGGCGAGGGGGGCTACTCTTCGTTGCAGTGCACAGGCTTCTCATTGCGATGGCTTCTCTTGTTGCGGAGCACGGGCTCTAGGCGCATGGGCTTCAGTAGTTGTGGCACACGGGCTCAGTAGTTGTGGCACACGGGCTTAGCTGCTCCGCGGCATGTGGGATCTTCCCAGAGCAGGGATCGAACCCGTGTCCCCTGCATTGGCAGGTGGACTCTTAACCACTGCACCACCAGGGAAGTCCCTCAGTCTCTTTTAGAAAGGGCAGCAGCTACAAACCTATGGATAAAGATAAAAGGAGCTGATGAAAGGAGCAAATTCTAGTCTCCATCCCTCAGTCTGGGGGGGTTCGTGAGCCCCCCTCTGTGCTTTTGGAGTCATCTACACCGTAGGATGTCTAAGGCCAGAACCCTACCAATTTTTTTCCAGCTGCCTAGGATTTCGACAGTCAGAAACCACCAAAAAAAAGATGGCAGGAGAGTCGGTCTCTGAAGACCACCATCTTGCCAAATCCAGTGGTCGATTGGTTGCTCTGGTTTATCACAGTTGGGCCCCTCCCGTTGTCACATGGCTCCTGGAACCTGTACTCTACTCGTCAGGCTTTTTTCCTAGTTCCTTAATTGCTCCCTCAGTCCCCCTTTGCGGCTCTCCTCTCCTGATCACTACTTGAATAGTTCTCAATCTTGGCTGCCCATTAAAATCACCTGAGGAGGGACTTCCCTGGTGGTGCAGTGGTTAAGAATCTGCCTGCCAGTGCAGGGAACACGGGTTCGAGCCTTGGGCCGGGAAGATCCCACATGCCACAGAGCAACTAAGCCCGTGCACCACAACTACTGAAGCCCGGTGCCTAGAGCCCGTGCTCCGCAACAGGAGAAGCCCACGCACCGCAATGAAGAGTAGCCCCTGCTTGCCGCAACTAGAGAAAGCCTGTGTGCAGCAATGAAGACCCAACGCAGCCAAAACTAAAAAATAAATTTTAAAAAATAAATTTATTAAAAAAATCACCTGAGGATTTTTTTTCTCTTAACTGAAAATCATGGTCAACTCCAAGCTAATTAAATCAGGATCTCTGGGGTGGGGCCTGGGTATTATAATAGCAGTTTCCTTGGTGCAGCCAAGGTGCAGAATTGACCTCTGCCCTCAATGCTGGCTTGCCCCAGGGTTCAGGCTTCTATGCTCTTTGCCATCTATACTCTCTCCCACGTGATCTGACCAGTCCCCAGCTTCACAGAGTTTCTACATAGTGGTGATTCCCAGATTGCATTTTTAGCCTGGGCCTCTCTCCTGAGCTCCAGAGCCCAGACCCAGCTGTCTATTCGAAACAGATATCTACAAGCACTTGAAAGTACTAATGTTCATGGATTTTGCCCTCTCGTCTGCTACATCCAACCCTTCAGCCAGGGCTATTGGCTCTATCTTAAAACTATATCTTTATTAGCCACGACGGCTATCATTCTATTCCAAGCCTTTGTCACCTCTCTCTCAAAGTATGTTAGCCTCCTAACAAGCCTCTGTGTTTCCATTCCCCTCAGTCCATCCTCTGTACAGCAGCCCAAGTGACGTTTGGTGTCTTTGGGGTTTATTTTTTTGTGTGAACTTTTCAGGAGGCTTTATTTCAGGTCATGATATTATAGGCAGCATCACTTATAACAAAGACACTTTATTTAACATGAAAAAATGCAGTAAGTGGCTCAAATTCATGGAATTCACTGGTCTTACCATGTTCCCCATGACCAAGATGTAGTTCTTGGTCTGAACTTGGTTCAGAACTTGGTTCTTAGGCTTCCCTGGTGGCGCAGTGGTTGAGGGTCCGCCTGCCGATGCAGGGGACACGGGTTCATGCCCCAGTCCGGGAAGATCCCACGTGCCGTGGAGCGGCTGGGCCCGTGAGCCATGGCCCATGAGCCTGCGTGTCCGGAGCCTGTGCTCCGCGGCGGGAGAGGCCACAACAGTGAGAGGCCCGTGTACCGCAAAAAAAAAAAAAAAAGAACTTGGTTCTTGTAGCTGAAAGAAAGGTGAATGGCCTAGGAAAAACTCAGTGACAGTATTGGGTGTAAGGGGAACTAAGTACAGCCTACATGACAAGATGTTGTCCAATATGATTTGGTATAGGATTTTAAAAGGTAGCCAGTGTATGTTGCCATTACGTACAGGTCTCAGTACCACAGTTTGAGCTGGATGGGGTCTCTCTCACTATTATGCCAAATGAAACACAGGAGGAGTTTTGGTTTTCCATCGTATAAACTTTGGATTGGTAAGTTTTGAATTCCTAGTGCCCAGGGAGGTTTGATGCCTCCAGAGAACACAGTCATGCTTTTTTGTTATTTTGGCCAAGGGAGCTTAGTTCCCTGACCAGGGATCAACCCGAGCCCCCTGCAGTGGAAGCGCAGAGTCTTAACCGCTGGACTATCATGGAAGTCCCCAGTCATGCTTTTTTTCTTTTTTTTGTGGTACGTGGGCCTCTCACTGTTGTGGCCTCTCCCGTTGCGGAGCACAGGCTCCGGACGCACAGGCTCAGCGGCCACGGCTCACGGGCCCAGCCACTCCGCGGCATGTGTGATCTTCCCGGACCGGGGCACGAACCCGTGTCCCCTGCATCGACAGGCAGACTCTCAGCCACTGCACCACCAGGGAAGCCCTCCAGTCATGCTTTATTGAATTGGAAGTCAAGACTAGCCCCTTTCTACTTTGTGTTCTTCATATTCCAGTTGATCTTTTCAAAACATAAATCAGATCCCTGTTACTCCTGTGTTAAAAACCTTTCCATTATACTTAGAACAAAATTCAAACACTTTACCGTGGCCTCCTAGGCCCTACATGATTGGACCCTGCTCACTTCCCTGATCTCATCTCCTACCTCCACTGGCCTTCCTAGGTCACGATCAGGTCAGGCTGAGTCTTGATTTGGGGACTTGGCACTTGCTGTTCCTTTGTCCTGGCATGTTGCTCCCCACATGTCCCAGTAGTTCACTTCATCCCATCATTAGGTCTCTTTTGAGTTCTTATGTCCAAGAGGCCTTCCCTGACCACCATCATAACTTTTTGTTTCTTTATCCGGATTTACTTTCTGTAGGACATTTATCATTGTATACTAGCATATCTATGGATTGATTTACTTGGTCATTCTCTGTCTTCTCCACTAGAATATAAGCTCCAGGGAGACAGGTGCTTTGTGTATCTTTTTTTTTTTTTTTGCTTTGTCTATCTTGTTCACTGGTGTATCCTCAATGCCTTTAACAGTACTCATTATCTACTTGTTGAATGAAAAGGGCACTTTTGTAGACGAGACTTCTATTCTTGATAGCCTCCACCCTACTCCCCACCATAGAAGCATTGATGGGGATCTGAGGAGCCAGAGTGCTTCCTGACAAACACAATTAAGGGGTTAAAAGGTGCATTACCTTATTGGTAATCTGCTGTTGCTCATGGGAATGTGTGATAGCTCACAGGTGTGCTGGGGAAGAAAAAAATGGGGGGATGCTTACACTGGCACTTAGCTGAGGGGCATCGCCTCTGGGTGTTCCTTTCTCTTAGCACTACTAAGCCAACCATGTCAGCCAGAAGGAGAGACAAACCAAGATGAGATAAATTGAGCTCTGTCTAAAGGATCTGAGCAGGACTTAAGTGGAGCGGTGCTGGGCCCTCTTCTCTCTATGTCTCTCTCTTTTATTCAGCTTAGTCTCTGTATGTCCCTTAGTCTCTGTATATAGTGCTCAGTGTTTTCTGGCTGAATCTATGTTTACTTAAAATCAAGGGGTGGTTACCGTCTGTATGAGTTTCCTAGGGCTGCCGCAACAAACTACCACAACCTGGGTGGCTTCAAACAACAGATATTTATTCCCTCATGGTGCTGAAGGCCAGAAGCCAGAAATGAAGGTGCCAGAAAACTTAGTTCTTTCTGGGGGCTTTGACGGAGAATCTATTCCTCGCCTCTTCTCCAGTATCTGTTGGTTGCTGGCAGTCTTTGGCATTGCCTTGGCTTATGGCTCAGAACACCAGTCTTTGCCTCTACCTTCACACGCCTTCTCCTCTTCACTCTGTGTCCTCTCTTCTTTTGTTTCACACAAGGACACTTGTCGTTGGATATACGGACAATCCTAATTCAGGATGATCTTACCTCCAGATCATTAATTTCACCTGCAAATACCTTTTTTCTAAATAAGGTCACATTCGCAGATTCCAGGTGGACATATATTTTGGGGGACCACCATTCAACCCACTATACCGTCTTAGAGGCAAGAGGGTTAAGTTAGGAAATAGGCAGATTTGCTTTATTAGGTTGTGTCCCTTCCCTTCTCTTCCTGTTCTTTTCATCCCCCACTCCCACCCTCCTACCCCAGCTGCCTTTTTCATCCTGGGAGCAGAACTCTCTCCAGCTGAGAATTTTGCCTGTGGGAGGTCAGCCCTGGGCATTCCCCCTTGTCTTCACCATCTGTCTTGGTCAGTGACTTGCGTGGCTCTTTGCCCGTGCCCTGCCTTTTTGCACATTTGGACCTGGACTCTGATCTCCTGGACCTAGACCGGCTAAACCTGTTTTCTCCCAAGCTGAAGGACTCAGGGAACCTGCTTCTTCCCCTGGGGGCAGGGTTTGGTTTATTCCTCAGACAAGACAGACCTGGTTCTCAGCTGATGGTGACACAGAAGAGGGTATTTCTAGCCCAGATCTCTCAAACTCCAGGTCTGTTCATCCACCTCATTCTTTTTTTTTTTTTTTTGCGGTACGCGGGCCTCTCACTGTTGTGGCCTCTCCCGTTGCGGAGCACAGGCACCAGATGCGCAAGCTCAGCGGCCATGGCTCACGGGCCCAGTCACGGCACGTGGGATCCTCCCGGACCAGGGCACGAACCCGCATCCCCTGCATCGGCAGGCGGACTCTCAACCGCTGCGCCACCAGGGAAGCCCGGCACCTCTTTTTTGTTGGCTGTGCCGCACGGCATGTGGGTTCTTAGTTCCCGGACCAGGGATCAAACCCACGCCCCCTGCATTGGAAGCACATTGGAAGTGTGGAGTCTTAACCACTGAACCGCCAGGGAAGTCGCTCAAAGGGCACCTTGCACACAACTTGTCTAAAACTGAACCTGTCAACCATCCCTCTTCCCCACAACTTGCCTCCCCTCCTGTACTTTCTACTCACTGAATCACATCTCTCTCCACCCACTTGCTGATAACCAGATGTTACCCTTTTACTCCAAACCTCCCCAAAGGCACCAGATTCTGTAGCTCCCACCCCCTAAGTCTCTCTCAAACCCATCTACATCTCTCATATCCCACTGCCTCTACTCTAGGTTATCATCCCTTTGCACCAACCTGCCGACTGATCTCACAGCGTCGACTCGACTCTCCAGCCTCTCCAATCCACTTTCTTTGCTGCTATCTGAGTCATTCCTACAAACACTCCCTGTTGTATCCCTTCAACACTTCCCACTGCCTTTTAGGATTCTATTTCCTGACCCCACACCCTGTGCTGTCATCATCGCCAATTCAAATCCACAGCACTCCAGCACTTTATAGATTAAGAAAAATAAGAGCACTTAGGTCAATTAGGTTACCCTTCCAGGGGCTCATCCCTGTCTACGTTGTGATTTCCAGTCCCTTTTCCAGTATCTGGAGGCAATGTTGTCGCTAGAGAAGGAACCTCCTTGTGGATGCAACCAAATGGCTGAGCTAACTCCTCTTTGAGGGCATGAGAGAACCATGCAATCCTAAAACACACACTTCCAAAAATCAAGATCTGGGACTGGTCCTGGGTTTCATGTTTTTAGCACAGGGGATCAACGGAAGGAGAAGCTCCATGGCTAAAGAAGCTAGGAAACTCCAACTCTGGTTTCCTTTCCCTTAGGGGCTCCATTGCTTTGATTCTTGCTTTCTTCTGGAATACAGTCATCTGCTTGTAAAACCCAGGACCACCTTGGAATAGCTGAGAGAGACTGGCCTTTTTCCAAAAGAATTTTTACTAAATAACACATAAGTTAATGAAAGAAAAGGGAAAGAGAGAGAGAGAGAGAAATCAAAGAAAACACAAAGGACAAGATATGGTACTTATCTAAAGACTGGCATCTGGTTTCAGATTAATTACATTCTAGACCCCCAGGCTGCTTTCTTGAGTTCAATATCAGAAAGTTCCCAGACTCTGGCCAGCCCTTATTTTTTTTGCATGTATAAAAATTCCATCCTGATGTTGAGACAAAAACCAACCCTCTGTCTTATCTATAGCTTTCTTGCAGCATCCACTTTTTTTCAGCTAAGCTGTGGGATGCTGGGGACTGCACAGGGAAGATTCTGGGCCTTTTGGCAATCCCTTATCATGGTTCTTTAATCACAACGGCCATGCCAGGAAATTTTACCCTTGCGGAGGCTGGATTTTCCCTGGGGTTTCTGGCATGATCTGAGAGACCCCTCTGTCTTAGTAATGAGGATGGCTGGAATAGAGAGAAGTGACATGTAAGTATGAAGCTTAACATGTGCCCAACACATTGTATATTTCACTTTTTAGCATAAGCATTCGCCATAGGTGTCAATCACTAGTCATGATTTGTAGAACTTGAGGACCTGAGGGGTTAAGCAACTTGCTCAAGGTGTTAAAGCTGAACAGTCAAACTAGGAGTGAAGTTTGGGCTGATTGATGACAAGTTTGTGATCTGAGCCATGCAGCCTGAGGAGGTAGAAGTGCCTTTGCTTTCTTTGAAGGCTCAGGCTTTTCCACCCTTCTTTGTATGTTTTTTTTTTCCAATCTAGAGACATTTGCTGAACTCTCTTATGTGCATACCTCTTTGATATTAGGAGGTATAAAAGTTTCCTAGACAAAGTCCCTGCATTCAACTCTGCACCTGGTTCTCTATGTTGAGCCCATCGTTCACGGGCACTTATTCTTTCAGATATTGAGCACCTATTATGTAGAAGACACTGGCCCAGGATCTGGAGATGAAAGAGGTTAAACACACAGAATCTGGGCTTCCCTGGTTGCACAGTGGTTAAGAACCCACCTGCCAGTGCAGGGGACCCAGGTTCGAGCCCTGGTCTGGGAAGGTCCCACATGCCGTGGAGCAACTAAGCCCATGTGCCACAACTACTGAGCCTGTGCTCTAGAGCCTGTGAACCACAACTACTGAGCCTGCATGCCACAACTACTGAAGCCCACATGCCTAGATCCCGTGCTCTGCAACGAGAGAAGCCACGAAAACAAGAAGCCTGTGCACCATAACGAAGAGTAGCCCCTGCTCGTCTCCACTAGAGAAAGACCACGCACAGCAACGAAGACCCAATGCAGCTAAAAATAAATAAATAAACAAATTTATTAAAAAAAAAAAAAAGAATCCGCCTGCCAATGCAGGGGACACGGGTTTGAGCCCTGGTCTGGGAAGATCTCACATGCCGCAGAGCAACTAAGCCCGTGCGCCACAACTACTGAGCCTGCGCTCTAGAGCCTGTGAGTCACAACTACTGAGCCTGTGTGCCACAACTACTGAGCCTGTGCTATAGAGCCCGTGCTCTGCAACAGGAGAAGCCACCGCAATGAGAGTCCTGCGCACCACAACGAAGAGGAGCCCCTGCTCGCCGCAACTAGAGAAAGCCCACACACAGCAACAAAGACCCAACGCAGCCCAAAATAAATAAATTAAATTAAAAAAAAAAAAACTACACAGAATCTAGAGGAAGGAAGAGCCTGGGTTCTGCCACCATCATTACCTCCTACTACTCATCCCCTTCCCCCCAAACTCTGAGCCCTTTCATGGAGGGCGTGGGGTTGGGGATCCTGGATAAGGCTGTTCCTAAGGGGAGGAGGTAGGTACGGATGGAGGGAGTTTTCTTGGCACTTTTTGCCCATTTATTGTGGTTAGTACCTGGTAAGGTGCACAAAATTGTGGAGATGAGACAAGGAACTAACAGAAACAAATATTTTGAAGGGGAGAAATTGCTCATTTATTCAAAAATAATGGGAAAACCCCTTAGAAGAGCTTGTGATCTATTATTCCTTTGCAGTTTATGGTTTCCAGGTGGCCTTTTCACTTGGAGAAATTCTTCCTGGCTAAGAGATTTCTAGGCCAAAGGAAAAGGGCTGAATTATCCCAATACTGCTGCCAGTTTATGGTTTGACTACAGCTAAATTATTCAACCTATTTAGGTGTCAGCTCAGAAATGGAGAGGGTGATGTCAGATACGTCACAATATGTTTTCCGTGGGATCTCCCGTAAAAGGGTTATGAGAAATAACAGTTATTTAGTGTGCATAACAAAACACTTCTGCTTTTTTCTCTAGGTCAAAAGAGCTGATGCAGGATCACAATTTGACTCATGGCATAAAACCTTTGGGAATCTGAAACTTTCTTGAGTTAAAAAAAAGCAACGGACACCTGTATTTGCATAGTGCTCTGTGCTGAATGGTTTACAAAGCATTTTAAGATATCACAACTGATCCTTACCCTATCTGTGAAGTGGAATTAGTGTGCCCCCATTTTATACTTAAAGAAACTTGGGTCACACAATCAAGGTAATTCAGGCAAAGGTACTTTATTTTATTTTTTACTTTCCCTCAGCTATCTAGAAAATTATTTTTTTCACCTCAGTAATTTGTGATAATGGACCGTCACAAATGCCATCACCAGACAAACAAAACACAATCTTCTTTTCTGGGGACACTTCCCATCCCTGCACAGACCCCAAAGCCAGAGTCAACAACACACAGCTGTAAAGCACCAGAAACTCCTAACAACCTAGGACAGTAAGGGATCATCTTCATGTGTATTTTACAACAACGTCTGGGAATAGCTTGGAATGGATTGGCTTCTCTAAAGAAAGTTGTTTGTGTTCATTTTGGGGCAGAGCCAGCTCAGATTCAACTCTACTTGGTTCTTTGTTTCTGTGAGGGTATGAAGGCTGAGAAAACAGGGGTTGTCTAGAGAATTCGCATGGGAAAATAATAACTTTAAAAGCTTTAGGTACATAACCAGTTAACAGTCCATCAACAGTAAGCTGATTGGCACGATCTCTTTTTTGAGGGTCTGTGGTGATGATGAACTGTAGGGCCCTGTTCCCGTAAGGGCAAAGGAAGCCCCCCTCCTCTAATGGTCTCTTCTCCCAGCCGGGCTGCACTGCAAGCCTGTCTAGAGGCAAGGCCTCCAGGTGTGGGGAAATAGGTTTTATTCAGCCCGGTTTTGGGGTGAACGCGGATAGACCTGACAACGTAGTTACGGTAGACTTGGAAGGGGCCTGTTTTTCTAGCCTTGTCCCCAGATAAGTCTCTGCCCGGAGAAGCTGCAGGCACCTGGGGTCCTCCTGGCTCCAGGGCCTGCCATCTCCAGGCCTGCCGCATTAACATCACCACGAGGAAGGCGCCCTGCTGCGAGCACTTATTTGCATCCAAGTGTTTGCACCGAGACAGGGGCTCACGTGCTCGAGGTCACACAGACTGGGTCTCTCCAGGGACAGAAGCGGGGAGGAAGCCCTGTCTCGGGGTGGGCAGGTGCCGGGGTACGCTGGTACGCCCTCCACTTCCAGTTAGGTCCCCCAGGCCGCCCCCCCTCCCCAATTCCTGCTGGCCCCAAGCGCTCCGGCCTCCCGGGGGGCCGGGAAGTCGGCCTCGCTAGCCCGGCGCTGGGGGCGGGCACCTGCTCCCACCCCTCGGCGTCCCCTCCCCTTCACTTCCCCCTCCCCTTCACTTCCCCCTCCCCTTGTTCCCTCCCTCCCCTCCCCCCCGCGGCTAGGCGCGGCGGCGGCGGCGGCGGCGGCGGCGGCGGCGGCCGGGGCTGAGGCGGCGGCGGCGGCGGCGGCAGTGGCGGCGGCAGCGGGCGGGGCTCGGCTCGGGCTCCGCGGGCGGGCGGGCGGACATGGCGGCCAACATGTACCGGGTCGGAGGTAGGAAGGCTCGGCCCGACCCGGCCCGTCTGGGAGCGGGCTCCGGGAGTGGGGGGTAGGGGCGAGTTCACCCTAACCGCTGGGAGCCACGGGCGCCCGGGCTGAGGGCTCATGGGGCTGGGGGCCTGCGGAGGGGGCCGGGGCTGCCCCCCCTCCCCCACCGTGGCCCACAAGGGGCCGGGGCCCATCCACACCCCCACATCCCAACCAGGGTTTTAGACCAGGCCTGTACTTGGGGGTATGAATTATCAGATGCCACCCCACCTCAACCCGTGAAACCCCCATGGGGGTCAGGGGCCGTCGAGCCGCCTACGAGGGTGGTCTCTCCTCGCGTGGCTTCTAGGCGTTGGGGGTTTGGAGAGAGTGGAGGGACATCTCTCCTCTACTGCTCCCCTTCATTGGGGGTGTGGGTGGGGGCGATGGGGGCCCAGCCAGGGGCCCAGCTGGATAGGCCTGTTTGCGGGGACAGGGCCCTGCACCTCTCCTTCGTCCCTCTCCCTTACGTTTCTTGTCCAGCACCCCCCAGGAATGGGGCTTAGAGGGGCCGGGGCACCGCAGCCTGGGGTGGGGAGTGGAGCTCTGCCTGGACGTTTGCTCTGCTGTCTGCCTTCTTCCCAGCCTTCTGCAGGAGAGAGAAATAAGGTCAAACAAACTTTCTCCCTACTCAAGACGCCCTCCTCCCTCTTTTCCTGGTAAAATAATAATTCAGATAAGTGACGTGTTTGTGTGTAAGACTGGCTCTTCTCTGCTCATTAGCCGAGCTCCTTGATGGATGGTGGTGGGAATGGCCTGACTAAATGAGGCCACTTTGCAGAAGGGAGACGGGAAAGAGCCACTAAGATAGACAATAACACTGCAGCCCAGCCTCTCAAATAAACACACAGTGGGAAGTTTCCAGTGAGTCTATTAGATGAGAGGAAAAACCACACTTGAAAATTTATATCCTTTTTGTTGAAAGGCTGCAGCAATTGCTTTATAACGAGACCCAAAATGGATCTGGATTAAATATGGTAAATATGGTATTAGAAAGGCTGGTTATCACCTCCACAGAGCTCTGCCTCTCAAAAAGTGACCCCTCTCCTTTTTCGCCCCCTCATCTTCCTAGAAAGAGCTGTGAAAAAGTTTGTCAATGTGCTTCTGCTCTGCTCACCTGATTTTTTTTTAAGTTGGTGATTGAAATGTACGTTGGGCTGCTAAGCCTTTCAAGATGCTCTGAATTTGTCTTAGGTCAATAGTTTTATGTGAGAAGCCTACTCCAGGGCAAATTGGATTGGAGTGAAAAGATGTGGAAGCAGTTATCGTATGAAAGACACATGTTTAGTCAGCTCTGACTACTCAATGATAAGAGGTGTCTTTTTGTTTATTATTAAAGAAATGACACATGTGGGACAGAAGTCTAGGAGAACTTGAAATGAATATGAATTAATGAATTAATTGAAATGAAAATGCCAGGAAAATAAGGGTCTGTGAATGGTAAGCACATAAGAAAGATAATATATTGAGGCTGCATTACTCAGTTTGCTTTTTACCAGGAAATGAATCACGGGCGTGCTTCATTTTGAATGTGAATTAACTAATATAAAAAGTCATAAATTGACAAATGTGAACTTTATGTTGAAAAGATTAAGCTCTTTACTTCCTTTAATTACAGATTATGTCTACTTTGAGAATTCCTCTAGCAATCCGTACCTCATCAGAAGGATAGAAGAACTCAACAAGGTATACACTGAGTGTTCTTGATTCTAATATTAAGAAATATTTGTTGCCCATTGAAGGGTAATTGGGTAAAGGGCATAAGAGGTGATTTTACTTTAAGTTCCAGACTCTTTGAAAGTAGAGATTTCAGACTAGAGAATTATGCAGGATTCTGAATATTCTTTTGCTTTTTATAATTACCTCTGATATTAAATGTTGATATTGAATATGTAACATCTGTAAGATTTCTTCAGATTGCTTTGAGCTTCTCAGAGCAGGTCACTCCTGTAACTCAGTCCCTGTTTATATTTGAAGTCATAATTTGTGTTTCTCCCTTTTTAGTTATCTTTTAATTAATTTAATTTAATTTAATTTTTAAAATTTTTAAAAATTAATTTTAAATTCATTTTTTCCTCTTTCAGCTTGAGAAGGAGGAAGTTAGGGAATATGATATTTAAGGGAATTTGTAAAATTCTAGACTAGGCTAACTAATAAGAAGACAGTTTTGGTATAATTATAAAGTGACTTTTTGCA
Organism: Grampus griseus; assembly: GCF_964374135.1. Lineage (NCBI taxonomy): Eukaryota > Metazoa > Chordata > Mammalia > Artiodactyla > Delphinidae > Grampus > Grampus griseus. Next base: position 33,975,638 of record NC_139009.1, read on the forward strand.
CCTTAGGCCCAAGTAAATAAAACTTTTACATCAAGGTTTGTCCCTAATCGCAGGTGTCCAGGACATCGGAAGCATTATGTGTTGGCAGTAGCTGAGCTTTCACAGTGGAGGCACTCAAACAATCATAAATGACATGGACCATAGATTTCTGATGGTTGAGGGTTACTTGTGTAGCTGGTGAGAATTCACATTGTTAAAATTTTGGGGGCTGTCTAGCTAATACCTTTCCCCCAAAATACCATCTGGAGACTCTGGTCCCGTTTTGAGTCCCAGGAAACCAGATTGGCCAAGGGCATGCCTGGCTTATGAGCGTTGAGGTCTTGGTTCACTTTTGGGGATACCCCGGGGACCTTGCATTTTAAAAATTTCCATAGTATTTGAGACCACCCCCAAATGAAGAAAATGGCCTCAGGATTAGGTCAGTCTGCGGGTGGGAACTGTTGAGATGTCTTCCTGGTATGCTTCTCTTTTATGTTATTGATGTAAGGTATAAGAATTTAGGCAATTCCAGGGAATTCCCTGGTGGTCCAGTGTTTAGGACTCGGTGCTTTCACTGCTGGGGCCCAGGTTCCATCCCTAGTTGGGGAAGTAAGATCCTGCAAGCCACGCTCGGCATGGCCAAATAAATAAATAAATAAAAGGCTTAAAAAAAGAATTTAGGCAGTTCCACACTGTTCACTGCATCAGCTTACTTGGAAACTTAACTAGGACTCGAGGAGAAATATTGCCCTATGAGACCTGTATTCTCTGGCTGCTCCCTGCTTTGTTCATTCGGCTCTAAGTGCAGTAAGCTCTTTCTTGCCTGTTGCTCTCTCTCTCTCTTTTTTTTTTGGCTGCGCCACCCGTCTTGCAGGATCTTAGTTCCCTGACCAGGGATTGAACCCAGGGCCATGGCGGTGAAGCACCGAGTCCTAACCACTGGACCCTCTTGGCTGTTTCTCATATGCACCCACCTTAGGGCTGTCTGGTTGTTCCCAGCCCCCCATACCTTGCTGTTTTCCCCCACATCATTTATCACCTTCAAATATACTTAATTAATGTGTTTACAGGCATACCTCAGATATTGTGGGTTCAGTTCAGACCACTGCAATGAAGCAGATATTGCAGTAAAACGAGTCACATGAATTTTTTAGTTTCCCAGTGCATATAAAAGTTGTGTTTATACCATACTGTAGTCTATTAAGTGTACATTATGTCTAAAAAAAGATGTACATGCCTAATTGAAGAATACTTCATTGCTAAAAATTGCTAGCTATCATCTGAGCCTTCAGTGAGCCTTCATAAAATAATATTAAAGATCACTGATCATAGGTTGCCATAACAAATATCATAATAATGAAAAAGTTTGAAATACCGCAAGATTTACCAAAATGTGATAGACACGAAGTAAGCAAATGCTATTGGAAAAATGGCGTAGACTTGCTCCACCGAGTGTTGCCATAAACCATTGATTTGTAAAAAATAACACAATATCTGAGAAGTGCAGTGAACCGAAGCGCAGTAAAATGAGTTGTGCCTATATTTTCATTGCCTGTTTTCCCAAACTAGAATGTAAGCTCTATGTGTGTAGTGACCTTTTCTGTTCACTAATGCATCCGAAGTGCCTTAGAGTAGTGGCTGGCACATAGTTAAGTAAACAGTTTTTGAATTAATGAATTTCTCAGATGTCTGATGTTAATACTTGTACATGGCTTTACTGTTTACAAAGTACTTTGATTCGTTCATTTTACAAATATTTCTGGGGACCTACTGCTTTTAGATACGCACTTTTAGGAACTGAAAGATGAACAAGATAGGTCTAGTAGTGGAGATGGACATCAGCTAAATAATTCCACAGGCAGAAGGAAAATTGCATCTGTGCTAAATTTACAAACATCAGAGCATGGCGCTCTGGAAGCATATAATCTGGGGATTCACGTTTGTCACCTCTTTTGAGCCTCACAGTACCTTAAACCTTTAAGGTAGATGGATCATGGATTGTTGTGAAGCACACTGTGGTTAAGTAACTTAAATGCCTGGGTTACACATCTAGCTGGAACCTGGATCATTTCACACTTCTTTATCATGATATTACTCTTCACTTCAAAAGTCCCTCCCCTCCCCCACATTCTCACCTTCTCCCTGCGCCTCTGCTTTCTCAAAGAGTGGTTAATATACGAGCAGTCCTTAGGGGACTGAGGGTGACTGAACTGTGAGAGATCAGAGTCTCTGTAATTTCAGAGAGTGGCAGTTTGGATGGAGTATTGATAAAAAGGAACTGCAATAGGCTAATTAATTACTAAATATTTACATAGGACCTTTATTTCTAAAGGGATGTGAGAGATCTCATTTTAAGTAATTAATTAAATATTTCTCGAGCACTTGTTATGTAGCAGGCACTATGCTAGGCTCAGGTACAACAGTGACCAATATGGACATGGTCTCTGCCCACACAGGGTCTCCGTTCTCATGAGGGAGACACATGAAAAGATGAGTTAACAGGTGTAAAGAAAATAGCGATAAATGGTGTTAACTTCTAGAAAGGAAATAAGCAAGGGCCTTGACCCTTGACATAGAGAATAACAGAGGTTGCTTCCTTTGGATAGGGAGTGAAGGACTTTAAGGACATTGAAGTTGAGGCCTAAAGGATGAGAAGGAGGTAGCCTCAGGAAGAGGGGCCACAGGAGTTCCAGAAAGGCCTTGAGCGTGTCAGAGGTCAAGTTGGCTAAGTGGGGAAATTTAACATGATTAGAAAATCCAAATAATGAATTTAAGAACACTTGATATATTATTATTTTTTTTAATTAATTAATTTATTTTTGGCTGCATTGGGTCTTTGCTGCTGCACGCAGGCTTACTCTAGTGGTGAACGAGGGGATACCCTTCACTGCGGTGCGTGGGCTTCTCATTGCGGTGGCCTCTCCTGTTGTGGAGCACGGGCTCTAGGCATGTGGGCTTCAGTAGTTGGGGCACATGGGCTCAGTAGTTGCGGCTCGCCGGTTCTAGAGCGCAGGCTCAGTAGTTGTGGCGCATGGGCTTAGCTGCTCCACAGCATGTGGGATCTTTTAGTGCAGCGAGTGGGCTCTGGTGCGCATGGGTTCAGTAGTTGCAGTGAGCGGGCTCTCTAGTTGTGCCGCACAGGCTTAGTAGTGCGGCACGCAGGCTCTAGAGTGTGCAGGGTTAGTTGCCCTGTGGCGTGTGGGATCTTAGTTCCCTGACCGGGGATCGAACCCACATCCCCTGCATTGGAAGGCAGATTCTTAACCATTGGACCACTAAGGAAGTCCTGAAGTAGACTTTTGTCTCAATTTTTCTTCCCCAGAACTTTTAGGTGCAAAACTGAATATATTGGTTGATAAACACAGTTCGACATTGTTTTATCTCTTTTTTTTTTTTTTTTTTGAGGGGCTGGTTCTTTATTTCAAAAAGACATTTATCAATGTTCAGTATCAAAACAGTTACACTATTGTTTTTTCTTTCCCCAGTTGGCCCCCAAGGAGACCACACCAAAGGGGAGTACATTTTAAGCCAATTAAGCTGTAGGATGCACACCTAACTGACCTCACTGAGCCCTCACCAAAAAGGGGAGATTGAGTAGGGAAAGAAACTGAAAGATCAGCACACTGCCAGCCCAGACTGTAGAGGGCTGTCACAGCCAGGTGGGGTGACCAGTGTGCCCCAGCCCCAAAGAAGCGAAGTTTCAAAGTAATATAAAATTTAAAAACAATTTTGTGTATAAGCTATTCAAGATTTCTCCAGGACTAACTGCTACCACACACAATGAGATGGCAGTTTTAGAGACAGCAGCTTCAGACCCAGAAAAGGGTGATGAGATGAGTTTCATATGGCTAAATCAGTGGTAGAACATAATTTTCTTTCCTTTCTTTCAAGGAGGCGGGAGAGCAAATTAAGTGGTCACCTCAAAATAAGGGGCACATGATCCATTCTGTGAGTGATTGGGAATGGGGTAGAGCTGGGACAAGGATTTGGTCTCAGAGGTCTCACCATCTTAATCTCATCTGGTCACTTCTGATGGAAAAAAAAAGTTGCCCAAAGATACCGTAAAGCTGAAAACCTGAACAGCGCTTTTTTTTTTTTTTTTTTTGGCTAACTCCTTCTGGAATCACCTTTCTGGTTTGGCAGGTACTTTTTACAGAGCAATAAGGCTTCCCAAAATGGAGTCCTTCTCTGGGCTGTTTGGCTCTCAGGAAGGCAGGCCCATACCTTTTCCCCTCCTCTACGGAGAGGGCAGTATGCATTAAGCTGAAAAGTTACCTTCCAAAAGTGAGAAAGGGATTAGACTGCTGCTTCAGCACTATGGAATTATCTGGAATATTTTACAAATGGCTGCTACATCAACAGCAACAAAAAAGGTAATTACAAAATGTGTACATCACAGCATGCTTTTAAAGACACTTAACATTGTGCTCACATTCCCTTAAACGTTGTTCCCAAAGATGCTCAGCCTCTAGCCCAAATGGAATCTCTGGAGAGAGGCAGAGACAGTTTGGCAAAAAGGACACAGGGGTGGGGGTGGGAGACGTGGCGAAAGGAGAAGGCAGCCTTCCAGTTAAAGATCAGCCGTCAGTTTAAAGGTCAGCTTCTGGCCTCAGCGGAGTCGGGGTCAGCGCAGGGCGGGACTGGGGCGCTCTGCATCTCATCCAGGTCAAGCAGAGTCTGGTCCAGCATCCTTTGTGTACAGAGGTGCTCCTCTTTGGTGCATTTCAGTTCATCTTCCAGATCATCAGTTGTCTTTTCCAGCGTGGCTGCCCATCTCTCAGCAAACTCAGCACGGGTCTCTGCCTCCTTGAGTTTATCAGTAAGAATCTTTCTTCCTCATATGTCTTCTTTTTGAGAGTACTTTTCTTCAGCAGCACTCAGACACTTCAGCTTCTGGTCCATCAGTCTGACCTGCTCATCCGTCTCTCGGCAATGGGACTCTGCCAGCTCAGCTCGCTCCTCTGCCTTCCAAGTCTCCCTCAATAATCACCAACCTAAGAGCCACCTCTTCGTACTTCCTACCTGCCTCTTCTGCAGTGTGCTTAGCTTCTTTGAGTTGGATTTCCTGGAGCTCCATTTTTTCTTCCTCTTTTAAGGATTGGTTTTCAATAACCTTCAGACCTCTCTCGCTGTCATCAGCAGCTTTCTCAGCTTCCTCTAGCTTTTGCAGGGCAGTGGCCAGGTGCTCTTGGGCACTGTCCAGCTCCTTTTCAACCAGCTGCATCCTGCGGTTCAAGGAGGCCGCGTCAGCTTGAGCCTGTTCCCGGGCCGCCTTCCTCCCTCCACTTCCGCGGGAGGCACTCGGCCCTCTCCTCCGCGTCACTGGCCTGCAGCTGCGGAACCTGGGTCTCAGCGCTTCACCGCCTTTGTGGTGGTGACCCCGGCCGTGGTGCCCAACCGGCCCCTGCTCGCCTTCGGGTTCCTGCCCCCTCTGCCCAGAGCTGCAGCCGCTTCTCACTGACATTGTTTATCTACATACCCTCTTTTCCTCTCCTCTAAACTGTACTCAGATACAGTGATGATGATCTTTTGGAGAAAGAATATAAAGTTAAAATAGAAAACAACTTCACGGTAAATTTTATTTAGTCACTGTCTAGCTTGGGTGTTGCTCTTCTAAAGATTTCGTCTGCACACATGTTGGAAGAAGGCTTTGTGCACATAATAATGAGGATACAGTCTCAGGAAGTTTTGGAAGTTATGCTTATGGATAAATTTAATGTTATTTGCTATTGATTTTTTTTTTTTTGGTGTGTTATGTTGTATAATTTATATGTTTCTTCATATTCTGTATGTTTTATTAGCCATCCAATTTGCTCTGAAATTCATTTTAATGTTTTGGGTCTTTTGGTGGGGAGAAGGGAGCCACTAACTTCTTTGAGCATCTAATCTTGTCCCCCACCCCAATCTATATTTGCACATACAAGATTTTGCATATAATTTCAGGAGATCCCTTCAAAGCCCTTTTATAGAACCCAAGTTAAGACCCCTCCTGACGTTTAGGATCTGTTGGGAAGGACAGAAATTGGGAAAAGGAAGTTCTTTTCCATCTGTTCTTTAGTTCGAGCAGACCATAGACTTTCCAAAATGGAAAGCGTTTGGTTTTTTGTTTTTTAATAATGTACTTTCTAAGTCTGGGTTAGAAATGGGCGTGAGTATGAGGTTGACTAAAAGCCCCTTATTGCTGAAGGATGTTTAACTAAACGTGTCTGACAGAATAGAGATTTAAGAGGCTGCAACCTAAATGGAGAAAAGAACACAGGAAAGAAATTGCTGTTCATTGTAGGTTCTTCTTTATACCTGTCTCCACTTTTCCCACCTGTGGGTTTTGTTCAGGTCCTTCTTTTTTCTTAAGACTACTCAGTCCTCCAGGCTTCACCTGTTGGACTCCTTTCCTTCTTTCCTAGCTAGCTAGGGACCTTCTGCCCCCTTTCCTCCTCCTTGAAGCTTTTTCTGTTCTTCCCTCAACAGGTGCTACTTCCTGCCTCCATGAGTGAGAAGTGAAGTCTGGAGGGGAAATGAAAGGAGTAAAGACAATAGTGCTGGGAATTTGTCAGGAATGTTTTACTCTTATGCTTCAGTTGTGGGGAACCGGTGAAGGTTTCTGGGTGAGGGACGTGATTACAGCTGGGCTTTGGAAGGTTGGAGACGAGATGACACGTGGACAGGCATCTTTGCTGGAGCAGAGGCTCGGTGAGGGCAGACACCATGCATCCGTGGTGCTTAGCTTGTGCAGGGGCACATAGGAAGCGCACACAAGAAATTTGGTGACTTTATATATACAAAATATTTAACTTAGGTCTTCAGAGCTATACTTCTTAAATTATTTGTGGTGAGGATTTTAAGAATTTTCAGTATCTTAGACTGCTTTTGTAAAATTTAAAAATGACAGTAGAAAAATGAAATTTAAAGTAGGCTTATAAAAATGCAAGCCCCATTTTTCATTATTAGATTCAATAGATATAAAATTAACTCTCAAATACTGTAATTCATTTAATTTCTGTACTCATTTCATTACATAGTAACAGCTGTGGACTGGGCCTTGGACCACAATTTTAGTAGCTCAACTTTAGAGGAATGTTCGAAGGGAGGGTGTGTGTGTGTACAATAGAGAAGAAGAGTAATACTGTACACTGCCTAATAGCCAAGTGTGTGCGTGGTTCAGAAGAGAATATTTATTTTGAACTATGCCCCTCCACCCCAAGCAGGTTCAAATAAGAATTTAATTAGCTTTACAGAGTATCCCTATTGGAGGAACTCACCAGTAAGGTAGAAAAAAAACACGTATGCCTTAAAACTCTTGCTTTGGGTTTTTAACATGCTTTTATTGTTTTTTAAAATGTTTATTTATTTATTTTCTTATTAGTCGTCCATTAACATGCTTTTGTCTCAAGAAGACAAAAATGATAAAGCACTGATAATTGAAGTCATTGATAGATTTTATTTACATATGAATATTGGACTGCTCATTTAGCAGATTGCTGGATCATTACTTCTGGAGGATGTATTTGATCACAATATTGTGAAATATAGAAGCACTTTGGTTAGGATGTAATATGATTTCAGTTTTAAGGGGTAATATTTCTACAAGACTATTTCTCACTTTAAAATACTGCCGCTGAACTTCATAAAACTGACAACTTTACTGCAGCACATATACTTATTTCTTTTTCTCTGAGTGTATCTGTAAGCCCAGAGAAATTTTGAAAATATGTTCTCAAATTTGTTTGAAATTGGAAATGACAATAGCATTTTATTGTAATCTTTGTGTTTTTACAATGAACTCTAGTGAACAATTGACCTTGAAATCTCTCAGAATTCATAAAGAATAGGAGGGTAGGAGCCTGGGCCCCAGCTGCAGTAAATTACAGCCTAACTGAATATTGATCGTATTCTAGACTGTAGTCAAAAAGAAATAAGAGCTTCAGTGTTCATAACTCAAGGTTTTTAATACTTTCATATGTGAAGGTAAAGTAAGTACTACTAAGAATGTTGACCGTTATGGATTCATGGACTCCCTTGGGCTGAGAATGCATTTCCAAGTTATCTGGTCCACCTCACATGTTGACTGCCCTGCACCTGCAGAGCTTTACCATCAGTTGAACGTGAGGGTGTTTAGGATGGGGCTGGGTGATTTTGCACTTAGCCTGTGCCTCAGGAAGAGGGTTTGGAGGACTATGTTTAACTGTCTTTTAAGTTATGTTGTGGCTTTTTAAATTTTGGGGATTAGTTTCTTAAGGTTAATCATAGTTAAGTATGGTTTTAGTCATTAAAGCTCTCTGATCACTTTAGTTTAATTTTTAATTGATGCCAATGAGTTATTTTATGTTTGACATTTGTTTCACTTGGCACTTTTACAAACGTTACTCGTCCTGATTTGAATTTTTAAGCTCTCTGATTACCCTGCAGTTGTGGTTGGCACAATAAATGACAGTGATCTTACAATTATGCTGTCTCTAGTTTTGTTTTATAAACTACTTGAATCTAATATTCAGTATAGATGACTTTTATTTTTCTTATTTCTTAGACTGCAACTGGCAACGTGGAAGCAAAAGTAGTGTGCTTTTATAGACGACGAGATATTTCCAACACGCTTATAATGCTTGCAGACAAGCATGCTAGTAAGTTAATTGTCTTTTTCTTGGAAAATTAAAATGTGTTTTGAGCCTTTTGTTTTCCATGATATGAGGAAAAGTACTTTATGTTACCTGTAGCTTTTTGGTTTCCCATTTGTCTTCCTCTTAGTTTAGATGGGAGTAGGTTTTTGGGTGGTTCTTGGTTTTAGTATATATTTTTTAGGATGCAACATATGTTTATTAGTTAGTCGAAATGTTGAAATAGAAGTCTTTGCACATAGGCTTTAGTGGACAATTGGAGCAGTGTTTTGCCATCTCCAATTTTCCATGGCGGTTTGAAGGTTTGAATATGAGGAAATTTTTACTTCACTGGTATTTTGGAGGACTTCTTTTTCCCTCCTCTCTAAAACAACTGGGTTGTATTTACAGTTTTTAAAATTCTGAGTATTTATTATATATTTATAGTATTAGGTATGTGTGGAAAAAAAAGTTTGCTAAAGAAAGAAGCGCAATGTGATAGATATGGAAAAAAATTCCTGCAGATAGTAACTCTGAGCATTTCTTTGTAGTTTAATCTTCATTGTGTGCTTCTCCCTCTGCAGTCAACAGCTTTGACATATTTTAGCCCCTTTGATTTTTTTTTAAACAATCAATAAAAAAGTGATCTAAATTTTAAGAAAGAAGTATAAATACTTTATTTTGAAAGCCATTTTTGTCCTACAAAATATGTAGTGAGACTAGGACCATATGTAAATGTATTTTTCAGTTTAATACCGTAGTGTCTCAAACTCTGGTCTTGGGGTTCCTGAAGCTTTTGAAATGTTTTGGTAATGGGGGAAGGGAGGCTGTTGGCACACAGGTTTGTTCTTTGTCTGCCTGAGAATGATTTCCCCACTGGATGTCTGTCTCATAAGTTAAATTCCTACTATATTTTCTGCTGTAGTTCCTAGAGTTTTTCAGTTTCTTTCCATTTTTGTAGAGAAAGTGTTAATTATGATATGGGTTATTCTGTAGTATTTACAAATTGTATATTCACAGATTCAGGGTAATCATATTTGCTCCTCATGTATGAGACCAAAGTGTTGCTTTTTAAAATGACATACTAATCAGTTATTTTAGCTATACCTGAAATCTAGAAATTCAGTGTGTTACTAAAGTATCTATGCAAAATTATTTGGATTTTATTCACCATTTACAACATAAACTTAAAGATAAAATGTCTCATTTATATTCATGTACTTTTGGATTTAATTTAGCTTCTAACATAGCTTCTAAAGTTGTTGTTGCAAAGGTAGTGAGGTGTAAAGATGGTTGGGCGTCTGTTGACTGTTCATGGAGGGTCTCAGCATGGCTGCCTTTTTTGGTGCTGTCTATTTTAGGCTTGTAAATGTAGAAAATCAGGCTTTTTAGAATTAATGAGGCTCTTAGTATTGACTCAGAGAAATGAAATTTTAAGAAACTTAAGAACCAGTGAAATTATATAATGGCAGTCATGCAGTTTAAAGAAAGACCTGGGTTCAGATTCTGGTTGGTGACTTGCTGCTTGCCTTAGGAAAATGTCTTAACTTCTCACTCATCTGCATTTTCCTCATTTGTAAAATGAGGTTGAAAAAAATCACCTCTTTTTTAAAGTAAATATTTATTTATTTATTATTTATTCATTTATTCATTTTGGCTGCGCTGGGTCTTAGTTGTGGCACGTGGGATCTTCGTTGCGGCATGCGGTATCTTTTTTAGTTGTGACTTGCAGGACGTGCGGACTTCTTAGTTGCAGCATGTGGGCTTCTTAATTGCAGCATGCGTGCAGGATCTAGTTTCCCAACCAGGAATCGAACCCGGGCTCCCTGCATTGGGAGCGTGGAGTCTTACCCCCTGGACCACCAGGGAAGTCCCCATTTTGAATCATACATATTTTACCACAGTTAAAAAAAATTAAGGGTGGGAATTCCCTGGTGGTCCAGTGGTTAGGACTCTGTGCGTTCACTACCAAGGGCACAGGTTCGATCCCTGGTCAGGGAACTAAGAACCCACAGGCCACGAAGCATGGCCAAAATTTTTTTTTTTTAAAAATCTAAAATTGTATACTTTAAGGAAAAAAATTAAAAACAAAATTAAGGGAAAAATTACGCCAGCATTGATGTGAAGCTTAAATGACCTAAGGAATGGCTTATAATGGGTGCTTAACAAATGTCAGTTGGTTTTTCTCTCTCTGTGATTTGTAGATCATCTCTTTGGGTGGATTACTTCTATCTACATTTACCTGTTTTCTTCCATTATTTATTGATTTTACTCTCAACGGTAACTATATGTCCATATACAGTAGAGTTAGAGGTATCAACTGTATTTCTGTTTTTGTATTGAATAAAACTTCACATGGGGCAAATAAAATTGCCTGAATGGTTCATGCTTTATAAAGAGGTTTTAAGGGGGATTAATGGAGAGAGTGTCATATATTAGAAACATTTCAAAACTAGAGTCCTGGATGTGGGTGCCTCTTTTTTTTTTTAATAAATTTATTTTATCTTTTTATTTTTGGCTGCATTGAGTCTTCGTTGCTGTGTGTGGGCTTTCTCTAGTTGCAGTGAGCGGGGGCTACTCTTCGTTGCGGAGCGTGGGCTTCTCATTGAGGTGGCTTCTCGTTGCGAAGCATGGGCTCTATGTATGTGGGCTTCAGTAGCCTCAGTAGTTGTGGCTCACGGGCTCAGTATTTGTGTCTCTTGGGCTCTAGAGCGCAGGCTCAGTAGTTGTGGCGCATGGGCTTAGTTGCTCCGCGGCATGTGGGATATTTCGGACCAGGGCTAGAACCCATGTCCCCTGCATTGGCAGGCGGATTCTCAACCACTGTGCCACCAGGGATGTCCCTCATTGTGGACTTCTTTAAAACTTTTTATTGCAGAAAATTTCAAACAGAGAAAAGTACAGAGAATAGTATAATACACCTGATGTTTCCATTATTCTACTTTAACAGTTATTACTACATGACCAATTATTTCCTCTAGACCCCTACTTGTCCCATTATTTTGAAGCACATCAGAGAAATCTTACTTTTTCATTTGTAAATATTTCACAATGTATTTCTGAAAGATATGGCCTCATTCAGACTTACAGGAAATGCCAAGAATATACAAGGAACTCCAGTATGCCCTTTACCCAGATTCAACAATTAACATTTTGTCATTTTTTATGTATATAATATATATATTCTTTATTATATATATATTTTTCCTGAACCATTGGAGAGTAAATTGGAGACTTTAGAGTGTTTTTCCTAAATGTACGAAAATTCTCTTACATAACCACAGTGTAGTAAACATCTCAGGAACCCTAATATTTACACAAAGCTATTGTCTCATTCGCAATCCTTATTCAAAATTCGTGTCTCAGCAGTGTTCTGCGTAGCTATGTATTTTTTCCTTAGTCTAGGATAAAATCCAGAATCACATGTTGTATTTTATTTTAATTAATTAATTAATTTATTTTTGGCTGCGTTGGGTCTTCATTGCTGCACGTGGGCGTTCTCTATTTGTGGCCAGCAGAGGCTCCTCTTTGTTGCAGTGCGCGGGCTTCTCGTTGTGGTGGCTTCTTTTGTCACGGAGCACGGGCTCTAGGCACGCAGGTTTTAGTAGTTGCAGCACGCAGGCTCAGTAGTTGTGGCTCGCGAGCTCTAGAGCTCGGGCTCAGTAGTTGTGGTGCATGGGCTTAGCTGCTCATGGCATGTGGGATCTTCCCGGTCCAGGGCTCGAACCCGTGTCCCCTGTATTGGCAGGTGGATTCTTAACCACTGCACCACAAGGAAAGTCCCCACACATTGTATTTTATTGTCATGTATCCTTGATATGGAACCAGCTCAGTCTTTGTGTTTGTTTTTTTTTTTTTGGCCGCGCCATGCGGCATACGGGATTAGTTCCCCGACCAGGGATCAAACCCGTGCCCCCTGCAGTGGAAGAGTGGAGTCTTAACCACTGGACTGCCAGGAAAATCCCTTTGTGTTTTGTTTTTGTTTTTCTTTTTCACCCCCGCGGCCTCTCACTGCTGTGGCCTCTCCCGTTGCAGAGCACAGGCTCTGGACGCGCAGGCCCAGTGGCCATGGCTCATGGGCCCAGCCGCTCCGCGGCATGTGGGATCTTCCCGGACTGGGGCACAAACCCGCATCCCCTGCATTGGCAGGTGGACTCTCAACCACTGCACTACCAGGGAAGCCCCCCTTGGTGTTTTTTGACCTTAACGTTTTTGAAGAAAACAGGCCATTTATTTTGTTGAATGTGGCTCAGTTTGTGTTTCCTCATAATTAGATTCAGGTTATGTATTTTTTGTAGGGATGCCATAGAGGTGATGATGTGTCCTTCAGAATCCGTTAGGACAAACCCATGTAATTGGGTTTGTCTTAATAATGGTGATGTTAGGTTTGATGACTTGGTAAAGGTGGTGTTCCTTTGTATCCAGTAAGTTATTTTGGGGGAGGTACCTGGCAACTATGTAAACATCTTGTTTTTGGTCAAACATTAATGCACTTGTTTTAGCATCCATTGATCATTTAGGATTCTGTGTAAACATTACTGTCCTTGAATATCTAGTTTTCACATTTTTTCTTTTAGAATATTTTTTCTTTTTTTTTTTTTTTTTTGTGGTACGCGGGCCTCTTACTGCCGTGGCCTCCCCCGTTGCGGAGCACAAGGTTCTGGACGCGCAGGCTCAGCGGCCATGGCTCACGGGCCCAGCCGCTCCGCGGCGTGTGGGATCTTCCCGGACCGGGGCACGAACCCGTGTCCCCTGCATCGGCAGGCGGACTCTCAGCCACTGCGCCACCAGGGAAGCCCAGTCTTTTAATCTTTGGATACATATTATTTCATATTCTCTCTCTCAGTATTTTGTTGAAGATAGCAGGTGGTTAATCCTGTTGAGTTTCTTTTGGCTTGGAGTTTGTTCATTGCATCTCTCTTGTGTCCTTTACCATGCTTCTCTGTAGATGGATAGTTAGATACAGATTCTAGAGGATCGAATCTAGGTTTATTTTTCTGGGGTGTGGGTACAAGATCACTTCATGGGTAGCATTGTGTACTTCTGTCATGAGGTCTGTAATGTATCATTGCCTGTTTCTCTATTTATTTATTTTATTATTAAAAATTTTTTTTTTAAATTTAGTTTGTTTATTTTTGGCTGCGTTGGGTCTTTGTTGCTGCGCGTGGGCTTTCTCCAGTTGCGGCGAGCGGGGGCTACTCTGTTGCGGTGCGCAGGCTTCTCATTGTGGTGGCTTCTCTTGTTGCCGCGCATGGTCTCTAGGCACGCGGGCTCAGTAGTTGTGGCTCACAGGCTTTAGTGTACAGGCTCAGTAGTTCTGGCACATGGGGTTAGTTGCTCCGTAGCACGTGGGATCTTCCCGGACCAGGGCTTGAATCCGTGTCCCCTGCACTGGCAGGTGGATTCTTAGCCACTGCACCACCAGGGAAGCCCAGTGTTAAGTTCTTTAACGATGGTTTTGATCATCTTTACAGCTTTCGTGTATCTTGTTCATTATATATATATATTTGCTCCACAAGTGTTTGTAGCTTTAAATTTACCAATGGAACAAATTTGAAGAGCAGCCAGGCTACCAGTTGTTTTGTTTTAGCATCTTGGTTGGCTGAAAAGAGTCTGTGGTGTTTATCTATCTGTCTATCTATCTATCTATCTCTCTATCTGTGTCTGTCTGTCTGTCTGTCTGTCTATCTCTCTATCTGTGGTGTTTTAAAACATGGTCCTCAACTTCTTCGACATTCCTTCCGTTGATAGATGAAGTCCATGTCTTCTCCGCTTGGATCTGGGTGGGGCTGTGACCAGAACAGTGTTGTGGAAGTAATGCTGTCTGACTCTTCAAGGCTAGGTCAGAAAAGGCCATGAAGCTTCTACCTGGTTTTCTTGGAATGTTTGCTCTCAGGATAGTTCTCCTTGGAACTCAGCCACTATACTGTGAGAAAACCAGGCTACATGGTGAGGCCCTTTGTAGGTGCTAAGGTTGATGGTCTGTCCTATGTGAGCCCAGGTGCCAGACATATGCCTGAACGAGCCACCAGCTGATCCAGGCTCAGCCATTTGAGTTCCTCTTGAGGCCCCAGTTATTGTGAAGCAAAGACAAGAGTTCTGTGCTGTGCCCTGTCTGAATTCCTTACCCACTGAATCAGCAAAGTAGAATGTTTGTTTTGTGCCACTAAGTTTTGGGATGATTTGTAACTCAACAGTAGACGATATAACTGGAATAGGATCATAATAGGTTTTTCTGTAATGGGATATTTTCAGTGACAGTTTGAAATCAATATTTAAGCTTATGACTGCCAACTAAAAGTATTTAATGAACTATTAGTTTTCTTTAAGTAAACTTCATTTTCTTTTGACAGACTGATTAAATGAAGAGATTTTTGCCCCAATGCCTTACTCCTTATAAATGATTTTTGGTCACTTTGAGCACAAGTCAGGAAAAATGCCCTCTTTATTATTCTGAAGTGAAATTTATTGATAGTATAACTTATACGTATAATGTAAAAACAAAATTAAAACTCAGTATTATGTTCTGACTGCAATATAAAAGAGAAAAAGTTTATAATATATATAATAGGATCATATATACTGTATTTCAGTATGTGTAAATGCTGAGGCATGACAATAGTGGAAGCTGTAACGAAATTGTGGAATGTTTGCATATATGCATAGAATCACTAGCAATACAGCGGTTATAAATTAGACTGATAGTTTGTACTAGGAACTCTAATATTTCCTGAGATTTTTTTTCAAAATGGTACTATTGGTAAGTTTTGAACAAAACAAAATACAGTCTTTTCTCTTTTTATATGATGGCTACATTGCTGGAAAAGTCAGTTATATTAAAACCATTTTGTGTTCTCATACATAGAATGGAATTAGTTCTAGTCTCAGGTAACAGAATCATGTTTTTCACTTACATAAATGTCCAGAGGGACATTTCAAAGTCATATGAATCATGGACTGTCCTCTGCTGTCTACCTATATATCTATGGGATATCTAACATCCTTGTCTTCCATCTATGAAATGTTAATACTGCTCCCATTGTGGTAGTACTGCCACCACCTCACCCTTTCCAAAGGAGTCCTTGGGGTGTAGACTAGTACCCATTTAAGAACCAGGGCACTAAATGCAGTATAATAAAACAAAAACTATGTCTGTATTGTTGACTAACACATTTGCTGACATTCACTGTAACTTTGGGAACATGGAAGTTACTCGGTATGTACAAATTAAACAAAAAAAAAACTCTTAATAGTTTACCTAATTCCTCCAAATTAGAGATTAAAGTTGCAAGTAATAAAAAAGTTAAAAGTTATTTATATTCAGCTAGGATTGATACGGGCTTTTTAAAATAATTAATTAATTAAGTCTATTTTTGGCTGCGTTGCATGCGGGCTTTCTCTAGTTGTGGCGAGCGGGTACTACTCCTCATTGCAGTGCGTGGACTTATTGCAGTGGCTTCTCTTGTGGAGCACCGGCTCTAGGTGCACGGGCTTCAGTAGTTGTGGCACATGGGCTTCAGTAGTTGCGGCGCACAGGATTCGTTGCTCCACGGCATGTGGGATCTGCCTGCCAATGCAGGGGACACGGGCTCAGTAGTTGAGTCTCGTGGGCTCTAGAGAGCAGGCTTAGTAGCTGTGGCACACAGGCCTAGTTGCTCCGCGGCATGTGGGATCTTCCCGGACCAGGGATCGAACCGATGTCACCTGCATTGTCAGGCGGATTGTTAACCACTGCGCCACCAGGGAAGTCCCTTCCTTATACATTTGAAAGTTGACATCTAAAATTTTTCATCAAAAATTTAAATAGTTGTGGGCTTCCCTGTAGAGAACAAATGTATGGACACCAAGGGGGAAAATGGCGGGGGGTGGGGATGGTGGTGTGATGAATTGGGCGATTGGGATTGACGTGTATACACTGATGTGTTTAAAATTGATGACTAACAAGAACCTACTGTATAAAAAAGTAAATAAAATAAAATTCAAAAATTAAAAATAAATAAATGGCTATGGAATTCCTTGGCCATCCAGTGGTTAGGACTCCGCGTTTCCACTACTGGGGGCCGGGGTTCATCCCTGGTCAGGGAACTAAGATCCAGAAAGCTGCTTGGTGCAGTACAGCCAGAAAAAAAAAAGAAATACTGTAACAATTTGCCTACCATCACAGGTTAAAAAAAAAGCGTGAACAAGCTCCTGTTGAACAGTTTGAAATTTTACGCGATCCCTTTCTCTCCTTGAGCTCTTTTCCATTTTGCTTTCTCTGCAGTATTCTAGCCTAAATGTATTTTATGCTTGAAAAGTTTTGTTTATCATCATATTAACTCTCTGCAACAAAAATTCAACATAAATTAAAATTTTAAAACACTTTGTATTTGTTGACTTTATAAGGCTCAGTCTTAATTTCTTTTGGATTTATTATAATTATAGTACAATTACTGTAAAAAGTTTGATAATTACTAAACATAAAAATACATTTTTACTGGAAGTCATCTCTTAACAAGATGGATGGGGATTCTTCTCACGTCATTTAGTTAACAAATTCTTGCATTAATGTAACTCGTTGCTAGAATGAGAGGGTTTGGTATTGATTCTGTTCCTGATTTTTGTGTTTATAGGTGTAGTTTCTGACAAAATTTTTTCATCTAAGTAGATGAGAATGGTGATGTTTTCCTCATTTATTCGTTTATCAAATATATTTTGAGCTCCTCCTGTGTTATGAGACTCCTCTAAGTTCTGGTGATAAGCACTGAACAAGCAGAAGTCCCTGCCCTCAGAGTTTACAAGTGTCTCTTTGTTCTTCTGAGTTGTATGTGAAAAATCATATAGCAGTTTTTCATCAAAAGTGATTTTTAATGATTTAGCAGCTGACAATTCAATTATGTCCTACTTCAGTCTTGTTGAAAGCAGAGAATTTGAAACCACCAGAGTTGGAAGAGGTTTGTTACCCAGTCATTAGTCATTCATGGTCTCATTTTTTGAGAAGCAGAATAAAAAGGCTTTACCAAGACCTAACAAATGACTGTTAATTTTACTTCCTACTCTTTGACCTACATAGATTGTATCACTTAGGGGTCTACCAGATGAACAACTAGTTGGAGATTTTGTGTATATATAAATACATAATATCCTGTACACGTATGTAATCTCCAACTGGTTTGTATAAATATATAAAGAGATTTATTTATTGCAAAACGAATAAATTATTGTGGGTCTGGCCAGGTGGGATTTCTTATTCCTCAGGGAAATCTCAGGGTTTTTTTGTTTGTTTGTTTTTGTTTTTTGCGATACGCTGGGCGTCTCACTCTTGTGGCCTCTCCCGCTGCGGAGCACAGGCTCTGGACGCTCAGGCTCAGCGGCCATGGCTCACGGGCCCAGCCGCTCCGCGGCATGTGGGATCTTCCCGGACCGGGGCACGAACCCGTGTCCCCTGCATCAGCAGGCTGACACTCTCAACCACTGCGCCACCAGGGAAGCCCAGGGGAATCTCAGTTTTGCTCCTGAGATCTTTCATTTGATTGGATGAGACCCACCCAGATTATTGAGGATAATCTCCTTTATTCAGAGTCAGCTGATGGTAATCCCATCTACAAAATACTTTCACAGCAACACCTAGTTAATATTTGAATAACTAGGGACTATAGCCTAGCCAGTTTGACACATAAAACTAACCATCACAGGGACCTTATTTAAACCAGTATACTCAGAAAGGTTTGGGAAAGTTGAAATAATGTTCATTTAAATATACCTTTGCGGAACTTCCCTGGTGGCGCAGTGGGTAAGAATCCGCTTGCCAATGGAGGGGACAGGGGTTCGAGCCCTGGTCCGGGAAGATCCCACATGCCGCGGAGCAGCTAAACCCATGCACCACAACTACTGAGCCTGTGCTCTAGAGCCCGCGAGCCACAGCTACTGAAGCCCACACACCTAGAGCCCATGCTCTGCAACAGGAGAAGCCACCACAATGAGAACCCCGCACACCACAGCGAAGACCCAACATAGCCAAAAATATAAAAATAAACCTTTGCATTTTAAATTTAAGTCTGATAAAATGTTTGGATCTTATACCATTTGTGTACTTATATATTTAAATATATATGACATGTAAATTGATATATAAAGTATAATATGAACTGTATTTAAATATCTGTACATCAGATTGTTGGAACTGTGGATTTCATTTATTCAATGGAAAATGACTAACAGTAAAACTTTAATGACAAAGCCAGTCCTTATTGACAAAAACCAGGCAGCTAAATCATACTTTCTGTC
Organism: Grampus griseus; assembly: GCF_964374135.1. Classification (NCBI taxonomy): domain Eukaryota; kingdom Metazoa; phylum Chordata; class Mammalia; order Artiodactyla; family Delphinidae; genus Grampus; species Grampus griseus. The sequence goes on from NC_139009.1 coordinate 33,994,474, forward strand.
AGTCTTTTTCCAATTTTAATAAATGAGTACTGTGCATCCCCAAGGCAACCATCTCCTTCTGAATTCTAAGATAGATTCCTGGATAATGCTCAGAGCCTTGCTGTGATGGACTAAGGCCATCAGCATTTTTTGCAGACTCTGTTTTTTTTTTTATCTTGGGACTGTTCAGGAGTGTTTTTTTTTTTTTTAATAAATTTATTTTATTTTTGACTGCGTTGGGTCTTCGTTGCTGCACGTGGGCTTTCTCTAGTTGTGGTGAGCAGGGGCTACTCTTCACTGCAGTGCACGGGCTTCTCATTGCAGTGGCTTCTCGTTGCGGAGCATGGGATCTAGGCGCGCGGACTTCAGTAGTTGTGGCTCACGGGCTCTAGAGCACAGGCTCAGTAGTTGTGGCGCACGGGCTTAATTGCTCCGCAGCATGTGGGATCTTCCTGGACCAGGGCTTGAACCCGTGTTCCCTGCATTGGCAGGCGGATTCTTAACCACTGTGCCACCAGGGAAGCCCAGGAGTGGTGTATTTTTTTATTACCATCCAGGGGTTGGAAAAAGTGAAGTCTTTAAGTATAAATTGTTCGTATATCTATCAGTTGATCAACAGGTAGATATCTGATGCCATAGTCTCAAATATTTCTGAATTCATAACATGCTAACGTTGGCCAAAATACCCCAATTCTATTACCACACTTTGCTGTGACTAAAGTATGTGTAAGACACAAAACTGTATTCTGCGAATTTCTGATATCTTTATCGTGTCCGTTTTGTCACCAGTGGTCTCCTTGTTTGGTGCTCTGGTGGTTTTTACTCCCTTGGGCTGTGCTGTACTTTAAGATTTAGAGTGGTGGGGAGGTAAGAAAAGAGTGGTGGAGATGAGAAGAGAAGGATCCTGTGCTAGTTCTCAGGCTAGTACATGTGGAATTTGATCTAAAAGTTGATTTCCTTAAACCTGTGTTTCTGTGTATCCCTTACAGTGTCTTCTGTACCCTTAGAAGTGTTCAGGCTCACCTTTTGAAGACTTCTGTTAACACTATACCAGTTTTCCTGGGCCTTGCTTTTTTCTTATCTTGGAGATCCTTCCATATCTGTATGTACTTTAATGGCTGCATTGTATTCCACAGTTTGATGTTTTTACTATAATTTAACCAGTCTGTACTGGTGGAGGATTGCGTTTTTTATCTTTTGCTGTCAAATAGTTCTGCAGAGTACATTATCATTTAGCACATGTTATGAGCACAGCATCTATATTTAGGATAGATTCCTAGAATTGCAGTTGTGGGATCAAAAGATTATGCATTGTAATTTTTTTAATTATTATTTTATTATTATTATTATTTTTTTTTTCGGTACGCGGGCCTCTCACTGTCGTGGCCTCTCCCATTGCGAAGCACAGCCTCTGGACGCGCAGCCTCAGCAGCCATGGCTCACGGGCCCAGCTGCTCCGTGGCATGTGGGATCTTCCCGGACTGGGGCACGAACCCGTGTCCCCTGCATCGGCAGGCAGACTGTCAACCACTGCGCCACCAGGGAAGCCCTGTAATCTTGATAGATATTGCCAGATTGCCTGCCTCAGCCAGGGTGTCAGTTTAGACCTATCAGCAACAAATAAGTGTCTATTCCCTCCCACCTGTACCAATATAGTTTACTATCAGGCCTTTGATCTTTACTTAACCTAATAGGTAAAAAATGATACCTTGGTATAGTTTTATTTTACATTTCTTATGAAAATGTGGCTTTCTTATAAAAGCCACTTTTGTTTCCTTTTCTGTGAACTGTTTATATCATTTGCCTTTTTTATATTGAGTAACTTCTGCTAAATTAATGTGTAGTGGAAAAAATCTTCAGTTAACTCAATAAATACGGTTTTGTTTGTTTGTTTTTTTGGAATCCAAGCTCTCTTTATTTTTGGACTACATTTATGTTTTGCTTTGCCCTTATCTAAATTTTTTTCACAAAGTGTCTGTGGGTGGTGAGCTTTCTAAATCTTACCGTCATACTTAATGCTAGTTGGTCTCTTTATAGAATTCTAGGTTCAAAATAGTTTCCTCTCAGAACTTTGAAACAATTAACTCCATTGTCTTCTGGAATCCAGTGTTGTTGATAACAACTCTGATGTCAATATAATTCTTATTCTTGTAACTCTTCTTATTCTTAACATGTTTTTCCCTCTGGAAAAACACAGCTTTAGATTTGGCATTCTGAAATCGTGCCAGAATATGCCAGAATATTGTCTGCATGTTGCACTTACTTCAGTAAACCATTCTATGTGTTTCTGGTGAATGTGTTGGAGTGAGGGAGGACCTGTAATTTGTTTTCAGTTCAGGGATGTTTTCTTCTAGGATTTCTATTTCTTCGTTGTCCCTCTATTGTCTCTCTTTCTGGAATTCCTAGTAACAAAAGTTGTGACTTCTGTTAACTGATCTCATTCTTTTCATTTCTTAGGCCTTTTATGTAGCTTACTGGAAGAATTCTTTGATTTAATACTCCAGCTCACTTATTTGATCAACAGCTGTATCTATTCTGAATTTATTCAGCTCAGTTGTTGAAACCGTAATACTTCCAAGAGTAATACTAAAGAGAGAAGGGGAAACACAAACAACAACAGAAAGTTACCCTGGTATTTGAAGAACCTTTTTTTGTGCTTTGACCACAAATTTTATTAGCAGGGATAAGGCTAAACATATTTGATTTCTAGATATCTGTTGTGTATTCTTCTGAACTTTGACATTATGAGAACATAGCCCATAGATCTGTTGTATCTTAGTCTATAAAGTATTTAGCTGCATAGACCTCAGCCTTTCTCTCTCTCTCTATTTTATTTTTAACAATTTATTTATTTTATTTTCTGGCTGCACTGCACAGCACGTGGGATCTTAGTTCACCATCCAGGGAGCAAACCCACGCCCTTTGCAGTAGAAGCGTGGAGTTTTAACCACTAGACTGCCAGGGAAGTCCCAACACTTTCCTTTTTTTGAATCCAGGTCCAAATGTGGCTAATCTGAGACACTGAGCCCTAACTCTGCCCCTGGAGAAACTTCTCAGTCTTTTCCAGGCATCTACTACCAGTTGATTGGAGTTGGCACAAAGATCTATTTTCTGTCACTGCATTAAAAGTAATAAACATTGGGCTTCCCTGGTGGTGAAGTGGTTGAGAGTCCGCCTGCCGATGCAGGAAACACGGGTTCGTGCCCCGGTCCAGGAAGATCCCACATGCCGTGGAGCGGCTGGGCCCGTGAGCCATGGCCGCTGAGCCTGTGCGTCTGGAGCCTGTGCTCCACAACGGGAGAGGCCATAACAGTGAGAGGCCTGTGTACCGCAAAAAAAAAAAAAAGTAATAAACATTCATTTATAAGGACATTTTTCTCTTGCTATTTTATAATGTTTTTATTTTTGTGAATGACATTTTATAGTTAGTAGTTATGGCAAGTTTATGTCTCATTAACCTGATTATTATCAACTGTAAATATTACAGAGGTTTATTATTTGGCAAGTTAATTATGTTTTATGATACACATTTTCTTATTGATCTGTTACTTTGAATGTTAATGATTGCTATTATCTTTTTAAACAAAGCAAGTACTATATTACTACTTTAAAATTGATGTCACATTGCTTTTTGATTATTAAATGAGGCATTCCAATAATTAGATATTCTTAAGCTTCTCTAAAGGCTTTGTGTTAGCTTTACTTAATTTGTGGGATGGAACGATATAGACTTCATGTTTTATATTTTCATATGACTGGTTGAATGAATATCATTTTTGTAGTCAGAGTAGCTTATCTAAAATTTTCCACAGGTTATCATTAAAAAAATCTTTCCATTGAAGTATAGTATAGATATTGAATTCTGTAGCTTCCTACTACTACCTGTTTCTGCTAGTGCTTTTACATTTACATATTGTCTTTATTTAGAATAGCCCAAAGGATGTTTTCATTAGCATTTCAGACTCTAGAATTTTAAATCTGGAAGGACCCTATACATAATCTGTTTAAACTCTCTGTTTTATAGCTGAGTTCTTTTTTTTTTTTTTTTTGCGGTACACGGGCCTCTCACTGTTGTGGCCTCTCCTGTTGGGGCGCACAGCCTCCGGACACGCAGGCTCAGTGGCCATGGCTCACGGGCCCAGCCACTCTGCGGCATGTGGGATCTTCCCGGACCGGGGCATGAACCCGTGTCCCCTGCATCGGCAGGCGGACTCTCAACCACTGCGCCACCAGGGAAGCCCTATAGCTGAGTTCTTGACCCAAGGTTACCTAGCTGGACTAATGATCTATCCTCTGATTCCTGTTTTTCTACACTTTCTTTTATTTATCTCTAAAATTTATTTTGGAGGAGATAAATATGACTGTACTTCATTTTATGTTTGTCCAATTTGGCCTTGTGAAAAAAGGAGTTTTGGCGTCGGACCTGGATATTAATGCTGGTTCTGTCATTTAGTAGCCTTGGGCACATTAGTTAACCTTGCTGAGCCTTAGTTTCTTCATCTTTACAAGGGGCTTAATAATACTTTCTACCTATTACCCTCCCTGTCTTGAGAGTTGTTGTAGGAATTAAATGAATAAAGTGTCTGGCAGATCATGAGGTGTACAGAAAATGGTAGCTTTTTGAATCAGTGTCACTGAAAGAAACAGAAACCAATCTGGATTTGGTCTATTACTGGGAATTAAGTGCTTCCCAAATGGTGGAATGGTTGAAGGAACATATCCTAGGCTGGGCCTCTGGAAGACTCCCATAACAGTACAAAGAACTGACCCACGTGGGAAGTTGGTCCCTCTGGAGCCAAGCTAGCAAGCACCATGCTTTTTTGGTTGCCCCTCACAGCCAGGAAGTTGGAAAATGGTCACCTGAAGCCTCAGTCCAGGTTTTTAGAGGTCATATCAAGAAGCTGCTGATGCCTGCCGCATTCTTGACACCTAGGAACGTGGAGAATGGACATTGCTGCATAAAAGCCTCACTTTCAACTTTGCTAATGGCTAATAGTCTCAGGAAGATGGCCCCTGTCTCATAGCCTCCCAGTCCATTGCATGCCAGTTCCCATGCACAACTCGGGGTGCTTGGGAAGCTGGGAGCTAATTTTAAGCTTTCTGATCTCTGCAAAGGGAAGGAAGGAGGTTGAGAAAATCCAAATATTTACTGTAGTGGTATTAAGCTGGATAGTAGTGATGGTGGTGGATAAGGATTATTATTGCTGGGTTCAGTATACCTCATTCAGAATTATATATCAAGTGAGTGATATTCTAGAACTAGAACTGGAAATTCCAAATCCAGTTCTTTTCAGTGGGCTATACTCCCTCTAATATCTTATTCTTTATTCGTTAAGTAAGTAATTCACTGAGCGTCTCAGTATGAGCAGATGGCTGTTCTGGATGCTCTGAATGTTTACAATGACCAGACACTGTCCCTGCTCTCAGAAAGGCTGAGTCCTGTAGGTTACAGATGTAGGCTGTTTTACTGCAGCGTAGTAAATGCTGTGGTAGAGGTGACATACCCAGGAAGGACTCCTGACCCCTAGCAGGGGGGCTTCTAAAGTGACACCAGATCATTTTAGGAAGTGATCATTCACAAGTTAAAGTACCCCAATTGCCTATACATTTTATAAAAGAGTAAAGAGAACTGTTTTCATAACAAGTTTTGGTAATAACAGGACAGTGTAGGTGGGAAATTCTTCTTGTAAAGAGATGGAGAGGATACTTAAGAGGAGAACATCCTCTTGGATCTGGCCAGTTTTGTTGTGGAGCTGAGGTAGGAGGCATCTTTGATGGCCCCCTCCATCACCTGTTTTTCATCTTCACCTGGAGGGCTTCCAGGGGCCATATTCCTTCCCTGGAGATTCAAGCAGGCACCCATAGCATAACTCACACTCTAGGCCTACACTCCAGATGTTCAGATGTTCAGATGTTCTCTAACCCTTTCCCCTATTATCTTCAGTTTCTTTGTCCAAGATGTGAGAAGGGGCTCCTTACATTTATTCTATGTGTTTACTCCACGTATAGGATAAAAAGTAATAAACAAAAATTTAAGGCACTGAAAAGGGCCTTATTTGTTCATTTTCCATTTTTCTTAGCATTAATAAATGTACATTTTTTTACAGTGTTTTGTTTGATTTTAATTTTGTGCAGTCTTTTAAATTTTTTTTAAAATTTATTTTGCTGAAGTATAGTTGATTTACAGTGTTGTGTTAGTTTCTGGTGTACAGCAAAATGATTGTTATATATGTTATATTCTTTTTCACATTCTTTTCCATTATGGTTTATTACAGGATGTTGAATGTAGTTCTAATTTTGTGCAGTCTTTAAGCTTAATTAAGATATCTTTGCTCTGTTGGTTGTAAATCAGTATTATTTTATCTGGCCTTTTGTTCACAGACTTTGCTTTTCAGTAAATGTGATAATAACCTATATTGTATACCAAAAGAGATTTTAACACTTTCAACCCATCAATACTTTATCTTTGAGAAGGAAGGAAAACTAACATTTTTCTTAAAAATTGTTTATTTATTTACTTATTTATGGCTGCGTTGGGTCTTGGTTGCTGTGCGTGGGCTTTCTCTGGTTGCGGTGAGCGGGGGCCACTCTTCGCTTCGGTGCGTGGGACTCTCACTGCGGTGGCTTCTCCTGTTGTGGAGCACAGGCTCTAGGTGCACGGGCTTCACTAGTTGTGGCACGTGGACTCAGTAGTTGTGGTGCACAGGCTTAGTTGCTCCATGGCATGTGGGACCTTCCTGGACCAGGGATCAAACCCGTGTCCCCTGCATTGGCAGGCGGATTCTCAACCACTGCGCCACCAGGGAAGCCCCCAGTTTTTTAATACATTTAAAAAAATTAATTAATTAATTAATTTGGCTGCGTTGGGCCTTAGTTGCTGCTCATGGTATATTCGTTGCAACACGGGATCTTTCATTACAGCGCATGGGCTCTTCATTGTGGCACGCAGGTTTCTCTAATTGCAGCGTGCGGGCTTCTCTGTAGTGTGGCACATGGGCTCCAGAGCACACGGGCTCAGTAGTTGCAGTGCGCAGGCTCTCTAGGTGTGGCATGTGGGCTCAGCAGTTGTGACGTGTGGGCTCTCTAGTTATGGCGTGCAGGCTTAGTTGCTCCATGGCACGTGGGATCTTAGTTCCCTGACCAGGGATCGAACCCACATCCCCTGCATTGGAAGGTGGATTCTTAACCACTGGACCACAAGGGAAGTCCTGAAAACTAACAATTTTGAACTCTGTGTTTCAGATGGTACACTAGACACATATTCATTTTGTTCTTTTAATCGTCACTACTAGAATTTGTTAATTTAGGTTGTTATTAGCTCTATTTCTACAGTGGCCCAAAGAGAAGTCAGTAACTTACCAAAAGTCATAGCAACATTTAGTGGAATTAGAATATGAACTCTTCCACCGCCGGTGAGGGCCTGCGCTACGCTGAGTACTCGCCGCCCCCGACCAAGTGGGTGGACGCTGACATTGACCAGGGACTGGCAAGGGGTTCTATAGCTGTGGGGCTGGGTATTGCAGCTCTTGGATTTGCAGGTTGCTACACATTTCAAATCTGGAAACCTCTAGGAGAAGTAATCACAGAAACTGCAAAGAAGATTTCAACTCCTATAATTAAACTCAGGGTCAAAAGAACTGCAAGTGGAGACCTTCAAGATGGCGGAGGAGTAAGACGTGGAGATCACCTTCCTCCTCACAAATACATCAAAAATACATCTACATGTGGAACAACTCCTACAGAATACCTACTGAAGGCAGAAGACCTCAGACTTCCCAAAAGGGAAGAAACTCTGCACGTTTCTTCCCAAAAGGGAAGAAACTCTGCACGTATGTGGCTCACAGGATCTTGGTGCTCTGGCTGGGTGTCAGGCCTGAGCCTCTGAGGTGGGAGAGCCGAGTTCAGGACATTGGTCCACCAGAGACCTCCCAGCTCCACGTAATACCAGTCGGTGAGAGATCTCCCAGAGATCTCTGTGTCAATGCTAAGACCCAGCTCCACTCAATGACCAGCAAGCTCCAGTGCCGGACACCCCATGCCAAACAACTAGCAAGATAGGAACACAACCCCACCCGTTAGCAGAGAGGCTGCCTAAAATCAGGATAAGGTCATAGATACCCCGAAACACACCACCGGACGCGGTCCTGCCCACTAGAAAGACAAGATCCAGCCTCATCCACCAGAACACAGGCACCAGTCTCCTCCACCAGGAAGCCTACACAACCCACTGAACCAACCTTACCCACTGGGGGCAGACACCAAAAACAATGGGAACTATGAACCTGCAGCCTGCGAAAAGGAAGACCCCAAACACAGTAAATTAAGCAAAATCAGAAGACAGAGAAATACTCAGCAGATGAAGGAGCAAGGTAAAAACCCACCAGACCAAACAAATGCAGAGGAAATAGGTAGTCTACCCGAAAAGGAATTCAGAATAATGATAGTAAAGGTGATCCAAAATCTTGGAAATAGAATGGAGAAAATACAAGAAACGTCTAACAAGGACCTAGAAGAACTGAAGAGCAAACAATGATGAACAACACAATAAATGAAATAAAAATTCTGTAGAAGGAACCAATAGCAGAATAGTGGAGGCAGAAGAACAGATAAGTGACCTGGAAGATAAAATAGTGGAAATAACTACCGCAGAGCAGAATAAAGAAAAAAGAATGAACAGAATTGAGGGCAGTCTCAGAGACTTCTGGGACAATATTAAACGCACCAGCATTTGAATTATGTGGGTCCCAGAAGAAGAAGAAGAAAAGAAAGGGACTGAGAAAATATTTGAAGAGATTATAGTTGAAAACTTCCCTAATATGGGAAAGGAAATAGTTAATCAAGTCCAGGAAGCACAGTGTCCCAGGCAGGATAAATCCAAGGAGAAACGTGCCAAGACACATATTAATCAAACTATCAAAAATTAAATACAAAGAAAAAATATTAAGAACAGCAAGGGAAGAGCAACAAATAACATACAAGGGAATCCCCATAAGGTTAGGGAATCCCCATAAGGTTAACAGCTGATCTTTCAGTAGAAACTCTGTAAGCTAGAAGGGAGTGGCAGGACATATTCAGGTGATGAAAGGGAAAGACCTACAACCAAGATTACTCTACCCAGCAAGGATCTCATTCAGATTTGACGGAGAAATTAAAACCTTTACAGACTCAGCTCCATAACAAAAAAACAAACAACCCAATCCAAAAATGGGCAGAAGATCTAAATAGACATTTCTCCAAAGAAGATATACAGACTGCCAACAAACACGTGAAAGAATGCTCAACATCATTAATCATTAGGGAAATGCAAATCAAAACTACAATGAGGTATCATCTCACACCAGCCAGAATGGCCATCATCAAAAAATCTAGAAACAATAAATGCTGGAGAGGGTGTGGAGAAAAGGGAACACTCCTGCACTGCTGGTGGGAATGTGAATTGGTACAGCCACTATGGAGAACAGTATGGAGGTTCCTTAAAAAACTACAAATAGAACTACCATATGACCCAGCAATCCCACTACTGGGCATATACCCTGAGAAAACCATAATTCAAAAAGGATCATGTACCGGAATGTTCATTGCAGCTCTATTTACAATAGCTCAGAGATGGAAACAACCTAAGTGCCCATCATCGGATGAATGGATAAAGAAGATGTGGCACATATATACAATGGAATATTACTCAGCCATAAAAAGAAATGAAATTGAGCTATTTGTAATGAGGTGGATAGACCTAGAGTCTGTCATACAGAGTGAAGTAAGTCAGAAAGAGAGAGACAAATACCGTATGCTAACACATATATATGGAATTTAAGAAAAAATAACCTAGGGGTAAGACAGGAATAAAGACACAGACCTACTGGAGAATGGACTTGAGGATATGGGGAGGGGAAAGGGTGAGCTGTGACAAAGTGAGAGAGAGGCATGGACATATATACACTACAAAACGTAAGGTAGATAGCTAATGAGAAGCAGCCGCATAGCACAGGGATATCAGCTCGGTGCTTTGTGACCGCCTGGAGGGGTGGGATAGGGAGGGTGGGAGGGAGGAAGATGCAAGAGGGAAGAGATTTGGGAACATATGTATATGTATAACTGATTCACTTTGTTATAAAGCAGAAACTAACACACCATTGTGTAGCATTATACCCCAATAAAGATGTTAAAAAAAATAAAATGAAAACAAACAAACAAACAAAAAAAAACCTTTACAGACAAGCAAAAGCTAAGAGAATTCAGCACCACCAAACCAGCTGTACAACAAATGCTAAAGGAACTTCTCTAGGCAGGAAACACAGAGAAGAAAAAGACCTATAATAACAAACCCAAAACAATTAAGAAATGGGAATAGGAACATACATATTGATAATTACCTTAAATGTAAATGGATTAAATGCTGCAACCAAAAGACATAGACTGGTTGAATGGATACAAAAACAAGACCCATCTATGTGCTGTCTACAAGAGACCCACTTCAGACCTACGGATGCATACAGACTGGAAGTGAGGGGATGGAAAAAGATATTCCATGCAAATGGAAATCAAAAGAAAGCTGGAGTAGCAATTCTCATATCAGACAAAATAGACTTTAAAATAAAGACTATTAGAAGAGACAAAGAAGGACACTACGTAATGATCAAGGGATCAATCCAAGAAGAAGAGATAACAATTGTAAATATTTGTGCACCCAACATAGGAGCACCTCAATACATAAGGCAAATACTAACAGCCATAAAAGGGGAAATTGACAGTAACACCATCATAATAGGGGACTTTATAAGTTTATTTATTTTTATTTTTGGCTGCGTTGGGTCTTTGTAGCTGTGCCTGGGCTTTCTCTGGTTGCGGCGAGCGGGGGCTACTCTTCGTTGCGGTGCACAGGCTTCTCATTGCAGTGGCTTCTCTTGTTGAGGAGCACGGACTCTAGGCGCGCAGGCTTCAGTAGTTGTGGCATGCGGGCTCAGTAGTTGTGGCACATGAGCTCTAGAGTGCAGGCTCAGTAGTTGTGGCGCACGGACTTAGTTGTTCCGTGGTATGTGGGATCTTCCTGTACCAGGGCTTGAACCCGTGTCCCCTGCTTTGGCAGGCAGATTCTTAACCACTGTGTCACCAGGGAAGTCCCAAATTCATCTTTCTTAACATAGTTTTTTTCCCCATGATCTCTTGCTTTGTCTTGTGTTTTTCCCCCTCATGGACCCAGTGTATAATACTTATAATAGTCTTTATTTTAAATTTATTTATTTTAAAAATTTATTTATTTATTTATATTATTTTTGGCTGCATTGGGTCTTCGTTGCTGCATGCAGGCTTTCTCTAGTTGCGGCAAGCGGAGGCTACTCATTGCGGTGTGCGACCTTCTCATTGCTGTGGCTTCTCTTGTCGCAGAGCACGGGCTCTAGGCGTGCGGGCTTCAGTAGTTGTGCCTCACGGGCTCCAGAGCGCCGGCTCAGTAGTTGTGGCGCATGGGCGCAGTTGCTCTGTGGCATGTGGGATATTCCCGGACCAGGGCTTGAACCTGTGTCCACTGTATTGGTTGGCGGCTTCTTAATCACTGCGCCACCAGGGAAGTCCCGGCAGGTGGATTCTTAACTGCTGGGCCACCAGGGAAGTCCTACAATAGTCTTTAAAGCTGCATGAATATTTTCACATTGTGGAGATTTGTGAGTCTTTGTGTGGCAAGGCTGTAAAAATAGCTGGTTAGCCCAACTTGCTTTATATTTAAGAGTATCGGTAATTCATGAGGGTGAAACTGCAACTCCTGAGAGGAATTAATTTCAGCCTGGTAGAAAGTTATTGAAGGTTGTGTGTTAGAAAGACATCTCTTGTGATAATAAATAAAAGATTTTATTTCCTGTTTTTTTTAATAATTGTTTTTGCCTTTAAGGTGTAATATGGTTGACTCCTTTGTTGCGTTTTCATAGTTCAAGGAGCAAATCCATTTTTTCTTTTGTTGAGGTTGTTTTCAGATTACTCAGTCCTCTACAGTTGGAGAAATATTTTCCATAGTCTTCCCTATTTGAAAAGACTTTTTAAAAACTTGCTCAGTGTTGTATACCTTTTCATATAAATTACTATAAACAGGACAGCAAAGGATGACAGAATTAAATGAAATTGTTAGAAATTATGAAGCTCATTAGTGTAAGGCTCTTAAGAGTGAAGATACTGCAGAAAATGTGTGTAAGAAATGTTGTTGTAATCCTGTATTCTGTGATTCATTCTTATTTCTGTTTTGTCCATGCTAGACTATAAATTTTCTGACCCTTGGTTTCCTCAGTGTTCCAAGCTTTGAAAAATATGATATCCTGTAGTATGAGGTGGCCCATGTTTCTTATATTGGTAATTCATATATCACATAATTCACAACTTTAAATAGCATGTACCATTGTAGAATTATTTTAGATTATTTAGTAGTTTACAGGAAAAAATTAGAAAAATGCTTCAGTTACTGTGTAGCAAATACATTTTCATGAATTTATCTGTCTTTTCTTAGTGGAATTAGATCAGAGTGCATGTACAGTTTTTAAGATTTTTAACAAGTGTTCCTAAAGAGTCTTCCAGAAAGTATGAATCATTTTACTTTCATACTTTGCTATCATTTAGTCTTCTATATTTTCTTGTAGAAGTTTTTTTTTTTTTTTTTTTTTTGGTGGTACGCACACCTCTCACTGCTGTGGCCTCTCCCATTGCGGAGCACAGGCTCCGGACACGCAGGCCCAGCGGCCATGGCTCACGGGCCCAGCCACTCCGTGGCATGTGGGATTCTCCCGCACCGGGGCACGAACCCGTGCCCCCTGCATCGGCAGGCGGACTCTCAACCACTGCGCCACCAGGGAAGCCTTTAGTTACTTTTTGTGTTATGGTACAAGGTGTCCATGCTAAGTTCCTTTGGGGGGGTGCATGCATATTCAGTTGCCGCAGCACTGTTTGTTGAAAAGACTATCCTTTCTCCATTGCATTGCTTTTTTGCCTTTGTCAGATCAGTTGGTCATATATGTGTGGCTCTATTCTGGCCTTTCTGTTCTGTTCCTTTGATCCACCTGTTACTCTTTTCACCGTCAACACACTTTGGATTATTTTAGCTTTCTAATACTTCTTGAAATCAAGTAATGTTAGCCCTCCAACTTTGATTTCTCTTTGTTAGAGTTGTTTTGGCTATTCTAGATCTTATGCATTTTTATATAAATCTTAGAATCAGCTTGTCAGTTTTTACAAAAAGTCTGCTTGGATTTTGATTGGGATTGCATTAAATCCATTGATCAATTTGGGGCAGAATTGACATCTTCACAATACTGAGTCTTCTAATCCTTGAATACATAGATCACTGGTTTCTTCCTTTTTATTGTATCCCTTTGTGTGGATGTATCACAATTTGTCTACTCATCTGTTGATGGATATTTCAGTTGTTCGCAGTTTGGGGCTATTACAGACAAAGTTGCTTTGAACAGTTGGTGCCGGTCTTTGTACAGACATACATTTCTTCTTGGTTGGTACTGGCATAGCCTTATCATATGGTCTGGATATTTTTAGCCTTTTAGGAAACTGCAACTGTTTGCGAAAGTGATTGTACCATTTTACATTCTAATCTGCAGTGTAGGGGAGTTCTGGTTTCCTCACATCATTGCCAGCACTTCATAAGGTAAGTCTTTTTAATTTTAGGCCTCCTAATAGGTATGTAGCCGTCATTGTAAATTTTACCTTCTTGTGTCCTGGGTATTTTTATGCTCCTGTAAATCTTCTTGACCCTTGTGATGCACTTAAGTTACTTGGAAACAGATTGGTCCTTTTGGTTGTTGCGTTTATGACTTAATGTACATTGGTTAAGTGGGCACAGAGCAGTCAGTGCTCAGTCTAGGGCTTTAATTGTTCCCAATTATTTAGGCAAGACCTTTCTGTGAACTCTACCCAATACACTGTGAATTATCAGTTTTACCAGTGTGGTTGTTTGCAAACAAACACTGTTCGTGGCCCCGTGTGAGCACTGTGCACTGTTCCCGCTGATTCTTCCCCTGTTTTATGGCAGTTTCCTCACATGCATTCACTGATGGGTGCTGTGCTCGAGGATCACCGTCTGTGATCTCCAGGTTTTCTCACTCTGGTACTCTGGTACTCTATCTTTTGAACTCTAGTTGCCTTGGTCTCCCTGGTCTCTCACCTTCGTCTCCTCACCTCTGGGAGTCTGCCAGGCTCTGCCTCAGTTTCCCCTCCTTCACTGTTGCCTGGAAACTCTGCCACGGCAATAAGTAAGGGCCAGTGTTAGGGCTCACCTTGTTTGTTTTCCGTCTCTCAGGGATCACTGTTCTTCATTGCCTGATGTGCCCGTGGCCTGATGCTTCATGTATTTTTTTCTGCTTTTAAACTTATTTATTAAGTTTTGATTTTGGGGGGTAAATTTGTAAAAACCAAAATTTGTAAATTTTGGTGGTTTCATACGGGTGGGTAGATCTGATCCCTATTACATTGTCTAGAAGGAGAAATCATAATCCTTTTACAAAATATCTAAAAATCAAGGTATAAAATACAGTGTAATAGGTAAAGTGTGCAGGTCAAGAGATTTTCACAGACGTATACATTTCTATTACTACCACTCAGATTAAGATAGAAAAACTTTCTAATACCTCAGCAGATTCCTTTGTGCCCATTAGTACCCTCTTCCTCCCCCCTCCCCAGATAACCACTGCTCCGATGTCTACTACCACTCTACTACCACCCGTTAGTTTTGCCTGGTTTCTGACTTCATCACAGTGGAGTACCTATTGTATTTACCCTTTTGTCTGACTTTTTTCACTCAGCACCGTGTTTGTGGGATTCGTCTATGTTATTGCTTGTCAGCACCGTGTCTGTGGGATCCGTCTATGTTATTGCTTGTATCACTTGTTCTTTTTTCTGGCCCAGCAGTATTATTCTCCTGTTGATGGACATTCAAATGGTTTCCAGTTTGGGCTCCTGTGAATAAAATTGCTGAGAACATTCTTTTGGTATACTTAAGCTCTCATTCCTCTTGGATAAATACCAAGGATTGGGAATTGTTGGTTTATGGGGTGGGTATAAATATACTTTAGTAGAATATTGCAAAGAGATTTCCACAGTGGTTGACCAATTTTCGCTTCCTCTGTCAATTTATGTGAATTCTGGTCGGGCTGTATTCTTTTTTTTTAAAAAAAATATTTATTTATTTTATTTGTTTATTCGGCTGCATTGGGTCCTAGTTGCAGCACGCAGGATCTTTTGTTGTGGCGCATGGGCTTAGTTGCCCTGCGGCATGTGGGATCCTAGTTTCCCCGGCCAGGGCTCTAACCCAGTTCCCCTGCATTGGAAGGTGGATTCTCAACAACTGGACCACCAGGGAAGTCCCGGGCTATATTCTTTTCTTTAAAATAAATTTATTTGTTTACTTTGGCGGCTTTGGGTCTTCATTGCTGTGCGCGGGCTTTCTCTAGTTGTGGCGAGCGGGGGCCGCTCTTCTTTTTTGCCCTGGGAATGGGGTGTAGTTGTGGGGGAAGTAGGTAAAACATATGGCAGGGCAGATCATTAGAAGATTTATAAACCATGAGACTCTTTATTAATCAAAGCAAGAGAAATGAGTTGCATTGTGGGAAGATGCTGGCTGCTGTGTCTGAAATGAATGGGAGAAGGGTGGTGGTCTTGTGGTGCCGGAAAATATGGTTGCTTGTAAATCGTTTTGTTTCTTAAGTTTTGAAATTGACAGCAAACGGAAAAATGCATGGTGGCATGTTAAGGCTGCATAAAATTCCAGATGGACTTTGAATATATTATAAGATTGGGCAGCCTTTGCCAGATGCAGTGTTCTTTGAATAAATAAATGTAAAGCAGAAATAGCTTAAATTTCTGATGGGATCCTAACTTGCTATATAACAACTTATGAGTCATTGTATCTCACAATGTGAAGATAAAATTTCTGTGACAGGTTTCTTAAACCCAATAGAGTAAAAAAAACCTTGCTTTAGCCAGTTCTTGTTTTTCTTTTCAAATTAGACTTCGAGTTAATATTTCTTTTGCATAAGTCAGTTTTTCCTGAATATCTTTCAGGGTGTCTGTGGTGAAAATTTTCTTGATAATACTAAGCTGTTATTTAATTGTCTTTCTGATTCTCTCAGGAGTGTATAGCAGAGTTTTTCCAGGCTTTATGACATGTGATGACTTCATCACTCATGATAATGCATTGTGTGCTTGTGATTTCCAGTATTTTCAAAATTGATTTGTTTTAATTTCTAACACAATATTGGTAGATGTGTTACCAATGAAAACAAAACTTCTTTGAAACCCCTGATAGAATTGAAGAATATAAGGGGTCCTGAGACTAAAAAGCTTGAGAATTGCTGGCATAGGTGTTCTGCCAGAAAAATGTTTTCAAATTAGTGCTTTATAATAATGATTCTTAACTGAGGCTTAACTGGTGTGACTGTACCCTAGAAGTTTTAAATCAGTATTTCCAGGGGTGGGGTCTGGATATCTGTTTTTGGTTGTTTACAAAAAGTGAAAGCAATTTTTAATTTGTTTTAATTTTAACATGATTTGCTTTCTTAATTAGGAACCATTGTCTTAGGAGATAAGAATTGTTTCCCAAATGTCAAAGAAAATTATATGAATTCATTAAAAAATTGTAATAGCAAATTTTAAAATTTAGCACTGTGTTAGGCACTGTGCTAAGCGAATTATGTGCACTATCTTAATTCTCACAATAACCTTATAAGGGAGAAATTATGTCCACGTTTTACAGATGATAAAACTGAGGATTACAGAGAGTAAATAATTTTGCCCCCAACTAGGAACGGATGGAACTAGACTTTGATTTCAAGTGTGACTCTGAAGCCTGGTATCCCATCCACCTTGTGTTAGATCTGGGAAGAATTGTGGAAAGCACTGGGATGAGATGTGACAGAGCCCTTGAACAGTAACCTTTTTTTTTTTTTTCGTTATGCGGGCCTCTCACTGTTGTGGCCTCTCCCATTGAGGAGCACAGGCTCCGGACGCGCAGGCTCAGCGGCCATGGCTCACGGGCGTAGCCGCTCCGCGGCATGTGGGATCTTCCCGGACCAAGGCACGAACCCGTGTCCCCTGCATCGGCAGGTGGACTCTCAACAGCTGCGCCACTGGGGAAGCCTGAACAGTAACCTTTTGATGGTTACTCTTTGCGGTGTTTTATGTCATAACTCTGTGAGTCTGTCGTCGCAGCAGCTGATTTGAGTGTTACTGATAATTTTTACCTGGTCTGCTGTGAACATTTCTTGAGGTTCCGTCTCTTCTACCCCATGAGAAAATCAGCATTGATACAAAGATAAATGACCCATCTTTGTTCTCAAGGAACTCTGTGAATCAGATGACTTGCACAAAGCATACTGTGACAAGTAAGTACCTTAAGCTTATGTGGGTGCTGCTTTATAGCAAAGAGGAGGGGACTCCTCCACCTGGAGGTTGGTGAAAGTCTCATGGATTAGGTACCAGAACCTCAGAGACTCCTTTCAACTTTACATGTGATCTTCTTACTTCTATTAACTTTTCATCCACTCCAGTATTCTCCCTGTTTATCTCATGCATTTCTTTATAGAAGCAGTCAACTCTTGGTGCTTACCTGTTTTTGATCTCCCAAGATGGGCCACATTTCTATTTTGTTCCCTTCCTTTTTTAATCTTCAAACCCAAAATTTAGTTGTATAGTTATAATTATGTATATTTATTTGTATATATTTCGGAAATTAACGTTATACAACATGCCAGTTGAAATTAATATTTTGGCAAGATGATACAAAGATACGGAGAGAAGGAAGACATAGGTAAATAAATGATTATCGGGACTTCCCTGGTGGTGCAGTGGTTAAGAATCCGCCTGCCAATGCAGGGGACACGGGTTTGAGCCCTGGTCCGGGAAGATCCCACATGCCACAGAGCCCATGTGCCACAACTACTGAGCCTGCGCTCTAGAGCCTGTGAGCCACAACTACTGAGCCCACGTGCCACAACTACTGAAACCTGTGCACCTAGAGCCCGTGCTCCACAACAAGGGAAGCCACTGCAATGAGAAGCCCGTGCACTGCAATGAAAGAGTAGCACCTGCTAGCCGCAACTAGAGAAAGCCCACGCACAGCAATGAAGTCCCAATGCAGCCAAAAAATAAATAAATAATAAAAAATTAAAACATAAAAATGATCAACTGTGGTGGTTGTCTCATTAAGGAAAAAAACAGTTTAACATGGATTAAAGTTTAGTTACAGTTTTCCTTCTCTTGAGTCCTATTCACTTTTTGAGGTATTTTTAGGAAGCAGAAAAGAGAGAATAATGTGCTAATTATGAACGAACCAACCAACTTTGTCCTCCCTTATTGTGACATACATATTTGCTTCAGATTCTTTTAGTGCTGTGTGCATCCCTTCCCAACTCCATTGCTTTCCTGGTTTCCCCATAGGTGAATTGCTATCTCAACTTTAGTGTGTGGTTTTTTTTTTTTCCCATTCGTGTATTTATAGTTTTGTTACATATGTATGTATTTAGAGCATTGTTTTTGCACCTTAAAAAATGGTGTTTTACATATGTGTCCTTCTACAGATTGCTTTCTCGCTCAATATCAAGTTTTTGTGATCTGTCCATATTGATATATGTATTCACTCATTAACTTTTAGCTATTGAGTAGAATCCCATTCCATGACTATGCTGAAATTTATCCATTGTTCTTTTGACTTTTTGCATTTCATTTGCACCCCCCCGCCCTTTTTAAGGTTTAGCTTGTTCTCTTTTTGATATAATTTACATGCCATATATAACTTACCACTTTAAAAGGTGTACAATTCAGTGGTTTTTAGTATATTCATAAATTTATGCAACTATAACTATTATTTGATTCCAGGACATTTTTATCACTCCAAAAAGAAACCCCGTACCCATTAGCCGTCCCTGTATTTCCCTCCACTAATCCTCTGGCAACCACCAAGCTACTTCCTGTCTCTGTGGATTTGTCTATTCTGTATTTTTCATATAAATGGCATCCTATAATACGTGACCTTTTGTGTCTTTCACTTTTGTAATATTTCATTTAGTATGGGGTTGGCCAAAAAGTTTCTTTGTTCAAACTAATACAGCCTAATACAATGTCTCAAGGTTCATCCACGTTGTAGCATGAATCCGCACTTCATTCCTCTTTATGGCTAAATGGTAAATATCCCATTGTATGGATATACTACATTTATTTATCCATTTATCAAACATTTGGATTGCTTCCACTTTTTGGCAGTTATGAATAATGCTGTATAAACATTCATGTACAGGTTTTGTATTGACATGTTTTCTGTTCTCCTGGGTATACACCTAGGAATGGAATTGCTTGGTTGCATGGCAACTCTGTTCAGCAATTTGAGGAACTGTTGAACTGTTTTACAATGCAGCTGCACCATCTGACATTTCTACTGATAATGTACAAAGATTACAATTTCTCCACATTTTTGCTTGTTATCTTTTTGATTATAGTCATTCTGGTCAATGTGAAATATCTCATAGTAGTTTTTAAATAATTAAATAATTAATTTTAAAATTAAAAAAATTTATTTCATTTTTATTTTTGGCTGCATTGGGTCTTTACTGCTGCGCGTGGGCTTTCTGTAGTTGCAGTGAGCAGGGGCTACTCTTCGTTGCAGCGCGTGGGCTTCTCATTGCGGTGGCTTCTCTTCCTGCGGAGAATGGGTTCTAGGCACGTGGGCTTCAGTAGTTGGGGCACATGGGCTCTAGAGCACAGGCTCAGTAGTTGTGGCACACGGGCTGTGGTGCACGGGACTTGTTACTCTGCAGCATGTGGGATCTTCCCTCACCAGGGCTCAAACCACTGCACCACCAGGGAAGTCCTCTCATGGTAATTTTGATTTGCATTTCTCTAGTAACTAATGATGTTGAACATCTTTTCATGTACTAATTGGCTCTTTGTATATCTTTTGGAGAAATGTATTCAGATCCTTTGCCAATTATTTAATTGGGTTGTCTTGGGTTGTCTTCTTTTTTTTTGTGAATGGTTTTTTAAAAATTTATTTATTTTAGTTTATTTTGTTTCTGGCTGCGTTGGGTCTTTGTTGCTGTGTGCGGGCTTTCTCTAGTTTTGGCGAGCAGGGGCTACTTTTCCTTGTGGTGCACGGGCTTCTCACTGTGTTGGCTTCTCTTGTTGCGGAGCACAGGCTCTAGGTGCGCAGGCTTCAGTAGTTGCAGCACGTGGGCTCAGTAGTTGTGGCTCACGGGCTCTAGAGTGCAGGCTCAGTAGTTGTGGCGCATGGACTTAGTTGTTCCACGGCATGTGCGATCTTCCCAGACCAGGGCTCGAACCCATGTCCCCTGCATTGGCAGGCGAATTCTTAACCACTGCGCCACCAGGGAAGCCCTGGGTTGTCTTTTTATCGTTATAAGAGTTCTTTATATATTCTGGATACTAGAACCTTATGAGTTACATGATTTGCAAACATTTTCTCCCATTCTATGGGTTGTCTCTTTGCTTTCTTGAGAGTACTTTTTAAGCACAAAAATTTTAATACTAATTCTAATTTACCTGTTTTTTCTTTGGTTGCTTGTGATTTATTTAGGGTGCCATAGTGAAGAAACTATTGCCTAGTCTAAGGTCATGAAGATTTACACTTGTGTTTTATTCTAAGTGTTTTATAGAAGTTTTAGGTCTTACATTTAGGTCTTTGATCCATTTTGAATTAATTTTTGTATGTGGTGTGAGGGCCCAGCTTTATTCATTGTATGTGGATGTCCAGTTGTTCTCAGCACCATTTGTAGAAAAGACTATTCATTCCCCCAGTGAATTGTCTTGGCATCCTTATCCAAAATCATTTAACATAAATGTATGGGCTTATTTCTGGACTCCCAGTTATATTCTAATTAATCTATGCCTATCCTTATGCCAGTACCACCGTCTTAAGTGTTGTAGCTTTGAAGAATGCTTTGAAATCTGGAAGTGTGAGTACTCTTAAATTTGTTCTTTTTCAAATTATTTTGGCTATTCTGGGTTGCTTACATGTCCATATGAATTTTGGGATAGTTTGCTAATTTTTGTGAAAAAGACAGTTGGAATTTTGGTAGGGGTTGCATTGAATCTGGTGATCAACTTAGGCAGTACTGCCATCTTAACAATGTTAAATCTTCTAATCTGTGAACATAGTTTTCCCATTTACTTAAGTCTTCTTTAATTTCTTTTTTTAAAATTTTATTTATTTCTTTCTTTAATTAATAGTAATCTTTTATTTATTTAATTATTTATATATTTATTTTTGGCTGTGTTGGGTCTTCGTTTCTGTGCGAGGGCTTTCTCTAGTTGCGGCAAGCAACTCTTCATCGCGGTGCGTGGGCCTCTTCACTATCGTGGCCTCTCTTGTTGCGGAGCACAGGCTCCAGATGCGCAGGCTCAGTAGTTGTGGCTCACAGGCCTAGTTGCTCCGCAGCATGTGGGATCTTCCCAGAACAGGGCTCGAACCCGTGTCCTCTGCATTAGCAGGCAGATTCTCAACCACTGCGCCACCAGGGAAGCCCTTTTAATTTTATTTTATTAAAAAAATTATTTTTATTTTTATTTTTGGTGGTGTTGGGTCTTCGTTGCCGCACGTGGGCTGTCTCTAGTTGTGGTGAGGGGGCTACTCATTGTGGTGGCTTCTCTTGTTGCGGAGCACAGGCTCTAGGTGTGTGGGCTTCAGTAGTTGTGGCACGCTGGCTCAGTAGTTGTGGTGTGCGGGCTCTAGAGCGCAGGCTCAGTAGTTGTGGCGCACGGGCTTAGCTGCTCTGCGGCATGTAGGATCTTCCCCGACCAGGGCTTGAACCTATGTCCCCTGCATTGGCAGGCAGATTCTTAACCACTGTGCCACCAGGGAAGCCCCGTTATTTTTGATGATGGTTCTATTCTTTTAAATTTTTCATTGTCTAAATGCCAATTCTTGCCATTGCGGTTGTTTAATGTTTTTAGGATGTTAATGGCATGGGAATCATTTCTTGTTCAGAAGCCAGTAGAAATTTATACAAATATGTAAATGAAATTAACTTGTAAATTTGAAAAAATGAGTTTCAGATGCTGTTGTGGTGATTTCTGTGTTTGGTTAGATTGAACTTGAGAGATTTTATTCCTTTTCACCCAGTATCAAGAGATTGTACAAGAAAATAAGATTTGCTGTTGTTACCATTATTTTTAGAGCTTGTTGCTGTTTTAGCTCTATAGGGTACACGTTAGAATTCAGTTAGCTGTGTTTTATGGAACAACAATTTATCAAATCCTAATTAGGTAAAGAGTATAATTTTGTATGTGATATTTGCTGGTGCTAATAGTGCCAATGCAGCAGTAACTTCATTGATTTCCACTGGTGAGATGTTATTAGACTGGCAAGTAAATGGCTCTTTTATTGCTTCATTTCTCTTTGAGTAGTTCATTATAAAGAACAATCAAAGAATTTTAAATCACATTATTCTGTTTTGGAGCTAGATGCATGTTTTTCTAAATCAGTTTCTAATTTTTACAGGTCCATTTTCAATTCAGAGTTTTAAAAGTTTGAAGGTAGAAAAGATTTGATACTTAGCCTATTAATTGCCCTCATACAACTCAGAAGAACTACAGCTAGGGGGTCACATATGATAAAATCTCTTGTGGTCCTGGGTCCGTACGTAAGAAATTTATAAGAGACAATTTTGAGGAACAGAAATGTGTTGCTGTGTGCGTGTGTGTGTCTGTTTTGTCACTGCCCAGAAATGAAGGCTCTGAGGCCTAACCTTGGGCTTTACTTCTTGTGTGAGAATCCAGTCACCCCCTCCCTGACTCTGAGTTCTCAGTACTCCTGCTATTCCCATAGCTACACAGTCTCTTCTGGTCCGGTCCAGGTAAGGCTGCAGAGGATCTGTGAGCCTCTACAGGTATTATATTTTTAAAAACTTTATATCTAAAATTATTTGGAATTGTATCTGTAAATGACATCTAGTAATTTTTTTCTTTAAAAAGAATATTAAATACAGCATTAAAAAAAAAATCTCAGGCAAAACTTTGTCTTCCCTTTCCATCCTTTTCTTCCAGCTCTGTTTCCCAGAGGCAAACACTTTGAATAATTTCTTCATAGTAGCAACTTTTTTGCTCACTGATTGCCTCCAGCACCTTGATTAGTGCCTGATTTTGGTGCCTAATACAGTTGACCCTTGAGTAATGCAGGAGTTAGGGACACCAACCCCCTGCACAGTTGAAAATCTTCATAAAACTTTTGACTCCCCCCAAAACTTAACTGATAGCCTACTGTTGACTGGAAGCCTTATACGTAACATAAACAGTTGATTAACACATATTTTGTATGTCATACAGAATATATACTGTATTCTTAAAGTAAGCCAGAGAAAAGAAAATGTTAGGAAAATCACAAGGAAGAGAAAATATACTTACAGTACTATGCTGTATTTATTGATACCATAAATCTAATTATAAGATGAATCGTCTGTCAGTACCTACATCAGTATTGTCTTATACAATACAAAACACTGTAGATGTTATGTGTGTTACTAACACTAGACATTAAAAAGGAAAAAAAAATGTGAAAAGAATTTCATATTTATTTACAGGTATAGTGATCCGTGCTATAGTGATCTTCATTGATAATGAAGAATCAGCAGTATGATTCTTTTTTTTTTTAAATAAGTAAATAAATTTATTTATTTATTTTTGGCTCTGTTGGGTCTTTGTTGTTGCACGTGGGCATTCTCTAGTTTTGGCGAGTGGGGGCTATCTCTGTTGTGGTGTGCGGGCTTCTCATTGGAGTGGCTTCTCTTGTTGCGGAGCATGGGCTCTGGCGCGCAGGCTTCAGTAGTTGTGGCACGTGGGCTCGGTAGTTGTGGCTCTCAGGCTCTAGAGCGCAGGCTCAGTAGTTGTGGTGCACAGGCTTAGTTGCTCCACAGCATGTGGGATCTTCCCAGACCAGGGCTCGAACCCGTGTCCCCTCCATTGGCAGGCGGATTCTTAACCACTGCGCCACCAAGGAAGCCCAGCAATATGATTCTTTATGGTAGCCTAGTGTAATTGATATGATTGCTTCACAGTAGCCTAGCCTATACGATAATGAATGAATCATTTAAAAAGTTTTATGGCATAGAGTATTACAGTTATATTCGTAGTACACTATTGGAAACATTGATACAATTTTTTAAAAAACCCCACCTACCTGTGATAATATGCTGATAAGCAGTTTTTCCAGTTACTAGAGAGAGAGGCAATTTAATATAATGAATGGTAATGTAATTCTTTGAAAGGAAAATTATAAAACAGTAAGAAAATTAACACAGTAGTTTTTATTAAATATCATTAACCTTATGCCTATATAAGGATAGACTACTATCCACATGTTTTATGAATTCATGACATACCTTTTTTTTTAATAAACATTTAAGTGAAAAATCCCTTTTTAAATAAATTTATTTTATTTATTTATTTTTGGCTGCGTTGGGTCTTCGTTGCTGCGCGTGGGCTTTCTCTAGTTGTGGCAAGCAGGGACTACTCTTCCTTGCGGTGTGTGGGCTTCTCATTGTGGAGGCTTCTCTTGTTGCGGAGCATGGGTTCTAGGCGTGTGGGCTTCAGTAGTTGTGGCTCGCGGGCTCTAGAGCACAGGCTCAGTAGTTGTGGTGCACAGGCTTAGTTGCTCCGCAGCATGTGGGATCTTCCCAGACCAGAGATTGAACCCATGTCCCCTGCATTGGCAGGCGGATTCTTAACCACTGTGCCACCAGGGAAGTCCCAACATACCTTTTTCTTAATTTTTTTGATATTTCTAAGCTACGTGGTTCATCTGTGAATTCTTTTCCTTTCTTTTTTTTTTTTTTTTTTGGGGGGGGGTGCCGTGTAGCATGTGGGATCTCAGTTCCCTAACCAGAGTTCGAACTTGCGCCCCCTCCATTGGAAGCACAGAGTCTTAACTACTGGACTGGCAGGGAAGTCCGCATTTGTGAAGTTTTTCAAATTGTTGCAAACCTCTAAAAAATTTTCCAATGTACTGTATTTATTGAAAAAATTCACATATAAGTGGACCCGTGCAGTTCAAACTCACATTGTTCAAGGGTGAACTGTAAATCTTGGTTGAATGAATGCAAAAAGTTTGTCCTTATTCTCTTTTAAGACTTGATAGTTGACTATGCAATTCTAGGTTGAATGTCATTTTTCCTCTTGGATGGCATTGCTGTGCTGTCTTAGCACAGAATGTTGCTGTTCATCTGTGATTCCACTCGGATTCTGGTTTCTTTGCTTGTGCCTACACTTCTTTCCTGTAAATGGTTGCAATCTTCTCATGCTGTCACTTAAAAAAAAAAGTTAAGTATGACACGAATTCAATCGGGACACTCAGTCTCACTGGACACTTAGTAAGGGGAAATTTTCTTGAATCGTCTCTTTGATAGGTCTTCCCTCATCCCCCCCTGCCCCCAAAACAAACAAACAAAGAGGTAAAAGAATCTGTTTTCTCTGTTGTTTCTTTATGGAACTTTTGTTAGTGGGATGTTGGACCTCATGCATTCTTCTTTACTATTTTAATCTTTTGGTTTTCAGTTATCTCTTTGTTTTAATTTCTAGGAGATTTCATTAACATTATCCTCTAATCCTTCTATTAGTTTTTTATTTGTGTTATCAAATTTGAAATGTGTTATACTATTTGTTTCTGATTGTACTCTTTTTAACTGGAGTATTCTGGGATTAAGTTATTGTGTTATAGATAGACTTTCAACCCGTGTCTCCTGCTTTTTTGCTCTCACCCTACTTTCTTTCTCATAATACTTGGTAGCTTCAAGGGATAAGTCAGTACTCGCCCTGTGCCCACCTTCTCCGTGGCATCCCTCTCTGTACGCACATAGATTTTCACTTCCTTCTCTTGACTAAGTGTGTACTTTTCCTTTTTATTTTAATCTATTTGCCATCTTTTGTTGTTGTTTTTGAAAATCTTTCTTCCATTGTTGCTTTTTTTTTTTTTGGCGGTACACGGGCCTCTCACTGTTGTGGCCTCTCCCATTGCGGAGCACAGCCTCCGGACGCGCAGACTCAGCAGACATGGCTCACGGGCCCAGCCGCTCCACGGCATGTGGGATCCTCCCAGACCCGGGCACAAACCCGTGTCCCCTGCATCGGCAGGTGGACTTTCAACCACTGTGCCACCAGGGAAGCCCTGTTGCTTCATTTTTTATTGTAATTGAAATGTTAATACATTTTCATTGATATTTTGGTGTAGTTTCATGGGAGAAGAGGAGATAGATGCATATGTTCCATCTGCCATCTTAAAATTGGAGTTCTTCTTTTGAGGCCTGGGTAGCTTAATTTTATGGTTGTAATTCAAATGACAAGTTAAATGTGTAAATTTAAAATCAGTTCGTTTGAAAAAAATATTGAATGAAAGAAAGGCTGATTAAGTCTTATCTTAATAACCAAATAGGTAATGTACTTTGTAATAATGCATTTTTTGAATTTTATTTGTGTAGAAGAAATTGAGGAAGAATCTGAAACAACAATTGAGGCTGACTTGACGGATAAACAGAAACATCAGTTGAAACATAGGGAGCTCTTTTTGTCTCGCCAATACGAATCTCTGCCTGCAACACATATCAGGTAAGAACTTTCTAGAAGTTGATCTGAAGTACTCAGTAATATTGTGACAATTGGGAAAAACAAACAAACAAACTAAAACAACCTTTTTGAAGCATTTTTCAAACTCTCCCCAACAATCTTGCTCAAATTAGTTCACTAAAGGCTTCATTATGTAATCTTATCTTGGAAATTTATAGTATATATTAGCATTTTAAAGCCCTGCATATGTTCTGTAGTAAAGTAACCATGTTAGCTTTGTTTTAGTCCAGACTTTTCCAGTTTATTTAAGTATGTATTAGCATCTTGCAGAACAGTGTCCAGCAGATACCATTTTGGGAAATGCTGGTCTTCTCCCGATTCCCAGAAAATAATATAGTCATTGGAGTCCAAGAACTAGAACCTGGTTCTAGATCTGGTTCCCGGCACTTGTCTCTTGACCTTGTAGGATACAAGACTTTTGATTTATTTATTTATTTTTGAGGTCCTCTGGGATGAAAACTTTATATTCTTTATTACTCACTCACTTGTATCTGATCTGTGTAATGATGGGATGTAAAAGTGAAATCCAGTCCCTGGTTTGTAGTTTTGGGAGAATGGTGGTGGTCTTTTTGATCCGGTAGTGGTAAGATTTAAGCATAGATACAATTGAGCTCTTTCTGAACTCAAAAACTTCAGAAGGAGTTGGCATCTACTCAGCCTTCGAGAGATTGGGGGGCATGTTTCAGGTAAAGGGAACAGGTAAGCATGGGTGTGTGCAGGGAACAGCCTGTGTCCAGGATGCAGTGTTTTTATCCCCTAACGTTAAAGGAATTCCTTCAACTGTTGTTCACAATCTTTACTTCTTTTATTCAACTCCTCACTAGTTATTATTGTCTTAAAAACTGTTTATATATGGAAATAAAATGTATTAACTGTTTATTTAAAAAAAAATGGCCCCTCTTCTTTAGCCGTGAATGTCGGTATTGTATCTAAGTCTGTCTTTTTTGGGCTCAGACATGTTTGGAGACTTCCTGAAGCTCCAGTTTGGTCTTTGTAACACAAGCACACATGCTGCAACTCCCTGGACCTTTGTGTATTCTTATACTTCTCTTTTCAGAAATGGACACAGAGATCTTCTAAGGCAGGAAGTGTATCACAAAGATACCAGAATCACTTTTCTCCAAATCTTTTCAGAGATAACTTGATCTTCCTCAGTAGTTAACATCATATCATTGCTTTATTTAGGTTTTTTTGGGGACACTGTGTTTATCTTTGTTTCAGAATTGCCTTTAGTAGTATAAAATTGAAAGTAAATGTCCATTAGTAGGGAATTGGTTAAATGTATTATGATACAGCAACTACAACAGAATATTAGATTTCTGTTGTTACAGAAAAATTCTGTTGTATGTTGATAACTAGAAAATAATCAAATTCAAGAAAGTATGTAAAAATGGGGACACTGTGTTTAGATTGGCTAGAGTTAGTATGTTCTGTGTGACTTACATCCTGTGTTAGAAAAGATAATCAGGCCAGATAATGTGGGAATAGTATTTAACCTAAAAATAGGGGTATTTCAAGAAATAAGAAAATTGTTTTAAAGATATAGGTAACTAATAAATGCTGAAGAGCCATATGCATTTATCATTTAATTGGAAGAAGCTAGAATATGAAGATTCATTTTAAGCTCAAGAAGTTATGTGGCCAGTCATAAGACTCTTGCCAGAACAGGAATCTGACAAATGGTTTTAAAAATGTATCCAAAACACGCAAGTATATTTTTAATTTACCCTCCTGATAGCTTGGAATCTGTTTATAAGTAA
The DNA here is from genome assembly GCF_964374135.1 of Grampus griseus. Classification (NCBI taxonomy): domain Eukaryota; kingdom Metazoa; phylum Chordata; class Mammalia; order Artiodactyla; family Delphinidae; genus Grampus; species Grampus griseus. The sequence continues at coordinate 34,022,817 of NC_139009.1, forward strand.
TGTTGGTTTCCTTTAACAGATTGCTTGGAATGGAAAAACTAGTGAAGTATTTTTCATGTTTCATAAGGACTGAGAGAGTATATTGAAATGTAATTATCAAGACACCCCTTTGTTGAACATAGAAATTACATAGAATATACAATCATTCAGTCATGTTGCACACATTTCCTGAGTATATTCTCAATTAGGGAGCTTGCTAACTGCTTGATAAATAAGACAAGGTTCCCCAGCTTGTAAACTTAAGGAGTTTACCTGGTGGCAATTATTTTGAATTATGAGGAAGAGATATAGACATTTGAAGCATTTGTTTTTTTTAATTTTTTTGTTCTCCAAGCTGAGAGGGAGTAGTGTGGAGGCATATTTTCTCATTTATGGCTCTCATTTTCAAACAGCTGAATGGATTTAGGGGCAGTCTCCAGCCAAAGCACAAAGCTGTGCTAACCAGCCCTCATGGTGATGTAGAACAAGTGCACATTGGAGTGATCTTGACATTTTGCTAACGTTGAAGTCATGCCCTATTTATCTGTGCTTTAACAGGAGAAAATTACTGAAGTCCCATTGTTCTTTGGCAGCAAAGAGGGGTAATTTGATGAATACTGGCTTTTTATTCTTAGGGGCATTATTAAGTGCCCAGAATTTCCTTGGTGCTGTATGGAACAGAGGAGAAAACCTGACTGAGGCATTCCTGAGGTCCTTTGTAGTTTGTGAGCTATAATACTAACTGGGTGCTACAAGCTTCCCAAAGTGGCAGGGAGGCAACTCTTCCTTCCTTCTGATTTCATTGGAAGAGAATGAATAGGACCAGGACTTTTCTGTGTAGAGTTAGTGATTCAGCTCTTGTTGAGGATTTGTTTGTATCTATCTTGTTAGGATAGATAGGATTTGAACATGAGAATTCCTTTGGAACACTTTTTGGGGTGAAGGGGAGAGACAGCATGCTTCTTGCACAGTGCCTTAGGTCATTAATAATAGATTATATGCTGCGTGGGCTATAAAGCACTATAAAATTTATTGTTATGCCAGGTGCTAGACCTGTCACTTTGTGTGTGTGTGTTTGTGTGTGTAGAATACTGTGTTCAGTTATATAGAGCCCATGTTTATTGAACTTGGCTTTTAAAAATTCTAACATTTATTGAACCTTTGTGATAGGTGTTATTTCAGTTGCTTTACATGTATTTTATTTGATCTTCCCAATGACTTTGTAATGTAGGTCCTCTTATTATCCTCATTTTACGGATGAGGAAACTGAAGCAAAAAGGTTAAGTTGTCAGTCTCACGGCTTTTAAATGGCAGATTCAGATCTTGAATTCAGATCACGTGGGGGCAAATATACAATATTATGATATATCAAGCTTTCACATGGAGGGCTAAGCAGAGTCAACATCAAACTTTCACATGGAGGGCTAAGCAGAGGATAGGAAATCTGTTTTGTGTACATATTTTTTGTCACCAAACGAAATGAATTTATAAAGCATATATAGCAACCATGAGAAAGGGAGAAACGGAAAAGTTTCTAGCCAACAAGAGGTATTTGGGGGATGGAATACTGAAGTTCTTGTCTTAACACTCAGTGTTGATGAGGGTGGGGAAATAGATAACTCTTCTATATTCGAATGTTAATATAATCAGAGAAATCAAACTTTAATGTGTGAATATCCTTTGACCTGGCAATTCCACTTTTTTGATTTTATCTAACAGAGGTTCTCATGCAAGTGTGTAGAAATATATATACTGATATGTTTATTGCAGAATTGTTTTGTTTTATTTTTTTAGTTAAAGATTTTTTTGCAAATAAATGAGGTCATTTTCATTCATAGATAGGAGTCAGCATCACAAATGTAAGTAGGAACTTGGTATTTGATAGATTTCAGGATTGCACTACTATCAGAAAATGCAAGCAACTTTCATATTTATTCTTTTCTATATTTCTACTTTTCTCTGAAATGAAAGCACATTAGATATATAATGGAAAAAGTATTATTTAAAAGTTTGTCTTAGAGGAAAACATAGGCAGGACACTCTATGACATAAATCACAGGAAGATCCTTTTTGACCCACCTCCTAGAGGAATGGAAATAAAAACAAAAATAAACAAATGGGACCTAATGAAACTGCAAAGCTTTTGCACAGCAAAGGAAACCATAAAGAAGACCAAAAGACAACCCTCAGAATGGGAGAAAATATTTGCAAATGAAGCAACTGACAAAGGATTAATCTCCAAAATTTATAAGCAGCTCATGCAGCTTAATAACAAAAAAACAAACAACCCAATCCAAAAATGGGCAGAAGATCTAAATAGACATTTCTCTAAAGAAAATATACGGACTGCCAACAAACACATGAAAAAATGCTCAACATCACTAATCATTAGAGAAATGCAAATCAAAACTACAATGAGATATCATCTCACACCAGTAAGAATGGCCATCATCAAAAATCTAGAAACAATAAATGCTGGAAAGGGTGTGGAGAAAAGGGAACCCTCTTGCACTGCTGGTGGGAATGTGAATTGGTACAGCCACTGTGGAGAACAGTATGGAGGTTCCTTAAAAAACTACAAATAGAACTACCATATGACCCAGCAATCCCACTACTGGGCATATACCCTGAGAAAACCATAATTCAAAAAGAATCATGTACCAGAATGTTCATTGCAGCTCTATTTACAATAGCCCAGAGATGGAAACAACCTAAGTGCCCATCATCGGATGAATGGATAAAGAAGATGTGGCACATACATACAGTGGAATATTACTCAGCCATAAAAAGAAACGAAATTGAACTATTTGTAATGAGGTGGATAGACCTAGAGTCTGTCATACAGAGTGAAGTAAGTCAGAAAGAGAGAGACAAATACCGTATGCTAACACATATATATGGAATTTAAGAAAAAAAAATGTCATGAAGAGCCTAGGGGTAAGACAGGAATAAAGACACAGACCTACTAGAGAATGGACTTGAGGATATGGGGAGGCAGAAGGGTAAGCTGTGACAAAGTGAGAGAGAGGCATGGACATATATACACTACCAAACGTAAGGTAGATAGCTAGTGGGAAGCAGCGGCATAGCACAGGGAGTTCAGTGCATAGCACAGGGAGATCAGCTCGGTGCTTTGTGACCGCCTGGAGGGGTGGGATAGGGAGGGTGGGTGGGAGGGAGGGAGACGCAAGAGGGAAGAGATATGGGAACATATGTATATATATAACTAATTCATTTTGTTGTAAAGCAGAAACTAGCACACCATTGTGGAGCAATTATACTCCAATAGAGATGTTAGAGAAAAAAAAAAAAGTTTGTACATTTGGACATTAGAGAGGGGAAATGCCGTTTTGCATCCATTTTAATCCTCTGCCTTGCGTGGCAACCTGGCTGTTTTTGATGAAGACAGAATAGATGGGAATCTACTAAAAACTAAACTCATCTTTATTCTCCCTTCCCCAGTAGTAGTAAAGTACAATAGAAACATTAGCTACTGTTACTGTTTGATAGCAGACCTGTTTCTAATTTAGGGGTACATTTTCCAAATGTTTTTGTTGCAAAATGCTGTTTCCTTCAAGAATTATTCTGTCGGTTTATATTCCCACCACAGTATATTATGAATATGCCCATTTTGCTGTTTCCTCACCATCACTGCATATTAAAATTTAAAAGTAAACTTTTATTGTTTATTTTATGATAATGGAAGAATTATAATTTATTGTTGAAATGGGAAAAACACACAAAAAAGACACACACACCCCTGTAATCCCTCCACCAAGCAGCACTGACATTTTGGTGTATCTTCAGTGCATTTTCATTCCTAATCTTATGTGTATTCTTTGGATTTGGGCTGCACATTGTTGGAGTTTACTCAATGGCAGAGGAGCTACATTCCTTGTGTGCAGCTTCCTGTCGTTAAGCAGTGCTTATTCTTCAGTACTGCTATTGTCATCTTTGCTCTTTCTAGGTTGGTTGGTTTGTTTTTAAATATGTGAGAAATTTGGTAGGAAAATGAATGATGGAACAGCAGGAGGAGGGGAGGAGGACAGTTAAATAAAGGCTGGAAAAATTCCATTCTTGAGACATTAATAGACATGCCTGATAGGTTTGATATATATGAAGGAGCAGAATGAATCTAGAGTAAGAATACTTTGGGGAACTCCCTGGCAGTCCAGTGGTTAGGACTCGATGCTTTCACTGTAGGGGGACGGGGGGGGGGGACGGGGGGAGGGGGATGGGACAGGACTTAAGATCCCGTAAGCTGCGAAAAACAAACAAAAAACCAAAAAATTAATATTTTGTTACTCAGAAAGAGTGCTTATTCAAAAACCAATCCAAGTGTCACGATCTTATAATGGGCAGAGATTTCTTAATTAAGGTCATGAAGATATTCTTCTATGTTTTCTTGAAGTTTTACTATCCCACCTTTTATATTTAGGTCTGTTTTATGCATATGGTGTGAAGAGAGGTCAGTTAGAAAATTAAGTTTAAAAAGATAACTGTTTACAGTATCATCAAACAATATCAAACACCTAGGAATAAACCTAAAGAAAGACGTCCAGGGCTTCACTGGTGGCACAGTGGTTAAGAATCCGCCTGCCAACGCAGGGGACACGGGTTCGAGCCCTGGTCCGGGAAGATCTCATATGCCGTGGAGCAACTAAGCCTGTGTGCCACAACTACTGAGCCTGCATCCCACAACGACTGAAGCCCACATGCCTAGAGCCCGTGCTCCGCAACAAGAGAAGCCACCTCAGTGAGAAGCTTGCATGCTGCAACGAAGCCCCAACGCAGCCAAAAATAAGATAAAAATAAATTAAAAAAAAAAAAAGATGTCTAAAAAAAGGGAAAGATGTGTAAAAACTCCACACAGAAATTAGAGTATTGCTAAAGGAATTAAAGATTAAGTAAATAAATGACAGTAAGTCTGTTTTTCCCAAATTGATCCAAAGATTCAATGTAATTCCAAAGAAAAGCTTAGCAGGGTTGTGTGTGTATGTGTGTGTGTGTCTGTGTATGTGTATGTGTGTATAAATTGAGAAGCTGAGTCCAAAATCTCTGGGAATCAAAAGGACCAAGAACATTTCAAATCATGGTTCTTGTACTTCTGGATGTCCCTGTAGACCCATTCAAGAGGGCCTTTTTGAGATCAAAACTATTCTCATAACAACAGTAAGATGTTATTTGCCTTTTCTCCATGTTGATTTTGCAAAAGCAAAATCATGTGCAAAAGCAGTGGTGGGTAAACTGCTGGCACCAAGTCAGCAGGAATCACGTCAGTGTCACCAAACTGTGCTATATTCGTCACTGTACTGTATGCATTTGCAATTAAGAAAAGAAAAAAAAAAGACAAGTTCCACTTAAGAATGTTCTTGGCAAAACAGTACCATTTATTAATTTTAATAAGTCTCAAATGCCTTTTTTTAAAAATTGAGGAAAAATTCACACATGTTAACCACTGTACAGTATACAGGGTACAATTCAGTGGCATTCAGTATAAAAAATTCAGTATACTGACAACGTTGTGCAACCATCACCTCTCCCTTATTTCAAGAGATTATACATCTTCATTTTCCGACGTATGTAAGTCAAATCATTATGCTGTACCCCTTAAACTTACATGGTGCTGTATGTCAATTATACCTCAATAAAACTGGAAGAAAAAAGAGATTACACATCTTTTTAATGTTCCATGTGCTGAAAAGGGAAGCATGCATAAATCGTTTCTGCTGCATATGAAAGTGTGATGATCATTTTGAGAAAAAACTCATGGGCTTGTTTGAAATATGAGCTAAACTAGCTACCTTTTTCATGGAACACCATTTTTGCCTGAAATAACCACTGAGAGATGAACTGTGGTTATTTTTTTTTAATTAATTAATTAATTTTTTTGCGGTACACGGGCCTCTCACTGTTGTGGCCTCTCCCATTGCGAAGCACAGGTTCCGGACGTGCAGGCTCAGCGACTGCAGCTCACGGGCCCAGCCGCTCCGCGGCATGTGGGATCTTCCCGGACCGGGGCACGAACCTGCGTCCCCTGCATCGGCAGGCGGACTCTCAACCACTGCGCCACCAGGGAAGCCCGAACTGTGGTTATTGAGACATGAGTATTTGATGGATGTTCTTTGAAAATGAAGTAAACTAGTTACTTATGTGAAAACCTAGTTGTCTGTTAAGCCAGACATTGAAGAGATTTGTAAAAATGTAAAATAACGCCACTGTTCTCATTAATTTTGGGGGGGGAATATAGTAATTATTAATAACAAATATTTGCTAATATGTTTATTTTTATTTTAAATTAATTAATGTTAAATTTTTAGTTTTAATTTCTATCATGGTAAATATTGATAGATGTAACCCACAAAGGCAAAAGTTCATTGAGGTTCTCAATAATTTTTAGGAACTTAAAAGAGATCTTGAGGGGGTTTCCCTGGTGGTGCAGTGGCTACGAGTCCACCTGGCAGTGCAGGGGACACGGGTTTGAGCCCTGGTCCGGGAGGATTCCACGTGCCGCGGAGCAGCTAAGCCTGTGCTCCACAGCTGCTGAGCCTGCACTCTGGAGCCCGTGAGCCACAGCCGCTGAGCCCGCATGCCACCACTAGTGAAGCCCGAGCACCCTAGAGCCTGCACTGTGCAACAAGGGAGGCCACTGCAATGGGAGGCCCGCGCACCACAATGAAGGGTAGCCCCTGCTCACTGCAGCTAGAGAAAGCCCGCGCCCAGCAGCAAAGACCCAATGCAGCCTAAATAAATAAAAAAATAATAAAAAAAAAATAGAGATTTTGAGACCAAAAGTTTGAGAACCATTGATAAAGTCAGTCTTGAAGAACAAAAATGTTAGAGGTTTATATCATTCGATATTAAGACACTTGTATAGCTACAGTAATTAATGTAGGGTAGTACAGGTAAGTGGATTGTGAAATAAACCAGTGGAACAGAATAGAAAAGCCAGAACAGACCCGCATATGTAGTACAACTTGATATTTGATGAAGGTGCCTTTGCAGTGTTGTGGAGAAAGGGTGGTCTTTTCAGTATATGGTGCCAAATCAGTTGGGGCCCTAGGGGAAAATAAATGAAGGCTTCCCTTTGTCTCTCCCTATCTCTCTCTCCCCTCCTCCCCCCCCCCCGCTATTTTTTTGTTGATGAATTGTGGATTTTTTTTCTCACCGTTTTGTTTCTCACCGTTTCACCCCGCTATTTTTTTGTTGATGAATTGAGGATTTTGTTTCTCACCGTTTGGATTTTGCTGATTGTATCCCCCTGTGTTCCCCTCTCCCTCATATTTCTTGTGAATTGGTAATAGAGGACGTGGTTTCCTTCATTCCTCCTGCCCTGCCTTGGGGAAGAGTGAAGTACAAGAGACAAAAACTTCTTCATAGGCGGTGTTGTACATTAGGAGGTACATAATCTCTCATTTCTGGATGTTACTGGCATTTATTTGATGCTTATTGCCTGGAGTTCCATTAATCACAGTTATAGAGTGGTGATATTCTAATTATACTGTTCTTCATATACTAGTTGGAAGGCTTCTGTGTTTTTTGGTTATGACTCTTAATTTTAGTTTTATGTTTTAGTGTATAACAACTTACAGCAGAGGCTATCAACTTTATCAGACTCAGCCTCTCTTTTACATATTTTTTAATACTTCCTATGCTATTCTGGAATGAAATTCATAGATAATTTATTACTACACATGTGATACATAGTTTGGCTTGGAATTTAATTTTGGGTTGAAGATGACTAACCCCATTGTCCTCAAACATCTATTGTCATTGAAAGTAGTTTTATATCACATAGATTCTCCATACTCTGCATATTACCTGTTTTTTTCCAGCTTTTAAATCTTAGAATTCTCTTATCCATTGTATCCTGAAATTTCAGGGATGCCTCAATGGTGAGGATATTTGGTAGATCATTTTATTCTATTTTATTTATTTATTTTTAAAGCTTAAAGGTTAAAAAAAATATTTATTCCTCCCTCCCTTCTTTCCTCCCTCCCTCCCCCCTCCCTTCCCCCCTCACTTCCTGAAGGCTTCTTAGTTGTGGCATGCTTGCAGGATCTAGTTCCCAGACTGGGGATCAAACGGGGTGGGGGGGCGGGGGGGGACGGGCCCTGCATTGGGAGCACGGAGTCTTACCCACTAGACCACCAGGGAAGTCTGTGTTGAGGCCTTTTAAAAATCTTCAGAGAAAACCAATTTTTACAGATTTATGTTTATTGATAAATAAGTAGTAATGCTAAGTTTTAAGTATACAAGTAATAAAATAGAACTCCACTGTGGATTAGCAGTCTCTCTCCAGTTTGGCTACTAACGTTAAAGAAACTTACTCGGAATCTTTAAAACAAAATTCAAACAAAGGCAGTTTTCTTCCTGTACATTTCATTGTGTCAGTATTTTTATTTTAAGATGTTAGATTTTTGCAATTTTCTTGGTATCTGTAAACAAAATTTAAGTTAGCCAGAAGAGTGCTATTGAGACTATAAGTAGTGCTGCTTAAGAGATGAATGTAACATAAAGATAGTTATTTTCTTAGTACGCTTAGGCTCTTAGGATTGCTAAGGAAGAGGAGGACTAGAGGAAGAACATAGAAATGGGAAAAATCATATCACAATTTAACATTTTAAAGTCTACATGTTTAGCACACCTTTTCTTGAATGTTGTGTTTATACTATATAATCTTTCCTTTGAAATGATCAACCCTGTGGGTTGAAGTGTTTTCTTCTCCAACTAAAGTCATAATGCAGAAATGCATTGGGCTGGGGCTTCCCTGGTGGCGCAGTGGTTGAGAATCTGTCAGTGCAGCGGACACGTGTTCGAGCCCTGGTCTGGGAGGATCCCACATGCCGCGGAGCAACTGGGCCCCGTGAGCCACAACTACTGAGCCTGGGCGTCTGGAGCCTGTGCTTCGCAACAAGAGAGGCCGCGATAGTGAGAGGCCCGCGCACCGCGATGAAGAGTGGCCCCCGCTTGCCACAACTAGAGAAGGCCCTCGCACAGAAACGAAGATCCAACACAGACATAAATAAATAAATAAATTTAAAGACTTAAAAAAAAAAGAAAGAAATGCATTGGGCTGTATCACAGGATAGCCTACATATTGTCCCGAGTACTGGTGTTCCACATGGTTGTGGAAAGAAATGCTTGTGAGATTTTCCTAGTAATCAAAACAATTTGTTTGTCATCCTGTCTTGGAGAAGAGGAGCTTCCTAATCCTAGCACCTTCTTTTGAACATTCTACTTTCTCCTAGTTATAAAAGGGAAAGGTGGCACCAAGAGAGGATTTTTTTCCCCCTTGAATTCCTCTTTGATAGTTTCTTTCATGTTTGTTACCAGATCTCCAGGATCATGGGTTAATAACTTGTTGCTTTGCTTTCTTCCACGTGCCACAGACGGAAGGGGCTTTCCAAAGCACTGCTTGTCATGCTTCTTCACAAAATCCATTGAGCTATCACACTAAGCTCAAACTTCTCTTCTTGGCATTTCATTCCTGTCTTACCTACTCACGCAACTTCTCTGACATTGACCTTGGCATTTATACTACTCTGATACTGCTACTGTTCATTTCTAAAAATTTTAGAAATCTCTCTTCACTTTCTCTTCTCCATTCCCTTTCCTTTGTATTTCCAGTATATCACAATTTTATTTAACTTAATAATCTGTATTTTATGAACGCATAAATATTCCTCACATAATTCATTGTTGTACAATCTCATGTTTTCCTTGGAGTTAATAATTGTTTTGCCTTTTCCTTTTGATTAGTCTTCTAAAATGTAAAAAATTTTAGTTCTTGCTTATCTGAAAATGTTTGTCACACTTGACTGATGTTTGTTTAGGCATATATTTCTGGTTTGGAAATAATTTCCCTCAGAATTTTGAATCTTTTCATTTGACCTATCTTACATTGCTGCTGTTGAGAAATGTAATCTTATGAAAGCATTTTGGATCTTTGAACTTCATTAAGTTTTTAAAAATTTGTTCATTGTATTCCGTGGATTAAATGCTGTATAAAACTGTTTGCTGAATTTCCAGTCACAGAACCAGGCATGGTTCTTTACACGAAAAAATGCTCAGAATTCAGTTTGTGGCTAATATAAGACTCATAAGACCAATGACACAAGTGCCCCTGTTTTGGGGGGCGTCTTAAAAAAATAAGCATTTTATTTTGGGATACTTTTAGAGTTACAAACAAAGCTGCAAGGATGGTATAGAGAGTTCTCGTGTACTCTTCACTCAGTTTCCCCTAATGTTGATGATTTATAGAATCATTACATCTTTATCAAAGCCAAGAAATTGACATAGATGTATTACTATTGACTAAGCTCCAGGCTTTATTCAGATAGTACCATTCTTTTTCTGATGTCCTTTTTTTGTTTCACGATTTACTCTGACATTTCATTTAGGTATCATGTCTCCATAGTTTCCTCTGGTGTGTATCCCAGTCTTTCCTTGTTTTTCATGACCTTGACAGTTTTGAAGAATAATATATATATATTATATATATTTTTAATAATAACTTTATTGAGATATTGTGATGGTTAATTTCATGTGTCAACTTGACTGGGGCTATGTGAGGCCCAGATATCTGGTTAAGCATTCTGGGTGTGTCCGTGAGGATGTTTCCGGAAGAGATTATTAGAATCAGTAGACTGAGTAAAGCAGATTGCCCCCCCCCCCCCGCGCACACCCACCCCCCACCCCCCGTGTGGGGGAAACCTCTTTTAATCTGTTGAAGATCTGAAAAGAGCAAAAAGGTAGAGGAAGGGAGACTTCTCTCTCTGTGTGACTGAGTAAGCTGCGACCTCGGTCTCCTGCCCTCGGACTGGGATTTACAGCATCAGCACTCCTGGTTCTCAGGCCTTTGGACTTGGACCAGAACTACACGTTTTGTTTACCCATTCATCAGCTGATGGAAATTTGGGTTGTTTCCACTTCTTGGCTGTTATGAATAATGCTGCTGTGAACATCCGTGCACAGGTTTTTGTGTGGATGTATGTTTTCTTTTCTGGTATCACGCTTAGGAGTGGAATTGCCGGGTCAGAGGGCAACTCTGTTTAACATTTTGAGGAACGGCCAAACTGATTTCAGAAGTGACTGCACAGTTTTATATCCTCACCAGCAAAGTATTAGGGTTCCAGTTTCTCCACATCCACGTCAACACTAGTTATTGTCTGTGTTTTTCATTGTAGGCATCCTTGTGGTTTTCTGTGACGTGTATCTCACTGTGGTTTTGAGTTTGCGTTTTCCTAATGGCTGAGAATGTTGAGCATCTTCCCCCCGCCACACTGGCAAATAGTTTGTTTTTGCATATGTTAAAAATCGAAATATAGTTGACATACAACATTATGTTAGTTTCAGGTGTACTAAATAGTTATTTGACATTTGCATACATTATGAAATGATCACAATAAGTCTAGTAATCATCTGTCCCCGTACAAAGTTACAATTAGGTTCATTGCTTGAGGTTCAGGGTAAAACAATTGGGTTATCTATATTCAGAAGTTGATAATAGTTCCTTTAGTTTGCTGTTAGCTTAAAATTTATCATGCTTTTTCCTGTGAGCCAAGATTTGTTCAGCATAAAGGAAGCCAACACTTTAAATCTCTTTTTAAACTACTTTTATCAACAACTCTTGGCGTGGTGGTACATGTGTTAATTACATATTCATATTTACTTCATAAAATAATTCTGACTGAACCTCTTACTTTGTTAGCTGTTAATATATGTACATGAAAATTTAAGTGTCACATTTTCATTTTTAATGGGGGGAAAGGTACAATATACTACATTAAAGAAAAATTAAGTACTAAAATTACCTATTATCCTTTCCTCTTTGCATAAAATCTGCATTTCCAAAAATAACTTATATTTTAGATTGGTTGGGATATCTATCCTTCTATTGGTTTTGTAATCATGTTGTGCCTCTAAAACAGTATAATCAGTGTTTCCTTATCTCCTGATATAAATATGAAAATAATGGTTTAATTATTAAATTCTTTTGTCATTTCAGACAGTATGGAGGCAACTTTATGCTATATTGGTTTTTTTTGTTTGTTTTTTGGGTTTTTTTTGCGGTACGCAGGCCTCTCACTGTTGTGGCCTCTCCCGTTGTGGAGCACAGGCTCCGGACGCGCAGGCTCAGTGGCCATGACTCATGGGCCCAGCCGCTCCGTGGCATGTGGGATCTTCCCGGACCCGGGGCACAAACCTGTGTCCCCTGCATCGGCAGGCGGACTCTCAACCACTGCGCCACCAAGGAAGCCCTATGCTATATTCTTTTAATGAATTTTCAGTGTCTGTTATCCTATAAAATTCAAGTGATATCTATTAGAATAACATTTACAGCATCTGCTCCTCTCCATTTAAAAAAAAACAAACCTGACTTTAGAGAGCTTAAAAAAATACTTTTTCTAGGTGATTAAGTATTAAATGTTAGAAATACTGCTTTGTCAGCAGTTATTGAGGCAAGAGAAGTAAATGAAACTATTTTTGGAAATTCCGTTTGTTGCTTAAGCACTCTTGCATGTATGAGCATGTATTCACAGGTCATAAGAGGTTCTTCTGTGGCAGCTGTAGATGCGGTAACAGCAACAGAGCAATTTCCCTGCTCGTAATTCTGTCCTTTGTAAGAGCTTGTCATGTAATTGTTGACTTTACATATGCATTGAAGTAATAATGTTAATTTTTCTGCTTCAGTAATATGCATGAATAAAATACATTAGAAAAGCAGAAAACCTTGGTAATAGCTCCTGGTAATCAAATTAGAGATTTGACAGGATAATATGGTAATCAAATTAGAGATTTGACAGGATAATATGGAAATACCACATGCTCACAGAGAAATCTTATTTTTTTAAAAAATAAATTTATTTATTTATTTTTGGCTGCATTGAGTCTTCTTTGCTGCAAGCGGGCTTTCTCTAGTTGTGGTGAGCGGGGGCTACTCTTCGTTGTGGTGCAGGATCTTCTCATTGTGGTGGCTTCTCTTGTTGCGGAGCACGGACTCTAGGCGCGGGGCTCAGTAGTTGTGGCTCGCAGGCTCTAGAGCGCAGGCTCAGTAGTTGTGGTGCACAGGCTTAGCTGCTCTGCAGCCTGTGGGATCTTCCTGGACCAAGGCTCGAACCCATGTCCCCTGCATTGGCAGGTGGATTCTTAACCACGGCGCCACCAGGGAAGTCCCTGAGAGAAATCTTTTGAAGTGGTAACAGCCTAAGATGATTAACAGAGAAAGTTGTTTTGATGAGAGGAAATCTTTTTTTAGATTTAAGGAATACAGAGTTGCAAAATGTTTAGTAAACTATAATTTTTTTTTTTTAGTAAACTATAATTTTTTACTTATGTATTAATATTTTACTTTTGCAAAAGTTTTGCTTTTGGTAATTTTTTCCTTTGAATTGTATTTCACTCTGATAATCTAACAACAAGCTTCCTATTTAATGTATATTTGATGCATTTGTTTTGCAGGCTATTTCATGGGGAGCAAGTAGTGACTTTTGTTTAGAAAATCAAATGATATTATGACATTTAAAAAATATTTTGTGAGCCCTGACCAATATCTGTAACTTGAATAGTCTATCAAAATTCTCCTGTCAAATTTGTAGCTATATTGAAGTTTTCAAGCTGGGAGGATAATTTTAAAAGTGGTAATAAATACAACTACCTGAATAACCCTGATTTTTCTCAGGTCTAGATAAGCCTTTTTTACCTCTTTTTTAAAAATTTATTTATTTATTTATTTATTCATACATACATACATACATCTTTATTGGAGTATACTTGCTTTACAGTGTTGTGTTAGTTTCTGCTTTATAACAAAGTGAATCAGTTATACATATACATATATCCCCTTAGCTCCTCCCTCTTGCATGTCCCTCCCACCCTCCCTATCCCACCCCTCTAGGTGGTCACAAAGCACCGAGCTGATCTCCCTGTGCTATGCAGCTGCTTCCCACTAGCTAGCTATTTTACATTTGGTAGTGTATATATGTCCATGCCACTCTCTCACTTCGTCCCAGCTTACCCTTCTGCCTCCCCGTGTCCTCAAGTCCATTCTCTACGTCTGCATCTTTATTCCTGTCCTGCCCCTAGGTTCTTCAGAACTTTTTTTGGTTTTTTTTACATTTCATATATATGTGTTAGCATACGGTATTTGTTTTTCTCTCTCTGACCTTACTTCACTCTGTATGACTCTCTAGGTTCATCCACCTCACTACAAATAACTCAATTTCGTTTCTTTTTATGGCTGAGTAATATTCCATTGTATATAGGTGCCACATCTTTATCCATTCATCTGTCGATGGACACTTAGGTTGCTTCCATGTCCTGTAAGCCTTTTTTAAAATAGACGTTTCTTTTCCAAGCACACACCCAGCTATTATCAAAGGTAAATGCCATGAGACTTCAAGGTCCATGAATCTTATTTGCCCCTTGCTCTACAGGAGTTTCTTGTATTTAAATTTTAACTAGTCTTTAGAACAGTTTCAATAAAGGTAAGTTACTTAATCCTGATGTGAATGTATATTATTTTAGGTTCTCATATGCAGTGGCTACTTTAAAAATTGGAAGGTTATTTCAGGCATTGGTTTGCATGGTGTTGTCTTTGAAAATCCCTTGTATAAAATTACCTCATATTAACTCTTTACAGATTCAGAAACTAGCTCTTATTCTGAATATTGCATTGTACTCTTCTTTTTTTTCTTGAAAAATTAGGAAATACCTATAAAGTGTTTTATGTTACAAGGATTTACTGCCTAACATTGTTCCTTCCCCAGATTAGCCTCTCAATAAATGTCTGCAAACACAGCCTTATTTTTTAGGTTACACAAAACCAAGATGGTAGAGAGTCCAAGTATATACATACATAGATTTTCCTAAAAGCCATCTAGTTTCTTAATACCACCTTTACATTTTGAATATTCTTAACTTTGTATATAGCATCACTGTGAGGGTGAGGTGGCCTTTATTTATTCACTTTTCTCCTCTTTCAACAGGGGGAAATGCAGTGTTGCCCTTCTGAATGAGACAGAGTCTGTATTGTCATATCTTGATAAAGAGGTAATTCACAATTATACTTGTTTTTGGTTTTCCCTCTATTTCATAAGAAGCCCATACTTTTGTATTATTTCTTCTTCTAACAAATTATTGCACAATGATAGCAGTATTATGGTAAAAGTATAATGACTAGACTGCATTCAGTTAATTTTATTTTTCTGGTTAACTGAGATAAAAGTTGGCAAAAACTCCCATGTCTGTCTGTCTCTTTTGCTTGGTAATGAAAAGCTTGTAAAGCATAGCACGTGATTTATTTGGTAGTGGAAGAACTATTTTTGGCTTTATGAAATAAATGATTTCAGTATACTTGGTCCTCCTCCCTTTTTTTTCTTTTTAAATAAATAGCGTTTCTTTTAAACTGTTTGCAGATGAGATTTTACCATTGGTGGTCTGCTTTCTTCCCTGGAATCCTAATAAACTTTGTCAACTAAAAATATTTTTTTCTGTAAACTTCAAGAAACATTTTAAACATTTTTAACAAGTTGAATTAGAGCAAGCACTTCATTGAAGGGAGGAAATTCTTGTAAGCAAGGCTATTCCACATTTTGTAGTTTTATGTGACTTTTATCATTTGTGTTGTGGGGAAAATATTTTACTATTGATAATGTTTCAGTATTTAAGCTTTATAATTACATAGTGTTTGTTTTCCCAAAATCTTTATTACACATAGGTTTTTTTTTTTTTTACAGAATTAAAGGGACATTTTTTCTTTTTTTTTGTTTGTTTGCGGTACGCGGGCCTCTCACTGTTGTGGCCTCTCCCATTGCGGAGCACAGGCTCCAGACGCGCAGGCTCAGCGGCCATGGCTCACGGGCCCAGCCGCTGCGCGGCACGTGGGATCTTCCCAGACCGGGACACGAACCCGTGTCCCCTGCATCGGCAGGTGGACTCTCAACCACTGTGCCACCAGGGAAGCCCTACTCTGTAGTTTTATGGTTTCATTATTGTGACATTGGATTTATTGCTTTATAAAAAGTAGAAGGAATTATGTTTACCTAGGTATTTTCTGTCTTTTCTTTTTTTTCCAGGATACTTTTTTCTACTCATTGGTCTATGATCCCTCAGTGAAAACACTGTTAGCTGACAAAGGTGAAATCAGAGTGGGACCTAGATATCAAGCAGACATTCCAGAAATGCTCTTAGAAGGTATGTTTTCCTTTGGGTTGCAAATCCTATGAAAACAAATGTACCTTGAAACTCAAATATTTTCCTCATATGGAAGAAACAACTTTCAGGCTAAAGTTTAAAAGTAACGGGCTCTTCCAAATTTAGAAATTCAACAAACGGCAATGAAAAATAATTTAATCGATCAGTTATTCATTTTTTATTTCACACTTTCATGAGTTTTCTGCCTGTGTTTTTCTTTTAAATACAACTTTAAGAATGTTAGTGTTGTTGAACTTGTGTTTCAATGTGACACGCTCACGCCTTGAGATCCTGAGTGCCTTCATGTCATCTCTCTATGGTAGCCTTGCAATCTAGTGAACATTTACATTTTGGTGGGAATTTTGGCAGATCTGCGTAGTTTCTATACCAGAGGGATTCAGAGCTTTGCATTTTAAACACAGATCTTCCTAGCAAGACTTTTCTTTCTTCTGTCATAATTATATACTTAAAACCTTTATTTTCTGATTTCAAAAGTAAGACATTCTTACCATTAAAAAATAAAACACAAAGAAACGTGTAATATAGAAAATGAACACCACCCCCTTTCCTTCTTTCCAAACCCATATTTAATTACTAATATTGTTCAGGGTTTTTTTTTTTTTTTTTTTTTGGTACAGTCTCTGGCTCGTAACCCATTCAGGTGTGGTCTTTGTGGGATGGCAAGTTGCACGTTGCTCTGCAGTTGCTTCTTTCAGTTAATAGTGTATCTTTAGCATCTTTCCTGATGAGCAGAGTGGCTTTATTCTTTTCAGTGACTGTAGAGTTCTTAAGTCTGCATGGATGTGCCACAATTTATTTCCTTTACCAGTACCCTATTGACAGACTTTCAGGTGTTTACATTTTTTGATATTACAAATGATGCTTCTAGAAAAGCTTTACATATACTTACGCTGTGTAAATATTTTTCAAGCATAGCTCCCTGGAAGATATTGAAAATGCTTCTTTGCCCTTCAAAAAGGCTGTTAATTTTCATATGAGTGAACCAAATGCTTCCACCACTAGATTATTAAAGAACCCCCCTTGCCCATTTTGTGATACTGTTGTCTTGGCTTTTCATTTTTTTTGTTGTTTTTTTTTCTTTTTCTTTAATTTTTAAAAGTTACTTATGCTTTCCGTTACTGCTCTTCTGTAAATTTCTTGTGTATTTTCTATTTGGTTATTTATATGTATTGGCAAGAGTATTTTGCATATTAAAGGTAAACAAATATAAAAGTATTTGCCCTTTGTCTGCCTCCTCACTTAAAAAATGTTAATGATTTTAAATTTGTTTTATTTATTTTTGTTATACAGAAATTGAGAATTTTTGTCATACAGAAGTTTAGAATTTATCCCTTAAGGTTTATATAATTAGCATTCTTTACCTTGCCTTACCTATAGGAAGTATATGCAGAAAAGTTAAATCAACTCAGGATAGAGTTGTGTTGTCATTGTCAGTGGTGGGTAGGTGAGGTGGCTGTGAATAATAACAGGTTGCAGACTTCTGCATTTTCATGAATTCATTACAAGGAAAGGTCAGTCAGTAACGACTAAGCTTTGAGAACAGAATGCCACGTCTGCACTCATCTGTGTTTAGAAGTTTTTTTTGAAGAAATTGTAAGTAGTGACTCAGTTTATTATAGGCTGAGAGATTGCGTTTATTAGCATTCTGTTCTGTACAAACCATCTTTTCTTCCAGAAATAATTTTGGATGTTTTATAGTCCGTAATGTTTGATCTTAGACTTTTATCACTACATGTAAGTGTTCACTAAATATTTATTGTTTTATTTTTAAAAACACTTGATTTTTAAGTTTTACAAATAGTGCTGCATTGTATCCTTTATATAATGCATAATTTTGTACTCTGGATATAACTGGAAAATATGTTCCCAGAAATGAAATTACTAAGTCATAAGGCATGTGTTTCTGAAATTTTATACAAAATGGTAATTGTCTTCCAAGTAATTATTTACAGGTGTCTTTTTTCCTTGTTTTAATTAAGGTATAATTTATATGTAGTACATTTCACCCTCTTTTGTGACAGTTCTTTGAGTTTGGGGCAGATGTATACACTCTTAGTGAGATAGTTCAGCAAGTCCATCTATGCACAGGTCAAAAGCCAGGAGTGACCCTGGTGCTCATGTGTGCTTGTCGCCTGACCCAAGTTCTACATCCCCTAAGCAGCCCTTTGTTAACTCCTCCCTGAACTTTGATCTCTCCCCTTGTCAAACTCTGCAGACTGTGTCGTTCATGTAATCTTGTGTGCTATTTTTATTATTTGACTTTTAAAATTTTGGACTGCCTGAGCTGTTGATTGTGTGGTCCTCTCTCTCTTTTTCATAAGAAAAAAATTTATATATATATATAAATATATTTTATTGAAGTATAGTTGATTTACAATGTTGTGCTTTTTAATTTTTTTGATTTTTAAATTTATATATATATTTTATTGAAGTATTTTAATTTATTTTTTAATTTTAATTTATTTATTTTTATTTTGGGTGCGCCGTGGCTTGCACGATCTCAGTTCCCTGACCAGGGATTGAACCTGGGCCATGGCAGTGAAAGCTCCAAGTCCTAACCACTAGACCACTGGGGAACTCCCTAATTTATTTTTTTTATGTTTGGTTCTTTCTTGAGCACTGACATAAACCTAGGTGTATAGAAAGCCTAGAAAATTTTGTGTATTGCTCATGTAAAGATAAATGCTGAACCAAGTAATAAAGTTGGGATATTTCAAGTAATGGGGGCGCATAAAAATCAGATCATGGAATCTCATGAGTTCCCACTTATCTGCAAAACTTTTACGTATGATATTGCCCCTGAAAAGCATAAAGCTGGTTAGAGTTAGTAATTTGGAAAGCATATCTACCTAGCTTAGAATTTACAAAATTATTTTAGGAAACGAAATCATATATAAAATGCAATAATTTATTCTACAGTACTTCTCAATAAGGATTTGAATTCCTGAGGGTAAGAACCTTGAGGTTCTTCTTCCAGGTAAAAGGAAAGATTCTTAACAGCTTGTGGCATTTGGGCAGTTACATCAGTTGTGACTAAATATTCATTAATATAATAGATCTTATAATTCATTAACAAGTATTAATTGCCTTTAACATTGCGTTTCTCTTAGTAGTCTTCCGGGTGGGTGGTTTACAAACTTTATTTAGGCAGTAGAACCCTTTCTTATTACGCAGTATGACCTTAAATAAGAAAGCCAGGTTGTTGTGGGTGAAGTGGAAGAGAAGGCCCTGTTGAGTCTCTTGAGGTACCTTACTGAACCTTAGGATTCAGAGAATCAACTTGAAGGCCACTGTGCCGATTAGAATCCTGTCTCTTCATTGCACAGTCAAAACCCCCAGTCCTTGCAGTTAGAAGCGCTTATGATGAAGTCCCTTTGTAACATAGTATAACGAAGGGGCTCTACTGTTTTCCCTTTGCCTTTTCCCATTTTTTAAATCTTAAAGTTTATTTTATTGCAAACAGTATGAATTGTGATAGAAAATGTAATTATATTGGAAACAAAAAGTAGTAGTCCCTCAGATCATCCCTTCGAACCCACTATTAACCACTGTTATTAATTTAACATGTTCTCCCAGAGTGTTTGTTATATAAATATGTATAGAGATCCACGAAATTATGTTCTGTAGTATTCCATTGTGTGATAGATCCACGTTTATTTTATCTGTTTATGTGTTTAATGGTCGGGTAAGTTTCCCCTCAGTTGTTCTTTAAAATTTCTTGGTTGTGGCAGGGTTCTCATGTCGATGAGATTTTTTTTTCTTACTGTCAAAGTTTATCATCAATTTGTCAATGTCTTCCTTTCCAGATTTCATTAGGATTCTGATTGAAATTGTATTAATATTAAGATTACTTTGGGAGGTGATTGATTATTTTATAATATTGGGTCTGCTTCTGAGGTTTCTGTTCTATTCCCCTGGTCTGTCTGTCTGTTCATGCTCTAGTAACCCATGTTTTAATTATAGAGGCTTTGTAGTATGTGTTAATATCTGGTGAGGCTAGTTCCCCTCTTATTTTTCCAAGCTTGACTAACACCAGAAAAAAAAAATCTTCCTTCCTGTTTTTATTGGGGATGCAGTTAATTTTTAAGTTAGACAGACATATTGATGATTTTGAAACATCCTATCCAGACACAAGGGATTCTTTCTCTTTGTTCAAGGCTACTTTTGGGTCTTGTGGAAGTTTTTTGTTTGTTTGTTTTGTTTTAATACAGATTTTATATATTTCTTGTTAAGTTTATTTTATTTAATTATTTTTTTTCTGGCTGCTTTGGGTCTTAGTTGCTGTGTGCAGGCTTTCTTTAGTTGCGACGAGCAAGGACTACTCTTTGTTGTGCGTGGGCTTCTCATTGTGGTGGCTTCTCGTTGCAGAGCACAGGCTCTAGGTGCACGGGCTTCAGTAGTTGCAGCACGTGGGCTCAGTAGTTGTGGCACGCGGGCTCTAGAACGCAGGCTCAGTAGTTGTGCTACATGGGCTTAGTTGCTCCGCGGCATATGGGATCCTCCCAGGATCGTACCCGTGTCCCCTGCACTGGCGGGCGGATTCTTAACCACTGCACCACCAGGGAAATCCCAAGTTTATAACTTGTTAGGTTTATTTATACGTGTTCATCTTTAGCAATGAAAAACATTGTGTTTTTCAACATAAATGAAAGTCACTTTGGGCTCTTATTTCAACTTAAAGCATTTAGTGTATCCAAAATGTTTTTTTCACTTGTAATCAGGAAACCAACTAGATGCAAGATTTAAAGAACCCCTTCTTCTAATTAGTATATTTTCTGGGAAGAAGGAGTAGGGTGGCAGATACGTACTCCAGCAGTTAAACCACACTTGAAAAACACAGACACTGCCATCATAGAAACTTTCATACACAGCCAGTACCTGTTTGCTGGGGAATTAAATCATAGAAAACATCATATTCAAGAACAGATATTTAGGACTTGATGCAGTCTGTGCTTACTAACCCTTTTGATACTCTTGAGTGGGTACGTTTAGACCAGTCCCCACTCCAATTTGCATTGGCATGGGATGTAGAACTTGAATTAATATCCTGAGTAGGTGGAAGCATCAGCTCCATGCCAGAATATATTACAGTCTTGCTTTCTTTGTGAATGTGTCCTGATGAATTTAAGACATTGTTGTGGCATTTGTCTTGCTGGTGAATATTTCTTTTTCGTGGCTTTAGAATTTTAAAATTCATTTATGGCTACCCACCATCTAGCAAACTCTTGAGATCTGGAAAGATCAGTATGTAGCTTGCAAGCGAAGGTGAAGGTTTGTTTTTTAGATTTTAAATCTTTTTTGAGTTTGAATAACTACCTAGAGAATTTTCCATAGAAAAAAGATGTCATATGTAGTAAGTTTTGAATTATTATTTAGCTGTATTGTAAAATTGGAATTTTAAGAAATTATTTACATATTAAACTTTGTAACTGTTAAAAGTATTATAACATTAAATTATTAAACAAGGGGGCTTCCCTGGTGGCGCAGTGGTTGAGAGTCCGCCTGCTGATGCAGGGGAAACGGGTTTGTGCCCCGGTCCGGGAGGATCCCACGTGCCATGGAGCGGCTGGGCCCGTGAGCCATGGCCGCTGGGCCTGCGCGTCTGGAGCCTGTGCTCCACAACGGGAGAGGCCACAGCAGTGAGAGGCCCGCGTACCGCAAAAAAAAAAAAAAAAAAAAAAATTATTAAACAAAAATGACTTTGGATTCACAGTTTTGGGTAAAATCTGGCTGTACTATGTTTTAGCTCAGTTACCTTGGGAAAATTATTTAACCTCTCCAAGTTCCCATTTCTTCCTCTTTAAAAAGTGAGTAATAATGTATGTGCATACATCATAGTGTTGTGATGATCAAATGAAGTAATTCTTGTAAAGCATTTTTTATTTTTTAAAATTTATTTTATTTTTATTTATTTATTTTTGCCTATGTTGGGTCTTCGTTGCTACACGCGGGCTGTCTCTAGTTGCGGCGAGCGGGGCCTACTCTTCATTGCAGTGCGCATGCTTCTCATTGCGGTGGCTTCTCTTGTTGTGGAGCACAGGCTCTAGGCACGCGGCAGGCTTCAGTAGTTATGGCACGCAGGCTCAGTAGTTGTGGCTCGCGGGCTCTATAGTGGAGGCTCAGTAGTTGTGGCGCACGGGCTTAGTTGCTTCGTGCAATGTGGGATCTTCCCAGACCAGGGATCAAACCTGTGTCCCCTGCATTGGTAGGGGGATTCTTAACCACTGTGCCACCAGGGAAGCCCTTGTAAAGCATTTAGCACAGCACCTGCTGCTCAGTGTTCGCTATTACAGTTGCTTCTCCCGGGCCACCAACTGTCTACTGCTCCTAATTAAGTAACTCCTGTCTGTATTTGGGAATTTAGGGTGTGTCTCTCTTTGAAAGTTAAAGAATTAAATTAGAATAGTCTCTTATGCTAAAATACATGCCTTTTAAACTTGAATTAGCTCATATACAGTCAATAGAAAAATGTCAGTATAGTGTGGAAATTGTCAGTTCATCTGAGGCTTTTCTAAGCAGTTATTCTCACAGATGAAGAGCGTTTAAGAAAAAAAAAACAGTATATGGCGCATCTTAGAGTTACAGATAAAGGAATGAAAAATATCTTCCCCAGTGTTTATAAAAGCCTATACCCTAGATTTTATTTTTTATTTTGTTGAAACTACACAATGACCTACATCTCGGTGGAGGAAGCGTAAGTCCAGGGTTTTAGAAGATAAAGGATTGACTGACCTTTGTGCTTGGTGCAAATGTCAGTGGAGATTTAACTGTGTTGGTATTTTTGTTATGATTGTTACTTTTTTTTTTTTTTAAGTGCTCTGGTTCTTAGGTTTTAAAAATTTTTGTCCTGTTTTTCCGTAGACACTATTATTTTCAAGTGTGTAATTTTGCAGAATGTGTTTTCCGCAATGTGGTAGATGTTAATTAACTTAAAAACACCAGACCATAACAAGTAACTGTAAGCAGATATCGGCTGCAACCATGTGAGCGCAGTAGTTCATAACCCAGGGCAGTTTTGTCTTCCGTGGGACATTAGACAATGTCTGTAGACATTTTTGGTTGCCACACCTGGGTGGAGCGGGAGATGCTACTGGCTTCTAGTGGGTGGAGATCAGGACTGCTGCTGAGCATAGTACAATGTACAGGACAGCCCCCATGACAAGGAGTTGTTGGCCCAAAGTGTCAACAGTGCACACTGTGTAGAGAGGAACCCTACTGTAAAGGGTTTTGGGGACATAGTAAGCACTAAATAAATGTTAGTTAATATTTACATAGTTATAGTAATATTTAAATTTTCAAATACGAATTATATTACCTGGTCTATTTCTGTGGTTTTGATTCTGTTTATTTTTGTGCCAGTACCACATTGTTTGATTACTGTTGCTATATATTATAATCCCACCCAGTTTGGAGGATCCTCTTATATTACTCTTTTAATAATGGTAATATTCTTTGATTTGTAGAGATTAATATTTGAATTATTTTGTGGGCTTTCAGAACTAAATTTTGTTAAATTTAACTTCAAGTACTTGTACAAAAATGACAGCCTTAAGATTTTAAAATCTTCTTTATTTAAGTCATGTTATGTTCTCTGAAAGTTTTGTAATTTCTTTATATAAACATACTTCCAATTTTGTTTCTTAGTATTTTATATTTTTGTTGCCATAATATATGTGATTTTTTTTTTACATTTTTGTTTTCATTCCCTTTGGAATGCCATTGGGTTTTATATATTCATTTTTTATTGTGCCTTTCTTGTAATTTATTTTTAAAATCTATTTTTATTGAGATATAATTGCCATATAACACTGTGTATGTTTAATTTGTTGATTTGATTACATTTAGGTATTGCAGGTTGGTTACCACCATAGCATTAGCTATCTATCGTGTCATAATTATCACTTCTTTATTGTGGTGGGAACAAAGATCTAGTCTCTTATCAACTTTGAAGTTTATAATAACAGTATTGTCTGTAATCACTGTGCCGTGCATTAGATCTCCAGAACTTACTTACCTAGCAGTTGGAGCAACCCTTAAACAACCTCTCCCCATCCCCCTCCACCCCACCCCCTTTCCAGCCCCTGGTAACCACCATTCTACTCTGTTTTAATGAGTTTGGCTTTTTAAGATTCCACATAAAGTGATATCATACAGTATTTGTTTCTTGTAACCTATTATCCTTTGATGCATCACTTAAAACATTGCCCAGAACTTTCAGAACATTAATAAAAATGGTGATAAATGGCAGCCTTCTGTGTTTCTGAATTAAATATAATATACTCTGATGGTTGTTACAGAGAAAATGAATTATATTTAGAACAAAGAATATTTCTAGTTGTCCAGCAAAGGGTCTATAGGATGACAGATCCATCCAGCCCTAGTTCTTCAGTCTTTGAACAATGGTCTGTGCTCTTTGAGGGTATACTGAAGAAGTACTTTGCCATTATTTTCTAGAAATCTTAAAGTATAGCTGAAGGATTAGGGCTAACACATATAAAATCATTGTTGAATCTACATTTCTTCAAAATGATGAAGAGGAACGTATGAAGCAAAAAATTGGATGCTATATATAATCGTGTAAGTAGTTGGTAAATACATTTGGTAGGAATTCACAGAGAGAGAGAGCTTCATGGGCTGGTGTGGGACTAGAGCAGATTGTAATTGCCCAGATTATCATAAATGGAGGAGGAAAGTGAGATTATTGCAGTGACTGGAATGAACATGACCAGAGCCTAGAATTCTTCTTGGTTCAGTCTCTGGCTCATACATTTCCCAAGACCATTCTACAGAGTGCTGACAGCTTAGTTGAGGCTTGCATTATACAGATTCCAGAGCTTCTTAAAAGTTTTTCCCTTGTGAAAAAGTGATTAAATTGATATAAATGTAATTATATGATATGATGAATCCAAAATGGGGAATTCCCTAGAGTGACTGTTTGAATAGAACATTCTGTATTCTTTTTATGTTCTTGTTATTTTTGTTCTCATCCCATGATATTGTATGTTTTAGTTGTTAGTAGAAATGCATTCAGGAGTGTTTTATTGTTTATAGCAAATTTATTTAGCATTCTTATACTGAATTATCTTTCCTCTGTATGCTGCAGAATGTATGGATAGGATTGAAGTTTATCAATTTAACTGACTTAAATTTGAAAAGTAAATATCAGTTTTACCCTTACATTCTAGAATATATAATAGAAGGGGCTTAATACTGAATAGCATCATCATTTCATCTTGTATTATTTAAAAATGCAGATAATTATTATTATATTTCTTTTCTATTTTACTATTTATCCTACTTAACATGTATTTCTTGGAGATACTGGGGAGTATAATTGTGTCATTTTCCTTTCAAAAGTTTCATGCAGTTTACAAACGTTTGGGTTTGTAAATGGTTTTTAAAAATGAACCAATTGAATCTTTTTTTTAACATCTTTATTGGAGTATAACTGCTTTACAATGGTGTGTTAGTTTCTGCTGTATAACAAAGTGAATCAGCTGTACATATACATATATCCCCATATCTCCTCCCTCTTGCGTCTCCCTCCCATCTTCCCTATCCCACCCCTCTAGGTGGTCACATGCATTGTAAGCAAAAACAATGGAAAACGAAATCCTTTTAAACACTTGATATGTCTTTGGACTAGTACTCGCTCTGGGCTGCTTGTGCTTCTTTATGTTGGGGGTGGCAGTTGACTTTTTCGTTGCCTACCTGTCTTTGAACAAGGAGCAGGATGGGCAGGCCCCCTACCTGACGGCAGTGGCTGACTTAGGAGACTGCAGTTGGGCTGGCCGGTTCTGCCCTCCCGCTTTCTCCTTTTGAGCCTCAGTACCTGCTTGCTCCCATTCTAGGAGGGAACACATTAATAAGCCTATAGCCTGGATTCATCAGTCACCAAGGGATGTTCAGCCTCCTAGTATGTCAGTCAGTGCAAGACTCTCTGCCTGATATTATAGATGCAGTGATCAAAACCAAAACATAGCCCAAACCAATTCCTAGCCTGATAGGAAATTCATAGCTGTAAATTGGAATCCAATCAACTCCCAAGTCTGTTTTCCATTACCATCTTTTATCCTAACATTGAGTCTTGCCTGATGGTTATATCTCCTCTTGAGACGTTCCTAAAACAAAGCATCCTGTATTATCCTCAGTCTTTTCCTCAACCTCTCGATTGTTTCCTTCTTTCTGTTAATGCCAACACTATCTATGTAGTTCTCAAGACTGGAAACCTACCCATTATACCAGTCTGTCACTGTCATTTCTAAATATTCTCTCTTAGCTCTTTATTGTCACTGTCAATACCATGTCTCCCTGTCTGTATCATGTATCTCTGTAGAGAAAATTATTCCATTGCTAAGTGTTGGATGTGAAATTTGTTTCTGATTTTGTCACTCTACTGCTAAAAAGGCAAGGGCTTATTACCTCCAAATAAAAATCTATTCAGAAAATCTGTGCAGAATCTTCAGTAATATTTTCATAACCCACTTCTTTTAGCTATCTATTCTCATTCCCCTTGATGTACTCCTGACAAAATTAGCTACTTTTCTACCACATCTTAAAGCCCCATGACTTTGTTCACATTCTCATTTCTTTTTTTTTAAATTTTAATCAATTCTTTTATTATTTACAACAGTCTTTTGATAATTTCTGCCAAATTTGTTCTGATATATTCTTTTTTTTAACATCTTTATTGCAGTATAATTGCTTTACAATGGTGTGTTAGTTTCTGCTTTATAACAAAGTGAATCAGTTATACATATAAATATGTCCCCATATCTCTTCCCTCTTGCGTCTCCCTCCCTCCCACCCTCCTTATCCCACCCCTCTAGGTGGTCACAAAAAAATATGGAACGCTTCACGAATTTGCGTGTTGTCATCCTTGCGCAGGGGCCATGCTAATCTTCTCTGTATCATTCCAATTTTAGTATATGTGCTGCCAAAGCGAGCACCATTCTCATTTCTTACTTTAAGTTCTCTCCCCCTGCCAGTGCATTCATACCCTTCAGTTCTTAGCAGGAATGCCACCTCGTGCATGACATCCTTCCCTAACTAGCCTGAAATGATTTCTCTAATCTTCAGGATCTTATGGTCATATCTATACGTCTCTGTGACATCTGTTTCTTTTCATGTGTATCATAGTTATTTATGAGTAAGTTTTATCATAACTTGAGCATCTTTCTTTTCTGTCTCTGTATCCCTTAGTGAGGCTTGGGGCCTCACGCATACAAATACACAGGAAAGACATGTTAATGACTAAGTGAAGACATCATATGGTCGGTTTGGCTGTGTTACCATCAGCGTTCACTTTACAGAGTGTTCTACATCTGCTGTCTGATAGAATGTATGCAAACCATGTACATTTACCTTATACTTTTAATGCTTTGGTGACCTCAGTCATCAATCATATGTGACAATGTATGTGCCTTGTGAGTAACAAGACTCCATTTTCTTTGTTCTTGGACAGGAGAATCAGATGAGAGGGAACAGTCAAAATTGGAAGTGAAAGTTTGGGACCCAAATAGCCCACTTACAGATCGACAGATTGACCAATTTTTAGTTGTAGCACGGTGAGTATGGCACTGTGGAGTCAAGAGATGTCTTTTCTTTTTATAAAAGAATTTATAGAAATTTTATGAATTTTCCTTTTTTTGTGTTCTATTTTTCATTGGTTGTATTTTTCTTTTTCTAACTGTGTAAGAAAGTCGAATATATATCACACCTCTTCCTAAATAATATGGTTTATTATCATTAGTTTCTGTTTTAAAAATGAAAATAGATTTATTAATTTTTACTGATTAAGAAAATAAATGCTCCTTGTAAAAATGTAAGCACTACAGAAAAGTATAAAGTAGAAACTCAACACCCGAAATCACATATCTTTAATTAAAGCAGTGATCTCCTTTAAGCTAGTCAGGGATTATTCAGGTGTCAGTAATATTGTGCTCCTCTAATTGCACCCACGTGTGAGTAATGTCTGTTGGCTAGGTGTAAGTCTGTCCTTTGAGAGTTCTAAGCCTGGCTCCCTAGCTGCCTTGCCCACCCCCTCACCCCCCCAACCCCTTTTCTTGAGAAAATGAGTGGACAGAAGTTTATTTTTATTTTTTGAATTATAAAAGTAAGTCATGTTCATGGGGGAATTGCTACAAAGTAAGTGAGATTATCATAGCATTGTAATAGCAGAAAAATTGGAAAAAACCTAAAAGTACATCAGCAAGCAGTTGATGAATGAATTGAGGTATATTTAGTAATGGAGTATTACTTTACAATGAAAATGAATGAATTAGGGCTATATGTAGCAAAGAGATAAACCTCAAAAACAGTGTTGAGTAAGAATACATACAGTATGGTCACTGATAAAAACATTTTACAATGTGCAAACAATTGTCTTATTTCATTAATGGGCATATGTATGCATATGCATATTATACATATATGTATGAGTTCTGGGAATGTGTATTGATAAAATTTATTTCCTTAAAAAAATGAACCAAGAGACTTCCTGGGTCCAGTGGTAAAGAATGCGCCTTCCCATGCAAGGGACGTGGGTTTGATCCTGCTCGGGGAACTGAGATCCCGCATGCCACGGGGCAGCTAAGCCCGAACGCCCCACAACTAATGAGCCCATGCACCTCAACTAGAGAGCCTGCGTGCCGCAAACTACAGACCCCGTGTGCTCTGGAGCCATGTGCCACAGCTAGAGAGAAGTCCGTGCACCGCAACAAATAGCCTGTGAGCCGCAACAAAAGATCCCTTGTGCCGCAACTAAGATCTGATGCAGCCAAAAAAAAAAAAGAAAAAAACAAATGTGGCAAAATGTGATTCAGTATTTTTATAGATTATACTCCATTTAAAGTTATTACAAAATAATGGCTATATTGCCCTGTGCTGTACAATATATACTTGTTGCTTCAAACATGGCAAAATATTAGAATGAGGTAGATTTGGACATGATTACAAGCATCTTCATTATATTCTCTAATTTTTTGTCGAATGTTTTTTATAATACAAAGGACAAAAGGGTCTTAGCCCATCCTTAGCACTGTTCATAGTGCCAGTCACCATGGAAGTCATACATTGTATCGGTGGGTAGGCATTTAGACTACAGAGCCCACACGCCTAGCCACTAACTGCTTAGATGAAGAGACTTGATATATATATACATTGTTGGGGAGGAGCCAGTCAGTGGAATAGAGGAGACTGAAGATTTGGGAGTGGAAATGAATCACTGGTGGAACTGCTGCCCTAGAGACTCCAGACAGGTTATCTGGATTTTGTATTATTTAGTAGATTTTGCAGTTTCAGATTTGATTTTCATTGTTTTTTTCCTTTTCCTGATTACGACGGGCCATGTTTTCTTTTTTCTTGAAGCCAGCATGAGAGGCACCAATGAGAAGCACCTAGTATCTTTTTCAATTTTTGTTTCTTTAAAAAAAATCTAAATACAAATTAAACCCAGTTAAGCACCACTGCACATCCCACCAGAATGGTTAAAATTTAAAAGACTGGGCTTCCCTGGTGGCACAGTGGTTACGAATCCGCCTGCCAGTGCAGGGGACACAGGTTCGAGCCCTGGTCCGGGAAGATCCCACATGCCTCTGAGCAACTAAGCCCCATGTGCCACAGCTGCTGAGCCTGTGCTCTAGAGCCTGTGAGCCACAGCTACTGAGCCTGCATGCCACAACTACTGAAGCCCATGCGCCTAGATCCCATGCTCTGCAACAAGAAGCGACTGTGGTGAGAAGCCCACGTGCAGCAGCGAAGACCCAACGCAGCCAAAAATAAAATAAATAATAAAAATAAATACATTAAAAAAATTTAAAAGGCTGACAGTGCCAAGCACTGGTGAAGATGTGGGACAACCAGCACTCTCATATTCTGCTGGTTGTAGTGCAAGTTGGTACAGCTGCTTTAGAAAACTGTTTGCTGTCATCTAACACACATATCCCTTAAGTTTCACTCCTAAATATATATGCAGCAGAAATGCATACACCTGTGTGCCAAAAAGATACATATACAGATGGCAGTAATGGCACTATCCATAGTTGCCCCAGCTTGGAAACACATGTCCATCAACAATAGGGTGGGGGTGGGGCATCGTGCAAAGTAATGCTCACAGCAAGGAAATGAACGAACGCAGCTCATTCACAGCAGGCAGCACGGGTGAATCCACAGACATAGTTTTGAATAAAAGAAACTGGATATGAAAAGTGTGCATAGCATGTGATTCTGTTTAAGTTTTCAATTGAGCAAAACTAATCTTTGATGTTAGAATCTGGGATGCTGGTTCCCTTCCACTAGGAAGTAGTGATTGGGAAGGAACCCGAAGAGTCTTCTGGGTGCTGTCATGATCTGTGTCTTGACCTGGATGCTGGTGGCATGGATGCATTGACTTTGTGGTAACTGAATAGCTGTACAATGTGTGCTTTTTGCATGTGTTTTTATATTTTAATTAAAACCTTAAAAAAAAATCTCTTCCTCAGCTAACATGTTTAAAACCCAGACAACAAGCGGGAAGCCTTACCTTCATTTCACGCTTTATTTCTTTTTAATTAATTAATTTATTTTATTTTATTTTTGGCTGCGTTGGGTCTTCGTTGCTGCACACGGACTTGCTCTAGTTGCGGCGAGTGGGGGCTACTGTTCGTTGCGGTGCGCGGGCTTCTCATCACGATGGCTCCTCTTGTTGCGGAGCACAGGCTCTAGGCACGTGGGCTTCAGTAGTTGTGGCACGTGGGCTCAGTAGCTGTGGCTCACGGGCTCTAGAGTGCAGCCTTGGTAGTTGTGGCTCATGGACTTAGTTGCTCCACGGCATGTGGGATCTTCCCAGACCAGGGCTCGAACCCATGTCCCCTGCATTGGCAGGTGGATTCTTAACCACTGCGCCACCAGCAGAGGCTACACTTTATTTCTTGAAGTGAGGGTTCTCTGTGTATGGGAAGGCCTTCTAAATCATTAAATGAAAATCAGTGTTGTGGTAATTGTTTTTTGGGTTTTTTTTTGGAAATCTGTTATATATTGAGTCCTTGAAAGAAGAGGTTGCTGCAGTTGATGATATCTCATTTCAAGGAAAAAATGTTATTGGGATTTCACCGTTTGGGCTAAAAAAGTGGTCAGAACTTGCTTTGCAATAATAGTGAAATTCTGCATCAAATTTATTTCTCATTTTTTAAGCACATTTGGAAACCAGCTTCTTTATTCCATGGCATTTCATTATAGATCTTTCCCTTCTTTATGCCACACAAGCCTCTTTTTCTTAATTGTTTTAGAAAATATATTTATTTATTTATTTTGGCTGCAGTGGTGTTAGTTGTGGCATGCGGACTTCTTAGTTGCGGCATGCGAACTCTTAGTTGCGGCATGTATGCAGGATCTAGTTCCCCGACCAGGGATCGAACCCAGGCCCCCTGCATTGGGAGCATGGAGTCTTACCCACTGGACTGCCAGGGAAGTCCCTCTTTTTCTTAATTTAATTGTAATGACACATATGTGTAGTGAATTGGCTTGTCAATTCTTAAATCGTAAAGAAAATACTTTTTGTCTGATATTTGATTCTTAAACATCAAAGAACTTGCTTGACTTTTACAACTGTTCATTTGCTACCCAAATGTGTTTTTTGTAAAGATAAAAAAACAACAGTGCCTTAATCTTTCCTCTTTGTTTGTGTGGTTTATCCAGTGCCGTTGGAACATTCGCCCGAGCCCTTGATTGCAGCAGTTCTGTACGGCAGCCTAGTTTGCATATGAGTGCAGCTGCAGCTTCTCGAGACATCACCCTGGTAAGATGCTTTTTGAAATTCGGGGGTTATTATTTCTTCTGCTACTTGTTTAATTTAAAAGCCAATATAGCAATGTTGTATACGTGAGGACTTCCTGGCTCTAAGCTCTGCTGACAGTTAGGTTGATTCGGCTTGTCTGGTTGATTAACTGCAGTGTCTCACTCCTAAGTCACCCCTTGTGTTTGTGAGCTGGGACAAGTAAGAATGACTATCACAGAGTAGGTACAAAATGATAAAAAAATATTTTGGGGAAAACAATTCAATATTCTGATTCATCTGTTTTCACTTTGGTGCTTTTTTGCTATATTCCATCTACACCAAACTACATAAATAGTTGTAGCTCACACATAGTGCTCTACAGTTTTTTTAAGTGAAAGTAGCCATCTCTTGAAACCATTGCTATAGTTATTCT
Organism: Grampus griseus; assembly: GCF_964374135.1. Lineage (NCBI taxonomy): Eukaryota > Metazoa > Chordata > Mammalia > Artiodactyla > Delphinidae > Grampus > Grampus griseus. Next base: position 34,055,201 of record NC_139009.1, read on the forward strand.
GTTATCATGCCATTAGTCAGTATTAAATATTTAAAGTTTTTTTTTTTGTCTGTTCATTAGAAAGAGGTTCTGTTTTCTTAAATTATTTCATTGTATTATGGTTGCTATCTTTTAAGGCTATTTCCTTTCTTCCCTTGGTGATCAAATGAGGCTTCCCACATTCAGCTTAATTATACCACTGATGCCTGCTGTGGCTGGGCATCGGGCTTGGCACTTGCTTCCTTCTCTGCACCCTCCAGCAAAGCAGACATGCATGTTTTTGCCTGTTGAAGTTCCTTAACTGTATTGATTGCCACTCCCTCTGAGATAGGCATGGTAGGATGCTCATTTTACAAATGAGGAAACTGATGTATGGCAAGGTTAAGTTGTTTGATATTCATTACACGTAATAAAAGTTAGCATTTTGTTTTCTGATGGAATGGAATACAATGATAGGTTTTATTACTTTCTCATTATATTCCAATTTGAAATGTTTTCCACAGAATATTTATCATGACAGTGTAAAAACTTGTAGTAGAATGCACAACAAATTTGTTTCTTATAATTCTTTCTTGTATTTTTGTACAGTTATAGATGATGATGAAAGCATTAATAGTCTATAGCCTTTAAGGAACCCTTTTCTCTATCCTTTCTCAAAGACTAGAATGTTGTTTATAGAAACAAGTTTTGTTCTCTCCGTTGGTACATTAAAATTTTATGAAAGTTTAGGGATTTCAAAATAGGTTTGTATTTTGGTTGTTTAGCACTTTTAGAGTGTTTTTTTTTGAAGATGCAAGAGTACACGTGTCACTTTGTAACAACCTTAAATCCTGTCAACAGATACTTATGTGAACCAGAACTACATGGAATCTAATCACTACCTGTTTAAAAAATTTTTTTCCAATTCTAAAATTAGTGTATTCTTATACACTAAGAATTTAAAAAGTAAAGTACAGCAGCAGCCAAAAAAAAAAAGTTTTGTCCTCATCACCCAGAGTAGAATATTCTTACCATTTTATGTTTCCTTTCAGCCACTTTTTGTGCATTGCAAATAATATACTAGCAAATTACAGAATAGTACAGAAGATGATATAATAAAATAGTATGCAATGCCACCTAAAGCAGATGTTAACATTTTAGTTCTTTGGATTAAACAGATTTTCAACCACTATATATATATATATATATATATATATATATATATATATATATATATTTTTTTTTTTTTTTTTCTTTGCGGTACACGGGCCTCTCACTGTTGTGGCCTCTGTTGCTGCCTCATTTTAATTTGTATTTCCCTGATTACTTAATGAGGCTAAGCATATTTTCATATTGGCTCTTCAGATTTTTTCGTCTTTGTAGTTTAGATTCATGTATCCTTTGTCCATTCTTCACTTACATTATTATTCTATTTTTGTCTAATAGTTTTAAAGTTTTATTCATATTTCAGACTGTAAATATATCTGGACTTTATTTTTAAGAATGGAGTGAGGTAGGGGTCTAATTTTGTTTTTCTCCATATGGAAAATTAATTATTCCAGCACCTTTTATTGAATTTGTTGTTTCCTCATGATTTTGTAATGCCCCTTCTATCTTATTTCATGGTCCTAGATATGCTTAGGATTCTTAATCTATTCTCTTCTGTTTCATTGATCTGTTTGTCCCTGTGAAAGCACCACAGTATAATAAATTCCGATAGCTGGTAAGACAAGTTCCACGTCACTTTATTTTTAATATATAGTTGAAGTTATTTAAAATAGAGTTTTATATTTTGTCTCCCCTCTACCCCATGTTTTTCCTAACAGTATAACATAAACACTCTTTCATATAAAAATCTGCAAAGTTTTTTTCTAGTGTTGCATGATGTTGCATGATCTTGTTACTTATGTAGCCAGTGTCTTGTGACTTAACACCGTTCTTAAGAGATAATGCTTCCCAGATTATAAAGGGGGGTACTATCTCTGTTGTAGTCCAGCGAATTCCCTCTACACTGAGGAGGTAGAGTGCAAAGCCTGTTCCTGAGATGGGATAGAGCTCTTGTGACAATTGGGGCTGGGATTTGCCTGAAGATGGGTCTGACAGGTGAAGAGCCAGGTGTGTTTGCTCTTGGTTCACAGCTGCAGCGACTCTCTGCTTCCCACTGCTGGTGACTGCTGGGACGGCAGATGAATTTCTTTTGGAAGAGGGCAGAGTCTTCAAGAAGCAGTGTTTGTTTTTGTTAGTGAAGGCCATTATAAAAGAAACTTTTTTTTTTTTTTTTTCCGTATACGGGTCTCTCACTGTTGTGGCCTCTCCCGTTGCGGAGCACAGGCTCCGGATGCGCAGGCTCAGCGGCCATGGCTCACGGGCCCAGCCGCTCCGGGGCATGTGGGATCTTCCCGGACTGGGGCACGAACCTGTATCCCCTGCATCGGCAGGCGGACTCTCAACCACTGCGCCACCAGGGAAGCCCTGAAAGAAACATTTTAAACGGCATACAACCTTTATACCTTAATTGGTTTAAATATCATTTTGTGTGTGTTGTTTGTAATACTTGCCTATTATGCTCCTTCTAGTACTTTCACACCCTCCAGTGTTTCCGTCTCTTCTGTTTTAGTTCCTTTAATACTTAGCAATTTGAAGTCACTTTTTAATTATATTATCTTAAATTATTTACTATATTATAAATTTTTTTAAGCCAAAATATACTCAGGTTTAGGAAATTTTGTTTTGTCTTGTTTGTAAACCTGGTTTCAGAGATAGGATTTGGATCTTAACTCCTGCTGAGGAGTTTTCTCCACTAGATTACCTCTTCTGTTTTATTCTTGTTAAAATGGCTTGGGTTTAAGTATCATTGTTGTCTGTCGTGGATCAGGCAGCACTGAAGATTTGTTTTTTTAATTTATTTTTGTTTTTTAAATATTTATTTATTTATTTACTTTGGTTGTGCCGGGTCTTAGTTGAGGCATGCGGGATCTTTAGTTGTGGCATGCAGGCTTCTTAGTTGCAGCATGTCACATGAGAACTCTTAGTTGCGGCATGCACGTGGGATCTAGTTCCCCAACCAGGGATTGAACCCGGTCCCCCTGCATTGGGAGCACAGAGTCTTACCCACCAGACCACCAGGGAAGTCCCTTATTCTTTTTTTCTTTAATTTAATTTATTTTTTTATACAGCAGGTTCTTTTTAATCATCCATTTTATACACGTCAGTGTATACATGTCAATCCCAATCGCCCAATTCATCACACTGCCACCCCCACCCACCCGCTGCTTTCCCCCCTTGGTGTCCACACGTTTGTTCTCTACATTTGTGTCTCTATTTCTGCCTTGCAAACCACTTCATCTGCACCATTTTTCTAGATTCCACATATATGTGTTAATATACGGTATTTGTTTTTCTCTTTCTGACGTACCTCACTCTGTATGACAGTCTCTAGATCCATCCACGTCTCTACAGATGACCCAGTTTCGTTCCTTTTTATGGCTGAGTAATGTTCCATTGTATATATGTACCACATCTTCTTTATCCATTTGTCTGTCAGTGGGCATTTAGGTTGCTTCCATGACCTGGCTATTCTAAATAGTGCTGGAATGAACATTGGGGTGCATGTGTCTTTTTGAATTATGGTTTTCTCTGGGTATATGCCCAGTAATGGGATTGGTGGATCATATGGTAATTCTATTTTTAGTTTTTTAAGGAACCTCCATACTGTTCTCCATAGTGGCTGTATCAATTTACATTCCCACCAATAGTGCAAGAGAGTTCCCTTTTCTCCACACCCTCTCCAGCATTTGTTGTTTGTAGATTTTCTGGTGATGCCCATTCTAACTGGTGTGAGGTGATACCTCATTGTAGTTTTGATTTGCATTTCTCTAATAATTAGTGATGTTGAGCAGCTTTTCATGTTCTTCTTGGCCATCTGTATGTCTTCTTTGGAGAAATGTCTATTTAGGTCTTCTGCCCATTTTAGGATTGGGTTGTTTGTTTTTTTTAATATTGAGCTACATTAGCTGTTTATATATTTTGGAGATTTTCTGTTGATTTGTTGGCAAATATTTTCTCCCGTTCTGAGGGTTGTCTTTTCATCTTGTTGATGGTTTCCTTTGCTGTGCAGAAGCTTTGACGTTTCATTAGGTCCCATTTGTTTATTTTTGTTTTTATTTCCATTACTCTAGGAGGTGGATCAAATAAGATCTTGCTGTGATCTATGTCAAAGACTGTTCTTCCTATGTTTTCCTCTAAGAGTTTTATAGTGTCTGGTCTTACATTTAGGTCTCTAATCCATTTAGAGTTTATTTTTGTGTATGGTGTTAGGGAGTGTTCTAATTTCATTCGTTTATATGTAACTGTCCAGTTTTCCATGCACCACTTATTGAAAAGGGTGTCTTTTCTCCATTGTATATCCTTGCCTTCTTTGTTATAGATTAGTTGACCATAGGTGCGTGGGTTTATCTCTGGGCTTTCTATCTTGTTCCATTGATCTATGTTTCTGTTTTTGTGCCACTACCATATTGTCTTAATTACTGTAGCTTTGTAGTATAGTCTGAAGTCAGGGAGTCTGATTCCTCCAGCTCTGTTTTTTTCCCTCAAAATTGCTTTGGTTATTTGGGGTCTTTTGAGTCTCCATACAAATTTTAAGATTTTTTGCTCTAGTTCTGTAAAAAATGCCATTGGAAATTTGATAGGGATTGCATTGAATCTGTAGATTGCTTTGGGTAGTATAGTCATTTTCACAATATTGATTCTTCCAATCCAGGAATGTGGTATATCTCTCCATCTATTGGTATCATCTTTACTTTCTTTCATCAGCGTCTTATAGTTTTCTGCATTACAGGTCTTTTGTCTCCCTAGGTAGGTTTATTCCTAGGTATTTTATTTTTTTTGTTGCAGTGGTAAATGGGAGTGTTTCCTTAATTTCTCTTTCAGATTTTTCATCATTAGTGTATAGGAATGCAAGAGATTTCTGTGCATTAATTTTGTATCCTGCAACTTTACCAAACTCATTGATTAGCTTTAGTAGTTTTCTGGTGGCATCTTTAGGATTCTCTATGTATAGTGTCATGTCATCTGCAAACAGTGACAGTTTTACTTCTTCTTTTCCAACTTGTATTCCTTTTATTTCTTTTTCTTCTCTGATTGCCGTGGCTAGGACTCCCAAAACTATGTTGAATGATAGTGGTGAGAGTGGACATCCTTGTCTTGTTCCTGACTTTAGAGGAAATGGTTTCAGTTTTTCACCATTGAGAATGATGCTTGCTGTGGGTTTGTTGTATATGGCCTTTATTATGTTGAGGTGAGTTCCCTCTGTGCCCACTTTCTGGAGAGTTTTTATCATAAATGGGTGTTAAATTTTGTCATAAGCTTTATCTGCATCTATTGAGATGATCATATGGTTTTTATTCTCCAGTTTGTTATTATGGTTTATCGCATTGATTGATTTGTGTATATTGAAGAATCCTTGCGTCCCTGGGATAAATCCCACTTGATCATGGTGTATGATCCTTTTAATGTGCTGTTGGATTCTGTTTGCTAGTATTTTGTTGAGGATTTTTGCATCTATGTTCATCAGTGATATTGGTCTGTAATTTTCTTTTTTTGTAGTATCTTTGTGTGGTTTTGGTATCAGGATGATGGTGGCCTCATAGAATGAGTTTGGGAGTGTTCCTTCCTCCACAATTTTTTGCAAGTGTTTGAGAAGGATGGGTGTTAGTTCTTCTCTAAATGTTTGATAGAATTCACCTGTGAAGCCATCTGGTCCTGGACCTTTGTTTGTTGGAAGATTTTTTTGTTTGTTTTTTTGTTTGGTTTTTTTTTTGCAGTACGCGGGCTTCTCACTGTTGTGGCCTCTCCCATTGCGGAGCACAGGCTCTGGACACGCAGGCTCAGCAGCCACAGCTCACAGGCCCAGCCGCTCTGCAGCATGTGGGATCTTCCCGGACCGGGGCACGAACCCGTGTCCCCTGCATTGGCAGGCAGACTCTCAACCACTGCACCACCAGGGAAGCCCTGTTGGAAGATTTTTAATCACAGTTTCAATTTCATTACTTGTGATTGGTCTGATCTTATTTTGTATTTCTTCCTGGTTAAGTCTTGGAAGGTTATACCTTTCTAGGAATTTGTCCATTTCTTCCAGGTTGTCCGTTTTATTGGCATATAGTTGCTTGCAGTAGTCTCTTAGGATGCTTTGTATTTCTGTGGTGTCTGTTGTAACTTCTCCTTTTTCATTCCTAATTTTATTGATTTGAGTCCTCTCCCTCTTTTTCTTGATGAGTCTGGCTAATGGTTTATCAATTTTGTTTATCTTCTCAAAGAACCAGCTTTTAGTTTTATTGATCTTTGCTATTGTTTTCTTTGTTTCTATTTCATTTATTTCTGCTCTGCTCTTTATGATTTCTTTCCTTCTGCTAACCTTGGGTTTTGTTTGTTCTTCTTTCTCTAGTTCCTTTAGGTGTAAGGTTAGATTGTTTATTTGAGATTTTTCTTGTTTCTTGAAGTAGGCTTCTATAGCTATAAACTTCCCTCTTAGAACTGCTTTTGCTGCATCCCATAGGTTTTGGATCATCATGTTTTCATTTTCATTTGTCTCCAGGTAGTTTTTGATTTCCTCAGTGATCTCTTGGTTATTTAGTAACGTATTGTTTAGCCCTCACGTGTTTGTGTTTTTTACGTTTTTTTCCGTGTAATTCATTTCTAATCTCATAGTGTTGTGGTCAGAAAAGATGCTTGATATGATTTCAGTTTTCGTAAATTTACTGTGACTTGATTTGTGACCCAAGATGTGATCTATCCTGGAGGATGTTCTGTGTGCACTTGAGAAGAAAGTGTAATCTGCTGTTTTTGGATGGAATGTCCTATAAATATCAATTAAATCTGTCTGGTCTATTGTGTCATTTAAAGCTTCTGTGTCCTTACTTATTTTTATTTTGGATGATCTGTCCATTGGTGTGAATGAGGTGTTAAAGTCCCCAACTATTATTGTGTTACTGTCGATTTCCTCTTTTATAGCTGTTAGCAGTTGCCTTATTTATTGAGGTGCTCCTATGTTGGGTGCATGTATAGTTATAAATGTTATATCTTCTTCTTGGATTGATCCATTGATCATTATGTAGTGTCCTTCCTTGTCTCTTGTAACATTCTTTATTTTAAAGTCTATTTTACCTGATATGAGTATTGCTACTCCGCTTTCTTTTGATTTCCATTTGCATGGAATATCTTTTTCCATGCCCTCACTTTCAGTCTGTATGTGTCCCTAGGTCTGAAGTGGGTCTCTTGTAGGCAGCATATAGATGGGTCTTGTTTTTGTATCCATTTAGCAAGCCTGTGTCTTTTGGTCGGAGCATTTAATCCATTCATGTTTAAGGTAATTCTTGATATGTATGTTCCTATGACCATTTTCTTAATTGTTTCGGGTTTGTTTTTGTAGGTCCTTTTCTTCTCTTGTGTTTCCCACTTAGAGAAGTTCCTTTTGCATTTGTTGTAGAGCTGGTTTGGTGGTGCTGAATTCTCTTAGCTTTTGCTTGTCTGTAAAGCTTTTGATTTCTTCATCGAATCTGAATGAGATCCTTGCCGGGTAGAGTAATCCTGGTTGTAGGTTCTTCCCTTTCATCACTTTAAGTATATCATGCCACTCCCTTCTGGCTTGTAGAGTTTCTGCTGAGAAATCAGTTGTTAACCTTATGGGAGTTCCCTTGTATGTTATTTGTCATTTTTCCCTTGCTGCTTTCAATAATTTTTCTTGTCTTTAATTTTTTACAGTTTGATTACTATGTGTCTCGGCGTGTTTCTCCTTGGGTTTATCCTGTATGGGACTCTCTGCACTTCCTGGACTTGGGTGGCTATTTCCTTTCCCATGTTAGGGAAGTTTTCAACTATAATCTCTTTAAATATTTTCTCTGGTCCTCTTTCTCTCTTCTCCTTCTGGGACCCCTATAATGCGAATGTTGTTGCGTTTAATGTTGTCCCAGAGGTCTCTTAGGCTGTCTTCATTTCTTTTCATTCTTTTTTCTTTAACCCGTTCCACAGCAATGAATTCCACCATTCTGTCCTCCAGGTCACTTATCCGTTCTTCTGCCTCAGTTATTCTGCTATTGATTCTTTCTAGTGTAGTTTTCATTTCAGTTATTGTATTCATCTCTGTTTGTTTGTTCTTTAATTCTTCTAGGTCTTTGTTAAGCATTTCTTGCATCTTCTCGATCTTTGCCTCCATTCTTTTTCCGAGGTCCTGGATCATCTTGACTATCATTATTCTGAATTCTTTTTCTGGAAGGTTGCATATCTCCACTTCATTTAGTTGTTCTCCTGAGGTTTTATCTTGTTCCTTCATCTGGTACATAGCCCTCTGCCTTTTCATCTTGTCTGTCTTTCTGTGAATGTGGTTTTTGTTCCAAAGGCTGCAGGGTTGTAGTTCTTGCTTCTGCTCTCTGCCCTCTGGTGGATGAGGCTATCTAAGAGGCTTGTGCAAGTTTCCTGATGGGAGGGACTGGTGGTGGGTAGAGCTGACTGTTGCTTTGGTGGGCAGAGCTCAGTAATACTTTAATCCACTTGTCTGCTGATGGGTGGGGCTGCGTTCCCTCCCTGTTGCTTGTTTGGCCTGAGGCGACCCAACACTGGAGCCTACCTGGGCTCTTTTATGGGGCTAATGGCGGACTCTGGGAGGGCTCACACTAAGGAGTACTTCCCAGAACTTCTGCTGCCAGTGTCCTTGTCCCCACGGTGAGCCACAGCCACCCCCTGCCTCTGCAGGTGACCCTCCAACACTAGCAGGTAAGTCTGGTTCAGTCTCCTGTGGGGCCACTGCTCCTTCACCTGGCTCCCGATACACAAACTACTTTGTGTGTGCCCTCCAAGAGTGGAGTCTCTGTTTCCCCCAGTCCCATCGAAGTCCTGCAGTTGAATCCCATTAGGCTTCAAAGTCTGATTCTCTAGGAATTCCTCCTCCCGTTGCTGGACCCCTCGGTTGGGAAGCCTGACGTGGGGCTCAGAACCTTCACTCCAGTGGGTGGACTTATGTGGTATAAGTGTTCTCCATTCTGTGAGTCACCCACCCAGCAGTTATGGGATTTGATTTTACTGTGATTGCACCCCTCGTACAATCTTACTGTGGCTTCTCCTTTGTCTTTGGATGTGGGGTATCGTTTTTGGTGCGTTCCAGTGTCTTCCTGTCCATGATTATCCAGCAGCTAGTTGTGATTCTAGTGTTCTCTCAAGAGGGAGTGAGAGCTCGTCCTTCTACTCTGCTGTCTTGGTTCCTAATCCCGTTATTCTTTTTTAAAAATTCATTTTATTTTATTTTATTTTGGCCACGCCGCACGGCACGCAGGATCTTAGTTCCCTGACCAGGGATTGAACCCACACCTCCTGCAGTGGAAGTGTGGATTTTTAACCACTGGCCTGCCGGGGAAGTCCACAAGATTTCTTCTTTTGTCTGCAAAATTTATGTGTCTTTTTAAAAATATTATTTATTTGTTTGCACCAGCTCTTAGTTGTGGCAGATGGGCTCCTCAGTTGTGGTATGTGAACTCTTAGTTGCAGCATGCATGTGGGATCTAGTTCCCTTACCAGGAATTGAATCCAGGCCCCCTGCATTGGGAGTGTGGAATCTTATCCACTGTGCCACCAGGGGAGTCACCATTTATGGGTCTTGGTTTCCTGCTCTAACTATTCTAGGTTCAACTTCATTTGGACTCTTTCTGTATGTTATTGTGTTGAGATTATATTATTTTCAGTTGCATAAAATTGACATCTTTTAGAAGTCAAAAGCAGGAAGAAGTCATTGTCTCTTGTTATTTCAGATGCTATGACCTACACCTTTAATCCTGTTTGCCTGGTGATATCATGCCTTCTACTTTGATGTTAAAATATAAGATATTGAGGCATTTCTGTAAAACTGAATGGGAGTGGTTAAAAATTAGTAATATGTTGATGAGTTTTGCAGATTGTTTTCCAAGAAGAACATATGAAAGGCTGCTAAGTTGTTTTGTGCCATTAAATGAAAATGGATTCATTGTTTAGTTGAATTTGAAGAATTGGGGTCTTATTTTTCTCTCAGTGTTCACATGCCTGCACAGGTCAGGTTAGTACCTTTCTCTATCAGGTGACCAGACCATGGATCTGGAGACCATGGAGAGGGCAGGGCTGTGGAACTGCTGGGTCCTGGGTAGCTTGTACAGGTGATTTTCCCTGTGTCTTGTCCTGTGAGGACTGCAGTCGGCTTTCAGCATTCCTATCTGACATATCTGTTTATCCAAGACAATATATGCTACTTATCAAATCACCACTAATATTTTGGGAGCAGGTAATTAAGCTGCCTGCAGGATTGTTGGATATAACTTCCTCATTTTCAGGTAGCTGGGCTGTGAATTTCAAACACGGCTAGTCTAAGACATATAATGAGATTTATAATTGTTAAAACATTAAAGCCACAGAGGCTTCATAGATTTCACCTTTGTTTCAGTAAAATGGGAAGTATACTTAGTGCAATTTGCAAAGAAAAAGAAATTAGTGTTCAGTAATCCTTACATTCACTCCCCTGTCCCCCTGCATTATGGATACAAAATTACTTAGAACAGAGTAAACCCTGAAGTAGTTACTTAAGAGTAGTTCTTGGACTTTCTAGCCTGTTACTTCCTGTTCATGGCTGGAAGGGCCAAGTGCCGTGTGCACTGTTAGGGAGCTATTGCTGGAACAAAGCCTCTCTCTCAGAGAATAGGTAATTGCAGAGATACTGGATTTCTCTTTTGTCTGGACTCTGAGGACTAAAGCAGGTTGGAGGGTACGATTCTAGATAAAAGCTTTTTGAGTTTTTGGGGGCCTTAGAAATCTTCTGGGATAGACTATATTAGAGATAATGGTTAAGTAACTTATAAGACTAGAAACTTAGGTTTCCTCATGCTAAATTCTGGTTCTAAGAAAGGTCAGGCTATGTTGATTTAGTAGGGAGGAAATTGCATGCTGGAACGTCTCTAATTCCATATTATATCTGGTCTTTTAAAAATGCAATTCTGATTTTGCTGTCCCCTATCTTACATCCTCTTAGTGGCTTTCAGTTGCACTTAGGGCAAAAACCTAAGATCCTTAAAAAACCAGATCCTTAAAACAGTCCCCAGGCCTTGGCAGTCACCATTCTACTTTACATCTCTCTGAATTTGACTACTCTAGGTACCTCATAGAAGTGGAACCATAAAATATTTGCCCCTTTGTGGCTTGCTTATTTCACTCAGCACAACATCTTCAAAGGCTGTCCATGTTGTAGCGTATGTCGGCATTTCCTTTCTTTTTAAGGCTGAATAATAATCCCTTGTATGTGTATATTACATTTTGTTTATCCATTCGTCTGTCAGTAGAAACTTGGGTTGCTTCTACCTTTTGGCTATTGTGAATAATGCTGCTATGGACCTTGGTGTACCAATGGATTTACTTTTATGATTCTGTTTTTCCCCTTAGAGCTATAGCTTTTGATCCATATAGCCTTATGCAAGTTACTTAACCTCCCTGTGTCTGAGTTTCCTCATCTGCAGTGGAAATAAAATCTATTTGCCCTGAGGTTATGGACTGACAAGAATAGGGTATGCAGACATACCCCTATAAGTTGCTGATCCATGTATCCAAGCATATAGAACTTGGTGGAACTGCATTGGCTCCCCAGAGCATGCCTTGGGCCTGGGCCCCTGCGTTCTCTGGAGCAGCGTAGAGCTCCCTGTGCCATTGGCTGTCCAGGTTGGGTGGCAGACAACTGATTTATTGCTACGTCACAAGTCTTTTTGAGCTTCCATCAAAATTCTAGAAGAAATTACGTTCAGCAGTTTATGCACCTTCATTGAAGGCAATGTTTACAAACACTGGGCTCTTCTGGCTCTTGAGGCCCTGTCCTCACTAGGAGAGAAAGTAGGTGGTGCCTCAGTGTCCCCCTTCAGCCTCAGGGAAAGGCTGTCTCTGACTTACCTTTTGATATCAACTTGAGGATTAAACAAGGTAATACTTGTAGATCATTTGGAACAGTATCTGGCACAGTGTAAGAGCTCAGTAAATATTAGTTGTTATTGTTGAGCTGATGACAATGATGCATTCCCCTCTCCCCCGTCTTTGTTGAGTCTCATTTACTTTCTTCTGATTTTATAGCATTATCGATTGTCTGAAAGTGGTTTTTTCATGCCATATTTATTCTCATTGTAGTAGGTTATCAAGTTTGAATATGGTCATTAGGCTATAATTAACCATACATATTAATATAATTGTTACAAGGAAATCACTGTACAGTTTAAAATCTTCTGCTTAAAACAAGCTATACTTTTTACAATAAAAATTTTCCCATCAAGAAGACCTTAGAAAAGATAATTAACTTATTCTTCTGATAAGAGAAAGTTGATTTAACCAACAATAGTTTTATTCTTCAGATACTCTTTGTAAAAATGCCAGCTGTTGACCATGCACTTCACAATCTCTTTGTGATTCCTATTCAAATCACACACTTCATTTAGGGCTTTGAGGAATTTAGAACAGTTTGGAAATCATAGTCATTACATCGTTTATATAAATTGTACTCAGCAGAATATATGAATCTTTTGATTAACATTTTAGGCATCAACTTACATAAAAAAAATCTAGTCTTCAAAATGAATGTAAAATTGATTAAATGAGAATTCACATAATTTTTAAAACTCAGTTTGCTGGGCTTCCCTGGTGGCGCAGTGGTTGAGAGTCCACCTGCTGATGCAGGGAGCACGGGTTTGTGCCCCGATCCGGGAAGATCCCACATGCGGCGGAGCAGCTGGGCCCGTGAGCCATGGCCGCTGAGCCTGCACATTCGGAGCCTGTGCTCCGCAACAGGAGAGCCCACAGCAGTGAAAGACCCGCATACTGCAAAACAAACAAACAAAAACCACAGTTTGCTAAAACTTATGAGTACTATCCATGTTTCCAAGACTGTAAAATTAGAATTTGAACTAATGGACTACCACTGCAGTAAAAAGTATGAAACGTGAAATTTTCCTTCCTTCTAAATACATCATTAAGGCAATAATATTCTACATTAGGCACATTTCCTTTTTGTCCGATGATGTATTGCAGATAAGAATTTTAAAATGATATTAAATGGACTTAGAGACACTGCAGACTGTCTTAGGGGGAATTGTTTGCTTGTGTTAAGGTCTGTTTATCCATCTCTTTCTTTTAAATTTAAGCTTAAATTTGTTTTTGTTTTATTTTTTGTTTTGGGTGTATGTTGCCTTTTACTTTACTTTTCTCCCATGCATTTGACAACTAATATAAGAAACATTAGAAAGTCACCATAGAATTGAACTATGGAGAAATACAATGAAAATTGTTTTAACTTCTTTGTCTAGGGTGAAGAGATTTGGATTTTACAAGTGTGAGTTAATGAAGGCTTATTGTTATAATTTCTTAAAACTTGTTATTTTTGTATTTTGAGATAATACAAAAATAGTACTAAGACTTCCTGTATTCCCTTCACCCAGATTCCCCAAATGTTTACATCTACCACGTTTCCTTTATCATTCTTTCCCTGTATACATATTATTATTATTTCTGAACAGTTTGAGAGTAAGTTACAAAATGGATGTCCCTTTATTGCCAAGTATTATTTGAGGAGGTATTTCCTAAAAGAACAAGGATATTTTCTCACTGAACCACAATACAATTTGCAGATTCAGGAAATGAACATTGTTATAGTACTATAACAATAGTACTATAACGATTTAATATCACTAACAATATAGTACTATAAATCTGGCTTTAGTCAGATTCGTAGTTGTCTCAGTAACATCCTTTAGAATAAGAGAAAAAAATTCTTTTTTCTCATCCAGGATCTACTTGAGAATCACTTACTGCATTTACTTGTCATATCTCTTTAATTTCCTTCAATCCTGAACGGTTCTTCATTCTTTCTCTCTTTTGTGACCATTCTTTCTCTCTTTTGTGGCATTTTGAAGAGCACAGGCCATTTATTTTGTACCATGTCCCTCCATTTGGGTTGTGGTTATAATTTGATTAATAATTAGAGTAAGTTTTTATTCTATTAAAGTTCCTTTTGGTCAGTTACATCAGGAGATTTTCCATTTTTCCTTAGGTTTTCCAATTTTTCATAGGTGTTTTTTTTTTTTTTGGCCACATGGTGCAGCTTGTGGGATCTCAGTTCCCTGACCAGGGATTGAACCTGGGCTCCAGCAGTGAAAGCGCAGAGTCCTGACCACTGGACCACCAGGGAATTCCCCGATAGTATTTCTTAATTAGGAAATTTTTTGATGCCTGTAGTTATAAATAACTTTTTATTCCTGTTATTGTTTATGTGTCATTTCCCATTTTTTTCCTTGATAGTTTTGCCAGAAATTTCTCTTCTACTGTCTAAAAGAATGAAATTTTAGTTTAGTTGATCTTCTTTATTGTATGTCTGTTTTCTGTTTATTTTTGCTCTTTATTATTTTCTTCCTTCTACTTTTCTTTGGCTTTACCCTGATATTAACTATACCAGCTTTACAAGACCAATTTTTAGCCCATTAATTTCATTTATCTACTTTTCTGTTATTAGTAAGATTATAAATGTCCCTCTGTATCTCATATTTTTATATGTAGTATTTTCTTTACCACTTGGTTCTAAGTATTTCCTAATTTACTTTATAATTTTGCATTTGATTGAGAGTTAATTTCCAAGGAAATGTGGTTCTGTCTAAATTAATAAATCTACCTTAATTGCTTTGGGGGTTGTGATCAGAGAGCATGTATGATACCAATTATTTTAACATATCGTGATTTCCTTTAGGGCCTGGAATATAATCCTCCTGAGGACTGTGCTGCCTAGGCCTTGCCCACTTTCACCTCAGCCTAGTCACAGCTAACTTTCTGTTTGGTCTGTTCTCTCTTGTAGCAGTTTAGAAAATACCTCAAAGTTAAAGCTCGGGTCAGTGTGGAAGCGCATCTCTCATACTTCCTCTTCCTGAACTATCTTAGCCTCTCCTTCTTGCCTGCATTGCTTGTTCTCCAGTGTCTCCACATAGCTGTATTTCATATTTGCCTGGTTTGTGTCCGGAATCAGAGCTGGGGGGGAAGAACCCACAGTTACGCTCAGGGTAGGTTTGGAAGTGACATTAGGGCCATGGGGCTACTATGGCCTGCTGCCCCTGGAGCTTTCTCGTGATAATAATCAAAAGGTATGAGTACACATAAGAACATAGCTCTTGGGTGTCTTATAGATTGATTTTAGTGAATGACAACCAAGTCAACAAATCTGATTATGAGTGAGGGATTTTGCTTTGAGTACTGTGCATTGAAGCAAAAATTGACTGGATGGCATACTTCTCATATATAAAAATTTTTGCCTTGCTCGTGGTTTGAGATTTACTCATGAGAGTTTCTATTTCTACTTGGAAAAAACCATATGCTCATTAATTTTAAAATAGATTTGATGGTCTGAATGCTATAATTTGTGCTGGAGTTATACATGTAAAATTTTTGTAAAACTCTTAACTGAGCAAATCAATAGTATTGAATATATATGGGAATCAGTTAGCCATTGCCAAAAATAATGTCACGTGTTACAGATTGGGTTCCTGGGAAACACATTCTGAGATGAGATTTGCATGCTGGAAGTTTATTAGGGAGTACTCTTGGGATCAACACCTGTGGAAGAGAAGGGAAGGAGGCAGGATTGAACAGAGGGAGAAGGTAGGCCCTGATACAGTGTGAATGAAAGCCTCACCCTTTACCCTCCTGCATCATTGGATGCTGGCTGCCCCAGGAAGAGGGCATGACCTTGGGTGATGAACCTTTCTGAATTTGAGATCATTCCAAAGAGGAGCAGCGCTGTAGGCTGTTTGCTCACAGCACTTCTAAGCATTGGGTGAATAAGCTCTTAATTCTCAAAAGGGAAAATGCAGTATCTATTACAATGCCCAGAATTTCATTGGCTTATAAACAACAAACATTAATTTCTCATGCACCCCTGTACAGATTGTCTAGGATTCTGCTGAACTGTACTGTGCTGATTCGGGTGAGAAGCTGCAGGTTAGGTCCACATCTGATGCATGTATCTCTCATCCTCTGTTGACAGAAGTCAGTAGCACAAGTCCAAATGCACAGGCTCATGTCAAGGCTCTGTTATGTCACACATCTTAAGAGCCAGTTGGCCACACAAGTCACATGGCCAGGCCCAACCTCAGCAGAGTGGAAGAATATGCTCCCTTGGAGGTCCAGGAGAGGGAGTGAATTTTTGCCAAACAATAGTCCAGTTTACCAAAGTGTGATTCTGCTTAATGAACAAAAGATAAGAATTCCACTGCCAAGATTTCATTGTCACTCTTTCTCCTAAAATACTTCTGTTTGTCATCTCCATCTGTTTTGAATGAGATGAAATGTGACAACACCTTCACCACTATTTGGCAGAGAGAACAGCTTGTGCTGAGTTCTTATGATTTTCAAAATTTAGATTTGAATGGATTTATGTGTATCTGTATCTCTATTGAAAAGATGATATCTTTGCAAAGTATTTATCTGGAGGGAGGATTTTCAGTTTCAAGTTCTTTATCTTATTTTAAATTGAGGTATACATATAATAAAGTGTATTAAGTACACTTAGGTGCACAGCTTATAAATTTTTACATATGTCTACATCCATATAACCACCACCCAGATGTAGATGACGAACAGGGTTCCCTCATGCTTCTTCCCAGTCAATGATCCCCTCTTCTGAGGTAATCATTATTCTGACTTCTCTCATCGTAAATTAATTGTTATTTTTCTCAAAATTCATAAAAATGGAATCAGCCAGTATGTTCTCTTATATGTCTAGCTCTTTGAGTTTTTATCTTAACTGATAAACTGTAAGTTGTTGGTTACATTGTCAAACTCCTACGTCTTTTCTTAGCTTATTTCTGTGAGTCTTCACTGGATGTTGTCTCTTTTGTTTTAGAAACTATATTTTGTGTTTTACTTATTAGCTTTTTGTGGTTGGATTAGACTGTACAAAAGTTCGTTCAGAAGAAGCTTCTATGTATGTCAGAAAGACAGAGTTAATATGGACTGCTAGCAAATAATGTGATCCTCTGGTTTCCTTTGTAAACCTGGCCATTGATTTTTAACAGGATTATTCCTTAGGCATTCCACAGTACCTGTGTCTCCTGGGATGTTTATTTTCTACACATACTGATCATTACTGCACTCTCCCCTGGGCTACGGTCTAAATGTGAAGGCTATGGAGGTTTCATAGCTGTGGTCAGCCTTAGTCCGACTCACTCTTTCCATTTGATCTGTGACACAATGCAGGAGCTAGTTTTCAAAAGCAAATGCTTACTTCAGTGTTCAGTAACACAAACACACTCTGTAAAGAACAGAACCTTTAAAAACAACCTGATCACTTGGGATTTTGATTACAGTCACTTATAGAGGCTAGGATATTACTTTGGTACTTATTAGATAATAAGTACCAAAGCCTTATTAGATAACAGCCCATCGTCATTTTAAAAAGTGCCTATAAGGAAGGCATTTGCATTCATCTACCATGAACAAAAGACTGAAAATCCATTCACGCTTTGAGTGGTTGGTATAATAACAGCTGAGAAAAGCTCATTTAATTCTGTGACTTTTGGTTTCAGAGCACCTGTTCAATATAAAAATTACTTGTATCTCCTGAGGAATCTCAGCAGCAGTTAATTTGTATAATTATTGATTTTGAATACTTTTGTTTTTTTAGTTATCCAGTGTAAATTTAGGAGTTTTAAAAATAGTTGTTTATGGAAATACATTATTATTTGAAGGGACCCCTCAATGCTGTCGATCTGTTCATTTTTATAGATCAGTTATCTAGAAACAATAGTTTTTTAGTTTCAGGGATGGTGTTAAGAGTGTGTAACTGTAACATACAGTTAAAACTGCTGAATCTGTCAAGTGAGAGGTTAGCTACAGACGTGGAATTTAGTTGATTCTGAAGTTTGCAGAGCATAAAGGAAGAATCAAGATCAATTCTAACATTTTTGTAACCCCTGCTGCAGAAGGGTGAGAAGAAATTCACTTGAAAGTTGAAGTTATTATTCCATGACTGTGACACATATAGCAAAAGACCGCACATGGTCAGTATGGTCTTAGTTGTGATTATAACTAGGAAATTGATAATGAAATCCTTACTTGCTTTTGTTTTATGGAATCCAATGATTTATTTTAGGGGAGATGTCAGCCCTTGTTAAAGCAGTTAGTTACTGCCTTTAGCTCTGTCAACAAATTCATATTCAGCATCTTTATGTATCACAGTATAAATACATACTTTTAATGTGTATTTTAGCTAATAATTTTTTTCTCTTTAATAGATGTTAGTTGATATTGGAGCTTATTTTATGCTTTTGTACCAGTGGGGAACTGTCCACTGTCCCCTACCAGATATTTTGGGATCATTTATAAGCTAAATTTTTAAGAAACATAGATGTGACTCTATCCTCATTTATGAAATTTTTAATAATTATCAGAAGACACTTTGTGTAAAAGGTGTAAAACTTGGCTTTCACATGTTAGAAAGTTTGAACAGAACTAGTTCTCACTTGGCAAGGATTTGATCACCAACCAAATCTGTACCACACCTATATGCTTATCCAGACACAACTGACTGTCCTGTTCATCAGTTTTCCTGCTACACATACAAATACGCATGCATATTATGAATAGATCTTTTTAAAATAAGCTAGACCCAAGATACTTCTGAAAAAAGCCACTTATATTATTCTAATCTATCTTTCCTCCTTTCAAATCACTCACCCTTGAAATATATATGAAATCCACACTGGCCCAGGTAGCTGTTCCAAGCAAGCCTGGTCATCTATTCTTGGTCTTACAGAGTTTCAACCAAGTTACTGTTTTTACGTGGATATATAATTTTGTTTGTTTTGTTTTGTTTAACATGGATGTGTAATTTTGTCTTCACCATTCTCAGTTTCATTGTTTTTCCTCTTGTTCTTAGTATATCATTCTCTTGCTCCAACCTGAGAATATTTTTTCTCACTCTGATACATCCTCTGTCTACATATTTTTCCCTTGTCAAGGAAGGCTGTGCCAACCTTATACAATAGCTGAAGTGACTCTGGCACTTTTAACCAAAAGGATGATGGAACTTTCTGGGTTCGCATTTTAATTCCTGGAGGTCCTAGATCTTCATAGTTAGGTTGCTGTAACAAACAAATGCATTTAAAAAAAAATACAGGGCTTCCCTGGTGGCACAGTGGTTGAGAATCTGCCTGCTAATGCAGGGGACACGGGTTCGAGTCCTGGTCTGGGAGGATCCCACATGCCGCGGAGCAACTAGGCCCGTGAACCACAACTACTGAGCCTGCGCGTCTGGAGCCTGTGCTCCGCGACAAGAGAGGCCGTGATAGTGAGAGGCCCGTGCACCACGATGAAGAGTGGCCCCCGCTTGCCACAACTAGAGAAAGCCCTCGCACAGAAACGAAGACCCAACACAGCAAAAATAAATAAATTAATTAATAAACTCCTACCCCCAACATCTTCTAAAAAAAAAGAAAAACCTTAAAAGGTACAAATCAACATGTTCTTAAAAGCAATACGTGGTGTTTTAAATAACTGCATAAATCCATTGTTTAAAATTTTTTTCTTGTGTTATTAAAAAAGTAAATACTAAGTATATTGTTGCTAATTAAGTGCATCATGCATTTTAATATTTCTGTTCTTAAATAATCTAGCAAGTTTGCATTTCTGGCTGATCTTTTCTCTCCATTTTCTTTGTTTTTTTAGTTTCATGCTATGGATACGTTGTATAGGCACAGCTATGATTTGAGCAGTGCAATTAGTGTCTTAGTACCACTTGGGGGACCTGTTTTATGCAGAGATGAAATGGAAGAATGGTCGGCCTCTGAAGCTAGTTTATTTGAAGAGGCACTGGAAAAATATGGCAAAGACTTCAACGACATACGTCAAGACTTTGTAAGTAGAAAATTGTGAATTAAATAAAAGTTGGGGTGGGAATATTTTATCTGTTTTAAAAATTTGGCAAATCTTAAACTATTCATCTAGCAAGCCTCTGACGTAGTAATTTTCATCTGCTCAACGTAGAATGCAGGCCAGTGTTGTGGAGGGAGAAATTGACATTTGTCTTGAGCAGTAATTGTAAGACCCAGGGTCAGGAGGCCCTGAGTTCTTGCTGTAAACCTTGGCAATATGAATTAATCCTCTTCACCTCTCTCTGAGTTCCAAGTTAAAAATATGCACAGCTTTTCTAACCATTTGCACTAAATATTTCTGATCTCTGCTTTTCTTTTTTTTTTTTTTTTTTGCGGTACACAGGCCTCTCACTGTTGTGGCCTCTCCCGTTGCGGAGCACAGGCTCCGGCCCAGCCGCTTCGCGGCATGTGGGATCTTCCCGGACCGGGGCACGAACCCATGTCCCCTGCATCGGCAGGCGGACTCTCAACCACTGTGCCACCAGGGAAGCCCCCTGATCTCTGCTTTTTAAGCTTGTTGCTGTCTTTTAGAACTTCGGTATTTTTCTAGTTATCTTACCAATCATTGAGCTGGAATTTGATACAGACCTCTATTATAGAAACGACCTGTATCAAGCAGAGCAGAAGAATTTGCTTTATGGGTTTTTGATCTTTACTCTTCTTGATGATATGCAGGATCTTACTTGCATTTTAAATACTAGGTAATCTTGTCTACTATTATGTACTTCCTTTGTCTTTGTATTTATGGAATTGCTGTCTTTAATTAACCTTACAGTCTCTTTGAAATGGGGAAATTTCTTTTTGAGAAGTTCATAAATAGCTTTCTATAACAGCCATTCTTTTTTTTCAAAAATATTTGTTTATTCATTCATTTATTTATTTGGCTGCCTCAGGTCTTAATTGTGATGCATAGGATCTTAGTTAAGGCATGTGAGATCTTAGTTGCGGCACGCAGGCTCTCTGTTGCGGTGCACAGGCTTCTCTCTGGTGGCGCACGGGCTTAGTAGTTGCAGCGCATGGGCTCTAGAGCATGCGGGCTCAGTGGTTCTGGCACATGGGCTCTCTAGTTGTGGCAAGCGGGCTCTAGAGCACACGGCTTAGTTGTCCCATGGCATGCAGGATCTTAGTTCCCCGACCTGGGATCAAACCAGCATCCCCTGCATTGCAAGGCCGATTCTTAACCACCGGACCACCAGGGAAGTCCCAGCAGCCATTCTTTTTTAAAAATTATGAAAATAGACTCATTATAGCCTATGAAGTATTTAATGTGAGCTAGGATCCTGCCTTTTATGTCGTTGCATCTTTTTAAAATTATTTCTGAAGGACAATTTTACTTATCTATATGAGTTGATATACTAAATCCTAAACATGATCATTAAAGTTGTTAGTGTCACTGGCATTTGTTTTGGCAAAACTTTACTGACACCCAGATTGTTATGTGTCATGGTTTCAATTTACAGGGTGTGCAGCTGGGAATTTAAAATGCATTGGTGGCATTTAGCTTCAGGTGGTCAGAATAACACAGCAGTGCAATGCTACTAATATAATATAGCTACACCACTAAATAGAAACCGCAAAAACAAAACCCCCTAAAGAGCAAAGGCTGCAGGCCTGATAAAAGAGTAGAAGATGAGAAGTACTAAAGTGAAACTAGTTTTCCCTGCACTGAGTGTGACATGCTCATTTTACGTCCTGATCATCATTCTGAACTCAGTTCAATTCAACAAATGTTTATTAAGCACCTGCAACATACCAGGCCCTTAAGTGTGCACTAGACATGCATCAGAAATGTAATGTGGTCCTTACTTTAGGGAATGATTCATAGTGAAGATCAAGAGATTGAAAGATAAGCCCTCAAATAAAATATAATGTAATTACTTCTGTCAGTAGTAAGAATGAGTATTATGGAAGTGGTGGGAAGGGAACTGTTAGTTGTGCCAGTCAACTCAGGAGTGTCTTCACGGAGTTAACTGGCATTTCATCTGGACCTCTGATGGTAACGGGAGAGAACAGCAGATTGACGGGTATACACTGAGCTGTGAAACTTTTAGACAGCCTTCCTGGGCACTTAATACAGGACTAGGAAATAACTCTGAACAGTAGCTTGGTGCAATATACTTGGACATAGAGGCTGGCATTCATAGAAGGTAAAATAACGGTGTGAAAACGAGTATCACAGCAATAATGCTGTTAAATGGTTTTTTGTTACCTTCATGATCTAACAAAATTCTTGTAAATCTGTGGCATGATCAAGTTTTTCTGAAGGTGGTTAGAATGCTTGTTGATGAGCCAGTCCACATTAGGTTTGTTGTATTTTGGAGCTTGGTATTGGCCGCCAGTGTCAAAAAGCTTAGATAGACCATCAGGAGGCTAACGCTTCAGAGGGTTTGTGTTTTGTGTAGTTTTGAGTGTTTGTTTGTTTTTTGAGATCCTTAGGCTTTGTTTTGTTTGTTTATTTATTTATTTTTATTGAAATATAGTTGATTTACAGTGTTAATTTCTGCTAAGCCTACAGCTAACATCATCCTCATTGGTGAAAAGCAGGTACATGAAAAGGTGTTCAAGGGACTTCCCTGGTGGTCCAGTGTTAAGACTCCTTGCTTCCACTGCGGGGGGCGTGGGTTTGATCCCTGGTCAGGGAACTAAGGTCCTGTATGCTGTGTGGTGTGGTCAAAACAAACAAACAAGAAAGGTGTTCAACATCACTAATCATCAGGGAAAACCACCATGAGATATTGCCTCATACCTCTTAGGATGGCTATTATTTTTTTAAAAATGAGAGATAACAGACGTTGGTGAGGATGTGGAGAAGCATTGTCATTAATTCTTCTTTAAATGTTTGGTGAAGTCATCTTGTCCTGGGCTTTTCTTTGTTGGAAGGTTTTTGATTACTGATTCAGTCTTCTGTTCACAGTTTCTATTTCTTCATGATTCAGTCTGGATAGGTTATATATTTCTAGGAATTTATCCATTTTTTCTAGATTATCCAATTTGTTGGCATGTAATTGTTCATAGCAGTCTCTTAGGATCCTTTTATATTTCTGCGATATCGTTTGTGATGTCTCTTCTTTCACTTCTGATTTTATTTATTTCAGTCTTCTCTCTTTTTTCTTAGTATAGCCAGTGGTTTGTCAATTTTGCTTATCTTTTCAAAAAACCGGCTCTTAGTCTATAGATCTTTTCTGTTGTTTTCCTTGTTTCTACTTCATTTATTTCTGCTGTGATCTTCTTTTTCTGCCAATTGGAATCACTCTCTTTTCAGTCTTTGTTTATCCTTTCCTCCTCTGACTGGATAATGTCTAAGGACCTGTCTTTGAGTTCACAGATTTTTCTGCTTGATCAAGTCTGTTGTTGATGATCTGCCTTGTATTTTTCATTTAATTCATTGTATTCTTCAGCTCTAGAATTTGTTTGGGTTTTCTAAAATGATTTCTCTCTGTTGAACTTCTTGTTTTGTTTGTATATTGTTTTCCTAATTTCATTGAGTTTTCTATCTGCATTTTCTTGTAGCTCACTCAACTTCGTTAAAACAATTATTCTGAATTCTTTGTCTGGGAAATCCTAGATCTCTATTTCTGTGGGATCAGTTCCTGGAAAATTACTGTGTTCCTTTGCGGGTGTCATGTTTCTTTAATTTTCCATGTTTCTCATAACCTCGTGTTAATTTCTGTGCATTTGACTGAGCAGACATTACAGACTGGTCTTAGTGGGGAAAGACCTTCACCTGC
The DNA here is from genome assembly GCF_964374135.1 of Grampus griseus. NCBI lineage: Eukaryota > Metazoa > Chordata > Mammalia > Artiodactyla > Delphinidae > Grampus > Grampus griseus. The sequence goes on from NC_139009.1 coordinate 34,078,836, forward strand.
AGGTGGGTGCAAGGGTACCAGGCAAGTGGGGTGCATTGGTTCTAGCTCCTGGGAAGGCCCATTGGCATAGTGCGCATTCAGCTTTATCAGCTGAGGTCAGTGTCAGTAAAGATTGCAACGGCCAAGGGTGCAGGTGTCTGCTGCAACAGAGAGGGCTGTTGGGGTCTTCAATGGCAAAGGCTGCTGGGGACCTCCTGATCTCTCTTTCTCCCACAGCGTATGTCATTGGCGAGGGGATGTCTCTTGGCTCTGGGTCTGGCTTGGAGTGCCCTCATGGTGGCAGTGGTGCCTGAGGTGTGGGCATGCTTGGGTCAGCCCCTGAGCCGGGAGTGGAGTGTGTGTGCTCACAGAGTGACTGAAGCATATGATCTGGTGCCTGTGAAGCGAGTGCATGTCGAGCAGCCAGGGCTCTGGGGTCTGGGGTGTGCACATCTTCTGGAAGGAGTACAGCAGCGTCTCCTTCTCTAGGAGGCCAGCAGCAGCAGTGGCTCTTGATTACCTCGGCGGCAGGAGCTGCCGGTTTCTTCTGCACAGGAGCCTGCTGAGGTCCACTCCAACAAACACTACAGAGTCCTACTGTACAAGCTGTAGGGATTCCTCAGCAGCTGTCTTGGGTGCTCCTGAGGTCCTCCGTGACCAGGGCTGCCAGGCTTCTCTGCAGAGCAGGCCACTGGTGACTGCAGTGGTATCCAGTGTGTGGCTTATACTGATGGCCTCCACCCTTCGTTGTTCTTAGCAGTTTCCAGATGTCTCAGCTAAAGTCCATCTCCTCGGTGATCCTCTCTGTGTACTCTCTGTGCAGTTATTCTCCATTTTTTGCTGCACTGTGTTGCTGTAGGTTCTTCTTTGACTCTTGCATCTTCCCAGGGCAATTTTCATTTGTTGATAGCTATCTAATTATCGTTTTTTGTGGGGTTTCAAAGGCTGGTATGTCCTCCTCTTGCTGGCGTATCTCTTCCTGTCCATTTTGTCTAGTTTGTTGTCATAAAGTTATTCATAATCTCATTATACTTTTAAGTTCTGTGGGATGGATTTGTAGTGATATCCCCTCAGATATTCCTGATACTGGTAATTTAGCTTTTCTTTTTTCCTCATTAGTCTGGCTAAGGGTTTATCAATTTTATTGACCTTTGCAAAGAACCAGTTTTTTAAAAATAACTAATTAATTAATTTTTGGCTGCATTGGGTCTTCGTTGCTATGCGTAGGCTTTCTCTAGTTGTGGTGAGCGGGGGCTTCTCTTGTTGAGGAGGGCGGGCTCTAGGCGCGTGGGCTTCAGTAGTTGTTGCACACATGCTCAGTAGTTGTGGCGCACAGGCCTAGTTGCTCCACGGCATGTGAGACCTTCCCGGACCAGGGATCGAACCTGTGTCCCCTGCGTTGGCAAACGGATTCTTAACCACTACGCCACCAGGGAAATCCCAAGAACCAGTTTTTGATTTGATTGATTTTGCTGTTTTCTATTCCATTGATTTCTGCTTTTATGTTTATTATTTCTTTCCTTCAGCTTGCTCTGAGCTTCTGTGCTTTTATCTTTTCCTAGTATTTTTTTAAGGTTGGAGCTTAGATCATTAATTTGAAACTTTGCATCTCATGTAACCATTTATTGTTAATACTCTTGGCTGACAATGAATTCAGCTTTTGACTGAGAATGACTTCTGCCTTGTCCGAAAAACTTTACTGTCCCCTTTGAAGAGAGATTTCATTCTTTATAGAATTCGCTAAAAATTTTTTTCCTCTTTGAGTATTCTAAAGATGTCTGTCTATCTGGCTTACGTAGTTTCTGATGAGAAGTTCCTATGTATGTAAATGTTTCTTTTTCTTTGTGCTCAAGATTTTCCCTTTACTTTTGTTTTACTGCTACAGTATGAACCTGTAGTAGTAAACCAAAAGCCCTGGCAGGCTTTTCTTTATAATTATTCTACTTGTAGTTCACTGAGTCTCCTAGAGCTGAGATTTGTTGTTTATGTGTTAGTTTGTATAATTGGTATTGATCTGTCTTCTAGTGCACTAACTCTTTTCTTGGCTATGTCCAGTATACCAATAAACTTGTTAAAGGAATTCTTCAAATAGGATATATTTTCCTAACAGTCATATTTTATTTTTATGCTTTTTATCTCTGTATAAATTTCCCATCTATTCATGTGCACGGTCTGCCTTTTCAACTAGATCCTTTAGTATATTAATATAGTCTCTAGTTGGCCAGGTTTGGATCTCATTGTTGTTCTGGTTACCTTCAGTGTACCACTGTACTGGAAGGCTTAATATTTCATGTATGACCTTTATATCTTTGAGCCTCACAGGGCCCCCAAAGCTTAACTGAATCTCCCCATTTTTGCCGGAGATGCAAAATCCTTTCCTGCCTGGCTAATTCACCTACACCCCCACCCAGCCTTGAAACTAATGGGTTTCACTTCCCTTGCCAGCAGGCAGAATTATTCTCACAAGCCAATCACATCCTCCTGTGGGAACCTTCTTCCGGAACCAGGGCATACCGCACCCTCTTGTTACGCAAAGCCGCACTTCCACAGCCCCTACTGGGCTCACTATTCCCAAGTACAACCCCTGTGTGGCCCTACATGGTGTGTAGTGTCCTCTTCCCCCAGACCGTGAGTATAAGTGACTAATAAACTGCTGTCAGTCTCATCTAGTTTGTCTCCAGTGTCATGTGTCGTATGTCTGAGCACCTTCCACTGTCTTGAGGGGCGGGTCCCTCCCTCGCTGGTGGGATGAATAGGAGGTGAACTGAACATCCACAGACTTCATAGACTTACCTATGCTTAATGTAGGGCCTGAAAAGCAGAAGGGTCTTTTTCTTGTGTTCCTGTCCCATCCTTAGCAGGCCTTGCACTGCAGAGCCTGTCTCCACATTTTGCCCTTCCCCCTGTGGTAGTATGGTGTTGCAAGTCCACGGTGAGGGCACAGGGAGTTTCTTAGCTGTCCTGTTCCTGCCCCAGACTTTGGTAGGCTTTGTGTGCCTGAGTCTCAGCGGTGGAGCTCCCACAGCAGTTCTGTTCTTCCCCCAGCTCCCTTGTGGCAACCGGTCTCTGCTTTGTGTAGCCTTTTATTAGCAGGGCTTTTTGGATGTGAGCAAATTTCCTGTCCCCCTCCACTGGCCACCGCACTTTGCCTGGGACTTGGGGGTGGGATGGTTTCTAGTCCGTCTCCAGTGGCAGACACTTTTGCTTTGTATGAGAGAAGGATCTAAGAGAAGGATCTGGGAAGCGGTTTTCTGGCCTGGTCCCCAGTGGCAGCAGATCACCGTTGTGCACACCCACACCACCACCAATGGGCAGGTTTCTTGCCCTGTCCCAATTCTTTCTGCTGAACATCTGATGGAGGAAAAGGGGTGTGTCGATGCCCTCTGTGCACTGCTTTATTTAGCTTCATCTTCTTACCAAGGTTGATAAGTTGTGTGTTCATTTTCATTCCTTGATTTTTCCTTATGGTTTCCTTTTTGATCCTTGGATTATTTAGAAGTAAGTTCCACATATTTGTAGGGTTTTTTTCCCCATATATTTTTTGGTTATGAATTCTGGTTTAATTCTGTTGTGTTCAGAAAACATACTTTGTTAAATACACACACACATACACACACACATAAATTTTACATTTTGAAGACTCGATTGATTCTACTGGTTTGGTTTGGTGAATGCACCATGTGCTCTTGAAAAGAACAGATATTTTGCTGTTAGGTATAATATTCTATAAATGCTACTTGGGTCAAGTTTATTGATAATGTTGTTCAAGTCTTCTGGAGCCTTACTGATTTTCTGCCCACTTGTTGTGTTACTTGTTGAGAGAGCAGTATTAAAAGTCTCTAGCTTATAATTGTAGATTTTTCTATTTTTCTTTTCAATTGTATTAGGTTTTTGCTTTAAATATATTGAATCTCTGTTGGTGGACACATACCTATTTAGGATTGTTATATTCTTGTGATGATTCGACCTTTTTATCTTCACATCATGCTTCTTTATCCATGGGTAATATACCTTGTGACAAAGTCTAATTTTTCTCCTATTAATATAACCACTCCGGATTTATTGTTTACATGATATATTTTGTTTCCATCCTTTTACTTTTATTTATTTCCAAAGTGGGCTTTTTGTAAACAGAATACAGTTGAATTTTCTTTTCACCCCCAACCAATCTAACAATCTCTGCCTTTTACTTAGAGTGTTTAGACCACTTGCCTTTAATATAGTTATTAATAATATAATTATCAGTTTAAATCCATCATTTTACCCTGAGTTTTCCATTTGTCCCATTGTCCTTTATTCCTCCCCCCACACTTTTTTAAAAATTTTATTTATTTTATTTTTTTGGCTGCGTTGCGTCTTCATTGCTGCACAGGGGCTACTCTTTGTTGTGGTGCGCGGGCTTCTCATTGCGGTGGCTTCTCGTTGCGGAGCATGGGCTCTAGGTATACGGGCTTCAGTAGTTGTGGCACGCGGACTCAGTAGTTGTGGCAGGCAGGCTCAGTAGTTGTGGCTTGCAGGCTCTAGAGCGCAGGCTCAGTAGTTGTGGCACACGGGCTTAGTTGCTCCGCGGCATGTGGGATCTTCCCGGACCAGGGCTCAAACTTGTGTCCCCTGCCTTGGCAGGTGGATTCTTAACCACTGCGTCACCAGGGAAGCCCCTCTTCCCCCTTTCTTTTTTTTTCCTTTTTTTTTTTTGGCGGTACGCGGGCCTCTCACTGTTGTGGCCTCTCCCGTTGCGGAGCACAGGCTCCGGACGCGCAGGCTCAGCGGCCATGGCTCACGGGCCCAGCCGCTCCGCGGCATGTGGGATCTTCCCGGACCAGGGCACGCACCCGTGTCACCTGCATCGGCAGGCAGACTCTCAACCACTGCACCACCAGGGAAGCCCCCCACCCCCTTTCTTGATTAATTTTTTATGATGCTCATTTCATCTCTCCTGGTGGCTTACTAACTAAACTTTTGTTTAGTGGTTTACAATATATATCTTTAATGTACCACAGTTTACCTTCAATCAAATTCTGCTTAGATCACATAGATTATAAGAACCATGAAACAGTACACTTCTAGTTCTTCCTTCCCATTCTTGTGCTTTTGTCGTCATACATTTTATTTCTGTACATGTTCTAAGCCCCACAGTGCATTATTAATGTTTCTTGCTTTAGGCAATCAGTGATCTTTTAAAAAGTTTAATCCCCCCCATGTTTATTTACTTATTGTTACTTATTTTTTAAAAATTACCATTTCTGCCCCTCTTCATTTCTTTGTGTACATTCAAATTTCCACCCCCACCTATGGATTTCTCAGGTCTCCTCCACTGGCTCAGTTCTTTCTGATGGACACCTGATAGAGATCTCTGGCAAATGTGTTTGGATTCCGCTTGTGTCTAGAGCTTCCACAGATGCTAAACAGTTGTCCTAGCCCACTGTTGACCTTTAATAATCTGGTAACTTTTTTGTTGTTCATCACCTGTTTCTTTTATGCTCTGCCAAAGTAAAAATACTTAGAGTCCTGTCTGTCCTTGGAGTGACTTGGGAATTTAGTTCAGTTGATTGTCTTGTAATCTTAGCTCTCTGATGGACTAAAGAGTTGGTGTGGTTTTATAAATTATCTGTTTCTTTCCTCATCTTTGGAGTGGGGATGACATTCTCTTGTGGATTTCTACATCCTAAACAGAACCTGAAATATGCAGAGGAACCTGAAAAATTCGAAGTGCAAAACAGCAAAGTCCTTCCCTCTTCATACAGTGGAGTGAGTCCTTTGCCATAGAAACTCTTTTAGCAAAGGGCATTTCCTGGCTGTTGTATCTTTTAGACTTCAGTTGCAGATGACAAAAATATTGGAGCTGTTTTAAACAGAATGGGATTTAACTTTAGAAATTAGTTGCTTAAAATCATTGATAGGGTTGGAGAAGTAGGCTCAAGCTGGACCTCAGAATAGTCCCACAGAAATGGTTCCACAAGTGAGCTCTTAACCTCTGCCCCATATGGAAATTGAGAAGCTGCTGGGTTAACTTCTGGGCCAGGATCACACTACTTTAGCCGTGATCTTGAGATCAGGAAACCTCTAGCAGCGTCATTGGCTCTAGAACAATTTTGTGCCTCCTACTTCTGCTGCAGCAAAATGGATCCCTTGTGCACCATCCACTCTATGCCTGCTTAATTCACTTCTGAATTTGTCTTATACACATACATCTGATTGGCAGAGATAAATCCAAGGGGGTCTTGGACATATAATGTTGGATTTCTGGCCTTTGTAGCATAAGCAAGTGAACTAGAGGGAAGTTGGAAAGGATACTGAGCAAGTCATAATTAGAGACGACAGAATCCATTTGAGTGAGCTATTAGGAGGAGACAGAAATTTATTAAAGGCTGTCAGAAGGCTAACAGACGTTAGCCAGGGATCCACGTTTCGATGCTTCACAGACAGGACTTGTGAAGCCAAGAGCAGTATCTAACCCCACAATGGCAGTGCTCTAGCAGGAGCCCCACTACAGCAGCTGCTACCTCTACTCAGCAATCTTGCATGATTCTGTTCTACCTTGACTCTGTCAGTAAGTGCCACGTATCTAGGGTCTATTCTTAGAACACTTCACTTTTTACCAATTTTTGTATTAGAGTACTTTTGATTATAAGTGAGAGAAACTCAACCTCATCTAGTTTAGAATAAAGGATAGATACTTTGGTTATATTAGTCAGGGTTCTTAGTTGGTAAGTACAGATTTCACTATAATTTGAACCAAAAGGCATATAGGATATTAGGTTCTCATAAAATCTCTGGGAAGACTAGAGAACCAGGTTTGGATGCTGCACTTCCAGAAACAGTGGAAAGACCCATGCCCTCTGCTGCTTGGAATCCATGATGTCAAACATGGATGGCAGAAAAGTCAACACACATGCCCCAGAAGAACGTGGTATCCCAGCCATTGTTCTTGCCGAACTATCCAGTCTCCCTGCATGCAGCCTTATTCTGATGTTGCTAACTCCTGTACCTAAATGTCATTCACATTTGTCAGCTTGGCTAAACCTGGCCTGTATGTCTGCATCCTTGTTCAAGAGTGTCTGGGGAAAATGTATTTAGAGCTTCAAGGAAGGTAAGCTGGAAGTAGTTTGGAAATGGGTGTACAGTTTATGCCACCACCCACTTCTTTGACTACTTAACATCCATCCTTGCCGTCTCTACATGCTTCCTTTCCAGACATCAACTTTACAACAATAGTAATTATCCCTGAATCATTAGAAATATGGTACTATTTCCTTAAATGGGGAGGCTTAAATTTAACGTCACAGCATCCATCTCTGGTTGCTGTTTATTCCTCTTCTGGTTTTAGCCACAACTCTGTCTTTATAGCTTGTAACTTCTGCATTAAATTATAAAGGTAAAAACACCACCACCAACAGACCTTATATAAAAAATAGAAAGGGAATTGGGTGCAGAAGGAAAATAATTACACTGAGCAAGGAAGAAAACACAGATAGCTTCGTTAGTCTTCCGTTCTTCCTGATGCCTTCATTGTCATTCAGGATAGAACAGCGCGTGCGCGGGCGCGCGCGCGCGCGCACAGTTCTCCCCTTCGTATCTTAGATGACCAGAGTTCTTAGTCTGGTGGGGTGACCCAAACCTTCATTCTTGCAGGTTGTGGGCCCTGGGTTACAAGAAGTGTTTTGTGGGAGTAAGTCATTCATAAGTCTGTGTGTGCTATTGCTAGTCAATAGCACAGAAAAGGCAAATCATATCTAGAATAATTGTCCATTCAATGAAAACAGGTAACTGCTGAGAGTCTAATCTAACTGACATGTTACCAGGAATGGTGCCATGTTGGAGGCCCAGTGTACTCTGTTCCTTGCAGATTAGACAGTTGGAGTAATCAGATCAGAATGGGTGAGAGGACATCCCTGTGGTGGCATCCACAGGTGTGCCCATTTTGTTTACGTGTCCTTTGAGCAGTCATTGGGTAGCTAGGGAAAGAGGCTGGCTTATAGCCATAGGGATCATCTTATCCAGCAGACGAGTGAAAAACCTCTTTTGCAGAGGAGGCTTTGTGACCATGGGGGCTCAAATATCCTCACAGCCAGGCCCACCCTCAGATGTCTGACCCACAAACCTCTTTTATAAGCATCATTGTTACCAGTCCTCTAATCTCATTCCTTTCAAGTCCCTGATCATTGTGACAAGTAAATAACCATTGTCCATGGATGGGTATGGATTAGTACCTCTGGCCATCTCTCTTGCAACTCAAAGTAGAAAACCAGATGTCCACTCTAATGTTCTGCCCTCCAAAAGGATCTCCTTCTTCACTGGGCTTCACAGTCACTCCTGCCTGGGGCTGAAATGCTGCAGCAGTATAATTCCAGTCGGTGCCCCTACATCACGCGGAGCCATCTGCCACATTCGGATTTTTTCCTCTTCAGTTGACGTGTTGGAACTCCCATGGAAGCTGAGTGAGGGTTGAGGGAGAAAGGATGCTACCTCAGGAGTGTGACCTACACTGCTCCTGGATGAGCGTGTGCTGGTGCCGAGTCCAGCTGATTAGGACTTTATGGCTTGGATAAAATCTGGCTCGTGAGGAAGCTCAGGTTACAGGGTCACTTGGTTTTCTTTTCTCAGGCTTCCAGGTAAATTGCATGCCTGGGCCTATTTCCCAGAAGAAGAATAATTAAGGGGATAAGAGGTTTTGGCTTGCTTAAAACCCTGGGAGACTATGCCTCAGCTGTCCTGTGAGGTGTTGCTGTAGTTGGCTCCTTAACGCCATCCCTCAGACACTTTCAGCTCCATTAGATTGCTTGTTAAATGGGAGAAAATTATGTTTGCTTTAACTGCAATCCAAATGCCAGCTGTGCCGATCTGTTCCTGTAAGGAGACCACATTTGTTGACGTTGCCACCCAGTTAAGTTTTAAAATAACGTCCTTTTTCTAAACTCCATTTATTTTTCTCTTCAGACCAAACAGGTGAGTTAAATGTGAAGATGACAGGAATTGCATGGTTGTTGTACATGTGGGTCATAAACAGACCCCTAGCTGCACTGGGGTCTGGGAAGAACTATTTTAACTCTAAACCCAGTGGTGCATTAGGGCAAGCTGGGAGTCAGAGGGTGCTGAGTCATCTATCAGTAAAATCTGCCACGACAGCTAAAAATCGAATGTTATCAGTCATTTTGTTTGATCTGCCCTGATTTGCATCTTGGAAGACTAACAGATCTCCCTTTACAGAGGGACATATTAAATATATTCTTTCATTGTGGGTCTCATAAGTAAAGGCTCATTTGGCCATTTTGAATAATTATGGAACGTAGCAGACAAGCTTCCTATTTTTCTAGTATGTACCACACTTGGCTATGTTCTTTTTCAGAGATTTAGGTTTTCATTTTATTTACAACAAAATAGATCAGAATAGAGCAGTTTTGGAAAGGATGAGAAATATTATACCAGAGACCAATGACCCCCAGTTGTAGGTGGCATCTTTGGAAGTTGAAGAACTCAGTCCAGATTCTTTAAAATATCATTTCTAAAAATTGTACTTCCACCCCACCTATAGCCCGAGAAAAACTGAGTAAGTCATGAAATATTTTCAGTCGTAAGGTTTATAATTTTTAACAGAATGGGAGTTGAGAAATGGAATGTGCATCTCTAGCTGAATAGAACTTGTTTGGGGACCCTTTTGCTCAGAATTAATTTCAGTTTTTCAAACATTTCTTCTAGAATGCATCTTCCATGTGGATTATTACCTCCTTATTTTTAAGAAGTGGTTTTAAAGGAAAAGAGTTTCTACGGTAGCTTGTTTTCATTATCATGTTAAATTTTTTTTCAGCTCCCTTGGAAATCATTGACTAGCATCATTGAATATTATTACATGTGGAAAACTACTGACAGATATGTGCAGCAGGTAATTTTTTCATATTGCTACCAATACAATTGCATTAAAATGAACTTTCTATTTATACATTAATATTTCTTAGCAATATGCTTAGTTTTAAATTTGTTTTGTTTGCTTTATCTTTTCTAGACCATTTTAAAGTACATGATTTCATATCTTTAACATATTATTTTAAGATTTTAGTCTCGTATTTTCTTTACTTCCGATTCCATTATGATAAATATTTTGGACAGACAGCAGGGAAAGATACCAATAGAGAGGTGTTATTTTCCTTGCAGGTGCCTGGTGCTTCATCTCTTTGTGAGTATAGTTGACAGGAGTGACTTAAACTGTGTAAAAGATCTTCTGAACCCTCCTAGACATTTTTGTGGTTATACCCCCTAAGTCTTTGACCTTAACTGTAGTAGTTAGTCTTTGCTAGTTTGATACTTCGTACATAAGCACGCAACTTTTTTTTCTAAAATTATCTCTAAAAGCAGGGAATCACTTATTTTGTAAATTCTCCCCAAATGTCCCAAATTGAGGTAATTCTCTCAGTTACCTGTTTTGAGTAATACTACTTTTTGGGGAAAGGTACATTTTCCTCAAGTGACCTCAGTCAGTATATTATATTCTTCTAGTTAACATGTCAGAACTGGTAAAGGGGCAAGTATATTTAACACAGACATTATTTTTCCTAAGTATATGATCACCCAGTGGCAAGTGTTAGATGCTATAAAAATACAATTTAAAGATCACTTTAAAAATTACCGTAGTGAGTCGTTGAGGTTGTGAATAGTGAATAAATACCCATGGCTTGTTGAAAAATTCCCAGCATCACATCATATATAATTCAGAAAGTGCTCATTTCAAACTAGCATCCAAATCCAGGCAAGATGGTTCTTTAGGACATTAGTCTGCCATCTTCTCGCCTGTTGGCTTTCCTAATAAAGTTGTTCCCCCACCACCACCCCCCCACCACCCCAAATACTTACTTCAAACAACTTAGGTAGCATGAAGACCATGTGCTCTGGAAAACCTGTGTTATTCAAAGTGAAAAGAGTCCCTAAAGATAGATGGTAGCGATGATGGCATCAAGGATGGTTGAAAGTATTTGGATAAAAATTATTTCCCCAAATTTGGACTCCTTCTTTAAAAGTCTTAAGTTGTCTCCTTAAATGTTTTTGTTTTCTTCTCATTGAGCAAATGGAGGGCTGTCTTATATTCTGATTTGTCTTCATTTTGAGTATCTACCATACATTATTTTCCTTCCCTATTTGCATTTATTATTGTGTTGATCACTCTCTGGATGTGATTTTATAATCTTTTCCCCATTCCTTTCCCTGCATTTGGCTCCTAATTGGTTCCTAAAAATCTGACATGAGTTCAGCCAAGCTTTAAAGTTTACTGCATGTCTCCCAACATTTGAGGGTACATGCGTATTTAATTGGACTTAGATTAGTTACTGTCTCCTTCTCTTTCATGGACTTTGGAAACTAATCATCTCTGAATAATTTTCTAAAAGCAAAGGTTATGTATTTTTTTTTCCCTCTGAGAAAGGCAAAAAAGAAAAAAATAGAAACTGTGAAAAGTAAAAATGGTTACTTATAAGTCCTGTTTATCTACTCATGGAGGAATAGGAAACAGTTGTTCATTGATTTACTTTTAAAATTTGTGTCTAAAATGTTTTTAATACTTGTAGTTCTGTACCTCAGAATCTAGTGATCTTTTCTTACAAACCATTGCAGTTTACGTGCATGAAAGAAAAGCTCATCTTAAAAAGGCAATTTTTGAAGTATACTTTAATGTTTTATTTTCTTGTGAATTTTTTAAGGCAGATGAAGTGGTAATAATTATTCGACATCATGTGTAAAATATTTTATCTATCTTTTGAATTAGAAACGTCTAAAAGCAGCAGAAGCTGAGAGTAAGCTGAAACAAGTGTATATCCCAACTTAGTAAGTAATGGAAATCTATTAAAATATTTGCCATGGTATTAATTCTCTTCAAAACAAAATATGTACATTTTGGTCAGTTTCAGCCAAATTTGAATTTCTTTATGTATCTTATTTTCTTCCACTACAAAGCACTGTTTGCTTTCCATTTTAGTGCCACTTAAATGACCTTTTTTAGAAAGAAAAAATGGCTGGTGGGGGAAACCCCAAGTCAGCTAACAAAAGGACCAGAGGAAACATGCCATCAAAGCTTCAGGGAGGATTTCCCTGGTGGTCCAGTGGTTAACACTCCACGCTTCCACTGCACGGGGGTGCATGTTCGATCCCTAGTCGGGAATTAAGATCCCACATGCTGCACAGCGTGGCAAAAAAAAAAAAAAAAAAAAAATTTAAATTAATAAAAAGCTTCAGGGAAAGTGTTAGAAAACTAACCTATGAAAATATTATTTGAAGCAAATGTGTTTCAGAAAGCTAGCAACTTTTGAAACTTCTGTATTGTTTAATGTGTTTTGTTTGGGTAATGTGTGTTGCCCTTTTGAGGTATGTCGTTTATTTGGTTGAGAATTTTACATTGTTTGCTTGGGGAAAGGGTTAGGGGACGTAATTAGAACCAAACTTTGTAAATCATTGGATAAATAATGAATAGGTTTCAGTTGTTTCAGATGCCTAGCATTCTATCATTATTGTCCTTTTGGTTTCGAAATCATTGTCATATCAAAATGAATGCCAATTTTCTTTTCATTTGCTACATTTTAAATGAATTATCTTTTTTTGAGGTCATGAGTTTGACAGTTCATTTGTTCAGGAAAATTTATTGAGCACCATGTATATAGTGCTATCCTACGTTCTTTGGGGATTAAAATGCAATTTACTACAGCGTTCTGTGTACTGATTCGAGCCTTTTCACTCTCTGAGCTCAGTACAGTTGTTTTATACCTCCCCTTTTGTTTACTGAATTTTGATATATTTTTATATACAGGAGGCCTCATAGACACTGAATTGTTATATTTCTTATGAATCTTTTATCTCAAGGTAGATAACATGTAATTTACAGGGTCCATAATTTTTATTCAGAGCTGTAATGTCCTTCCTGCAGAGTGGTTTCTAATATTTTAGAAAATTATATGTTTTATTTGACTAATCTATAAAAGAACAACTCCCCAAAGAAAACACTGCGGTGATTCATGTGTCTTAGATTTTCAAAAACAAGCATACCAGCTTTCTTATACTTTGCAGTGCTGTCACATCAAAGGAAAAGTACATTAAGCCAGTTTTCAGCAAATAACCCAGATAATTGTTGCTATTCTGTTTTGCATTGACTTTGGAGTCTTGATCTAAGCCTTGATCTAAGTCAAAGACTAAGTCAAAGACCAGTATGTGGGCCAAATCTGACCTGCCACCGGTTTTTGTAAATAAAGTGTTATGGAATACAGCCATGTTCATTCATTTATGTATTGTCTCTGTCTGCTTTTGTGCTACAATGACAGCGCTCAATGGTTGCGACAGAAATTATAATACCCACAAAGCTTAAAACATTTACTCTGCCAATCCCTGATCCAAGTGAATGACTTTTGAAGATCAAGACAGAGTTTCTAATCATACTTTAAAAAAATGTTATATAAATCATGTATATAAATAGAATATATGAATTCTATTTATTATGAATTTATTATTCATAATAAATTCTGTTATGAATCTGTACTGTTGAGTTGGATAAGAATCTGAGTTCTTTGAAGAATTTCCCAGTTAACTCTGAAATATTATTTTAAAACAAATAATAGATTAAGTTCTTTGGGGGAGGGGATGCTGTGCTACATGGCTTGTGGGATCTTAGTTCCCTGACCAGGGATCAAATCCAGGTCCATGGCAGTGAAAGCACAAAGTCCTAACCACTGGACCACCAGAGAATCCCCAAGAATTATTTTATACTGTCATTCTTTTGAGACTGGCAGTCTCCTATATATATGCAAAGCACTCTGTTCACTACTAGAGGTAGATCAGTTAAGAAGACACGTTGTCTTCTGGAGCCTACGTTCTATTGTGGGGGAGACAGATGCCCAACAGCTAGTCACCCAGTGTGTTGAGTACTCTGATGATGAAGAAGAGATGGTGTGACAGTTTGTTCTGGGGACCACACTCAGGTGATGCTGTCAGGAAAGATTCCTTGTGGAGGTGAGTTTGAGTGAACTGTAGAGGAGGGATCATTCAGGTGATGGAGGCTTTCCAGGCCAATGGGATTGTGAGATGGGAAGGGGCAGAACAGAGTTACGGAGGTGAGAGAAAGGCAGTGTGGCTGGTATGAAGAGAGTGGTGAGCCATGGGAGGCCAATACGGTAGGCAAGGGCCAGGAGTTAGCCATCTGATAAACAGTGGAATTGGATTGTAAACAAGTAAGTATCATGATTAAATTTCTACGTACTTTAAGATTACTGGCTACATTTTGGAAAATGGTATGGGGAAACAGGGGAGTGGATGTAAGAACACCAATTATGAAAGTTCTTGGAGAAGAAAGATGATAGTAGCTTGACCTGGAGCTGTGGCCTGGAAATGGTATGCTACTTAGAGGTGATTGACTTGTATGGAGAGATAGAAGGGAGATGTCAAGCTGAGTCCCAGGTTTCTGGCTAGCTCAATTAACTAGGTGGATTGCCGTGCTGTTCACCATGATGAGAAACTGCGGCAGAGAACCAGGTTGGGTCATTTTGAGTTTGTTTTCTCCAAAAAGAGGTGTTGAATATGCTGTCAGACATATTGGTCTTAAACTCAAGAGAAAGTTCTGGGCTAGAGGTCCGTATGTGAGCTTCATCAGCAGATAATATTGTGCTTGAAACTGTGGATGAGACTTCTTAGAGTAATAAGAAAAAAGAGCCTTGGACCAAACTTGAGGAAATCTGTTCAATATATCAGATAGAGTATGATAGCTGAAAAAGGATAGCCAGGTGAGTGCATTATCACACAACCTGAGAGAGGAGTGTCTTTCGAGGAGGGAAAGAGGTTAACGGTGTCAAATGCTAATGAAAAATAGCCAGGGAATTGAGCAACATGGAGGTCGATGGTAATCTTTAATAGAGTGCTAAGGGCTGCAGACAGTGAAGATTAGCAGCTCTCAGGAAAACTGGCTGGAAAAGGCAGTTGAGAGTTCTTGGCATTGAGGGGTGAGTTTGGATAGAGTAATGGGGGAGTTTTTTAAATATGGAGAAATGGAGAAATCTGTTTCCATGGTAATGAGGAGGGTCCAGGAAAGAGAATCAAGTGTACAAAGTTCTCCAGAGGGCAGGAGGGCTGCAATCTGGAGCATAGATGAAGGGAGGAAAGGTTTGGGCATTAGATAAAGGAAGGGCAGTTTCATATAATGCAGCTTTAAAAACTTAAAAAAAAAATGTTTGTCTTTATTCAAATGGTCACATTGACGTTAACCATTTGTCCCCCGAGAAGTAACCTGTAGGTACTTGGTTTTGCAAAACATGTTTTAATTGGTTCACCTGTCTATATTCCATCTTTGCACACTCATTTTCCTTTTGTGATTATTAGAATTAAGGTCAGTGGTTTATTCAGTCAAATAACATTCTAGATTCAGTTGAACAACTGAAGTTGTGTTTACTCTCATTCTTTTTTCAGGCCGCTCAACTGTAAATTTGTATTAGGTCTCTTAACACATATATTTTGCCCTGTGTAAAATGTCAGAAATGTTCCTATTTGGAGGAAGCCTTCTGACATTATCAGCCATTTGACTTCAAGGGGCTACCACTTCTTTCTATGTATAGTAGATTTTAAAAATCAGAAATATTTTTACATACCCTTGGAAATCTTAGTCATTCTGAATCACCACTTTTAATTTTGTACTTTTCCAACTGAAAACTGTAAGAGGAGAAATACGTTCTGTCTGGTTTAAAATGTGTCTTTGAAACCAATTTGTCTTCAAAATACATTGCTGGAACAGATTTGAAGTGTAAATAATAGCCCTGTTTATAGAATAGGGCCCTCAGTGCACACAGAGGTTAAATGATTTCTTCTGGGGTGGTGATGGGGCGTCAGCTAAGAATTATAGTAACAGTGCCAGAAAGAAATCTTATTTTTTTAAAAAATTTATTTATTTTTATCATTTTTGGCTGTGTTGGGTCTTTGTTGCTGCACACGGGCTTTCTCTAGTTGCAGCAAGTGGGGGCTAATCTTCGTTGTGGTGCACGAGCTTCTCATTGCGTTGGCTTCTCTTGTTGCGAAGCATGGGCTCTAGGCGTGTGGGCTTCAGTAGTTGTGGCACGCGAGCTCAGTAGTTGTGGCACGCGGGCTCAATAGTTGTGGCTCGCGAGCTCTAGAGCGCAGGCTCGGTAGTTGTGGCGCACGGGCTTAGCTGCTCCGCGGCATGTGGAATCTTCCCGGACCAGGGATCAAACCCGTGTCCCCTGCATTGGCAGGTGGATTCTTAACCACTGCACCACCAGGGAAGCCCAGAAAGAAATCTTAATTTGTCATCAGGCCAAGTTTACATATTAGGCTTTCACTGGTAAATGTAAGTGTGGGAATGAGAAACAGCAAAAAGGGAACTCACAAGCCTACTCTGTGCTGAAACTCCAGGTGTCTTAATAGTTGTGAACTCTCATTACTTCACAAGCCACAGGAAGATAGAGTATGGTCTGCATTTAGTCATTCAGCATTCATTACTAACAAATAATTCGCTAATTTACTTTGCTTATTTTTTGCCCGGCAAATAGACATGAAAGCTCCTCTGGAATGCAAGCTCCTTGCTGTTGGCACTTTTGTTTACTGGGCGCTGAATAAATATATGTTAAATGAATTATGCGTGTATTGAGGACACACTATGTACACCTGTACAGTATTCTTAGGCATGGCTGATAAGCAGGGGAGTTAGGCTACCCCAGATGGGAAAAAGTGAGCCATGTTTGCTCAGTAAGTACCAAGACAATCTGGATTACGTGTTTGTGAGGAATTACGGCCTCTGGAAATCTGATAGATATAACTTTTTCCTCTTAAAAAGAAATGTCTCAAATACATTTATTGGTTTTTCTAATTTCAAGTGCTACTTAATCTTCGTCATAAATATTCAAACATGATAGAAATCACGGGTGGTCACAATCTCCTGAAATGCTAACTTTTACCTCTCGAGACATGCCTTGCTGATATCCACAGTGTCTCTGTTGGGCATGTGGCTTTCGTGTAGTTCCCTTGAGAGCCAATGCGTGGAGTCAGCAGCTGTCACACCAGCAGCAGGAATGGGACAGTGGTTTTCTCTAAACACAGCACACTACCCTTGGCTCAATTATTTAATCCAAAAATTATATTCTCAGGAGAATTTATGATAGGTGATAAAATTTAATAAATTGTATCTTTCAAATTTATCAGAGGGTGTCCTAAGGAAATTGTGTTTGGGTGGAGAAGAGATACGGTGTATTTATTTTGTGAGTGTCAGGCTTAAGAGATTGTTTTTTTTTTTTTTTCGGTACGCGGGCCTCTCACTGCTGTGGCCTCTCCCGTTGCGGAGCACAGGCTCCAGACGCGCAGGCTCAGCGGCCATGGCTCACGGGCCCAGCCGCTCCGCGGCATGTGGGATCTTCCCGAAACCCGGGCACGAACCCGTGTCCCCTGCATCAGCAGGCGGACACTCAAACACTGCGCCACCAGGGAAGCCCAAGAGATTAGTTTTTACATGACGTTGGTTTGTAAAGATAAGTGGTTTGGGTTCATTTTAACACCTTACTTTTACCAGTTTATTTCTTCTTCACCAAACATTCAAATGTTTATTTATGTGTAGTTAAGGTAAATCAGTAATGAAATGTAGAGCCTTTTACCTTGTTATGCAAGTCATTTTTATCACTTCACTTTATATTTCATTGAAAGCAGCAAACCAAATCCCAACCAAATATCCACCAGCAATGGCAAACCTGGTGCTGTGAATGGAGCCGTGGGATCCGCATTCCAGCCGCAGAACCCTCTCCTAGGGCGAGCCTGTGAGAGCTGCTATGGTAAGTTTTCTCCAGTAGGGCTTCCCCAGCTCCTCTGATGCCTGTTGTGGGTGAAGGGCAGGGAATTGTGCTGGCACTGCCGGGCAGGAGGTGCGAGAGGTCAGCACTGCGCAGAGGGCAGAATAATGTAGCCTCAGAGTGGACAGGTGCCCATCCTTACCTTCCACCTGGACACTGAGTTTAGGTATTGGGTTTCCTTTGATTTGCTTCTGTGGTGTCCTGGGTTTGTTGAGCAGTGTGTGCTAAGCTGTGTGCTAAGCTCAGTAGTTGTGGCGCATGGGGCTTAGTTGCTCTGCGGCATGTGGGATCTTCCCGGACCAGGGCTCGAATCCGTGTCCCCTGCATTGGCAGGCGGATTCATAACTACTGTGCCGCCAGGGAAGCCTGAAAATTAGATTCTTTTGGTCAAAATTTTACATGGATTGCGTAACTGTTTTTGAGTTGGCAATTAGATTTTGAACTTCATTTATATTTAAATGAAAATAAGAAGAATCCTGCAGACAAGTGGTAGTGGCTTAATGTGTCTTATTTTTGCCTTACAAACCCCTTTCATGTTATATGTAGTCTCACATATCCCTTTAAATAATTATTTCACCATTTTTATGTGTGCGTGACAAATAAGCAATTTTAATTTTAGGTCCATGTATTAAATAATCTATTATAAAATGTATCTTACTATAATATACATATAAGTTTTATCTTTATAGAAAGATAGAATTTGGTGTTTTCTGTTTGTCACTTTCATTGAATTTGAGTTAATTATATAAAGAGAAAGGCATTTGTTGACATACTAAAATGACATGTCATGATTAATTTGGGTGAAAATAAATATTTAAATATGAGTGAAATTTTATGTTCAGAATCCAAAATAGGCCCATGCCTAATGTTTAGGATTCTTAAAATTTGTGTTTTAAAAAAAATCAACTTATTTTACTATTTGTTTTTAAATTACAAGAGGAAAGGTTTTTAGGCTGCTATTTGCAAGGAGTCCTCCCAAAATAATACATGATGGGTTCACAGTATCATTTTCAACAAACTAAGAGTTTGACTGTAATGATCACTGTATCTTCTCTTTTTGACATTGGTTTATGAAGTGTTAGTTGACACCCTGATGTGCTGTTTGAACGTTTTGAGCTGATAAAGGTAACTTACAGATCAAGGGAAGGATATTCCTAGGCAAACTTACAGAATCATAATTTTATGTACCTTATTAACTTAGTGTTCATCATCAGTGTTTTCTGTCTTAAACTTCAGATCCATTGTGGGAATACTTTAAATGTTATATGGCAGTATTTTAAACTTCAGAGCAAAACAACACAGGTGTGTAGTGTTTCGCTCAGGAATGAATCAGTCGAGCTCTCAGGTCTTAAGCATGCCGTGATCTTGGCTACGCATGCTCAGTTGACAGGGACTTACAGTCTGGAAAAGGATTCTGTTTTTAAAGAGAGAGGGTAAAATAATTATTTTATCTATTGATTAAAATAAAGGAATGGAAAACAGATACCTGTTTCTGCCAGACTTCTACCTTTATCTGAGGGGTCCCTCTAAGCACTTTAAAGCCTGAGGTAGTTTCTGAACCACAGGTTTGAAAACCTGGATTTAGTTTAATAATACCTTTCTGATAACTTATTTCTAGAAATTTACACAATATTTTTAATATTTAATATTGTACAAAATGTTTTTAATGAACCAACAAAAACTCCTTCAGCAGCACAATGTATAATATAGGGCTCTTCACCTAATGGCCCCTCTTAGTAAGGGCCACAGGCACTTGATATCTATAGAAATAAATGGTTTAATGAATTCTCACTTGAAAAATACATACATGTATTAGACTTTCCTGTTTGTCGGGTAAACTGGAAGAAGAAAAATAACATTGTAAACTAAAGATGGCTTTGGAATATTTTTTAAATATTTGACCATATGTGTATTGATATTACAAGTTATGTTGCATTCTTTGTTTTTTCTTATTTTTCCTCCGTCTTTAGCTACACAGTCTCATCAGTGGTATTCTTGGGGCCCACCTAATATGCAGTGTAGGTTATGTGCAACCTGTTGGCTCTATTGGAAAAAATACGGAGGCCTAAAAATGCCCACCCAGTCGGAAGAGGAGAAGTTACCTCCCAGCCCAGCTACAGAGGTACACAAGCAATAGTCTTTTTAGTGTTGAGAAATGTAGTGTTTTTCAGCGCCTGGATCATTCCTTGGAAACAGAAGTACAGTATAGGATAAGTTAAAAACAAACAAAGCTATTATAGCTAAATGTAGTACTGAAACGTTGAGGGTGGGTATGGAGATAGGGGCAGGGACAAATCCAGTTTTTTCAGGTATTCAAAGTATCGGTCTTGAGAGATTACTCAAAAGAAGAACAATGTGTGTGGGAGGTGTTAGCATGAGTAGAGAGCTTACAAATTAAATACTGGTTTTAATGGCTTTTTTGGAAACAGTTTGCAACCTTTCGGTACTGTTGAAAATGTGTTTTATTGCATAAAGTAATAAATACAAACTGAGCATTCTTTCTGTCCCTGGGCTATCGTAGGAGGGACAAGAAGGCATGGGCTCAATCTTGAGGTGAACAACAGTTAAAATATGATTTTGGTAAAATTCTCATAGATGGCAGGTATCAAGCACCTATGTCTACCAGAGGGAGGTTGTTCTTTTTTGAGAGCTAGCAAGATTTAAGGACCCCCTTCGATATTTTTTTTTTAAAAAATAGTCTCTCCTCTGGCAATTTTTTACTGTTGTGAATGTGATTTTGGATTGTTAAGGTCAATTTAGGAGAAAAAATATATAGGATCACAGACACCCTTACTTCCACCCAGTTTCCTTCTCTACTCCCCACCTCCTACTCCAAAGTACGTACTTTTAAATTCTCTCCCCCGTAATAAGTTATAGATTCTTCAGTGAAAGACTTAAAAACTGCGCTTTTCTTTGAACAGGATGCAAGGAGTTTTTTTTTTTTATGCTTCCCTAAAAATGTATTCTTTTTTTTTGTTTTACATCTTTATTGGAGTATAATTGCTTTACAATCATGTGTTAGTTTCTGCTTTATAACAAAGTAAATCAGTTATACATATACATATGTTCCCATATCTCTTCCCTCTTGCATCTCCCTCCCTCCCACCCTCCCTATCCCACCCCTCTAGGTGGTCACAAAGCACCGAGCTGATCTCCCTGTGCTATGCGGCTGCTTCCCACTAGCTATCTACCTTACGTTTGGTAGTGTACATATGTCCATGCCTCTCTCTCGCTTTGTCACAGCTTACCCTTCCCCCTCCCCATATCCTCAAGTCCATTCTCTAGTAGGTCTGTGTCTTTATTCTTGTCTTACCCCTAGGTTCTTCATGACATTTTTTTTCCTTAAATTCCATATATATGTGTTAGCATATGGTATTTGTCTTTCTCTTTCTGACTTACTTCACTCTGTATGACAGACTCTAGGTCTGTCCACCTCATCACAAATTTTGTTTCTTTTTATGGCTGAGTAATATTCCATTGTATATATGTGCCACATCTTCTTTATCCATTCATCCGATGATGGACACTTAGGTTGTTTCCATCTCCGGGAGGAGTATTATATTTTGACAAGTATGTTCTTTACATGTTTGTTGGTGTCTGATTTTATAGGACCCTCGAGTTCGAAGTCACATGTCTCGCCAGGCCATGCAGGGGATGCCGGTCCGAAACACTGGGAGCCCAAAGTCTGCAGTGAAGACCCGTCAAGCTTTCTTCCTTCACACTACATATTTCACAAAATTTGCTCGTCAGGTCTGCAAAAATACCCTCCGGCTGCGGCAGGCAGCAAGACGGCCGTTTGTTCCTATTAATTATGCTGCCATTAGGGCAGAATGTAAGATGCTTTTAAATTCTTAACCTTATATGTTGTGCTTCTGACCATTTCCTCTCTTTCCCTCTCTCTCTCTTTTTGTTTTTGTTTGCAATAAACATAAGTTCTTGTGTACAGCCTTTTATTTGGTTTATTTTTTTTTAACATTGTTTTGTCTGCTGCCATTTGTATAATGCCAACCTGAAAACATTGAAACTTCTGCAGTCTTTATGAGAAAGCAGTGCTCAGCAAAAGATTGGTGGGAGGTGATCCTATCCAGTGGGGTTTTGTGATGGAATTACCTGAAAGCCCTTATTGAAGAGGGATTTTTACCTATAAGGTAGAATAAAATTTGCCAATTTACAGTAATGAGAAATTGTATGTCTTTGTAAACTTCTCAATTTCCCACAAACCTTTTACAATTATCATACAATATTCTGGAAATTCACAGTGTTTCATAACAAATTAGAAGATTTAGCAAATTATAAATGAATTTTAAAGTTTTTTGGGTGAATTTTCTGAAAAACACATTTAATTTTTACAAGCTAGTGTCTGAATTTGTGGTTGAGCATTCTTTCTATTTGTCCAGTTTGGTTTCCATTTCATAATCATATACCATATACATTACTACATAACATTTACATGACTTTATTACTCATTATCAACACATTCAGTCTTGCTTATGTTTTTTTGTTGTTGTTAGAACAAAGGTCATATGTACCGATGAATTGCAGGTTGTTTTGTTATTACCATGTACCCCTAAATGTGTCCATAATTTGTGTGTGAACTCTGATTCTAAGTCTTGCTACTTTTAGTTACATTCCTGTTTAGCATGTTAGAGCCATGAAACTTTTTTTCCCTATGGGATGAGAAAACTTGCTGTCTGGCTTAACAGGTAGGAAATCTTAAAGACATTCAGTAGATAACTCTATCTGTGAGATAAGAAATTTCTTATTATGAGATGTTCCATTTTGATTTAAAGAGGGTATCTGTAAAAGGAGTGATGATTGAAAAGTGTTTTTTGTTCCTAAAGATAATTTTCAACAGAACAGTTGAAAGGCTTTAAAACTTACACGTAAAAGCTTTATGAGAAGAAGAAAGGTGCTTTGTAAAGTGAGTAGAAATTGGAAGTAATCTCTGCGTCCCATGGAGGGGAAACTTAGCTACATGAAACTCATGTATATGTGAGAACTTAGGCATGTATATTGAGGTTTTGTGCTAGCATTTCTGAGTTCATGGATTTATGTTATCACTTTCTTACCATTTTAAGGAACTAGAAAATATTTATGTCCATGAATATACGGCTTAGCTGATTTAAAACATATACGTTTATATATAATTTATTAAATATAAAAAATAAAAAACACATGAGAAAGAAAGTGAATGAAATTCTTCCATTAAAATTGGCCAGGCTCCAGGATCATCTTTGTTGCTATGAGTGGAAAAGAAACTATCACCAACTAAATTGGCTTCTGAGGAAGCTTCTGTTTCTCATTAAGCTTCTGTTAATTTCTCAGTTAATTTGCACATTGTCTTTATTTTGATGATTCTTCAATGAAGTATGTTTTTGTGTCACCTTATTTTAATTTTTCTCAGTTAAAAGGCCATGCTACTATAAAAGAGTCGAGATTAAATTACCTGTATTTTATTTCTACAAACATATATCTATAATAATAATGGTAATAAAAGAACAGACTCCTTTGTTGTGATGAGAGTCAAGGAGCATATTTTATTTTGTATTTAGCTTCATTGGTCAAGTTACACATAGAATCAGATTCTCAGAATAATTTTACCTCGAAATTTAAAACTATAAAGTTTCAGCAGCCACCTACTCAGTCCCAGTCCCCTCACCCAGCAAGCAGCTAATGAACTCTTTTCCTAGCATCTAATTGCTTCTTGCATTATCTTCTCCCTTCTTATATTTGTACCTTGTCACAACCTCTTTAGCAGATTCCTTGATCTTGGCTTGTTAGCAAGATTAGGTGTTAATAACCCGATGTCTGTATGCAACCATGTTTATGGTCCAGGGGGAGGTTAAAGCTGTATTTGTTTTTTTGGTTTTTTTGGTAAGCTTTCCTTGGTTTCTCAAAGGCAGTGGTGACCCTGTCCCTCCCCCAAAAAGTTAACAACCTCCGTGATGGTGAATGACTTTGAGATCAGGTGAAAGTTTGTAATTCTAAAGATATTGATGGATCAAGAGCTCCAATTAATGCATTTAGAATAATTCTTTATAATATTGGAAAAGGAAACTAGTTTTGCCTGTGAACTTGGGAATCTTCCTCTTATAAGAAGTATAGAAGTTGACCCCTTCCATGGCTCCTGGCCTTGGCAGCAACACCACAGCCAGTATCACAGCCAGAGTTGATGGGGTATCAGACTACAGAAGAGTGAAGAAGTGGGGAACTGAGGAGATAAATTCTCAGTTACATGGGGGAGAGCAGTCATAACTTTCAGATCTCGACTTACAAGTTAATCCTTGTTTAGAGGAAGTTTTTTTTTTTTTTAATTTGTTACAGCAGTGCTCTCTGGCCTTTATTTTCACTAAGAAACTGGTGTTAAGGAATGCAGTATAGTGAGCAGGGGAATCTTTGCATGTCCATAAAGCATCGCAGGAAAATGTAAGAAGTAATACCTTTGGGAAGGGAAACTGGGAGGGCTGAGGGAAAAGGGTGGGAAGGAGACTTACCACTATTCATCCTTCGAAACTTTTCGATTTTGAGTCATAGGAATATATTTCCTATTAAAAAGTCATGGGAATATATTTCCTATTAAAATTTTTTTTAAAACTTGAAATAACTATACACTATGACCAACATGTGTTTTATAGATATAGATGTAAAAAATGACTGTTAAAACCAAATCCCAAATACCTATTTGTTTGAATGGTATACCTTTGTATGTAAATATGTAAGTCCATGCGAAAAACTGCTAACATCAGTACAGTGCCTGAGCCAGTTCTACCGTGTAGGTAGTGCTTAAGAAAAATGGATTGCTAGACCAAAACCCAAAACGTTGCATAAAGAAAAGTACGATGTCCTTGACAAGATTTGCAGACCAACTGCATGGTTGTAACAGCATCAAGTTTCAGACAGCCTGCCCCTGCTTCCCCTTGACACCCCTCCCCTCATTAAAAAAAGCCATAATATAATGATGATGGTTTTCCTCCTTTGTTACTATCATGAGACTTTACCACTGAGTTACTGGATGACTGACTTGTCAAAGATCTGTAAAATCACCCAACACCTGATGAGCACAGGGCTTCTATTTGAGACTCAGGATCCAGAGACTAAGGTTAAGTAGAAGTAGTATATTAGCAGCCTTTCAGAGATGAAGCAAAAGTCCCCAGAGAAATGGATCCAAATGACTTAACTGCCCCATCTGTAGCTTACATGGATAATTAAGTATTTTCTGGGTTGATAACACACGAGACTTGAATGACAGCACCATTTCCCAGTATGAATGTTTTCAAGGGATACGTGGAGCCCTTTTTTTCTGTTTGAAGATGCTAAATCAACTTCAGAAGTATTATCCCAAGGGCCCATATTCAGAAGAAGAAACTTTTATATATTTTATGAGATTTCTAGAGGTTTCTCAGTGAAAGTTACTGTTAATAATTGTATAAAGTTTTGTGAAATTTTAAGTTCTAACATTAGGAGAACAGTTTTGGCTTGTTTATTTTGGTAGTTTATTATTTTAATAAAAATTTGTCTTTGGATACTTAAAATTTTTTTAAAGGTACGAAAGTAGTTACAGATCTTAACGCCATTCTCGTTCCTACCTCTTTTAGAGGTAACCATTGTCATCAGTGTCTGAAGTATCCAGAGACATCCTGTGTATCTCTAAGAAACTAAGTAGGTGTATTTTTTGTTTTTGTACAGATGTTAATGTCTACATTGTTCTGCACCTTGCCTTTTTTACTTAACATATCTTGGAGGCCATACCAGTACATTGAGAACTACATCCTCTTTTTTGTGTGTGGGGGGGTGATTTTCTTTCTTTTTTCTTTAAAGTGTATTTATTTATTTTTGGCCACGTGGCATGCAGGATCTTAGTTCCCCAACCAGGGATTGAACCTGTGCTCCCTGCATTGGAAGTGCAGTCTTAACCACTGGACTGCCAGGGAAGTCCTACCTCCTTTTTTTATCAGCTGCCTAATAGTCTATTTTGTACTTGAGCCAGTACTTCTCCTACTTAAAAAAAAATTAGGTTGTTTCCAATCCCTTTCTGTTACAAGTAGTGTTGCAACAAATATACAGATATCATTTAAGACTGATGTATGGGGCTTCGCTGGTGGCGCAGTGGTTGAGAGTCCGCCTGCCGACGCAGGGGACAACGGTTCGTGCCCCAGTCCAGGAAGATATCACATGCCGCGGAGTGGCTAGGCCCGTGAGCCATGGCCGCTGAGCCTGCGCGTCCGGAGCCTGTGCTCTGCAACAGGAGAGGCCACAACAGTGAGAGGCCCACGTACCGCAGAAAAAAAAAATGATGTGTGAAATGTGCATGTAGCTGCTTACAGGTTAAATCCCTGAGTAAAACATCTGTGTCAAGCAACTTCCATTCTGAATTTTGATAGTTGCTGCCCAGTTGCCCTCAGAAAAACTATGATTTACACTCCCACCAGTGTCTAGAGAGTGCCTGTTTCTCTAGAACCTTGCCAGCAGTGTTATCCATCTCTGAAACCCTTAACTAGTTGACAGGTGACATGTAAGTTATATTAGCTTGCATTTCTCATTTTGAATGAGGTGGAAAATTTTGCATATATTTGACAACCATTTGTATTTCCCTTTTTGTCAACTGTTTTTGCCCCTGGCCTGTTTTCTATTAAAAGTCTTACTGACTCATGGGAACTTTTTATATTTTAAGGAAGTTAGCTCTTGATCTGTGATGCAAATATTTCCCCCATTTTGTCTTTGGTTTTGTTGACGTATTTGCCAAGCAGATTTTTTTAAGTAGCTGAATTTATCTTTTTAAAAAAATTTTTTTAATGGCACATGCGTTTTATGTCTTGTTTAGAAATGCCTTTATAATTCCTGTAAGAAAATTCTATGGATGGTTTTACTTTGATAGCAGTTTTGAAGACCCATGTGAGATATTTTTGTGAATTTTAATTCAGTATGTACTTTCTGCAAATTTTCTGTTTTATTTTCCCTTCTAATATTTCCAAAACATTTTAGAAAGATAGCCATGAGTTGCAAAAAAAAGATAACTTTTTCCAGGTTTACCTCAGGGAGGTATAGCTCATCCTCTAGGAGGCCAGGGAAATATGCCTCGTGCTCAGTCAAGCCATTTGAGTGAGGTGAAAATGCTCTCCCTCTGGCCAGATTTTGATTCCTTCTGGTTTCTTCGGGCATTTCTCAGGTTGCTTTCTTTACCTGTGTGCTTTTAATGGGTACTAATTAATTATCTCTTTAAATATAGTTAGATGAATAATTTGAGAGCAAGGTACCACTGGCCTGGTCTTGAGTACAGACCAGGATTCTTTTTAAGCAACTCAAATGTGGACCTGATCATCTATGTTTATGATCATTTCTTCCGGACAGAAACTAATTTTTTCTATTTATATTCAGTATAATCACTGAATGGATGCAATTTTTATGTTAAACAGTCATGCGGTAGTCTTAGCACCCACCTTTCATCCTAATTTATTCACAGTTGAGACTGATAGTTCTTGCCACCAACTACTTCCTATAAAATATAATGAAGATTGATGAAATATGGATCCTTCTAAAAAGCTTTGATCTCCCACTCAGGTGCTCTGTAAATTCTCACTTGGAACATTACATAATTAATCCTACTAATTTAGTGAGAAATTAAAAGCTGATTAATGTAAAGTGAAATGTCTGTGGGTATTGTGTTGGTGACTCCTTTGATGGGTATGTTGATTATTGTCAAGGTGACAGTCAGTGGGAGTTCATCACTTGAAGTCACATTGGCAGTTTTCCTTTGGGCCTTATAGACTGGAATAAAGAGCAAAGTTAATCTTACTACTAGTAATACAGTAATGGTTTTTGTCCAAAACATTGAGCAAATTCTAAGATGATTCATTCAAGCTTTATTTTATTAATAGAAAATAAATTTCTTCTCTTGTCCTCTTCCTAAGCAGAACTTGAATTTTTGGTGAATTAGTAATATTAGGAAGGAATTATTACTGTTAGCACACAGTGATTTGACAGGTGTTTGATCCTTGCAGGGTTTGGGCTGCTTTTTAATGTTTGTTTAGATTACTCCTCCAAAATACGCTTATTATATTTCTGACTGTATCTTCACTATTATTCAGTAACAGGTGAAAAGCTTCATAATAGCTTAGTAATTTTTTTTTGCTCAAAGGAAATCAGCTGAGTAGGAGGAAAAGAAACTGGACCATTTATAGTTGTCAAGTGGTTGCATAGTAATTAGCCAGTGCTTGGGATATATATTCAGATTCCAGGCTGTCTGCAGTTTGTGCTTTGTCTATTTCAATATTTTTAAATGCTGCTTTTCCACCTTTTCCTGTTTAATAGTTATTGGAAAAGAGTTTCCTTGTTGAGAGGGCTAGAGCTAATGAAAAAGTTAATTTTTAATTTTAAATCATTTGAGGTTCCAGATTGAATTATACATTTTAACGCTAATAGTGCAGAGAATCCCTGTGGATGTCAAAGAAAATTTCCTGTATGTAGGCCTAGAAATGTGGTCTCAGCCACAGAAAATCTATAGGACATTTTTGTCAAAAATGTGAAGGTGGGAAAAGGCATAAACATAGCAGAATCATATCTGCTAAAGCTACTCTGTTAAGCTTTATGACAGTATCTGCAAATTTAAAAAACATTTCAATACACATTGTTTTTGTTGCTTCAGACTCCACTGCTTAACTCTTTGGTATGAGAGGCAGCCATGTTTCACATCTACTCTTCCATCTAATGAGAGCTTAAAAATTAAAACGCAGAGAGTGTTTGTGTTGTGTGCTTTATTCTTCTCTGAACTGTTTTATGGTAGGGTATGAGGAATGTGATGTGACCTCTATGAACTAACATCCATCACAGTACTTTACTATTCTGACTATTGGATGAAATACCTGTCTGCATACAGGTAACCTTTTAAATCTCAGCACTAATGACATCATAGTAGGATATGAAGGATAGAATACTAGTGATAAAACCAAATGACCCATTTTTACTTTTGGGAAGCTCTAATCTAATGGAATTGAATTTAATCGCGATAGATGAAGACTCCTCCATAGAGACCCACTCCATCTAGGTCAGGGATGGTCAAGTGTGTTGCCTTTGTCATTTTTGTCTTCCATGCCAGATTTATCCTCCATTAGGACTGATAACACCTCATACTTTATGGAAGCTTTTCTACTATAATGTAGAAATGCCATGGCTATTTTACAGATGAGCATGCACAGAAAGAAAGCATGTGCATGTAAGATGTGTGTTAGCTACATTCATAAGGGACTTTAAAGTGAGTATTCTCCAGGTAAAATCCCATTCAGTAATTTGAACCAGAACTGAAAACGGTTTTCTTAAGCCCCAAAGGAAATTATGGAGGAATCTGGCAGATTTTTTGCACTGTTTTCCACTTGCACATTTTATTTCTGCGGTGTATGTAGCATAGGCAGAGAAATCAGCCTCATTGGTTGTCTCCGTGTTTCTCTTTCTCCTCAGATGCAGACAGACATGCGGACCTATCTGGAAGTCCACTGAAAAGCAAAAGCACTAGGAAACCTTTGGCATGTATCATTGGGTATTTAGGTGGGTATTTCCTAACAGAAGAAAAACTCAACAATTTCTGTATCTTATAATCGGCTATTCAAAATTGACATACCTAAATTAAATGCAAGCCTTTCAAGTAGCTGCAATTGGATACCTTCATATATATAGTCAATTTATTTTATTTCAGAAACTTATTTTTATTACCAAAACACACAAAACATACAGAGATATAGATAGGTTTACTTTTTCTGAAAATATCATTGAATAAAAATGTAATGTATATTTATGGATATAAATACAGATTAAGCAAAAAGAGGAAAATAAGAATCACTAAATTATTAGAGGATGAATTTTTTTTTTTAACTGAAGTATAATTGACTTACAATGTTATATTAGTTTCAGGATCACCACATAGTGATCTGCCATTTGTACACATTACAGGATGATCACCGTGATAATTCTAATTACCATCTGTCACCATTCTAGGTTATTATAAAATTAACGATGAATATTCTTAATATTTTTATTTAGATCCTTCCACTATTTCAAACCCACCTCACCCCTCCCCTTAAATAGAGAAAGATTGGTTTATTTACTTTTTTAAAAAAAAAAACAGATAAAACTGGCTTTTAACCCACCTTTAAACAATATTTATAGTTTTAATGTGCCAATTAAGGTTACTTGAAAGGAAAGCATTAGTATTGCTTTCTGGTTTTTATCATGTTATTTAACTTGGAAGTCGCCAAACATGATGGTTCCATTTACATTTTGAAATATAATTAGGAATAGTATAAAATTACTAGGCAATAACCTTTTTTTTTGGAAAGTTTTAAGATAAATAATTTATAAAATAATGACTGCTAAAATGGTTCCTACTATACCTAGAAGCTATAATGGCATGTTTTTATGCTTCTGATATTCTTGCTTTTTCATCTTCTCAGTAAAAGTGAAGTATGTTCTCAGAGTTGCATTGAACCTTATTACTTATATTTGTGAAAGATTTATATTTGTGAAGTGTTCAGACTTAAGACATCCAGTCTTTTAAAAAAAGAAAGATTTATATTTGTGAAGCGTTCAGACTTAAGACATCCAGTCTTTTAAAAATCAAAGTGTAGCCTTAAAGTTGGTATATTATCTGGTCCTCATCAGAGCATCCTAGGAGTCAGAAGTGCATAGCTCCTTCTTTGATGTTATTTTGCCACCTTTTTTCCTGTTTTATTCCTCAGGGCCTAAAGAGTTGCTTTGATAGCCCCCCAAAATATCACATGGTTATCACAGGCACGACCTAGCTCATGGTGATCAAATCCTTGAAGTTTGCTATCTGTGTTCCCTTGCAGGGCCTAATTGTAGAAGCCCCTCCCACCTTGCAAGGGAAAGTTTATGATCATAAAAAATAGAATATAATTGCATATTAGTCAGCATTTCCATAGGTAATTATGTGTTCCTGCTATGGGCAAATTGGTTTGTCTCTACCAGATAAGCCCAAAGCAGTGCTGTCCTTACTAACTGAACCACTTCCCTATATAACATATTTCTGAGTATTTACTATGTACAAGACACTTCACTAAGTGATTTGGGGAACACCAAGATGAATACAACCTTGCCCTCAAAAATCTTCAACTAGCAGGGAAGGCACACAGGTAAGAACAATTGAGCAAAGGATTAGATCCTATAAACGAATTACAGGTAATAAGCATTGGGCACTTGGAGGAAGGGATAGTTATTTCTGATGGGAGTTAGGGCAACTTATGTGAAGAAAGTAATAGTTGATCTCAAGCTTGAAAAATAGGTAGTATTTGAATAGATAGAATGTTTTTCCCCTTATGAGGCCATGAGAACTAGATGAACAAAGGTGCTTGAAAATCGGATCAAGGAAGGCAGGTTTTCTGGTCCTGATGGAGCATAGCGTATGGAGGTTGTGATGAAATATGAGGTTGGCAAACCTTCAATACCATGTTGAAAAAAAAACCACTGTATTTTGGTTAGTACCTGATCCATTCCTAAATTTCAGCAAGTGTAGGATTTTGACCAGACCAATACTCCTAACAGCCCTTCCTAAATTTCAGTAAATAAGGCTGATATCCTGGCCCTCACCTGGGAAGACAGGGTGGCTTGTACATGATTGGCATGTTGGGTAGTGACTCAGAATCAGTGAGCAGGTTTAGCTTTAGAGAAGAGGTTGCCTGGTAGACTGAGGTCCTTAAATCCAATTGCTACAGTGTTGCAATTTCTGTCCATCTACTGACAACTACATACTTCACATAAACACACATGTACCATATGCATATTACAGTTTTGTGATATATCCTCTGTCAAAGTTTTCTTCTTCTGCTTTTTTTTTTTTTGGCCATGCCACGCGGGACCTTAGTTCCCTGACCAGGGATCAAACCCACGGCCCAGCAGTGGAAGTGCAGAGTCTTAAATCACTGGACCACCAGCGAAGTCCCATCGTCTGCTACTTCTTAACTCTAGTATTTGGAGTTTGGTGTCAGATTTCATCTATATCAAATTGTTTTTCGCTGGCAATGATTGACCCTGGTCCTGTATCCTAGTTGCAGAGCCAGAGGAGGAATCCTGTTTTTTCAGAAATCTCTCACACACCAGATGTGCTACATGCTATCTATGTTCCTGGTTTGATGGAGCACAAGGGTAGTTTTCTTTAAGGCTACCTCTCCAGATAGCCTTTGAATTTCTAATTCCTTGAAGAGTCAGATGCCTTATTCCCCTCATAAATCTCATGTTTAAGTGACCTTCTGAAGTGGCTTTTTTCTTTTTTTTTTTCTTGTACTCAACAACGTGAAGCTCAGAGCTTCAGCTAGCAGGGGCAGAACCAGCTCCCTTTTGATAAATAAAGCCATGGTAACAGCACTTGAAGTTGATTCATTATGCAAGTACTTGGGAAAATAAGCTGGTTCATAAGGAACTGGCTCTTAGCTCATTAAGAAATAAGAATAAGATGTGTGCCTATTAGCCGATGTAAGTGCACACAGATTTTTAATACCATGTTCTGAGTTGAGAAACCTTTCTTCCCCCTGTCAGAGATCCATCCTTCGAAGAAACCTAATGTAATTCGATCTACACCAAGCCTACAAACCCCAGCTACCAAGCGGATGCTCACCACCCCGAATCACACGTCTCTGAGCATTTTGGGGAAAAGAAACTACAGTCATCACAATGGCCTGGATGGTATGTAAGCCCAGGAATTCTGGGGGCTGATCCCGTAGGCAGGGCTTCTCTGCCCTTGCCTGCTCCCGAGTGTTGTCTGCCACGTCCAGGAATGTGTAACAAACAGGTTCTTCTACGCCCTGATTGAACTGTGTGGGAAGAGGGTATGAGGGGAGGCTGCCATGGGCCACAGGGAAGACATGTTGCCAAGTGACATTTCTCCATCTCCTCAGAAGGGACCTTCTGGTTCACATTTCCTGTTAGGAGGCTTGTTTGAAAATGAAGTCTGTATTTAGCAGTTGCCTCTTCTGGGCGATAATGCTCTTGCTGTGATGCACACTCACTGCTCATATATGTTTTCTTGAGCAGAAGGGATTATTTCGCCTTATGTCTGAGACAGCAGTGCTGTCTGGGGGTTCTTCAGTGTTCTGTGGATCATTTTAAATTTGGCATTTGTCCCTGACTTCTTTCACCTTATAAATGTTCTTAATTGCTCAAGAGTACTACAAGTCATGAAAAGAATTGCATGGTTAATGTCTTAAATACAGAGAGAATAATTTGTTTGAAATGGAAAAACTGAGAGATATCACCTCTTATGCAAAGTGCTTCTCTTGGGCTTGGCCATATAATGGCTCTTCAGGTGGAACTGAATTATCTTCCCATTCAGACTATAAACACAAGTGTAACAAATCATCCAGGCAGTATATATTGTTGATCTCAATATTCAATATTGATTTCAACTCCTGGAGTTTGAAGATGTCTTGATTGTTTAAATGTTGGCATTTATTTATGAATAAAACTGTCTCCAGGCTTTTCATGCCTTGTGGGACTCTAAATTCCTTCATTGACAGTAAATTATTTATAACGAGGCCCTGGAGCAAGGATGTGGAATAGACCTTCTAGTAATAACTTCCCATGGTTATTTTCCTTCCGTATGACTTTTGATAGTTATGGTGATGTCAAAATGAATAAAAAATTGAGGGTGAAGAGTTTAGTTTGCATTTATAGGATATCAATGTGTTGTAGATTTAATTCTCCTCTCTAGGTCTCATTTTTCTTAATCACTTTCATTTATTCAACCAACGTTTATTGAGCACCCACCAAGTTCCAGGCACTGTGCTTTCAAGAATTTAGCTACACAGTAGTTTTGCAGAAATACTTCCTCGCTAATGAGAACATCGGCCATCCTTGCCTCAATATGCCTGATGTCTAGTCAGAAGAAGTCCAAGGAAGGATTGTGTCAAACTGTGGAGATTGGATTTCTTTCCAGCTTTTCCTTGCCCACAGCGTGGGACCTTTAGGTTCAGGCTTAAATGGAATAAAGAATCTTTCTTTTCCATCTTATCACCTCCCTGGACTGTCTAGGTATATAGTCCTACTGCAGAAAGTAAGTTCTGGTTTATTTGATATTTATATATTCTTTATGGTAAAAAGACTCTCGCTGTGACTGATGCTGGAACGCAGCTTTCTACTATCTTTCTCCACTCACACCCCGTGGTCATGGTCATTCTGGGCCCCAGTCCTACTCCTGCATTGCAGCTCCTTTTGTTCTTTCATTGTATCACAGGAACCTGTCTCTTTGGAATTTCTAAAAAATGCCATTATGTAGTGTTTCCTCTCTAGGGCTGTTTGTCCCATTTCCTTCTGAATGAATACTTTTGCAAGGTCATTGCTTCTCTGCTCTGAACAGGAGGAATGGACAGGGCACACAACGAATCCCTGGTGTTATGTTGACTGAATCCTTCAGCCTTGTTGAGGAACAGACACTTGTCTCATTTTCTGAAGAGACCTAGATGTTACACTTTTTTCAAAACCCTGTCATGGTACAGAGAGGAAGGCTGATGACATGTGCCTTACCTGCATTATCTCATCTGATTCCGTTGACAGAAGGTTTCAGGTCAGGGGACTTAACTGTTTTGCATAACATGGTATCTCTACTGCCTGGCACAGTGCCTGGAACTTGGGGGGTGCTCAGTAAATGTTAGTTGAATAAATGAAAGTGATTAAGAAAAATGAGACCCAGAGAGGTGAATTAACTCTTCCAGAGTTACCAAGTACTCCGCAAATGGGTTGGGGTTCCCATCCAGGTGTGACTGATTTCAGAGTCTGCTCTTTTTTTTTTTTTTTTAATTTATTTATTTTTGACTGTGTTGGGTCTTCATTTCTGTGCGAGGGCTTTCTCTAGTTGCAGCGAGCGGGGGCCACTCTTCATCGCGGTGCGCGGGCCTCTCACTGTGGCGGCCTCTCTTGTTGCGGAGCACAAGCTCCAGACACGCAGGCTCAGTAGTTGTGGCTCACAGGCCTAGTTGCTCCGTGGCATGTGGGATCTTCCCAGACCAGGGCTCGAACCCGTGTCCCCTGCATTGGCAGGCAGATTCTCAACCACTGCTCCACCAGGGAAGCCCCAGAGTCTGCTCTTTTAACCACTGTTATAAATGAAGTTGAGGCTCTCAAACGTGCTGTATTAGTCAGCAAGGTAGAAACTACATAAGTTATTTTAACAGCTCTTGTAATATCAGAAATCAATATGACAGATATTGAAGGACAGAATAGGTAAATGGGGAGCATGGGCTGGGGGACAGGAAACAGCCACCATCACTAGAGCTGCGAGAGCAACAGGGACAAGTTGGGGTTATCACAGCTAGAAGCCCAAGGAGCTGGAACTCAGACCCTTGAGGAAAGGGCGCTGCTCTGTCGGTGCTGGCATCACTCAGAAAGTGTGATGCGGCTGCTTCTGGGAGTGTGAAGACAAGCTGGGGACTGACACACACTGCTGCTGCTCCTCGGGGTGATGCTGGCAGGAGCAGGAAGGAGCAGGCCTCTTGCCTTGTAGGTGCCCTCGGGCACCCCTGCTGGTGCAACAGGGATCTGGATGGCAGACCTGAAATGGATTTACGGAGTCCCAACCCCACCCAGAATCGCAAAGCTGAGTTTAAGTGGACGGACGTGGAGCTGAGAGGCAGAAGTGGAACAGAAACACATATTTTAGAAAATGTCCCCATTTTTGTATTCCCTGTGGACCTTTTCCTTGGGATAATTCATTTGTTTCTTGTTTCCTCAGGATATAAGATCCTGACTAACGTGAGTTTCCAAGGTGAACTCAAAGTACTAGAAAAAAATGTTAGGCTAATAGTGAGTTTTCATGGGAGAGTTAATACCATTATACACTGGAATTGATAGGTACAAATTCATGGAAGAGCTTTGCCCTGTGTGATCCAATAATAAAATCAGTTAGCACTGCTGTCATGTCAGACAGATGAGCACACCAAACAGGATGTTGGTGGGCAGAACTAATCTAACTGGAAGCAAAGCCTGATTGTACTGAGATATCCAGGTCTCTCAGCTTTAGGGCTTCCTGTCCCCTTAGCAGCTTGCCCTCTTTGCTCAGCCTCCACCCTCAGTTGGAGGTTCTTCATAATGGGAAGAGAGTCTCTGGATTTCTGCTGGTAGAAAGGATTTTACCTGACATTTAAAAAAAAAAAAGATGGACAGCTCCTTCTTATCTCCTGAAACTCACTGTCTTTCACCTGGCCCTGGCCCTGGTCCTTTAAAGGCCCTGGTATGACTGGGGGCTGGAAGTCAGCACTCTGTGTCCTCTGAACCTGTGGCACCCAGCCACACACAGGCCTCTGTGAATGGAGCTTAAATTCCAAGGGTAAAAAACAAAACCTGCATACACAAGAAGCCTCATTTTTTGGAGTCAGTGTAGACTTACCCAGATCTGTATCAGTCCCCCAACTTTCAGCCTTTCCTGTCAGGCTGTAGGTCCAGTGGTGTGCCACATGCTTTCCAAATCCTGTCTCCTTTTCTGACTTACAGATGCTTTGATGACATTCCTAATGCCAGCCAACCAAGTATCTACCACATTTGGCTGACTTTGGCTAACACCAGGTGGCTGTGAAGAGAGAAGGCCCTGAGATCAGTGGGGATAGAAGAGGCATTACTTTCCATGTCTGAGAGCCCAAAAGGGAGGGCAGCAGGGGAGGTGGAATTTGTCTGTGCCATGGAAGAAAGCACATCTGACTGTTCAGAGTCAGAAGGGATTAATTGCTGGCTTCTCTGATCATTTCCTATGTGGCTTTGGGTAAATCACTTGGTTTCCTTAACCTTTTTTTTTCCCCCTCTTCCATAAAGTACAGATTTCATTTGCCTTAACGGTGTTGTTATAATGATTAAAAATTTTCACCTACTTTACACCACTTGATCTTCCAAACACTTTATGAGGTAGGTGTTATAACCTGCATTTTAATAATGAAAAAATCTGAAGCTCAAAGAGATGAAGGGATTTGCCCAAAGTCACACTGCTAGCAAGTAGCAGAGATGAGATATAAACTCCAAGTCTAAGGTTGTTTGCACTGGGTAAATAAGCATCCCTGATCTGTGTGTTGAGTACAGCATGTACCTGGGAGATGTTTCTGTTTTCTGTGTATCGGAGATGGGTTTGTGTCTGCAAGTATAGAGAGGAATGTAGAGCAACTTTTCTTTGCTCAGACTGCGAATTTAAGCCATTATTGTCTAATCAAAGCCGTCACCTCCATCTCCTGCCTCTGTGAAGCTCCTCTGCCCATATCGTACCCCCTCCTTTTTCTGGAACTTAGGGGATAGGAGCTATATTAGTGTCAGAGAGAGGGGAGAAAAAAG
Organism: Grampus griseus; assembly: GCF_964374135.1. Classification (NCBI taxonomy): domain Eukaryota; kingdom Metazoa; phylum Chordata; class Mammalia; order Artiodactyla; family Delphinidae; genus Grampus; species Grampus griseus. Next base: position 34,115,924 of record NC_139009.1, read on the forward strand.
TAATAGAGAAAAGCCACACTCACTTAAAGGTGAGATGTGTTTCAATTAAATTATATGATATTCCCAGCATTGACTCTGACACATAGTAGGTGTTCATTAAGTGTTAAGATTCCATCCCCTCCTTTAAAGAAGAACTATTGTTAATGTTCTATTTTGAAAATTGTTACAATATCAACCAAAGTTTTTCTAGTCATATGTGAATTGTATATAAATAAAATGTCAATACTTTCCTTATAGTTACATTGATTTCTTGCCTAAAGGTATGATTCTCAAAACAATGACTCTTGGATTTGCTTGAAAGTAAATCGGCATGTTCCAGTGTATATTTGCACATAAAAGGGGACAGTATCTATAAAGAAAAATTGCCCTTAAGTTATTTAGAAGAGTATTAAAGACAAAATTAGGTTTCTAAAGAGGGCTCATTCAACTTCCTGTAGGTTCCTGTGATGAGAGACCCTACGGCAAAGGGGATGGAACACCATCCACCTGAGGCAGCGAAATCTTTTTCAGAGTGAAGCCTGGGTCAGAAAAGACTCCAGAGATGAGAGGGGCAGAGGGGCTGTACAGGCATCTCTCACCCTGTCCTGACCCCCTAAGGAGATGCCTGGGATCCCCTCCCCACCCGCTGTCAAGATGCTTGAGTGTTGGTCAATCAGCAGATCTTCCATTGCACTGCACAGGGACGAGGGGACTTCCTGCTATGTCTCCATCTTTATCAGATGGGGACCCTTGAGAATAGCTTCTGCTGTGTAGTGATAACAGACCAAGGGAGCATCAGCTGGGGGTGCTCTTACCCTTTCTCTGAGATGGCATGGCTTTTGTTCCAAGGGTACTGCTGAAGCAGGACTCAGTGTGTCAGGAAAACCAAAGGAACAGGTTCAGAAGAGAGGTGAGTTTTCAGTGGGACAGAGTCAGGTCATCTGAGCGAGGAAGTTGATGAATTGTACAATAAACTTCTTTTTAATCTGCTCTCCTCTGGCTTATTTCCCCTGCGGTACGTGAGTATACTGCAGATCGTTATTTTTCTTATTCGTTTTCTGCATTGAGTAACATCATTTCTCAATGTCTTTATACCATGAAGAGGGTATCTAATGTGGATGCCTCTAAGTATAATATTATGATCTGGTGTGTGAAGACTGTCCTTTTGATGACTTGTTTCTGAAATCAGTGATTCAGCAGCTCCAACTGTTTGTTTCCCACCCTGGGAAATGGGTGGTGGTGAGGGCCATTGTACCAGTGAGAGAGCTCTGGGAATGCATCTGCTGTCTTCACAAATCCCAATAAAAATAGACTTCCAGGAGCGGCTGACGGTGCTTCTCGGCATGCTTCGGCCCAGGCTGCCTTCTGTCAAAATTTTTATGTCATTTCAGAAGACTAAACCATTTTTTATGGAAGAACATTGAGTGCCCCTGGACTCACCTCTGGTCTCCTGTCCCAAGGTATAATGTTATAACCTGATTAAATATATCAGAGTACCTTGGAGTTTTGTTTTTTTTAATAAATTTATTTATTGATTATTTTTTTTTTATTTTTGGCTGTGTTGGGTCTTTGTTGCTGCACGCAGGCTTTCTCTAGTTGCGGGAGCGGGGGCTCCTCTTCGTTGCGGTGCGTGGGCTTCTCATTGCGGTGGCTTCTCTTGTTGTGGAGCACGGGCTCTAGGCACACAGGCTTAGTTGCTCTGCGGCATGTGGGAGCTTCCCGGACCAGGGCTCGAACCTGTGTCCCCTGCATTGGCAGGCAGATGCGTAACCACTGCGCCACCAGGGAAAGCCCCTTTCAAGTTTTTTTCAGTTTTTATAATGGATCGTTATGGCCCAGAGTTTGTTGAATGTGAAGCAATTATAGAAGCTTATCTAATGTATCTGGAGAGTTTAAGGACTGCTGAAGCATCTTCTGAGGGCAGCGGATGTTCTCTCACACTGTGAAGCCATAGGAGCGGGGGTTGTAGAGGAAGACAGACCCAAGTACCTTAGGTGTGAATAATCAACACCTTGGTGTTTTGACACATTCTGGAAGGATGCCAAATTGGCCACCCCTGGGACCATTGCTGGGTTTACTAATAAATATCACAGTTTCTTCCGGAGAATAGTCTTGTCCTGACCCCTGAGGAAAATGCTAGTGTGTGAGCCTGTAAGAGGTCTAGGTTTGAGACCCTCTCAGCAATATGGAGGTCTTAGAAGAGTGACTGAAGTCCGTGGTAGTTACGCAAGGGCCGTCAACTGTGAGAGCCAGCCCTGGCCTCCTCAATAAGTGTCTCTGTTTACCTGCAAGGGTCATTACAGGAAACCTTTTTAACCAACCTATCCCTGTGTATTCCCATTCTCAGTGACGTAGAAGGTGAACCTCTGAGAAAGAAAGTGAACCTCTGACTTGATAGCTGGGTCCCAATTTTGGCAGGAAGGGTAGATGCTTGGAAAAGGAAAGGGAAGACAGCAGAGGGAGGGAATTGGGTCCCTGAGAAACAGTTCTTCCTCAGCAGAGGTTTGACTCATTCATCCAAAGAGCAGGCACAAATGTCTGAGAAAGCTATTGGGACATCAGCATTAGATCTTGATGCCCCAGGGGAATAAAGACCAACTCCAGAAACCAATTGATTTAGGCATCTCCCTACACAGTCTCTTTATTTTTTATTTATTTTATTTTATTTTTAAAATAAATTTATTTATTTTCGGCTGCATTGTGTCTTTGTTGCTGTGCATGGGCTTTCTCTAGTTGCGGTGAGCAGGGGTCTCTTCTGTGCGGTGAGGGGGCTTCTCATTGTGGTGGCTTCTCTCATTGCAGAGCATAGGCTGTAGGCACGCGGGCTTCAGTAGTTGTGGTTTGCAGGCTCTAGAGCGCAGGCTCAGTAGTTGTGGCACACGGGCTTATTAGTTGCTCTGTGGCATGTGGGATCTTCCCCAGCCAGGGCCTGAACCTGTGTCCCCTGCATTGGCAGGCGGATTCTTTTTTTTTTTTTTTTGGCTGCGTTGGGTCTTCGTTGCTGCGCTCAGACTTTTCTGGTCACAGCGAGCAGGGGCTAGTACTCTTCTTTGCGGTGTGCAGGCTTCTCATTGCAGTGGCTTCTCTTGTTGCAGAGCATGGGCTCTCGGGCGCACGGGCTCAGTAGTTGTGGCTTGCGGGCTCCAGAGCACAGGCTCAGTAGTTCTGGCGCACAGGCTTAGTTGCTCTGCAGCATGTGGGACCTTCCCGGACCAGGGCTTGAACCCGTGTTCCCTGCATTGGCTGACAGATTCTTAACCACTGCGCCAGCAGGGAAGTCCCTGCAGGTGGATTCTTAATCATTGCGCCACCAGGGAAGTCCCCAAACCTGGACATTTTATGATTCTGCATCACTGAAGGTAATCTGAGGTATTGGATGACAGCAGTGACTTAAATCTGCTGGGTACTTTTTCCTCCAGTGCTCTTCAGATCATCTGGGATGAAGACTTTGCGAGCTTTCTTAATCCCGGGCAGTGGCTTCAGTTCTTCCTCGGAGAACTTGGGTTTGCGAGGGTCAAACATTTCCTGCCCGGGGATGCTGGAGAGGGCAAGGTCGGCCGGGTCTGGCTCATAGCCCACCGGGACCTGGATGGTGTCAGGGTCAATGGGGCTCGGAGTATTGCGGTTGGCTGGCAACAGCTGGTCTGGTCTGATGGGGCTTTGCATGCAGTTTGGGGATGGGATGCCAGAGTGAATGCGTGCAGAGGTCCGACTGCTGAGGTCCATGACGGAGGGGGCAGCTGAGGAAGCCGGCTGCGGCTCGGGAGGGTGAGGGCTGTGGTCATGCTGAGCCGGGCTGGGGGGATGCCATTTTCCGACAAAAACTCCTCCAGGTCCATGTATTCCACCTGGAAAGTATCTCCGTCATAGGGAAGGGTTTTGTCCCATAAGGTGGGTCCCAAGAATGCTGACTGGGGGACCGTCGGGCTCTTACTCTCATCATCCAGCTTCTTTTCCTTTATCTTTACTAAATGCGTCTTCGTGATGAACGGGGAGCTTCAGCGGGTTCTCCAGCAAGGACCCGAGCACGCCGTAGGGAGGTGGGATAAAGGTGGGATTCAGTGGGAGTGGTCGGGACATTTTCTCCATCGCTATGCACTCAATTTTTTTTTTTTTCTTAAAGAAAAACCCACCCCAACCTCCCCCCAAAATGTTGCTGAGCTTCTTCCTCCGTCCTTTGCCAAAAGTTCTCGCTTTCAAGGCGGTGGAGACAAGGGAGGAAAAAAGACTTACCTATGTCTTTATAAATGCATCTGCATAAAAATATAAATATATCTGCATAAAAACAAAAAACTTTCAGGTTCCCAGTGCAGTCCCCAGGGAGCGCGCCAAGTGCCCGTGGGCTCCTTGACGACGTGCAGGATGCTCTCACTTGCCTCGAACCCCTCGTCTTGTAAAATGTTCAAAATTGCGAAAAGGAAAAAAAAAGACGCAGACGGCTGCAGAGGGCGGAAGGCACCGCACCAACCGGCCGCATCGGGCCCTCCCACCCCTCCCCCTCCCCCTCCCACCCCCCCCCTCCCCCTCCCACCCCCCTCCCTCCCTGCGCCGGGGGCCGCTGCTCCCCCGGCCCCGCCGCCCACAGTCTCTTTAGATCCCAGTAAAGAAGTGAGCAGAAGTCTTCCGAATCTGCAGAGCCCCAGGGGCAATGAAAATGGAAGGATTTGTCACAGCCTAGTTGATCTGGAGACTCCCACTGGGTTTATTTTAAGCTTCCCAACCTTGCTCATTATTTTCCTTCAGTGTTTCCTGTTTTCCCTTCCAGATGACTGAGCACTCTTTAAGCTCAGAAAACATGAGTTATAATTTATGCGTGTTCCTCCCTCAACCAAATATTTATTTTTATCAGCGACTATCTACATATCCATGAATATGAAAAGTAATTAATGTAAAACTGAAGAGCAAGCTTGAAGGCAGCTTTTTTATTAGATGGAGCTTCCTAAGAAGATATCTGAGAAGACCCTTTCCGTGATGGTCTGATTGCAGCGGCACTGAGCGCCTACAGGAACCCCTCTGGGGCAGTCAGTGAGCTGGGCCAAGAGCGAGTCCTGGGGAAACAGGGCTGATTACATTTAAGGCATCTGGGACCAGACAGCAGAAAAAAGGAGCAAAATGTTGGGCCTCCTGCATTGCTCTTCCGATTTTCTTCTTGTTTCTCTCCAGTTTTCTTTCCCTGCAGCTTTTTTCTCTACTTTCTGGAGAGTACTACTTTACTCAACTTTATATTCAAACCAGATTTGTCTAATTTCTCCCTTTAAGTCTGCCAATTTTTACTTCATGTAATTTTGAAATTCTGTTATTGAGTATGTAGTTAGAATTTTTATGTCTTTTTGACCTTTTTATCACTATGAAATGATCCTTTTTATTTCTGTTAAATTCATCTATTTTGTCTGATATTAATATGAACACACCAGTTTTCTTTTTCTCCTGTTTTTAGTCTTTTTTAAAGGTTTAAAAATAGCCTTTTATTTTTCATATACACAGACACACACAGACATACACACACGTACATGTATGTATGTATGCATTTTTTTATGGAGAGAAAAGTTTACATTTTATTTTAGAACTGAGTCTGAAAATACATAATTACTAGAATTCCCTTTTTATGCTGCTCCTCATATATAATTTGGAAAACAATAAGTTTTTTTTAAAAGTTTTATTGGATTATAGTTGATTTACAATATTGTGTTAGTTTCAGGTGTACAGCAAAGTAATGTTTTTTATATATATATATATATATATCCATTCTTTTTAGATTCTTTTCCCATATAGGCCATTACAGAGTATTGAGTAAAGTTCCCTGTGCTATACAGCAGGTTCTTACAAGTTATCTGTTTTATATATAGTATTGTGTATATGTCAGTCCCAATCTGTTTTTAGGTTTTTTGTTTGTTTGTTTGTTTTTGCGGTACGCGGGCCTCTCACTGTTGTGGCCTCTCCCGCCGCGGAGCACAGGCTCCAGACACGCAGGCTCAGCGGCCATGGCTCACAGGCCCAGCCGCTCCATGGCATGTGGGATCCTCCCGGACCGGGGCACGAACTCACGTCCCCTACATCGGCAGGTGGACCCTCAACCACTGCACCACCAGGGAAGCCCTGTTTTTAGTTTTATAAATGAATTTTTCTATTTTTATTAAACTCAAAATAAAATGATTCTTATCACATCTCTAAAGCCAGCACATGTTGTTTCAGCACAGATTTTAAAAACCCTATAAAGCTATTTTTAATAGTATGCTGTTTGTGTTTTGTGGAGACTGTATCTTTCCTTACTTCTTTGAGGATATTAATGATAGTGTTTTTCGTTTCTTGAGTTTTCTTCTCCATGAGTAATCTATGTCTTCCAATTTGTGTTCTTCTCTTTGTGTGTTTTGGTCTCTAATATTTGTGTTAGAGGTTTCTTCCTGATGACCTTTGGTTGTGTAATAATGTTTAAGAGTAGGAGACTAAAATAAGATGAAATCTCTGTGCTTGAGCCTATAGTGCACTTCACAGTATGGTGATCAGGCCGAGCTGTTTGTTGGGTGGCCCAAATGCCAATATCTTCAGGTCTTTTTCTACAGACTGGTCAAGTTTCCCAGAGAAGATTCTTCCCATCTATCTGAGTCCATTCAGGCTGCTGTAACAAAATATTACAGTGGGTGGCTTATAAACAACAGGGATTTGTCACAGTTCTAGGGGCAGGGACATCTAAGATCGGGGTGCCAGCATGGCTGGGTTCTGGCGAAGGCCCTACTCCAGGTTGCAGACTGCCATCTTCTTGCTGTGTCATCACATGATGAAAGGAGCTAGGGGACATGTGGGGTCTCTTTTATAAGAGCATTAATCCCATTCATGAGGGTTATACCCTCATGACCTAAGCACTTCCCAAAGGCTCTACCTTCTAATACCATCATACTGGGCATTAGGATTTCAACATAGGAATTTTGTGGGACACAGACATTCAGACCACAGCGCAGTCTGTTTTCCAGAGAATAAAGTTTTGGCCATCAGCTTTCTGGGAACTCAAGGGGAAGAAGGCTGGCGGTCTCACCATTCAGTAGGCATGTGTTCACTTGATCCCTCAGTTTGGGGATTGGTAGCTCTGCCCTCAACTGCGCTTGGTGCCTTGTGTCCCTTAGGCCTGAGACCCTCTGTTTGGTCCTCTTTAGAGAATAAACATCCAGACTTATGGGAGGTGGGCAGTTGCCTAGGGGTATGGAGTCAGGAGAGCTTCTCAAACAGCCTTCAACTAACCCTTACTGCAGTCTCCCTCCCCCACTTCCAGAGGTGTCTGGTGTCAGTTCCTTTGTATAAACTGGGTTCTCAGCTTTTCACACTGCCAGCTTCAGCCTTGGAATTCTTGAGTACATAGTCTGTTGTCACTTGTTTATCTGCTTTCTGGGCTCCAAAATCCTGATAATGGTTTCTCCTCTGGGTTTTAGAAGGGAGGGAAATTAACTCAGACGCCAGTAGCTGGAAACCTTAAAAAAGGTTGTTGCCATTGCATCAGTTGGTTAGATAGAGTGCAGAATCTCCAAGGCCATGGACTTTATGTACTTCTGAATAGTCAAACCAAAAGGGAGAATTTTGTAAAAAAAAAAAGGAAAAAAAAGTGCTTATGAATCAGGGATAGTATAGACCAAAGTAGCATATGTAGATTGATACATTTGACAATTTATTTATAAGCATAAAGGGAGATGATTTGGGCTACATCATCTAGGAAGGAGACCTGAGAATGGGTATAGATCTTTTCCTGGGGCCCTCTGCCATGTTGGGGGCCTATGTATCTGGGACCCTGCACGTGGCTCTGGTTCGTTGCTTCAAGGAAGCACAGTGGGGCTGAGGAAGCTTTGAGCAGGGAGACGTGAAGCGGTACAAGGGCAGGTGGTAAGCACTGGGGTTCTTCAGCCCAGAATGCAAAGAGGTGACATATTTCAACTTAAAACCATGGCCAGTGTGGAGAAGGCAGGTGTGACGCCAGATCCCGAGCTGCTGGGAGGAGAGGGTTGCTTTTGAACCTGGAGCAGGTAAGTTTAGCACAGATAGAAGAAAGCGTAATTTACCATGGCAGGTCGGAAGCTTGGAAAGCTATTTACAAGCGACTCTTCTGGCAGATGGCTTAATTCCATAGGGGGGTGGACAAAAAGAGAGAGGCTTCTGAGAGATACTGGAGATACTGACACACACATAACCCTTAATTTAGACACTGAAGAGGGCAGTATGCTCTTACTGGGTTGGATGGAGAATGGGGCGGCTTGGAGTAGTAGGAAAAACTTTACCTGAATTAAGAAGATCTGCGTTCAAATCCTGACTCCTCAACTTACTCGCCCTGTGACCTTGAGCAATTTCCTAACCTTTCTGACTCTCACAAGGTTCTGGTGAAAGTTAAATAAAGCAGTTCCGTAACCTATCAATAAAGCAAGTTAGCCCAGTCCTGAACTGAATTGTCTGGGTTTTAATTTAACACGTATGTGCTGAGCCCTATCAAATACCAGGCTGTGTGCATATATCTCCCCTATTCTAGAAAGGCTCATGAAGTGAAGGTGCAGCTCTGCTCTATCCTGCAGACCTTCCTCAGGATGGCGGGAGGCTGTGAAGGTGAGCGTCCCTGTGTCCTAACCCTGTGTCCTCTCCTGGTTGCAGAGCGTGTGATGAGAGAGAGTATCTGAGCCCTGCCTTGGCCCGAGCAGCTGATCCCATCTCAGCAGACACCCCCCACTTCCCTCCTAGCCACTTTCCTGATAACCGAGCAGAAGTTTTCACAACATACTGACCAGTATGTTGTGAAACATACTGGTAACACCAGATGGTGACGTAGTTTGCCAGCACTTCTCCTTTTCATTTACTTGTTTCTCTTGAGAGTGTCTGGATGCCCAGCTCTGGGACAGGAGAGTTGAAGGTTTGGGGGCAAGTGGAGGGGGTGGGAACGACAGACACTGTGACACTGTGGGTGTTTGAGTTCACTCCCCTTCTGCAGAAAAATATGTCCCTAGCCTCCGAGTGCCCACATCATATGATTAGTTGTGGTTACCTCGGATCAGGGTGTGCCTCCTGCAGGCCAGGTGTGTTCCCCATTTCTCAGCATCCAGTCAGAGAGGTTCCGTGATGTTGCTCTGATACGCATGTCAGCACTTGCCTGGTGTGTTGCAGCGCCTTGCCGGTAACCACTACACCTGCCCATCCAAATCCCAGCTTCAAAGGTACTTCAGTGTCATTCACATATCTTCTTGGCCTCAATTAAACTTTCCTTATGTCCACCCCTAAACGACATTGCGAGCTCTCATTTGAATCAATGCCCGACCTCCTTTCCTTGAAGGTTGTGATGGTGGTGGTGGGAGGCCTGATCCGCCCTTCCTCTCACCTTGCCTCCGCCGTCGGAACCTGTTTAACTTCGACCCTGTTTCTTTCCTTTTCCAGAATTCACATGCTGCGTGTCAGACTGAGCTATCCCTGTTTAATCCTATAATCCAAGACTTGCTACTCTGTTCTGCTGATGTTTACGGCCGTGCCACGAGGCAGCCCCCTCCCCAGAGCATTTCAGTGGGAGACCTCCACGCGCCCCATGGAGACTCGATGGGGCAGGGGAAGAGACTGCAGGAGTGTACATCCCCAAGGCTGTGTCTCCTCGTGTGAATCAGTGTCACCTTGCTTTCCTCTCAGAGACCTCGCTGCCCCAGGGGGGACCTGCCTGGGGAATCGAGGGGCTCAGGGAGCCACTCCACGTCCCCGCTTCTCCGGCGCTCCGCACCCTGGGCACTGCAGCTCCTGGGGCAGTGGGGCTGCTGCGGGCTCAGAGCCGCTGCTGCCCTGCATGTGCCAGCTCAGCTCTGTCATCAGCTGTGTGGATGTGTACACGAGGGACACGGCATCTTTCTGAATGGATTTTTCTTAAGAAATGTGCCAGTGTTTATGCAGTTCATGATATTTCCCCACATCCTTGCTGTCACTGTCACTCAGCTTTGACCTCAATAGGCTTCATTCCCCATTTTTTTAATGGGGAAATTTTGTCCTTCACCCCAGGCGTCCTGTATTTGACCCCCCCCCCCCCCCGCCAAGGTACAGAATTACCTACGGTTCTGACAAAACATAAGAAAGTCGTCTTTGGGAAGCCTGTGCACTCTTTATGTCCTCTGTACTTTGTCTTTGGAGAGCAGTTGGCATTCTGCTCGGTTCCATGCACCTCCAGCAAGAGCAGGTGTTAACCTGAGCTGAGTGTGGGTATCACTGTGACCAGCCATCGTGTCCTGCCCTGTTCCTTCACAGCCAGAGCAGCTGACGGGCAGCTGCAGCCAGGTCGGCCCTTCTGTGAGTCGCATTCACCCAGGTAGACTTTAAGCAGGTGGAGTCTGTGTGGCCTAGAGGGTGAAGTGAGAGAACTGTGTCTGCAGGTGAGTCTGTGTGTATGACACCATGAGCCCCCCCGACCGACCCTTCCAACCCAAACATACCTGTGAGCCCCTGTGCCTAGGTCCCGGGAGACCTGCCTGCGACCTGGTTTCTACTGTCTGCGCTCGGCACTGGCCCTGCTGGCATCACAGGCAGAGTGCTCTGCGGCTCTGTGTACACAGCCACGGGGACAGGAGTAACTTAGTGCCCCATTGGCTCCCTGAGCAGGTGTGAGTCTGGCCACGCCCCTGCCTCTGTTTGCAGGTTCTGGCTGCAGGGCACAGGGTCCCAGCAGCGTGAAAGACAGCTGGAGTTTGACCTCCCAGGCATCCCTGGAGTCCTCAGCTGGGAGACAGCTGGGTGGCTGGTAGTAGGTGCCCCGCACGGCCAGGTGGTTGCAGGACAGAGTGGCTCCAATTGCGCTGAACACCCCACCGCCACCCAAGCAGAGTGCGGTATCCCTAAAATGACGATGACCCTCTAGATGCCTAGATCCTCAGAGCGTGGGTTCAGCTCAGCAGAGAGGATGTGACGTGTGATGGCTGAGGGCGACTCTCGGAGCTGGAGCTGCCTTTTCCCTTTCCAGCCTTGCGGTCATCGTGGCTCCTCTTCCCAGGAGGGGTCGGTTCTCATCTTAGGCTTTGGCGGGGTGACCCTGGGGACATTCTCACCACTGCCAGCTCCTGGAGCTGTTCCGGCTCTTGGCTTGGGGCCCCGTGGGTGGGCATGTGTCAGAGGTGCTCGGCGAGCCGGGCAGGGTGGCAGGCATTGCCCTCGGGGTCCCACAGAGAAGCTCTTTCTGAAAAGACCCAGGGACAGAAGGCAACCAGCTCTCGCATCACCTGTCATGTGCCACGTTCTCCTCTAAAGAAAGAGACACGGCAAAGCTATGTCCCTGTGCCCTGCCCTGGACTTGTTGTGCACATGGACAATAGAAGGTGGAATGACTCCCTCACCCTTTCCCTTTCCTCTCCTGACCCACATGAAATGGTGACTCGTGGTTAAAGGAGCAATTAGCCGCCCGTGACTCTGCTGTCAGCTTGTCGCGGGGAGGCCCTCCTTCCCCAGGCCAGGAGATTTGGAGACCGGGGCCAGGCCGGGTCTGAAGGAAGAAGAGGGAGGCCTAGCCCGGTTCCAGTTCATGTTCAGCTGTGGGACAAGTGCAGCTCATTTTGAGCCACATGAAGTTCTTCCTTCGCCGTGTAGTAAAAGCCCCTGGTTCCGCAGCCCGTCCTCCTTCAGGGAGGATGCTGAAGATCTCGCGCTCTCACTGCACCTCTGGAAAGTCCCCCAGCGTTGAACCTCCGGGGAATGGACGAGGGGCACCAAGGAGCCGCTAGTATCTGCCTTTGCCACCTGAGCAGTTGGCGTGGAGAGGGTTTCCCAGCCACCCCCTTTCTTGGGGCCACAGTGTCACCATTGTTGGCGTCGGTGGCGTGTCACCACTGTGAGCAGTGAGCTTGTGGGGTGACATGCAGAACCTGTCTGCACAGCTCCCAGCAGACGTGCACAGGAGTGCTGTGCTGAGCCTGGTCTGTGCTCCCTAGGACAGGGATGCAGAAGCCCGCAAGCCATCTTCCCTCTCCCCCCGTCATCGCCCGCCCCCCTGCATCCCCAAGGTGGTGCAAGGGAGGGGGACGTAGCAGTTTTCAGCTTTGCCTCTCACAATTGTGCCTAGTCCCCAGCCTGGTTTCTATCAGCCTCCAGCCAGGAAAACAGAATCAGTCTGTGTATTTAAAACAGGGGTTTGGGGACTTCCCTGGTGGCACAGTGGTTAAGAATCCGCCTGCCAGTGCCGGGGACATGGGTTGGAGCCCTGGTCCGGGAAGATCCCACGTGCCGCGGAGCAACCAAGCCGGTGCGCCACAACTACTGAAGCCCGCGCACCTAGAGCCCGTGCTCCGCAACAAGAGAAGCCACCGCAATGAGAAGCCCACGCACCACAACGAAGAGTAGCCCCCACTCACCGCAACTAGAGAAAGCCGGCAGGCAGCAGTAAAGACCCAACACAGCCAAAAATAAATAAAATAAATTTAAAAAAAAACCAGAGGGGTTTTAATCCAGGGAATCATTTAATACAGAAACAAGAAGAGCTGAGATGCCAGACAGGGGAGTGAGGGGCAACGCTGAGATGGGGAACCACAGCTGGTAGGACAGAGGGGAGAGGCCATGTTACTGGATCTTGGGAGTCACAGCCACTGGTGGGGGCCTGGGACCACAGAGGGCCAATGTGGTGGGAGCTGGAGCCATGAAGAGGCATGGTCCGTGCCAGAAACAGGTCCCTGCCTGGTCCCCCCCAAGCAGAGAGGGAGCAGAAATAGCCTGGCTTCTCACTTCCTCGTGCTCTCCAGATTTCTGCAGCTGCCTCTTGCTAGCTAAACCCAGCTGGAAGCCAGCTGACCTGGGAGCTGGGGACAGGCAACCTGTGGTCAGCCCCCCACCACTCAGAGCAGAGCAGGGGAGGGTGGGGGCACAGGTCAGAGGGCAAACAGGCCCAGGACGTGCATGGCCTTGGTCCTCTCTGTGTCATGTCCAAGCCTGGTGTTTATGTCCCATGCTGTCCTAAGACCCTGGTGAGGGTAGATGTGTCTTGTAGCTTCTCTTCCGCTCTGCCTAGGCAGGAAAGCACTTTGGGGAGGCAGGGGGGCTTTATTCTTAACACTTGTCCCAGTTTTCCATTGGGGGGGTTTAGCCACTTAGCAGCCCCACCTCACCATTCCCCTCAGGAAAGCTGCATCCCAGTTTTCTGCCTACCCCTCCCCATTCCTCTTCCCCTAATCTCTGGTTTTCCCTGCCAGAGAACACCAGCCCAGACCATGCATCAGTGGTCATGAGTATTTACCCAGGATAATTCACTCAGAGCGTGATATTAACAGTGTGGACCGTCTGTCTGTAAGTAGATGCCATCTACTAATCAATTTGTATCCTGTTTCCAATAAATTTCTGGAAATTCTATCTGGTTTTATGCTGCCCTTTGCTGGGACAGTGGCCCAGCTATAAGGCTGGGTGCAGGGGCAGGCCCCCAGCCCTCAGCATCAGTTGCTTCCTCCCCTGTGTAGCTCTGAGGCCAGGCAGGTTAATCTGATGTCCCCCCAGCCGCTCAGAGGCCTTTCCCCAGGGTCCGCACTTTCTTCTGCTGTCTCATAAACCACATCCCGAGGACATGGAGGTTTCATGTGGCCAGGCTGCCCCAGCAGGTGGCTTTTGACCGTGTCCCCAAGGCCTGGAGGTATGAGAAGCAACAGGCAGACCTTGCCCCATCTCTCACTCTTGCGCTGCTGTGCCTAGAGCCAGGTGGAGGACGTGTGCCAGGCCGCTCCTGTGGTGAGCTGAGGGAGCGTGCTGTGCTCCCACCTGGGGCTTTGCCAGTAAGGCTCCCATGCCAGTGAGGTGGACGCAGGAGCGGCATGTCACACAGATGAAGCCCAGCACCCTCTTCTGCATCTCACCCTCCTCAGCTCTGAAAGTCAGAAACGAACATGTCTGAGTTGACCTAAAAGCTATCAGGAGGCTGATCTAAATGCCCGGCCCTGAAACTCGCTTGGTAGAAATTATTCTCTGTTGAGTATTTTGTTGTTTCCAGCCTTTTTGACTGCAGTGTAGACTGTGCCTCAGTTGCTGTGCTAGGGCCATCATAGGCGCCCTTGGGACCCCTCCAGCCTTTGTTTGTGAGGTATGCCTGTTTGCAACCCTTGTTTGCTGGCATTTGTGAGGGTGTTTTTAAAAAGATACACCAAGTTTCTTTCAAGAGCTTTACTAGAGAAGCAAGACATACACACGTGAGTTTACTGGACAATAGAAAAGGTTGTAGGTAAGGCAAGGCTGTGCTGGTACTTGGAGGAGTCCCAGGAGAGAGGGCTCAGCAAGGCTGGACTAGTGGTCATGGAAGGTTTTGTGGACGCAGAGGGACCCTCAAGGCAGAACACAGCAGCTCCCTCCGTGAAATCCCTATCGTCGTGGTTCTTAGTGTCTTTTTATTAAGACTTTTGTGTCTTCCCTGGTGGTCCAGTAGTAAAGAATCCACCTTACAATGCAGGGGACGCAGATTCAATCCCTGGTCAGGGAACTAAGATCCCACATGCCACGGGGCGACTAAGCCCGCGTGCCACAACTACGGAGCTCGCGTGCCGCAAACTACAGAGCCCACGTGCCCTGGAGCCTGCATGCCACAAGTAGAGAGAAGCCCGTGCGCTGCAATGAAGGGCCCACGTGCTACAATGAAAGATCATGCATGCCTCAACGAATATCCCACGTGCTGCAACGCAGCCCCGACTCAAGCAAAAATAAAATAAAGAAATAAATAATATATAAATCTTAAAAAAAAAAAAAAAAAAAGACTTTTTATCCTGACCCAAATATCTCCCTCTTTCTGGAAGCTCACCTATAGAGTGTCACATGCACTATCTCTCAAGGTGTACCAGCCTTAAGATCCATCTTCAGGACTGGGTTTTTATGGTCAAACATTTTTAAAAAAATATTTTCTTTATTTTTTTGGCTGCTTGGGTCTTCGTTGTGGCGTGCGGGCTTCTCTCTAGTTGTGGCACGTGGGCTCTCTCGTTGGGGCAGCTGAGCTCAGTAGTTGTGGCGCACAGACTTCGTTGCCCTGCGGCATGTGGGATCTTAGTTCCCTGACCAGGGATCGAACCCACGTCCCCTGCACTGGAAGGCAGATTCTTTACCACTGGACAGCCAGGGAAGTCCTTGGTCCAGCTTCTTAAGAGGTTTCTTCCTGATAAGTTTTATCTTCCATTTGTTCTGATCTTGCGCCTGGACTACAGGGAGCTGCTGGAGGAAACCATCCAACCTGCAGGCACTGTTGCTACCGTAGAGCTGTGAGCACCCACCTCACCAGGCCTCTTGGGCTTCTTACTGAGCAGCCCACTTATATGTTCTTCAGGAGCTTGTTTTCTTATTTCCAGAACCAGCTGTTCCAATCCTTTGTTACTCCTGAAGCTCTCACCTCCTGAGAGCCAAGCCTTCCAAGGATCCCTTCACCTTTCTTCCCCTTGTGCCCCTCGGCCTCTAGAGGACCCTCCTGGTACCCACATGTTGGATCCATTCCTCTCCCCACCCTCCTTAGGAGCTTGCAGTAGAGTGTCCTGACTCAGGCCAGACTGCCACTTACTACTGGATGACCTTGGGCAAGATATTCAACCTCTCTGTGCCTCAGTTTTTTTCATTTGTAAGATAGGAATCATAGTATCTACCTTACAGGACTAAATAAGTTAGTGTGTGTGAAGTGCTTAGCATGGGGCCTGGGACAGAGTGTTTATGATTGCTCTGTCATCATTCTCTCCCCTCCCTCCTCATCTTCACCCTCTCTCCCTTCTCCTCATACTGTTACACTTCTCCGTCCAGTCAACATCACAGAACCGTCAAACCACCACCACATCTGTCTTCTACTCAGCTTCATCTGAAGCTAGCCTTATCTCCCTTTACTAGCAAATCTGTTGAAAGAGGGAAGAGTTGTCTCCATTCCTTCAAATCTCATTAATTCCTCCACCCATTATAGTGGGTTATATGGCTTCCCTTCTGCCCCCACCCCAACCTCTCACTGAGATTGCCATCACAGGGTCACCAGAGACCTCCTAAATGCCAAATCCAGCACGACTTTTGGTCATCCTCTTTGAGCTTTCTTGAGCGCTTGACACGGTTGTCCCCATGTTACTTTTCTTTGTACTCTTCATTACATTGACCCCTTTATTCTCTACCCAGAGCAATGCTAAGTAACATTCAGATATTACAGCCATTTTCCCAGATATTTTACAGGGATAAATTTCAGATACAGTAGTAGTCACCTGCATACCCCCTTTCCGTGTCCCTCCATTTCAGAAGTAAGCACGTTCCTTAATTTGGTGTTTCTCATCCCAACGCATGATTTTATACAATTAATACAAATGTATGAATCCACAACCAATACAGAACATGTTTTGCATATAATTAAATTTTATACAAACAACAATCTATGACTTCTTGAAAAGCTGGGGTTTTTTAAAATTTTATAAATTTATTTATTTATTTTTGGCTGCGTTGGGTCTTTGTTGCTGTGCGCGGGTTTTCACAGGTTGCGTCCAGCGGGGGCTACTCTTTGCTGCGGTGCGCGGGCTTCTCATTGTGGTGGCTTCTCTTGTTGCGGAACACGGGCTCCAGGCACGCGGGCTTCAGTAGTTGCAGCACGTGGGCTCAGTAGTTGTGGCTCGCAGGCTCTAGAGCGCAGGCTCAGTCGTTGTGGCACACAGGCTTAGTTGCTCCGTGGCATGTGGGATCTTCCCGGACCAGGGCTCGAACCCGTGTCCCCTGCATTGGCAGGTGGATTCTTAACCACTTCGCCACCAGGGAAGTCCCCGAAAAGCTGTTTTTAATAGCACAGACCATGCAGTGTTAATCCAGGGTGTCGGTCCAGGATGCTTGACCAGACAGTGTCAGACACATACTTTGGTTCTCACATCAGCTTTCTTCAGCATGCAATTAGGACTTTTGAGAATGCTTTATTCTTGCATGGGGCACTCTGCAGTCTGTCTAGGTGGTTTTTTTTTTTTTTTTTTTGCAGTACGCGGGCCTCTCACTGTTGTGGCCTCTCCCGTTGCGGAGCACAGTCTCCGGGCGCACAGGCTCAGCGGCCCTGGCTCACGGGCCCAGCCGCTCCACGGCATGTGGGATCTTCCCGGACTGGGGTACGAACCCGTGTCCCCTGCATCGGCAGGCGGACTCTCAACCACTGCGCCACCAGGGAGGCCCCTGTCTGGGTATTTTATGTTCGGCTTTCACCCTCATAAAAGACGGCTCTTTTTAATTTTTTTTTTTTTTTTACTTCCATGCTCTTTTTTATTGTTGCATTCCTGGTTTTCTTCCTACTTAAAGGTTTCTTCTGGGCACTTCACTGGGTCTTCTTTTGTGTGTCCCTTACTTGTGGGGATTTTTTAAAGGATGGTTCTTGGTCCTCTTCATTCTCCCGCAGGTGACCCCATCCATCCCCATAAGGTCAGCTCTCATCAGTAAGAGGGAGATTCTGAAATCCAGTCTCCAGCCCTAAGTGTGGTGCTGCACGTGTTTACCCGCACGTCCTCCAAGCCCCTCCAACTTGTCTTAACTCTGTATCTTTTCCTATGAACCTGCTCTACCACCTGTTTCTTTAATGCGTCAGTGTCCACCCATCATCCACAAAGTTGCCTCTCTCCTTGACGTGGGCTGTGCCTCTCTGTCTGTACCTTTGCAGACTGCCACTGCCCTTGCTTGGAATACAGACCGTTTCCTACTCAGGTCCTACTCAGGTCATCTCCCACACCCCTCACCAGTCTGTCCACACTGTTCCCAGAGTAACTGATCACAATGCAAGACAGATCATCCTCGGCTTCTTAAAAACCTCACACACACTCCCTTTCCTGCCTTATGGGGTTGTCTGCAGGACCCTCCCAGGCTCCTGAGATTGCAGGGCCCAGCCTGTCTTTCCTGCCTATCTCCTAACTCTGTCCCTAGGCCTCCTCCTCACTTGCCTCCGTGATCTCCTCACCCTTCCCTGCACACCGAGTCTTCTCACAGCTCTGTGCCCTTGTTCATGCCCTTCCCTATGCCAGGGATGCCGTTCCCTTTGCTACATTCCTCATCCTCCAAGACTCGGCTCACATGCATCGCCCCCTGTCACCCCCCCTCCAACCCCTGTGCTCTTGTGCTGTCATCGGTGCGTTACTACCTCGCAATCCCACTGGCTTGGGCTGCATTTGATCTGTTTGCAGGTCTGTCTCTTCCAGGCTTGGCCTGACGGCGCTCAAGGTCAGAGACCTATCATCTGACTCTGTGGCTTAGGGTCTGGGCCGTGGTGTGTGCCCAGCAAATGCTGGATGATTGGTGGCTTCAGGCCTGTCAGCCCAGCCATGCCTGCCTACCCCTTGCACACGAGTCCCTGGGTTAAAGTCATGGAAGCCGTTTTTTCACCCCTCAAGGGGACAGCGGGTCACATTAGGAAGGGGAGAGAGGTGCTGCCCAACATGTTCACCGAATAGTGCAGCCCGTCCCAGGGACCAAAATGCTATGTAGAAGCCAAATGCAGGGAATAGGGTCTCTGCTCAGCCTTGAACCGCCTCCCACTCACCTTGTACCACCACAGCCAGTACCCTCCCACCAGCAGAAAACGCTGCACTTCAACAGTTTGCCCTCTCCCCTCCCCTCCCCCATCCTCGCTCACCCCTTGTCCCCTCCCCCCTCCCCGTAATAACTACCTTCCTCACTCAGTGCTCTGGCATATCAGTTATTTCCATCTCTAACCCCTGGAGTTAAGCAAGGGCCAGGGTTACTGTTCCCATTTCACACATGGAGAACAAGTCCTGGGAGGGGTACAGTGGGTTGGGACCAAGGTTAGGACCAGGCGGTCCTTCCATGCAAGGAGAGTGTGGAGGCAGCCTGAAGCCCCGCTTCTCTCCCATGAGGGGACACCCAGACCCCCTTTAGAGAGTGCCTTGTCAGTGGGGAGAGCTGAGGGGCAAGAAGGATCCCGGGGAGGGGTAGGAGTGTGGGCCCAAAGCCTGTGACCAGCCTCTACCTGGGACTTCTCGAGGGGGAGAGACAGCAGTGCACATAGGCCACGGGGACCATCTGGTCATTTCCCTGACGTCAGGTCGGGAGAGTGAGCCTGGCTCCTGAGAGGGCAGGGGGTGGCGGTGTTGAGGGGAAGGGCCCAGGGAAGGGAGGACCAAGGAAATGGCACGTGGAGCCCCATTTGCCCCTACAGCTGCTCGGAAGCCAGGCAGGTACAAACGTGGGGAGAGATGGTATCAGAGGGAAGGTGCCTGGTGTTCATTCAGCACACACGTTAGTGCCCCTTGAAGGGGGTGCTCCGCGAGAAAGGGCTCAGCGCCCCGCCTCCAGGAGCGCTTGGACCTCTCATAAGAATGTCTGACTTAGAAATGACAAATCTCAGGTCCGGCTGGCGCAGGATTGGCCTGCTCCCCTCTGTGGCAGCAGGGGGTGGCGAGGCGGGGAGTTCCTAGGAGTGGCTCTACCAGCGAGAAAAAGGCGGCAGCGGAGTGGAGGACTGGAGCAGGGGGCCATGTGGGGCAGAGACACCTGGGGAGCCCCCTTGGAGGGGCCTGGGCGGCACACCCATTTCCATCACTTGGTTTGGGTTCTCAGTATTTCTGTGGGTTTCTGACAGCGGCTGGTGAGTTTTCAGAAAAGGGAAGATGGCCGGAGACACACCAGGTTTTAATACCCATCCAACCTGTCCCCCAGGCCACCTCCCTCTGCCTGATATGTTCTGTCTCCCACCTCAGCATCCACACGGCACCCATCTGCCTCCCTCCCGGGATGTGGGTGACCCTCCTGGGCCTTGGCCACCGCTCCTGAGGACTTTTAACAGAGGGAGGGCATCCCTGTCCACAATATCAGAGGGTTGGACTAAGAGGATTAAAACAGTTGGGGGGAGGGGCTTCAGACCCTGCATCTGAGGGCTAGAGGCCTGTGGCTGGGGTGATGAGTAGGGAACCAGTCCCAGGCCCTTCTGTCCCCTGCAGCAGGGAGGACGTATGTCTACTGGGGGCAGATGTTCATTCTCCTGAGGCGGCTAGGGCTGGGGACACATGGCGTTCAGGAGGTGCATATTTGGGGCTTTAGTGGCTTCTGTGTAGCCCTTCGGAAGCCTTGAAGGCCACGCACCCCCAATGACTTCGGCTGTGGACAACAGGGCCAACCGCTCTCCCCGCCAAAGAAACCCCTGATTCATGCCCAGTGCACGCCTTGTGCCTGGGGGCCCCAGGTCAACAGATGTGTTAGCCCAGGTGGTCTCAGACACTGACAAAGGCGTATTGAACAGAACAGAAGGGGGAGAGATGGGCAAGATGGCTTTGGGCCTGGGGGAGGGTGGTGAGCTTGCTCTGGTGACCTGGAGACCCCTGCCCCCATCCAGCATCCTATCCTGGTGGGGTGGCAGCCACCACGGGTTCCAGGGCCAGAGAAGGGTACTTGGGGCTGAGGAAAGCCAGGGGAGGGGGTCCAAGCCGAGCCAGGAGCCTGAACTGGATGGAGGTGGTAACTTCCCAGGCTGAAGATCCTCACGTGGTCCCGCAGGAGAGTAAGTCAGGGGCCTCCCAGGGATCCAGGTGGGCAGCCCATCCCGTGAGCCTGAGGACCTCTCCCAGGGAAGCGTTCTGACTTTAAGGGCACACCAGGGCTCCAGGCTCAATGTGGGAGCTTCTGTTCTTGCTTCTGTCCCCAGAGTGTCCCTTCATCTTGGGGAACTCGCTTTGAACCCTCCTGATGCCAGAGCCAGATGGACCCAAAGGTAACTTACTGGTTTTCCTTAGAACAGCTGAGGCAGCCTTGCATTTTCAAAAGGAAGTTTGTTAGTATTGAAAAAGACAAACTGGAGATGACAGAAAATGCAGCTGTCTAATTTCTAAAGCAAGACTTCTGCTCTCACAGTCCTCCAGCTCCGGCCCGGGCCAGGGCAGCTGTGTGGCCCTCTGCCTGAGCTGAAGTCCCGGAGCCCCTGCCTGTCTCCACCTGCCATCATGCTCTGTGCTTTGGGGACATCATCTGGGACACACAACTCCAAGCCAAGACGCTTTTCTCTCCCTGCCACCCACCTGGCTCCTGCAGATGTCCCTTGTCCGGTTGGTTGAGGGACCCTCTGCTGGCAAGAGTCCAGGGAGTGACCCTGTCCCTCCAGCCCAGAGCCTGGCAGTCTTCCCTCCTGTGGTACCGCAGCAGGGCCCCCGTCCTGAGAGGGCCTTCCTGGTCAGCCCTCCTCTGAGATCTCCAGCGACCCCTCTGCCTACAGCCTCTCTGCGGCCACCACCTTCCCAGAGGGCACACGGCGCCAGGCAGAGGGCTGGTAGGTGCTCTTGTCGCTGGCGGAGGCCTGCCAGCCCTGGGTGAGGCCCAGCAGGGCCCGGCCCTGGCAGAGGAAGTTGGGGTTGGAAAAACAGTAGAGCATGGGGTCCAGGGCACTGTTGAGGTAGGTGAAGGCCAGGGAGCCATGGAAGAGCTGCGAGCAGATGTCCAGGGTGCAGCAGGCATGCAGGCGGAAGGCCACGATGGAAGCTTTGCCGAAGATGATACTGCACAAGATGCAGACTGCGTAGATGGCCACGACCGCGGCCAGCACGCGCACGGCCCTCCGCGGGCCCGCCCGCACATCCGGGCCTCGCCAGGTGGTGAGCATGATGTTCATGATGGCAAAGAGGATGAGCGCCAGCGGCAGGAAGAATTCCAGCACGAACAGGGCCTGGTGCCAGGGGAGTGAGGCCGAGGGGCTCGTGCCCAGCTGGTAACTGAGGCAGGAGTGGCTGGAATCGGTGGTCGGGAACAGGTGCCCGTTGAGGAGCAGGATGCCCCCCCAGAGTCACCCGGCCCCCCGGGCGGCTGCCCACACGGAGGCCCGGTTCAGCACGTGCTGAAGCCGCACCACCTTCAGGTAGCGGTCGAGTGAGACGGCCGCGATGGAGACCGTGCTCGCTGAGCGGTTGGTGGCGATCATGAAGAGGTTGACTTTGCAGGCAGTGGCCCCGAAGCGCCAGGTCTCGTGGAGGAAGTAGTAGTCCACGCGAAGAGGCCGGTTGACGATCAGGAGAAAGTCGGCCACCACCAGGCTGACCAGGAACACAGTGTTGGATGTCCAGGGTCGCGCGTGGAAGCAGCAGAGGAAGAAGGCCAGGCTGTTCCCCACCAGGCCCAGGACAAATTCCACGCTCAGGACTGGTGCTGGGAAGGCAGACACCATCAGGGAGGAGCCGGGGCCTCTCCAGGTGACCCCAAGGCAGTGGTGAAGGCAGAGGGCGAGGAGGAGGGAGGGAATGAGGAGGGAGAGAGGGCAGGAAGGGGAGAGGGAGAGCTCAGGTTATGAAATTCCATGGGCTGCTTGCGCCGTGGATCTGAGAGACGTTTCTACCGTCATCCTACCCCTGCACGAGAGTGTTCAAGGATTGGTGCTTGCTATCAGCCGGCCACCGCGATGACTCAGTATCCTGGGGTTTTCCTCAGCATCCTCGCAGCCACTGAGAAATGCTGTGTTCCTATTTGCAGGCAAAGTGGAACCCTGCAGCCTGCCCTCCCTCCCTCCCCGCCTCCCCCGCATACCGAGTGGCCTGCGTGTGAGGTCTCTAAGCTCGGCCTCCGTTGGAATCTGCATTGCCCCTGGCAGAGGAGGATGCAGGGCGCATCAGGGTGAGTGGAGGCTCAGAGAAACCCTGAAGTGGGAGGAAGGCCCAGCTGGGGTGAGGTTGGGGAGAGTGTTCACAGCCCTGAGTGGTCAGGCATTGGCCTGCCTGAAGGCAGGAGCTTGTCCTGGCAACTCAGAGCCCTCCAGTTCATGCAGACCACCCTGGACCCCTCCCACCCCATCATAGACGCAGACTGGGTGGCTGCCTCCCTGCCCCCACCAGCTCTGGCAGCAGAGACTGTGGAG
The DNA here is from genome assembly GCF_964374135.1 of Grampus griseus. Classification (NCBI taxonomy): domain Eukaryota; kingdom Metazoa; phylum Chordata; class Mammalia; order Artiodactyla; family Delphinidae; genus Grampus; species Grampus griseus. The sequence continues at coordinate 34,138,665 of NC_139009.1, forward strand.
CCAACAAGACATCGTCCTGGGAGAGGGAGGCGGGAGTCCAGTCAACACCCTGACCGTCGTGCTCACAGCCTGGTGAGAACAGCCTGCTGTCCGTCCGCCAGCCTGCTGTCGTTATTCCCAGATTCCTGATGCTTCCAAAGTCTGTGATGGTCCCAAGTCCACAGCCGTGATGAAGTACATCCCACAGGCAGAGGGCTCCCCTGCCAAGTTTCTACTGCCATGGTCTGGGGACATGGGGGCTTCTCCCACAAACAGAACAATCCTGAGAGTCCTCAAGGTTCCCTGCCACTGTCCACCCCACTTAGCCGGCCATCACCCAGTACTCCCTGCAGAGAGGGGAGTGGGGAGCTGTGGCTGGCTTCAGATAAGGTACGAGTCCTGCTCCCCTCTGCGTGGTGTTCTCATGAGCCCATGGCACCAGGCCTGCGGGCAGAGATGAGGGCCCGGGGCTCCTGGTAACCTGGGACAGCACCAAGAGAAGCTGTGCTTCCAGGCTCCAGGATCTGACACGCCCCGCCCCCTTGCCTCCGTGCCAAACGGCTGTGGTGAGCAGGGCGCTGCGTGCTGCCAACTCTGAGTCTCTGGGTTTCAGACGCAGTGGCCGTTGGCCCCTCTCCCACAGATCCTCCAGGGCTTTCCACTGCCCTGGGCTCCCACTGGCCAAGGCTGAGGGCAGATAGGCCATAACCACGGGGTGCAGGGTGGTGGGACCACCAGACTGAGCTTTGAATACAGACAAGCCTGGGCTGGAAACAGAGCTGCCTGCTTTCCAAATCTCTCTGAGCCTCATCTGTAAAATGGGGTGCTGCCACCTTCTTGGAGAGTTGTAAGGATTAAATGAGGTCATATATGTGAAAACATCTAGCAAATTCCCTGGCACACAGTCGGTGTTCAGAAAAATGGGAGATCTAACTTTCGTGATTTTCTGTCTTGGATTAGGCCCACGCTTGGCACTAGGGGGCCCTTCTCGTGGCCACGTGCACCCTGCCCAGGGGGCCTCCCTGAGACATTCGTGTGTTCTGTCCTCAGCTCCTGTACAGAGAAACACATCACTGCAGCCCGAGCACACGCCCAGCCTCTGCCCTCACTGCCCTGAACTGGTGGAAGCTTAGGGGGAGGCTGGTGGTGTTTCTTCATTGCCTGTAGGAGAGGAGATCCTCTAGAGCGGTAGGTAGGTGAAGGTCCCGACATCCCTCAGGGCCGGAAGTCCTTTCAGCAAAGTCAGGGTCTCTTTTGCCGTTGTCAGTGGAGGGGATCAAAGCAATGAGCCGGCAGGCTGGGGCGGGGGAGGCAGGGTTCAGACCCAGGTTTTCTGGAGGAAGCGCTGACTCTACCCAGGGACCTGTTTCATCCAGATCCAGCTTCAGTTCCCCCCACGTACGACCCCTCACCAACTTCTCATTGAAGCCCCATGAAACTGAGCCCAGATCTCCCTCTGCAGGTTGCATGATTCGTCTCTACCCATTGCTGCGTCCCGGGCTCCCAGCACTCCTGGACCCCACGGGGGCCTGTACATAGCAGGGGGGAGAAGGGGGAGGAGGCTAGACAGCCCTCCCCCCCTGCTGCCAAGCTCCTGAACAGCTTTACGCCCCTCTGAAGGCTCATCACAATGTCTGTGTATTAACTGTGGTTAACTCCAGCTGGGGGGATTTTGTGTTTTTAGTATTTCTACGTTTTCTACAATGAGCACAAGTCACTTCAGTTACTGGGGAGAGAAACCTCAACAGATGCTATATTTTAAAGTTATGTAAAAAGAGTAAGTGAGAAAGAGAAAGAGGCAGAGGGACATCAGCTGTGCCGCAGGACAGGCATAGGAGCTCGCATGGAGGCGCCACACACAGAGCATGAGGGCTTCTCTACAAGCAGGGGGACCCGATCACAGACCCTCCACAAGGTCCACGGTCACCCAGCGCTCCAGATCTCCCTCCCCCCTGCACACGCACACAGTCATGGGAGCACCAGGTGTCTGGCAAAGATCACAGGCTGTGTGTGTGCAGACCCGTAGGTGCCCGTCTGTCAGGAAGCCTTTACTAAGGACCTTCTGGGTAGCAGGCAAGTGCTGTGCTGAGCCTGTGGACAGAGGGATGGAGAGGACCCTGGCCTCAGGGAGCTGTCCGCCCGGCAGAACCCTGCAGGGCAGTGGGCTGAAGGCTGTTAGGGGTGAAGGGGAGCTAGGCCCCCAGGAACCTGGCAGTCCTGGAGAGGACAGGAGGAGGATGGATGACAGTGATGTCCAGGACCCGGCCCAGGAGACCCTGAGTCACTCGGCAGCAGTGCACGTAGGAGCGGTGGGGCTGGGAGAGTTACTTGGCAGGGGTGGCGCTCGGGGGCACCTGTGGCAGCTCTGGGCCCGCAGCATGAGGATCGGTCACCCCAGGGGCTTCTTGCGGGCAGGGTCCTGAGTCACAGACAGGGCCGTGGAGCCTTGCCCGCGTTCCCAGCTGTACCTGTGGCGACGCAGGTGGGCGGGGCTCAGACAAGGCTGGGATCCCAGGGAAAGGTGGGCAGTCCCACAGTTGGGGGTAAATCCTCCCCAGGTACTCACGCGGTCCCAGCTGGCACCAGGAGGCTGTCATCGGGGGTCAGGCTCAGGCGCTGTCCTTCCATCGTCACAACCGAGGAGCCCTCCTAGGAAAGAGGAATAGGAGAAACAAATGGAGGCTGTCAGGCTGCGGCACCTGTCCGAGCGTCCCTGAGTCAGCCTTGGCAAGGAGGCCCGGGAGCCGGTCCGGGCTGTGGACACCCCAGGAGCAGCCTGGTCCTCACGGGCAGGCAGGAGGCTGTGCCCCTCCCGCCCCACCCCCGGGCCCACTTGCCAACTGCCACAGCCACACGTCCACGTCCTGTCTCGGGCCTTCGCTGCTGCCTTGTCCACAGACCATCACCTGCGGGGAAGTGACACGGAGCTTTCCGGCACATCCTGCCCCACGTGGGAGATGGCCTTGAACCTGGCCCCGAGACACCAGGCCTGCGTGGGGCAGGGATGGGGCCCGCAACACAGCCTCATTTCCAGGTGCGGAGCAGACAGCTGGCCTTGGAGAGGAAGGCTGCCCAGGCCACAGGGCCGCCTGGCCACTTGCTGTTGGGGATCACACGTGCCTGCCCTCCACATCCACGTACATTTCTGGCCCCTCGGATGCACGACACAACTACTGCTGACCCATGTGGAGGCACGCCTACCAGGGGCACACGAGGCACGTGTGTGTACACGGCTCAGTGCAGATGCACGTAGCACACACGCATGAACTCCTCAGAGGATGCCCACCTCCCTTCCTCGTGAGAGGTTAGGAGTCTGGCCTAAGGAGGAGGAGGAGGGAGGTGGGAGAGGATGAATGAGAGCGAGAGGGAGGCCGAGCAACTCTGACCTGCATCAGCTGGAACCCACAGCTGCTGTGCAGGCCACGCTCCCAGCGGCCCAGAGTGGGTGGGACTCAGTAGATGTTGGCTGGAGTGAACTGAAGCAGGGAGAAGGACGGGTGTGAAAGAATGGGGTGGGAGGGGCGTGGTGGGGCGCGCCGGCTCTCACAGCCCTGTGTAAGCTCAGGGCTCGGCTGGCTGGGCCTTTTAGGGCAGGTTTGCATCCAGTGATCATCCCTCCACGGGGGTATCTAATTCAAACTCCAAGGGATGTACCAGTGGCAAACGGTAAAGCACAAGTGAACGTGAGCCTCCTGTCAGGTCTCCTTGTTGCCACACTTGCCCTCCTGATCCAGTCCTCACTCAGGCTACAGTGATCTTTCTGAAACACCACTGTAGCCTGGTCAGCCCCCTGCTCCCCGCTTCAGCACTTGGGTGAAGCTCTCTTGTTTCCAGGATTCATCCTTGCACCTTGCCCAGCCCAGGAGAGCTGCTAGCATGTGGGCACTGCCTGCTACTTTGGCCATCTACCAATTGTATCTGCTGCCCCCACTCCCCTGTCCTGGTTCCCCAACATCAGCTGTTTGCAATGTCAGCCTGTTTCAAGCCTCCATGCCTTTGCTCAGGCTTCTCCTTCACCTGGAATGGGCTCTCCATCTCCCTTTCTTCCTTTTGCAAACTCCTACAATAGCTTTAAAACTCAGCCTATATATCACCTCCTCCAGGAAGTCATCCCTGACTTTCCTCACAGCTTGGTTCTTCCTTTATCCTCCTGTGGCTTCCTGTAGCTTCCCTACCAAAGAATGTATCACATGATCGTGGCAATTGTTGATTAACTTCTCCATTTACTAGACCATACACTCTCTGAGACAGTGACTCTATCTTATTTTCCTACTAAAGCCTGAAACATAATAGGCACTCAATAAATGTTGAATGGAAGGAGGCAAGCCTTGTTTGGGTCTCTCTCTGTGCAACTCTCCACCGAACCCTCACCCCCAAATATCTCTTTCCCTTCTGGCTGCCAAGGCTATGATTGGCCAAAGGCCCAGGAAATCCTGGCAGGGAGATGACCCCAGACCCCCAGGAATCTCTCAGTGGATGCGGCAACCCCCTACTCCGAAGGCAAAGAAAGATTGCTGGGGACCACATAACCTCCATGGGCTTCCACTCACAGCAAAGCCATCATTCTCAGAGTCAGGGAGGAAACAAGAAGACCTATGCTTGTGTCCACAACCTCCAAGACTGGCATGTGAGTGTGTGTGTGTGTGTGTGTGTGTGTGTGTCCATGTGTAATTAGTTCCCATCTCCCGGGGCTGCTGGGCAGATGCCCTGGGTGGCCCAGGGCTGTGTTACCTGGGTCTCATAGGTGTCTCCAAACAGGCTGAGGGGTATGCCAGCGTGCAGCTCCTTGCGGTGGCCAGCCAGCCAGGCCTCCAGCGACATGGGCTCCATGATGGACCGTGTGCTCAGGGGGAATGGCGGTTCCTTGAGCAGCTGGTCTGCACCCACAGCACAGCTGTGGTCAGCGTCCTCTGGCCCCACCGGCCCCGCCCCAGAGGGCCCAGTTCCCAGGGGTCCCAGCTCCCAATGGCTGGAATGGGCTCTGGGTCCAGCTCAAGGACCAAGCAGCCATGGGGGGTACTATTTGGTGCCATCCTCTTGTGCCTGGGGTACAGGGCAGAGCACTCAAAGGGAGACTCCCTGCTTACCCAGAGCCAAGACCCACCCTCCTCCGGAAAAGGAGGGAAGGGGAAGGGGAGAAAGATGGTTCCTAGTCGCCTTACCGGGGTTGGGTTTTCCTGTTCTGTGCTGCTCAGAGCTAAGGAACCTGCAGGCACAAAGGGGGAAGAGTAGTGGCTAGTGAGACGCGTGCGCGCGCACACACACACACACACACACACACACACACTCTCATACACTCCGGGGTGCAGGAGCCCACACACACACTCATGGTGCCCTCACACAATTTGTTGTATATCCACCATCCTTTCCCTCCCCTCCCCAGGGGGCTTTCCACCCTGGGGAGGGGCAGACTTTCTCCCTAAATCCTGGACTTGATAGTTCCAGGCTGGCAGGTACTGCCGAGGAGCACTGCTGGGCTGGGTCTGCTCTCCCCAGCCAGAGCATGGGGCCTCAGGAGAGCGAGGGGCAGGGGCTGGGCTGGGGGGCTCACTCCTGGATGATGGGGGCCAACTGTGTGCCGAGATCCTCGCAGTAGAACCGCTTCTCAAACAGGACGTCAGTGGTGTCGCCTACGTAGTACCTGCCAGAACAAAAAGTGGGCACCCAGCTCCCCACCTGGACGTCCTCAGGGCAGCCTCCCTCGGGCCTGGCTCTGCTTGTGATTGGCCGGGCCCAGGCTGGCCCTACAGAGCTGACGGCCTGCTTCATCCTGTTAGCGCAACCTAGTGGCCGATGCACGCTCACCCACACTCGGCTCTCCCAGGAGCCCCCGTGTGGCCCCAACGTGGGTGGGCTATTACCGACCCCGTTCCCATAGCTCTTACTGGTTCCCCAAACTTGACCATTTACAAAGTAGATAGAACTCCGCGGTTCAGGGAGAAGCTGGGTAACTTGGCAGGGATTACACAGCCTCTAAGTGGCAGAAGCAGGGCAGACTGGAGACAGTCTTAGAAACACAGCATCAGTGACAAATGCTTTTCCAAAAGGGGAAGCTGAGGCTGAGCCGGATCCGGGCCCTAGTGTGCTGGCACTCTAGGTCAGAGCACGTGCTGAAGACGTCCCCCAGATGAGGGGGTCCTTCTTCTGGGGTCATGGATGGCTCTGAGAACTGGAGCAAAGCGCTGGGCCTCTTCTCTGGAGGAAGGTCCATACGCCTGTACACATAGCCTCTAGTAGACTCCCTGAGGCCCACCCAGGCCCGCAGCCCGGCCTGGCGTGCGGCTCCACTGGCCTGAGGAGCGTGGGGCAGACCGGGGCTGGGCCTCAGGGCCCTGTGTATGCAGCACATCTACTGACTGAATGCCTAATCCCCAAGCTTAGCTCCCAGAGCCGGGCCAGCTCTGCTCTTCGGCTCCTCCTGAAAAAGAGAAGTGGTCCTGCTTATGGGCGATGGTTTGTAGACACACAGTGCATCCACCCTGCCTGACACCCTAAGTTCTATCCTGGGATGGAGCTGGCCACTGGAAAGCCTCATAACTGGACCTCGATGCCCTCCAGGAACTGCCTTCAGAGTGGCATTTTAATGTTGAGCCCCTGGCTTTTATTAAAGGTCAAAAGCAGCCAGATGAAATCTGTTATTGAATTTGCTGTAAAAGTGTTACTGAAGACGCCGTCCTCTCCATCACTGAAGACTCCCCATATAAAGCCCCATGTCAACAATTTATTTTCGAATTTAAGGCCAGGCAGCTATTTCTACAACAGACTATTCTGCAGTAGATTAGTATGCAGTCATTAACATGGCGTTTTTTTGCAAAGCATTGAATAGCATGAGAGATACTCATGAGTTTTTTTATGTAAAAAAAAAAAACAAAACTGAAACCCATGCTTGCAATAAGACTGCAATGTTGTAAGGTGTAGATATGCAGAGAAGAAAGATGAGATGGACGTCTAAGTGCTTTGTTAGCTTTGATTGGCGGGATGACTTTCTTCTGCTTGTTTTCTCTTTATTTTGTTTTATTGAGATATCATTCACATGCTATCAAATTTCCCTTTTACCTGACAAGTCATTTTAATTTTGTTCGTTTTGCTTTCTTGTACTTTTCCAGATTTCAAGATTGATCATGTATGACTTTGGTAATTAGAAAAAAAGGGAAGAATTTTTAAAATGTCCATTATAACACAAGATGTGGACATTTTTTAAATGTCCATTATAACAAAGTTTTCTGATTTCAGTAACTTGCTGGGAAATTTTAATTTTCTTAGTTAAAAAATATAAAAAATAGCTTAGCTTTTGGAAAAATCTGGGTCCCCCTGAACCACAGGCTGAGTCCTCCTTTCAGAGGATAATAATCGGGTGACTGAATGGAACACGACGGGAACTCTGTTCTAGAAATCTGCTATAGAAACAGAGCACCCATCTCTGCACCCATATTCGTCCCCTCCTTGGTTTACTCACACTCCCATCTAGGCTATCCCGGCCCTAACCTCATATTTCTCTATAATGCCAGCTCGGCCACTTTCTAGCAAACTCAACTTTCCTGGGCCCAGTTCCTTCATCTGTAAAGTACATAACGGTACCCACCGGATAGGATCATTGTGAGGGTTAAAGGAATAAATACACATAAAGCAGTGCCCAGCACACAGTAAGTGTTATTCAAATGTCAGTGCTGGGTGTGGAATGAGCTGGGGTAGAGAAACAAGAAGAGGGGCGCACTGGCAGAGACTCAGCTCTGGGGTGGGAGGCACTGTTCCGGGCTGCCCTGGGCCAGGTGGGTTTGACTTTGGCATCCATCCCCCTGCCCTTCCCCAGCAGACCTCAGTGCAGAAAGCACAGGTTCTGGGTCTTCCCTGGCGGTCCAGTGGTTAAGACTCCACGCTTCCACTGCAGGGGGCGTGGGTTCAATTCCTGGTCGGGGAACTAAGATCCCACATGTTCTGGGCCCAGCCAGAAGGTGTCAGGCTGATGGGCTCCCAGGCGGTCACAGAGAACACCCCACCTCCCCGGCATCATCAGACCCACCCTCCCACCTACCCCAATCCCTCCCCATCAGCCAGCAAATGCAGGATCCCCATTGCCACCAACCCTCTCGGTGGCTGAGTGGCTTTCTTGGGTCTATCTAGGATCCTGCTGCTTCCCTCCCATCTCTGCACCAGACCCCCAGACCAGGCCCATTTACCTGAGTGCATCTAGCTCCGTTTTCAGCCGCCTCCGCTCAATCACCAGCCCCACTGTGTTGGCAAACCTCTGTGGAGAGTGGGGGACCCCAGCGGGCAGGAGGAAGATCTGCAGGGGTGGGGACAAGGTGCCAGCCCCCCACGGAGGCCTCAGTGCTGCAGCGTCCCAGGCCTCCCCAGCTGACCACAGTCCAGCCCAGCCCCCTCTCTTCCAAGCCTCCACCCGGGAACTAGAGGAGATGTCAGGCTGTGCTGAGATGGACAGCCTTGAGGAGGAAGTGCCTGAGGACGGGGCCGAGGCAGGCTGGGCAGGTAGGAGGGCAGGAAGAGGCTGGGAGCACAAGACCACCACAAAAGCCAGGAGAGGGGACACGCTGGGGTCCTGTTCTGGGGCCCAGCCTTACCTCTCCCTGCCGAATGACCACATCCCGGTGTCTCCCTTGCTCCAGGACTTGGAGAAGCATGTCGCCTTCCAGCTGGTAAAACACCTGTGGCAAAGGACAGCAGACAGGCTTGGACCCTCCCCAGTCCCTCTTCCAGGTCTTTGGCCTGAGTTCTGACCAGGAAACCTGAGGAACTTCCTGAAGGCCTCAGGGTTCATGAGCACCTTGGTCACTCTCGCATGAGGCCCCAGCCTCCCCTGACACAGGCCACAGATAAAAGGGCTGGGGACACGTGAGGATCATACCTTGACATTAAAGTGATGACCAAAGTACCCAGGACGTAACAGTTGGTGTCTGGCTTGAGGGCAGGAGGCTGGCTGAGATGCTTAGCGGACAATTCAGGGACCCATCAGCCAGGTAAGGAGAACTACCCATTCACTGCATCCTAGGGGCTGGGCGAGCACTTTCCTATACGGACAGGCTGTGTTTTATTGTGCTGCGCTTTATTGCGCTTCCCAGATACTGCGTTTCTTTTTTTAATTGAAGGTTTGTGGCAACCCTGCATTGAGCAAATCTATTGGTGCCATTTTCCCAACAGTATTATTTCTAAGTTAAGGTATGTATACTGTTTTTAGACATAATGCTATTGCACACTTAATAGACTACAGTATAGTGTAAACATAACTTTTACATGTAGTGGGAAACCAAAAAATTCATGTGACTCACTTTATTGCAATATTTGCTCTCTTTCAGTGGTCTGGAACCGAACCTGCAATATCTCTTAGGTATGCCTGTACATTATCAGAAATCTTTGTGACAACCTCCAAAAATATTATGAGCCCCATTCTGCAGAAAAGAAAAAAGGGAAACTGAGGCTCAGAGAGTGAAGCAACTTGCCTAAGGTCACACAGTTAGTCCTGGAGCAGCAGTTTGGACCTGAGTCTGAGTGTAGCTCTGGAGCCAGTGCTAGCTCCTCTGGCCACAGTGATGCCCTGGAATGGGGCTATGCTGGTCCAAATCCCTCTGGGGGTCGACTGGACACATAAATGGCCATGTAAATGGTGGACTTGATGCTGGAAGCTGGGATGAGTTGGGGGCTCTGGGGATGGAAGCACTCGCCCCCTGCTGTCTCCCTGGGGTGGGGAGCGGGTGCCGCAGGGCTCCTACCGCATTTTCTTATTCCATCCTAAGTCCCTAATTAACGTGTTTACTGAGATTACCCATGGCACTGGGAGGAGGAGGAGGAAGACACATTTTCTCTTTACCAGTCACACATTGCACGGGTGTTAAGAGCCCCAGCCAATAGCTGAAGAGGTGTTATTAGTAATAATTATTACTATCGTGTAAGGAGTTAGAGGAGATAGAGGTTCTTGTCCCAGAGTCTACTAAAAGAAATCAAGTGAGCTCAGGGAAACTAGAGAAATGTGGCTTTACAGTCTGACATGAGGACAAGCTGACACAACCCCTCTGAAGGGCAATGTGGCAAAGGGCAGGAAGAGCCTTCACAGCTCACACCCCTGTAAGGGTTTCTTGGGATGCAGGACCTTCCACGCTGAAACTGTCAAAGTCCAGGGAAAACCAGGACAGTTGGCCACCTTACAGCTTGTCCTAGTCATTCCATCTCTAGGAAAGTGGCTGCAGTGAATCAGAAATGCACCTGGCTCGGAACTTCCCTGGTGGTCCAGTGGTTAAGACTTTGCCTTCCAATGCAGGGAGTGCGGGGGTTCGATCCCTGGTCGGGGAGCTAAGATCCCACATGCCTTGCGGCCAAAAAACCAAAACATAAAAACAGAAGCAATATTGTAACAAATTCAATAAAGACTTTAAAAAAAATGGTCCACATAAAAAAAAAAATCTTAAGAAATGCACGTGCCTCATGGCCGACGTACATGGCTGTTTTATCACAGCACATGGTAATTAAAGGCATAGCATCCAGTGTCACCTGGCCCTCAGCTCGGCCAGGTCACCGTGTACTTTTGGCCAATTCAGTTAGCCTTTCTGTGCCTCATTTCCTCATTTATAAAATGACAGTATCTACTCAGAATGTTGCTGTGAAGTGTGCCCAGGATGCTGTACACAAAGGTACCCAGCACTTAGTTATTAATATTAGCTATTACTAGCTATTAATATTAGTGATGGAAGGGATAGCAAAAATAATGCTAATAATAGCAGTAGGAGAAATGGCACTATTTTATGATAGAGACAAAGTAGAGAACATTATGCAGCCATTAAAAACGATGTCTCTGAATAACCGTTAATAAAATGGGAAAATACTAAAGTTATCATATGAAAGCAAGATTCAGAGCTACACCCAGCAGGTTTCTAATTATGTAGCCATACATGTATAATCCAGGCAGTGTTCACTATGGCATCCCTGAGTGGTGGGATTATGAATGAGGTATACATTTACGTTTGTCTTTCCTATATTCTGCACGTTTTCTACAATAAACAATATTTACTTTTATTATTAAAAATAATTCATGCAAGTTATTTAAAACAAATAAGAAAAAACTTATCAGGCTCTTCTAGGGAGCAATTCTGCAAACTACCCCCAAACCCTCCTCAGCTGGGAGGAAGCCCCTATGTGTTTGTAGATGTGGGAGGTGTCCTTCCGTGGTTATGGGGAGAGGAGGAAAGGCCTAGAGAATTCTAGGGAGGGGGCCATACCCCTTAGGCCCCACAAATATCAGGGAAAGCTGGAGTGGGCAGCAGGGCTGGAGTGATGGTCTGGGCCAAAGTCAAGCCCTTTCTGGGCAGGCTACAAGGTGTTAGTGGCCATTCAACAACTTAGAAAGAAATCTTAGAAAGTGGAATTTTAGAGGCCTGTCCTGTGATGAGGGACAGGCCTAGCCTGGAGCAGAGGTGCAGATCCTGAACAGCAGAAAATCCCAAACAGCCACGGGCAATCCAAAAGGAATGATGCTCTGTTTGGAAGTAAATGATGTTTGGGGCCTGTGGCTAACTAGAAGATGAACTGTACTGGCTGTTGAATCGAATCTGGCCTCCGCAGCCTGGAAAGGCCTTACAGGCAGGCGAGGGCAGAGAGGGGCTGAGGGTGCAGAGAACCCACGTGTATTAAGCACCTAAACCCTGTGCCAGGCTCTGTGCACATACCCTACCTATACTGCAACCTTCCACCGGCCAGGGGCCGGTGTCCCCCGTGAGCTGCGAGGAAACAGTCTCAGAGAGGTGATGTGATGGGCCCTGCCAAATCACATGGTTGGTAAGAGGCAGACTCCGGGTCCAGCTGACTCCCAGCCCAGGCTCCCTCGCACCTGTGTGCCCCAAGGGAAGGAGTCAGGTGACTGGAGTGTGTGTGGTGGGTAGAGCCCGGGCACCTGAAAGGCTGTCGCAGAGGCCTCAGTTCAGCCAGGAGGAGAATTTGGCTCAGTGACTCCCTTCCCTCACCAGGGAGGAGCCTGGCCCCTGGACTCTCCTCAGATTCAAGGACAGGCAGGGACAGAGAGGATGTTGACCCTCAGCCCTGTGGCTGCCAGGGCCTGTGGCTGGCACTCTCCCCCGCCGCAGGTAGGACCAAGCCATCACAGATTGATGGGAATTCCCAAATTCCTCCCAACCACCTGAGGGTCCCTCCAGAGTGGGGACACCTGCTCAAGCCAGCCCTCCTCACCCGCCAGCGACCCAGCTGAGTCAGGGTTTGGTTTCGGCCCCTAAGTGGATACCATCCACTTGGGGAGACCTTGAGGTGGGGCTGGGACAGAGGTGGTAGGGGGCAAGAAGGGGAGGAAGGAGGGAGGGAGACGGGAGAGGTGGGCACTGAGACCTGGGCTCACAGGGTGGAAGCCCCTGGAAGACAAGATGGGGGTCCTGAGGCTGACTGAGGCAGGCAGGAAAGACCCTGTGACCGGCCTCATCTCCCCCACTGGGGCCACTCCCAATCCAATCCCATCTTCTCTCTGTAGTTTTGATTTTCCTGCTGACTTTTTCCAGAGGAAAATGGCCTCCAGTGAGGTGTGTTGTGAGAAGTGGGTGGCGGGAGAGGGGCGGGGCCTAGGACGGGAAGAGGTGAGGGGCTGGCTGGCCTGGGGTCCTCCCCGCTCTGCCCTCACCCATGCCTTAGGTGCTTGGCAAATGCTTGTTAAGCGAGTGATTCTCCTATGTTCCCTCCAGTCCCCGGCTGCGGCTGAGACACCAGTGGTGGGGGGTGGAGGCTGGTGACCAAGCTGAACCCCGGACCTTGAACCCCAGCATTAGGCCCCCCATACCGAACCTTTGCCACCAGAGATTCTGATAGCTGGGAACCCATCTGTGTCTCTCAAAGGGACCCATCTTTTTTTTTTGAGTTTACTTTTGTTTGTTTACCTTGGGGTTGATAGCACAGAAATACAGTTCAAAATTCAAGGTACAGAAGGGTATTTAGTACAAATTCCCCCTCCCACCTGCCCACCCCTCCATCAAATCGCTCCTAGCAACTGATGTGTCTTGTGCCCTCTAGATAAGGAGGGGGCCTCCCAGCCCTCTAGATAAGGAGGGGGTCTCACTTTGGAGGCCAATCTTGCATTACTCAGGTTTGGGGGTGAGGGGCCAGGGCATCCTCCCCCGGAGCATGGACGGCCTCTGTGCCTGGGGGCTGATGCCCAACAGCTGGAGCCTCTCACACCCACAGAGGCTGGACTCTTTCCCGAGTTGTCAAGGGTGTCACTGGATGCCCACAACTTGGAGGCAGCAGTTTTACCCTGTGGTTTCAGTTGTGCCCCCTTCACCCGTCAGTCATCTGACCACCCGCCTCTCTCATCCACAGGCTCTGGCCCTGGCAGGGGAAGTGTCCCCTCCCCCCAGGCTGGGTCGGTGCGGGGTTGGGGGGGAGGGGGGCAGTCTGCGGCCTACCTCCTCACCCTCCTCGATGTGGTAGTCCTTCCTGGTGTTGGGACCCCCGACGAACATGATTTTGAGCTGCTTCTGGTGCCTGCAGTGGATGAGAGGGGAGAGGTCCTGAACCAGCTCGTGGTTGTACAACCAGAAACTAACACAACCTTGTAAAGCGATTATGCTCCAATAAAGATATGAAAAAAAAATCCCACCTCATGGGGCTACTGGAGAATTAAATGAGAGGATGTGAAAACACTTGGCAGTCTCGGGCTTGTCAAGGTGTTAGTGATTGGAGCTGTGTGGTTTGAGGAGCCGCCCTGCTGGAGATGTTCAGCGGACCCAGCAAACTCAGGACTGTGAACCCGGAGCTGGGGCGCACACGAGGCAGGGCCACCCAGGCGAATGAGGGGGAAGGAGGTGAAGGGTCCACAGCGGAGGGCCTCAGAGGTCTGCCGGAGGAAGACGGTCAGCCCTGTTGGGTGCTGGGGCAGAGGTGGCCAGGGAGGGCCTGGTGGGGGTCTGTGAGCGCCCAGCTGCAAAGCGGGGCCTGGGAAGAGCACCATGTGGAGATCCCCCCGCAGGAGCTGACCCTCTGACTTCGCCCTCTGCCTGCAGCTTCCTGAACGGAGTGTGCGTGTACGACTGGGCTGTCCCCAGGCCTCCGTTCTACAATTGATTCTGGGGTATCCTCCCCACCCCCCAATTTCAGTGGGGGTTGGAGCGCTGTTTCTCAGCCCTGGGGGACAGGGCTGCCGTCTGGCATCGGCATCTCTTTAGTCTCCGTCACCCAGCCATCCTCAGACGTCAAGGCATCACGCAGTCACCAGAAAGAGGAACAGACGAAGGTGGCGAAACCCGGGACAGCCCGTCCTCACCCTTCCCTGAACATCACGAGAATGGCATCCCCCTTTCTGCAAGCTTCTGGGTTGACGAACTCCGAGCTGGAGGTTGAGGGGTGCAGATGGAGGAGAAGGGGGTGAGGACAGAGGGCAGGAGGGTGGGGGCGTGCGTGGGACTCACAGGAGCTGGTTGCAGACCGGGGGCAGGAAGGAGGCGCGGTTCTCCTGCACCCAAGCCTTCACTCTCACGGGGCTCTCCATGGTCCCCCAGGAGCCGCGCTCCAGAGCCGTGTGTTCCGCGCCGTCGGAGGGGCGCGCCTCTGCCCGACCGCCTATTGGCCGCCTGGTTAATCAGCATCCCGAGGGTCAAAGGGCGGGGCAACCACCCGTGACGCGCTGTGGCCCCTCTCGGACTTTGGTCTGGAGCCCCCGCGCGCTCCGCGCCGCCTGGTCCAGCCTCGCAGCACAGTCTGGGCGCCCCGCCCACCCGCGCCGGAGTAGGGCGCCCGATCCGGGCGTAAGTCACAGGATCGAGAAACTTCCTGGTCCCTTGTCCCCGGACTTTCCGCCTGGGCCCCAGAGAAACCCAAAGAAATCCTATGAGGGGGAGAAGGCGGGTTTGTAAACCAGAGCGCCTGAATACAGCGGTGCTGGCACTGGGTTGGGGCCTCAGTTTCCGCATCTGAAAACTGGGAATGTCTACACAGCCATCTCGGGGTTGCATAGCGGCCACCATAGGCCCCGATTGATGTTAGTCCCCTATCCTTTCACGAGGACAGAGGTCGGGCCAGGGTCCGCAGATTTCTTGGGGGCTGCTTGCTCGGCTCTACCTGTGGCTGGGTCGGGAGAGGACAGGAGGAGCAGCGGGGGGCGCAATGCTGGGAGCCCCGGACGCAAGACAGGTACTCGCTGCGCCGGGCTGGGGGGCGCCGTCCATTCACCTACGTTCGCAGGTGGCGGACAGAGCACCGACAAGGTGCCTGGCACTGTTCTCAGCTCCTTTCGTGTCTTGGGGGGCATATTCAAGTCACACCACAATTTATGAGGAGTTTTACAGATGAAGAACCGGGCACTCGGACCTCAGGAATCTGGGATCCGGGGTGCGGAGGGCGGACAAACCTAATGGGCTAACGATTCCAGCCTGGGGTGAGAGGCGCTAACCCGGGACCCTCGGGGCGCAGGGAGACCCGATGCTTGCCTGTGTGGGTGCGGAGGAGGGGGAAGGACGATTGGACACCTGCTTTCTTCCCGACTCAGAATTCTTAGGAAGATTGCGCCTGTGTGTTGGAGGAGGGAGGTGAGGGTGGGGGAGAAGGAACATAGCTCAGACACCAGCATCCAGACTGTAGAGCTTAAGAAACTCGAAACTCCTCCGACTCCTGTCCCCCATCCCATCTTGGCCACTCCCTGCTGCCTGGGGTGGGCGGGTTTTCTCAGCACCCTCAGACACAGGGGCTCCTTGTGCAAATCAAAACCCAGTCAGACGAATTACTTTTATTAAGTAAAAACTGTATTTGAAGATAATACTTGCAGTTTGAATTAAAGATATTTTTTCATAGAAAAAAATCTGGAAGTGCCAAAATTTTGGCAAGTCATCTTTGAGTTATGATTTCTTCATATTTCTGCTTATCTGTATTTTCTAAATTTTCTGTAATAAATATATATTTTTTTGAAAAAATAAATTTTTTAGCTTGGAAAACAAAAACAAAAAAACCCCAGTCTGATAGCAAACAAGACTCCTGCCCTCCCCTGCTGGGATCCTCCTGTTTCCTCTTCACATACCCCTCCCCTCCCCGCTTCTCTCTCCTTTTTCTTTTTAGGTATTTATTTAGTTTTTTTTTTTTTTCTGAGCAATTTCTTTCTAGAATCTTGTTTGGCACCAAAATAACTCAAACCATATTCTTTGTCTTTCTCATCTACAAGTAATCAGAGGAGATGATTGGATGTTTGTTAAATGGATGGATGGGTGGGTGGGTGGATAAAGGCATGAATGACTTCCCACTACAAGGAAAAAAAACCTCCATGATTTCAGCCCAACAGATGTTCTGATATGCAGTTCAAAGAAAAGAATGACAGTTACCCTGCATTTTACTTTTTATTTTTTTAAACTTTTTATTTTATATTGGAGTATAGTTGATTAACAATGTTGTGTTAGTTTCAGGTGTACAGCAAAGCGATTCAGCTACACATATACATGTATCTCTTCTTTTTAAAATTCTTTTCCCGTTTAGGTTGTTGCATAATATTGAGCAGAGTTCCCTGTGCTATACAGTAGGTCCTTGTTGGTTATCCATTTTATTTTTATTTTTTTAATTAATTTTTATTGGAATATAGTTGCTTTACAATGTTGTGTTAGTTTCTGCTGTACAGCAAAGTGAATCAGTTATACGTATACATATATCCACTCTTCTTTAGACTTCCTTCCCATTTAGGTCACCACAGATCATTGAGTAGGGTTCCCTGTGCTAAACAATAGGTTCTCATTAGTTATCTGTTTTATACATAATAGTGTGTATATGTCAATCCCAATCTCCCAATTTCTCCCACCCTTCCACCTTCCCCCCTTGATAACCATAAGTTTGTTCTCTACATCTGTGACTCTATTTCTCCTTTGCCAATAAGTTCATCTGTACCACTTTTCTAGATTCCACAAATGCAATATTATACGATCTTTGCTTTTCTCTTTCTGACTTATTTCACTCTGTATGACAATCTCTAGGTCCATCCACGTCTCTGCAAATGGCATACTTCGTTCCTTTTTATGGCTAATATTCCATTGTATACATGTACCACATTTTCTTTATCCGTTCCTCTGTCGATGGACGTTTAGGTTGCTTCCATGTCCTGGTATTGTAATCAGTGCTGCAGTGAACATCAGGTGCATGTATCTTTTCGAATTATGGTTTTCTCCAGATCTCTGCCTAGGTGTGGGGTTACTGGGGCATATGGTAGCTCTGTTTTTAGTTTTTTAAGGAACCTCCCTACTGTTCTCCACAGTGGCTGCACCAATTTACATTCCCACCAACAGTGTAGGAAGGTTCCCTTTTCTCCACACCCTCTCCAGTGTTTATTGTTTGTACATTTTTTTTTTTTTTTTTTTTTTTTTTTTTTTGCGTTACGCGGGCCTTTCACTGTTGTGGCCTCTCCCGTTGCGGAGCACAGGCTCCGGACGCACGGGCTCAGCGGCCATGGCTCACGGGCCCAGCCGCTCCGCGGCATGTGGGATCCTCCTGGACCGGGGCACGAACCCGTGTCCCCTGCATTGGCAGGTGGACTCTCAACCACTGCGCCACCAGGGAAGCCCAGCCCTGTAGATTTTTTGATGATGGCCATTCTGACCAGTGTGAGGTGGTACCTCATTGCAGTTTTGATTTGCATTTCTCTAATAATTAGAGATGTTAAGCATCTTTTCATGTGTTTGTTGGCCATCTGTATGTCTTCTTTGGAGAAATGTCTATTTAGATCTTCCCCCCACTTTTTGATTGGGTTATTTGGTTATCCATTTTAAATATAGCAGTGTGTACATGTCAATCCCAAACTCCCTAACTATCCCTGCCCCCCACCCTTCCACCCTGCTAACCATCTCCAAAATTTACAAACAGCTCATGCAGCTTAAGATCATCAAAACAAACAACCCAATCCAAACATGGGCAGAAGACCTAAATAGACATTTCTCCAAAGAAGACATACAGATGGCCAAGAGACATATGAAAAGATGCTGGGCACCATTTGACTCCAATGTTCAGAAAGTCAGCAATTCGAATTCTCTCTGGGTGTGCTGGCATTGTTTAGTCACAGCCACCCGGTGTGACCATGGGCTCCTTCTAGTTTCTGGCTCTTACCAACTCACAGCAGCCAGCTCTCCTCTCTGCACACAGGAGCTCATGTGCAACGTGGAGCAAGAAGCAGTCGCTGCCCGAGGACCAAAGCTCATCAGAGCCTGTCCTGGTTGCTGGTGCCTGGCTCTGCTCTCCCCTGGATGGTGGTTGCCTGCCCAGGTCACTAAAGCCAGTAGATACTTCCAGGCTTCGCTGAGTCTGGCTGCTAACAGTCTGATCTCTTCAATCTGTCAACGGACAGAACTAGTTTCTCCAGCCGATCCCTATCCCAGCTCACCTTGGTCTGTCTCTGTCTGCCTCTCTGTCCCGCTTTCCCTCCCTTTCATATAATTAAGCAAATGTTTAAGAACAAACATGAATAAAAGGGCTAGGTCATGAACTGTACTGGTTATTTGGAAATCTGGGTTCTGGCCCTGCTATCTCTTTATCTTGTATTATTGACAAGTCTGTTTTAAATTTTCTAGACATACGGTTGGTTTGAGGGGGTTTTTTTGTTTTGATTTTTGTTCAGCTATCATTTTGTTTTGTTTATTGTTTCTAATTTTATTGCATTGTGGTGAGTGAAGATGGTCTGTGTATTATTTTTCAGTGGGGATGTGTTAAGATTTCCTTTGCAGCTTAGTCTATGGTCAATTTTTGTGAATGTGTATTCCCTGCTTGGAATGTAGTTCTAAAGGTTTCTGTTAGCCTAACCTGCTGTGTTACATAAATTATCTCTTTTCTAGTTTATCAAGGTGCTCATGGGTGCAAATAACAGAGGCCCCAGTTAAACAATGGCTTAACCAAGAGAAAGTTAAAGACTTATATAACTGGATATGCAGAGGAAGAATGAGCTTGTGAACTAGTGGTGTCATAATAGACCCTGGTTCTTTCTGTTCCTCAGATCTGCTAACTGCAGCATCAGCTTCATCCCAAGGCTGATTCCCTGAGGGGTCAAGAGATGGAAACTATCCATAGCTTTTCTTTTAGATGAAGGGTTCTCAACCTTGGCACCACTGACATTTTGGGTGGGTAATTTTTGTAGGGGGCTGTCCTTTGCATTGTAGGATGTTTAGCACATTCATGGCTTCTCCCCACTAGATGCCAGTATCTCTCCCCGAGTTGGGACAACCAAAAATGTCTCCAGACATTGCCAAATGTCCCTGGGGGGCAAAATTGCCCCCAAGTGAGAACCAGGTGTGTTTACTGGCAATACAAGTTTCACATGCCCCAACCTGAACCAATTACTGGAGTGAAGGGAGAGATATTCTGATTGATTTATTCAAATTAAGATTTGTGCTTGAAACTGGAGGCAGAGTTGGCTTCCCCCAAAGTCTGTGGCCATGGGGGTGGAGTGGGATATTCACATAAAACTCTGCCTCATGACTGGGAGGTGGGAAATGATGCTTGGAAGGTAGTGAACCATGTCTACTACACCTGACTTACTAAGTTTTCTTTGACCCATTCCCCCCTCTACCTTCTAGTCCTATGTGTCTAGTGGTTATTATTTATTTATTTATTTATTTTGCGGTACGCGGGCCTCTCACTGTTGTGGCCTCTCCTGTTGCGGAGCACAGGCTCCGGACGCGCAGGCTCAGCGGCCATGGCTCACGGGCCCAGCTGCTCCGCGGCATGTGGGATCTTCCCGGACCGGGGCACGAACCCGTGTCCCCTGCATTGGCAGGCGGACTCTCAACCACTGCGCCACCAGGGAAGCCTTATATATATATGTATATATTTTTTAAATTTATTTTTAATTTTATTTATTTTTGCCTGTGCTGGGTCTTCGTTGCTGTGCGTGGGCTTTCTCTAGCTGTGGTGAGCAAGGGCTACTCTTCGTTGCGATGCACGGGCTTCTCATTGTGGTGGCTTCTTTTGTTGCGGAGCATGGGCTGTAGGTGCGCAGGCTTCAGTAGTTGCAGCACACGGGCTCAGTAGTTGCGGCACAAGGGCCCTAGAGCACGCGGGCTCAATAGTTGTTGCTCGCAGGCTCTAGAGAGCAGGCTCAGTAGTTGTGGCGCACGGGCTTAGTTGCTCTGCGGCATGTGGGATCTCCCCTGACCAGGGATTGAACCCATGTCCCCTGCATTGGCAGGTGCATTCTTAACCACTGCACCACCAGGAAAGTCCTAGTGGTTATTTTTTAAATACATGCATGTCTGTAAACTTGTAATTTCTAATGTGTACTGTTAATAAGCATCTGTATCGACCCCTAGAACAAGTCAAGGACAAAAGAATCTGGGCAAGATTTAACTTCCTGCTGGAACTCCCTACTGGCAACTTCTATGTTGATATTGTTTAGATTATTATTTAAAAGTTTTATACAGGCAAGAGTTAGATGTTTTTATATGTTTTTCTAATGTATTAACCAATTATTAAGCTACTGTCTCTCAGCTCCAAACTCACTTTCTATACTCTGCATTATAATGCAGGGCCTGGGATTCTGCAAACTCCATTTATGCTTTGCCAGCTGGTTCTGTTACCCCTGCAAAGTGGAGGTAATAGAGGGAGACTGCAGGGATGGAGAAAGGAGAGGGGACTTGCTCTTTCCTGGTTGCTTCCTGTCTCCTGGCTGCCTGTGGCTCCTGGGCTCATCACCTTGGCTTCTTCCCCTGGCAATTTCTAAATCCAATTTGCAATTTTTCCAGTTCTCGCAGAATCAGCTTTAAAGTGACCCCATCAGAGTTACCAGTTCCAGAAGCTGGCATGCCCTGTCAGAGGTCTGAGTTTCAATTCTGCAGAAGTCATCCTCCACTTTCCAAGGTTTAGTAATTCACCTTCTTCTTTGGTTCCCTCAGCCCTAGCGGGTATAACTGCTTCTTACAGTTGCTACTTCTGTGATACTGCAGATTTTTTTTTGACTTTTCAGTTACTAGTTAACAACTTTAAACCTAGTTAACAGTTCTCTGTATTACATTCTCTTTGTTAAACAACTGGCATGATTTCTGTCTCCTAATATACTTTTATAAGCTTAATTCTCTGTATTAAAAGATTTCTTTATGGTTGTGATTTGCAACTCAGGGAGGGTTAGGTTCTAAAATCGGGGCATCAAATAATAAAACGGATATACCCTCCAATATACTACTTCTCTAATGTGATCATAGTTGGCTGTTGGCCCTGGGATGGAGCCAGTAACTGCAGCTAAGACCCCACTGGACAGGGCAGGGCAGGGCAGCTGAGAAGAACGCCCTGCAACTGCATGCTGGTCACTGTCAGCTTTTCAGGGCTCTCTGCAAATAGAGCAGGAAGTTTATGTCTCCCTGTCACCTCACAGGTGGAAAGTCCTCAGGGAGACATTCACAGGCCAGCTCTGCTATGAGCTTTCAGTTTGGCTTATATGTCTGCTACATTTCCATTTTTTTCTGGCTCCAGGGCCAGTGAGCTCTCACCCCTCCCTTCCCTCCCTCCTTCCTCCCGTGGAGATAATATTCTTTAGCTTGCTGGTCTTCTTTTCCCTCTTTGCCAGGGGCCATGAATGCTACTTCCCTTCAAATCACTCTGTGTTAGACACTTCCACTGCCCTCTTACCGCATCCCCCAACATCCTGTGGCATCCCCCTCATTCTTCCTAGCACGGATCTCACATGCCTTGGACAGGAGTGGACATATGTGGGCTCTTATGAGTCCAGGGCTGTGTGGACAGTGGCTAAGCTTGGCATTTCTTGTAGCCCAGGTGTCATGGCGGAATTCATACCTGCTACCTACAGATGAGGAAACTGAGAAATATCAGTCACTCCTACAGCTTAATTTAAAAAATGATCAAAAAAAAATGATCAAAACCCAAAAAACAAAAAAGACAAAAATAAAACAACAAAATGATGGGTGAAAGATCTGAACAAACATTTCACAAAGATTCACAGATAGCCAACAAGCACGTCAAAAAATGCTCAACACCGTTAGTCATCAGGGATATATAAGTTAAACCTACAAGGAGATACTATTACACACCCAGTAGAATGCCTAAAATTAAAAAGACTGCGAACACCAAGTGTTGACAAGGTTACAGAGCAATTGGAATGATCAGCATTGCTGGTGGGAGTATAAAATGGCAAAACTACTTTGGAAATAAGGGTTTGGCAGTTTCTTACAAAACTAAACATAGAACTTCATCAAAATTAAAAACTTTTGTGCACCAAAGGACACTGTCAAGAGACTGAAAAGGCAACCCACAAAATGGGTCAAATATTTGTAAATAATATATCTAGTAAGGGATTAGTATTCAGAATATACAAAGAACTCATAAAATTCAACAACAAAAAAACAAGCAACTTAATTAAAATTGGGCAAAAGATTTTGAATAGACATTTACCCAAAGAAGATACACGAACGGTCAATAAGCACATGAAAAGATGCTCAACATCACTAATTATTAAGAAAATGAAGATAAAAACCACAATGAGATAGTACTTCACACCTGTTAGGATGACTATTACTAAAAAGAACCCCAAACAAACTGAAAATAAGTGTTGGTAAAGATGTGGATAAATTGGAATCCTTGTGCTTTACTGGTGGGAGTGTAAAACAGTGCAGCTGTTGTGAAACGCAGTATGATGGTTCCTCAAAAAATTAAACAGAATCACCATATGATGTGGCAATCCACTTTTGGGTATATATCCAAGAGAAGTGAAAGCACGACCTTGAACAGATATTTGTGCACCCATCTTCATAGCAGCATAATTCACAATAGCCAAAAGACGGAAGCAACCTAAGTGTCTATTGACTGATGAATGGATAAAAAAATGTGGTGTATACATACAATAGAAAAGGAATGAAATTTTGACACATGCTGCAACATGGATAAACCTTGAAAACATTATGCTACCTGAAATAAGCCAGACACAAAAGGATAAATGCTGGATTATTCCACTTATATGAGGTACCTAGAATAGTCAAACTTGTAGAAACAGAAAGTAGAATAAAGGTTACCAGAGGCTGAGGGAAGGGGGATGGAGAGTTTATTGTTTAATTGGTACTGATTTTCAGTTTGGGATGATGAAAAAGTTCTAGAGATGGATAGTGGTAACAGTTGCACAACAATATAAATGTACTTAATGCCACTGAATTGTACACTTTTTCTTTGGCTGCACTACCCAGCAGTCCCACTCCTGTATTTACTGAAAAGAAATTAAAACAAAAGGACTTGTAAAAGAGTGCTCCTAGCAGCTTTGTTTATAATAGCTCCAAACAGGAAATAACCCAAGATGTCCATTAATAGGAGAACGGCTAAGCAACTGCGGTGTATACATGTAAAGAAATATTATTGAAGCCACTCAGTCAGTTGTTGGCTAAACAGAGATATGAACAAAGGTTGTTTTACTCCAGTTCCTTATCTTTCTTCAACCGCACAGGGTGAGTTTTCCTACTCACTCCAAAATTTTGACCTAAGGACAGCCCTGAATGTTACTGAAACTCCAGAGTTCCATAGGTGCCTCTGCTAAGACTCTTCCTTCCTCCTCTCAAAGGGAAGACCCCATCATTATCTGTGCTTAGTCTCTAAGACCTGTCATCCTGTACCCCATCTTCTCAGCAGGAGGGCTTTGGGCATTTATTTGGGTGCCCCAGCATACCTGGATCCCAGTTTTCATCTCTCTAGGGGTCGTAGTTCTATCTGGTCTTTCCCATATTTCAAGTTAGAACACTTTGGCCACCATCATGTGGGGTCTCTGTGAGCCCTGATTAGTGCCTCTCTTGAGGGTGACCCCTCATGGGTCTCTTTCTCCAAGGCGAACTGAGCACTGTACTCTGGAAGGGCATGAACTCCTGAGTCTTACCATCTGTATTTGAAAACTGGTCCTACCACTTACTTAGGTAACCCCACTGTGCCTCAGTTTCCTCATCTGTAAAAGAAAATACTACTACTACTTACTTCATAGGGTTGGCATGAGGATTAAATTAGTTAATAAGGTGTAAAGTTCTTAGAACCGTGCCAGGCACATGGTAAGTGCTGTGTAAGTGCGTTATTTTTTACCCACCTACCCCCATGTTCTCCATATTCTTTGAAAGATTTTGTTCTCATATGACAAGTGAAAGAAATAATTAGGATCCAGCCAGGATCCAGTCAGGAAGCGGAAACCACACCAGTACTTTGAACAGGGAAAATTCAACATGAAGAACTGTTGACAACCAGTTAACGGGGACTACCTACTAAGAGGGGTCAACGGGACTCTAAGGGACACAGGAATAACGGATAAAGGGAGCAGCCACTACCTCCAGAGGTGACACAGAAAACCCACGGAAGGATAAACTCGCTCCCTGCCACAGCTGAGGCTCAGAACTCACGGGTGGGGGCGTGGCGGGAGAAGTTTGCTGAGGAGCTGCAGGCTGGGGCTGGCGAGCAGGAAACGGTGATGGCCGAGCCTGACCGGAAGCGGCAGCTGTGCAGTAGAAGCCGGAAGCAACGCCCTGGCAAGAGGGGAGAAGGCCCTTCAGTGTTCTGCGGACGCCTCCCCCTGACGCGGCGCGAGCGTGGTGCTGGCTGGCACGATCGCAGGGCAGGGCAGAGACGGTGTACTTGGAGCTGAAGAAGCACCAAGTTCACAACAGGCGCACACCCCGTCAACGTCCTCATAATTAAACGACGTTTAACTGGGAGTGGTTCCTGTTTATGTTTCATGTGCTGATAGCGGTACGAAGGGGGCTGTGGTTAGGGCAGTCCCGTGCTCCCGGCGGTCCGCTGTAGTCACTAGTCGTGCCCGTTGAGCCCGTATTATTACAGCCACTCACCCCTACGCCCCTCTCTCTCAGAAATGTCCCTGTTGGGAGGATGAAGTGTGTGGTCACGTAGACAATAGTATTCCCACGGATAGTCGCCAGAGACACAATAAATACACACAAACAAACTTGCTTGAAGACAGCCCAGGTGTGGAGAAGCCACAAGATTCAGGGAGAAGACAAGGGCACTGAGGTGAGCGTGGCGGCCTGATTCCCCCTTGCAGCGCTGGCCGGTTTGGAGGTGGCAGAAACTGAGGCTGAAAGAGCCGAACCAAAAGCAATAGTTCTCAAGGGTAATATGTGATTTTAAAAATGTACATCTGAGTCTGTCTAAAAGAGCTCTTTTAATAAGCATAAAGTAAGTCTGACATGCAAGCACAGTGTCATTGTTAAAACGGCAGCATCTTTCTTATCGCTACGTAAAGTGATGGCACATTTTACAGGTCATGGCCACTTAGGTTTGATGAAATACAGTCTATTTGTTCCTACGGTATACTTGTTCCCACGTACAGTGTCTCTATAGGAGAGATTCCTAGAAGTGGAACTGCTGGGTAAAAGGTCATATATTTGATAGATTCTACTAAACTGACTTAAAAACAAACAAACAAAAACCCTGAACAGTGTCCATTTCCTCACACTCTCCTCAACACTGAACGTTACCAATCTTTAAGACTTTTTCTCCTCTGACAGGCTCTCACCATGTCCTCACTTCAGCTTCAGTCCAGAGTGAAGGGAATCTGTGATTCCCAAAGTATCATCATGTTCCACTCCTATGTGTAATTGGTTCAAATCTGCATCATACTTTCCTAGAGTTTGGGCCTTAAGACCTACGCATCTTTCTCCTCCTAAGGAAAAATAAAGGGTCATTTCTCCACGTGGTGCTGGTGAGGATCATGGACTATTAGGATAGGAAGGGATCTCAGACACTGCCAAATCCTAGGAGTTCTGAAAGACATTCAAGACGGTCTTCACTGTTACAGGTGGCAGAGTATCTTTTCAATTTCTACTTAGAAAAGTAATAATTAAAATAATTCTTCAGACAACCTCTTGCCCCATCAACATGCGATCACTTGGGGAGCGTCTCAGTGCCTGTTGACCAGCACCTGCAGTGGTCCCTGCATACAAGAAGTGTGCGTGTGACTCAGCTGAAGAGGTGGGTCGTAGGTGACTTGTGACTCCTCTACAGCAACTTTTAAAAGTCATATACTGCTTCATATACAGCCATAATGGAACGCTGGCTAAACACATAAAAAGTTTGCTGAAATAAAGTAAAAGAAGACCATATACTGAAAATTCTACAAATTTGGTTCAAGATGATATTCATTTACTAAACGTGCAAATTGCATTCTGCTAATCAAAATATCTTGTATGTCAGAAACAAAAGCCCAAAAGAGAAAATATAGTGATCATTATATCCAATTTGGTCTTTCGTTATTAGGGATGAAGACCAACCATACCCTCTTCATGTTATTTGCAGAATGGTGCTTACATATAGCAGCCAGAACCCTTCTGTTTTAGCTCATCATTTAGACACAAAACCATGAAAGGAATAAAAATAAAGCAGTTTTTTAAAGTGCAAAAAGCACAAATTCTAAACATTCGTTTAGGAAAGCAGTTTGTGTCTATTTTTGATGCTACAATGAGTCATTAAATTTCATACATTTTAATATACATTTGTCCTAAGACCAATATGATATATGTTCTTTTAAAAGTTATTGTTAACAAAGCATGCTTTTCCCTTACATAATTAAAGTAAATTAAACATTTTGCATTACATGGTAAATGGAAGAAGGTTGAGACTAGTCTTATTACAGTATGGGTATTACTCAAGATTATTTTAACATTATACATATATCTAAAATAGGTTTTATTTTAAAAATCACTTCTTTATTACACATCACACAAATTATTAAATGCTTAAATAACTGCAAGTTGTTATCAAGAGTATACATGGTAAAAGGCATTCTCCAGTTAAGCTAGAAAGCTCTTATCTGGTCTAGATCCCTCAGTTTATAAATGAGGAAACTGAGGCCCAGAAAGGGTAAGAGATTTACTTAAGGTCACAGAGCCAGGGAGGGCCTCAGACTCACTCTTAGTTCTTTGCTCTTCAGGGTGAGTGTGTATGAGGTTAAGTGATTTGAAGTTCTCAGTATACTTGTTCTTGCTGAAAAATCTCTCTGGTGGCAGAGATTCTGACACTGCCCCCTCTAGGTTCAACATTGCCCTCACTCCTCCCTTAGAGCCCCAATTTCCTTGGGGACTAAGCTATTTTAGTTCCCAAAGGCTGTATCAGATGCTGCCTTCCCTTCCCATGCAACCAGGGTCAGTCAGTATCTGCTGAACCAATACTGTTAAGGAGTAAGTCCATGAAAGCGGAGAGTGGGAAGGGAAGCTGGACCACCAGGGGCCATTTTTTTTTTTTTTTTTTCAGGGGCCATGTTTGCTGCTTATAGTTCACCAGGCAGATTCTACCTGAGGGATTCAGGAGGGAGAAAGAGCAGACTCGGCAGATGCTACTGGATTTGAGAAGACGCTGTGTATGAGTCTACAACTTACTTTCTTGTCTTTCAGGAAATTAACCCCTTTCAATTTAGGGGGAAAAATTATTCCCACCTGGGGGCAAATCATGCATTTACTTTTGGAACTTGTTCCATCTTTTGGGAGGGACTTATTTCAAAGGCTCACTCTCTGCTGCCCTTGATTTACCAAGGACTTGCCAAAGCACGCTCCAAGGAGCCCTAATCCTGGTGTGTTGTAAACAGCTCTGCATCCCACCATCTGCCTAGTACCTGATGGGATCTTGCAAGGGTGTTGACCATCCCCCTTCTGAGCTCTTGCTCTGGATGTGTGTCTCTCACAGTTTACAAACCACCAGGAGAGGCTCGCCTATCTCCTTTCTCTGGGTGCACAACCCAGTCTGTACAAAGCAATGAACTTCCTGAAAACACCTTCAGGAGGCCTCTGCCTTAAACAGAACCTGTGCTTGTCTCATCATCTGCCTGATCTCTCTAATCTCTTCTGCTCCAATTTCAAGGCTCTTCTACAATCGTACTCTCGACCTCATCCCCTGAACACAACCTGTTAATGTGGGTTAGTCACCATCAAGGTGATTATGCATGATCTTTATTCTGCCCCCATCACTTGCTCATACTGGTTCTGAAATCTATTGACATGGTGCTCTGTTGTTTACTCTTCTGGCTCTCCCAGGAAAGCAGAGGTCACCGGAACAGGGTGACCAACATGCCAACAGAGGCCCAGGAGACAATCGACTGATGCAACGCCAGAGGAAGAGAGGGAGGGGGGAGGGGGGCATTTTGTGGAGGAGGCTACAGCTACCCTCCCAGAGGGATGCAGGTTCCTAGCAGAGTTATCAGTCAAGGGCAGTAGGCACAGTGCCTAGAGCCCCCCAAATGTTTACATTTTAATTTTTTTTGAAATCATAAATATAATAATGAATGTAACAATAAATCCAGCCTGGATTATATTTGTGGTTTGTAGTAGCAAAATATAATTTTAAAAAATTTTTGTTGTTTTGATGGACAAAGTGGCCCACGAAGACAAAAGTGTGTAAGGCACAGGACAGTCATAATTCGGCCCTGGGTACGGTTTACACTTTCTGGTTTTAAAAAAAGAAATGGATATCCAGATATTTGTAGGGGACCTCTTGTTTTTAAATATTAGGAACTCGCTTTAAAATTAAACAAAACATACACGTCGTGGCCCAACAAAACACGTGGAGCTTAGCTTGCACCCTCTTGAAGGCCTGGGCTATCACCGTGTCCCCAGAATGCCCGTGGTTGGACACGATCCGAGCACCCCGCTCAGGATGTAAGAAGGGGCAGGAGAAAGCCTTCGGGTCAGGACAAGGGTCTGACGGTTAAATCTCTGCCCGGTCCGGTCTTGGAAGCTCGGTCGCCACTCCGGCCCACGCGCTCCCTGGCTGCCCCACCGGCAGGCGCGGGCTTTGCTCATTCACGGGTTTTCCCGCTCCTGCCGACTTCCAGGGCGGCGCGGGGGGTAGGGGGGTGGGCTCCTCCAGCTCACCGGTCACGCGGGGGCGCGGGTCAGAGGCGACAGTCCAGGGCATCTCCTCGCTCGGCCCCACCCCTCGGAACAAGGCCCGCCCGCCGGCCGCAGCCCGGTTCCCGGACTAGGCCTGCTTCTCGCGGGGCCTGCTCCTGGGAAGCGAAACTCCACACTGAGGGCGCGGAGGTGGTTTCAGACCGCAGCGCCCGGGCTCCTCCTCCCGCGCTACCCAGGGAGGCGGGCTGTGCTCTTTTCAAGGTCCCGCCAAAGGGCCCCGCCCTCCCGGAGGGAGACCTAGCAGCCTTCCCTCCTACACTAGGCCGGGGACCGCCGGACCGGAAGCTGCGGGGTCTCGGGGCCCCGGTTCGTTCTCGCCTAGCCGCAAGCCGCGGGTGCGCATGCTCCGCGAAGGCCCGCACAGGGCCCGGGTGAACCCTGATAGAGCCATCGCGAGGCGGGGTAAGCGGAGCTCCAGTGGCGCAATCGGTTAGCGCGCGGTACTTATACAGCAGTACATGCAGAGCAATGCCGAGGTTGTGAGTTCGAGCCTCACCTGGAGCACGACCCTTTTGGATACCCGCACCCCCCTTTTACCCCCTTGCTCAAGGGAACGAGTCAGTCTCTCTTTAGTCTCCTCAGTTCCTGTCTCTCACTGCTCTGCTTGCACGTCCTGCTTCGCTGCAGGCAGGAAGCCGCTCTCCTTGGCGCCTCACTCGCTTTCCAAGCTACTTGTTGCCCCCGCGCAGTGCACCGTCCAGCCGCCCGAACCCGTACGTTTACCTGCTGCTCCCTCTTCCTAGGCATTTCCTTTAACGGCAGTCCCGGGTCCCGGTACCGGGGATGAGGACGGGAAGTCCCGGGGCGCTGCACCGGTGATGGGACCCTACCTGGGCCTCGTCATCGAAAATTCCAGGCGCCCTCTCTACGGGGCGTGCCCGAGTTCCCGGCGCCGGTTCCCTGCTGCTGCCCCTCACCCAGGGCCGGGAGCGGCGTGGTGAGCGCTGGCTGTCGGGGCCCGAGCGGGGCGACCGCTCCCGCGAGCTGGGGCCCGAGGCCCAGCGCAGGGCCTCAAGTGAAGCAGTCGCTCTCCTCCTTTTTAACTATGGGTTGGCCAAAAAGTTCGTTCGGGTTCTTCCGTAACATCGTTACCAAAACCGCGAACGAAAACCCGAACGAACTTTTTGGCCAACTCAATGCTGATAACTGGTCGTTGCCGCCTTCCCCCGATCTGCAGAACCCCTAGACCGCGGGCCCCTCTCCCTTACCCAGGCCTCCAGGCCTCCCTGGGCGGATTTGCAGTTTGGGAAAAGTGCCTGGGCGTTTCCCTCCCCCTATCTGTGCCCCTGCTCCCCGGTGTCAGTCAGGAGTGGTGGAATTCGCTGGCAGACGGGAGAACAGACGTTTTCTAGGGATATCCTTTCCGGCCTGCTGCACACCCCAGGTTCAGAAGTACCCCCGGGGAGCAGGAAATATGCCAGCTGGGTTTTGAAATCTTCCAGCACGCGAACATTCTGAGGCAGGGGGGCCGCTTTGTCAGGGAGTGGACGGATGCCCCACATCCTCAGGAGGTGGGGTGAAGTAGGGAGCAAGCTTAGTTGGGATGAGAGGCCTCCCGGACGTGTTCTCCCGAAAGAGTGGTTTCAGCTGTTTTTATGGGCGTGCTAGGAGTTAACTCCTGGGATGGAAATACTACCAGGAGCGGTGAGAAGCAAGACCTAGAAAGCTCGGAGGTAGTAGGTGGAAGGTGGAGCTCTTGTCTGTCTCCTCGGCTGCTAATCCCAGCCCCAGATTCCGAAAGGGGAGCCCCATGCCTCCTGAAATGTGAGAAAATCCTTCCACCTCACCCAACCTGGCTGCCAGTTCCTCGCTGAACCGGATCTTTTCGCTCACAGGCTCATCCTCAGCAGATGGTTGAGTGCTCCCCTTTAGAATTCTAGCCAGCCTGGAAGCAAACGTCTATCCCCAACCCCCACCAAAAAAAGTTTGCTTAATTTTTTTTAAAAAACAGGTTTATCGAGATATAATTTATATACCCTACAATTCACCCATTTAAAATGTACAATTCAACGAATTTTAGTACATTTACAGATATGTGCAACCATCACCACAGTCAATTTTAGAACATTTTCATCAACTCAATAGAAAATCCTGTATCCTTTAGCTATCACCTCACCCTACCCCTAAATAACCACTAATCTACTTTCTGTATCTACATTTACCTATTCTGGACTTTCATATGAATGGAATCATGTAATATGCGGTCTTTTGTGACTGGCTTCTTTCAGTTATCCTAATGTTTTCAAGATTCATCCACATCCTACCTTGTATTGGTGCTTCATTTCTTTTTTACGGCTGAATAATATTCCGTTATATGGATTCTTCCCAATTTTGAACAATGGAGAAAAGGTTGGCATTTTAAACACATTTGCTGAAAACTGCTTTTTATAAGGGAATTAATTTTAAAATGTACAAAGCATAAAAACAGTCACCCTTGCCAAGTGTATGTTTTTAACCTTAAGAGGTTATCACTGCAAGAACTGGTAAGATATTTCCAAGAGCTCAGCCAAGAGCTGAGCACGGAGCAGTTTCCTCACGTGGACAGAAATGCATGAATGAAAGGTCATTCTGCCCAACTCCCTATCCATGTTGGAGTCCCTTCTGCAAAACCCTAGCTCCTATTTGAAAAGTTCTAGCATCAAAATGTCATTTCTTCACAAGATGATGCATTCCACTTTCTGTCAACTCTCATGGTTAGAACATTCTTCCTCTTAAATATTGTTTCTGTCCCTATAGGTTATTGCTGGAATGGTGGTGGTTTGGGGAACTCTTTTTTGGTGAGACGGTCAAGTGGGAAGGTAAGAAGCTAAATTATCAATAGTTGCCCTTGCTCTATTTAATCTGGAAATCACCAGATAGATTATTAGTGGATTATAAACAAACAAATAGACCACTGGCAGATTTGTAGATCAATGTCTTAATGTGAGGTTGATAGGATTTTTAAAGGGTGTGATGGGTGATAAAGATCAAATCAGAAAATTATGGGAACATGCTATAAAAACCATAAAGTACTCCATATACAGGTGTAAGGAGGTGACATTCCTATCACCACAAAACTAGTGGATTAGGCCTATATGCAATGTATGGTGGCTTTAAGGAGGAAGACGGGTAAATATGAGGTGGATGAACCCAGAAGGTAGGTTGAAGTTATAGCTGAACAGCTGTAGACGTCTAGCTGGAGACAAGCCTGACCTACCTACCCGCTGAAA
Organism: Grampus griseus; assembly: GCF_964374135.1. Classification (NCBI taxonomy): domain Eukaryota; kingdom Metazoa; phylum Chordata; class Mammalia; order Artiodactyla; family Delphinidae; genus Grampus; species Grampus griseus. Next base: position 34,170,691 of record NC_139009.1, read on the forward strand.
TCCGTTGAACTCTATTGAACTATGCACACAGGTTGACATTAGCTTTGTAGATGGCTTTGGATGGGCTTATTAAAACTGTGTGTGATACAATGCTGGAAGGGAGTGCAAATTCAGTAGAATTTCGAGGAAGAGTGGAGCCAATCCAGGGACAAATATTTCTGACAAATGACAAGATGCAATTTGATGGAGATAACTGTAAGCCTGTGTTCAGTTCTGAGTTCAGTGTGGGGCGTGCCTGGCTTGACAGCTGTTTGCATATAAAGGATCTGGGCATTTCGGATATGCACAACCTCAGTTGTCCTGGCCGTGTGATTCAACTGTTAAGAATGTCAGCCAATTATTAATGCATTACTATATAATGCATTACATGGTGTGGCGTCAGAGATCACAAAACAACAGTCTGTGGAACAAATCCAGCCTCCAGACAGGTTTTGTTTGGCTTTCTAGCACTGACTTGCAAGTGTTTAAATTTTTAAAAATTGTTTGCCTGCATATTGGGAGGTTTTACTGAAATGCCTAGATTTCAAGTTTCTAATGAAAAATTAGAAGACTTGGCCATCTCGGGCCCTTATTCCCACATGGCAACATTGGCTGCCCCCTTTGGATGGGCAGGTGATCTTTCGTTTGCCGTGGTCCTACCACTCTCCATTAATCCTCGCAGAGGTGGGTACCAGCTGCTTGCTTTGCTGTTTTCTTAACCCCTGACTCATTTCTCTCATTTGTGACCTACGTTGACTGTGTGGATCAAGGTAGGGAATACTCATGTTGAAGTCAGCCTGAGGGCTGTGATCTGGGTGAACACAGCCCATTTAAAATTCAACAAAACAAAACTCCAGTTCTTTGTTATGGAAAATTTCAAACATACCCAAAATAGAGAAAATAGTATATTTAACCACCCTGTATCCATCCATCACTACTTTCAAGAATTGTCAACGTTATTTCATCTATCTCGTTCCCACAACATTCTCCCCTACCCTAGCACTGTCACCAGAATATTTTAAAGGAAACCCCAGCTATGGTTTAATTTAACTTGTAAATACCTCAGTATGTATACCCAACAGGTAACCACTTTTAAAAAGAGCATAACCATAGTACCATTAGTACACCTAACAAGAGTAATAATAGAAACTCTGCATCATCTAACACCTCGTCTGTGTTCAAATGTCCACACTTATCTCTGAAAGATATTTTTATGGTTGGTTGGTTTGAATCGAGATCCAAACAAGGTCCATACATTACATTCGATCAATGTATCTTTTAAATTTCTTACCAATTACCCACTCCCTTTTTTGATATTTATTGATCTATAGAATCTCCCACAGGATTTGGCTAATTCCATCCTCAAGGAATCCTTTCACAAGTTCTTCAGTCCCCCCTGACAATTAGATCTAGAAGCTTGGTAATATTAAGATGCAATTTTTTCTTTTTGCAAAAATAGATTGTAGGTGGTACTATATACTATTGTATCACAAGAGAGAAAGTACATAATGTCTGGTTGTTCCACTTTTACTGATGTTAATTTTACTGGTGATTTCAGATGTGGTCAGCCTGGTCCATCCATTACAAAATGCCACATCAGCCTCTAACCTAACGGTTTTAGCATCTGTTGATGCTCCTTGTCTAGATTTATTATTGTATTAAGGATTACTCAACAAGGGTTTTCTAATTCAATTATTCCTTCTGTATTTATAACTGTCATTCTTAAAAACCCCCTTTTTCCATCGACTTTTTGGTTTTCCTAAAGCACAATTCACATAGAAAAGACCAGGTAATATTCCTGGACTCTTTTCCTTTTTCTGCTAGTCTTTAGAATAATGAATTGATGCTCTAACAACTCCCAAAGGTGACCAGTTAGTTTTTTTAAATTTTACAGCTTTTTTTTTTAAAGTATTTGACATACAATGAACTGCCTGAATGATGCTGAGTAGCTTTTCTAGTGCTTATTAGATATTCAGATATCTTCTTCGGTGAATTGTCCATTCAAATCTTTTGTCTGTCTTTTATTGGGTTGTTTGTCTTTTCATTATTGAGTTATAAGAGTTTTTGTCTATTCTAGATATAATTCCTATGTTGGAGATATGTTTTGTAAATAATTTCTCCTGGTTTGTGGTTTGAATTTTCATTTTCTTAACGGTGTCTGTTGAAAAGCAAACTTTTAAATTTTGATAAAGTTCAATTTATAAAATTTTTTTCCATTATGGATGATACTTTTGGTGTTATATCTAAGAAATTTTTGCCTAACCCAATGTCACCAAGATTTTATTCTGTGTTTTAGCTCTTACATTTAGGAGTTAACTTTTGTATATGATGTGAGTTAGAGGTCTAAATTTTTCTTTTTTTGTATGTGGATATCCAATTCTGGCACCATTTGTTGAAAAGCCTATCCTTTCCTGATTGAATTGCCTTGACACATTGTCAAAAATGAATTGACCTTAGCTGTGTTGGTCTTTTGTTGGACTCTCATTCTATTCTGTTGAGCTATATGTCAGTGTGGTGTTATGTGTGGATTACTATAATCATATAATTTGTATGAATCATGATTCAATTATATGATTATAGTAATCCACACATAATGCTATATATATATGTATATATATATAAATAAACTTTAGGGTCAGTTTGCCAATTTCTATGAAAATATCCTGGGATTTTTACAAGAATTCTGTTGAAGGTATTGATCCACTTGAGGAGAATTGCCTCTTTAACAATATTGACTCTTCTGATGCTATAAGCAAGTTATACATGTCTCCACTTATTTAGGGCTTTAATTTCTTTAAGCAATGTTTTGTTGTTTTCAGTATTGAAATGTTGTATTATTTCTTCCTTAAATATTTGGCAGGATTCACTGGTGAAGCACTGTGGGCCTGCAGTTTTCTTTGTAGGAAGTTTTCTCTTTAAAACCCTCCAAACTGAATTTCTTTAATAGATTTGGGGGCTATGCAAGTTACCTATTTATTCTTGAGTGAGCTTTGGTACTTTGTGTCTTTCAAGAAATTTGTGTATTTCGTTAAAGTTATTGAATTTATTAGCATAAAGTTATTCATAATATTCCCTTCTTGTCTGTAGGATCTGTAGTGCTTTCCCCTCTAATTTCTGATATTGGTAATTTATGGTTCCCTCCCCACCCCGATCAGTCTCAGAAGATGTTTTCCACTTTTATTTATCTTTTCAAATATCTAGTTTTGGGTTTCATTGGTTTTTCTTTATTGTCTTCCTGCTTTTCATCTGATTCTGATGCACTGGAGAATGTATACTGTGCTGCTGCTGGACAGTGTGCTCTGTCAATGTCAATTATATCAAGTTGGTTTATAGGGCTCTTCAAGCCTTCTATACCGTTGATTTTTCTGCCTGCTTGTTCTGTCTGTCACTGAGAGAAGGGCATGAAAATAACCGACTGCAATGATAGGTTTTTCTATCTTTTAGTTCTATCTTTTCCTCCTTCATGTTGCTGGAAGCTCTGTTATTGGCTGTATACATGTTTAGGACTGTTATGTTCTCTTTTTTTAAAAAAAATTATTTTTATTGGGCTTCCCTGGTGGCGAAGTGGTTGAGAGTCCGCCTGCCGATGCAGGGGGCACAGGTTCGTGCCCCGGAAGATCCCACATGCCACAGAGCGGCTGGGCCTGTGAGCCATGGCCACTGAGCCTGCGCGTCCGTAGCCTGTGCTCCACAACGGGAGAGGCCACAACAGTGAGAGGCCCGCATACTGAAAAAATAAAATTTTTATTTATTTATTTTTGGCTGTGTTGGGTCTTCGTTGCTGCGGGTGGGCTTTCTCTAGTTGCAGCGAGCAGGGGCCACTCTTTGTCGCGGTGCATGGCCTTCTCACTGCAGTAGCTTCTCTTGTTGCAGAGCACGGGCTCTAGGCATGCGGGCTTCAGTAGTTGTGGCACGTGGGCTCATTAGTTGTGGCTGGTGGCTTCTAGAGAGCAGGCTCAGTAGTTGTGGCACATGGGCTTAGTTGCTCCACGGCATGTGGGATCTTCCCAGACCAGGGCTTGAACCCATGTCCCCTGCACTGTCAGGCAGATTCTTAACCACTGTGCCGCCAGGGAAGCCCCTTAACTGTTACATTCCTTTAAATACTCTGTTTAATGAGTTGATTCCTTCTATTTAAAACTTTCATTGCACCCTTCCCTCCATACCTAGTCTTTTCATTCATTTGCTCTTAGCCTTCTTTCCCTTTTTTCTTCTAAATTTATTTTTATCTTCGCCTGTCTATTTTTTTCTTCTTTTTAACATAAACTGAAAAACTGAATTCTCTTTAAGTGTTTCTATGCTCCTTGCTGTCTGGTGGGCCCCTTGGGAGCAGAGGCAGGCAGCTGGGGTGGAGTTCATGCTGGGGGCGAGCCTGGTGGGGTGAGGATCGTTCCCCTCTTCTGTTGGTTTCCTGCCTTTCCCCACAGAGTCCTTGACAACCCCTGACCTTAATGATCCAGATGCCCCTCTTACTTCCCATAACACTAAGCCATCCATGATGACTACAGTTGAAACTCCAAGGAATATGGATCCCAGAGAAGAGCGGGCTGAAGACGGTTATATGACTTGCTTTCAGATATTCATGAAAGGAGTAGATATATTCAGTCTTGACCTAGAGGGAAGAACATGAACTTAGAACTACAGCCCACGGCGACTTCCCTGGTGGTCCAGTGGTTAAGACTCCATGCTCCCTATGCAGGGGGCCTGGGTTCCATCCCTGGTCAGGGAACTAGATCCTGCATGCCGCAACGAAGACCTGGGGCAGCCAAATTAATAAATAAGTAAATATTAAAAAACAAACCAAAAAACCCCCAAAAAAACTATAGCCCATGGGCGATGATGACAAGGAAACAAATTTACTTTTAAAATGATTAGCAGTGTTGAGAAATGGGATGGGTTGACTGGTGAAGGGGCGTGTTTCCCAACTTTAAAAGTGATTAAACTGAAGCTGTAATGTAGTAGAAGAGAATCTTGCATTGGTTGAGGGGTTGGTGAGGCTTCTTAGATCTCTTTTAATGCTACGATTCTTAGTTCTGTTTTCAGAAAAGAGACATTGTACCTTAGATTTTGTTATTATCTTCCCAGCTCCTATTTCCCCTTTCAGAGACGGACATGTGACTCAAAACCTACCAGAGTCCTTCCATGGGATGTTTCTATCTTGAGCTATCTGGGAGGAGACTTTTTTTCTTTCTGTTTAGAAACATAAAGAATATAAATCCAGAGCTTCCTGCAGCTTCCAGATATCTTTCTAGTTGAGCTATTTGGCCTGGGAGAACAAAGGCTACATTTAATGCGAAGCAGGGAGATAAAGAGGTCGGCAAGTGTTTGAGTCTCTGATTCTAAACGACTAGCTTCATCAGTTCTCTTTCTGTGGTTTGAATTTTCAAGCTAAAAAAATGCCCCTTTGGGGCTTCCCTGGTGGCGCAGTGGTTAAAAATCCGCCTGCCAATGCAGGGGACACGGGTTCAAGCCGGGTTCAAGCCCTGGTACAGGAAGATCCCACACACTGTGCAGCAACTAAGCTTGTTCGCCACAACTACTGAGCCTGCGCTCTAGAGCCCACGAGCCACAACTACTGAGCCCATGAGCCACAACTACTGAGCCCGCAAGCCACAACTACTGAAGCCCGTGCGCCTAGAGACTGTGCTCTGCAACAAGAGAAACCACCGCAATGAGAAGTTGCAGGTGCACTGCAACAAAGAGTAGCCCCTGCTTGCTGCAACTCCCACGCACAACAACGAAGACCCAATGCAGCCAAAAATAAATAAATAAAATAAATAAATTTATATATTAAAAAAAGTGCCCCTTTGCATTTGGCCAGTTAAGGGTTTCTCACTTGTAACCAAAAGGGGTCTCAACTTGTGCAACTGTTATTGTACAAAATATCATTTTACATCGATGACTGATTTTTCAAATTTCTTAATGAGTATTCCTTTAAGAAGGAAAAGGCAGTATCCAATCACTTAAACAAGCCTGGGGATAAAGTTAATAGATACTTCTCCATGCCTTTGTACAAAGCCCAGCCCTCCCCATCAGCACACTTGCCATCTCCACTTGAGTGACTCATCCAAAGCACAACACTTGATTTTTTTCCCCCTCCCAAACCTGCTTCTCCCCTCGTCTTTCCCATCCCACAAATGGTCCTTTCGTCCATTCACCTGGATTCTAAGTGAAAAGCTTAGGTGGCAGCTTTTATGGTCCCCTTTTGCTCCCCCCTAGATCTAATCCATCAAGTCCCGAGTCTCCCTCCAGTATGTATCCTGGACCCTGCCCTTCTCTCCATCCACAGTTTCTGTCATCTCCTGCTTGGACTCTGCAGGAGCCTCTGAACTGACTCCCTGTCTCCACTTCTCATCGCTCTCTTGTCTCTTCTTCACACAGAAGCCCAAATGGGCCTTTAATAACACAAATCAGATCCTGTCATTTCCTTGCTTAAAACCACTGACAGCTTTCCATTGCATACAGAATAAAATGCACAGGCCTGCAGTGGTGTCTGCACCAGCCCCTGCCCGCCTCTCCAACCTCAGCTCCTGTCACTCTACCCCTGCTTACTATGCTCCAGCCACCCTAGTCTTTCTATTCCTTGTTTCTGCCTCAGGCCCTTTGTAACAGCCATTCCTTCTCCTGGAACATCTTTGCCCAAATCTTAGGGGGCTGGCTCCTTAATTTTCAGGGCTCAGTCCGATATCACCTCCTCAGGGGTGCCTTTGGATATACTATAGTAGTATTTAGTACTATCAAAAATTACTGGTTAGATAGCCTCATCCACCAGAGGGCAGACAGCAGAAGCAAGAAGAACTACAATCCTGCAGCCTGTGGAACAAAAACCACATTCACAGAAAGATAGACAAGATGAAAAGGCGGAAGGCTATGTACCAGATGAAGGAAAAAGATAAAACCCCAGAAGAACAACTAAATGAAGTGGAGATAGGCAACCTTCCAGAAAAAGAATTCAGAATAATGATAGTCAAGATGATCCAGGACCTCGGAAAAAGAATGGAGGCAAAGATTGAGAAGATGCAAGAAATGTTTAACAAAGACCTAGAAGAATTAAAGAACAAACAAACAGAGATGAACAATATAATAACTGAAATGAAAACTACACTAGAAGGAATCAATAGCACAATAACTGAGGCAGAAGAACGGATAAGTGACCTGGAAGACAGAATGGTAGAATTCACTGCTGCAGAGCAGAATAAAGAAGAAAATATGAAAAGAAATGAAGACAGCCTAAGAGACCTCTGGGGCAACATTAAACGCAACAACATTCGCATTATAGGGGTCCCAGAAGGAGAAGAGAGAGAGAAAGGACCCGAGAAAATATTTCAAGAGATTATAGTCGAAAACTTCCCTAACATGGGAAAGAAAATAGCCACTCAAGTCCAGGAAGCACAGAGAGTCCCATACAGGATAAACCCAAGGAGAAACGTGATGAGACACATAGTAATCAAACTTGCAAAAATAAAGACAAAGAAAAATTATTGAAAGCAGCAAGAGAAAAATGACAAAGAACATACAAGGGAACTCCCATAAGGTTAACAGCTGATTTCTCAGCAGAAACTCTACAAGCCAGAAGGGAGTGGCATGATATACTTAAAGTGATGAAAGGGAAGAACCTACAACCAAGGTTTACTCTACCCGGCAAGGATCTCGTTTAGGTTCGATGGAGAAATCAAAAGCTTTACAGACAAGCAAAAGCTAAGAGAATTCAGCACCACCAAACCGGCTCTACAACAAATGCAAAAGGAACTTCTCTAAGTGGGAAACACAAGAGAAAAAAAGGACTAACAAAAACAAACCCAAAACAATTAAAAAATGGTCATAGGAATATACATATTGATAATTACCTTAAAGGTGAATGGATTAAATGCTCCAACCAAAAGACACAGGCTTGCTGAATGGATACAAAAACAAGACCCGTCTATGTGCTGTCTACAAGAGACCCACTTCAGACCTAGGGACACATACAGATTGAAAGTGAGGGGATGGAAAAAGATATTCCATGCAAATGGAAATCAAAAGAAAGTGGGAGTAGCAATACTCATATCAGTTAAAATAGACTTTAAAATAAAGAATGTTAGGGCTTCCCTGGTGGTGCAGGGGTTGAGAGTCCACCTGCCGATGCAGGGGACACGGGTTCGTGCCCCGGTCTGGGAAGATCCCACATGCCGCGGAGTGGCTGGGCTCGTGAGCCATGGCCGCTGAGCCTGCGCATCCAGAGCCTGTGCTCCGCAATGAGAGAGGCCACAACAGTGAGAGGCCCACGTACTGCAAAAAAAAATAAAAATAAAGAATGTTACAAGAGACAAGGAAGGACACTACATAATGATCAAGGGATCAATCCAAGAAGAATATACAATTATAAATATATATGCACCCAACATAGGAGCACCTCAATACATAACGCAACTGCTAACAGCTATAAAAGAGGAAATTGACAGTAACACAATAATGCTGGGGGACTTTAACACCTCACTTACACCAATGGACAGATAATCCAAAATGAAAATAAATAAGGAAACAGAAGCTTTAAATGACACAATAGACCAGATAGATTTAATTGATATTTATAGGACATTCCATCCAAAAACAGCAGATTACACTTTCTTCTCAAGTGCACACGGAACATCCTCCAGGATAGATCACATCTTGGGTCACAAATCAAGCCACAGTAAATTTAAGAAAATTGAAATCATATCAAACATCTTTTCTGACCACAACACTATGAGATTAGAAATCAATTACAGGGAAAAAAACGTAAAAAACACAAACACATGGAGGCTAAACAATACGTTACTAAATAACCAGAGATCACTGAAGAAATCAAAGAGGAAATCAAAAAATACCTAGAGAAAAATGACAGTGAAAACACAACGATCCAAAACCTATGGGATACAGCAAAAGCAGTTCTAAGAGGGAAGTTTACAGCTATACAAGCCTACCTCAAGAAACAAGGAAAATCTCAAATAAACAATCTAACCTTACACCTAAGGGACTAAAGAAAGAAGGAAAAACAAAACCCGAAGTTCGCAGAAGGAAAGAAATCATAAAGATCAGAGCAGAAATAAATGAAATAGAAACAAAGAACACAATAGCAAAGATCAATAAAACTAAAAGCTGGTTCTTTGAGAAGATAAACAAAATTGATAAACCATTAGCCAGACTCATCAAGCAAAAGAGGGAGAGGACTCAAATCAATAAAATTAGAAATGAAAAAGGAGAAGTTACAACAGACACCGCAGAAATACAAAGCATCCTAAGAGACTACTGCAAGCAACTCTATGCCAATAAAACAGACAACCTGGAAGAAATGGACAAATTCCTAGAAAGGTATAACCTTCCAAGACTTAACCAGGAAGAAATACAAAATAAGATCAGACCAATCACAAGTAATGAAATTGAAATTGTGATTAAAAATCTTCCAACAAACAAAAGTCCAGGACCAGATGGCTTCACAGGTGAATTCTATCAAAGGTTTAGAGAAGAGATAACACTCATCCTTCTCAAACTCTTCCAAAAAATTGTGGAGGAAGGAACACTCCCAAACTCATTCTATGAGGCCACCATCACCCTGATACCAAAACCACACAAAGATACTACAAAAAAAGAAAATTACAGACCAATATCACTGATGAACATAGATGCAAAAATCCTCAACAAAATACTAGCAAACAGAATCCAACAGCACATTAAAAGGATCATACACCATGATCAAGTGGGATTTATTGCAGGGATGCAAGAATTCTTCAATATATGTAAATCAATCAATGTGATAAACCATATTAACAAATTGAAGAATAAAAACCATATGATCATCTCAATAGATGCAGAAAAAGCTTATGACAAAATTTAACACCCATTTATGATAAAAACTCTCCAGAAGGTGGGCATAGAGGGAACCCACCTCAACATAATAAAGGCCATATACGACAAGCCCACAGCAAGCATCATTCTCAATGGTGAAAAACTGAAACCATTTCCTCTAAGGTCAGGAACAAGACAAGGATGTCCACTCTCACCACTATCATTCAACATAGTTTTGGGAGTCCTAGCCACGGCAATCAGAGAAGAAAAAGAAATAAAAGGAATACAAATTGGAAAAGAAGAAGTAAAACTGTCACTGTTTGCAGATGACATGATACTATACATAGAGAATCCTAAAGATGCCACCAGAAAACTACTAGAGCTAATCAATGAGTTTGGTAAAGTTGCAGGATACAAAATTAATGCACAGAAATCTCTTGCATTCCTATACACTAATGATGAAAAATCTGAAAGAGAAATTAAGGAAACACTCTCATTTACCATTGCAACAAGAAGAATAAAATACCTAGGAATAAACCTACCTAGGGAGACAAAAGACCTGTATGCAGAAAACTATAAGACACTGATGAAAGAAATTAAAGATGATACCAAAAGATGGAGAGATATACCACGTTCTTGGATTGGAAGAATCAATATTGTGAAAATGACTCTACTACCCAAAGCAATCTACTGATTCAATGCAATCTCTATCAGATTACCAGTGGCATTTTTTATGGAACTGGAGCAAAAAATCTTAAAATTTGTATGGAGACACAAAAGACCCCGAATAGCCAAAGCAGTCTTGAGGGAAAAAAACAGAGCTGGAGGAATCAGACTCCCTGACTTCAGACACTTACTACAAAGCTACAATAATCAAGACAATATGGTAGTGGCACAAAAACAGAAACATAGATCAATGGAACAAGATAGAAAGCCCAGAGATAAACCCACGCACCTATGGTCAACTAATCTATGACAAAGGAGGCAAGGATATACAATGGAGAAAAGACAGTCTCTTCAATAAGTGGTGCTGGGAAAACTGGACAGCCACATGTAAAGAAATGAAATTAGAACACTCCCTAACACCATACACAAAAATAAACTCAAAATGGATTAGAGGCCTAAATGTAAGACCAGACACTATAAAACTCTTAGAGGAAAACATAGGAAGAACACTCTTTGACATAAATCACAGCAAGATGGTTTTTTTTTTTTTAGCAAGATCTTTTTTGATCCACCTCCTAGAGTAATGGAAATAAAAACAAAAATAAACAAATGGGACCTAATGAAACTTCAAAGCTTTTGCACAGCAAAGGAAACCATCAACAAGATGAAAAGACAACCCTCAGAATGGGAGAAAATATTTGCAAACGAATCAACGGACAAAGGATTAATCTCCAAAATATATAAACAGCTCATGCAGCTCAATATTAAAAAACAAATAACCCAATCCAAAGATGGGCAGAAGACCTAAATAGACATTTCTCCAAAGAAGACATACAGATGGACAAGAAGCACATGAAAAGCTGCTGAACATCACTAATCATTAGAGAAATGCAAATCAAAACTACAATGAGGTATCACCTCACACCAGTTAGAATGGGCATCATCAGAAAATCTACAAACAACAAACGCTGGAGAGGGTGTGGAGAAAGGGGAACCCTCTTGCACTGTTGGTGGGCATGGAAATTGATACAGCCACTATGGAGAGCAGTATGGAGATTCCTTAAAAAACTAAAAATAGAATTACCATATGATCCAGCAATCCCACTACTGGGCATATACGCAGAGAAAACTATAATTCAAAAAGACACATGCACCCCAATGTTCATTGCACTATTTACAATAGCCAGGACGTGGAAACAACCTAAATGTCCATCGGACAGATGAATGGATAAGGAAGATGTGGTACATATATACAATGGAATATTACTCAGCCATAAAAAGGAACGAAACTGGGTCATTTGGAGAGACCTGGATGGATCTAGAGACTGTCATACAGAGTGAAGTAAGTCAGAAAGAGAAAAACAAATATCGTATATTAACACATATACGTGGAACCTAGAAAAATGGTACAGATGAACCGGTTTGCAGGGCAGAAATTGAGACACAGATGTAGAGAACAAACATATGGACACCAAGCGGGGAAAGCGGCGGGGGGTGGGGATGGTGGTGTGATGAACTGGGCGATTGGGATTGACATGTATACACTGATGTGTATAAAACTGATGACTAATAAGGACCTGCTGTATAAAAAATAATTAAATTAAATTAAAAAATTAAAAAAAATTACTGTGTTATGTAAGTGGCAGTTGCTTATCTCCCACCATTAGAATATTAGTTCCTCCTGTGCTGAGCTAATAGGCACTCAACAAATAATGAATGAATGAGTGCAAGATAATAGAGGAGCAACACATGGGTGCAAACGCTGAAGCTGAATGGAGAACGTGGGCCTCGTTGCTGCTGGTTTACTTTGCAGATTCAGGTCTGGAGCCTGGTTTTTACAAAGTTCTCTGGAGTCTTTCCAAGGTGGGTGCCGTGCCTCAGGTGGCTTCCCATCTAGTTGAAGAGTAGTGTTCCCCCCAGAAGCTGAAGAGAAAGCACAGAGAGTAGGGACAGTGACTTGGTGTTTATAATAACCTGGGGAATGTTACAACGCAGATTCCTGGGCTACAGCCTGCAATTCTGTGAAGCCCTAGAACCAGACTGTGTGGAAAGATAAGGACTAGGTGACCAATGCATCCAAGCTGGCCTGGGACACCCCAGTTTTAGCACCAAAGGTCTCTTACTTCCTGAAAATCCCTCATTCCCTGGCAAATGAGGTGGGTTGGTCACCCTCAGCTGAAGGTGTTCAGAGAGGCAAATAGCAGTTGGTGGAGTAGCTTGGAATGGCTTTTTGGAGGAGCTGAGATAGAAACATTTCCCATCCTAGACTTTGGGTGTTGGCTATCTCTTCGGCCCTGCCTTTGGGTAAGTCTAGGTTTCCCAAGCACCGAGCCCAGACAGAAGGGAAAGGAAACCCTTATTTCTTGAACACTTGCAATGAGCCAGTGGCTGCTGTAGGACCTTTATTACCTGATCTTTTCCTCAGCAGCCTTTTTATTGCTCCCATTTTAGAGGCAGAGCACTGAGGCTCATGAGGTTATGTAATTGCCTGAGCTCAGACATACACCAACCAGAGGAGATGGGAGTGATCCACTCCACCTGACACAGAAGCCCAGGCCCTTTCTGTGTGTTTTGCTATGTGTATGGGGCTGTGTGTGTCAGAGATGTGGCTGGGACCTCAGCTTGACGGTCATCCATCAGCCCTCAGGATGGGGCTCTCCTGGGATCTAGGGAAGACCCCCAGTGACTAGACAGTGAAATAGTTAAGGAAGAGGCATCCAGGAGGTGTCTCTGTCTTTGGGCAGGCTCCGGCCTAGCTGCACAGATGGCCCTGTACACCAGGTGGCGCTGTGGCTCTGCCGTAGGGGACTCCCCCTAGGAGTGGAGCCCAAGCAGGGCAGCCACAAGACCAGCCACAGGACCAGCCGCAGGTCCAGCCACTGAGCCTTGTTTTATCTGCAGCCTGCAGGGCAACCTAGGGCCTGTCCAGAGCTTTCTGCCCTTCCCAGACTCTAGCAGGCCAAGAAGAGAGAGGGGAGAGAGGGACAGGAGGTCTGGAGAGGAGGAGGCTTGGGCCAATGCAGAGTCTTGGCAGTGAGGGTGACGGTTGAGTGCCACTGTCAGGAGAAGGGGCAGGGACTTCTGTCCCGGGACTAATGGGACTCTGGCACAAATCATCTCCCAGTGTGCAGGAAACAAATAGGGAAAAGTGGACTTGCTCCCTCATGGTGGGTGCAGGTTTGGGGCTTGGACAGAGAAGAGGTGCTTTTCCTATCCTATAGGCTGTTTTGTCCAGTGAAGGTCTGGGCTTGTGGGGAGGGATGGCCCCCAGTCATCTGCCTGTCAACCCCGTGCTGTAGCCAGGGCACAGAAAAGGTCCCCATCCGCTCTCTGGCTGTGCCTGCCATTTGGGAAAATGACTCCTAGGATGCTGGCCCTTGGGAGCCGGATCTCTTATCACCTGTTTCCTATATAAGGACTCATCCAGGGCTCTACCCCAGGGCTCAGGCCTTTTCGAGATTGTCATCAAAAAACAACATCACCGCGACAAACTTTTAACTCTTTTTTTTATATATATATATATATATAAATTTATTTATTTATTTATTGGCCGAGTTGGGTCTTTGTTGCTGCACGTGGGGTTTCTCCAGTTGTGGCGAGCGGGGGTTACTCTTTGTTGCGGTGTGTGGGCTTCTCATTGTAGTAGCTTCTCTTGTTGCGGAGCACAGCCTCTAGGCTTGTAGGCTTCAGTAGTTGTGGCTCGTGGGCTCTAGAGCGCAGGCTCAGTAGTCGTGGCGCATGGGCTTAGTTGCTCCGCGGCATGTGGGATCTTTCCGGACCAGGGCTTGAACCCGTGTCCCCTGCATTGGCAGGCGGATTCTCAACCACTGCACCACCAGGGAAGCACCCGATTTTTAAAAATAAATTTATTTATTTTAGGCTGCGTTGGGTCTTCATTGCTGCGTGCAGGCTCTCTAGTTGTGGCGAGTGGGAGCTACTCTTCGTTGCAGTGCGTGGGCTTCTCATTGGAGTGGCTTCTCTTGCTGCGGAGCTCAGGTTCTAGGCTTGTAGGCTTCAGTAGTTGTGGCACACAAGCTGAGTAGTCGTGGCTTGCAGGCTCAGTAGTTGTGGCGCACGGGCTTAGTTGCTCCGCGGCATGTGGGATCTTCCCGGACCAGGGATCGAACCCATGTTCCCTGCACTGGCAGGCGGATTCTTAACCACTGCGCCACCAGGGAAGCCCCTTAACTCTTCCTTAACGCCCGCACCAGTGCCAGAAAGCCATGATTTGCTATGTATCAGCGGCTTAGCAGTGGGCTTGGCCTGCAGGGTTGATTTCAGAACCTAAAATAATGTCCGACCTCGATGGCTGCAGCTTTCCTCCTGCTCCTTAATGCTTCCCCGAGTGGGCGGTGGCCTGTCAGGCCCTCCTCAGCCCCTCAGCACGCGTGAGTCAAGCAAAGCCCATCTGAGAGCGGGTTGTGAGGGTGGGGAAAGAGAGGGAGGGAGGGTGCAGGGGGGCTTTGGGAAAGAGGGGTGCCTGGAAGCGGGACAGGGGAGCAGAAAGCAGAGGGTGGGGCTGCTGGAGACAAACTTGGTCACTTTCACAGTTCTGCCTTGCCCTGCTGTCTGGGCTGAGGGCTGGGGCAGAAGTGCCCTTAGGAATTTTTTTTTTTTGGCCATGCTGCACAGCTTGTGGGATTTTAGTTCCCTGACCGGGGATTGAACCCAGGCCCTGGCAGTGAAAGCAAAAAGTCCTAACCACTGGACCGCCAGGGAATTCCCAGGAATTTTTTTTAATATTAAATTTTCATTCATCAACTGTTCACATAGACTCAATTAAAGTATTTTGTCTGATTTATCTTTAAAATGCCATCTGTTTCTTTTTTAGTCAGTAGGTAATACACTCAAAGTTTCAAAATTCAAAGAGTTCAAAGTAAGTAAACGTTTCCTTTAATATATAAAAGCACAACCTAATGTTCCCAACAAAAACCAGCAAGGACACCAAAAGACGTAGGTGGAAGAAACATGTTAAGGGTATAGAAAACTTCCTCTGAGGCCTTTTATTTTGAGTTGTTTTTGATGTACAGAAGTTCCAACGTTTTAAGCCATGTCTTTCCCTGTACGAGCTCTTCTTTGCCTGGAAAGTCATTGCCTATCCTGAGATCAGTTCAATAGTCTTTTTCTTCAATTGTGTTTTCATGGCTTCATAATTTGCCCCCTAAGCCACCTCAGAGAAGTTTCTATTCGTGCTGTGGTTTTGAGATGGAAGGCTGGTGTGGCTACCTGAGGGTGGTGCCTTTGAAGGCCATTGGGGCTCAGACTCCAGCCCTGGCTCTGAACCGTACATCCTCTCCCCACTTGGCAGTTACTCACAGCAGGACAAGGCTGAGAGGGGCTAGCGTCCTTCTTGCTGGAAAAGAGGGCCTGGGGAAACTGACTCTGCCGTGGGAACCTGGGACGTGGTAGGGCCAACTCTGTTCAACGTCTGGGTGCCTTTGTCAGCTGGTCTGAGGTGCAAGTCAGCTGGTGCCTTTGTCAGCTGGTGCCTTTGTCAGCTGGTCTGAGGTGCCTAGGGAGGCCAAGTGTGGGCGATTCTGGTGGACAGCCTGTGACTTGGGGAGTCCTGCCCACCAGCCACAGGGCAGAGCTGGGATCCAGATCCTAGAGAATGGGGAACCAGGGAGGCCATAAGACTGAGAACTCTGAACAGGACCATGCAGGTGGGATGGGCCCTCTGAGGTATGGAGGAGCCCAATTCATCAGGACAGGCGTTGGTCCCGGCAGCCAGCCTGCTCTGTGGCATTTCAGAAGATGGTACCAGAGCAGCTGAAATGATCTGTGTGCTAATGTGTGTACGAATCCTTAGAAAACGTATCACTGTGGACATATATCAGGCCCTGAGCTACTACAGGGTCGTTATTACTGCCTGGTGCCTTAGTCCCAGCAGGAGGATGTAGATGCCCCCCTTCCCTCACACTATCTCCCTGGATGTTGGGGGTGACCCTAAGGGGGCCCCTCTCGTTTCCCAGGACACACTAGTCTGACCACTGAGCTGGGGACTCAGTTCTTGGCCAGGAGGCTTGAGATTAAATGTTGCCTTCAAGCCATCCTCAGTCATGTGATGTCAGAGAACATTCTGCTCTTTCTTGAGTATCAGTTTACTCATCCATAAAATGGGACAAATGATATTGCTCCAACCAGCAAACTCGATGACCAAATGGAGGAATAGGTGAGACACTGTTCTGGAAAAAGGAAAACGAATCATTCGAGGTCAGGATTCTGAGGTGGTCCACCCTGGGCCAGTGGAACATGGTTCCCCAGCTGGGCTGTCTCTCCCCAGGACTCCAGTAGGTGGCAGCATCGCCATCTGCGTGGGCTGCTCTCCACCCCCCGCCCCTCCTCCCAGACACCTTGGACCTCACTCAATTCACACCCCGCATTCCCACCTCCCAGGGGAAGGAGGAGGGATCGGAAAGGCCTCTGAGACAGCGGCCAGGGCTAGGAGCCCAAATGCCTGGACGGGAAGGGCCTGGAAAGAGAATTAAAACCTTGTTCTTTCCCTCAAAAAAGCACAGATAGGGCAGGGGGAAGGGACCCGTTGTGTGTGAGCCCAAGAAGGTTGATGTGAGTGCTTGGGCGGGAGGGATGCCTCTGCCAGGACCTGTCCCACACCACCTGGAGGAGGCCAGGACTTGTCCTCTGCCAGGATCGTTGTCTTTAGTTGGACAGGCCAGCTGGAACTTCAGTGGGGGCAGGGCAGGGTCGTCTATTTTTGTGTGTGCAGTAGGGTTGAAAATTTCACTCACACTTCATCTGTGCAAAATAAAAAGTAATTTCTTTATTATGTAACTAATCTGGCCTTTCCCCCAAGCCCTATCTGATGAGTAGTGAGAAAAACAATGAAATGTTCAACTTGATTTAAACGTCAGGGGACCCAACAGTTTAGCCTGTCCTGTTAAGTGATGTTTGTTTCTCTTAAAGAAGAGTGTTCAGTTTTCAGATTGCCTTCCTAAGCTCCTCCCACGAAGATGAGATCGAGGTGTGTGGATGGACAAGGGCAGCTTATGTGACATCTGGTAGGAGCGAGGTGTTGGGATCCTGTGGTGTGGCGTCCTCTGGTTTCCCGGCAAGGTCCCTTCTGCCTGCTGGCCAGGGATTGTACTTGAAGCTGAGTTTGTAACTCGTGGTCTGGTCCCTCCTGGTCTGGCCAGAGCCCCTGTGGTGCCCCCAGCTGCCCAGCCCACTGGATTCTCCTGGCTAAACTCCCACAGGGCCTCCCACTGACCCAGCAGTGCCCCCTCCCTTCCTGTGGCATCTCCTTGTTGTGCAGCCATGACCCTGGCCACACTGCGGGCTCACAGCTTGGTAGCCAGGCATGTGGGAACTGCAGTTGGCCTGTGAAGCTGAACTCCGGAGGCTCCTCTGCCTTACTCGGAGCCCTGGCGTCAGAGGCAGAGAGGCCAGGTGGGTTCAGAGCAGCCTGGGAGACTGGGACAGGGCCCTCACCAGGGTTCCCTTTCTGGAGCAAAGCAGATGGGACTTCCTCTTCTTGCCTGGACATCCATTACATAAAATGTCATGATCACACCCAAGGAGAGACATGAAGGCATCCAGAAAATATGCTCTGAAGAGAATAGCCTGGTTTAGAAGACTTTTGACCTACCGCATAATCATATTTTGCGTGTCAGATGCCAAACATTACAGCATTTTTCTTTTGTGCTTTCTATGTCAAACCTCCATCCTAGTCTCTCCCCAGGCAGAGATGGATGCCTCGGGCCAAGGAAGATGAAGGTCATGTATTCATAAAGGCAAGAAAGGAAAGCACATTCATAAATTTTCAAATATCCTTTTATGCTTGAAATGTTACCAGCATTGGATAATGGAACCAAAGGAAACATAACAGCTAAAATGTGAAGGCTTTCTCCACAAGGATAATTCACTATCTTGGTCGTGTTAGACCCTGCCCTTTCAGGCAGGATACACAGTGAGTCAGAAGTAGATGCCACTCAGCATAAAAACGGTACACACTGTGAAAAGATGGCCCAGCCAAGCGGGAATCCTTCCTGAGCTCCCTGGGGCCAAGGCAAGACCAAGGCAGGTGTAGGATGAAAGGAAGGCTGTGATTGGTGGGCTTCTCTCCAGGCTCCTGTTTGCCCTTTCCTATTGGAAGAAAGAAGATGCAGGTGATTCAAGCTAACTCAGAGCCTGGGAAAGGGGGTGGGTGGTGGGTGTAATTTACTGCTCCCAACTCAGTGCTGTGGGCAGGCAGGCCACGGTGCAAGTCTTCATCTCTCACACAGCTCACTCAGGAAGGGGGTCTCGTCGGGCAGGGCTGACAGGCCACACTCACAGGTACTCACTGGCATGTGTCTGGAAACGTGCTCAGCCGTTCACATTCACATGTGTTTCCACGTGACTACCTGTAGAACTCTTGGGGGTAGTGCCTGACATAGTGAGCACGAAATAAATGCCAGCCGTTATTATCACTGATGCACAGAAAGGTCTCAGACACCTAAGCAAATAGAGAGAGACACAGATGTGTACATATTCATACTGACACACAGACACCCTTAAACCTTTATGTAGAAACAGTTGAATCTGTATTTGTCGATGTGGATGTACCATCACGCATGGTAATTATAGCCTACTGGAGATTTCCTACACAGTAGGCGTTGTTCTATCGCTATACAAGAGGATTACAACAACTTCATGAAGTAGGTATTGTTATTTATCCCAATTAACAGATGGGTGAATTGAGTTACATAGAGGTGACAGCTCAAGGTCACAAAGCTAATAATGGGTGAACTTGGGATTCAAGCCCAGTCAGTCTGGCCTCAGAGGCTACATAGGGAACCACCAGCTATTGTTGTTTTTCTCACAGACACCCCAGGCCCATCACAGAGTTTCCTACAGATGTGAAGAAACCTCCTACATACAGGTAGATGCACTTCCACAAGACACGTCACGAGGCATGGAATCCCCACCACACGCGTGCTGAACCTTGCAGAACTGTCTAGCTTTCTGACTAACTGGCCTAACGTGATAGTGTTTATTCTCCTGAGTGGACTTTCATATGGCTCCAATCTTGCCACCTGCTGTAGTGAATGTTGGGTTCACAACTCCCACTCTTTTGGGGGCTCAGCATGGTTTTGGGGTGGAGGCCAGACTTGCCTTCATCTCCAGGAGCTAAATCAAGCTTTGGCCTTGCCTGAGATTTTAGGACCCCTGGCCTCTTCCCAGCCCCTTGTCCTTTGTGAGTGCAGGGTACTGCCCCTGGGTGATGGTCTCAATTTCTCTGTGTTTGCCCAAGACTGGCTTTTGTTCCTCATCTCCATCCCCAGGGCCAGGTGTCCCCCAGTTGGACCAGGCTTTGAGGTGGGCCCAACCGGGAAGTCCCTTGGGCATCCTGGGACCTGGGGGAGAGGTCTCTGCACGAAGGGGAGGGCAAGGTGGCTCAACCAAGCCCAAGGGGCCACCTCAATGGCCTTCCACAGCCCCTGGCTGAGTGGACACTGCTCCCAACGTGGGCTTTGACCCAGGGCTAGGCTTGGGCGGGTAGTAAGGCTCCATGTCCCAGAATGTTAGAGTGAACTGGGGGCTTTGAAATTATCTAGTCCAGCCGCTTCATTTTATAGGCTAGAAAGCTCGAGTCTCTGAGACGGGAAGGGGTGTGCCTGAGGTCACCCCGTGAATCTCCAACCTCAAGTCTTAACTCCGACTCTAATTTCAGCGTGTCACAGGATGAGCCTCCGTGGGGGGGAAGACTAAAGCTCCCTAAGTGCACAAGTTATGGAAACTCAGGACGAACCAGAGGTGCAGGCATCCTTGCTCTGGGTGACTGACTACAATTTTAATCCAGACCCAAGGACCCCTTTTTGAAAAAACTCGGGCAGTTGCGTGGCTGTGACTTGGAAGACACCTCTGCTCCCGGTCAGGGCCCCAGCTCTGAGCCACATGATGACTTCTGGCCTGAGAGATCTGAACACCCCTCCTTAATGAATTTGCATTTAACTGAGAAACAACCCTCATGCAAATCTGCGTTTACCCCATTTTTCTCCTGGACTGTTCTCTCTATTGGCAAATGTTAACATAGGCACTTCCTGTGAGCCAGGCTCTGTTCTTAGCACTTTACCTGTTACTCATTTAATCCTCCCAGCAACTATCATCATCTTCATCTTCATCATCATCATCATCCCCATTTTATCCATTAGGAGACTGTGGTACAAAGGGATTTAGTAATTTGCCTGAGGTCCCCAGGTTAGAAAGGGGCAGAGTGAGGGCCCAATCCCAGGCAGTGCCCCTTCCACACCAGAGCCGTGAGCCTGGACCTCCAGTAGAATGGTCAGCCATCACCGCCAGCTGCTCGCCTAGACAGTTCTGAGAGTCTCACTCCCAGTGACCCCCTGGTGCAGTAAGAAGAAAGCTCAGGCAGCCAGAGAGCTGCACACGAGCCCCAGACATTGTGCCCTCTTAAGATCCAGATCATCGACCTGCATAGCCTTGCAGAACTGAGACCTACACGTGAGCCTGGTTACGCACACGTCCCAGCTTCCCTGGCCTTCGAGAAGCTGTGGCTGATGAAACTTCAAAGCTTTTGCACAGCAAAGGAAACAGTAAACAAGATGAAAAGACAGCCCTCAGAATGGGAGAAGATATTTGCAAATGAAGCAACTGACAAAGGATTAATCTCCAAAATATACAAGCAGCTTGTGCAGCTCAATATCAAAAAAACAAACGACCCAATCCAAAAATGGGCAGAAGACCTATATAGACATTTCTCCAAAGAAGATATACAGGTTGTCAACAAACACATGAAAGGATGCTCAACATCACTAATCATTAGAGAAATGCAAATCAAAACCACCATGAGGTATCATCTCACACCAGTCAGAATGGCCGTCATCAAAAAAATCTAGAAACAATAAATGCTGGAGAGGGTGTGGAGAAAAGGGAACCCTCTTGCACTGTTGGTGGGAATGTAAATTAATACAGCCACTATGGAGAACAGTATGGAGGTTCCTTAAAAAACTAAAAATAGAACCACCATATGACCCAGCAATCCCACTACTGGGCATATACCCTGAGAAAACCATAATTCAAAAAGAGTCATGGGGCTTCCCTGGTGGCGCAGTGGTTGAGAGTCCACCTGCCGATGCAGGGAACGCAGGTTCATGCCCCGGTCTGGGAGGATCCCACGTGCCGCGGAGTGGCTTGGCCCGTGAGCCATAGCTGCTGAGCCTGCACGTCCGGAGCCTGTACTCCGCAACGGGAGAGGCCACAACAGTGAGAGGCCCGCGGTACAGAGTCATGTACCACAGTGTTCATTGCAGCACTATTTACAATAGCCAGGACACAGAAACAACCTAAGTGTCCATCAACAGATGAATGGTTAGAGAAGACGTGGCACATATATACAATGGAATATTACTCAGCCATAAAAAGAAACGAAATTGATTTATTTATAGTGAGGTGGATGGACCTAGAGTCTGTCATACAGAGTAAAGTAAGTCAGAAAGAGATAAATACCGTATGCTAACACATATATATGGAATCTAAAAAAAAAAAAAAGAAAAGTTCTGAAGAACCTAGGGGCAGGACAGGAATAAAGATGCAGACATAGAGAATGGACTTGAGGACATGGGAAGGGGGAAAGGTAAGCTGGGACGAAGTGAGAGAGTGGCATGGACATATATACACTACCAGATGTAAAATAGATAGCTAGTGGGAAGCAGCTGCATAGCACAGGGAGATCAGCTCGGTGCTTTGTGTCCACCTAGAGGGGTGGGATAGGGAGGGTGGGAGGGAGATGCAAGAAGGAGGAGATATGGGGATATATGTATATGTGTAGCTGATTCACTTTGTTATACAGCAGAAACTAACACACCATTGTAAAGTAATTATACTGCAATAAAGATGTTAAATTAAAAAAAAAAGCCCTCATAAAGATTAAAAAAAAAAAGGAAAAAAAGCTGTGGCTGTTACCATCTCAATCCAAGCTCCCCATCCCCCTTTCTCTTCTCCCCAACTCTACACTTTTGACTAAATAGGGACAAATCGTTTTCACCTAAATTTTGCAAAGAAAAGATAAGGGTTTTTCAGAACTTATACTTGGAAGAAAACTATTAGGGAAAAGAAGCACATTTGAAACTGTAGAAATAGGTCAATGTGGAAGACATAGATCTCAGTTACTCATCAGTAGGAGACTCTGACTCTGTTTGACTACAGACTCCTCTGAGTGGAACCCTAGGCCCTGGGCCCAGACCTGGGGGCCTCAGAAGGATGTGATGCTCTTCAGTGCAAGTCAGGTTTTAGGATGACTCTGGGGATGTTCCCACACCTGGTCCCAGGCCAGCCCATGCCATTTGGGTATGGCCAGTGGAGCAGTGGTGGGGCAAGCGGGCTTCTCAACATCCCAGCCCACCTCAGTGCTCCTCTCTGGTCTTTGCTGGTGTGTTGGCTCAGGTGTCCCTTCCAGCCCTGAAAACGCCCAGCATCTCTTCTGGCCCCCACCTTGGTTAAGCACCTATTTCATTGGTTCTAGTGATATCCACTCCTGGGGAAAGGTAAAATGGAGGCCCACAGACCATATGTCTAAATATTTCAAAGTTCTAAGTCCAACTAACAAACTGTTAATTAAAATCTGTTCTATCCTTCAACCTTGGGAAGTTTATCTTCAAAATGATAAAACTGAAAAGACACGTAAAGTTATGATTTTTATACGACTGGAAGTTTGCAAAATACTGAAGACCACTGAATTGAATTATTTCTGAGCACATCAGGGGTTCTGTTGATGGACCAGTGATGTTTGAAAGAATAATAAAGACATTTATAACAACATTTATGATTCGTAAATTAGTATATATTTATTCTTTAAAATTTATTTTCTGGCCTTAATTTCAGCAAAATTAGTAATCATGCTTCTTTTTTTTTTTTTTTTTTTTTTGCGGTACGTGGGCCTCTCACTGTTGTGGCCTCTCCCGTTGCGGAGCACAGGCTCCGGATGCGCAGGCTCAGCGGCCATGGCTCACGGGCCCAGCCGCTCCGCGGCATGTGGGATCTTCCCGGACCGGGGCACGAACCCGTGTCCCCTGCATCGGCAGGCGGACTCTCAATCACTGCGCCACCAGGGAAGCCCAGTAATCATGGTTTTATAATAGAGAACTCATAATTTGTGTTCTAGTGACAGTAATGACCTAAAGGATTAAATATAAAGTGTGCTTGTATTCAGAGTGGTTTCAGTTACCTATTGCTGTGTAACAAAACACTCCAAAGCTTGGTGGTTTAAAACAATCACTATTTTATTCTCTTTCATGGTTCTCTGGGTTGCTTGGGCTTAGCTGAACATCTCTTCTGCTGCTTTGCTTGGGAATTCTCACGTGCTTGTGCCTGGGTGGTGGGTGGGGCTAGAGTCATCAAGAGGCTCGACTGGGATGCTGGGACAGCTGGTCCTTTCCTTCTTTCCATATAATCTCTGTGCCTCTCTCTCTCCATGTGGTTTCTCCAGTAGGGTAGCTGGACTTCCCAGATGGCAACTCAGGACTCCCAGAAGGGAGTATTTCAAAAAAGAGGCAGAGGAAACTGTCAGTCCCTTAAAGTCCACATCCAAAACTTGTGCCACGTATATCCAGTGCATTTCATGTGTTAGCATGAGTCACAGGTCAGGCCAGATTCAGTGAGGGGGGACCACACAGGGCATACATTTCAGGAGGTCTTGTTCATTGGGGCCTTCTTTGGAGACTTAGGTACCTGAGTGCTGTTAAGTGAGTGATGGAACAAAAAGCCTTAAGCCTGTGGTTTACTTTGGGACAGTTGGAGAGCAGAAGCTGAAGAGTGTTTCTAACGGCTCAAAACAGTGGGGAAACTTATTGGAGGCTGGAGAAGAGGGGACCTGAGATAGTCACTCAGGATTATGTGAGAATGGGCAAAATAGAAAGGGTGCCTAATGACCTTGTGATCTGGCTGAGGGGATTTCCAAGCAGAATGTTGAACGTGCTCATTGGCTTCTTCCAGCTGACTCTGATAAAACAGGAAAAGGTAGAGATGAACTAAAGAAGCTTTGGAGCAGAATATAGGAAATCTAAGGAGCCAGGTCTATTGTCCCAGCCAGCAAAAGGCTGGAAAAGTAAGAAATGGTCTCAGGGCAAAGAGAACATCCAGGGTGCTGCCAGAAAAGTGTGATTTCATGCAGAGTCATGCGTGTGGCTGTTAAGACCCTTTAGAAATATTTAAGGGTGTGTCTTTAGATCCCTTGGATAGACAAAAGGGCTTCTAAGAAGGCCAAAGGTGTACCTCTTTGCTCTGGAGAGCAGGACTAAGAATCCCACAGTAACCTCACAGGTGGCTTAAGGTAGGAAGGGCCTTTTTGGAGATAATTGAGGGTGTGCCTTTTGTCTAAAGGAGTAGGTTATAATTTGATATGTAAGAAACCCACAGATCTTTAAAAGAATTTTTTCAGTTTGGATTGAAAGGGACAGAGACAGTCCCAAATGAAGAGACCTTTTTTACGGGCAGGAAGCAGGCCGAGAAGTGCATTTGGTTGCAGACACTGACCATTTCTTCTGGAAAAGGAAGGCTAATTCAGAGTGTGGAGCCGAGAGCCACCGACAACCACCCCCAGAGAGCAGGACCAGACCCTAATAAAGGAACTGGCTTGATCGCAGAATTGCTCTGTGCAACGTTCTCATCCTTTCTGAATGAGAGTGTCCATTGCAGTTGACCTGTGCTGACCTCCTTGTTGTGTGTTGAGTTTGGGGAGGAAGACAATGTGTCTCTTCTGCTCACAGATCCTCAAATCAAGAGGAAGCCTCCCTAAGCACCCACACCCGAGGGCCCTCCTCTGCAGCGGACCTGAAGTAGATGTTGAGGCCCTGGTCTGGAGTCTAAGCCTGATGAGTCTCGTTCATGGATGAGACTTTGGGGGTCTCGGACAGTGAGCGTCTTCTGTAAGTGTGAGGGGTGTGATTCATTAGAGCCTAGAGGGCAGACTGTGGTGGTCTCGAGCGCTAGCTCCCAGGGAGCCATATCTCCGGTATGCATGACCTTGTGTAGTCCTCTGTCTTGAATCTGGGCTGTCCCTGTGACTCACTGTTAGCCAGTAGAAAGCAGCGACGGTGGTGCTTCGTGATTTCTGAGGACAGGTCACGGGAAGCCTTTTGGCTTCTCTGCCTGGGTCTCTTAGGATGCTCATTCTGGGATAAGCCAGCCATCTTGTAAGAAGGCTGATTCCTCTGAGACTACCACACTCTGAGGAGGCCAAGCTCGCCATGTGGACAGGTCACAGTAGAAAGCAGTAGAGTCAGCCAGACTCCACTGGTTCCAGCCACCCCAGCTGAGCACTGGATGTGAGAGTAAAGATGCTGCCATCTTGGATGTACAGTCCAGCTGAACCTGCATTTGACTTTAGACCTTGTCACCAGCTACAACCACACAAGAGATGCCCACCCCACTCCAAGTGACCACTGAGCCAGCGAATCCACAGAACTGTGAGAGAGAAAAGTAATTTATTTTAAGCTACTAAGTGTTAGGACTTGCTATATAGCAATAGATAACTGAAACTGTAAAAAAAAATTCCTGATATTTTAATTAAAAAATGTAAATTAAATTGTGAGATCAACGGTTCAAATTCCTTTCTGCATAAGTTTTAAACTTTTTTTAATATTCAAATTTATCTATTAAAATTAAAAGGCAAATATAACTAATAGTATAGCTACTACATTTTATCTAATACATGCAAAAATTTTAATGAAATATTTAAAGCTGAATTTTAATTTAAGTTTTGAAAATTTAGTTAAATCTTAGTAAATAGTTTTATAAAAATAAAATCATTCACAGTTCTAGGGTTGTTCCCTGTCTGTCTAGTTGCCAACGTGAAGAGTATCGTACTGCATGTTACATCTTGACCTGCGTATGTAAAACTGTAGGAGAAATATGAATTATTTATACTGGAAAATGTTCCTCAGCTGCCCGTGCAATTGTAACAACTGCTGTGCTAATTTATGAGTACCTCTGGAACCACAAAGAGAAGCAAGAAAATGCACGTTTACCGCTGTTGAGACACGCTACTTCTACTGCATTCTAGCTATCTGAGAGGAAGGATTCAATAAATCAGGCTGTCTTTTCTCTTACCTAAGTGCTTCTACCATTCAGTCCTCCCTACACTCCGGAGCAGGGTCCATCTCTGATGTCAGTAGCAGCACGACCCACACATTGTTATAGCAATTAGACACAGTCTCCTTTTGATTCAAGGACTTAACACGAATGATGTGGAGAAGCATCTCCCTGGGTCCCGAACGGTGTTACCCAGGAGAGCGGATGTCCAGGGTTAGAGATCACCTGTACTAGTGCTGAGTGCTGGGTCCCAAGGGCCGAGGCATCCGTGTGTTCTTTAATTGTGTGTGTGCGTACGTGTGTGATTGCTGCTTCCGACCATCCGGTACAGGTCTGGCAGAGGTGTGCATCTCTCCTGAACTTCTGTGGAACCCTGACCCTTGGAAGACTCATTCTCACTCTTAGTTCCTCCATTTGAAACATATTTCATAGTCATTAGCCCGGTGTATCCATTGAGACATTGTTAGCTGTAGGTGACAACAGACCAATTCAAACAGGCTTAAGCAGAAAGAGAACACATTAGCTCTCACAACTGGGGAGTCCGAGGGCAGAGATACAGTGCTCACACTTTGTTTTTAGGGGTGGGGTTTGGGAAGCCACGTGACAGACGGCTCACCTCCCAGAGTTAGGGGGCGGGCAAGTGCGCTTAGTTGCCCCCAGGAAGGGAGGCAGCCAGAACCCAGCATGCCCTCCACGCCTGCTTGTAACTGTTTGACAGATTCAGTTTCTTGGTCTGTTGTGCTGGGCACCTGGGCCAGGTTTCTCAAGCAGCCCAGGTAGTAGGCACTGTCTTCCTAAAGCTGGTGGCTGCCTGAAGCAGATTCTTCACCCACTCCTGTTTCAAAGCTCTCAATCCCTGGCCAAGCCCCTGGGGCAGGTGTGACAGTCACCAGCAGGGCAGAAATGACTGAGCCCAGTGAAGGCAGAAGGCTTTCTAGGTGTGGGTTACCATTTCCTCTGGCCTGTGTCAACACTCGGGGATCCTCCAAGGATGGCTCCCCCAGAATCATACCCCTGTACTTGTGCGC
Organism: Grampus griseus; assembly: GCF_964374135.1. Classification (NCBI taxonomy): domain Eukaryota; kingdom Metazoa; phylum Chordata; class Mammalia; order Artiodactyla; family Delphinidae; genus Grampus; species Grampus griseus. Next base: position 34,198,218 of record NC_139009.1, read on the forward strand.
AGTAGAATTGTCTGTACGGTAAACAGCGAAGACACCATTTCTGCCAGGCAACTAGGGGGTCGTTCCCCTCCCCCAGAGCTCCAACGACAGGCCATTTGTGGACGGAGACCCTTGTGGACGGCCTCTCGTAACATTTCCCTTCACACGGCTGCTCCTCCACATGGACTCCCCCAGAAGCCTGGCAGGTAGGACCGATTACCCTTCCCAAGGCCCCGCAGGTCCCTCCCCAGTTCTCCCCTCCCTCGATTCACTTTCCACTGACCCTCCCAGCTGAATGTAGCCATTGCTCCTTCCTCCCCTCTCCCCCATCAGCCCAAAGTCCCCAGTGTTTCCTGACACACACTCCCAAGGTTCCTCAGAGCCGGCTGAAAACCCTGGGAGGAAAGAAAGGAGGGGCAGGAATGACACGTCTTCCAGGCTGCCTGCCCAAGCTCCGTTAGGCCCACTGCCCACGGGCAGTGCATCTGTGGATGTGTGGAGGCCACACCTTGGGCCAAGACGTGCCTGACCGCCTGCTCTGGTCTGCGCAATGCTTCCTCCCACCCTTCTTCTCTGACTCCGTCTCCCTTTCTCCTTTTTCCTCCTTAGATCTCGCCATAGCCCCCCCCACCACCTCCTCTCCTGCTCTCTCTCCCTCTTCTCCACCCAAATGAGGTTGGTTAAACAAACCTTAGTAGGTCCAGACTATGAACATCGTAAGTCAAATCGTGTTTTTAAGAATGTTCGTTGACATGAACCTACCCGTGAATATCCTGCAGAGGGAAGAGGGGCTCACAAGGCACTACGGGCAGTATGAGCTCAGTTTTCTAAATGCCCCTCCCCACACCCAAAGACAATGCAAATCACACAACACAGTCATATATATAGCACCATAGTGTTCGCTTCCTTTCTACTCTACCCATTGGGGTCTAGGCCCTGTCCCTGGGTCAAAGCCCTTTGAAGACCGCAGGAATGGCAGATCCAGCCAGAGACAGGCATGCATTTCAAAGGCTGGTCCATACCTCCTCCCCCTTGCCCCACTGTGGTGTTTGTCACTTCCTTCCCTTGGGAGCATCTGGAGGCCCTGGCCAAGGGGAGAGATGAAGGCAGAATTGTTGGATCAAAGTCCAAACACATAATAAAGGCATCTCCCTGCCCCACCTAAGGACATGATAATGTGCATTTACCCACACAAAAACACAGAGCAGTGGGCTGGGGCGCCATAAACCTTCTCTTATTACAAAGCCGGAATCTTTTCCATCTGTGTTTAAGCTGCAGCCTAAGAAATAATGTTTATAAAAATAAGATTGGAAGCAAAAATATTGAATGCAATAAATTATGACTACACTGTGTTCTCTCCTGAGGGATGTCCTGGCCAAAGAGCCTTCAATATTTCTATCTGGGTCTGTGCTTTGTCTCTTCTTATAAAGCATTCCATTTGTTGATGGCAAGAAAAGGCCTAGAAGGCCGAGGTTGACTCAATAGAGCTATGGTGCTTGGCCGTCTGTACCTGCCTGGTATCTTAATTTCTCTTCCGAAGGAACAACAGCTCTGCTTGTTCTGGAACTGCAAAATGAAAGCCCAAAGGGAGGCTGCCCAGGGGAAGATTTGTTGGCTAGTTTCCGTCACCCCTACCATCTCCCTCCTTCCAACCCCACCACCACATCCCCACCACCGTCATGACCATGAATCCAGACACCATCATGATCACCCTTCATGGATGCAACACACCTACCATTTCCCAGGCATTGGCTAGGGTTTGGGAGGGAGGGAAACCTGGGAAATTAATATGACACAGATCTGAGATTTAAAAATCTCCAGGGAGATGGGCCAGATATACAAATAACTCAGAACAAGAAGGAAAGTCAACAGCAAGGTACCGAAAAGTTCTCCCAGAGTTCAAAGGAGGGAGAAGCAGCTTTTGAGTTGAGTCTGGAAGGATGGGTTGGATCTAGACCCCCAGAACTGGAAGGAAAAGGCCTTCTTGGAAGAGGGATTGATGTAAGGGAAAGTGCAAAATTGTAATGTGTGGATGAAGAGGAGAGGAATGGATTCAGTTGGGCTGGACCCCAAGGTGTCTGAGGGGCAGTGAGGGAAATCAGGTTGAAGGGTGGAGTGGGAGTAGATCAGGAAATGTGATGGATAAAGGAAAAGGCCACTCAGTCCAAGGATTTGGGCCTTTTATATGGTGGGAAGTGGACGATCAATGGAAAGTTATTGAGCTGTGGGAGGGTGGAGCTGATTTTGAAGCTAATCATTGTGATGTGATCTTGGGGCCAGTGAGCATTCTCTGCTTTCTCTTTCCTGAAAAGATCCCAACTCTTCTCCCCTCTTGGCCGATTCAAAAATTTAACAGAAATGTTGAGTGTTAGCCATTTGCTTTAAATCCTACCACTTCATACTTTGTCCCTTAAGCATTTGTGACAGAGAGGAGGGAGAGGGGTAAGAATGAAACACACAGCCATAGACTATTACTTATACCTCTGGGCAACTAGGTGTATCAGATGCTTTCTAGAGAGTGGATTTTGCTTGCGGCAGGTATGGCATATGAGGGTACCACAGGAGAAGCAGAGGGGACAGCCTCCTGTCAGCTCACACGGCCTGCTTTGCCTTCCTTATGGGATCAGCTCCATGTGGCTCTGAGGTGTTCGACTCAAGAGTAGAGAACCCCAGGGCCCAAGGCAAGGGCATCCCCAAGAGCCAATGGGAGGAAGCCCTGATGGTTGGACAAGGCTGGTGCCAACTTGTGCGGACTTTGCCCTTGGAGCAAGGGTGGTGCTGCCCTCATTCCACTTTCTCCATGATTCCAACGGGAACCACTGGAGTTGCATCCGGGAGTCATTTCCAAGGCATTTTCTTTTTCAATTCCTTACTTGGCTTTATTTAATAACGCAGTCCCCAGTGCAATAACATCCTCTATTCTGTCCTGTTCTGTGTAGATAGAAGAAAGCAGACCTCTTGTCTTATTGTGGCTGGGCCTCGACCCTCATTTTCTGGCAGACGTTTAGGACGGAGCTGGGATCCCTCCCTCTGATTTGGGACTACTTGAGAAAAGGCGCCTGTGACCCTTCCCCCACCTTCCGGCCTGGTTTTCCTCTGAGGACAGGGGGAGAGGGCTCTTCCAGGCCGAGCTGGCAGCCAGGCCAGCGTTTGTGGTAGGCGGTGTTTATGTGAATGCACAAATGTTTATGCAAGATTGCCAACCGGTTATTTATGAGTCTCTCAGCTCTTCCCCAATAAAAGCTGTTCTCTCAATGCTCTGACAGGCCCCACATCTGTAACTAATGTGTCACTCACTCAGCTAATGCAGTTCACTTGTGTTTATTTTTGCACAAAAGCAATTTATCCAGCCGCTCTGGGGGAAAAAAAAAAAAAAAAAAAGGCCGTGTCAGGAGCCTTCTTTGGAACAGAGTGTTTTTCCTCAAAAGATATTCCAAATGGCTCACAGGGCAGGGCAGGCTTCTGGTGTGTGTGCCTGACCGTGTCTGTAGGTCTGTCCTGAGTGTGAGGGAGTGTGTGGGCCCGTGCTTTGTCTCCGAGTATATGGATGTGTGTCTTTGCGCCTCTGTCTGTCTGGGACTGAGTGGCTTTGAGTGTTTACCCCTGAATCTAAGAGTTCTGCCGGGGTGTGTTTGGGTTTAAAAGGTATTGGGTGGGGGCGGGGTTGGATGTAACTTTGCATTCCCTCCGGTAGAGATAAATCAAAGTTGGGAAAGTAAGTTGTTGGCAGTTAAAATGCCTGGAGGAGGAGTTTGGAGGAAGGAGGGGAGGGGGTACCAAGGTTAAAAGGGAGGATGATTGGCTTCAGGGCAAAAGGAACATTAACACTGTCCAGCCAAGGACTGTAACTATAAAACTGCAGAGGAAGGCCTAGGCATCCCTTCCCTGTGGTTGTTAACTTTATCATTCCCACTCTGTTTTTCTTCAGTATTGACAGTAAACCTTCAGAGTGAAAAGGATGCTCTGTGGGCTTGTTTGGGGGGCGCTGTAAGAAAGGAGGGAGCCTGCTGCACAAGCAGACTCCTGGGAAAAGGAACCAAACCGTGGCGGGAGGCTGTGAGGGGCATGTCCCCGCCAGGGTGGGGGTCAGGAGTCAGGCTGAGTGCGTGGGGTCTGCCAGAAGGGAAAAGAGGTGCTGACTTGGGCTGGGGAAGGGCCTGGTGGACTCTGTGGTCCTCAATCTCATCCCGTAGTTGGTCACTCTGACCCTGGCCAGTCAATGCACCAGTCTGCGTTGGGCAGGAGAGTCCAGAAGTCTCCATGTAGACCCCTCCCACTGCTGGGAAACCATCCATGGATGTCCATGGCCAACTGGCATGGAGGAGGTGGCCCTGATGGCAGATGTCTTTTATGTCACCCCTAAATGACCCAGCAGGAGTAATGGCGTATTAATTAGGACAGTGGTTCCCAAACCACGTGCTCGAGGAACCCTCATACTCATTACTCAAAACAGATGTCTTCTTACAGCTCAGACCAAATCTTGGCTGCTTTGTCCCAATCTGCAGGAAAATATTGGAGTTCTTCCCTCTTGAGTTTTCCGCCAGTAAGATTTCATTAAATCTCTGGTGCCTGTCGAATGATACGTCAGTTGATATTTATATAAACATAGAGAAATGTACAATTGTGCTTTGCCTGAAAGCTTGTTTTTATGGACTTGGGCTTTCCAATGGTGATTTTTTCTGGCATCCATAACCTGACTGTGAATTGGGGTGGTCAGGGGAAGCCGTCCATTTGTCTCATGGTTTCTCTGGCCAGGTGACATTCATGGGCATCCCTTTGTCTCCCTGTGACCTGAGCAAATTCGACTTCGGGGCCTGCTCTTCCCCTCGGCCGGGGTGTATTCAAGGCGAGGAGCAGAAGGCTGTCCATCAACTCAGTACTCTGGTTTCCAGTGACAATTCAACTTGGACAGACTTGAGGGTAGGACAGTGGGGAGGCATTTGAAAAGTTGGGATTTGCCCTTTTGATCTGAAGGTCTCCGTGGAATGCCCTGTCCTCAGAGTAGGCCTCCCCGCCCCTTCCTCGTGCCCTGGGAGCCCCTCCCTTCTTCCTCCTTCTGCTTTCGTCCCTCTTTCCAGTCACCCTGGGATTTTTTTTTTTTTTTTTTTTTTTTTGCGGTGCACGGGCCTCAGTGTTGTGGCCTCTCCTGTTGCAGAGCACAGGCTCCGGACGTGCAGGCTCAGCGGCCATGGCTCGCGGGCCCAGCCGCTCCGCAGCATGTGGGATCTTCCCGGACCGGGGCACGAACCCGCGTCCCCTGCATCGGCAGGTGGACTCTCAACCACTGCGCCACCAGGGAAGCCCCACCCTGGGATTTTAAACTCCTTCTTGCAGTTGAATTTGTTCCTAGGCCGGTGGCCGTACCTCGGTGGTAAGTGAGCCTCCCAGCCACCGCTGTCTTGGAAATCTCTGGAGCAGGCTCAGGCCTTGCATGGGTCTTAAGTCCCAGCCCTTCCTTCCCTCTCCTGTGGGCCTGTGACTAGGGAGAAGTGGGGAGCTTTGAGTCTCGGGGTGGGGGGCAGAAGGAGCGAGGGGTGTACTCTGGAAAGAGGCTTACTTTAGAATCTAAGAAGAAAGGCACCAGCTCACAGCCCTCACCAGGTTCAACCATCCATCACCTTTCTGGCTCTAACCAGCACAGCTGTCTGACGGTCGGGCTCACCAGCCTCTCCTCCCTGCTTGACTGTAGGCTGTGTGGCAAAGCTGTCCTTTCTCGCTGTGGCCTTTGGGGTTGCCCCCGACCCAGGCTCTCTTCCCTAACTGGGGTGCTCACCTCCCACCTTGGCCGCTGCAGGCCAGGGAAAGGGCCATCCCGCTGGACATATGCATCACAAAGCCATATTTTCCCATCAGCAAAATTGTTCTCAGGTCCTAAACTGAGGATCCACAAGCCCCACTGCCCTCAGGGACCCAGGAGGTAATATAAGGAGAGGAGGGGAGGGCCCCAGGGTTGGGGGCAGTGGGGAGGGGTGGCCCTGAGGCTCCCTGGAGCACATGCTCTGTCCACAGGGGTGACCCCTTCACAGCAGGAAAGGGTTACGATTTTTGGAATGCCAGCCCAGTGAAGCCAGTTCTTCTGTTTTCACATCTGGACTTTTATGTGGACTCTCCTAATGTTACATGTTGGCAACCAAGTCCAGCTTAAAACATGGTGTGAGCCAATCAAAACACGCCTGCTGGCCAGTCATGGCTCGGTTGCCCCTCTGCTGGTGTGAGATGCCGGGGAGCTTGTGTTGTGGTTGTTTGGGGATGTACATGGCGACGTGCAGGCCTTCGGCCCTCAGCTAACTGGGGAATCCCTCCATCAGGTGCCGTGAGGGCTCACGCTCTTTGCTAAAAGCTGGACACAGCCGGTTACCTGAGAGCTGGATGTTTAGCCTACACTGTCCTGGGGTAGCATAGGTTTGCTTGGTCTCCAGGGAGGGATGCAGACCCCTGCTTTTTTTGCTGATTGTTGTCCTGTGGAAGGCCCCTCTGGGGAGCCTGGGCAGGGAGGGCGGGCAGTGGCCATCCTGGGTCAGGTTGCCTTATCCATGCAGGCGACAGATGGATGTCAAGGACGGCTTCCAGGGTTCTGGTTTGTGCAATGGGGGGATGTGGTACCTCCTCCGGAGAGGGGGATACTGGAGAATCAATGGGTTTGGGGGCAACAGCCGGATATCTCTAGGTTTTGCCTCATTTTCCTAGGTTGTAAGGAAGGCGGAGGGCAGCTTTTGGCCTGAGATGGGGCGTTGCGATTGTGGCCTCTGCTTCACCCCCTGTGTAGCCTCCGGGAGGGTGAAAGCAGGACCCAGAGCCCCAGTCTTGTCCCAAGAAGCTGTTCTTGAGCTCAGCCTGAGTCCCCAGGGACAGCCCGGCAGTCACACCAGACTTGGGAGGGATACTCATGTTGGATTCACGGTCACTGAGGCTTCTGGGATCACCTAGTGGCAGGGAAAGAGCTTGGGTCCCAGCTCTGCACTTTATTAGCTTGTGACCTTGGCCAGTGACGTCACCTCCTGGGAGTCAGTCCCTTGTCTGTCGATGGGTCTGACTCGTTGGTCTGTAGCCTCCATCCAGCCTCCAAGTTCTCTGACAATGACTGTTGCCAGCTGCTGCCATAGCTCCATTTGACACGTCTTTCAAAGATCGGATGGGACTGTTGCTTCACCCCTGACTCCTGGGTGTCCAGCAAGGCACAAGGCACATCGTAGGTGCTTAGCATGTCTTTGTTGAATAAATTAGCAAAACCAGCTCCCTGGCAGCAGGGAGCAGGCCACAAGCAGAGAACGAGGCAGGCAGGAGAGCCCTGGGGCAAGGGAACACTTTTGCTGTGGCTTCATCCTGGGAGCGAGGGCGCCTGCAGGCTGAGGGCTGCTGGGGCCTGGAGGCTGGAGCCCGTCTCCCAGCCCGGCATCTTCTACATCCCGGCCCTGCCCCGCCCCACCCTCCCCCAGAACTGCCCCACAGTGACCACTTTTCCAAGTCCTTTCACTGTCTCTGAATGTTTAAGGTTTTAAGATGCAGCCCTTTGGCGACATCACAGGGAGCAGCTGGGCCCCGGGCTGGGCCAGGCTGGCACGTTGGAGGGAGAGCCTTTAGCTAGGACATACTCAGTCACCAGTTCTCTGCTGCAGGCAGGAAGGAGCAGGCCCACGCCTGGTCTCCGAGCTCTTGGAGGAGCATGAGGGGGAGACGGCAGTACCCCGGGCCCTCTGGGTAGCTTTGGGCTTTGCGGCTGCAGCTATGGCCCCGGCCTGGGTTCTGGACCTGAACAGCTACAGGGGCCCCCGCTTTTCCTACGAGGCCTGTGTGGACGGACGGGAAGGCCTAGGGCTGTGAGGGTTGGGCCGTCTGGGAGAATCAGCTTACAGGGCGACAGTGGGGCTCTGGGACCTCAGGCAGGAGTCCTGGGGTGCACTTCCTCACACCGGCCTCGAACACACTGGGGGCCTCAAGGAGCTCGCTGTCACCCCCACTGAGTGCCCGCACCCCGCTTCGGGGCAGCCAGGGGTCTCTTCTGAGTACCTCACCAGCCCCTCCCGCCCTCATCCCTGGGCAGCAGAGGAGTGACGCGAGGGACCCAGGTTGAGCTGTGAGGGTGAGTCATCGGGAAAGCTCCTTGGGTCTTTGGATCTGGGGGATAGTGGATGCGAAACTGGACATTTTTCTTTCATCCTCCACCCTCTTCAGGCCTCATTCTCCTGAAAATACCAGAACGAATAGGGATATAATGCACACTCATGTAGCCACAAACCGGTTTCCGAAATACAATTACAAATCCAGTCGAAGGCCTCCATGAGCACCACCCGAACATGGCTCCCTTCCACTGCATCCCCTCCTCCCCAAGAAGTAATTACCATCCAGTATTTGGCATCACAAATTTCTTTAACTTTTTACTACATATGCATGTTTTCTTGAAGTATTTACAGAATTGTTTTGCATGCTTTGAAACTCTGTATAAATAATATCATTCTAATATGTATTCTTGTGCAGTCAGTTTTTGCCTCTCAATATGTTTAGGGATTCCAGCACGCGGACATGTGTGACTCTGGCTCGCTTATTTTCTACGCTATGTAGAATTCCACTGCGTGACTACATCATTTCTCCAAGGAAGCCTCCTCCCAGCCCGCTGAGGGGTGGCTCTGCTCTCTGGGGATGCTGCCTTGTGCAGGGAGCTCCAGCTCTGTGGATGCCCCCCACCTCCATCTCCCCCACCCCACGTTAGGGTGCCAGAGCCCTTCTTCCCCTCCCAGAACTGTTGCTTCACGGAGGAGGAATTTGAGTGGATTTCAGGCAACCTTGTGTTTGCCATAAATCAATGTTTAAAGTGAAACCCTAGCCCAATGGGGCTGCAGTTGCAACCAGCTGAGTGCAGCCAGGCAGGCTGTTTCGAACCTGGATGGAAGGAGCTGTGTGCTCCACAGGGACAGGGTCTTTGACCGGGACGTGCTGGCAAGCCCTTCTCCAGTGCATGGGGAGACCCTGGAGCAGCCACAGCCCCCGGCAGAGCCCCTGTGGTGACCCTGGCTCGAGGCCCGCTCTCCTCTCTGTGCTGACCACTCTTGCTTTGCCCAGTGGCATCCAGGGTGGGTTTGGCCATGTGGATGTGAGGATGGAGGTTGTTGTATCAGCTTTGGGGGAGGGGGAGTGAGGTTCTGGGACCTGCTCGGGGGCAGCCTGTCCTGATGGACTTACATTTTAGACCCTTGAGAAGGACAGAGGCAGCAAGTCCCCACACTAGTTCAGACCCCGACCCCCAACACCCGCTGCCCCCAGAGCTCCCAAAGCCACACGATGACTTCCGTGTGTCTACGTAATTCTGCCTTCGTGGACCCTTTCCTCCATAAAAGAGTATTATAAATTATATTTCATGATTGTCTTGCTGTAAAGACTACGGTAGGCACAATCATGGCTCTCAGAGATGTCTGTGTCCTACTCCCTGGAACCTGTGAATATGTCACCTTGCATTGCAGAGGTGCTTAAGTTAAGGATCTTGAGATGGGGGATCATTCCGGACTATCTGGGGGGGCCTAATGTGATTATAGGGTCTTCATGAGTGGAAGAGGGTGCAGGAAATTCAGAGTCAGAGTGGGTACATGTGAGGACTCAGCCCACCTTTGCTGGCTTGGAAGATGGAGGAAGAAGCCTTGGAATCAAGCGATGGTGGCAGCCTCTAGAAGCTGGAGGAGGCAATGAAACAGGCTCTCCCGAGACTCTCCAGAAGGAGCACATTCTTGCCAACACCTTGATTTTAGCGCCGTGAAATGCATTTTGGACTTCTGACCTCCAGACCTGTAAAATAATAAATCTGTGTGGCTTTAAGTCACTAAGTGTATAGTGACTTGTTACAGGAGAAATAGAAAAAGAGGAGGAGAGAGGCAGCAAGGCTCCACGCTTGTCCAGACCCCAGCACTCAACACCCGCCGCACACAGAGCTCCTTTGCTTTTGTGGGGTTCTTCCTCCATAAAAAAATATTTAAAATTATACTTTATTCTAAATAAATAATATTCAGACTGTGCTGGTATAAAGGTGAATACGATCGAGGCTGGATTCATTATTATATATTCATTATTATTATATATTTTTTAAATTCCTGATCTTAAAAGAAATGAAAACATTTTGGGGGGGCCCCTAAAAGAATCATGGGCCCTGGGCCTGCCAAGGGAGAAGTCTACCCTGATGGCCGCTGCAGAGCCTCCAACACCCTCCCTCTATGGAGACTGCGAGCCTTCTCTTCTCCAGGACACTTTCCCTGCATGGCTGGAGGGGAGGTGGGCGTGGCTTCCCTAAGCCCCAACCTCCCCAGGCCTCTTCTCCCATCATGGGGGCTTGGGTGCCACGTGAACAGAGGGCTTTGTGCGTGGCCCGCCTTATGGGGGCAGGGGGCAGCCTGAGTTCTCTACACAGGGCCACGGGGCAGATCCTCCTCAGTGCCTTTGTTTGGTGTTGGGTGGGTGGCATTTCCAGATCACCCTGTTCTGGAATTGTTAAAGGACTGTAGCCTATGGTGGGGAATCCACCCTAGGGCTTGTCCAAGGTGAAGGTGGGATCTTCTGTGTACAGGTCAAGGGTGTGTTAGTCTGCATTATCAGGGCCATTGGATGGTTCCCCAGCCCAAGGGGTTTATTTTGAGGGAAGCCCTGATTCTATCTTGGGGATGAGGCAATGGGATGGTTACAGTAACTAAGGAAGGGGATGTATTAGCTCAGGTTGCCATAACAAAATACCACTGACCGGGTGGCTTAAGCAACAGAAATGTATTTTTTCATGGCTCTGGAGGCTAGAAGTCCAAGAGCAAGGTGTCAACAGGTTATGTTTCCTTTGAGGCCTCTCTCCTTGTCTCGCAGGTGGCCACCCCTCTTGTGGCCTCTTCCCACGGCCTTTACTCTGTGCAGGCACCCCTGGTGTCCCTCTGTGTGTCCAGATCTCCTCTTATATGACACCAGTCAGATTGGATTAGGGCTCACCCTAAGAACCTCATTTTCACTTAATCACCTCTTTTTTTTTTTAATTTAAAAAGTTTTGGCTGTGTTGGGTCTTCGTTGCTGCGCACGGGCTTTCTCTAGTTGCGGCGAGCGGGGGCTACTCTTCGTTGGGGTGCACGGGCTTCTCATTGTGGTGGCTTCTCTTGTTGCAGAGCACAGGCTCTAGGCGTGTGGGCTTCAGTAGTTGTGGCACTTGGGCTCAGTAGTTGTGGCTCGCAGGCCCTAGAGCGTAGGCTCAGTAGTTGTGGCATATGGGCTTGGTTGCTCTGCGGCATGTGGGATCTTCCCAGACCAGGGCTCGAACCTGTGTCCCCTGCATTGGCAGGCGGATTCTTAACCACTGTGCCACCGGGGAAGCCCAGTTAGCCATATTGACTGAGTCTGAGCCAGGTCATGTGCTTGTCACACTTTCATGGATTGAGTTGAAGGATGGGGGAGCAGGTCATATGACTCCAGCAACCTTTTAGACTGGGCTGGTCATGTGGCTATGGCTTCTCTTGGTCTTGTAATGACCATATTCCTTCTAACATTGATAGAATCTACTTTCAAAGCCTCTCCAATCTATAGAGGGAAATATGAGGTGTGGTCTTGAATTATCCCTGTTCTGACCATCCAGGAACTGTCTGGGAGCCTGGTGGCCAAAGCTGGCATGACCACACGATCCTCCTCACTGCCCCAGGGGCTTCTGGAGCCCACCCACCTCTGCTAGAAAGCTCTATCTCATTGCACATCTCATTGCCTTGAGCACAGGGCATCTGGTCCCCGATATCCCCATTCAGGGGCTGGCCTTTGCAGGGGAGGTTGGGAGAAGAGAAGGAAGAGGGAAAGGAGTCAGGGAAGCCTAGAGTCATAGAGGTGCCAGTGGGGGCCAGTGGGGGCCAGGGCGGCTGGCTGGGGGCTGAGGGAAGGGGACCTGCAGCCCTTGGGTGAGCTCTGTGAGCTAGGAGCACGGCGGCGTCCTCACGGCTTGCCTGTCCTCCTCTCTGCCCGGTTCCCCTGTGAGAGACCCTTGGGGACTTCTGAGAACTAGGCTTGTCGTGGGGAGAGTAGAGGTGGTGAAGCTTCTCAGACACCTCAGATTCTACTAGAGAAGTGCACGAATCGTTTAGGGTCCATATCTCAGAGACAGAGAGACCACCACTCCCCTGCATTCTCTCCAGGTTGTTTTCAACTCCTAAGTCCTGGCTCCCCAAATGCCAAAGGTCTGACTCAATCAAACTGCGGTTCAAACCAGTGCTTGCGCTGCACTCTCTCCCCTAGCCCACCACGCTCCATCCTACAGCCACCCTGGAAGGTGGATACTATCATCCTCATTTCACAAATGTGCAAACACAGACTGAGGTCAGGTGGGTGCCCCAAGTCCCACGTCCAGTTATCGGCAGAGCGACATTGGGACCCAGGCCCGTGTGACTCCCCAGCTGAGAGTGCAGCTGTTTGCTTGGCTCTGCACCATCAGAGCCTGTACTACACGTGTCACTGCTGCCCTGCAGCTACTTGCCTGGTGCCCTGGCCCCTGGCTGGCCCTGCTGGGCTGTGGGATTGAGCATGAGCACTTCCCCCAACTTCTCCTCTGCTTCTTCCCCCTCCTGCGTTCTCAGTTCCAAGACTGGCAGGCAGACAGCACCCAAGTGCTGAGCAGACCTTTCCGAGGGGACAGTGAGGCCCTTCCCATGTTGCTGTCCAATGGGCAGACGTGGGCCGCTGCAGCCACCGTGTTCCAGAAGCCCAGAGATGTGTGGCATCTGGCCTGTCCACTCCTTCTCTCCCTCCCCGTAGTGTCCCTACACTGGGCCACAGGTGGGGGCAGGATGATTGGAACGCTTTTATTTTGTCTCTGCTAAAAAGTGTGCTATCTCTTGGGGCTGAGGCCGTTTGAAGATGAGCTGTGAAAAATGATCTGGCCATGCTTCAGATCAGGTCTTGGCCCTTCCTGACCTGCTCTGGGGAGAGGAGGGATGGGCTTTTTGCCAGAGATTCAGCCCCATCAGAGGTAGCTGGACCACCCAGCCCACCAGCCGCAGGGTGTGTGGTGTATGTGTGCGTGTATGTGTGTGTGTGCTTGTGTATGCGTGTGTCTGTGCAGGTTTGCATTTACTTGTGTGTTTGTGTGTGCACGTCTCTTGTGCTTACACAGGTACTCCTGTCTGTGCATATGTGTACATACGTGCATGTTTGTTTGTGGGGGTATATGGTGATATGTATGCCTGTGTCTGAGACCATGTGCTTGCTCACCTGTGTGTTTGTATCTGTGTGTGCCTGCACACGTGTGTGCTCTGGCCACGTGTGACCTGGCCGATGGTCAGGTCACGTGGTAGGTGGGGATGGAGGCTGTGAGAGCAGAGCAGAGTGGAGGCAGTGGGTGTTCGGGGTGACGAAGCCTGGGGATGAGTGGGGTCAAAGGTGGCAGAACTAACTCTGCTTCACGTTTTGTGACTCTTGGACGCTCTTCAGGTCTTGTTGCTGTGTGTGGATTCCCCTGACCGGAGAACACTGTCAGCCTGTCCTCCCCAGCTGTCCTTGGGAAGGTCCAGGGGTGATGGGGGCAGGAGTCCACTCTCTTCTGTGGTCTGACTGAGCAGACACAGGCTTCCCTTCTGGAGACGAAGATGAGTTCAGTCTTCAAGAGGCAGAGTCATGAGCTGGTGTGAATTTTTTTCCAAGCTGGGAAAAGTGAACCTCTCTGGCAGGCATGGTGATGGGATCCCTGTGCACGCAGGACCCTGAGACTCCTATACTCCTGGGTCCTGGCCTACCACATGGGCTGCTAGGTCAGGGTCCCCTGGACTCATGGCCTGCCCAGCCTCTGGTGCCCACCCCTTCTGTAAAGGGGTCTCTAGAGCCAGGTGTTCTTTCCTGGAGGCGTCCTGGTGGCCCTGGGGGAGATGGAGGTGGCCTGGTGTTTGACAGGAGCACTTAGTGTCTTATCAGGCCCAGCCCAGCCTGAGTTATGCAGGCAGGCCTGAGCAGGCTCAGGTCCTGCCCTGCTTTCTGCTTCTCTCCCTCCCTGTCCCCTTGCTCAGCTTCATGTCTGTCCCTTTACCCCTCTGCCTCTCCCTTCCCAGGAAGCTGGAGTGTGTAGCCCTCGTCCGGCCAGCTGGCTTTTTCAGGTTCTAGCTGCTTTGGGGGCTCTTTTCCTTCATGGGTGTTGCTGCACAGACTGCTCAAGCCTGTGCAAAACTCATCATCTGGCTGGTTGAAGAGTCTCCTTAAATCTACTCTGAGCTGCGTGTTCTGTCATCCTCTTGGCACCTTTGGGGAGTACCTTTCTGTTTGCGATGGTGTCATCTCGACATACAGTCAACGCAGTGCTGGGCTCCACTGTGTTGGAGCCTGAGGCAAAAGGAAAAATCAGTAACATGGATCCTGTCTTTATTGAAAATCCTGGTATTTCATTCATCCATCGTGGACATTTTGCATCAGTTTTGGTCTTTAAAAGTATTGCATTAAAATATGTTTTGTCTTGCCGGCTGACTTTTTTGGTGTCCCTAAGAGTTTGCACCTGAGGGGAGTGCAAAGAGAAAGGATTCCTTGGTCGGGGCCCTGGAACGTCCAGGACTGGAAGTTGACTGGAACTCTTCCTTTCCAGGAGTGGCTTGTAGAGGCTGGAGCAAGTGGGTGTGTGTGAGGGGGTGGGGGAAGGAGGGAGAGAAAACGACTGACAGATTTCAGAGCTTCTGCTAATGTTTCCACGGAGCTGAGGGGCAGGGCCTCGGGGAAGGGGCCCAGCCCAGGGTTCCACCAAGTGGGAGGGTGGGTCTTTGCAGTGGAAAGAGAAGCAGGGAGCAGGGTTGGAATGGAGGGGAAAAAAAAAAAGTCTGTGAAATGAAGTGAAAAGAATTCATTTCTATGGAGGTGGGCTTGAGGGGATGAGACTAGAAAATGTGAAGGCTGGGAGGCCTTAAAGAGCTACGGGGGGTCGTGAAGCCCTCCACCACCCCGACCTTCGGTGGGGTTCGCTCCATATGCACTGGCCTTGTGCGAGTGAGTTTTTGCTGGGGGAATAAAGGGAAGGGGTGGATCCCGGGCTTCAGCCTGTCCGTGTGGAAGTGGGGCTGAGAACGTGGGCAGGGATGCTATCTGCCTGCTGAACTTTCCAGCGGAAGCCAGGGCCGAGAGGCAGACCTGTATTGGGCAGGTGTGAGTGACAGGATTCGGGCCGGTTCTCCTGGAATCTCCAAGGGCAGGCATCTTGGCATGTGTGTCTATGTCTTGTCAGTTTGAGGACTGCCAGGCCCCTGGCTTGCTGCCCACTTTGAGACCTTTGAACGTTTTTTTCCTCATTAGCTTCTCCAGAGGATCGACGGGGGTGAGCAGGGGAGCCCCAGGCTGTGGTGAGGGGCCAGGGAAGCTGGCCTGAGGCCTCGGATGGGCCTCTGTGCTCTGGAGCAGCCTTTCCTGCCTCCTCGGGATCAGGGTGTACTGGACCCAGCCTGCATCCTCAGCTCATAACCCTACCCGGGCTGCGCGCGCACACACACACACACACACACACACACACACACACACACAGATTCCTAGGGTGCTAGGGCCAGGGTATGTGTGTGTGTGAAGAGCATCAAGGCCGCCTGACCCCTGTAGTCAACTCCCCTTGTCTTGCGCTGTCACGCCCTCCTCCATCTTGGAAGGGGGTGGAGTCTCTCCTCATAGAGGGTCTGGGGAATTGGGAGCCACATGGCTCCCAGCATACCAGCTAAATCGAGGGCACCTGTACTGATCCTGCAAAGGCTGAAGGTGGGTTAACAATGGAGAATTGTGGGGCCTGACTCCTGTTACCTCCGGCTGGGGTCTGTGGCTACATTTACCTAAGAAAGCAACCCTGCCCCTTCCCCTGAAGTCTCTACCCTCTCCCTCCACGTGGGAGCTCCTAGCTGGCTCAACAGAGGTGGAGAGAGGACCCCCTTTCTCCCTCCACCCTGTAACCACCCTGCTTGTTGGGATTCAGCCCCAAGGGCTTGCCTCCTACAGGATGCAAGTTTAGGCACGTGCTCCCTCTCTGGTCCACAATCTTCCCATCTTTTGTTTATTCTGGTGTTTCCCTGGTCATAAAACTCATTTATACTAATTGTTGGAAACATGGAAAATTGGGAAAGCATAAAGTAGAACATGGTAGTGGCTTAAACCCGGCTCTTGGAGAGCCACACCGTTGTCCATTCGGAATGCCCACCACGTTTGAGTTCCCGTCGGCTGTGGGTGCCCTATACTTGTCACAGCACCTTCCTATTCTTGTCACATTCGATCTTGTGGCACAGCCTTATGAAGGGCCATCAGCAGTCCCCGTTTTCTCCTTTTCGTAGCTGCGAAATTGAAGCAGAAAAGTAAGACTTGTCCCGATGTGTACCCTGCCTCGTCCCACCCAGGCCTCCTGAGCATGCTGTCCCACCAGCTTCTCAAACCTGCTCATAAGCCTGAGCTGGGGGCTGTGAGCCCCTCTGCACAGTGGACACCCTTTCCAGCCCCCCGCCTGCACGCAGTCTTCCCTGTGGGGCTGGCTTTGAGCCTCACCCACCTGCCTGGGGGATGATGCGTCACAAGCTTAGTGAGGTTCGGGGGGAGGGGGTGGGGAGGGAGGGGGCAGATTTCAACGGCATGCCTCTTGGAAACCACATCAAATGGTGCAGCTAGGAATTAATAAATAAATTTGGGAGACAAGTCAATTACCCTCCCTCTGTGCCCCTGTCCCTGGGGGCAAACAGCGGTCTGTGGTTCCCAGCCTGAGCACGCCTTTGCAGGGGCAGGCCCAGCCAGCGCTGCAGCTGGCTTCTGTCAGATTAACTGGGCGAGATGTGACAGGCCTCTGTCCTCTGGGGAAATGGCTCCCTTCCTGGGAGGTGGTGAGGACATTCCCAGGTTACTCTGTTCTTGCCCTCTCCCTGTGCCCCTCCCTGTCTCACTGCCTCATGGGTGTCCACCTCCAGCCCCCCAAACAGAGTCTCCTGCTCAGTTAGTTACAGGCTCCAAGGTCCACTGTGGTCACTGATCGCCAGGATGCCTTCAGAAGATGCCTGTGAAATGCATTTACTGAGGGAGGGCCACCTTGTGAGTCTCTTCCAGACACATTAGCATCATGGTTATTATTTTAAAAATCAGACTAACTACTTGTTGCCATAGAAAACATTTATTTACTTGGCAAATATTTTTAAATGCTGCTTTGTGGCAGAGTTTTTGCTAGTTTTTGCTAGTTGTAGAGATACAGAGAAAAGAGACACGCCGTCACCCTCTAGGAGCTGACAGTTCTGTGGGGAAGTCAAACACAGCCAATGACTGTGCAGGAAACTTTGGGAGGAAAAGTGGGGGGCACCTAGCCCAAGGCTTGGGGGGCTTCTCAGTAGGTGATGCCCACCCAGGCTGCATCCTGAGGGGTGAGTTGTCATTGAGACTGGGGGATGGGGAAATGCCGTTCCAGATAGAGGGAACAGCATTTGCAAAGTCTCAGGCAGGGGAGGGCCTTGAGCTGGATCACAGGATGTGAGTGGAGCAGGGGCAGGAGGAGAGGCAGAGGCTGGCTTGTGTGCAGCCTTGATATATATATATATATATATATATATATATATATATATATATATATCTCAACAGGGTTGCGTGAGAGGGGGGTGGTATATAAAACTCTTTCCTTAAGTCTTTTTAACGTGATTAAGTTATGAATTCTTATCAACTTTCTGTGTGTGTTGGGTGAGTAGGGTGTTTTTTCTGTTTAGAAACAACAACACAACTCCTTAGAACCCAGCAGACTACAAAGGGAAAGCAGTGGTCTTCAAAATATAAGAGCAGCATCATGGAAAAATGAGCTCCCCCTCTGACATTTGTTGCCACTGAATTTTCTATGGTTGCATTACGTAGGCATGTTCTTTAGATCAACGACTCTCTAATTTCAGTATGCATATGGTGTTTGGGATCTGTCCTGGAGAGTCTGAGTTAGTGGGGTCCAGAAATGTGCATTTTTAAGAAACTTCCATGGTAAATCATATTTGGTCAGTAGAACATGCTTTGAAAATCCCATTCCTAGGACCTGAATTAACTATTTTGTTGTCTTGGGGAATTTGCTTGCAATTCAGGAGGCTGCCACCAGATGGCAGTGGTGCTTTGTGATGGATCTAAGCAGAGAGGTTCTCCCCCCCCTCCATGTTTGCTGGAGACACAGTTCTTTATTGCAAGAATGTATAGAAAATAATTATAAAATTGTTGGTAATGAAATTTCAGAGCTTAATTTTAAATTTACCCTTCAAACATTAAAGCTGAACTTTCCAACACGGTGGCCACTGGACATGTGTGGCTTTTGAGCACCTGAAATGTGCTTAGTCTAAACTGAGATGTGCTGAAAGTATAATAAACACACTGAATTTCAAAGACTAAAAAAAAAGAATGTAAAATATCTGGTTAATGATTTTATCATGATTTCATATTGAAATTATAATATTTGGGATTAAAGTTTTATTATTAAAATTAATTTCATCATTTCTTTTTCCTTTTTTTTTGGCCCTGCCTTGCAGCATGCAGGATCTTAGTTCCCCAACCAGGGATTGAACCCGTGCTCCCTGCAGTGGAAGCATAGAGTCTTAACCACTGGACAACCAGGGAAGTCCCCGTTGCTTTTTACTTTAAAAAAAATACTAGGAAGTGTAAAATTACATATGTGGCGCACATTCTATTTCTATTGGACAACAGTGTATGAGAAATCACCTAAATTAATTTCTTCATTTTGAAAGTGAGGGAATTAAGGCCAAAAGTTTGATGAAAGAGCGCCAGACTTGAAGTCAAAAGACCTCCACTTAAGTTCTAGACTAGATACTGCATGCTCTTGGGCAAGTTGTGTACCTTCACTTAGCCTCCGTTTCATCATCTGTAAAGAAGGCATAATTACAGCAACCCTCCTCACTTAAAAGAGTTATGTAAAAGACCTATGAGATAATGAGGCCGAAGTAGCTTGTGTAAACTCTGAAGCATCACAAAGAGATCAAATTACTATTGTTGTGGTTACTGATAACCACTAAAACCCTGGTCCTATAGTCTCACAGTCCTTGAAAGCACTCCTGGCACGAAGGTCAATGGATTGGGGCACTTCCCGACTCTTAGGAGTTTACAACTGAGTTAAGGAGTTACTACATACACTTAGGAAATGTAAAATGACGAAAGAAGAGTGAGTGATTCAAGTAAGTAATGGGAAATGCCACAAGGTGTGTATAGTTAATAGTGAGTCATTTCTTTTTCTTTTTAAAAATTTGCATTTATTGAGCTGGGACAATAGGATTGAAAGGCTGGAGTGGGGGAAGAGACAGTACCAATAAAGAATAACTTTTTTTTTTTTTTTGCGGTACGTGGGCCTCTCACCATTGTGGCCTCTCCTGTTGCGAAGCACAGGCTCCGGACGTGCAGGCTCAGCGGCCATGGCTCACGGGCCCAGGCGCTCCGCGGCATGTGGGATCCTCCTGGACCGGGGCACGAACCCGTGTCCCTTGCATTGGCAGGCGGACTCTCAACCACTGCGCCACCAGGGAAGCCCAAGAATAACATTTAGTCTCTGTTTGCAAAGAGGTTTATCATCTAAGGGGGCAGAAAGGAGACACAAATGACACGCCAGCCTCAGGAGCTCTCAACGGAACATTGGTATTAGGAATGAGTGACAGGGGCTGCCAGTTCCTGACCAACTCTCCCCTTTGCTCTTCTTCCTTACTATATAGCATCTGGACTCTTTGGGGAGTTGGCAATTAGCCCAGCTAAAATACTACATTTTTCAGCGTCATTTGAAGCTAGGGGTAGCCATGTATGCTGTGCTGAACAATGAGATAGAAGCAGAAATTGGATTGGGCTTCCATGAAAACTCCTTTAAAGGTGGGGGACATTCAGCCAGTGTGCACACAAGAGCCCTGGACCCTCCCTCTTGCCTGGAGGGTGGGTGTGATGGTAGTGACTCCAGCAACTACTTTGTAATCATTAATGTAGAAGTCATACCCTACGGTAGCAGAGGAGAAAGCTGGAATGAGCCTGGGACCTGGACAACATCGTGGGGATGCTAGACTGTCCTGAATTTCCAACCTTTGATCTTCTCATTATGTGAGAGAAAAATGAGCCCTATTTTGTTTAAGCCACTGTTATTTGGGTTTTCTGTTCTATGCAGCCAACCCAATTCCTGAATGACACCGAGCATATTAGTGTATATGTCAAGTCTCTTGAGTTCCTTGTGTCTGTGGCAAGGAGACTCTAGGGGATTTTATTGGGGTCTGGGGCCAGAGAGTCACATGAGATGGATAGGGCCACTCTTAAGTGCTAACCCAGCAGGCTGGCTGGTGGTGAAGTGTCTATTCAGTGGACGCTTCCTCAGAAGAATGTAGATAGTGATAGCTCTAAGAATCCCAAAGAAGGAGAAGACAGGAATACCACAAGAAGTAACATTTAAGAGAAGTGGATACTTAGGTACTGACCTTACTTCTTATCTCCTCTGCAAATGGGTCTAGGTGATGTAAGGGGGAAACGTAATTGGCAAAATATATGGAGTTTTTACTGATTTCTTAAAAAAAAATTTTTTTTTTTGGTTAAAACACATAGTACAAAAACTGATCTCTTTTAAATATCACCCTTTCAGTCATATTTTCTTGCATCTTTCACTTCAGAAGATGAGCCATCAGACATTGCCACAGGGAATGGGGTGGGAGAAACGGTCATCTTGGGGGCTCAAACTGACTTTCTTGACCTCATTATTGAAACAATGGGGTGGAAATCCGGGCTTTGTGGAAATAGAGGGATGGCTAACAGATCCTTCTTTAACATATTCAGGTCAGGCTTGGTGGATTAGATAACAGAGTTTACCTCTCCCCAGGTGGGGAAGGCTCAGGTGAGGACAAAGAGGACGTGGAGGGCCCCTCCTTCCAAGCCCAGGGATTATGGAGGAATCTTTGTAAGAGTGTGGCAGGGGGTGAGAAGTGTGTGCTCTGCTTTCTTCTACCCTGGCCCTATTCAGGTCTGGTTTAGGGGATGCTGAGGGTAGAAGGGCATTACTCTGCCTCATGGGGTGTTAAAGGAGGTCTTCCCCCTGCACCAAGCTGTGGGTGGCCACATCAGAGTAAATGTGGAGGCACAGTGTGGTCAGGCAGAGGTAGGGCTTTCTCCAGCTGCCTTTGTGTCTATGCTGTGTGTATAGGCTCTGGAAGTGTCCACGCGAGCCCAAAGGAGCCTGGAAATTAGCTGAGAGTGTGACTGGGAAGCTTACCAGAGGGTTTGTGGCAACAAGAGTAAAGTGCCCTATAGCTGAGGGTCGCAGGGCAGACCACCTGTGCTGGGCATCAGATGAGAGTCACAGTTGGACGTTAGGGGATCATGGGTGAGGTGAGGACCCTACCCGAGACAAAGAAAGCAGAGTGGGATTCTCTGGCCATGGAATTTAGGCAAGTGGACCAGAGATACTACTTTGGAGGACTTGGAGGAAGACAAGGCTTGTATCAGTCAGCTATGGCTAGGTAAGTCCTCAGTAACAAACAGCCTGCATCTCCACGTCTTTAAAACATAGCATTTTATTTTGCATTCATATTACTTGTTAATGGCTGCAGTTGGCTGGGCTCTGCCCCACATGTCTTCTTAGTCTGGGACCCCAATGTGGGACATGCCCTTCTCAGGGCAGGGGAAAAGAGTAAGAGGCTGGTGGAAACCAACACTGGTTTCTTAACGCATCTGCTTGGACATGGCACATGTCATCTGCCCTCATGTGCCACTGGCCAAGGCAAGTCACACGGTGGCCATATCAGTGGAGTGGGAAAGGATGGTCCTCCCACAGAAGTCACTGCAAGTCCCATGGCCACGAGCAGGGATGTATCACCCTCTTTCAGGAAGGGAGAGAGAGGAGTTGAAGATAAGAATAGAATCCACCACAGGACCAGGCTGCTTTTCCATCAACACAAATTCACATCAGTAGTCCCCTCCCCTCGCCTTGAATCCCCAGACATCTTGAAGAGAGCGGTGTGAGCTGAAAGACTGAGAGTTTCCTGCAGAGGCTGAAAGGACAGCTTGGGTCACTGACCCAGGCTCCGTTTGCAGGGCTGGATGAGCTGTGGGGTGAAGTGCTTGTGAAGACCAGATCCCCAGGGGGAAAAGCTGTGTGTTGTAGGTTGACCTTGGTGTGAGCCACTCTGTCTTCCTGCTCCAGCACTGAAGCAGACCCGGGGCTCTGTGTCCCCTTGGCCTCACCATCACTGGCCCTCTCCCAGTGAGCGCACACTCATGGATGTCTCTGCAGGAGGTGTTTTCCCCAAGCTGATAGCATCAACCTGTTCTTTACCTCAAACCTGTTTTTAAAAGGACTTTCCTGTTTTTTTTTCTTCCCTTAATTACAGAATATTTTTTATAACATACTTTGAACAGAATAAACAGAACCTAGCAAAACAGTTATTAAAGAGCTGTAAAGTGGTTTCCTCGCCCTTGCCTTCTTTTATTTCTTCCTCTTTCAGATGGGTGGGGCTTGGTGGGTCTCAGTGGATGATCCTGGGCGAAGGAGCTGTGAATTAGTGAGGGGCCATCTGACAAGGTGCCCGCATCCACCCTACATGTAAAGGAGCTGGGGCACCCCCTCCCCCAACCCTCCAGGCACATTCCTGCTCGGCCACGTTTTGTTCATTTATAGGCTGCAGAACACTCCGTTCTGGGGTGCTGGGGCCACCAGGCTGGGCTGATTTTACAACAGGTGCAGGTTGTCACACCCAGTGGACGTGCAGGGAGTGGGAAGGCCTCTTTCCCATCACTTCAACGCACCCCGCTTTCAAGATGCCTGATATCCCACCATTAGAACCCCACGCCAAAAGGCTGAACATTGATGTCGGGAAGGTCCCACATTAAGCTGAGAAGACCTCGGTGTAATGAGTCCCTTGTGATCACTAGAGCCAGGGCTGCAGGAAGGCACTGGGGACTTTGGGAAGCGAGGAGAGGTTCCTGGAGGTGGGACGGGGGCACAGAAAGGGGTGGGGGCAGTGACCCAGGTGGGAGTCCAACCCTGCCCTCTGCTGCTTCTGTCTCTAGCAGGCCTGGGCCACCCCCTACAGTTGCAGCAGAAAAGGGTGCAGCCCAGAATGGGCACAGGGATGAGTCCGTCTGGCTTGTGTCCCCGGGCAGGTGGAGGACAGGAATGGGAGCACCTGGGGGGATAAGCTGAGTCTCCTTGCTCCCAGCTGGGCTCCTGTGGAAGGGTGGGCCTGAGGGGTCACACACTGCCCTGCCCCCATAGGGTGTCTCTGTTGGAGGCTGGGTGGTCAGGGAGGAGGGCCCTGGTCCCAGGAGCACTTCCTGCCCCGGCTGAGGCCTGGGCATCTCTGCGCGGGGTATGTGAGTGGGGTGGGGATTTGAGGAGGAGGTGAGATCTTTCCTATTCTCAGCCCGCCCCTTTCTCAGAACCCACAGTGTGCAGAACTGAAAAAAAGCCCCCCAGGCCTGGAGACACCATTGTGACCATCTCCCATGTGGTTTTTACCAAGGTAGGCACTGGACACCATCTGCTGTAGCTTTCCCCCGAGCCCTGGATGGCTGATAAACGCAGTTACTCCGTGAAACTCATGACTGATAACGGTTAGCAGTGTGTGCCTTCCCAGGGGGATCTGCCCTTTAATAAGGGAAGAGACTCACTGGAAGCTGGATTGCCCATTAAGGGAGGAGAGGGAGACAATTTGAGGCTGGGAGACTTTCTGCTCTTTCCTATCACGAAGGTTATACTCATCAGCCCCATATTGGTAGAATATGCTAGAATTTGCAAAGCCATTTCACATAGGTACGTTATTTAATCCTCCCATCACTTGATAGAGGTGGGCAAGGAGAGGACTGTTATCACCACTTGCAGATGAAGAAACTGGGACCCAGAGGGCTCAGGGTTGTGTCCAAGGCTGCACAGCCAGATGGCGGCAGGGCTGGAGCAGGGAATTGATTCTTTTCTCTCTAAGTGAGGACTTTTCCGGGATGCTGGCCTTCAGGGCCTGGGCATAGGGGTGTGGAAGGGGCAAAGACCAGAGGGGCACACTCAGGTGCTGGATGAGGCAGGAGCTTTGCAAGCAGAGGACCTGCCTTTGGATTCGAACTTCATCTATTTCTCAGAAGTTAGTTACCACCCCAGAGCCTTGATTTCCTCACTAGTCAAGTGGGGATAACAACTCCTTTCCACTCTCACCTACCAGGGTTACTGCGAGTGCCCCAAAGGAGATAAAGTGATTGAAGCATAGTTGCAAACTGCAACAGGCTGCCCACATGCTTGATTCCAGGAAGCCAGGGCTGGACTCTTTGCACTGTTCCCACCCTTCCTTTGGGGGAGGTAGAAGGCTCAGAAATAGCCTTCACTTCTGTCCTCCCTGCTTCCCCTGGGATCGGGGCTGAGTGTTTTCTTCTTGGAAAAACAAAAAATCAAAGCAGTTGCAGAAAAACCCACGGTTCGTTTCTGCTTCCCCTCGGCTGCCCTTCTGCTCTTTGGGGCCAGGAGGAGAGGATGTCGCCAGAGGCCAGGGTTTGGCTGGGGGCCTTTCAGAGTCCTCACTGCCCTGCAAGGGCCACCAGGAGAGGTCTGGATGGCATCTGTCATGCGTTTAGAAGCCAACACTGGTAGTACTCTGAGGTGTGGGACCCTGATCTTCCTCGGGACACAGGGCAGGGAGAAGAGTCCAGCTTCTCCAGGCCAGGCTATCATGGCCTGAGAGCACCGGAACTGCCTGGACAAGCCAGAGAAACGTAGCCTCTCCTCTAAACCAGAAATAATTATTCATTTCAAATGACACCTTTCTGGCCATTTGCAAGATGGAGATCAGGACCCTTTGAGTCTCTTTTTTCCCCTTTAATGATCAGCAGAAGAGTTTTCAGGGTGTGTTTATCTTTTTCTGGAAACAAGGAAAGACCAGTTTAAGAGAAGAAACAAAACCTGTGGCCCACATGTTGTGTGGCATAGCCCGGGGACCCCAGATGGGAGCGGGCCGGGTCCTGGCCCTCTGCCCTGAGCTGGTGGCTGCTGACATGGCTTCCCACTCCAGACCTAGGGTCTTCGTCTGAGATGGTTAGGCAGGCCCACCTGTGTCTCCTAAAGCATGTCTGGGGGAAAGGAGGTCTTTACGCACAACTTAGTAATGGTAGCAGAAGGAACTTGTTGAGAAAACCTCACCTATAGTACAGATAAACTATATATGTTTCCCTAAACAGTTAAGCACTGCAGTCTCAGACAATACAAGGGTATGTGTCTGATGTTCATTTCCAATCCCTCCCCAATGAGGGATTGAGGAAGGAATGTTCCAGTCCCTGTTCTAGCCCAGGTTTCAGGCAGTATCTTTCTTCCGGTCCTCCTCTTGTTCCAAACCATCTTCAGTCTCCTGTGGTTCCATGCCAGCTGCTCCCTTTCTTCTTAGGGTCTGCAGCCTAGGAGCTCTTAGTTTCTCTGATCT
The DNA here is from genome assembly GCF_964374135.1 of Grampus griseus. Lineage (NCBI taxonomy): Eukaryota > Metazoa > Chordata > Mammalia > Artiodactyla > Delphinidae > Grampus > Grampus griseus. The sequence goes on from NC_139009.1 coordinate 34,223,549, forward strand.
CCCAAGGTTAGACTTAGAATACATTGTTTAGTAGGCATGGCTTCATAGCTCTATTTCTTTGCTGTTTGCTAGAGCACAGGCTTGTCTGGAGACTGGAAATAGTGGGTGGGACTCTCAGCCAGTGTACATTCTGCTGAAGAAGCTGGCTGTGCTAAGAGCCTTTTATCTGCCACTGCCGTGGTTGGTGTCGTTCTACTGGCAGCCTTGGGATTTGACACGGCAGGAAAGGCACAGCTTCTGAATATTGTGTCAAAGAGTTTTCCTCTCCTTTACAATAAAAACATTCTCTAAACTAATTACTATATGGCTAGTCACTATTAGCTATCTGTATACATACCCACACGTGTTACTGCAACATACTCACCCAAAGGCCAGGCATGAGGTGAAATTAGAAGCTACAGGCTTCTCTCCTAATGTGTGTTATAAGGGCTGGGTAGGGGGTTACCAGGGAGGATCCACGAAGTCTGATCGTGTAGTTAGGGTTTTTTTTTTTACATTATTTTTGATACATCTTTTTATTTTATTTTAGTTAAAAATTTTTTTAAGATATTTATTTTTATTTTTGGATACGTTGGATCTTTGTTGCTGCACACAGACTTTCTGTAGTTGTGGTGAGCAGGGGCTACTCTTGGTTGTGGTGCGTGGGCTTCTCATTGCGGTGGCTTCTCTTGTTGCAGAGCACGGGCTCTAGGCTCGCGGGCTTAAGTAGTTGTGGCGCGCGGGCTTAGTTGCTCCGGGGCATGTGGGATCTTTCCAGACCAAGGATCAAAGCCATGTCCCCTGCATTGGCAGACGGATTCTTAGCCACTGCACCACGAGGGAAGTCCTGGGGGTTTTGTTTGAGGGCTAAAAATCACTGCCCTCATGGGACTGAATTTCTAGTGTTGTGATGTGACTTCATTCATTGTCTGTGGGGTTTAGGTGTCAAGGTCCTCACTCAACACTGTGGTTGGTTTAAAATGGCTCAGGTAGCATCTTCCCTCCCCTACTCTCTCCTTTTTTTCCATCCTCTTCTACACAACCCTGGAGTTATTATCCTGCTCTTCAGTGATCAGACCCAAGACCCTCCTTGGGGAAGACCCAAGTTCTGGGGGCCACCATCCTAGGGCCTCCAGGTATGTGGTGACTATCTCTTAGGGCTTCGCTTGGCCTGTATGAAGGATATGAGGTCACAGAAGCACCCCTTCCTACCCACCCCCTAGATTTCTTCTCACCCCTTCCAGGGACATTGACTGTATGCTGAAGAGCAAACAACAAAGATACAATCTTAAAAGCAGGCAGAGAGAAAAGACACAGAAGACTGACAATTGACTTCTCAAGTGAAACAATGGAAGCCTAAAGATAATACTGTAATACCTTCAAAGCCCTGAAAGAGAATAACTACCAAGTGGAAGTCTATGGAAGCACAGAGATCCTTCCAAAATATAGAGGAAGTAAATATACTTTTAGAAGAACAACACTTGGTAAATCTCATCACCAGCTGACCCACACCAAAGGAAATACTAAAGGGTGTTCTTTAGGCAGATGGAAAATAAACTCAAATGTAATCTGGGAGATGCAGGAAGGAAGGAAGAACAATAGAAAAGGTGAATACATGTGTGAATGTAAATGAATATTGACTATAGTTACAACAATGATGATATCTTGTGGGGTTTTAAATGTATGGTGAATTAAAATATCTGAAATAACATATGATGATAGCATCTGTTGGAGGATGGTGGTAGAGTTAAAGCACTCTGAGGTCCTTGCATTGTCCAAGAAGTGATAGGCATACTTATTTGTAGCAGACTTTGATTAGTCAAAGACAGATGTTGCAACCATATCACATTAAAAAAAAATAGCAAAAACAGCAAAGTGTATTACTCTCAAAAGAGTGAGTCAAATGGCACTATAAAAACATTGAATCAATTCAAAAGGAGGCAAGAAAGGGTCACAACAGGCAGGATGAGTATAAAGCAAATAAGATGGTAGATTAAAGCCCAATATAACAGTAATTAAAATAAACATAGAAGGATTAAATACTCCACTTAAAATGTGTAATTGTCAGAGCAAATGACAAAACAAAACAAAATATATCCTGCTTACAAGAGATAGATTTTAAATATAAGTATACAGAAAGATTGGAAGAAAAAAATGGTAAAATACACTGTACAAAGAGAGTTGGGGTAGCTATAGTTATATCAAATGAAATAGATTTTAAGACAAAAAACCACTGCTAGAGTTAGTGATACTTCACAACAATACAAGGTTCAATTAACCAGAAAGCTAAAACAATTGTAAAGTTGTATGAATCTAATAATATTACCTCAAAGTAAACAAAGCAAAAGTGACAGAACTAAAAGGAGAAATAGAAAATCCACAGTCATATATGTGGGAGACTTTATATACCTCCTTCAGTGAGAGGTGTATGAATCAAGCAGAAAAAGTACCCAGTAAGGATACAGATATGAACAAGATAATGAACAAACATGAATTAATTGATATATGTAGAACACAGTTTCCAACAACTTCAAATATACATTTTTTGCAAGTGCAGATGGAATATTTACAAAAATTGACCCTATGTGAGGCCATAAAGCACATCTCAACAAGTTTCAAACGACTGAAATGAATATACTCACTGACTACACTGGAATTAAGCTTAAAAACCAGCAACAGAAAAGACAATTAGAAAATCCTCAAATGTTTGGAAATTAAACAATATATTTTTTTATATAACTGATGGTTAAAGAAGAAAACACAATAGAAATTAGAAAGAACTTTGAACTGAATGCTGATAAAAAGACTACATTGCAAAACATGAAGGATGTAGTTAAAGCCAGACTTCGAAGATGTATAGCCTCAAATGCTTATAGTAGAAAAGTAAGGCTGAAAATCAATTATTTATTTATTTATTTATTATAAATTTATTTATTTATTTATTATAAATTTATTTTTGGCTGCATTGGGTCTTTGTTGCTGTGCGCTAGTTGCCGTGAGCGAGGACTACTCTTCGTTGGGGTGCGCGGGCTTCTCATTGCGGTGGCTTCTCTTGTTGTGGAGCACAGGCTCTAGGCGTGTGGGCTTCAGTGGTTGTGGCGCACGAGCTCTAGAGCGCAGGCTCAGTAGTTGTGGCTCATGGGCTCTAGAGCACAGGCTCAGCAGTTGTGGTGCACAGACTTAGTTGCTCTACGGCATGTGGGATCTTCCCGGACCAAGGCTCGAACCCGTGTCTCCTGCATTGGCAGGCGGATTCTTAACCACTGCACCACCAGGGAAGCCCCTGAAAATCAATGATTTAAATATCCAGCTCAAGAAGTTAGAAAAATAAACTACACCCAAAGCAAACTAAATCCAAAGAAAGTAGCATGATAGAAATAATGAAGATGTGAGCATAAATTAATGAAATTTAAAACAAGCAAACAATAGAAAGAATCCACAAAGTTGATCTTATGAAAAGACCAGTAAAATTAATAAGGCTCTGCTCAAATTAATCAGGGAGAGAGAGAGAGAAACTAATGTCAACAATGAGAAAGAAGACTTTAATACAGACCCTACAGATTCTACAATAAGAGACTTTGATGGACTTTGAGCATCAGGGGCTCCTGTCCTGATTGGCTGGCTCTGGGTAAATCAGGGGATGGCCACCCAACACTGGCTCCCAGTGCCTCTGCCCTCTGCCCCTTCCCTGACCTGCTTTTAGGGGCAGTGACTGCTCGGCCGTTCACTGCTCTCATAGGACCCCTGGGCTCTCCCCCTGTGAGAGGGAGGGAACCTCAACTTCAGGAAAGGCAGGAAGCAAGCTTAAAAAAGCACATTCCTTGGCAGGTTAAAAAACATTTTTTTTTTAAGTGTAAAGACTTAACCTTTGCTAGGAAATGGTTGCGGTATTTTCTTTAAATGAAAAGAGACCATTGTGAATCGAACTTTGGAAAATACACAACATCCTGGTGCTGTTCTCCAGGGCGGTCTTAGGCAGCCCTTGTCAGGCCGGCTCTGCCTTTCCTCCAGATGGTCTCTCTATGCACAGTTGAAGGGGCTGGACCAGGGGACTGGTCCCTGGAAAGGTCACAAGAATGCTGAGCCCCTCCCCAGCCGGGGACCCCGGGCAGAAGGGACTTCTTGTTTCCTGCAGCGGACTCCATTCAGGATAAGCTCCATAATTTGTGGGCCCAGTGCAAAATGAAAATACCCTGGTTCCAAAACTAATAAGAATTTCGAGATGGCGACAGCAGAGCATTAAACCAAACATGGGGCCCTACTGGGCACGGGCCCTTGTAAGTGAGGGAACCTGTATGAGCACACAAGTCCCAGGCCAGGCCACCACTGATTCTGACAGATAATTTCACACTCATTCTGCAGGCTAACTTGAGTTTTTGAAACTTCTCTCTTGGGTGATACCTCCGGGGTTAGACACAGACCCCAGATGATACAGGGTGGGGGGGAACTCAGGGCTTCCTTTTGGGGTCCCATCCCCATCCCTGGCTCCCACATACCACAGCTGGCAACAATTTCCCAACCTGGCTTTTCGCTCAGATTTCTTTCCCTTCACATTTCATAGACCATACTCCTTGGTCGTGAAAACATTCTGGGTTTCATCTGCACTTGCTTGTAGGGCGGGATCTGGGGTAGTCAGGGAACGCAGAACGGCTGCACGGAGTGCTGGACTCCTTGACGCTCCTTGAGTTGTCTACAAGCCTCTTAGGGGGCCTACTGTAGATAGGACAGTACAAACACATGCTGATTTTGCAGCAAATTAAAACCATCTGAGGGCTTTCCTGGTGGCGCAGTGGTTGAGAGTCCGCCTGCTGATGCAGGGGACACGGGTTCGTGCCCCGGTCCGGGAAGATCCCACATGCCGCGGAGCGACTGGGCCCGTGAGCCATGGCCGCTGAGCCTGCGCGTCTGGAGCCTGTGCTCCGCAACGGGAGAGGCCACAACAGTGAGAGGCCCGCGTACCGCAAAAAAAAAAAAAAAAAAAAAAAAATCCGCTGTTTTCCCTGAATCCTAACACTTAGAGGTTTGTGTTTTTGCAGGAGTTACTGCCTTGCGTGCTACTTCCAGACTCGTGTAGCTCTCTGCCAAGCTGGGCCAAAGCATGTGTGCCCTTCAGGGCCTGGGAAGCCTACCATGTCCTAGGGTCAGTTTGACCTCCCAAGCCCAGACCCTCTCCAGAGCTGTGCTGTCCGAGACAGCGGCCACCAGCCGCTTGTGGCTCTTGACCACTTGAGATGCAGCTGCACTGAGCTGAGATGTGTTCTTCATGGTGAATACAAACTGGACTTTGAACAAAGGCTTAGCACAGAAGAGTGCAAGAGATCTCATTCATAATTTTCCACGTTGATTACATATTGAAATGACAATATTCTATAGTGGATAAAATAATTTATTAAAGTTAATTTCATGTTTATAATGTAGCAATTAGAAAGTTTTAAATGATCCACATGGCTTGCACCTGTGGCTTGTGTCTTATTTCTATTGGCTAGCACTGCTCTAAAGCCCTTCTTGTTGTATTTCCATGTCCAAGCCTGTGTAGATTTTACACACACATACACACACACACACACACACACACACACACACACACACACCCCTACCTTAGCAACTGGCAGAACCTTGGAAGGACAACCAGGCGCAGTGAGCTTGTGTGACTTGACCCCAAACGCCATCTTCTCTAGGAAGACTCCGTAGAATGTCCCAGGGCCACCTCACATTACCAACCCAGGGGGCTTAGTTTGGTGATGTCAGAGTGTGGGCTCCAGAGTCTAGATGACTTGGATTCTAGGCCTGGCTCTACCATGTATGAGCTACATACCCTAGAATGAGTGACTTACCACTTCATGCCTTGCTTTTCTCATCTGTAGAATGGGAATTGTAACACCCTAGTGCAGAATCAGGATGGTGATCTAGGTGTCTACCTCCCTCACAGGGCTGTTGTGAATGTTGATTAGGTCGAGGCACAGAAAGCCCTTCGCACAGAGGCATTCGCCGTACTGCAAGCCTGCTGTAGACATCGTGGGCCTGATCTGGCCTCTGGACTTTCATAGCAGCCTCTCAGGAAGGAAGGGGCCAGAGTGAGGGCACCAAGTAAGTGTAGGAACTGTGACCCTGGGGAGGGTCCAAGGTGAGTGGAGAGACCTTGTACTAGCCAGGACACAATGCCAGAGGTTGGAATCCAGAGAGGGTCCAGTCAGGATGCCAAATTGGAGGACCTGGGATAGGTGGGGCTTGAGAGAAGCCGGATTGATGATGCGGAGTCAGATGAGTGAGAAATGGACAGTACTGCTCTCAGTTTTTGAACTCAAAGCATTCCCCCCGACTGGAGCCGGACCAATGGGTAAGACTGAGGGGGTGGATTCAGATCATGTTGCAAGTTCTAAATGGGGTCTAGGGAGGCAGATCTGGGGTGTCGAGCTCATTTTTTTTCTTTGCAATCTTGCTCCTCTAAGGCAACTGAATTAAGATAATGTTTGTTGATGAATAAATCCCAAAATGTCAATAGCTGAGCACAACAGACTTTAATTCTCAATCATAACCATTCAAGGTGGATGTTCCTGGCCAGCAGGGGGCCTTCTTTGTGGTAATCCAGGGATCCAGGCTCCTTGCATCAATGCTCCGCCCTCCCTCATGGCCTCGGGGTTCTCTGCATCCTGCAGGCAGACAGGGAAGAAATAGAGAAGGCAACTCTCTTAACCACCTTGGCCAGGATGTGATAGCTCACATTCCTGCCATGAGAACCAGTCTTATGGTCTTCCCAGATGCAAGAGTGGCCGGGAGATGACGACTCTGCACGGCGCAAGGGAGAGCACTGGTTTACGGTGGCCGTCTCTCCCTGCTCCCACTCTCTAGGGAGAGCTGACCCAGCAACCTGGCCTCCTTTCTCCCTACCAGGCCCCACCCTTCCCCAAGCCACCTGCTGGTCACCATGGCCAGGCCAGGTTCTGAGGGGGCTGCTGAAGAGGAACAGAGGAAACACAAGTGGACACTCACTAGGGAACAACACAGGCAGATGCACTCCATGCTCACACCGTGGCCTCACACTTCAGGCAGCCTCCTTCTCAGAGCCCCTCAAACCACACCAGGCTCTGGCCTTTAGAGACACAGAGCGCTGTGAGCCGGGCCTGCAGTGTGGGTCTGAGGAGGGTGTGGGCAGATAGCTTCCTGGGGCTCCTCCTGTCCAGGCCAAAGGCAGCCAGAAGGGATCTCAGAGGGATCCCCTGGGATTTTCTGGGCTGCTCTCCCTGGGTACCCTGGTGACTGTGCTGGTAATATCCCAAGTCCCCGCTGGTCAAGACTGGATCAAGGGGGAGCGGTGTGGGTGGGATGGAGGGCAGGGATGACTTATCATCTGACCCAGGCCTTGTGCCTCCAACCAGGGCTTCTTACACACCTGCTGGCTCCCGAGGACGACATGAAGGATAACAGGGCTGGCTGGGCTTCAAGCTGCTCATGATCTATGCGTAGGATGACCAGATGTCACTACTTTTGTCTGATGCAGAGTATGTGTCAGGCCCCTCAAAGAGGGGGTAAACAGTGAAGGCCAGAGGGGATCACATGAGCGAGTCAGTCCTTCCCTTTGGGGCAACCAGGGAAGGCTTCCTGGAGGCTGAGGCCTGGAGGCTGAGACTTGAAGGATAGGTAGGGAGGAAGCCCTCTGGGATTCCCAACAGTATTCCCATGTGTGTGGTGTGGTGCTTTGTCATTTCCAAAGCCAGCTAGGCAGGCAAGGCAGACAGGGAGGCAGGGTCAATCGCTTCCATTTGATAGGGGAAGAAGGTGAGGACCAGAGTGGCCGAGCTCCTGGCCCAAGGCTGCACAGAGGTTTGTGAGTGAGAACGCAGATGGCCTAGCAGCTCTGGGTTCTTTGTGTCGATATAAGCTTGATGAGCATGTTTCTTCCTCAAGGCTGGTCAGGGCTGGGTCCCCAGGTGGGGCTGGGAAACTCTCATCTGGGGGCAGGTCCTCCCTGCAGGCTTCTTGGGGCTGGGTGCTCAGCCTCCCCTACAGAACATGTGTTTCCTGTTTTCCTTCCCCCTCTGGCTCAGGACGAAGAACAGGGTTTTCCTGAGCGGAAGAGCCTCAAAGACCTGGCCCACTCCCAGCTAGTTCTGGCCAATCCGCCTGCTCATGGCTCTTGTTACTCAGGGTGATGAACCCCCTCACCTAACCATCCAAGGATCTTTGTGGCCATTATTTCCCCTCACTTTCCCCAAACTCCTGAAACCTGGAATTCGAACCCATGGCCTTGACTGCCAACTTGGTGTTCTTTGAAGACCCTTTGCTGACCAGCCAAGCTCCTTGGCAAAACCTGGGGCTTTGTGCTGCCCTGAAGCCTAGGAGCCAGGGCTACGGGGCAGGTCTCTGGGCCCCAGGGCCTGCATGAGGCAAGTCAGGACTTTGGCCAGCCCTTCAGCCCTGGAAGGTTCTGAGCCTGTCACCCCCATGGTTTCCCACTTGTCCTGGGTGGAGGCTGGGGCCAGTGGGTGACATTACCCCCTTCTCCAGCCTGTATCTTGTGAGATTGGCATGATCTTGGGCTCAGTACATAACTCTTCTCTGAACCACGGAGTCAGCATCTTGTCCATTGTCTGGTCCCTGCTCCTTGGATGGAAGAGATACATGGGCTAAAAGAAGAGGAAGGGCAGGAGAGCATACCAGGTATGCAGAGCCTCGGACCCCAGTGCTGGCATGGGCATTAAAGAAGAAAGGCTGGATTTCACAGGAGCAAGAATAGAATGGTGGTTGCCATTCTGTTGGGGGAGGGGAAAATGGGGTGAGGAAGGTCAAAGAGTACAAACTTTCAGTTGTAAGAAGAGTAAGTTCTGAGGCTCTAACGTACAGCCTGGTGACTCTAGTTAATAGTACGGTATTAGAGACTTGAACGTTGCAGAGAGTAGATCTTAAGCACTCTCACCACACACACAAAAAGTTAACTATGTTAACCGTGAAATGATGGATGTGTTAATTATCTTGATCTTAATAATCATTCCACAATGTATACGTATATCAAATCATCACATTGTGTACTTTAAATATATACAATCATGTGTCCATTATTCCTCAGTGAAGTTAAAAGAAAAAAAAGGAAGGTGGCAGCCAGTGCCCCCTACACACTGTGACTCCCACCCTGTGAGTGGAGAGTAGGAAGGAAGGCCCTTCTGCATTTCCTCGCCTGCCCCATCCCACCCCCCACAAGGAGGCCCTGAGGGGACCCCAGTCCTGGGCTTCCTGACAGTCCAGGAAGGCTGTCTGATGAGGTGCTGGGTATGAAAACGTTGTGGGGAGGGGTGGCAAAGGTGTATCTGGGTATAGACATCTGTGGGGTGCTCCTGTGTGAGCTGGGTGCTGGGCATGTGAGGGCGGGGTTCAGGCCCTGCCTTGGCCTACAGCCCATGGACAGGCCTGGGGCCTGGGACCTGGGGGGAGACAACTGCCTCTGATGACCCGGCCTTGGGCTTTGAAGTCCTCCTTCCTTCTGGAGGCTCCAGGCAGGAGCAGCCCAGGTTTATTAGGTACAGGTTTATCTGGGGCTAATTTAACTTGTTAAGATAATTGTGCCAGCGGCTGCAGCCCGAGGCCCCCGCGTCAGTAATTACCCTTCTCCTCACCTCTTTCATCTCCAAGGGCTGCTCCCCCTTTGCAGAGCCGTACTGGGCCCCTCATTTGTTGGGTCCTTCCAAGGCCTCGGGAGGGGCCCTGGCGATGCTTTCACATGGTCTCATATTTTTGTAAAAACTTGAAAAAGTGTGTTATTTCGACCACAGTCATTGAAGGCTGCTGTTTCTTTTCCCCCTGACTTTCCCCCTGTCACATTTTCCCTCCTGTTAGGTGGTGTTGGAATAGCTGTGGGCATTTTTGGGATCCAGCTTAGGGAAACTTGAGTTGGGGATGCGTTTAGTGTGGGCGAATGGGCGGGTGTTTATGTGGGATGCAATATATGTATATAGTGTTTCATGAATGTGGCTCTTGGTCACTTCTGTGTCTCGTTACAGTTATTGGGGGAGGAATGGTTTCCAGGAATTCAACTACTTCCCGTGGTGCTGACTCACCTGGTGTGATGCAGTGAGAACGTGTCCTATGGCTCTCAGGACAGGAAGCTGTGGGAAGTGGTAGGGAAATAAGATTTGAAATGTACAGAGCCAGAGGCTAGTCTGTGGAAAGTTCTTTTAATCTTACAGCTCCTATATGAAACTTGTTAAGGATTTACCCAACTGACAACAGTCCTAAAAATTCACATGACATTGGTTGAGAAGCTGAAATAAACGTTCCTAAATTCTGAATAACAAAGTGCATAGTTCGCTCAACTATATTAGGAGGAAGGACCATTCTATACTCTGTATAGAAAGTGCGCCGTATGAGGAGGCAAAGAGAACATACAGCCCAAAGTGTAGAGGATGTGTCGCTGAGGGAATTTATTAAAATATCATTTTTCTGTTTTTTGTGTAGTTGGCAGCTTTTAAAAAAACGAGTGAGTGATGGGACTTCTAGAAAAGGATGAGAAGCATTTTAAAGAAATAAATTTTCACTTTTACCCTACTTTTGTATTTTGTTTTTGGTTTCTTAAAGACGGCTCTCTAAGTTGTATAAGTTTCAGGCCCCACAAAACTTGGATCCATTTCGGTGCTGCTGACATTTGTCTGTGTTTATGGGGTGAGGGAGCGCCCCTGTCTCCCCCTGGCCCTGAGGATGCCCTGAGTCAGGACGCAGGGCTGGGGAGGGGCCTAGTGGACTCAGCCACTGTCCACGTCTTTCCTGTGGCCCAGGAGGACCTGCTGGAACAGCTGGACTCTTTTGCAAGGCTTCTCAGGCTGTCAGAACTTCCTGAAGGTAGGAGGTGAGTGAGTTGGTACCCTAAAGGCCCTTAGATCTCTCTCCATGTGTGTCTGCAGGCAGTGCAGAGGACCACAGGGAGTGGAAGACATTCTTACACCATTGTTATCAAGTATTTCTGTTGAATGATTATTTCTTTAATGTTCATCTCCCTGAGTAGACTGTAAGCTCCGTGAGGACAGGAACCTTGTTTGTCTCTCTCACCACTGTAATCCCAGAACCTAGCACAGCAGCTGGTATAGAGTGGGGCTTAATAAACTTTTATCAGAAGAATGAGTTGAGGGCTTCCCTGGTGGCGCAGTGGTTGGGAGTCCGCCGGCCGATGCAGGGGACACGGGTTCGTGCCCCGGTCCAGGAGGATCCCACATGGCGCAGAGCGGCTGGGCCCGTGAGCCATGGCCGCTGGGCCTGCGCGTCCGGAGCCTGTGCTCCGCAACGGGAGAGGCCACAACAGTGAGAGGCCCGTGTACCGCAAAAAAAAAAAAAAAAAAAAGAATGAGTTGAATAAATAAATAAACGCACAAGGGCAGATGGAGGGAGCCAGGCAGGGCTGCCAAGCCCTTCTCTCATCTCTAAGTCAGGAGCTCCAGGAGCTCCTGTGCAGACTTGTGGATGGTGTGTGTACGTGTGTGTGTGTGTGTCCATGGATGCGCCGTCTTAGGGCCATCTGTGCCATCGAGGAGCTGGAAGGCTGCAGGGGGCGGGGCAAGGAGCAAGGAGTGATTGAGGTGATGACAATGATAGAGGAAGGAGGAGAGGATCAGGTGATGAGGATGATGAAGAACTAGCAATTCTCATGAAATCTGAACCCAAACCCTGGAAGTCAGGAAGGGCTGTGAGGCCTGGAAGAAGATGGCATCAGCCATCTGGCTGGAGTGAATGAGACAGGACATGCCTGCTCATCAAGGTTCAGGGATGGAAAGGTTCTAGATAGAGGTCTAAAGACCCCCGAAAATGTTGGGCTACCATCCACTGGGGCATTTTGGCCATTATCCCCTTCGTCATGCTGATGTGTGTGAGTGTGTGTAGGGGGTGTGAGGGAGGGGGAGTGGCTCTGAGCCCTTGCATCCACTTGGTTCCAGGACACCTGCTTTTGCTGGTTTTCTACATTCAGGTCCCTCAATAAAGGATCCTGACAGTAGAAAAGGTTTGGAAACGATCTATTTGGAACAAGCCATTGCAAAGCCAGGTTTTTGTGTTTTTTAAAAATTTATTTATTTAATTTATTTATTTTTGGCTGCATTGGGTCTTTGTTGCTGTGCACGGGACAAAGCCAGTTTTTATTGGTCTCTCTGTGTGGGTTTTTAATGTATCACACACCAGTTGTTTTTTAGTGTAATACTATTAGTTCATATTTTTTTTAAAAATCTAAAATCAGAGTAATTTGTCTTGAAACCACCCAGAGAGTTCTATGCTACATTAAAATTCCAAATAGAACAAAGGGACACTCATTTAGAGAGCATTTTTGTTTTTACATTTCCATAATTCTCAAGAGGAGAAAGAAAACGCTAATCAACACAGCAAAGCTTCTTCTGAAGCTCTAGTTCTACTTCAAAGAGCACAAGAGCATTGAAAGGAATACAGCCGATGGTGTGGGAGTCTCCTTCTATACCTGATGAGAGTAAAGGAGGCTTTCGTTTAAAAAAATGAAAGTGAATGCTTACTATCAAAAAAAAGGCCTCAGTCTCTGCCCATTTCTGCCAGAAAGAAACAAAGAGCTATAAACAAATTAAAAATTTATTAAACAAGAGATAGATTTTTTTTTCCCCTTATGATGATATCAAAAGAAGAATTTGGTGTTAGTTATAACTCTCTCCTCACTGTTGCCCTGAATGGTGTAGAATCAGAAAGAGCACTCACAACAATGGGGAAAATTTGCACACAGACGTGCTTGCCTTAACAATGACACAATTTTTTTTTCAGGATTGTATTAAAAAGATCAAATAATATTTAATTTTCATAGTTAATTACATTTCTTGTTTATCCTTTGAATAATAATAATTATTTGAATAATTATTTATTTTAAAATGTTTGTCTCCTAATGATTTATTCTGAATTAATATTAAGTTTAATGTTTATATGTCTATAAATGAATGTTTTACTTCACGTTTTATCTGTTTATTAATTTTGAAATTAAAATAAATTTAATGTTTAGTTTGACTGATTTAGAAATTTATTAATAATTCTGAACACTTAAAATACATGTATTAAGTAATTCTGTATTTTGGTTTTATTAAAAAACTAAGTATAGCCCATACTGCAACCACCATGTGGAAAAATAACCTTGTCCTGACACAAAGGACAAAGCGCAGAGAAGTTAAGGGGACTTACCCGAAGGTCATGTGGCTGTTTAGTGAATGGCAGAGGATGACATATAAATCCAGCTCTTCCTATGCTAAGCCTAGAGCATGCACCCCCGCCCTGTGCCGCCAGGCCCTCTGACCCAGGAACACCAGTGTGGTTCCTCCTCATCTGTGTTCCCAGTCACGTCCCTGTTGAAACCCCAATCCTAAGGCAGGACTGAGTCCCGCTACTCTTAGAGACGATGAAACCACAAGACCCAGAACCAACTCTCTTGCCTGTCAGCTCCCATCCACATGCGTGGATGCTGGGGACCCAAGAAGAGAGAGAAGTGGGAGTCAAGAGTCAATAAGTCAGAGAGGCAGGGTCTGACCTCTACGAGAGGGCCAGATGCAGAACCAGGTGGTTTCTGCTGTCTGCCTGCACGTCCTGGTGCTGTGCTGTGGTGTCACACACGTCTGTTTTGTGCTGAGTCGGTGCTGTATTCTTACTGTCGGGTGATGCACTGCAGGGAGTGGGGGCCGTTGCTCGCTGCCCAGTCCCTGGTGTATCACATGTGTCATGTGAAGGCCCAGCTTAGAGCACTTTCCCAGAGAGACCCCGGGGCTGGTCCTGGTGACCCAGATCTATCCCGTAGCTTCACTCCAGGTCTGACTTGCTCACAAACATCACCCTCAACTCCCAATTCGCAAGCCTAGGGCCCCATTCCCGGGCAGGCCCAGCTGCAGGCCACTCTGCTAATTAATGACTGCTGATTGGCCCAAGAGGTGCACTCATTATGCCCAGTAGAGATCAAAGCCAGGCCCAATAATCTGCTAAACGAGATGTCAGATTAGGGCATTCTTCTGGGCTATTAGAAAGATTTTTCTCCCTGGGTAAAGGCCTGTCAGGGCATATGACCCTGTCACCCACCATGAGCTGAGCCAGAGGGGGGATCTGCAGCCTTTCTGCTCCTCTCACTTTGAATGTGGCCATTTAATGGGACAGCCCCACCCCAGGGGCCTGCATGATCCCCAGGGAGGTCACAAAATGGGAGGAGAGTCATGTTTGGGCAGAGTCACCTCTGCCTCTTCATTCTTGGGGTTGCTGAGGGTCAGGGGGAACTGTGGACCTCCCTGGATCCCTGTGCTTTCAGCTGTACTATGGGCATACTGCCTCAGTTTACCTCCTAGGGCTGGGGGTCAAGTTTAGTGTTGATACCAGTCCCTCTTCTCAGGAACAAGCCCCAGACTGACACTTATTTCAAACTGAAACCCCTAGCCCAACTTTCTCACTCCGGGTTTGAGAATGGAGCCCCAGTTTTTAGTATTAGTGCTAATAGCTATTTTTAAAATATATATATTTATTTATTTGGCTGTGCTGGGTCTTAGTTGAGGCACATGGGATCTTCATTGCCGAGTTGGGATCTTTAGTTGTGGCATGGGGGATCTAGTTCCCTGACCAGGAATCGAACCCGGGCCCCCTGCAATGGGAGCACAGAGTCTTGACCTCTGGACCACCAGGGAAGTTCCAGTGCTAATATCTATTAATGGCTACCATTGATCAAATGCAGAGAGTATCGTGCACTGTGCTGGCTAAATTCTGATTTTATTTATAATGTCTGAAAACACTACGAGTTAGGTATTATTAACATCCTCTATGAAACATGAGCAGAGCAAGGCTCAGTAAATTGTCCAGGTTACTCAGCTGAGCAGCAGCTCCAGTGGTGGGTCCTGATTGGCTGAAGTCAATCAGCAAGTTGATTGGCTTAGAGAAAGGCACGTGACCTAATTTTGGCCAATGAGAGAGCACTAATCACTAGACTAAGGGAGGTCCTAGGAAAGGAAATCTTTCTCCCTGGATGGTGTGGGGTATGGATGGGAGGTCTGGGACTGCTGAAGCTATTTTTCTCTCACCAGAGAAGAATCTGGAGCTGTTGGAGGGTGGGTAGCATGGGACCATGTGGGGCCAGCGTGGTGGGTCTTTGGAATCGTAGTTTGAGCCATTGAATTGAACTAAGCCAAATGAGTGAATGAATACATTGTCTTTATTGTTTAAACCAGTTTGAGTCGGGCTTCCTGAGACTTGCAAGTAAAAGTCTGGTATATGGCCCCTGTCCCAGAGGAACCAGACCTGCCCTGTGGGTCTGGGCCCCAAGAGTCAGCTCAGGGGTGAGCTCACCTGGGAAGCCAGGAGGCTCTTGGAAGCTGGCTTGGC
The DNA here is from genome assembly GCF_964374135.1 of Grampus griseus. Classification (NCBI taxonomy): domain Eukaryota; kingdom Metazoa; phylum Chordata; class Mammalia; order Artiodactyla; family Delphinidae; genus Grampus; species Grampus griseus. The sequence goes on from NC_139009.1 coordinate 34,238,855, forward strand.
AGTCTGCCACATAGTGTGGTTACCGCTTGTCCTGCCGGCCACTGTCCCAGCTGCCACCTCAACCCAACTTGGCTACCGCCTGACCTGCCACCCCTCCTTTGCCTGATCACTGTCTCCCACCATCCTCCATCCTGCCCAGCCTAGTTGGGATGCCCAGATTCAGCCCAGGCCTGGATGAGCCCTCTGTGTTGGTTAGGATTAGGTTTGATTGCAAGAAACAGACATTCAAAGTGACAATGGCTTAAACAAGATAGAAAGCTATTTTAACAGAAAGTACGTGACATCCTCAAGATGGGTGTTCATGGTTGGTGTGGCAGCTTGGCTCCACCAGTGTTCATTTGTACCTTCACTCTTTTTACATTGATCGACTTTGTAAAGGAGAGATTTCTCTCCTTTAGCAGTCTTTTCAGAGAACCAGGTTTTTGGTTTTATTGTTACTTGCTATGTCCATTTTCTATTTCATTAATCTCTGTTCTCATCCTTATTATTTCTTTCCTTCTTCATTATTTGGGTTTACTTTGTTGTTTCCCTCCTCCCTAACTTGAGCTGGACAATTAACTCTAAGTCGTAGCCTTGACTTTTCTTACATAAGCCGTAAGTGAAAATGCGGATTTTCTCTCTAACATCCCTGTAGATGCATCAAGAAATTTAGAAATGTCGTTATGTTAATTATTGTTAGGTTCTAAAGATTTTCTCATTTCCATTATAATTTCTTCTTTAACACTTGAGTTATTTAGGAATGTGTTTATCAATTTACAAAATAATGTCTTAAAAGTAATTTCTTGCTGTCAATTTCTAATTTCTAGTTTGTGCATAATACACAGTCAGTCTTTATAAGTATTCCAAGAAAAAAAAGAAGAATATAATGACCGAGTGAAGTGTTCTATATTTGTCCATTACGTTAAGATTGTTAATTTAAATCATTACTAATAGTATCTCTTTGCTCTCTCAGTTATAGAGAGATCCGCTGCGATTGTAGAAACGTTGGTTCCTTTTTTGTAATTCTGTCAAACTTTATATATTTTGCAGTCATGTTGTTAGGTGTCTACACATTAAAAAATCTTCTATCTTTCCTAGTGAATTCCCTTTCATTATTACGTATCGATCCTCTTTATTCCTAATTATGCCTTTTGCCTTAAAATCTCTTTTATCTGATATTGATATTACTGTACCAGCTTTCTTCCCGTGATTATTTTTTGTTATATTTTAACTTCATCCCTTTACTTCACACTTTCTGGGTCCATATATTTTAGTGTGTCTCTTGTAAATAGCGTATAGCTAGATTAAAAACATCCAATTTAACAATCTGGCTAGGTTGGCTCATGTACATTTATTGTGACTTCTGTTGTATTTGTTTATCTGGGAATGTCTTAATTTCTCCTTCATTTCTGAAGGATAGTCCTGCTGGATAGAAAATTCTTGATTGACAGTTTCTTGTATATGATGAGTTTTGTTTGTTTGTTTTTTCTCTTGCTGTGTTCAAGATTCTCTTCTTATCTTTCGACAGTTTGGCTATGATGTGTCTAGGCGTAGATGATGTAACATGGCAAGTCTGGAAATCAGATTCTCCTTTCCTTGAAGGGTTTGTTGTTTGCTGTTGCTATCGGCTTGCTTAGTGACTTTGCTGGACTAATTCCATAAAAGCCGTATTTCCTGTATGTGCAGCCATTGAAGTCTCTGCTGGGTCAGCCTAGCGACCGACTCATGATTGATCAGAGATATCCTTAAATGCTTTGAACAAAATTTTCTAATTTTTCCATATGGATACATGAAGCTCTAGAACATTCACTTCAACCTCTGTATAGTTTTCCATTGTATGCATATACCTCCATTTATTCATCCTTGTATCTATTAGTGGACATTTAGGTCATTTCTAGTTTTTTGACATCACATAGAAAGTGGTGTTGAATATCTTTGTGGGTGTCTCCTCTAGCCCACGTGGGAGAGTCCTCTACCGTATATACCTGGATGTGTAATTACTGGGTGATGGAATGCATATCCTCAACTGTAGGAGATATTGCCAAACTGTTCTTCAAATAATTGTGCTCTAATGATACTCATTTATGTGTCCGTTATCAGTTTAGTTTTTTTTAAAATAAAAACTTAGCTTTAAAGCTGACCTCAGAAGTTTTCTCCTTCATAGGGCCTCTTGTGGTTCTTCTGCCCCACTGTGGAATGCTGTTTATTTCTGTCCTGTTGCATCTCCTTCACTTTGCCTTGTGCCGCTGTTATGACGGATGTCCCTTCTCAACTACAAGATTCAATTTTCCTGGAGGACATGGACCATGGCTTGTTCATCAGAGCATCCCCCCAAAAAGAATCAGATACAGAGTAGTCACTGAATTGAAATGATTCACGATTTCAGTACCTTTTTCTGGATCTGGTCCAGGTCTGGTCCCATAGGGGAACCTTCAGCTTTCCCTCTTTCTCCTCTTGATATTTCAACTCAGCTAAGTTCATCTCGTATTACTAAGCACCCAAGTCTGGAGATACTCGTTTTGAGATGGGTTAGGGCTGGGATCAAGGTTGTCTCAATGTGGAAATTTTGGCTAAACTCCTCTTCCTGCTGTGAAACGCAAGCTTCCTCATGAGCTGCCAGCTCAGGCAAACATCTTTGATTTTCGGGAGGTGGTCATCTGAGGTTTGGAATAATTTGGATGTTGCTGGGAAGAGGTTAACCTTTGCTTAGCCAGCCTTTCTTCATGGAAGTACAAAAAGATAGACAACGATGTTAGGAGAGACAGTCACACAAGACATTTAAAGTCACATCATTCACATATAGACAACTGCTTTGCTGGCTACAACTCATTCTTAGCTGGTCCTTGAAGCAGTCACACCTGGTTCCCATTACTGTATCTACATAAAAGCAGTAAAGCTGCCTTTCTTCAAAAGTACTGTGAAGCACGATAATTCACTCTGACCTGCCCCTAGGTTGTCCAGATGAGCCTGTCTGACAGTTTCATGTGATCACAGTTATCCACAGCCCCTCATGAAGGCACATTCAGTCCAGACAGAAACAAATAATTGGCCTGCCAGTTTAAAATGCCAACGGGATTCAGCACATACCTCTTTGGGCAAAGCTATCCGCTCTGCAACTTGGTTGGCAGTCTTGTCTCGCACACCATTTCCTTGTATGCAGACACATTCACCTTATACAGATGGAACTCCTGCAGTTGCCTGGGCCCCTGGGTGGAAGTCCCAACCCCTCGATTGGTAGAAGAGGGCTGGGAGAAAGCTGGGAATTGGTGGCTTTGGGGGAAGTATGCAGCTCTCATAACGGGAGAGGCCATTCTTCCCCTTCTAATGGAGAGGGAAAGGGAGTCCTTTCTCTTCCTTAAAGCCAAAAAAGGGGGACACCAAGAGGCCCATTACTGTTTTTTTTAATTGAAGTACAGTTGATTTACAATGTTGTGTTAATTTCTGCTGTACAGCAAAGTGATTCAGTTATACATATATATGTACATTCTTTTTCATATTCTTTTCCATTATGGTTTATCACAGGATATCGAATATAGTTCCCTGTGCTACACAGTAGGACCTTGTTGTTTATTCATTCTATATATAATAGTTTGCATCTTCTAATCCCAAACTCCCAGTCCATCCCTCACCCACCCGCCTTGGCAACCACAAGTCTGTTCTCTATGCAAGAGATCCTTTCTTAAAGGACCCATTATTTATGTCTCCTGGATGGTTCAAAATGGTTCAAAAATCATTTGCCCACATTTAAATCTCTTTGCAGAAAGTTAAAAAAAAAATCTTTTGGAGGTGCTTGCAAAAGTCTTTTTATATTTTGAAGGGGCCCACAAAATGGGAGAAGGGAGTTTCTGGTCCGCCCCTGTGTGACGCGAGCGGGAGAGAGGGCTGGCTGGCAGAGTGGAGATGGAGCAGCGGCTCTCCCGCTATTTGGCAAAGCCAGGATTCCCGAGTTTCCTGTGGGTTTAGTGGATGCCGGATAAGGATAAGGCAGCTGGTCTTGAGTTCTTTACTGTTACCCCCTCCTGTCTTCCCCTTTCTCCCTTCCTCCTATCTCCTCCCCACCAACGCCCCCCCTCACTGCCTGCCCCCTCCTTCCCCCGCAGCAGGCTGCCTGCTGAGTGAGAAGTACCAGCAGCAAATGGCCCTTTGCTTCTTGCATCCCATGGGAGAGCCAGCCCGTGGATGCCTGCTGCACTGGAGGCGCCAGAGGTCATTTGGCTTAACTAAATAATTAGCAGAGGCAACCAACCTGGAGAGGACTTCAGCCTGAACGAGTTAGAAGATGTGTGCCCTTTTCCACCTCCTTCTCTTTGTCCCAAACGCTGGATGACCTGGACCTAGGAGGAGGTGGGGGAAAGTGTGTGAAGATCAGATCAGATCCCTTCTCCATTGCAACTAACTGGGGCTACAGCTCTGGCCTCTCCTGGGAAAGGGAGGAGGAGAAGAAACAAACCAATAAGCAGAAATGCGTCTTGATGAACAGAACCAGATTGTCCTGGAAACTCAAGAAGACTAAAATGTATGGGTTGGACCAAGTTATAGTTGGGTTGGACCGAGTTATAGTTAAGGGAGCCTTTAACCAATGAGAAAAGGAATTTGTCATAGTATAGATAGGGGAGGATAGAAGACATAAAGCCATTTTTGTGTTCATTTCCCACTAAGTTGAGACTCTTCAATAAACCAGTTATGTCTGTGAATTTTTGAAGGATCAACATACAGTTCTATAGATTCACAAGCCCTAGACTTGATAATGGAGCTACAAAACGAGACCACAATGATGCATCAAGAACCACTGAAGGGGGCTTCCCTGGTGGCGTAGTGGTTAAGAATCCTCCTGCCAATGCAGGGGACACGGGTTCGAGCCCTGGTCCGGGAAGGTCCCACATGCCGTGGAGCAACTGAGCCCATGCGCCACAACTACTGAGCCTGCGCTCTAGAGCCCGCAAGCCACAACTACTGAAGCCTGTGCACCTAGAGACCGTGCTTCGCAACAAGAGAAGCCACCGCAATGAGAAGCCCGCGCACCGCAGCAAGGAGTGGCACCTCGTTCGCCGCAACTGGAGAAAGCCAGCGCACAGCAATGAAGACCCAACACAGCCAAAAATAAATAAATCAAATAAATAAAATTTAAAAAAAAAGAACAGCTGAAGGTTAAGCCTTAAAGATAAATAAAACCGTCAAAAAGAGACCTAATTGTGGGAAAATGATTTTTGAACCAGGAAACATGAGTACAATGAAATAGTTCACAGTGGGAACGCAAACAGAATTGTCATCATTCTAGAAAAGCACTGAAGAGATGCTGCAGGTGGCCATGGTGGGCTGTGTGCTAACCGAAGTCATACCGGAGCAGAAACTAAAAGTGAACAAAGCAAGTGGTGAGTGCCCAGAGGAGAACACCACACAAAAGAAAGCAAAGATGCTGTGAGAGGAGGCTGGTCTCTGCCTTGCCTCAGTCCCAATTCCCTTTCCTTTCCTCCTCTCTTCTTACAAATGAGATGCTTCCACATCTGTGATTCATGGGGGCCAGCCTCAGTAGTGTTGGTTCAAGAGAACAGAGTTCAGAAGCCAAACATGATGTCACTAGAACTTCAGTTCTGTCCTTGGATTTCTCAGTCACGGAAGCGGGTACTTCTGAGCCCACACATCTCTCCACCTCTGTGCCTCCTCAGGACACAGCTTTCTCCTCTCCCCATAATTCCACCTCAAAGCCACCCAGTGCCTCTCGGACCTTTCTCTCCTTTCCCCTTTTCTTCCAATTTCTGCTTTTCAAAGGCCCAGGGAACCACCTTCCCCGGCAGGGATGACTTCAAGGGTGGGAAGGAGAGGCAAGGAGGTGGGTCGGCCGGAGTCCCTTTAGCAGGAGAGGGGAAGAGGGAGGCTGGGAACAGTCACTGGTTAATGATTTTAACCCGTCAAACAGTAAGTATGTAGAGTCTTTGCGGCCAGGTGAACCTGACAAGGACACTGTGTGACTCAGTGAGTTAGTTAACCTCTCTGAGCTGCAGACTCTTTAGATTAAACTGGGCATGATGATTCCTGCCTCATGGGGTTGGCTGTGAGAGTTGAATGGATGACCCATGAGAAACACAGGGTCCCCCTGAGCCCAGTGGCTGAGCATATCTCTCTGTGGCCCCCGGGGACATGGGAGTGCAGCCACCTAGAGCCTAGGGGACATGTGTTCCTCAGAGCCCCCCCAGGATGAGGGGCTTCCCCTCCGCCCCTGAATCCAGCTTCTCGGGGCCAGAGCCCCCCTCTCAGCTGCTCTGGGCTTTCTCTGACTCCCTGCTTCTTCCTCAAGACCTGGCCCAGCTGTCTGGGTGCTTCCCCTGATTTCCTCTGATGCTGGCGGGGGCTGCCTTTTCATCTAACTGCCTGGTTGGTTTGGTTTGATAACTCCTTGACTGTGCGCCTCTGGTGCCCCAGGCCTTGCTGCGGGAGCCTCTGGCATTAGCTTTAGAGGTGTGGATCTGTGGGGCTGGCTGGGAAACGTTCCTTCATGGACATCCAGGCAGAAGGGCTTCCCTACTTGGCCTGGTGCCCCAAATCTCCAAGCAAACGCCTTCTCTGAGCCCCAGATCTCTGCCCCTGCTCTGTTCCCTTTGCTGCTCTGACTGGGTCAGTTCCCCTGGGTCCTCTCAGATGGCTGGGCCCTTCCTGCCTGCCCAGGACGGGGGCCCTGAGGCCAGCAGTCCCTCCTCCCCTGGCACAGCCCTGGGACTGCCTGGAAATGTGGCTTTAGGGATCAAAGGTGGAAATCTGAGGGAAGGAAGGAAGTGGGGGAGGGAGGGAGGAAGGGAGGAAATAAGTCAGTCACTGCTCCATCACAGGGCTGTGATGTGGTGCTCCTAGGATTCTGTCTGTAAAGGGCGAGCCCCGTGCCCCACGCAAATGTGTCAGGTGGCTACGGACCTGACGCGTCATCTTATTAATTTATGAGAGTCAGATGGAGGAACCACACGTGGCTTCTCTCAGCTCAGTTTGTCTCAGGGTCAGCACAGCCAGCCCTTGAGATAAGCAGTCGACTCTGCTCCACCAGGATGTTCTGACGCGGGCACGGGTTCATCTTCTCACTGTTGGTGCACAAAGAGGACTAGTGTCAACAGGATGGGGATGCCCAAGGAGTGGGGAGTGAGAAGCTGTTTAACCCACTTAGTGAATCTGCTGCTTAGAAACACAAACAAATAATGAGTGTGCTAATTACGAAAGACAACAAGGTTTGTCTGTTTTCAACACCTGTCAGTCATCTCATTCCAATCTTCCCACAGCCTGTGAGATGGGGCACGTTTTTCCTGGATTTACAGATGTACTGCTGAGGTGACTGAGAGCCAGAGAGGTTCAGGGTTGTGCAGGTTTGCACAGCTGAGTGCAGATTCAAACCCAGGGCTGAGGGTCACCACCTCCCGGGCAGGCTGTCCTTCCCATCACGTTGTGGGCTACTTCCGGGCAGCCCTCGGCCAGCGAGGAAGCCGGTGGTAACTCAGCCTGTCACTCTCTCCCGTTGGTGGAAGGGTGACCACTCTCGGCACCCAGAGGCAGAGGGACCCACCCCATGTCTCAGGAGGCTCCTTGTGCTGGCCCTGGACAGGCCCCTCAGGCCTGGGAGCATTCAGCCAGTGAACTGGGGGTGTGGATGGGGCGGGAGCAATGGCCTCGGAATGGGACAGCCCTGGGGTCCCAAACCCAGACACTCACAAGCCATGACTTCAGGAGGGTCACCTTCTGTGCGCGGGCCTCATCTCCTTCCACAATAAGTGGGAAGCCAGGGAGCGGGGGTGCATCGTAATCCCAATTTCTTATACTTGCTGGGAGTTTCTTATATTTGCCCCATAAATGTTCTTTTAACTCTGTGGCCACAGAGACTCCTCAAGGCCACCCAGGAAGGGGCTGTGCAGGGTAAGGAAGGCCTTACGGCTGATGGCAGGTGAGAGAAATGCTGAGGGTAGCGTGGGCTGGCAAGGGAGGGATTCAGCCTCTTCCCCAGCCAGAGGCCCCTTGCACGAATCCATAGGCCTTTGCAGTTTTCCGAGTGCTTTGCACACTTAACCTAGGAGAGTTGGTACCCCATTTGACAGTTGGTGAAGCTGAGGCTTAGGGGAGGAAGGAATGCTAGTGAGTTCCTACTCCACCCCCAGCTTACACTGGGCACTCTGGCACCTTTTGTCACCCTTATAGAGACCCTCCCTATGGGGTCAGTATTATTATGCCCATTTACTGTTGAGGAGACCCAAGGCTCAGAAGGAGTCATCTGCCCATGATCACACAGCTACCAGATGATGGAACTAAGGTTGATGCCTGGGGGGCTCTGATTACAAAGTCTATGCTTCATTCACCACGAGGACAGGACAGGTACTCTACTCAAAGCCAGCTTTCTGGACATTGAGTCCAGTGCTCTTTCCTTGGCCCACGTTCCCCTTGTCCTGCTCAGAGACTTCAGAGGACACGAAGTTGGGATCTGATGGCTGTACTTTTGCCTTCTCAGGTGCACCCCGTTTCCAGTGGACTCCCACTTGGTGCTGGCTTGGCTTCCTGGAAAGAGAGTGAAAAGTCAGAGCCTAAGTGCTGCCACTGAACTCCACAGCCTTCACCTTGCCTCTTCCTGTTTGGAAGACCCAGGTCCAGTTAGCGCCGTCCTGCTTCCCAACTAGGAGCCCGTCCACTGAGTAAGTGCTGTTGGGCAGGGCACTGCCCGTTATCACGCCGTTGCTTACGCTGGTGCAGAACAGGCTCCCGAGCGGTCCGGCCTCCTGGGGAGGCCAGGTGTCCCTCTGGGCCTGGGAACCCATTCCTCTGGGGCTGAGGTGTTGCTTCCCTTGATGGTAATATGGTTCAGGGCTCTTATTTCTGTGGGTCAGGAAGCGAGGGAGTGTGAAAGGGTTAACTTAATCTTGGCCGTTATTCCTTTTTGGCAACTGCAAGTGAGCTTAATAGGATCTCAGCTTTCCTGTTGCCTCACCAATGAAACAGAAACCAGACCACAAGGGGGTCTGGAGATGGTTAAACGGTGATGCCTCGGGTGATGCCTCCTGGTGGGCTGAGGGGCCTCCTCGGAGATATCATTAGGAAGTGACGCTAGAAATGCCATGCAGGGTCCCCTGTCACCCGGATAGGGGAAGGGGCAGGGAACTGGGGGCTCCCCGGAAGGCCCGGCTCCAGGCAGAGGGGAAAGGGGGCAGGTGTCGTGTCCGCAGATGTGGGCTGGAATCCTGGCTCCACCACCTTTACAAAATCTGGGAGTCGCAGCCTGCTGGGGTTCTTACCACTCAGGATTCAGTGCATAAAAAGCACTCAGCTTGCCACAGAGCATGCCCAGCTCAATAACTGTCAGCCCTACCCAACTTCTGGTGTTCCTCTCTCTTCTGCTCCTCCACTCCCGGGCCTTTTCTATTCCTCTTCTCTCTTCCTGAGGCGCTCTTCCTTCTGTTCATTTCTTGGCCAGCTCTTACTTCAGATCTCAGTCTGAATGTCACTTCCTCCAGGAAGCCCTCTGAAGCCAGGCTGGCAGACCTGAACTTCCCCTTCCGGTCTTGTCCCTAGCCCTCCCCGTCTCCATCACAGTTTCCCTGTGGGGCAGGTGTTGACTGTGGCTCCCTCACCCTGGGGCCTTGGCAGCAGGGCCTGCAAGGGTCTGCACCATTCACAGCCTTGAGAGGGAAAGAGGAACGGGTGGGCGGGGGGGTGGTGGCAGCAGCGAGGGACAGGTCACCGGTGCTCTGACCCACGAGGCGCCCTCTGGGAGCCAGGAGCGAGGGGATTTAGCCAATCCCGAGGTCGGGACTCTTCTGCCAGGATCGCTTTTCTCTCTGCTGTGGTTTTCATTATTTTTCATTCCCAGACTATTTTGGAAGCTGGCTGCCATGGGAACTGAGTCTTTGGAAAGCCCCGGCCTCTTTCCCCTCCTGCTTCCACCCCTCCTTCCATCTCCATTCCCTCTTAATTGGTTTTTAGTTCCCTGGCTTTCAGGCTGGTCTGTTTATTTTGATTGCTGCTTGACAGAGCAAATCTTTAATGAGCCGGCTTGTGGGGAGCGCCCTCAGCAGCCGTCTGCCTCCAGGGAGTGGGGGAAGTGCCCAGGAGGAGGTGGCAGGCACAGGGTGGCAGTCTGTGGTTGGGGCCCAGTCTTCCTTCAGGTATAGTCTGAAGTAAGGAAACAGAGCTTGCCCTCCCCAAGCTGTCTGCAGCCTCAGCCTGGAAGATCCCACAGCTCTTTTAAACAACCCTTCACAGGGCTCCTCCCCATCCTCCCAGTGACCCTGAGGGGAGTGGGGCTCAGAGAGACTGAGAGACCCAATCGCCCAGCCAGCAAGCCTGTGCCTCCGTGATCTGGGGCCTTGCCGTCATGCCTATGTCTTTTTTCCTTGTATCCTCAATTTCCCAGGAGCGTCACTCACCCTTAGGCCAAGTTGGCAGCCTATGGTTCCAGCTAGGCTCTTCCAGACCCTGGCTTTGCGAGCCAAGGCCTCCTGGTTTTATGCCTCGGTTTCCCCACCTCTGTGGCTCTCGTTTAGAGCCATCTGCGCCGTACGCTACTCATAAGGCAGCTTCTTAGACTGGATGAGGTTATGTGTGCCTGCAAACTGGAAGAGGTTGTATGAGTGTGTGTCACTATGATGAGTGTACAACACGATCCGTAGAGTTTTCCTAGCTGCAGCCAGGCTGGAAGAAGCCCCCAGGCCCTTTGACTGGACCTGTCTTCAGGGTGACCTCAGGGGATGTGGGTCGTTTCCCCTTTCTTATTGACCCCATTCTGCTAGAGCCATTAATCATAGAAGCAGAGACCCATGCGGTGTTGGAGTGAGAAGCTGCCTTAGAGATCAAGCCCAGTGGCTTTCAAACTGGTGTTAAGGGCTCCAGGGTTCTGTGACTGGGACTTTGAGGACCGTAGGAGTGGGGCTAGCCTTCTTCCCATTCCTAACTTCATTCCAAGGGCCTCTGCTTTTATCTGCTCTGCCTCATGGGGTCATGTGGTATTTCTTTAGAGAAGAGGGCTCCCTTTCCGTACTGGTCATGGTTGGCTCTCCGGAATACATTCAGACCAGATGGCAATCCCATCTTTCCTTTTCTGTGATTGGTTGGAAAGGGGCACTTCTGGCCAGTGAGTGGTAAAAGGAAGTCTGATAGGGCCTTGTGGGAAAAACTTCTTGCTCCTAAAAGTCAAACACAAGAAAGATGGATTCACTTCATTCTTGGCTAGGGGTGTACCTTGGTTGTGCTGCCTGGTACTGTGGTAGCCAACCTGTGCCCCTGAAGAAAGCCAGATCAGGGACAAAACTAATCCATGGAGAACTGCAGAGTGCCTGATGACATTGGTGGGCAGCTGACCATACCAGCCCTGGAGTGGTCCTGTCTCTGGACTTTATCAGATGATAACTTTCTTCATTGTTTAAGCCTGTTTGAATACACTATCTTTTTGATATTTTGCTGTTCATTTTTTGCTTGCTTTTATTATTTACAGTTAAATGCAAACTAATTGATGCATGCTTTGAAAACTTTGACCTAGCTCAGTCCCCACATTCCCAAGATAGGGTGACTGAGGCCCAAGGGCATTGGGAGTGACTGGGTCAAAGTCATGTCTTGATTAGTAGCAGAGGTGGCCCGGCATCCCAGGACTTCTGACTGCTGGTCTAGGACTCTTGCCTAGGATTCACAGCTGCAGATCTCCTGGGGCTGTCCCAGCTGGCATTGCCTTCTCGTCTCCGGAAGATCCAGGCAAGCTAGGGAGGCCCTGCAAGGCTGAGAGAGTTGGGACCAAGGGGGCAGTATAGACTGAGGGCCTCTTCAGCTGTTCTTGTGGGCAGCTTCTGAAAAGCACGTGGTAGATGGATAATCCATTCCTGTGCCAGGCTGTGAGATCATGAAAAGAGGGAGAAAGTGAGGCATTCAGGGTAGCCATGTATATCAGTTAGGAATTACATTTGGCTGCTTAAGAGAAACCTTAAACAAGTTAAACAGTTATTTTTCTTACATAATAGGAAGGCTAGAGATGGGCAGTCCAGGTTGGTACAGCTGTTCACGAAAGTCATTAAGAATCAAGACTCCTGCTCTCTTCCTGCTCTGCCATCCTTGACTGGTAGCTTTTATCCTCATGGTCACAAATGGCTGCACCACTTCCAGGCTTCACAACTGAGTTCCAGGCTGGAAGAAGTGGGTAAGGAAAAAATGTGTGCTGGCTGGGTCAATGTCTTTTTATCAAGAAAACAGAACCTTTCCAGAAGCCCCACTATAAAATTCTTTGTATGCCTCATTGGCCAGAAATATGGACATCTTCAGCTAGATTTGGAGGAGGTGAATATTTTTAACAGGGAATTTTGCTGCCCCAGACAAACTCAAGATTTTGTTAGAAAGGAGAGAGAGGGAAGTGGATATTGAGAGGCAACCAGCAGTCTTCCACAGCAGGATGTGCTCAGTCTTAGCAGAGCAACTGAGCCAGGAATCAAACCCGGAGGGTGTGAGCCCCTCTCTGAAAGCTCTGAAGCTGCTCAGGCCTCAGTCTGCTGCTTCCAGAGTCTCCTCCTCCTTAATCATCTCCATCACAGATGTCAAAGTAATCTTCCCACAGCACTGGGTCTGTCACATTACCTCCTGGCCTGAAATGCCCCTTTGCCCATAGGATGCAGTCCAAATTCTTTGGCTTAGTATTTAAGGTCTTCCGATAAGGTTGCAAACCACGTCTCTAGGCCAGTTTGATTCCTATCCCCATCCTCAGCTTGTTTTCTTTCCCCATTTGGGCATTGCCCCTTAACTTGTTCTTGTGGGTCATCTCCTATCCTTTTCTGCCTGATGGAATCCTACCACCTTTAGGGTCACCTCATCCCCAAAGCAGACGCAGCTGCTCTGGACCTTCCCTATGGTTCCTTCAGGCATGATAACTTGTGTTACTCAGATCAAACATTTGTCCTCTTCCAACCACCCCAGAATGTAAGCTCCCTGAGGGGTGAAAATGGACCTCATGTTTATAGAACCAAGTCTTACACAGTCTTACAAGTCTTACAAGTCTTACACGTAGAAGATGCTCAATAAATATTCACTTTCCTGCAAAACAATTCATCTTGAGCAACATCAAGCCAGGGACTGTGGGAGTGTCCTTGGATTATTGATGGATTTCAAAACACAGAGGTGGGAATATGCTGACAGTTATGCTCACAGTGATTTAGAAAGTTGGGAAGTCTGTGTTCATTGGAACTGCTGTGGCCATTGGATAGGCAGGGAACCTATCTGTCTTGTCTACCACTGTGTCCCCAGCACACAGTAGGGTACCTGGCACTCGTAGGCATTGTACAAATACTTATTGAAAATGACATAAGAAGGCACTTCTGAACAACTCACAGTTGGATGCAATAGGCCTGGTTCCTCATCCTCCTCTGGGACTTGGCCTGCAGTCTGGAAAAAGCTCTCTCACCTCTCAGTTCTAGTGGAGGGAGCCGAGCCTCTCAAGCCCCTCAGGAGAGCCTGCGCCCTGAGCCTCACAGGCCACCCAGGGCCTCTGTCTCCCTCCAGTTGTCCAGAGCCAGAGTTCCAGGTTGGCACAACATTGTGCCAACCAAGAACACAAGTGCCCTCCCATGCTGCATTTCGAAGGCTCACACGCTCTTGATCTAGCAACCTGAGAGGCTAGGAAGTCACGCAACGGGGGTGCTCAGCTGTAGTGGGAAGCAAAGAAGTGGGAAGGAATGATTTTGGGGTAGACAACGAACAGCATGTGCTACTGTTCTGTTTGAAGATAAGGAAATAGGGGCTTGGAGAGAGGGAGGGACTTGCCCAATGCCCCATATAGGTGAGTAGCAGAGCTGGGGTCTATCTGGCTCTAAAAGCCCCATTACTTCCAGTCTGTCATCTTCATGGTGCAAGACCAAAGTGTGCACTGCAGAGTGTGCACACTTTGCACACTGGGGTGGGCAGGGTATTCAGAACCTGGGAACCTCCATCCCAGGGACCAATGAACATGGCATTTCAGACACAGGCCCTCTGGATTTGTAACTCCTTCCCCTTGAAATGGACTTTACTGGGTGAAGATGGATGGAGTGGGATAGAAAGAAGAGGCTATATACCTTTATTTTTTTGTTTGTTTGTTTTTTGTTTGGCTGTGCCGCGCGGCCTGTGGATCTTAGTTCCGCGACCAGGGATTGAACCCGCGCCCCCTGCCGTGGAAGCGCAGAGTCTTAACCACTGGGCCGCTGGGGAAGTTGCCTTCATCTGTTTTAAGCTCTCAGTTTTACGTATAACATGCATTCGGAATAGGGTACAAATTATGAGTAGAGCTCAATGAATTTTCATAAAGGGAACACACTTGTGTTCACCCAAATCAAAAAACAGAACATTACTGAAGCCCTTTTCTTCGCCCCCTTCCAGTCTTTATATCCCCCTGCCAAGGGTAACCATTATGCTGATCAAAACGGTTTGGGTATTTCCTATAAATGAAATCATATGGTATATATTCTCGTGTGCACAACTTTGTTCAATATTATGTTTGATATTCATCCATGTTGTTATGTGAGTTGTGGTTCATTCATGCTCACTGCTGTATAGTATTCCATTTTGTGAATATAGTATATTTATCCATTTTACTACTGATGGATATTTTGAGTAATCCCTAGTTTTTAGCTATTAGAAATAGCACTCTTTTGGGCATGTACCCAATTCTGTTGGATCTATATCTGGGAAGGTATATGTTTAGTTTTAGCAGACACTGCTAAACAGTTTCTAAAGAAGTTATACCCGTTTACATTCCCGCCATTATACAAGATCCAGTTGCTCCGTATTCTTGTCAATACTTGCTATTATCAGTGCTTTTCATTTGAACCATTCTGTCTGGTGGGAGTTTGATCGTATCTCATTTTGGTTGGGTTTTCATTTGCATTTCCTGCTTGACTAATGAGGTTGAGCACCCTTTAAGTGATTATTATTTGACATGGCTTTATCTTTGAACTTTGAGTGAGAGAAATGGGAAGAGGCCTTCTGAGTGTGAAGGTGTGTGACTGCTGGGTATGGGGACTTTGAGAGGTGCATCTCCACTACTTGAAGACTAAGTAGAAGGGGAATCTGGGAATGAGGGCTTCAGTGTTCACGGGGTCACACCCACGGGAGAGGCAGTGAGACACCGATGCAGAGAAAGAGCTAGCCTTGGCTTGGGCACCTACTAACTGCTACGTTTTGGGCAAGTGCTACAGTTTCCACCTCTGTCAAATGGAAAGAAGAATCATGCCAACCTGACAGTGTTGTTGTGAGCTTTAAATGAGATGGAATGTGGACAGTGTCTGGCACAGGGTACACAGAGGTAAACCATCTACATTGTCTGGCTCAAGAAGTGACAGCCATTATCACTATAGAATGACTGGCAGTAAGAACCAGAAGTTCACATCAGTTGTGTAGTAGCAACAGCAGAAGACCTGGTGACTAGTACAAGACTTCCTTTTTTTGCTTAGAACCTTGCCTTTTATACACAGACCCTTGCCTTAAGAAATTAACCAGTCTAAGCGTGTGTCCTATTCTGATATCCTGCTCTAGGAGCTTCTGAGCCCCACAAGGAGGAGTAAAATAAAATGCATTCATTTCTCCAAACAAGAGGTCATTTAAGAATTGTCAGTGTAGTGTTCTCCCGTGCTGCACTAGATCAATAAAAGTCCGTTTTCCTTCTATCAGAACAACTTTCTCTAACTGAACAAGGGCTTTCTCCAATTTAGACATTATTCATCTGATCTCACCTTTGTCTTGTTCTGTTTAGTCATAAACTTTCTTTGTCTCTAAGGGGAAAAAATGGCCATAGCATAGTCAGCAGATGAGTACCAATAAGTCGATGGCCAAAACCAGCCCCAAGGACCAAGGTGACCTTCAGAGGATGAACTTCAGCTTGGCTCTCCATCTGAAAATGTTTGCCTCCATCCTGAGTTTGTGTCCCAGAGGGTAGATGTGGGAGACAAAATTTCCAAACACCTCTTTTGCTGAGGGACTGCAGCTGGAGATAGCTACCCTCTGGTTGGGAGCCCGAGACAGGAGGTGCAGAAGCAACTCATTTGGCCAACTGTCATTAACTTACGTGGGGTCATCTCAATCTAAGTCTGCTTCTCCAATAGGCTAGAGGCCCACTCTTTGTAGGGGTCTCATTGTAACCCAAATTCTTGTGCATATTTTATAATATGGCAGAACCTCTCCAAGAATAGTGTGGAATTACAGTGGCCAGGTTGGGGAACTTACAATATGACCCAAATGGCCCATGATAATAGTGCCTTAGACCAGGAATCAAGAAACTTTTTCTGTAAAGGGCCAGGGAATTATCTGTGTCATTGTCAACATTTTGTGTTACACCTGGATAAATATTACTGACTAGGTATAACAATCTATTTTGAAACTGAAGGAGATGGCCACCTTTCTCTCTAAGGTAAACCCAAATGGACTCTAGGACATGATTTTTAACCTGGGATTCCACAAAGCCTAAACATCACCCTTTTCATTTCCATGTGCATGGTGGTGGCCGAGTGTAGACTCTCCGGAGTCTTGATTGTGGGTGAACAAGTATAATCACATCATACGATCCAACAACTCATCACCTGATGAACGGAGCAGGGAGGCCAGATTTGTCCAACTCCAAACTGTTGTTTCTGAGATGATAATGTCGTCTAGCATCCTGACAGTGGTGTAGAGGCTGCTTTTGTGGCTGACCCTTTGGTTTGGCCAGAGAATGGCCATAAAGGGGAGGGTCTGGAGGATAAGAACCAGTACCCCTCTCCCATCAATTACGCAGTTATCACCACAGCATGTCTGGATTTCTGTAACACTTTGTTCTTCACTCATCACCTCACCTCACTTGAACCGACCTTTGCCTTAAGAAAATAATCAGTCCAAATACTGGTTCCACTTCTGATATCCATCTTCTACTAGAAAAATGAAAACCATGGCCTCACTTCTCCTAATGAGACATCGTTTCAGGATTCTCTCTGCAACATTCTACCTGGGTGCAGTGGGTCAATAAATCTGTTTGCTTGTATCATCACAGGTTACGTTTGGGGGAGGAGGCTTTTCATAGGAATTACTTTGGATCTGTTTTAATATGTTATACATTTACCAATATCTGGTCTAGAATCCTCTGAAAAAAATTCATCTTAGGTGTTCTAGTGACAAAAACTTTTGCATTTGGGGGGAAAAGAGTTATTTGAATCCTGGAAGAGACACAGCATGCATGCCTTAATGAATTAGTTAGTTAATTCCCTTGTTTATTCAACGACTGTTTTGGGTAGCTGTTATGTACAGGAGCCTGTGCTAGGTGACAGCAGTTCAGCAGTGAGCAAGGTAGATGTGGTGTTGCCCTCGGGTAGCTCACAGAGGTGTTTCTTGAAAGCATGAG
This sequence comes from Grampus griseus, assembly GCF_964374135.1. NCBI lineage: Eukaryota > Metazoa > Chordata > Mammalia > Artiodactyla > Delphinidae > Grampus > Grampus griseus. The sequence goes on from NC_139009.1 coordinate 34,256,166, forward strand.
CAGTATTTCGTCTCCCTCACTAGTTCAGTCAGCTCTACCCCATCCATAGCCCGTGGCTGGAGGGATGCCCTGAGGATTATCCGGGGCAAAATAGTTTGCTTGTTATACAGCTGCTGCAGTAAGTTTGCGTGCTCAGAATTCCCTTGATATCATAGAATTCAAGAGTTGGAAGGGAACTTGGACATAGTTATCCAATCTTTTATTATGTAAATTATGTTTATTTTATAAATTAGTAAACTGAGACCCAGAGATATTGAGAAACTTGCCCAGGATCACAGAGCAAGTGTGTTGCGTGTGTGTGTGTGTGTGTGTGTGTACAAAAGAGGGGCATAAAAGTCATATATTCTAAGTAAGGTGAGTCAGAATCAAGGTCATTAAAAATGGGCTTTCTGGGAATTTCCTGGTGGTCCAGTGGTTAGGACTTGGCGCTTCCACTGCCGTGGGCCTGGGTTCAGTCCCTGATCGGGGAACTAAGATCCCGCTTGCTGCGCGGCCAAAAAATGTTTTTTAAAAGGGGCTTTCTGAGAGACCGCCAATGGGTTATGAACTCCAAGACTTTATTTTTTTTAAGTAAAAGATTGTTCAGTTTGAATATTGAAGCATCAGTGTTTCCTCTGTTTTTGGAACATTAGGATTTTTAAAACTTGGATTAAAAATATCACATCAATTATTCAAAAGCATCCTCCACTCTTTACATAAAGCTCACATTCCTGTTGTTGTTTGGTCAACAGAAGTAGCACCTTATAGCCCCAAAGTGATATCTGGGAGGTAAGGGTGAGGTGAGGGAAGTGAGACCCTAGAGAGGCATCAGGCCTCTTTCCCTGAGCAGAGGCAGTTCTGAGACAGAAGGGGTCACTCAGAGATAGAGACCCCTCTGCCTACCTCTTCTGTGTGGAGTTAGGCTCGATCCTCCCAGACTTGCTGACCCCTGAGAGACCCTCCAAATCCAGATAATCCTGTAAGAATCAAGCCACCAGCCCATCACCAGCAGCTCTGTCAGAGCCTGAAATGTCCTGGACTGGGATGAAGGGAAGCTGGGCCCCTGAGACTGTCCCGTTCCTCGCCAGTAGAGATGGTCTTTTAGGTCTGGTGAGAGGTCTGGCAGAGTTATCCCAGGCCAGGGAGTCAGGAGGGTCTCATTTCTTTCCCAAATTGCAATTACTGAAGGAAGGGGGACTTCATTTCGAACCAGCCTGGACCAAAATTTGCTTTGTTCTTTGGGGATCTATTCTTCGCAGAGGCGCTCCAAAGGGATGGCTGAAAATGGCACAAGGGTAACACAAAGGGAGTGGAACCATATGAGGGAGGATAAACCCCAGAGAATCCGAAGCTGGTTCCCAGACAGGGGAGGCGACTAGAGGGGAGATCAGCAGAGACAAACTTAATCCCTGTCCTCAGAGAGACCTGCTCATTGGGTTTTAGCAAAAGCCTCTGTGCTTTTTCTCTGTTCCTGGAGAATTTAGACAAAATATCCTTGAGCCCCATGAGGCAGGGGAGCATGAGGCCCTCCCCAAGCTGGACTGGGGCCTTCATGGGTCTGATGAAGTCTGCCTCTGGAGGGACTGAGTGGGGCTGACAATTGGGAACAGAGCCTGTTGGGGAATGGAGGCTTCAGAGCGTCCTCAGAACTGGGAAGAACTATCTAATCCAATCCCTGCAATTGTCAGGGATGAACACGGAGGAACAGGAGAGGCAAGTCCTGCCCATGTCACACAGGACCTGTCGCGTTTCAAATGCAGAACTCCTGACTCCCAGTGGAACCCTCTTCCCAGATCCTCAGCCTGAGCGCCAGTTTAGGGTTTATGGTTCGTTCCTTCGTTAGTTCGTTCGTTCGGTTGTTCATTCATTCATTCATTCGTGTGTTTCTTGAATAGCAGCTTTGTGCCTTGCCTTGGGTAAGATCTGTGGAAAAGTCAGAGGAAACTCACCATGTTATCTTTGCACCTCAGGAACTTAAACTCTAAGCACACACGCACACACAAGCATGCACACCCACACACGTGCCCACAGAAACACACACATGCAAACACGTGTGTACAAGAACATGCATGCACATGCAAACACACACAGTTAAGCTGTGATGGAGAGCGGTACATAGTCTCTTCCATAATGACCTCATGGACACAAAGTGTTATAGGAGATCAAAGCACGAGGAATGGAGTGTGCTGGGGGGGGGGGCCACTGTAAATCTCAAAGAGCACATCTTCGCCTGTACCTCAGAGATGGTCTATTTCATATGTCTGCTCAGCTCCCCAGGCCCTGGCTTGCACAATGCCAGAATTCTTGAGATGGAATTGAATTGATTTGAATTGAAATGGAACTTAGCTAACTGTAGAGACAAGTAATGACCCGGGTAGTGAGTGAATCAAAAAAGGTGAGTGGGGGAAAAAAGGCATCAAAAAGGTGAGAAAGACACACCAGTCAGAATGGGCATCATCAGAAAATTTACAACCAACAAATGCTGGAGAGGGTGTGGAGAAAAGGGAACCCTCTTGCACTGTTGTTGGTAATGTAAATTGATACAGCCACTATGGAGAACAGTATGGAGGTTCCTTAAAAAGCTAAAAATAGAACTACCATATGGTACCCAGCAATCCCACTACTGGGCATATACCCAGAGAAAACCGTAATTCAAAAAGACACATGCACCCCAATGTTCATTGCAGCACTATTTACAATAGCCAGGTCATGGAAGCAACCCAAATGCCCACCGACAGACAAATGGATAAGGAAGATGTGGTACATATATACAATGGAATATTACTCAGCCATAAAAAGGAACGATATTGGGTCATTTGTAGAGACGTGGATGGATCTACAGACTGTCATACAGAGTGAAGTACGTCAGAAAGAGAAAAACAAATACCGTATATTAACGCATGTATGTGGAACCTAGAAAAATGGTACAGACGAACCGGTTTGCAGGGCAGAAATAGAGACACAGATGTAGAGAACAGACGTATGGACACCCAGGGGGGAAAGTGGTGGGGTGGGGTGATGAATTGGGAGATTGGGATTGACATATGTACACTAATATGTATAAAATAGATAACTAATAAGAACCTGCTGTATAAAAAAAATAAAATTCAAAAAAAAAACAGGTGAGAAAGAGAAGGGCATTCTGGGTTGAAGGAATAGCTAAGGTATAGTAATAATATTAGCCGTCATTTATTCACCACCAACTATGCATCAGACACCAAGTTATTTAAGTTTATATACATGATCTCATTTAATCCCCATGATAAACATATGTGGTGGTGCCATTATTAGCCCCAAATTATAGTTGGGAAAACAGGCACAGAAAGAATAAGTAACTTTTCCAATTAGTAAATAGCAGAACTGGAGTTCAAACGCAGGCCTTCTGGTTTTAGAGCCTTCTTGGATCTGTGCTGTGTGAGAGAGCTTCTCTGTGTTCAAATGGGACAGCATTGTTTGAATAAAAATGAGCGTTCCTCTCAAGAGTACAGGAGGGGAGACCTGTGGAAGTATAAATTGGTGTAATCTTTCGGAAAAATGATGTGGCAACATGTGTGGAAAGAGCATTAAGGGCGTGCATACTCTTTGACCCAGTATTTTCACTTCTAGAAACGTATCCAAAGGAAATAATCAGAAATGTGCAGTGAGGTGTACAACTGGAAATGACCTAAATGTTCTTCAATAGGGATTGGTTGAATAAATTGTAGCATAGTTCTACAGCAAAATATTATGCAGGCTTTAAAAATCCTATTTGCTCCTCTTGGTTTGTGTCTTAATGGTGCTTTGAGGAAATATGAGTGAGGTCTGTGAAAAGAAAGGGGGGTGAGCCCCTCTGTCAGGATAGCAAGAAGCTGTAGCTGGAACCCCTGGCTAATTCTGGGGGAGGCAGGGAGTCCAGGCAGAGGTGAGGCCTGCAGCGGGGGCGTGAGACTCAGCTCCAAGTAATCACAACCCAGGGGAGGGGCTGCGACCAGCCAGCAGCCAGCCTGGGCCCTGGCACCGGCTCCAGTCTCTGGGTTTAAAGAGTTTTAAAAGCTTATTAAAAAGGTTCCTTAGACATCAAATGGCTCTTAAAAATCAATATTTTGATGATTTAAGTGCAAGAGAATCAGAAACATGTGGATCAAATTGCCCTCAAATTATACACACTTTAAACAAAAAAATGCGTTGGTCTTTAGCGAGCCCCAGATATTTGAAAACAGATAGAGGCATTTTCCTCATCTCCAGACAGAGCTCAGCCAGGTCAGCTTGAAGAGTCCAAAGAGGAGGTAAGTGGGAGTGGGGCGGGGCTCAGAGGGAGACACAAGGAAATTCCTCCAGCTGGAGCCTTGCCGTGGAGGCAGGGCTGCAGGGGTCAACCGTGTTATGCCTATGTGTATGCGTGTGTGTATGTGTGTGTGTGCACATAAGCATTTATGAGTGAACATGGGTCCACATTCTCCTCTGGGTCTGCCCTGACCCTCCTGAGCCAGCCTCGTCCCTCTGTGTCCTGGACATATATATGTATTTATGTGTCCAGTACTGTACCCAACCTCAGGTTTGAGGAGTAAGTCCCTTTGGTTCATCCTTCTAGGGTCCTTCCTCTCTCCCCAGGCAGCCCGAGCCCTCCTGCAGTGGATGTGGTGCTGCCGGTCTCTGGAAACTTCAAGCTGGGACAGAAACAGGTATCACCTGCCCCAGAGGTGATCAAATGTTTCTCAGCTGTGAACTCATTCCGCACATGAAATCTTAGGGGTGAAGCCCAGTCCGCAACTGATAAGACCAGAGTTGCTCTAGCCCTGATTCTTTCCTATAGAATGCTTGGGCTCTGAGAGCAGAGTTTGAAAACCACAGATCTCATCCCAAATCCTCATTTTACAGAGAAGGAAGCTGAGGCCCAAAGCAGGAAGACCCACGGCACACCAGCAGAGCCAGAGGAAAAGCTGTCACACACATCACTTTAGCTTATCTCAATCGAAAGCAATAAATATTTACTGCCCCCTCCCCTTTCTCCTGGCCCAGCCCAAAGTCCTGCTTGGGGTGATGGGTGGCAGAGCCCACGCGACCTTGGTACCAGCCTCATGGTGATGAAGAGGTTTTGTTTTGTTTTGTTTTTGTTTTGTGGTACGTGGGCCTCTCACTGTTGTGGCCTCTCCCGTTGCGGAGCACAGGCTCCTGACGTGCAGGCTCAGCAGCCATGGCTCACGGGCCCAGCCACTCCGTGGCATGTGGGATCTTCCTGGACCGGGGCACGAACCTGTGTCCCCTGCATCGGCAGGCGGACTCTCAACCACTGCGCCACCAGGGAAGCCCAACGAAGAGGTTTTGAAGATGACTCTCCTGTGCTTAATTCCACTGCTGGGAGGGGGCAGTTGAGTTGGGAGTGGGGAGCTCCCACTTTTGAAATCTGTTGCTAGAGCCGTAAGAAGGGGGAGACAGGGCTTCCCTGGTGGCGCAGTGGTTGAGAATCTGCCTGCTAATGCAGGGGACACAGGTTCGAGCCCTGGTCTGGGAGGATCCCACATGCCGCGGAGCAACTAGGCCCGTGAGCCACAACTACTGAGCCTGCGCGTCTGGAGCCTGTGCTCCGCAACAAGAGAGGCCGCGATGGTGAGAGGCCCGCGCACCGCGATGAAGAGTGGCCCCCGCTTGCCACAACTAGAGAAAGCCCTCGCACAGAAACGAAGACCCAACACAGCAAAAATAAATAAATAAATTACTAAACTCCTACCTCCAACATCTAAAAAAAAAAAAAAAGAAGGGGGAGACAGGCCACACCTAGAGGCCTGGGCTCCAGAGGAAGCAGGCTGGGGGCCAGCTGGTTTCCCATCTCCAGCTCCTCCAGACTGTGTGTTTTAGGCCCTTTCAGGCCCCCCCACCCAGCTGTCCAAGGCAGGATCGTGGGTGGGAGACCAGTGCCTTGAAAGGGATGGTGGTGACTCAGCAGGCCCCTAGGGGCATCTCTGGAGCACCCACCTCCCTGGCTAAACCCATTTCTGGCCTGGGAGTTGGCCCTCCCCACCGGACGCCCTGAGCCTCCATTTCTCTTGCCCCAAGGGATGCGCTGGATCCCAGGCCTTGTGACACCTCCGAAGGACAAGGGGCTCATTCTGTGTTCTGGCCCCAAGCATGGCTTGGGAAGCATTGGCCTTTGTCAGGGGTGGGAGGCAGGGGGCTCACCAGACGATTCAGCCGCCCTAGTTGTCTCCTCGCCTCTCCACCCTGACCAGCGCCGCCCGGGAGGCTTGTTAATTACTGCAATGATTTCCACCTCGATGGGCAGGTCTCACTGGCCAGAATCGAGGCTTGGGGCACCTCCCCCCACCATATACACACATAGGCTGAGGAGCAGGGAGGGGAAGGAATATCAGAAAGAGAAATGAGGGAGAGATGGATGGGGATGGGCAAGGGTACCAAAGAGGATGGACCATCCGCTGGCATCTGAGGTTGGCTGGGCACAGGCTTGTGGGACAGGTGGACCACTAGCAGCCAGCCACTGGCAACAGCGGCATCATTAGGAGAGCCAAGGGAGGTAGGCTGGCCATGTCAGCTGCCATGTGGGTCCTTCACAGCCCTGTCCTCAGGGCCTTCTTCCGGGAGTGCCTGGCTGAAGAGGGGGAGACCAGGTAAAAGGTGGGATTGCAGTGGGGTCTGGGAGGAGAGAGGGAGTGGGGAGCCAGCTGGGGTCCTAGGCCTCGCCTGGCCTCTCTGGAGTGACTCAGGGAGAGAAGCTGAGGGCTGGTGACAGATCCCTGAGGACCACGGCCCCCTTGGCTGGGACAAGCTAGGGTGCAGCCTGGAGAATGCGAAGAAGTAAAATCCTCTCTTCGACATCACAGAAAGGACAAGGGGTGGAAAACGATGCTCAGCTCAAGGTTCCTGTTTCCGGACACGTACTTCTCCCTGTCACCTCTGTGCCCGGCCCATGGAGACTCCACGTGGAGAGAAACAAGAGACCCTGGCTTGGACCCAGCAGGCCTTGGGCTAACAGCCCCCCGAGGAAGGGCTGCCCCCCATAGCATCTGGCCACTGCATCTAAGTGGGCTGGGGTCTGTCCCCCCCAACAAAGGCAGGTCATTCTAAGCATCTGCCTCCCAGGAGCCTTGGCCAGGCCCGGGCTGGGGAGACCCCTACAGTTCTGGAACATGGCCCCTTATCCTACCTCTGCACCTTTGCTCCCCCATCCAAGGCCCTCCACCCCTCCTAATCCCGCCCCTTGGTGCAAGTTCCTTTCCTCCTTCCTGTCTTTGCCACATGCTGTCTCTCACACATAGGATGGGGTAGGAGGACATGAAGTGGATCTCAGAGGATGCTAGGATTTGATCTGGCTGAGAGGGAGGGGCAGCTCTACCTTTAACCCTCCTCTGTCACTCAGCTCAATATTCCTGCCTGGTCCTCTCCTTGGGCAACACCCAGGTCTGGGTTGAGACAATTCCAGAGCTCCAGGCCAGCACCTTACCCTCCAGACCCACATCCCTAACAGCCCCCAGATACATGGCTAAGGCTGATACATCATCCTCTCCCCCTGGATTCCTGCCTGCCCATCTGCACTCAGCTGAGCAGACCATGTCAGCTCATCGCAAGGCTCTCCCACTCCCTCCTAAATGCGTCTCACATCTGCCCTTTCACCTCTAACCCTGCAGCCCCAAGTCCCAGCCATCAGTGCTTGCCTAGGTGACAGCCACAGACTCCCAACTTGTCCACTCTTACTTCCCACCAGGGTTTTTGCAAATTTCTGGTAGTTTGAGCTTTCTAAAATGCAAAGCTGCCTAGGTCTTTTCCCTTTCCCTTTTAAAAGCCCTGGTGGGCTCTCCACTGCCTACCCAATAAAGCCCTGGCTCCTTGGGTCCGCCTGAGGAGCCAGGGCTTGCCCCCCAGTGACCTTGCCGCCCGTGACCTGGTCCATCCCTCCTCCAGCCCCTTCTCCGGCATCTCCACTCCCTGAACTTTCTGATGCAGGCCCAGTGAACTCCTGGCATGACCTAGGCCCACGTAGGCGCTCTCTTCCCTCTGTGCATTGGCACATGCTGTTCCCTGTCCCTGGCACGCCCATGCTGGTCAGCCCCTCTCTCAGCCCACGCCCGACCTCCTTGTCCCTGACGTCGCCAGCAGAGCTGTGGCCCCCAGATCATCTCACTCTCCACAGGGTCTGAGCATAGTTCACCAGTATGGTTCTTTGAGTGTCTTTTTGGAAAAGCCTGGGTGCAGCTTGAGGGCAGGCACCACCTGTGAGACCCCAGCTCAGCACCTGGTCAGTGCCTGTGGAGCAGAGACATGAATGAGCTTGTCCAGGTGGAACCCATGGGCCAGTGCCCCCCGCCCTCCCTCTGGGCGAGGTCCCATCAGGACCCCTACGTGCCAGGTATCTGGGCTTAACAGAAGCAACATGCAGCCCAGCTGTGGAATCTGATTTTATTTTTTTAAGTTTGGGCTGTTTTAGATCCAGCCCAGGGCTGGAATGGAGAGGCCCCAAGCTTCCTTCTCACTTTATCATCCTGGAGGGAGTTCGATGGAGGAGAGCGGCAGAAATCTACAGGGAGGCCTGGAAGTTGACCTGGTTCCACCCACCCAAGCTATGTAGCCGCTCATTTCTTTATTCCTTCCACAAACGTTTATTGAGCACCTACTGTGTGCTCGGCACTATCCCAGGAGCTTGGATATAGGTGGTGAACAAAATGGACGCAAGCCCTTCCCTCCAGGTGAGAGTCTGGCCAGGAAGACAGACCTCAGATAAACACATACAAAATCAGCACGTTCCCAAGGGGAAGGGGACAAGAGGCAATACGGAGCAGACTTCTTCGGACGGGTGGTCAGACAGCCCTTCTCAGAGGGACAGTGTTTAAGCTAAGATCTCAAAGATGCCACTCAGAGAGCCGAGGAGGGAGAGAGCTCCCAGGGAGCGGGGTGGGGGTGGTGGTGGTGGAGGCAGCCTGTGCTGTGGCTTGAGCGAGTTGCTTGATCCCTCTTCATGACTCCGTTTCCCCGTTTATGGTGGGGAAGCTGTGTCCTCACAGGGCTCTGGTGAAGGACGGGGAGAAAGGACATGTCCAGTCAGGCTCAGCGGCCATTTGAATCTGTTCCCATGTTTATGGCAAGACAGCTGCCCCCCTCCAGTTCTTGCACAGGGAAGTGCTACCATCTTCACGCTCCTTAAAAAGTAAACCACCCTGGGAGGACCTCCTCTCAGCCTTATCAGCGGCGCAGTTCTCAGTCTGAATTCGATCATCAGAATCTCTCAGGAGACCAGATTTCATAGATGAGAGAGCTGGGATCTGAGATAGAAACGGGTAGAAGAGACCACTGTGGGGAAAATGGGAGAGCAGGTCTTCCTGACAGGAAGCCCTCAAGGATAAGCCCAGTACCTGGCACGGTGTCTGGAACAGAACAGGGGCTCCAGATAGGTTTGCTGAGTGAAGCAACAGACATTCCCCACAACAGCACCCACAGAATGGAGACTTGCGGGCGATGAGAGTTCTCTGGGGTCCCCACTCCCTACCCTTTCCCCTTTCTCGCTTCAGTTCTTCTTTCCAATCTTTCCCCACTTTTCTTGCAAGCTTTCAGTGGTACTAATGTTCCCCCTTTCCCAGTGGACATTTGGCTGGGCCAGTGGGATCGTGTGTGTGTGTGTGTGCGCGTGTGTGTGTGTGTGTGTGAGCACGCGGTCACGCGGGCTATGAGGGGGCTGGAGACAAAGGCCCCAGAGTGAGATTCAGGGCACAGCTGAACTGCCCTGAACTTTCCTTTTTGTTTTCAAGGAAATGCATAATCCAAGAACCACCCACGGCCCTGGCGGCCCTGCTAAGCGGGGCTGGAATGTGCTGCCTTTCCCGTTAGTAATTGTTTTTTCTGGTTAGCCTGTAACCCTTCCCCTGCCATTCCCTGTCGCTGGGGACAGGCCCTCCCTTTGGGGCATCAGCAGATCTGGGGCGGACACCTAGGCTGCCCTCTTCAAGATTTCCCCAAACTCTCCCGCCCCCGCCCCCCCCCCGGGGTGCGGCCAGTGGGGTTGAGGATCTGCCTGCCCAATGATTCCTCTGCTCTCGCAAGAGGTGCTGGGGGCTGCCAAGGACTCAGGGACCTCGGAAGGCAGCCTGGTCCTGCGCGGGGCCTTCCAGCCTTTGTTACAGTGTCTGTGTGTCCGACTGTTGCCGTGTCTGTGATTGTGAGTGGGTGTCAGTATGAGCCTGTGCAGAAATGTGAGTTTGTGTGGGTGGCTGTGATCTGGGACACCAAGGGCCCACTTGTGGCCTCAGAGTGTGCGTGTGTGTGTGTGTGTGTGTGTGTGTGTGTGTGTGAGTGTGTCCTGGGAGGGAGAAGAGGCTTGCTCCGGAGCTGACTCAGCACTTCTCTTTCCCGCCCACCCAGCTGAGGGGGCTGAGCCTTTCCCCAGAGAGGAGGCAACACCCCGGGTCCCCGTGTTTCTGTCTTTGGAGGCCCCACCTCCACCAAAAGGAGGGGGCAGGCATGGCACCCTGGGCCCCGTCCCAGTTAGATCCTTGTCTTTAATCCTTAGGGACTCAAGAGGTCAGAGGCTTGTGCTATTTCCTGACCCTCTCTGCCAAGCCCTGTATTTTCTGGTCCTGGAAGAACCATCTGGAGCCCTCTGGCTGCATTTCCTGAGGTGGCTGTCACTCAAGGCCAGCTTCTGCTCAGATGCAGGCAGCCTCTGGGGAGTAAGAAGGGGCACTGGGGTGGCCCTTGCTGTGCCTTAACACCACCTCTCTCCACGTTGACACAGCTGCCTCATCCTCAGACAGGCCTGACGTTCAGCTTTCAGTTCTTAGGGGGAGCACTGCCGCCCTGGATAGGGAGTCGGCGCCTGTGTGGGCCGGGCTGCTCCATCTCCAGGGGTGTCTGCACCTCCAGACCTCAGAAGCTCAGGATGACAGAGGGGCTAGAAGTTGGGGGCGGGGGGAGGGCTGGGATCTCAGGTAGCAGCCTTGGGGCAGAGGCCTGCCTGTGCCCTGAGCAGCTGGCAGGGGCTGCGGTGCCAAGGCCCGGTCCAGTGTGACCGCTGAACATTTGGTGCGAATCAAAGGCTTTTTCCAGCCAGGCGAGGAATGCTGCCGAGCGGGGTTTGGGAACGGGCCCGGCAGGGCAAACACTGCCCTAATTGAGGCCCTTCTAGACTTTTAATTATAAGCAGTGTTTTCCCAAGCTTCCTAAATTGACCGTGGAGACCCGCTGGTGTTATTGCCCCTGCCAGGGACAGGAAAAAAAAATTGTTGTTAAAGCTTTTTCAGCAAGGTTTATTTTAGCCACGTTTTGAGGCGGAAGAGCTCACACAAGTGGAAGCCAGAGCCATTTTTCTCAGAAGGCCTCCTACAGACACAGAGGGACCAACGCCCACAGGTGTGATCAGAGACTCAGCTAGAGCACGCAAACACACAGACAGACACCTGGAGAGAAAGACACAGGTACAGACAGACGCGGTCACGGACGCGGCTGCAGATGCTCTAAACACAAGGCTGGAAATCCGATCCAAGCACCCGGAGCGTTTTAGAAAGGAAAACACTGTTCCTGGCTCCGCCCGACCCACACCTCCACCTCCATCTCCTCCCACCCTGCAGGCTGGCCCGGTCTGGGCCTGCTTTGGAGCCCCTGTCCCCTTTGCAAGGCCTGTTTACAAAGGCAGACTGCAAACCCCCAGCTGGGTGTTCCTTATGCCAGAGAAGCCCTTTGTCCTGCTCTTGTCCCAGTCCCCAGGGGATGTGACTGTCTGGGAAGGAAGGCCATGCCCTTGTCTGTGGAAAAGAGGTTAGGATACAACGTCAGCACCACAGCTGAATCCTTGGGGCACCTTCCAAGAGAAACATCCAGGTTCTGGAGGCAGCCTGTCCCGGTGATAGAAAATGGAGGTGCCGCTGGACACCTGAGTGCCTAGCTCTGCTTGTGTACAAGCATTACCTGGATCCCAGGACTCCCTTCAGGCAACAAAATCTGGATCCCCGTGGCTAGGGCCTGGGAACCTGCATTTTACACCACTGCTCACCCCTTGTATCCTGAACACCGGAAGTGCTCAGTACGTGTTGGCTGATGCTGGGCTCTGGGGGCCTCTGACAGCTCTGAAGGACAGAGTAGTTCCCCCCCACACACGGGTGGTCTGAGAGGGAAGCCCTCAAGGAAACTCCCATCCACTTCTCCTCTTTCCCTTCCCATCATGCTCCACGCCTGTGGGTCTGGACTCCCAGCCAGACTCTAGAATCCCTTCCCAGTGTTCAGCTATGAGCCCAGGAACGGTGCACGATAGATATGGGCAGGAGGAGGGCTCCTGAGCGGGAGGGACAGAGGCCACAGACAACTGTCCCCAATCTGCCATTTTGCCAAGGGTCCCCTTGGGCCTGGGCAGTGCCCAGTCACAGGGCAGGAGGCCAGAGGCCAGGAGCAGAGAGAGGCCCTTTAGTCAGGGCTTGGGTAGGGTGAGCCTCGGTGGCCGTTATAGGCCGTTGCTATCGTCCCTTATCTGGGCTCCTGGCTCTTACATCACGTCCCCAGCCACCCCTGGGGTCAGGGGGCCCCTGCCGCTCCCTCCCCAAACAGACCGTTACTGGGTTTCCGTTGTTTGGGGAGGGGGTGAGGAGCTGTCTGCTTAATTAATCATTTTAGGCCACCCTGGGAAACTCATTAAGCCACATCTCAGGGCTCTGAAAGGAACGCTGCTCTCAAAGTTGGAACTTTCTGGTCTGCCCCATTGGAGTCCATTTTCCCTTCCACTCATGTACACACACGTGCGTGAGAGTGTGCCTGTGTGTGTGGGGAGGGGAGAGAGCGAGCCAGCGTGCCCTCGTATCCACGACTGTGTGTGTGTTTGCGTTTCCTAGATTCTGCAAGGAACTTCCCCTGATTCTTCGTAATTACCAGCCTAGAAGAAATTCAAGATGCTTAGAGCAAAGGTCAAACTCCACCTGTTTTCCCTGCACTTCATTTTCCGGCAGTTCCCACAATAGTACAGATAAGTAAAAGATTAAGGCAATCTTTTCTAATTAAAGTAATTAAAAAACGGTGATGATTGCACCTTTCATCCAAAAGGGAAAATATTTACTCATCCAAACTGCAGGACCTTAAAAGCATTCAGGAGGTCTACTTTGACAAACAGATCCTCTTCCCCTCCTCCAGTCCATTCTCTCTCCTCCAGGACACACACACAAAGGCAGGTTTATTTAGCAAGAGGCGGCTTGACAGGGGCACCCTGAAAGCTGGGCAGGAGGATGGGAGCCTGAGGCAGGTTTGGAGCAAGTGGACACTGCAGCCCAGTCCCTGCCAGGCCCTGCAGGGATTTCTGGGGCTGTAGGGATTTTGATTTGACCAGTCGATGTTTCCTTCTCCTTCCCCCAGGGGCACCCACCTGAGGGTCCCTTGCCTCCCTCTGACAGCTTCACTCTCTTTTGGCCTCTTCTCTCTGAACTGGCTGTCATGGAGGGCCCAAAATGGAAGACTGGATATAGCCTGTCCACCTGCCCATCGTCCCATCCTTTTAGCCAACACACGTATTAAGTTGCCTGTGTGCTCGACATCAGCGCCAATGGGGCTCTGTGTGTGTGGGGGGGTGGCACGGCCCCTGCCCTCAAGAAGTGCAGTCTAGTAACCTTTTACGCAAACTGCCCTTGGCTTCCGCAGGAGAAATCAAAGACTTTGAGTTTGTTTTTTTTATTTTTTTTTTTGCGGTACGCGGGCCTCTCACTGTTGTGGCCTCTCCCGTTGCGGAACACAGGCTCCGGACGCACAGGCTCAGCGGCCATGGCTCACGGGCCCAGCCGCTCCGCGGCATGTGGGATCTTCCCAGACCGGGGCACGAACCTGTGTCCCCTGCATCAGCAGGCGGACTCTCAACCACTGCGCCGCCAGGGAAGCCCCACTTTGAGTTTTTGAGGCAGTGTAATCACCCAGTTTCCTGGTGAGTGAGGTTTGAGGTCCCAAACTGCAACTTTTCCCTACTTAAGGAGTTATGCCTCTGACAGGTGGCAGTGGGGACAGAGGTGCCCTGACACCCCAGGGCCAGGACTCTAGGTGCTAGAGTCTGTGGGGGACTGGGGGGTGTGAAGGGGCAGAGGTGTTGGCCGCCCAGTCCCATGACCTGAGCGTGACCCAGTCTCTGCCCTATACGCCCCTCCTCATCTCCACTGCCAGGAGACAGGTCATGCTTTGGAGCCGGTGCAGCTAGAGTTCAAAGCAGCCTTGATGGTATAATCCCACTTAGAGGCTGTCCCCCAATCCTCAGAATATGACATGAAGACAAATTCTGGGAGTTCTCCTGGAACATCAGGGCCCAGCTGTCCCCTGAGACGGGCCTGGTGGCCTCTGCCCCTCCAAGCGGGACTGGATAGTGTCCTCATCATGACCCATAGCCCTCAGCTGTCTTCCCTGCAGAGGCACGGCCTCAAAGAGCCAGCATGGGCAGATCCATTTCTGCAGGGAGCCTGCTGTCCAGGAGGGCTGGGCGAGGAAGGGGACGGCGTCTGTGCGTGCGTGCACACGTGCGCACTGTGTGTCCAACCTGTTTGTGGATGGTCTTATTTTGTACCCAGAATGTCTCACCAGAGACTGGGTCCAAGCCTACAGGGTTCCCCCTGTCCCACTCAGTGTCACACAGCTCACTCAGTGTCAACCATCTTTGGACTCTGGCCTCTGGCAAAGCCACCTGAAAATCCCCCTCTTTTCCGCCTGGAATGACAGCTTTCATTTTACCACTTCTGTGCCTGGTCAACCTCAGCGGCTCCCCAGCTCCTGGGGAAACAGATTTACCAGCACACCTAAAGCAGAGGGTCCCAGTGGCCTACCTCACATCACAAGGGGCTTGAGTCAGGCCTGACCCCAACTGGACTCTTCTTGCTGGTCTCAAAGATCAGGGAAGCCTGTGAAAGCTGTGGGCTCTCAAGAGCACACGTGTGTCCACCACACAAAGATACAAATAGTTGCAGGGATCCTGGGTGCCCCAGAGCCCAGGTTGGGAACTTTTGTCCCTCCCACAGGCCCAGCTGCTGGGTTTGTCTCCAGGCTACCCGCACCCTGTCCTCCTTTCAACCTGCAGTGCCAGCCCCTGGGCCCAGAGCCTGAGCTGGGCAGGTGGCTCCCAGTAGCCAGGCTCAGGCTGCCTCAGTCAGACTCACCCGGCGACTTGTGTTTGACCAACCTACACATTTGGTGATTAAGTTGCTGGGTGGAAACAGCCCCTGGGGAACTAGAATCCTTGTTGCAAAAATAAATTTTCCCTCTAGACCTAGTTTTTCTAATCTTGCTTTCTCTGCATTCTTTTTTTTTTTTTTTTTTTTTTTTTGTCTTCCGTCTTTCTAGTATCCCAACCCATTTTATCTTCCTTTCCTCCCACTGAGACCCAACCAAGCCTCCTGGTAAATAAACTCTCAGGCCACACTCTTAAAGGGACAGTGCATGCTTATTGCCAGCTGCTTGCTCATTCCTGCTCAGTCTGTGAGAGACCCAGGTGTGATGGTCTAAGGGTGTCGAGGGATCACTACGGGACACTCACAGGAAGAAGCTGACTTTAAGCGGTTTACCAAAAAAGTGTCCTAGGAGATGCCTCTCCTTTCCCACACCTCGCTGGAGGACACAGACCAGGAGGAAATAGTTCGGGGTTTCGCAGTAGCAGAGGTCTCCCTGATCCCTGCCTTGAGGTACTGGTGAGGTATGACCATGAGACTACTATTTTCTTTTGTCTGTATGATCTGAAAAGGATTCCTTCCTTTTCAAGTGTGATTTTTAAAAAATGTATATTTTCATCTCAAACCTCCCGCCCAACCACCACCAAGCGAACACATCTCTGAAGTGATCACATCAGTTGAAGGGAAAATACGATCGGGGGACAAATCTCGTTTGCACACAACCTGCCTGGAACTTGGCTACTTTGTGACTTGAGGAGGCTGTGGTCTTAAATTGTATCGTCTGTGTATTGTTGGTTTGGTGTGACGGACTCACTGTGGGGCAGGGGTGAGGGTATGTGCGTGTACGTGTGCTTGTGTGTGCACGAGTCCGCACGGGTGCCGGATGGCTGCCTTGAGGGTCTCTGCCCTGAACAGGGGTCCCCTCAGCACGGGGGATGTGGACAAGCCGAGGACACTTGTCATTTCCCACCTGAGTTGTCTGGACTGGAAAGAGGGCAGTTCTTTTTTTTTTTTTTTCTTTTGCGGTACGCGGGCCTCTCACTGTTGTGGCCTCTCCCGTTGCGGAGCACAGGCTCCGGACGCACAGGCTCAGCGGCCATGGCTCACGGGCCCAGCCGCTCCGCGGCATGTGGGATCTTCCCGGACCGGGCCACGAACCCGTGTCCCCTGCATCGGCAGGCGGACTCTCAACCACTGCGCCACCAGGGAAGCCCATGAGGGCAGTTCTTGGAGGAAGGTGCTGTGCTGTTTCCATCCCCCAAGTGGCCCCGGGCCAGGGAGCAAGGTTTCTGCTCCAGGACCAGTGCAGCAGGCTTGGAGGGGCTGAGAGTCTGCGTTTGTAACAGCTTCCTGGCCAGGCTGAGCTGTTAGTCCCGGCCCACGTCTGAGTAGCAGGCCCAGAGAGGCGGCAGTGGTGCTGCAGGGCGCCCCACGCCTTTCCCCTGCGTTGAGGGCTGGCCTCCACCCGGCACTGGCGCTGCCATCAAGGCCCAGCTGCTGACACTCCTAAACCATAGGCCTCTGTGGAACAAACAAAGCTTAACTAAGGTGGCTTTTCCCCTTTAAGAGAATACATTCCTCAGCAGGACACTTACCCCCAGGGCTCTCTCCCACTCCCACTTGGAAGCCAGGCAGAAAAATTGCCTGATGGGCAGGATTACGTGATTAGTCAACTTTCCCAAAACAGGCCCAGAGCCTCTGGGTCCAAAATGAGTTTTGGTCTGAGCCTTGGCCTGTGATTAGTGACAGATGTGTCAGTCGGGCCCACCCTCCTCCCTCTCCCAGCCTTGCCTCTTCCTTGAGTGCTAGTAACTCACTGTGTTACCTTAATCACAGGCCCCAGAAATCTGGGGGAAATGTGTTTCAGTGGAAATGGGCCCTATGGTTTAGTGGCCCAGGGCCCAAGGAGGAAGATATTACTGACTGGACCAAGGGTCTGGCTTTGCCAACCTCTCTGCATCCTCACCAGAGAGCAGCCCCATCACCTGCCCCACGCCACCAATCCCCCCCACCCGAATTCTTCCTGTACTAGAGAGGCCGAGGGGGCCTATTAGGCCATGAGAGTCTGTAGCCTGTCCAGCTGCTGTCTCAGATTCCTGTCCCTGCTCAATGTGCCCTCCGTTTCTGGGCCCAGCTCCCAGGGTTCCCCTATAGTCCAGGCTGGGCCCTGGCCCTCCTGGGTCTGCCCTTCAATCTCAATCAGTCTGTGAGCTGGCCTGCACCAGTCCCAGAGCTGGTGTTTTGCAGGAATCCAGCTCCTGAAGACCACTCAGCTAAGGCCACCATGCTGGGGACAGTCAGATGTCTGAGGATGTCACTGTGGACAGATCTAAGGCTTGGATCTAAGCCAGGAAGGGATGCCTCTTAATACCCTTCATGGGCCTAGAGGCCTTGTTTGCATTTAGAAGTTCCTTGCAGAGAAAGCATACACACACAGCTGGTGTCTCTATAGCGGGGTGCTCTCCTTGGAGTTTTTTTCTGAGTGAAGGCTGGTGGCAAGGAAATAAAATTTGTTTCTCACCATAATGCCTGTGATCCCCAGGGCTAGCACAGCCCTCCTTTTAGCTCTTGGCCTCCTCCAACTCTCCTGATGGAGCTGACTTGGTAGTCTGTCTGGAAATAAGATTCTGCTGCCCTGTGACAGCCACAGGGGCTGAACTTGGTTCCTCTGGGCTATTATATCTCAGGCCACACCCAGAATCCAGAGTCCTGAGCCCAGGCCAGTTCCCAGAGCACAGCAGGACCAAGGCCTGAGTTCAGGCAGAGCTCAGAGCTCTGGTGATGCCAGCTTCAGACTAGGCTGGAGCTGGGGACAAGGCTGAGTTCTCAGTCTCTCTCAAGAGAAGGGCTGGTCCTTCTTTCAAGGGTATAACATAACCTGGGAGGTAAATCGTTCTTCTGGGTAAAAGAAAACAGCTCATTAGATATTAGAGCTGGACAGAAATGTATAGATCTCCCAACTTTAGCTGGCATCAGAGTCACCTAGAAGGCTTGTTAAAACACAGATTTCTGGAGATTTCCCCGGTGGCGCAGTGGTTGGGAGTCCGCCTGCCGATGCAGGGAACACGGGTTTGAGCCCTGGTCCGGGAGGATCCCACATGCCGCGGGGCAGCTGGGCCCGTGCACCAGGGCTGCTGAGCCTGTGCTCTGGAGCCCTCGAGCCACAACTACTGAGCCCGCACGCCTCAACTGCTGGGGCCCGCGCACCTGGAGCCCATGCTCCGCAACAAGAGAAGCCGCCGCAGTGAGAGGCCTGCGCACCGCAACAGAGAGTAGCCCCGGCTCACCGCAGCTAGAGAAAGCCACGTGCAGCAACGAAGACCCAACGCAGCCAAAAATAAATAAATGAATAAATTTTAAAAAACAAAACAAAAAAAACCCCACACAGGTTTCTGGGCCCTGCCTGAGAGGTTCTGATTCAGTAGGGGTGAGGTCTGAGGATCTGTATTTCTAACAAGTTCTCAAGTGATGATTGTGCTGAAGGGACACACTTTGAGAACCATGGTACTAGCCCTCCTCTCCCATTTTATGGATGTAGAAACCAAGACCTGGTGGGACAAAGCATCTTGAGCAAGGTCAGCAGGGGGTGATGGTGCAGCTGGGAGGGCAGGATTCTCACCTCCCTGTCAGCGGACGTTCTACTGCCCAGCCCTGCCTCATGTCCTTACGCGCAGGGTCACACAGCTGGTAGCCAGCCCTCCCTGCTGGCGACCACGGCCCACTGGGCACTGTTTAGTGCTGGCGGTGACTTAGAAAATGGGTTTGTGCCCGTAGCACCCAGTTGGTGCTGGAAATGGAAGTGGCATGTTTTGGCACGTCCTGGCCTCCAGGCTGAAAACTGTTTATTTGGACAGTTAGGAACACGACTTCAGCAGAACCGCAAAATCAGACGGAAACCTTTATCTTGGGTGGCACGCTCTTGGTTTCCGCTCCTGCCCTTGCAGGCTTGCAGAGGGGGGCCACGTTGGACAGGGTGCATCTGGGTGATTACAGGGGCTCTGGCCTCCGCTCTGGAGAGATCAGTCAAGGGTGTCAGGAGCAAGCCTTCCTGGTCGCCCTTTGTGCTGATTTTGGGATGGCAATGGGGGTGTTAGGAGGCGACCCGAGCTCTTTAATCAGGGATGCTAGGGCCTCTGGGGTCGCTTGAAGTGAGGTTGGGGTTTTTTCTGCAACTGGCTGTGGGACTCAGTATCTGCTGGGCCATCTTCCGCCACCCCAGAGATCATTGTCTCCACTTATCTTCTCGTCCTCCTCCAGCCAAGAAAGCTCACGTCACCCATCCCCACTCGGGGACGCCAGGGGGCCCTTGGCGCTGGCAGCATTCGGTCCCCCTTTAGTCCCCGCCCCCTGGGCGTTCCTGGGCCTCTACCATGGTGAGGGGCTCATGGGTGGGTAAGTCAGTGTCTGCTTATAACCCTTCTTGAAGTTTAAGCTTCTCCCCAAACAAAACCCAAACCTCAGCCTCCCCCAGTGGCTCTGAGAGGAGCCAGCCCACCTCAGCCATAGCGGGTCACGGTTGGCCACCGTGTTGAGACACAGTCTCATAACTGGGTGCTTGGGGGCTCTGTGTGGGGTGGTCATGACAGCCTCCCTCCCCAAGCCGCCCTCCCTCATTCACTGCCCGCTACGGCAGCAGTGCAGGCCTGCCCTGCTCTCAAACCCTCCAGGGCCCTACCTGGAGCCCACTGTGTCCCTGCAAACACTGATAGGACTTGCCTCTAGAACCTCAGCTTTTAAAATCCTACATCTTATTCTGTTTCTAAGTGATTCACGTTTGTCAATCTCATCTCTAGCTGCACATTGTAAAACCTTCTTGGGGCAGGAACTGGGTTTCCTGCCCATCACAAGCCCTGGTCACCACCCCCTTTTGCTCCCACGACCCACCTGGGGTCTGGGTTGGGGCTGATGAGTTTTTGGCCTTCACCACGGTGGCTAAGGACCCTTGTCCCAGGGTGTCTGTGTGAGGGCTGGCAGATGAGGGCACTGGAACACATCTAACCTTTCTTTATCTGCCTCATCAGCTATCTTGGGATGCAGCCCCCCACACACACTGGGGATGGGTGCAAGGGCGGAGGGCTAGGAGGCAAGAGGGTGATGTCTCCCTTCGGGAAGCGCCTTTCCGCACTCCACCCGGTGTGGATTCCAGCGAAGCGGGTGGAGGGCGGGCATCTCGCTGGAAACAGTCGAATCCCCAATCTGTTTCTTCATCCTGGCTCCAATCCCAATTTTCAAAAAAAGAGAACAGCAAAGAAAAGAAGCCCGCCTGGGGCTGAGCCAAGGGTGGGGGAGGTCAGCAGTCCAGGGAGGTGAACGTCAGGCAAGAGCAGGAAGAATTCTGCGTTGTTTTGAAACTGGTCACTTGCTTCCATATTCGTATAGACTGGTAAAGACAGCATGGCCGGGGAAATGGAATTTTAATGAGAGAGGAGAGAAGAAACAGCAAAACACAATGTAAACCTGGGGAGGATACTTTGGGCTGCCGGTTAGCCTGCAAGGCCAGCGGCTTAAGGAGTTGAGGGTGCCCCTCCCGTCCTGCCCCGGTCCCTCCAAAGCCTGCTGGCCCCGCCCGCCTGCCTCCGCCTCCACCTGGGCAGCCTGGAGGTTTGGACTGTGAACAGGTGCTTTCCCCTGGGCTGGGCCCTCACTACACCCCATTTCCTGGAAGGGAGGCCTGCCTGAGAATGGAGGCTGTGGCTCAGAGGTAAGCGGGGGAGAGACGGGGGAATGAGGGCTCTTCCTCTGGGAAGGAGACGGATGTAAGCAGTGGGGAGCTGGCTCAGTGGTCCCTGTGCTGGGATCCCACCCTCAGGAGCCCCCGTCCCCTCGTCATGCTCTGGGGAGATAGGCCTGGCTCTGACGGCTGTCCGGCCTCCTTTAGACGCAGAGCTGCCCCCCGCAGAGCCCGGCCCACACGCTAATATTCCGGGCAGGCTTGACTCCTTACCAGAGGTGTAAACAGGCCTGGGTGTGGGGACCAGAATGAGGCACTTTCATGGGCAAGTTGGAATTCGTTTGTGACCAGTAAATTGCCCCAGTCCCTGAGGCCATTTTCCATCATAAATCTGAACAACTGGACTCTGCAGAGCCCCAGTGCTGGAGCCATTTCCAGGGCAACAGGAAGGCTTGCGGGAGCTCTAACAGGGCTGGGCCTGCAGGAAGCTGAAGCCTGGCCCCCAGGGGAGGCCAGAGCTCTGGGCCACCTCCCGCCCTCCTACCCCCACCCTGCTTGGCGCCGAGGGTCCTGCCTTCCTCCTTGAGAGCCTGTTCTGGGCGTCGAGGGCACACGCTTTCCTGACTATCCTCAGACCACTGAGCCGGCTGCTTCTTAGCTCCTCTGCCTCATTCTGCTGCCTCTCACCAGGTTCTAGTCAAGCGTCTCCGTCCTGGGGTATCGTCTGTGCCTACAGCTTCAGGAATCACGCTCTGTGGATGACCTCAGAGCTGTGTCTCCAGTCCTGACTTCCTTTTTTTTAAATTAATTAATAAATAAACTAATTAATTAATTAATTTATTGGCTGCATCGGGTCTTCATTGCTGCACACGGGCTTTCTCTAGTTGCGGCGAGCAGGGGCTACTCTTTGTTGTGGTGCACGGGCTTCTCATTGCAGTGGCTTCTCTTGTTGCGGAGCA
The DNA here is from genome assembly GCF_964374135.1 of Grampus griseus. Taxonomy (NCBI): domain Eukaryota; kingdom Metazoa; phylum Chordata; class Mammalia; order Artiodactyla; family Delphinidae; genus Grampus; species Grampus griseus. Next base: position 34,277,867 of record NC_139009.1, read on the forward strand.
TGGGCTCTAGGCGTGCAGGCTTCTGTAGTTGTGGCGTGCGGGCTCAGTAGTTGTGGCTCACAGGCTTAGTTGCTCCGCGGCATGTGGGATCTTCCCAGACCAGGGCTCGAACCCGTGTTCCCTGCATTGGCAGGCGGATCCTTAACCACTGCTCCCTTAGGGAAGCCCTCCAGTCCTGACTTCTCTTCCATGTCTGCCTGTAAGATTCTCCACAAGGGTGCCCCACAGGCACCTCAAACTCATGCTGTCTAACCCAAATTCATCCTCCCCTTGTCCCCCACCCCACCCCACCAGTGGGCCCAGAACCTCTCTGGAATTGCCTTTGGCACCTCCCTCTCCCTAGTCTCCCAGGTGGCCCCAAGTCCTGCTTCTAGACCCCAGAGGTCACATCTCCATCGTCCCTTCTCCATCCCTCTCAAAATCCCATGGACTGGATCATTTTTTGCAAGAGCCTCCTGAAAGTCTTCCAGTCATGTAGCTCCTGGGCAGTCATCCCCAAGCCGGGCCCAGAGCGTGTTACTTCCCAATGTCAACACTCTTGATGGCTCCCCAGTACCTCTAGAATACCCGCAAAAATCTTTAGCATAGATTCACAGTCCCCACCTTGAATCAACTCCCAACCCCACTTCCTCCCCTGGTTGCCCACTCTTGCTTATTAGAACCCATGTGTTGCAACTCTTCCAGATTTCCTGAGTCAGCCTTGCTCTTACTGACTCCGTGATGTGGCTCCCACGTGCCTTCTGCTTGGCATGGACAGCCCTGCCTCTGCCGATCACAGTCCTACCCTTTGTTTAAGACCCAGCCTAGGCACCAAACACCCAAACCCAAAAGGTAGAACAAGGAAGCTAGAGCCAGGCTGACCGGGTACAAGACCCAGTTCTACTACTTTTATTGTTTGTGCTTTTGGTTACTTAACACTTCTGTGCCTTGGTTTACTCATCTGTAAAATGAGGATAATAATAATAGTAACACCTGTCTTACCAGGTAACTCTGTAACGTGGAACAGTGTCTGGCACGTGGTCAGCACTTTATGAGTCAGCGATAATCACCCAGATTATGAAGCCTCCTTTGATCCCCCAGGGCCAATACTTCCATAGCGTTTTTGTTGACACTGCTGGTAGCACTCACCACACTTGCCTGGTTATGGAGTTAGAATTCTTTGATGACAATTGGGAAATGGTCAGAAAACCACTGGAACAAACAAGGAGATTTTTATCACAAGCATATGGTGGGTCTTCTAGCACCCAACGGCAGGAACGCTGTGGCTCCTCAGAGGGCCCTGGCATTGGCAGCTGGAAATATTGCTTGGGCAACATCCACTTAAGTGTTTTCTTTATAGACTGTAGCCTTGAAGAGTTGGCTGAAATCTTCTGCCCACTGCCCTGGTAGGGCACATGCCACTGTCCAATACAGCAAGATAGAATCTCTCTCGGTCCCAGTTCAGGAGCTCTGACCAGCCTCTCTTGGATAAGGGTAGGGAAGGGGTCATGTGATACAGGATTCTTGCTGGGGGTGCCCCACTGTGGGAGAGGGGATGAATTTATGGGGATCCGTACCACAGATGCAGTTGGTCCCTGTCTTTCTTAGTAAAAGAACTCCCAGTTTTTGCTGGCCTGGATGACGACGACATTTCCCTGCCTCCCTTGTGGTTGGATACAGCCATATGACTAAGGTCTGGCCAAAATGTCATTAAAGGGCAGGGAATGCCCTTCTTAGCTTCTTCTTAGTAGCTGGACTCTGGAGCCAGACTGAGTTGAAATCCTAGCCCTGCCATCTAGGGGCCTGACCTTGGGCAAGTTACTTAAACCCTTTTGTGCCACAGTTTTCTTAGCAGCAAAACAGGAGTAAAAATAATATTGCTATAATAGGGCTGGGGTGAGGATTCCACGAATTGAAATTTGCAGCGTGATTAGAATGGTTCCTAGCGCATGGTATGTGCTCTGCAAGTGTGGCTCTGGTGAGGAAGATGGTGATGAGGATGAAGAAGGGGATGAGCAGGCTGGAGCTTGAATGACATGTCGGATGGTGGGGTAGAGCCGTATGTTGAGGGTGGCCTGGACCCTAACATTTGTTGAGCCACAAACACCAGCCCAGACTGCTTGCCTCCTGACTTTAATTATAGCAAAGAAAAATAAATTTTCACCTCAGTTAAGCCACCATCATTTGGGGTTTTCAGTTACTTGCAGCCTAACCCAATCCTAAATGATATGGGACCTTGTAAGTTCAGCATACAGCCCTGTTCACTGTGTCATGTTGTGTTGCCTTGAGACCATGTCTTATTGTGCCTACTTAGGTTGTACATTCCTTCAAGACAGGGTAGCTCTCCACACTACCTTTGTGTCTTTATACTCTTTATAAAATCCTGCTCGTCGCAGGTATTCAGTAAGTAAGAAGTGAATAAATGGAAGAACGATGCTAAAAATTGTTGTCCTGGTTGGGTAGACTCTGTCTTTGTTTGAAAGACCCAAAGGATTCTTTGTATTGGTTGGTTGCAGAAAATCTGTGAGAATGTTAAGAGCAACATTTATCCAGCATAATGCCTGCTGTTCCACATACTTTGAGTGCATTATATATTTTAACCTTCGTGGCAACCCTGTGAAATAAGTACTTTTATCAGCCCCATGCTGCAAATGAGGAATCTTGGCTTCAGAGAGATGGAGGTCAAGGTCTTAGATCCAGCCAGGAGAGCCAGGACTCAGACTCAGGCAGCCTGACTCCAGAGCCCAGGAACTTAACAATTTTGCTGCGAAACTTTCTCAGGGCTTTTGTCCTATGAGCCCTTTGGAAAGGAGATTGAGATCACACAGAAGCTGTTCAGGCCAACAAGAACACATCGCTTCGGAGAGACCTTGCTTCTCTTTACACTTTGAGATTTGGTTGGAGGGCTGAACTTCATAGAGACTGAAGGGAGAAAGTTGGGGTTTTCTTGAGTCAATGAGGTGGAGATCCACACCGACCCTGCCCCCTGGACCAACCCAATCTCTCTCCCCTCCGTACTGCCATAGCGTTTTTGTGGACATGACTAGCCGCTGGTCCAACTGGCTAATTGGTGGCAAAACAGTGGCAGCGTTCGTCTTTATTCCGTTCCTATCAGCCTGTTATTTGATTGTCACCATCTTATGTCCTGTTAGGGATTTCACATGTTATCTCAGCAAGGAAAGCTTCATTTTGAAAGATGAAAATAAAGAATGAAAAACTTAGTCATCCCTCCCCACTTCTGCCACCAAATGAAAATTTCATGGTGAGAGTTTAGTCAACAGAGATTTTGGGGCTGGAAAACGTCCTGCTGCCTCTCAAATCACTATTGTCAACTTCTTCTCCTGTCCCTTCCCTTCCTCTTCCTCCTTCTCTTCCTCTTTTTTAATTTTTAATTTTTAAACCATTTTGCATCCCCTTTTCTTCTTCCCACCCCTGGAGCCTGCATGTCCTTCAAGGCCCACTTCCAGTCCCCTTGTCCAGGAGGCCTCCTCTACCTATTCCCATGCACAGTTGGCCATCCCCGTCACCCTGGCCGTCCCTGTCACTGGCCATCCTGGCTCAGGGCTCTGTGGCACCTGCAGTCTGGGCTGCATGCTTTAGTGCCCCTTCCTATCCTGGGCCAGTCCTCCAAAGGTTGCTTACAAAGTCTTCGATTTTGTTAAACTGTTTGCTCTCAGAGCACCAAGGCCACATGGAACTGCCCTGGATGCTGTTGCAAGAATTTCTACTTTAGGAAGTCACATTTTTTTTTTTTTTTTTTGCCATGTTGCATGGCATGCGGGATCTTAGGCCCCACCGCCCACCCTGACCAGGGATTGAACCTGTGCCCCCTGCAGTGAAAGCCTGGATTCTTGACCACTTGACCATCAGGGAAGTCCTTGGAAAGTCGCTTTAAAATGACCTCTTAAGGCTCTTTCTGCGCTGAGATTTAAAGTTTTTCTCCTTTTCCTCTCATTTCTCCCATGGTGCCTGCTTCAGTGTTGGGGAACAGATAGGTGCTTAGGAAGGGTTTATTGAGCTGCTAAGGCTTCCTCTTTCTGGAACCAAGAGTGAAGGTCCCTTGAGGCAATGGTGGGAAAGTTCTCCTGTTTTCAAAGATCTCCCAACAAGGAGGCCTGTCCAAGGGTTTGGGGATCAGCGCTTTTTTGAGGCCACCGTGCTACCTGATCTTGGTTGTGCTGCAGTAGACGCTCTGGTGCCCCCTCTTGTCTGGCTGGCCTTGCCGCTCCTCTGGGTCCAGTCTCTGGGCCTATCTTCTGGCCTGGGCTGGAAACCACAGCGGCCCTTCCTGAAATGACTCAACATCCAACTTGGACTCAGCTCCAGCTCCTCCCCCGGCTCCCGGTGGCCAGTCCCTCAGGACCAGGCCAGGACCACAGAGGTCCCAGCTTTTCTCAGAAAGATCTTGCTTCTGATCAGGGACAGCCATGCCAGAAATTCTGCAAAATGCAAATGCAAGCACTTTCAAGCCGTGGGCTTCGTGTTTCTGTCCCCACGGCCTCATTCCACCAAACTCCATGTTGCCTAGATGGAGTGAGTTCATCTCAGACTGGAGCGTGTGTTTCCCCTCTGACTCGCCCCAGGAACCTGCTTGGCATGGGGCTGCTTGGGTTGGGACCTGGGTAGAGCATCCTGCCCTGCTGGAGCTTGGACCCTGACCCCAGCACCCCTGAAAAACCTGGTCCCTCAGGGAACCCACTCTAGACAAAGCCGAGGAGGTGTTTGGATCTGCGTTTGAGTTTGCACTGTGACCTGGTGTTCAAAGACCCTTTTGGTGCCCTAGGTGATGGGACCCATGTTCGTAGCACACAGCTCAGGACCTTCCTACCTGCCTCTCTCCCTCCCCAGCACTCTAGCCACAGGGTGGAATGAATGGAGGGGTGACTGAAGACACAGGTGGAAACAGCGACCCTTCCTTCACATTTGCTTGAGACCCCAAGGCCTTTGCATCTTGCCATACCTGAGTTATTCCTCCCTTAGCATGTTGAATCCACTGCCTGGAATGGCCTCAACGCCCTTGCCTGGTCCGCATCCTCCCGGTGGTCCTGCCGTCACCACCTCCCTTCCCTGCCCAGCAGTCCTCGGGGACCTCTTTTTCTCCTTTGAGCTCTTAACTCTTGACATCTGCGTCTCTCTCGTGTGACATTAATCCACATTCAACATTGTGACATTGTTCATTGTCTCATGCATCTATGCAGTGTTTTGTGTGTTTATTTTCCATCCACTTTCCACACATTTTAAACCAGCTCTTCCCAATAGAAATATAATGTGAGCTACATACGTAATTTAAGAATTTCAGTGCTTTTTTGTACATTAACAAAGTACAAAGAAACAGGCAAAATTAGTATTTTATTTAACTCAGTATATCAAAAATACATGGAACCAATATACAAATTATTAATGACGTATTTTACATTTTGGGGTACAAAGTCTTCAAAATCTGGAATGTATTTTACACTTATAGCATGTGTCAGTTTGGCCGCTAAATTTTCATGGAAAACTCTTGATTTGCATTTAGATTTAATCATGACCTCTCCTTTTCTTACAAATATGACAGATATTGGACCAGAGCTTCTCCTTAGTGTTTCCGAGATGGAACCATACAGTCAAGGGGATTCTGGGAATTGTAGTTCCCAGCCTTTCTCAGTGCCACAGAGGAGACCTAAGGTGGGGTGGTAGTGATGCTGAGCTGACTACAGATGATCTGCCTATTATTCCATTAGCTCCTAGGAGTAAGTAGGAGGACTTGCCAGATGGGAGGGGCAGCAGAAGCAGAGCACAGACAGGGAGAGAAGGCAGTAGGTAGAGCAAGGACCCTGAATAAACCAAGAGGAGAGGAGTCTCTGGTGGTGGCAGGGGAAGCAGAGGAGGAGGAGGATGGAGGGAGGAGAATGGTGGGGCCCTAAGTTGTTCTGGGCATCCAGATGCCCCAGTGTCATGAGGTGGCCAGGACTATATCTCAGTAACACCCATGGTGGGGAGGGAGGAGGTGCTCACAGTTGTCCCTCCCCCTGACTCTAGATGCTAAGGTTTGCTGGGACAAGGTGGTTGCTCCCAAGGTCTCAGATACTCTCTGAACTTAAAGGCCATAGGAGGGACTTCCCTAGTGGTGCAGTGGTTAAGAATCCGCCTGCCAGTGAAGGGGACACAGGTTTGAGCCCTGATCTGGGAAGATCCCACATGCCGCGGAGCAACAAAGCCCGTGCGCCACAACTACTGAGCCTGTGCTCTTGAGCTCGCGAGCCACAACTACTGAGCATGCGTGCCATAACTACTGAAGCCCGCGTGCCTAGAGCCCATGCTCTGCAACAAGAGAAGCCACCACAATGAGAAGCCCGCACACTGTGACGAGGAGTAGCCCCCGCTCGCCACAACTAGAGAAAGCCCGCGTGCAGCAACAAAGACCCAGCGCAGCCAAATAAATAAATAGGTGAATAAATAAATAAATAAAATTTAAAAAAACTATTACAAAAAAGGCCATAGGCGTCCTACCTCCTCCAGGAAGACTTCCCAGTCCACTCTCCCTTCAGCCTGAGCCCCCTGCTTTGACACTTGCTCACACACGCACTGTCATGGCTTGCTTGCTGTTCTGCGTGTGCTGTGTCCCCCATGCAGCCCTTTGGCATCAGAGGCCCAAGCTATCTCAAAATCCCACACACTCCTGGAAGGTGCTCCATATATCTGGGCTGGACCGAGCTGTGGCAGAAGCCAGAAGGAAAGGTCCGTGGATATCAGCAGAGTCACCTAGGCTGCTCCGTGGATGGGCAAGGCTATGGAAGGAGGGGCAGAAGTCCATCTAGAGCCAGCATCCCCCAAGGCAGCCAACCCAAATGAGGGAACTGGAGGAGCAAACCTTGCTGAAGGAAATCAGAGATCAGCTGGACTGAATCCTCAGGCTGTTGAAAGGAGTAATGCAAACAAAACATAGTGTGTGTGTGTGTGTGTGTGTGTGTGTGTGTGTGTGTGTGTCGGGGTCAGGGGGGAGCAGGGAGTGGGCTCCTGGTTGCCATGGCACTAAGGGCACTGGGCCACACCCACCAAGGCTGGGCCAAAGTCTGGGTGAGGTTCTGAGAGGGAAACTGAGTTAAACAGCCAAGTCCTCCCCTGGAGAGGAGAGGCCCTCCACAGCACTGAGACAATTGCCTGGTAATGAGGAGACCCCCAGTTGGTGTCCAGCTGAGGACACCAGCTTCTGACCGGGGGACGAGCCACTTACCTCTCTTTCTAGATGTTAACTCTAGAGATTGGAGCCACCCATGACCCTCTCTGTGCCTTCTCAAGGACTTTAGGGCTGGGCTACCTACCTGTATGTGCTAGGACTCATCTAGTCCATCGCCATCATCTTACAAATGAGGAAACCAAAGTGAATTCAAGGTCAGGTTTGAGGTAGGGCCTAGTGTCCTGGCTTCTCCCAGTGGCTTTTTCTTCTTGCTTTGGTCCTTCTTACTGGTCTCACCTCATGTATTCTCTCATCCTCTCTCAGGACTGGAGTCTTGTTTTCTGAGCTTTCGTCTTCTGAAGAGATAGCGCTGCCCATATTTTAGCAGTGTCAGAGCAAGCATTGAGTGCCTAGTGCATCTGAGGACCTTATGAATGGTTAGTGAGGTCACATCTAGTGATCAGGAGGGAAGCACTCATGGGACAGAAAATCAGACCCTATGGGCCTGTTGAGCCATCCAAACACCCAAAGTCAGACCGTGGTGTTTGAAGCAATGAAGTAGGGTTGATTTGACAAGTCTTGTCCCTGGATTCTGTCCCCCACCCCCCAACCACCCAGACTATGTGCTTGCAATTCAAGTGTCTGGCACCAGATGGCAGTGTTGCTCTGTTATGAATTTTAGACAACCCTCTCTTCTGAGAAAAGTTTTAAATTTCATTCATTCATTCATTCAGCACATATTTACTAAGTACATACAATATGCCAAGCACTTTCTAGGTACTTGGGATACAGCAGTGAACTAAACACAGAAATTTGTGCCCTCTTGGAGCTTATATTCTCGTGCAGGGGGATGGTGAACGAATGAGAAAAACACTTGGTATATCAGGTGATAATAGGTGCTATGGAGAAAAATAAAGCAGAGAAGGGGGAAAAGAAGGACTTGGATGGGGGGATGTAGTGAAATTAAAGGGAAGGTCAGAGTTATAAGATCTTAGAGACTCTGCTGGGAAAGGCTATGGAGGCTTTAGGCAGGGGGTAAATCATAGAAGCAAAAAATGCTTGCATAGCGTTTTAAAGGGGGTTATATTAGACAGATGGGGAGACTGAGGCTCAGAGAGGGAGAGTGACCTGCCCAGGGTGAAAAATCTGGAGGGCACAGGCTGGCAGCCTTCAGTTCCAGGCCCAGCTCACCCTTCCTTCCTGCCCCCCCCCAAACCCCACCTTGGTCCTGTGAGGGGCCCTCTCTCAATTGGGCAGAGCCTATGAACTCTCCAAATGCTGTGTACTCTTCTTCCTAAGTACTTTTTCCAGCCTCTTTTGCAATTAGTATGTGCAGTTACCAAGTTCTGGCCAATGGATATCCGGCCAGAGTGATGTATACTAATTCCAGGCCTAACCCCTAAAAACTTCCTGTGTGTACTTCTGTGCACTCCCCTTTTCCCCATGTGTGCAACTAGAACTCTAGAGGACTCTAGAGCCCTGGAGGATGAGGAAGGCAATAAAACAAGGGTCCCGAGATGACCGCATGAAGAGCACCTCAACACCCTGCTTTGGACTGTGATGTGAGTGAGTCTGGTGTGTTAAATCATTGGGATTTGGAGGTTGTTACAGCAGCTAATTCACCCTAATTGATACACTCACCATGACTGAAACTAACTGAATACATGTCCCACCAGCTTCAGCTCCCAACACTATGTGTCGGGGATGCCTGCTGTTTCTGTCTGCCCGTGCAGCACCATTCTCTCTTTTCTTGGTCATAGCTCCCATTTTTATCAAAGGAGCCACCCCTCTTCTCGGTGAAGTTATTTCTTATGGGGTCTCTTCACCACCACCCAGAGGCAGGCATGTGATCCAGTGGCCATTGGCGTACACCATCCTCTTGGCCAAGTGATTGGTTCAGGGGTAGATACATAATGCAATCGGTCTCACTTAAGATTCAGGCTTTGGATGCTGGAAAGAGAGTCTCTCCTCCACTGAGATCCTGAGTGTTGAGGAGGTACTGACTGATGAGAGCCTGAGGCTGCTGGAGCCATTGCCCAAGGACACAAGAAGAAGCTGTTGGCAGAATGAAGCCAACACATCGAGGAAAGTAGGCCAAAGGGCCAGAGAGAAGATCCAACTCTGCATCATTGCAATCTTCGCAGAAGCCAGGCCTGCCTTCAGTTTCCCCAGTTGCAAGAGCCAATGACCTTTTTTATAAAATTGATTCAGTTTGAATTTCTGTCACCTAGCACTGAGAGAGTTCTGATTAATAAGTAATTATTGAGCCAATATGTATTGAGACCTACAGATCATGTTGTGAGCCAGAGGCTGGGGTAAGTGGTGAGCACATTAGACACGAGATGCTAGGACCTCCTGTCCCCATACACAGATGCCAGTGTAAAGTCGGAGAACAACCTGTCGAGAAATGGGGTCTCATTTTTCTACTTTTTAGGTTGCTGGCTTATCAGGATAGAAGAGGGAGTGTGTGCCTTTTCCTTTACACGTCTGGAAAGCCCAGCTTTTGAGTTCTTGAGGTTTGAGCTTTCCTTATCAGCATGAGGGAAATAACAGTCTTTGGTCTGTGTTTCCGGCCAAATGGAGAAGTTGCCAGGCTGGGGTGGGCTGCCCTGTGATTTGGAGGGCCTGTGCCCGTCAGGTGGTTAAACGGGGAATCTGTCGGTAGGGCCAGGAGAGGGGCATGGCCTTTGGGGAGTGTGGGCCTTCTTGGACTGAAGAAGAGAAGGGTTGGAGGTTCTGTGGGGTGTGAACACCAGAGATCGGCCCCCAAGAATTGCTGGATGGGAGAGGGGCTGTTCTGTGCCTACGAGAACTGGACCCCAGGTGCTGAGGCTCAGGGACCTTGAGAAAGGTCTCCAGGCCAAGTCTGCCTCAGAATCAAGGTACCTCCTCTGCAGGGACCATGTGGGCGACAGCAGGGACAACCATGGATTGACGATTAAGCCCCTGCCATCAATCTTCATGGGCCAGGCATAGCCTGGGGTCCTTCGATAACTTATCTATCATCATGACAAATGCAGGTTTTAGCAAGATGTAACCTATTCGGGGAAATTTTAAAATGCAACGTTTCTTGCACCGTAAATTTTGTGGCGTGATTAACCTCTATATTTAATTACAAATTATGAAGGGAAATTACTGGGCTCCATGAATCCGTTTAACTGAATTTCATCCATTCCATGGGAGTAAATGATATTTTTTACTGAATGAGGGAGTTGCTTTAGGAAACCTCCTTAGGTGCCGTTTAGTCTTACGGTTAAATGGAGTTCGGGGACTCTCACAGTCCTTGGAATTTATTTTCTATCAAGACAAATTATAAGAATCGCTTATTATGTGCAAGAGCTTCGGGCCCTCTTGATCCTCACCGCACAGTATCTCGGAGGTAGAGAAACTCTCTCTGACATCCATAAAGAAATCTTAAGCAAAACCCTGATTGGTATCACAGGGATGTGTCCCGAACCAATCAATTTGTCAAGAGGGCTGTGCACTTGGAATAGCCAGCCTAGATGATCTTCAATCCTCACAACAACCTTCTAAGGTAAATATCATTACCTCCATTTTACAGATGAGCGAACTGATGTGGAAACAGGTTCATTTACTTGTCCAAAGTCATGGAGGACATTATTATTGCTCACCAGCACCTAGTTCCCCTCTCCTTCCCGGAACATGGGAGGATGGTGCTTCCCAGTCCTCTTGAAGTTAAATGAGGTCGTGTGACTTTCATGTGAATGGACCTGATATGGGTCACTTCCCAGTGGCAGCACTGAATCGCTTGTGCTCGACCCCCAGTTTTCTCCCCTCTCCACAGTGGTCGAAGAAGGCCATGTCAATTGGAGGGGCACCACAGGGTCTTCACATGGAGGGCAGCTGCACAGAGCCACCTAGACATGTAGCAAGGCTTTGTGTCAGTGAGCAGACCTTTCTTGTTTTAAGCCACTGAGATTTGGGATTTATTTGTTCCTGCAGCATAACTTAGCCTATCCTGATTGATGTAAACATCACTCAGCTAATAGCAGCAGAACTAGAATTTGAACCAAAACGTGTCAGGCCCCAAAGCCTGTGTTCATAGCTATTCCTCTAAATTTCCACCATTCTTTGGGAGGTATTTTTGCAAAATTTGCAGTTCTCCTAACTCTAGTGTTCTGTGTGATCTCTGTGAGTTTTGATCTCCAAGGGATGCATCTTTCTCCCTCAGCTTTCATATACTTCCTGCGTAACCATGTTTCTCCTCGTTCTCATCAATTGAAATTTGGCAAAAAAACAAGGGACTTGCCTTCAGGAGCAGCCAGCACACCTAACGTGGGTATGAGTGGCTCTTCTCTCCCGCTCTCCTCCAACCAGTCTCTGCCCCTCACTGTGATCCCCATCTGGGAGCCCGATTCCTGCTGGAGACTCTTTGGGGGAAGATCCAGTTGGGACCCCAGGGTTATTGCCAGTGTCGTGCCAGGGAAGGAAAAGCCTAGAGACCAGGCAGGTTGTTGCTGCGCCATCCGCTGGGGAGGAATGGAAGGTAAGGCAGCCTCGGGAGTGACAGGGAATCCAAGAGTCTCTGAGATGCTAAGAAGTTGGGGAACTGAAACCTGAACGGGGAAGCCCAGAGGCGCCCCCAGCAGTGGTCTGATGTCATTGGTCTGCAGCGCAGGCTTGAATGTATACATTACACATTACCCAGATGATTACCACACAATGGACAGGTTCTTGCCACCCTGGGCTAGGCACACAGAGAGGCCAATACAGACTTGTTGATTGTCTGTGACAAGACTCAGACCTCCCTTCTTCTCCTGGAATCATCGATACAATTGGCCCTGCGACTGCTTAGTTGGAGTTGAGCCTGTTCACTCACTGTTGTTTCAGAGGAAGATGAATAGCCCCCCTAGGGGAGACAATGCCCCTACAGCCCCAGGGGTGACAAGTTGGGGGGCAGAGCAGGGGTCTGGGAGGTTGTGAGCCCTCCTAACAACAGGGAGGACATTCATGGCCATCGTGTCTGATCTTCAGTTACCCTCCAAACACCACGCTCATTGACCACCCAAAGGCCATTCTCAACTTCTTCCCGCCCCCCCTCCCCTGCCCTCTTCCAACCTTAGAGGCTGAAAAAGTGACACTTTCCCAGCCTCTTTTGGGGCATGAAATGGTCACATAACCCAGTTCTGGCTAACAAGACGTAAGAAAATTTTGCCTGGAGTTGTGGGGAAAGGCAATGGAAAGGCTTCTGAGAAAGATTTTTCATCCTTGATCAAATAAGAAAAGCACATGAAGAGAGCTCTTTCCACTTTGACCATCACCCTACATCCTGACTTTGGAGGAAGTCTTAAGATGTGATATCTGGAGCTGTGGCAGCCGTCTTGCAACTGTAAGGGAGAATATAGAGAGAACTTGGACCCTGACCCAGAGCCCTGGCATCTTGAAGTTGCGAAGCCAGCTTGATAACTGCCTACCTCTAGACTTCTTAGTAAGCAACTCTCTTATGGTTGAAGTCCCTGTTAGTCAGTTTCTATTACTTGCAGAAAAACACACAGGCTCTGTTATAGACATTACCCTTAGAGTACAGATGAGACCTGAAGAGGTTAAGGACTTGCCTGAGGTGTCCTGATGCGAAAGGACATGTCCTCTCAGGGGGTAGACCTGGGGCAGGGGTGGGGCCTCTGGAACACCAGGAGAGGAGTAGGGAGCCACTGAAACTTTCTGAGCATGAGGGAAGGGGTAGTTGGGGGAGGGACAGGGAAGGTTTGGGGGGACTTTGACCAGAAAGCACACATGCAAACTCACAGGTGGAACAACAAAGGGCAGCCGCCTTCCAGCAGGGACTTCCTTATGGCTGTCTCCAGAGAGCCTGCAGGAAGGAAGGAAAGGCAGTGGCTGGGATTCAACATAGACTAAAAGGACCTAAATTTAGATCAGATATCCAGGGAGAGGCTAGGAAATCCACTTGCGATTTTCTCTCTCTCTCTCTCTCTCTCTCTCTGCAACGCTTTGGCCTACAGAGCACATCCAGCTACACTTTCTTATATGACCCTCCAGCAGTCCTTCATGGTCGGCAGGGCTGAGAACTGTCATTTACAGATGAGGCCACAGCAGCACAAAACCACACGGTGGGGGAAGGCCAGAACCCTGGTCTCAGCCATCTTTCTGGGAGTGGAAAACAAGTAGCCCAGATTTGTAGCATTTGCTGATTTCCATGGTGTAAATGCTCAGTGGCTGATTTTGCCAACACTTAAACAACTTGCTTGCAGAATTACTGGCATTTAACAGTCGGCTCTTGGAGCCCATAGGAGCCTGCTCCAGCACACCCCTGCTTTAGACACCGCCCACCACGGCCCCCCGCCCCCGGCCCCCCATCCTGACTTAGTTCAGGCCCACAGGCCCCCTCCTGTCTTCTGCTGGCAGGTCTGTCCCTCTCCCACCCCGACCCTGGTTGTGGGCTTTCAGCTCGTGGCCCCCCACCTTGACTCTGCCATGTGTGTTCCTACCCTCATCTCTGGTGCGCCACCTCTGCTTTCCCTTAATCCTGACCCCAGATTCCTGCCCCTGGCCTCTCCTGGTAACGGGCTGGATGGCGTGTTGTAGGACCCATTCCCTCCTACCTTGGCCACAGCTTCTCCGTGTCCCTGGCAGCCTGCCTGGATGGGCCCCGGGGCCTCGTATGGGACATAACATTCCACCCCATGATGTGGGACTGGGGTGTCTGGATAGTTGCCGAGGAAGAGGCCCAGGGATCTCACTCTGAATTTTCCAAATGTCACACTCTTCCCTCGCAGTGCTCTGAGACCCCCTCAAAGCCTGGATTCCCTCCTGTCTTCCTGAGGGTAACCCTCTCCATGCCCTCATTCGCTGACTCTCTCTCCCTCACTGAGTGAAGGAACACGTCTCAACTTGACCCACAGCCCCTCTGGCTCTCCGAGACCTCTGTCCTTTCCAACCCTCCCCTTCGGATCCACCCATCTGGTGTCTGCGTCTGCTGTCCTGTGTCCAAAACCTACTCTTCCATGCTCCCTCCCTGCCTTTATTAAGGTCTTATCACTGTTTCATGAACCAGATCCTAACCATCATTACTGAGGTTTCCATCAAACCTGCCACCTCCCAACCCACCCCTGAAGTCCTACTGCACTTCCAGCTGAGCTCTTCAGCACGTTTGAGCATCACTTCCTCCAGGAAGCCTTCCCTGATCTCCCCCCTCTCTCTGCATCCTGAGTGAACCTTGATTGTAACTCTTCTCTCATTGTGATATAGCCATTTATTTGGGGGTCTCTCCCATTAGGCCATAGTTTTTTGGAGGACAAACTATGTCACTCTGCCTTGAAGCCTAACACAGTGCCTGGCACGAGGTAGGTACTTCATAACCATGGCTGACTTTGATGACGCCTGGGGTTAATGGTCATTTCTCTTGCAGCACGCTAAAAGCACTTCCTGTTGGAGTGCCTCTCAGCTCCTCCACTAGAGTGGAAGTCTCTTGAGGTCAAGAACCTGTCCTGTTCCTCAGGACTCTTCCCAGGATGTAGCTTCAGGCAGCTTCCTGATGCTGGGGCACCATAGCTACTTGGAGGAGGGTGGGCAGAATCAGGTGTGTGTCTCATATGTCTTCAGGTGCAACTGACTGTTGACTGAGGCATCTCAAGAAGCAGTTAAGCTTAAGATAGTTTTTAGTTACATGCTTGCAAGTCCTCACCCTGATTACGAAGACCCCTGGAGGGGCAGGGGGCTGTGAGTTCTGCATGGAAGCTGGTGGCAGGAGCAAAGGCAGGAGGGTGGGAGCCAAGCAAGCCGGTTCCTGAATGGCCCATCCAATCCCGGAGAGGCCAGAGGAATCTTTCAATGTGTCTGAGGGGCTGGGGACCGCTGATGAGGGCGGGGCAAGCCCTCCCCTCCACCCCTTGGCCAGCCTCCTTATCAGGGAGCATGGACTCTGGCTCCCAGCTGGAACCCCACGAGGAGAAATGTTCTTTTGGTTTTCCTGTTGGAATCCCACGAGCAGGAATGTTCTCGTGGTTTTCCTGTTGGAATCCCATGAAAAGTGCTTTCATTCTCTCATCCTTGTGCTCCTGAAGTTTCGGGGGCCTGGGGTCCGGAGGGATTCCCAAGCCCGGCCCCTCCCAGGCTTTGCCTGCGGGCTCTGTGTATCTAACTAGTGTGGAAACCTCCTGGAGGAGGGACTCTTTGGCCACAGATGCAGCTGCTGCTGCAGTTTCTGAGCTAAGCGCTGGTAATTTCTGTTCTGCTGTAAACGGGGTCCCCTGGAAGGCGGGCAGCCCTAGTCTGGGGTGATGAGGTGGGATGTGGTGGTGCTGAGATGGAGCCACACTGCCTGGGTCTGGATCCGAGCTACTTAGTGGCTGGCTGTAAACATACCTGCAAGTCTCTGAGCCTCAGTTTCCTCATCTGGATGGTAATCCAGTCTACGGCATAGAATGGTTGTGAGGGTGTGATAAATGAGATGACTCCCCCCTTCTCCCTTCACCGAGCCCAGGACCAGGCAACACGAGCCACACCCTTGGTGAGGTCCAGCCGCTCTGTGCTGTTGCTGGGCAGAGTCTCTCTTTTTCCTTGGCAGTGTCTCCTCCATCTCACGACTCCATTCCCAGGACCCCTTCCTACTCCCAACAGCTCTGGCCAGCTGTCAAGGGTCACGTGCCGGTGCCCATGAGCCCTACCCCTGGCCCCACCCACCTGCAGCCACCTCCCCTGGAAATTTTGGCAGGACGAGGGGCCTCCTTTGGACCACGGATGTTTGAGGAAAGAGGCCAAGGGCTGAGGCCAGAGCAAAACGTGTCCAGCTGGCGTGTCAACTTTACTGAGGCTCAGCTCCTGGGACAATGGCTCGGTGATTCTCCCACTGGGGGCCTCCCATCCCTGCACTCCTCCTCAGCGTCACCATCCCAGCCTCTTTCTCAGGGCACTTGTGTATTCACTTTCTGTCTGAATTGCTACAAAACCCTAGTTAGGCGGGTGAGGCATAAATCACCATCCTCGTTTAGGGAAGAAACTGAAGCTCAGAGTAATACCAGTAGGTCACGCTTTTGTTAGCTCAAAACATTGTGCAATAGGTAATTCACTCACATGGTTGATGGATCAGAACTGTATGAAGACGTGTACAGTCAAAAGCCTTGCTCCCACCCCATCCCCTTTCACCTTCCCAACACAAGGTAACCCCATTTGCTAGTTTCTTAGGTATCCTTCCAGAATATCCTTCTGTAAATCCAAGCAAATAGGGCATGTGGTCTGATTTCCCCACTCCCTGCCCAGATGGTAGCATCCCACACACCATGCTTTCCACTCAACATCCATCTTGGCAATCTCTCCCTGTCAGTTCCTAGAAGGTGTCTCTGTGCCTTTACCATCACTGACCACCTGCATTGAGTATTTGCTGCTGCTAGATGCTGTGCTGAAGGATCCATGTGGATATCATCACATCAACCTAAATGCCTGGGGCGCTCTTATCGTCCCCACTTACAGATGAGAAAATCGAGGTGTGGAGAGTTAACCTAGTCCAGGGGACATGCCATCTGGTTCCAGACACAGCACTCTCATCCGCCGTGCAGCCTCCAGGTTCCGGAAGGACCCACCTCTTGATTTTACCCACCTCCCAGTGGGTGGTTTGAATGCAAACACCCAGCTGTGCTGAAAGCCACGGTCTTTAGGCTGCCAACTAACACACACCCAATTGCTCTATTTCCCCACCCACGAAAGGAATGGGTCAGAATGTTATGTAAGTGGTTAGACATATGCCATTGTCTCACCGAACCCCCAACATGTAAAAATTATTATTCCCATTTTTTGGAGGAGGAAAATAAAGCTCTGAGAGGGTGAGCGGCTTTTTTTAAAGGGATTATGACTCAGGACTCAGGTCTCCACACTTCCTCCTGGCAGCCCGCACCGTCTGACTCCCCTTCGTCTACTTGCCTCCTGGGACAGGGTAGTGTTGCTGCTGGGGTCCCTCTCTGGAACGGAGGTGGGGGTGCACCTGCGTCCCCAAGGGGCAGCTGTGGAGGCAGAGCAGGCTCTGGGTCAGCTTAGGTGGGTGGTGGGGAGGTGCTTCTTGAAGGTTATAAAGAGGGATGAAGATCTGTCCCCTCCCCAGAACTGGGCTTCCTGGGACAGAAGGACCAGACTCCTTATAGTGACGCCAGGGCAGCTAAAGTGGCTGCTGGGAGCCCTTTTTCACAAAGAATTGGCTTCTCTGATCAGCCAGGATGATGGACTCTGCTTGGTTTCTTGACCTTCCCAAATGCACTGGGGGCTGGGGGTAGGCCCTGAGTCACCTGCTGGCCTATCTGGCTCTTGTTCTGCTCCTCTGGGCACTCGACTATCCAAACTGTCCCACCAAAGGGAAGACCTCCCCAGGATGGAGAGGCTCAGGGCTTGGTGGGAGGCTGACCTGCGCTCCCAGCCTGGAGAGCCGCGGAACCAGGGACGTGTAGCCATCAGCAGGGGGGCCCTGCTCCCCACACCCTCAGGCCCTTTGTAGTGTCCGTGTTAGGGTCAGCACCTGGGGTGCCACAGGTGGGTCAGGGTGGACTCAGGGCCCATCCAGCTTTGGGACATATGGTTCTGCTAACTCTGCAGTGCCTTCCTCTGGCCCCTTCTCGCCGGACTCCTCTGCCTCTCCCTCCCGCCTGCCCTCCTCTCTCCTCCCCAGCATTCCCAGCCCTGCCTGTCTCCCGGGAATCCCAGCAATAACAGCCACCATTTATTGACCGCATGCCACATGCATTAAAGCTGCCATTTATCAAGCCCTCACTGTGTGCCAGGCACGTATGAAGCATTTACACACATGCGCACGCACATGTGTGCTAAGTCAATTAATACTCAAAATGCCCAAGGGAGGAAGGTAGTGTTATCATTTTTTTGCATATGAGAGAACTGAGAAGTGAAGAGACCCATTCAAGGTCATGCAGCCAGTGCGCAGAGGGAAGGTCTGAGTGAATGTGGGCTGAGTGGGCATCCCAGGTGCAGGGAAGGAGCCGGGAAAGAAGCTTCTTGAGGGTCAGTAGGGCTGGTGCCCAGGCAGCGGCTGGAGACTCCTCGCCCTCACTACGCCTCTAGGCCATGGGCCATGGGCCCAGTGGAGAAAGGAAATGGTCCACTGTGCGTGTCCCTCTATTCTAGTGCTCGTGAGTGGCCACCCTTCCATCTGTCCTGAGTTGTCAGCTGGGGGTGGGTATCAACAAAGAAAACCCTCCTCTCTCTTCCTCACTTTGTCCTTCCATCTCTCTGCATCTTGACGCTTCTGTTTCCTCTGTTTCTGTGTCTCACTCAAATCTCTTTCTTTCTCTCCATCCATCCATCTTTCTCTATCTCTTTGTCCTGGCAGCGGGTAGGGGGAGGCCTCTGGAGCCCAGGTGGGGTTGTACCCTCACAGCCAAAACCCTTAGAAGACTCAAGAACAGAGAGGCTCTCGTTATTGCAGTTGGATTCTTTTGGCCCAGAGTCCAAGGTCTGCCTCAGCTTAGTAGACACACCTGGGGGCACCCTCGGCCCCCGGACACATCCACCACACAAAGCTTCCACCCATGGTTATGAGGAACTGGATGGCTATTGGGAAGCCATTTCCCGGGTGTGACCTCTCACCCTTTTCTCTTTGGGGCTCCCCAGGGCAGGTGGTTGCTTATCCTCTCTATCAAATGGGCCCTCCCAGGGCAGAGCTGTGCCTCCCTCACAGGTGGAGGACCCTACCCCTCTCTGATCCTACATCTGTCTCACTGCGTTGCTCCTTCCTCATTCACTGGCTCTCCTGCAGGAGGTCTGGGCCTTTAATTCCATTTCCTCGGCCCTGGATCTATGCCTGCTGCTGACCAGCGCATAGCAGCAGGGGCCTGCTTTCCCAGGTACACCTGAGAGAGCCCTTCCCCTAGGGCAGGAGGGCAAGCCAGGGAAGAGGTCACTCTTGGAAAGTTGCATTTTTGGCTTTTCTGAAAGTTGCGAAAATGTGGCTTTGAGCAAGTTAAAAAAGAAATCAATGCCATCTCCCACAAATGATACCATTTCTCAGGCTCATGGAGCCGCAGTTGGTAGACAAATAGGACATTAAAAATAGCTTTGTGTTTCCCAATCTTACAGCCTCTGGGGGCTACAGGGAGAGGCCTTGGCCCAGCCGGGTTTTCTGGCCCATTGTCTGCCTGCCCCCGGGTTAGGAGTGGGCGTGGGCGCTGTTTCTAGGCACAGTAATTCCCGGTCAGAGAAGGGAGGAGAGGGAATTCTTGGCGAGGATGAGCCAGATAACACACGCTTGAATGGAGTAGCTGTTTGGTGTTTACTTTTCCTTTCCCAGGCCAAGAAATAGAGCACACTCCATTTTGAACTTTGGTTTCCACCAACTTTTTTTCTTCTTCTCCTCTGCTTTTTCTTTTTTTCAGAAGTGTGCAGGGGGAGACTGAGATACAAGGTCTTATTTCCATCTGGACTGTGGCCCAACAGCCTTGACCAAAAAGTTACTTAAGTCATATTTCCATCATCTTCAGATGGCTGTGTATTTATTTCTCACCAAAGTCAAATCCCAAATGGACTGCAGATATTTGCACGAGTCAAAACTGCTTCCTCCTGGCAGGGTTGGGATGGGGCTTTGATCCTTCTGAGAAAACAGAAATGTTGCCCTCAGCCCAGCAACAGTGATGCCTTTGGGATTTCGCAGAACTACCGGAGAGCTAGGCCTTGAGGGGGTGGGATGGGGACCTTGGGATCCAGAGGGACCATATCCTGGGGATGGGTGTGGGAGCTTTGAGAAGCAAAGCCGCATGAGTGATGGGGGCAGAAATCAAAGCAGGTGGGGTCACTGAGCAGGTGATTGGCCCAGAATAACCCTCTGGAGGATGGCAGCCACCACAGGAGCGCTGTGAGCACGACTCTGTACGGAGAGAAGGGCGAACTGTGGAAAATTACTCAGGGAGAAACCGCCACTCCTGGACACAGAGCCCTGCTGTTAGGCCAGTGTCCAGTGGCCCCCATCTCTTTCTTTGCTCCCTCACCCCGCCAGGGCGCTGAGCCTGGCACTGGGAAACAGCCCCTGGCCCGAGCCGGGCAGGTTCAGCCCTGGGTCAGGAAGGGCAGCCGGGTTACCGCCGAGACAGGGCTCTTCTCTGCCACCAGGGGGCGCCCTCATCTCCAGGGTGGAAAGCCTCTGGGTGTCCCCCTGTCCGCCTCCCCAGATGGCTCCCAGGAGGAGAGGGTTTGAGTGAGGATGGTGGGGGGCTCTCCAAGCTGAGGGGGATCCACTTAAGGGCTGAGCGGACGAACATAAGGAACCAGAGAAACAAAGAAAATGGGAAAAGACAGAATGTCGCAAGCTTGTGTTCTGACCTCTTCTTCCCTCTGCCTTTTCCTGTTTCTCATTTTCATTGATGTCCAGTGTGTATTTACATTGTTCCCTCTGTTTCTTGGCTTTCGTCTTCCTCTTTTTTGGCTTCAGGTCCCTTGCAACAGTGCTGATTTCTGTAAAGTGAGTCCTAGGTTGCTGCTGATAAAATCAGTGTGATGCTTGATAAAATTGCAGATGTGTCCCCGTGGTCATGGGAGTTGAGAACTGAAGGCTCTGCAGAGGAACAGAACCTTCGCTTACCGACAAAGGAGGCAGAAAACTGCCAGTTTGTACCACTTCCAGAACTTTCCCAGCTTCCTCAGGGCTGTCCTTTCTGCTGCCCTTTTCCCAGCCCCATGCAATTCCTCTTAGCCTGGGCCCTCTTGGCATCCCAGGCTGCAGGGCCTGCGCGGGACTCTGTGCCCCGGGGTCTGACTTTCTGGGTGGAGCCCCCCTTGGTAAATCCAGCATCAAGTGCAGGGAGCTGGGTCTCTGGTGCGGTTTCTCCCCTGGCTCCTCTCCATCCGGGTCAGTCAGCAGGCCCGTTCCCCAGCCCAGGCCCGCCCTCTCTCTCCCACATCTTGGCTCCGCGCTCTGTTTTGCTTTAAGACTTTCTTTCAAACAGAGCCCAGAGTTGGCCACCAGTGTCTCTGGCCTGGCCCACCTCGAAGCCTGACCCTGACTCACGGTCCTGGGTCCCGACAGGACGTGGTTCACACCGGTTTAAAAAACTCTGGACAGCAAAGTCACAGACCATCTGCGCCCTCTTCTTCCGCTCCAGCCGTTATTTATGTGTGCGGCTTTGTACTCGTTGCTAAATGCGGCCTGTGTGAAGGCTGTTAATTAACCCTTTGAGAAATGAGCTTCCCATCAGGGAAGGGACAGGAATCAGGAACATGTTTGTAATCATGTTGTTACATGCCGATGATTTATCCTGCTTCAGATTAGTGGCTTAATGAAGCAGAGGAAGGGGTAGAGGAGATGCCCTCTCAAAGTGGTTTAAATAAAGCCCATCTTGTGCACACAGATTGTCAGAAGGGCCGGAAATTCTAAATCAGCAGTGCTCCTGGGCCTTGGTGAGGAGACAGGAGGTGTGCTGGGAGGCAGCGGGGGGTGGCAGTCTGCCAAAGCTCGCCTGTGTGATCAGGAGGTGGGTGCAGACAGCCCTCCCAGTGATGAGTTGTGCGGTCACGTCATCTCCTTGGCCATCTGTAAAATGGGACCATGCCTCGCCCTGCCTTCCTCACGGGTCAGCTGTGGCGAGAGGATGGAGGAGAGACAAAGTAGGAGGTGGGACTTTCATTCCCACTTGGGAGGGAGGGTCTGGGGAGAGGAGGTTTAAAAATTTTCTGGAGGGACCTCTATTCCCTCACCTGCAAATGAGGGTCATGCTAGAATCTTCACGGCTGGCTATATGATTGTAGTTCCCCCGAGGCTGAAGACAGTCCTCCTGAAATGAGAGGCCAGCTTTCGGGTGTCCCTGAGCCGTGGTTTCCCGACTCAGGATCCATGGTTCCCCACCCTCCCCAGATGCTTGCAAGGTGGCGCTGGGAAGGGCAGGCGGGAAGTCCCACCTTGTCCCGGCTGCGCGTGGGCCTCAGGGACTGAGTGGGCCACCAAGGCCTGCCGATGCTTTTAACGGCGACTCTTTACATTCTGTGTGAGGCATGCCTAAAAAGCACCATTGAGAGCAAGGGCCCAGACGCCTGCACTCGGCCAAGCTTCCTGTCAAAGCCAAATGCGCCCAGAAGACAACAAAACGTATTCACAGCTCTCAGCCTTCCCCGCTTCCCAGGCTTATTTCATTTGAAAATATTCAGAGCCGGAGAGAGAGGACGAAAAAGAAACAGAGTCCAGCCTGATTCCTCAGTGACCCTGCGTCTGCTCGGGGGTTGTGGAACCTCTCGGAGCTGCACATCTGCCAACTTATAAGGACGTTGTGAGGAGTAGATGAGATAAGGCATAGGAAGGGCAACTTCAGCAGGGGAGGCGTAAAGCCCTCCCCCTCCCTCCCCTTTCGAGGACCCCCTCCATTCTCTGCTGAGGTCTCCACATCACCCCTCCGTTGCATCCATTGATAGCTATAAAAGGGACCCAGGTGAAACCAATCCAATATCTTTCAGTGATTTACCCAGACATCCAAACAAGAATGAACTCTCAGGTGAACCGAACCCAAATATCTGTATTTCAGCGTGACTCATAAACAAAGTAAAAGTGTATGTGTTTCGAGTCTTCATGTAGTTAGCTGTGCTTTAGCAAGCTTCCGGGTGATTCCGAGGCAGGCTAAAGTTTGAGACCACTGTTCTAGAGTGTGTAAGTGCTCCCAAGCCTAGAGGTGAGGCAGGAGGGAGCGATGACATTTCTTACTTGCAAATGGCTCCGGGAGTCCTTTGCTAAGAAGGACACCTGCGTTGGCCACCTCCTTCTTCTCTGGGGCCTCTAGTCACTCAGGAAGGGCCCAGAAACCCACTCTCCACTCTAGGAGAGTTTGGAGAGTTTCTGTGCCCCTTGGAGGTTGACTTCTGACTCTCCATTACGGCATGTCCATCTCCTCACTCTTGAGGTCCAGAGACGACTGAGAGCATTTCTCAAGTGTATCCCACCCATAGCCCTCTGCCCACCCACCCCCAGGGTCAGTAAAGCTACCAGGATTCCCTGCATCTTGGTTTTCCCAACTGGCAGACACATCTCAATAGAACTTCCTGTGTTGATGAAAATGTTCCATGTCTGTGCTGTCCAACATGGCAGCCACAAGCCACATGTCCCTGTCAAGCACTTGCAATGTGGCTAGAGTGGCTGAGGAACCGAAATTTAAGTTTGCTCTCATTTAAGTTAAGTTCAGATAGCCACTTGTGGCTCATGGCGACTACTGCCCTGCAGAGTGATGTTCTAGAATCTCCCTCAATGCCTTTGTCTCTGAGGTCTACCTTCCCTGCCCCCTTGACATCTGCTCCAGTCCTATGGAATCCTGTCCGATGGCACGGAGGGGAAACTGAGGCCTGAGAGAGAGGGCGCTCTGGGATGCATAGGAAGCTGAGGGGACTGGGACCCACCAACTACCCCTACTCTGCCTTCAAGCCCAGGCCTCGGGCCAGCGGCCCCATCAGACCCTGGCCTCTGGCCGAGGTGTGGGAAGTCGAGTGTGATGAAACCCAAGCCCCCTTGGCTGGTGCCCAGCTGTGGTTTCACACTTGAGCCGCGGAGTCGGGCGGAGGCGGGTGGAGAGGACTGTCAGAGGATGGGAATTCGGGTGGCCTGGCCAACAGGCCCTGTGAACAGGAGCTGTCCCCAAGGGGGTTTCCAGGCCGAGCAGGCTACCAGATTCTGTGGGTGCCTCCTGGCGGCTGAGGGCTCTGTGTGACCCAGGCCCTCCAGTTGCCCCGCCGTGGGGAGCAGCAGAGAAAGGACAGTGAAAGTGGTGACTGTGTGTGGTGAGTGTGTGTGTGCGCGTGCGCACGCGCGTGCATGCGTGTGTAGGGGGTGTGCGCCAGCTTCTCTAGGGAGGAAACCAGCCAGCTCGCCCCGCCTTCACTGCCATCATCCCGTGCTCCATAATTTGCAGGGCCCGATATAAAATAGAGACGCAAGGCCCCTTGTTCAAAAATTATTAAAGATTGCAAGAAGGTGACATCAGAGCATTAAACCAAGTGCAGGACCTTCTGAGCACGTAGTCCTGAGTGACCGACAGGTTGCAAACTCATGAAGCTGGCCCTGCCCCCAGCGCCTGAGACAGACATGGGAAGGTCTCAGAAGAACAGAGTACCTATCTTCCGGGCCAGCCTGAGGGCAAAAGCTGGCCCGTTCCTCTGTCCTCAGCCCCGCGGGGCTCCTGGGGGCAGACAGGAGTTTTGAGTTTCTTCCAGGACATCCCCCCCAAGTCTTCTCTTAGGTGGTCTGATGCCTTCACACTGGGAAGGGGAAGGCTTGAGACAGCATCTCAGCACCTGCCCTGATCCCTGCCAGAGCCGCCAGCGGGCGACCAGGGAGGCAAGATGCAGCACGGGGTCATAAAAGCAATGCACGTTCAGTGAGTGCTTGCTTCACGCCAGGTGCCTTGCTAAGTATCTTGCCAGTATTACCTCATTTGATCTTCCTAACACGCCAAGAGAGAGGTACTCTTGTCTGCCCCTTTTATGGATGGGAAAACTGAGCCCAGAAGGAGAGACTTTCTGCGCTGAGGGAAATGTTCTTTATCTTGATTGTGTGGTTTGTGACGTGCATGTAGACGTTCGTCAAAATTCATCAAGCTGTACACTTAATCTGCACGTTTACTGTGTGTAAATTATCCCTCAATAAAGTTGATTTATTAAAAAACATATTTTGAAAACTGAGACTTTGAGAACTTGCCCAAGGTCGCATTCCTAGTAAGTGACAGAACTAGGATTTTTAACGTAGGCTAAAGAGGCGTACCAAGCTGGTGCAGAGATCCCCGGTCCTGGGGTCAGAAAGATGAGGTTCCAGACCTACCGACTTCTTGTTCTTGAGCGAATTACGGAGCCTCTCGGAGCCTCACCTACAAAATGGGCCTCCCAAGGGGGTGGTTTAGGGTGCTGTCAGGGACCTGTTCATAGGGTGAGAACCCCACAATGTCCCCAGAAGCTGTACTCAGTGCTCTTGTCCTGCTGTTCGTGCCTGTGCACTGGGGGCAAAGCTGAGGCTCTCATGCGGCACCCTCCTCTGCCTCTACCAGACCCTCTGTGGCTTTCGGCTCAGGTGCTGCCCGGTGACTGGGAAGCAGGGGCACGGTGGGGCATGGCCCATGCAGGGCAAAGGTGGCAGGGTGACACCAGGGCTCTCCAGGGCGGCATGGGAGGAGGGGACCTCCCTTTGTGGAGTCACTGACAAGCTCCCACAGAGGGAGTTGATTTGGGATTTAGAATGTGGAGGACGGGAGGTGTCTGGAGGGTGCTTGTTCAGGTCCTCCTGGTCTTTGTTGGAAGGAGGATGGAGTTTGCTGTAGATTTTATTAGAAAAAAATATCAACTTAAGAACATCTTAAAAGTTAAGAGTCTCCACTGAAAGTCTCGAAATAGAATGTGTTACTTCCAGCTCTGGCCTCACTCCATCTCTTCCGTTCTGCTGGGTTGGACTCTATTTATTTATTTACTGGTAGGCACCCCCCCACAAGGAGCTGAAGTTGTATTTATCACTTTGGTCTCCCAACCCCTGCCCAGGGCCTGACGCATCCTAGGTGCTTAATAAATGCTGTTAGACCAAGAACTGAGAACTGGGGTTAGCCTGCCAGCACGAGGACTTAGGCCCAAACTACCAAACTACCAAGGGGGTTGGTCCCCCAATCCATTGCTCAGGTAGTGAAGTGACTCTGGACCCCACCAGCTTCCTGACATGGGCCAACTCCGGTGGTTCTGTTTCCAGGCCAATTCCTTCTCTGTTCTGTTTTTGGGGAAATTCTGTTGTTTTTATCCCTGAAGAGCCACCTTGGTCCCCAAGTCCTAATAATACGTCCATCAGTAGAGTAACACATGTGTTACTCATGAGAAAGCTGAGGCTCAGAGAGGTTAGGGACTCTCCCAGGGACACACAGTGAGGTCTTGACAGAGCCACCCCAAGCACTCTGGCCTCCTGGCCCCCTGTCCAGCGCCATGATCCACCCATTGCCTCTAATGCTGTCGGCCTCCACCCCCCACCCCAGTAATGGAACCCAGCTGAGTGGGGTTGGCTGCTGAGAGGCTCCAGGCTTGGCTTGGGCCAGAGACTCGTGGAAATTGGGCCATTTTCTTTGGGCGGAAATGAGAAGCAGATGTGGCTCGGGAGCTGGGGTGCAGGCTTATGCCGTGTCAGGGGGCTCAGGTTACACGAAGGAACACGTGACTGTGGTTACAAAAACAGCCTGAAACCCCCAAGCCCCACATCGTTGGGGGTCCGCCCCAGGCCTGGGGAGCCAAGCCTCATCCCCACACTTTACCTCCTGGGTAGCCCCTGAGATCCTGGAGGGAGCGTGAGACAGGAGGGGCTGAGGGAGACTGGGGCCTTGGCTGCCAGGCCTTCTCACTCTCACTCTGTAAGGGGGCGGCGGGGTGTAGTTTCTGCCCCTCAGCTCAGGGCTGAGCCCCAGCAGCAAGTCCCTGTCCTCTGGAGGACACCCAGGAAGGCCAAGGCACCCTGTACAGAGGCCACAGCAGGCTCCCCCCAGGGCTGGCTTGAGGCTCAGCCCAGGCCCCAGATGTCTTTTACAGCCTGAAACACCTGGTGTTTCACCGCTTTGCTCCAGTCCTTTGTGTTAAGGGATTGTCCCTGGTTGCAATGCATAACCTTTCTGGGAAAGCATCCGGTCTTAGGCAGTATTCAGGCAACCTTACCTGAGTGGAGATTAACTTATCACCTTCTTCTAAACAAACGGCCAGTGGGGCCTGGCCCCAAGGGGAAAGGGCAGAGGCAAGGCTCTGGAGGAAGAGGCTGGAGATCCTGGCACAGGAGGGGCCCAGGAACAACTTGGCAATGGCATGGTTTGTGTGGAGGGGTCTCTACTCAGGCCTCTGCTCTTCTCCCTCAGCCAAAGGGGCAGGACCCCATTCATTCAATCATTCATTCATTCAATAAGTAAATGGTTCTTGTATACCCGCTGTGGCCAGGGCAGTGGGCTAAGCCCTGAGGATCCAAAGGTAACTGAGCATGGATTTCATCTCTAGGGCTTCACTGACTGCTGAGGGAGCCCACCAGTAAATAGCTTTGACTGACCGATTGATTACTGAGCGTATACCACGTGTCAGCAGTATTCTAGGCTCATAGCGTCTATGGAAGGGGAGACAGACTATAAAAATAAAAAATAGGGCTTCCCTGGTGACGCAGTGGTTGAGAGTCCGCCTGCTGATGCAGGGGACGCGGGTTCGTGCCCCGGTCTGGGAAGATCCCACATGCCGCGGAGCGGCTGGGCCCGTGAGCCATGGCCGCTGAGCCTGCGCGTCCGGAGCCTGTGCTCGGCAATGGGAGAGGCCACAGCGGTGAGAGGCCCGCGTACCGCAAAATAAATAAATAAATAAATAAATAATAAGTTAAAGAATACGTTTAGAAGGTGAAAAGTGCTATAAGAAAAGAGAACGGAGCAGGTGAGGGGGGTCAGGAGGCACAGGCTGATTGCGGTATTCACAGGGCTGGGAGGGTGCACTTTCCTGAGAAGGTGAGACTGGAACAAAGACTTGAAGCTGGTAGGGGAGATGAGAATGGGCTTCTGGTGGGTGTGCAAAGGCCCCGGGGGCAGGAGGCGGCCTCGGGAGTTCAGGAGCAGCAAGGAAGCCAGTGCATCTGGGGTGGAGAGGGAACGGTGAGTAGGGTTGGAGGTCCAGAGGTAAGGAGGACCTGGCCAGGAAGTTCTCAGAGGCCACTGTAGGGTTCCAGCGTTTATGGTGAGTGAGATGGGAGGTGCTGGAGAGTTTTAAGCCGGGAGATGTGTGTTGACCTGCTTTTTCAGAGGACCGCTTGGGCTGCTGTGTCTGCAGTAGCCTGGAAGGGGCTAGGGCAAGGGCAGGGGAACCAGTCAGGAGACACTTACAACAGTCCAGGTGGGAGGCGACAGAGCTGTGGCCAGGCTGCACGGTGGAGGATGGGAGAGGCACCCCGGGAGAAACCTGAATATGGTTCCATGGTAACGGGAGAAGGGAGTGATTAAGTCTGACGAAGGACGCTTTCCCAGGGGATGTGACTCAAGCAGGATCTTGAAAAATGAGCGGTTCAGCAGTCACTCAAGAGAGTGAGCATTCCAACTCCAGGTGTGACAGGGGCCAAATCAAGAGAGAGCCAGGTCTGTCTGGGGACCCGTGAAGTAGCTCGTCAACATCAGAGCAGAAGGGCCAGGGGAGGCCACATTGGGAAGGAGCTTGCCACTCTGCCAAGGTTGTTATCCTGTAGACACTGGGGAGTTTGGGAAGAATTTTAAGCTTGAGGGCTTAAGACCTAATTTCCCATTAAGAAAAGTCCTGTGGTCACCATGAAGGGCTGGGAGGGAGGTGGCGAGAGGAGACCCAGATGGGAAGCAGAAAATGAGGGCTGATCCAGTGCAGTGGGGGAGGGAGGGAGGGATGAGAACTGTTTACGGAGAAGAGAGGACCAGATGCGTGTGGGTCTGGGGAGAGAGGAGCAGGTACTTCTGAGGAAGAGGATGAATCAGTTTGGGACAGGCTGAATTTCAGAAGCCGCTGGGAGACCAGCTAGCAAAGTCTCAGCGCAGCCAATGGAGGGATTTGGAGCTCAGCGGAGGGGATGCATCCAGAAGCCTCAAGGGACAGGAGGCATTTAAGCTGTGGAAGTCCACCAGCTAGAGGACCCCTCCAGATTTTTATCTTTAGGAAGATCTGAACAGAGGTATCGTTGCCTCCCTCCCAAGGCCTTTGAGAGATGGGGAGAGAAAAACATTGAGCATGAAAAGGAAGGATCCAGGAGTGGGTTTCCTCGGGTACCACTAAGAAATCCCTGAACTGGTCCCACTTCACCCCAGGGTGTCTGTGGTGGGCGTCTAGATAGGCAAGGGTCTTGGTATTCGTGTCTATGGATCTCTGCATGCAGATATGTAAAATGATGTGTTTTTATCTCCCCGTGATTACTGTTTTCCTGTAGCCCTTCTCAGTGAGGCTTATTGCCCACTGAACTGGAGGGAGGATTCAAAATAAGGCTTCAAGCAGGGGTGAAGCAGACATGATGTAGAGAAGCTGCTTCTGATGGCAATGGGACCAGAAAGGGGGATCCAAGGAAGAGGGAACATGAGAAACAAAAAGGCGGCACCATCCTTCAACCTCAGAGGCTGGTGTGGGAGAAACCCCAGTCGGCTCTGAGGGAAAATCTCGCTGCGAGGGATGGGTGGGGATTGACTCAGACTGCAGCGGGGAGGAAATTTTAATGACACTCCCCTTTGCAAAGCAGAGATTCAAATGGTGCCAAAGCAATATGGTGCCAACCAGGAGGTGGTTTGAAATGGCTGAGGAAAGGGGTCTGGGAAGTGGCTTCTTGGAACGCTGCTTGTTCCGGTGTGGTTGGGAAGAATGCGGCCAGGTGGTCCTAGGTCCCGGCGGCCATAGAGGCAAGATCTGTACCACCAGCCACATGTGGGGACCACACACTTCAGCACCACCCCTCCTCACCCCAACCAGCAAGCCCCAGGGACCAGGCGGGACCAGCCCTGTCCCACCTGTGTGTGTTTGTAAGAATGCAGAGGACTCCACTCAGAACTTCCACCTCCTCTTCCCACTACCATGAGGTCCGTAAACGTCTCTTTGCACCAGGAAATTATCTTGGCTAGGAGATGAGGGAGGGGTGAAAACTGAGCAATTTTACTCAAAGGAGACTGAGTTAAACATACAGAAATGGAGGTACGTCTAAGGGGCAGTCTAAAGGTTTCTTTTTGTTTGTTTTCTTTTCTTTTTTCTTTTTTTCCCCTCTTGTCAATAGTAGGAATCATGAGATCAAGATGAGAAGAGTATAAGAAAAATTAAGAATGATTCTGGTTTGACCCATCTGGGTAGGAGTGTGTGATTTTCAGCCCTGCCACAATCATGTCTGTACAAGTTTGCTGGGGCAACAGTGTACTTTTTTTTTTTAAGATTATTTCTTGATTGATTGATTGATTTTTGGCCACCTTGGGTCTTAGTTGCGGCACGTGGGCTCCTCGCTGAGGCATGCGGGCTTCCCTCTAGTTGTGGCATGCGTGTTTTCTGTCTCTAGTTGTTGCGCAAGGGTTCCAGAGCGCATGGGCTCTGCAGTTTGCGGCACGCGGGCTCTAGCTGAGGTGCGCGAGCTCAGTAGTTGTGGCATGTGAGCTTATTTGCCCCACAGCATGTGGGATCTTAGTTCCCCAACCAGGGATTGAACCTCCAGGGAAGTCCCCTGTACTTTTAATTCTATCCGTCAGACCTTTCCTTGAGGAGCTGAGAATCATCAAATCATCAAATCTGTATTAATTATCTATTTCTGCATAATAAATTATTCCAAAATTTAGCTGAAATAAACATGTATTATCACACATGCTTCCAGGTCTCTGATGAGGTTACAATCAAGATGTGGTCTAAAGGCTCAACTGGGGCTGGAGGATCTGATCCTAGGACCCACCTGCCAAGCTCGTGCCATCTGTTGACAGGGAGTCTCAGTTCCTCAACTCATGGATCTCTTTCTAGGGCTGCTTGGGTGTCCTCATGACATGATGACTTACTTCCTCCAGAATAAGTCATGGGAACGAGCAATGTCTTTCATGACAACTTGGCCCCAGAAGTCGCACTTTCCCAAATGGTCCCTGCTCTCAAAAATGTTATGGTATTGCAGGCTAGATGAAATGTCCCTACCGCAAAATGCGACGTCTGAGGTCCAAGAGAAGTGATATGAGCTCTCTGAGGACAACATGAGCTGACCAGTCAGGCAGCAGGAGGCTTCCCGGGAATGGGCAGAAAAACCCTGCCCCCTTGTCCTGCCCCAAGTGGCTCTTCCTCGTGGAAGGAGGCCTGGTACCTGCAGACCAGTCAGATGGGGAAACCTGCAGCGGCCTGGCTGAGTGAGAGGACTGATTCGTGCTCACTGGACAACCAAGGGTGTGTAGAAGGGGGCACTCTGAGACTGGAGAGAGGCTGCCAGGGGGCTTCTGGGCACGAGGCAGGGTAGGGCCCCAGAGGGACTTAAAAGTGAGACAAGGAATGGGGTGGTCAGGTGAGAGACAGGGCTTAGCGGGTGGGGGAGGGCAGAAAACCCAGAGGGCCACATGGTCCTCTGTTGGTCAGCATGCCATCTTCCTGGCTGTCACCCCCGGCCACAGATGCATTCGTTCATTCATTCATTCCTGCATGCCTGTTTGCTACAAAGTCCAGGTCCCTGTTCTTGTGAGGTCGGAGCTGGAAGGTTGTTTATGTACGAGGAGCATACCTTCTTAAGGAGGGTCGGGGGGCTGTCAGGAAAGGCTTCTCACCGGAGGTGAGGTCTGAGCTGCTTCTTGAAGGGGAGGAGGATTAAGCCAAGCAAGGCAGGGTGTTCTAGGCCGGGAAACCGGCACATTCACAGGCCCAGGTGTGGCAGAGCACGAGGCATCCCTGGCACTGCCTCAGCGGGACGGCTGGGAGAGTGTCGAGAGATGAACCCGGAGGGACCAGAAGAGATGTGGCCCTGCCCGCCAGACGGGGTGGTTTGGAGTTCTTCCAGAAGGCAACAGGGAGATTATGCAGGAATTTAAGCAGAGGCATGAAGGGATCTGCTCGGAAACTTGGAAAGAGTGTCCGGGCAGTGGGAACGAGGATCTGGAAAGGGAGAGTCCAGGAGGAGAGGGCACTAACCCGGGCTATGCCTGCGGGGGAAGAAGCAGGGGTGGAAAGGAGAGAAGGAGCCCAAGAGGCCTTTAGAAGGCTGGGCAGCATCCACTCCTGCCTAGAGGCTGAGTGGCAGCCCGGACCACAGACTGAGCCGTCTCAGCTCATCTCAGAGAAACTGTCTAATCCAGGTCGAGCACAAACCCAGCCCTCTGCTTTTCAGAAGATCTCGTGGCCCCAACAGCCTGGCCTCACATGGACCCAGCCAAACCCCTACCCCAGCCTGCTGCCCTCCTGCCGGGGGATGCTCAGTCTCGTAGAAGCCGGCCTTTAGCTGGAAGGTGGTGAGGACCTGTGAGTTGGGAAGTGCTGGGGTGGAGAGGCAGCTGCGGCCACAGGTCAGCCCGAAGAAAGGAGGCACTGGGCTGGGGTCAGTGAGTCAGGAGAGGTCCAGCCAAAGACCAGAGACACGGGCAGGGTTCCAGCCCTATCCAAGTGGGCCTGAGTAGCGGTGTGGGCACCTGGAAAGTGAGGAGAAAGAAAGACTCTGGGCGCCCAGAGCACTGGCCACCTGAGAGGTGCCTGGGAGTGATGGGAGATGGCGCCATACTGAAGGCTATTTCCTATGGCCCAGAACCAAGGCTGTGATCCC
This sequence comes from Grampus griseus, assembly GCF_964374135.1. Taxonomy (NCBI): domain Eukaryota; kingdom Metazoa; phylum Chordata; class Mammalia; order Artiodactyla; family Delphinidae; genus Grampus; species Grampus griseus. The sequence continues at coordinate 34,310,176 of NC_139009.1, forward strand.
CGAGATGGGAGTTACTGCCACCCCAAATTCTCAAACCCTTTAAAGGAGTAAGCCGTGCTGTTCCCTCCTCACAGCAGATGGCGCCATCGTGCTGGGATTGGTGACCGAGGGGCCTGAGGGATCCCGCCCGGAAACCCTGCCTGGGACTGGGAGGGGCCGGGAGCCCGCGCTGGGAGCTGCTGGAGGGGGTGGAAGGGGGCACCCCAGTCCTGCCTCCCTCCCGGAGGGTCTGCTGCTCCCTGGGCCCCTCACCTCGTGCCTGGCCGCTCCATTCACTCCTCCCCACTGGCTGAGCCTCATGGCCAGCCTCTTGCTGTCTCTCCCCTCCGTCCCTGCTTCCCTCGCTGTCCCCCACCCTCCGTTTCTGCCTTCAGCTGGGGTCAGCGTCCGGGAGCTGGTTCACTTGGAGGCATCATCACAGAATAAGGGAACTCCAGGCCCAGCCAGGGGGGATGCGTTTGCCAGTGGGAATGTCCCTGTGGGGTCTTCCCTGAGCAGCACCCAAGGGCTTGCGCACATCTTATGTCCTCAGGAGGTGCTCAGTGCCCCTCACTAGGGGAGGGGGTAACCAGGATGGTGGCAGGAGCGGCAGGGTAGAGAGGGCGTTCGCTCTGAGTGAACGAATGACAAAATAAATTACAGCAGCTTTCAGTATGGCGGGAAACTTCCGCTGATGACAGTGCCTTGTATCTCCCAGTCTCTAGATCTTTAGTCTAGAAGGAAAACCTGAAGAGCCCTTTCTCTCCCCACTTCTTCCTTTCCTGTGCTTGGGGTGGGGCAGCCCACTCGAGGCAAAGAGTGGGTGTCAGCTGGTGCTGGCGGTACACGGAGTTGGGGGTGGGCCCAGGAGGGCAATGGGTTGGGGAAGCAAGGATGCCCGGGGCAGAAGGACCAAGGGGAGACCTCCAGGGAAGATTCCAAAGGAACCTCAGAGTCCCTAGCACGGGGTCTTAGGGGCGTGAGGGCTCCTGGGGAAAAGAGCAGGGGCAAGAGGTGTGTGTGTTGGCTCATCTCCGCCTGGGATACACAGTGCCCCGCCTGCCACTCCCCTGATCGGGATTCCTTAAGGATAGCTGCGATGTTTTTTAGCCTTTAAATGGGTGCTGTTGGTTTGATAAGAATGAGGCCGTCTATGAGACAATAGGGCAGAATATGTTACAGAAGGGCTGCCTGGTAGCAAGAAGTTCCCCTCCCTGGCGCCCACACGACCTGTCCCCAAGCTGCCATCCATTCCCTTATCTCAGCTGGAGGTGGGTGGGCTGCTGCGTTGTATTTCAGCCTTAAATAAGCAGCCAGTTGTCACACTCAGCCTTCCTAAGGATGGGCTGCCCTCTCTCTCATAGCTCTGGCTCACCTTGAACTTTTAGGTGGTCCGTGTATCGTAGGCAATGGTGAGTCTGTGGGTTAGATGTGAACTCTTGTTTCAACGTGCACCTGGGCAGGGGCAGGTAGGTCAGTGCTGAGTGGCTGGGAGGGAGGAAGTGTGAACAGAGGGGGAGAGATGAGAGGATATCAGAGAAAGTGGGGCGAAGACAACCAGGCAAGAAAAGGGTGTCACTGTCAACTGCTCTGTCGCTGCTCAGGAAAGGATGCTGGTGGCGCCCCAGCAGTGGGCGTGGGGCTGCCGCAGGGAGGAAGGGGCCAGGAGCGGTGGGCCTGCACTCAGGACGGGATCGATGGGCAGTCCTAAGGGTCAGCCAGGAGTGTCCTCGTCTGTTCCCAATCCAGGGAGCACGCAGGCTGGGCTGGAAGTGAGGGAGGAAGGGGATGATGATAAAGAGTCCTCAGATGTCTTGGGCAGCCAGCTGGAGGGAGGTCTGGGCTGGCAAGGCTGACTCTGGGACTCTGCTGTATATCTGGAATTTTCTGGCCGAGGTAAAAGTTGTCCTCCGAGTTGCTGTTCTGCAAGAAAGTAGCTTCTTGCTTGATTTATGGCTGAGGGTGACATTTCTGATAAACCTACTAATGGTGCTCGTTGCCCATGGTGGGGAGAGGGGGCAGTCACGGCTCTCAGCCCCGAGGGAGCTCACGGTGCACCTGGAGAAGCAGCCCGGGCACGATGAGGTAAGAGCTTCAGTGTAGGAGGAACCAGGGGGATGGGATCAGGGTGAGCAAGGAGGACTTCTTGAGAGAGGAAGGAGGTTCAGATGGAGAAAGAGGAAGGGTTTCCAAGATTATGGAACAGTGCAAGCAAAGGCATCAGGAAGGAGTGGAAGTTTGGGGGGATGGGGAGAGGTGATGGGGGACACTAAGGAAGGACTTGGCACACAGAAGACACTCAACAGATTTCCTAAGGAAGGAAGGGGGGGCGAGGGGAAGGCGGGAGAGAGGGGAGGGCAGAGAGCTGCTCTCAGAGGCAGGTCACCCCCCCATTAGCCCTGGGGCTGACAGCTGCAGAAGCACGGCCCTGGGGGAGCCGCATGGCAGGCCCTCGTTTCCCCAGCTCCCATCCCGGGCTTGCTCGGAAATAAGAAGCTGAGGATTAAAAACAGGCTTGTGGCCAAACCCCACCCCGTCGTCTTCTTCTTCCAGGGCCCGTCTCTAGCCAATTCCTTGCAGAGTGGCAGCCACTCCAGCGCCCTGCTGGAGAGGCAGGGGTGTTGCCACCATGGGGTGACTGACCGGCCAGTAACCCCCCACCAAGATGGCAGCTTAGGGAGACAGCAGGGCCTTTGTCTGGTCCTGACCCTGCTGGGAGGCCTGCCGGCCGGAGTTTGCTCAGTGTTAATAATTGACCAGGTGCCCAGGGACAGGGCCCCCTCCGGCCAGCTGGATGGAGGGCACTCAGGGCTGGGGCCTTGGCCTCCCACAGCATCAGGTGAGACTCACCTGGGGCCGGGGGAGGAGAGAATCCTGGCCTTAGGTGAGGCTCAAAGAAGCCCGATGCCTCCCCCACTGCTCCCCAAGCCCAGAATCATGTGAGGTGCAGAGAGGGCCCAGCCCACGGTGGCGGGAAGCCTCGTAGTTGTGACCCTCCAGAAGGACAGGGCGGGGCAGGGGCAACACCTTTACCCCAAGAAGAAAGGAGATGGAGGATGGAGAGAATACCCTGGAAGGCAGGTGTGAGGTCCCCTGAGGAGGACAGAGCTGGACTCTTAGACCCAGTGGCCCCATCCCAAACAGCACGTGGCCACAGACCCCTTCCTCAGGCCCCCGATGGAAAATGCCAGCCAGAGAGAATGTTTGAGTTGACTCCTGGGCCAGAGGGAAGAGGGTTAAGGACCACCAGCCCTGGTCAGACCACCTGTGGTCTCTGGCCCTGGGTGAGTCAGGCACTGTTCACCCCAAAGCCACGTCGGGGAGGCCTTAGCCGGGAGCATGGACGAAGGTACCTTGTGATGGGCATCTCAAGCCACAGGAGGGAGAGGAGGAGAGCAGAGAGAGAACGAGAAGGGGAGGGCGATGCTATTGATAGCAGCTCCAGCTCCTAGAGCTTCTTTATAAGAGTTAAGTGATCTCGGTCAATCATCCTAAAGAGCTTTGAACCGGTTGCTGTGTCTACCCCCATCTGACAGCTGAGGAAACTGGGGCACAAGCCGGTCATCTGTCCAAGCCCCAGAGTTGGGAAACAGCAGAGCTGAGGCAGTCTGACTCCAGCCCTGTGACCTGTACCACTCCCTTATCTCCTGGGGTCAGGGCAGGGGGGAGGGCTGCGGGAAGGGGAACGGCCCCCCCTGAGTAGCAGAGAGTGGAGAATAATTGAGGAGGGTGCTGCCCGGGGATGCCTTTGAGGTGGAAGGGGGTGGGATCCAGCTTGTTCAGCCCGATCACCCAGTATTCTCCTTAGGGAAGGAGACCAGGTGGGCCGGCCCCTGGGTGTCAGGCAAGTGTGTCTCAGGCCTTGAGAGGGAGGGGTGGCGAGCCTCACCCCCCCTCCTCAACCCCACCTCTCCCTTTCCCCTTTGGCTTCACCTGTGAGAAGTCAATATTGATGTTTTATGACCCAAGATAAACACACATTTTTTTTCTCCCATACAGGGGTTATCTGGTCTGGAGGGTTAATCAATGACCACTGTGGGTGGGGGGAGCCTCTGAGAAGAAAGCAGCTATTCAGTTCGGTCCCCTGCCCCAGCCTCTCCCCCTCCCTCCTCCTCCCACCTGCGGCCTCCACCTCCCCCAGCCAGTGGGGACTGACCTGGCCCTGCCAGTGAGCGGGGACGGGGCATTAGGGAGTGCGAGGCTGGAGTCCGAACGGGTGTGTTTGGGAGACTTAATGGGATGCGGCAAGGAGAGCATCCTTGAGGCAGTTTGCCCTGTGGTTTTCACCACAATGACCGTTTCATTCAGTTGGCGGGACAGGTGGGCCCACACGAGGCTGCTGTGGGCCCAGCCTGGCTAGGTGTCTGGGAGAAAGAGGGAGCACCGTCCCCTGGGAGCCGCACACAGAGGAGATGAGACTCATGTCACAGAGCACTCGAGTTGACCCAAGATGATGCTGGACGCTTCCCAGGCAGGGGCGTTGGCGCCCAGTGTGTGGGCCAGCCCTGCCTCTCAGCTGCTCTGTGGCCTTGGACGGTGGCTTAACACCTCTGGGCCTCAGGGGCCTCACCTCTCCTCGCAGGGGGGCTTCAAGGGTCGAATGAGATCTTGTACTTAGAGTGGGGGGGAAATAAAGTGACTAAAGTTCACACGGATTGTAGCCTCCTCTGCCTTCTATGGGAAGGGCATGATTAATCTCTGGGTTAATGGTCCTTTTACTTAAACAGTGATCCGCCTTTAGAGTTTAGAAAACAGAGTGCCTGTGAGCGCAGCCTGGAGGGGTGAGGCTGAGCTGAAGCAAGTGGGCAGAACTGTGATGCTGTGAGGACCGTTCCTGGGAGCGCTCAAGGGACCCAGGAATAGGGGAGAACAGAGTGATGTTGGGGGTCTGGAGAGAAGGCTTGAAAAATACCTTGTGGGGCAGAGGAGAGGCCAACACAGGAATACTGCCAAGGGGAAGCTCCTCGGGTAGGGAATGGCCAACACATTTTGAGAATGTAGAATGTGACCTTGAATTTGAAGTCGTTTCCACCTGATGCTAAAATCACTGTCCATTATTCCTAAACGTGATTAAATATCTGCTACACCCATGAGCCTCGGGTTCTGTTACATTGTTCAGGGATGAAGGAGGAGACTGGCATCAGCTTAGCAAGAGGCAGTTCTCAAACGGGACGCCAGGCGCAGGGTTGAGGGCCACGATGAAGAGTAGCATCCCAGGGCTTCCCTGGTGGCGCAGTGGCTGAGAGTCCGCCTGCCGATGTAGGGGACACGGGTTCGTGCCCCGGTCCGGGAAGATCCCACATGCCGCGGAGTGGCTGGGCCCGTGAGCCATGGCCGCTAAGCCTGCGCGTCCGGAGCCTGTGCTCTGCAATGGGAGAGGCCACAACAGTAAGAGGCCCGCGTACCGCAAAAAAAAAAAAAAAAAAAAAAGAGTAGCATGCCGGCTGCATCAGGAGAAACCAGCCGCCCACCTCAGAAAGCCCTCAGGAATACAGGGCGTGAGAGGTGACTCCACAAGGCTGGAGAACTTGAAGACACACAGACCAGGGGCACCTGGTTACATCAGTGAAGATGCCGTTTAAACACGATCATGCCACAGACGGCTGCCGTCATGGGATCGGGTTATGGTCTGGGAAATTTGAGGTTGAACACATGTAGTCACTGACCCCCCGCTGGGCACTTGGCTGTGCCTACAGGTGATCATGGTGAGACAGGTCTCTGCCCCTCCGAGAGTTCTCTTAAGAGATGACAGGCTGTGACCGACATGACTAATTGTCCCCTACGTCACTGCCTCCCCTTCTTTCTCGTTGTGATAGAACCCCCATGGGCGCATCAGCCCAGAGTAAAGACTGTCTTTCACGGTCTCCCTTGCAACTCAGTGTAGCCACATGGCCAAAGGGAGGTGAACAGGAGTGGTGTGTACAACTTCTGAATTGCATACTCCCCAGCCCCTTTCCCCCTTCCTGTTCACTGGAATTGAAAATTGGGGGTGACCATGTTGGATCCTGTAGGCGGGGACACCCTTCTGGGACGGGAAAGCAAAAGGGCAAAAGAAGCCCAGAGTGTCACAGAGTAAAACCATGAGACCAGCTTTGATTTTCTCACGAGAGAGAAATAAACTTCCACCTTGTCGAAGCTGCTGTCATGTTTGGTCTCCCAGTTATAGCTGCCACAATCTTTTCCGTATTTGATTTCGACTACTTGGAAGTAGAGGACTGTCATAAAAAATACTCACTTATGTGGTACTGGCTTCACACAGATAGGCAGACGGGGAAGTTGGGGACCCTTGTTATGCTCTGGCAGAAGATTTAGTAAACTGTCATCTTGATCAGTACCTTGACAGGAAGACCACATGCTCTCTGAGCCTATAGAGAACTTGAGAACTGGGGAGGTCCTGACTACTTGCTGCGTTGGGCAGATTCCTAGAAAAGAGAGATGAACTCGGGTTAGACCTAGCCAGTTTTCAAGCAGAGACGGAAGGGAATACAGTTCTGCTAAGGGCACCTATGCCCGCTGCCTGCAACCTAAATTGACTCAGAGTCTGGAATTTTGGAGCCTCGAAGAGTTGGCAATGCCAACTGCTTCTGCACCCCAGATGGAAGGAGTGACCAAAGTTGGCTCTGAACAGACAGCCTTAGTAGGAGTTAAGACTGTGGCCCTGAGCCTTCCTCAAGCTTTCCCAGGTGAGAATTCTCTGCCAGACTGTGGGAGCCAGCCCGGCAGCCAAGATCAGATTAAGGGTGTTCCCTTTCCACCCTGGCCTATTGTCTCAGATGGCCTGAAGATAGCAGCCATGAAGCTGAGAGAGGGGTCTGGGCAGAGCACGGAAGACAGTAAAAATACAGCCTGACAAACTCTGTCAGGACAAGACCTTTGGCTGAGTTACCTGCACATGGAACTGACTCAGCAAATAGGCCAGGAGCCCGAGGGAGGCATATTCTTTGATGCCCACTTCAGATATGGTTATGGAGGTCAGTGACCTAGTAAGAGTCTCCCAGAGGACAAAGCCAAGAGCCAAGGAGGACAGTGGACAAGGGAGTTACTTCTAGAAAACAGAAGGACAGGAGTCTTTATAACGTCTAACTAGCATGATTTGGTAATTGCTGTGGACTGGGGCCATCTGTGTAGTTCCTATTGTTTTATTTTCCGAGTAAGAATTGTTTTTAAAATGTGATATGTGGTTCTTGTTCCATCATTGTCTTTTGGAGGAGGGTGGGATGCAGATGTGTCTTTTTTTATATATATAAATTTATTTATTTATTCATTTATTTAATTTTTGGCCGCATTGGGTCTTTGCTGCTTCACGCGGGCTTTCTCTAGTTGCTGAGAGCGGGGGCTACCCTTCGTTGCGGCGCGCGGGCTTCTCATCGTGGTGGCTTTCCTGGTTGCGGAGCAGGGGCTCTAGCCCCACAGGCTTCAGTCGTTGTGGCACGTGGGCTCAGTAGTTGTGGCTCACGGGTTTAGTTGCTCCGTGGCATGTGGGATCTTCCCGGACCAGGGCTCGAACCCATGTCCCCTGCATTGGCAGGCGGATTCTTAACCACTACACCACCAGGGAAGTTCCAGATGTGTCTTTTAAGCGTGTTGCTCTCCAGGCCACAGGTAACCACATCCAGGTCTGATTGAGGTGTTGGGTGCAAGATGACCTGGTGTTTGAGGTTGTTTGTCTTGGAAGACAATGTTCGTGTTTTATGTGTGAAGAGAAGAGTGATCACAGATAGTAAGGTGGCCAAAGGGGTGAACTGTGGCAGAGACTGCTAGTTTGCCCCAAGATCCACTTTTCCCTCGTCTCTCTAATAATATAACACCTGAAGTAGAGTGAAGCAAGTGGCCACCCAGGATAAAACTTCATTTCCCTGATGCTTTGAAGTTTTATGTGGCCATAAATCTAAGTTCTGGCCAGTGGGATGTGAATAAAGTGATGGTACAAGTTCTGGATGATATCACAGAAAGGCAGGAGACACTCTCTCCATCCCCTTTCCCTGTCTTGATGGCTAGAAGGCAGACATGTTGGAGAGTCATGTTGGTCCACGCATATGATTGCAAACCCTAAGGATGGTGGAGCAACAAGATAGAAGGAGCCTGGATCCCAACATTGCAGGGCTGAGGCAGCGTGCCAGTTGGGACTTTTTTTTTTTTTTTGCGGTATGCGGGCCTCCCACTGCTGTGGCCTCTCCCGCCGCGGAGCACAGGCTCTGGACGCGCAGGCTCAGCGGCCATGGCCCATGGGCCCAGCCGCTCCGCGGCACATGGGATCCTCCCGGACCAGGGCACGAACCCGCGCCCCCCACATCGGCAGGCGGACTCCCAACCACTGCGCCACCAGGGAAGCCCCAGTTGAGACTTTAAAATGAGACAGAAATAAACTTGCTCAAATCACTGGTATTTGGAGGTTTTATTTGTTTTTGTTGTAGCGTCTGAGCCTCTAACCTAAGTAATACAGCACCTCAATTACTGCAATACCGTGGAGTAAGAGCTCTAGTACACATATATGTAAGGTGCTATGGGAGTGAAGTGAAAAGAGTGATTAATTCTGTTTTGGGGAAATCTGGGAAGACTTCCAGGAGGGGATGATATTTAAAATGCATCTTGAAGGGTGAGAGATTTTTCCAGATGCACAAGTGAGGCGAAAGGGAAGGACATACCTGGACGTTGCACAGTATGAGCAAAGGCTCAAAGTGGTGAAAGCACCTGTCAAACGGCTCAAGATGCATAAAGGAAGAGGCCGTTCTGGGAGATGGGACTGGTGACTTAGATGGAGTCAGTTGGGAAGGACCTTGAATGTCATGCTATGAAGTTTAGACTTTATTATTTGGAAACACGGAGGGGTTTAACAGGGAAGTAACATGATCTAATTTTTTTTTTTTAAATAGGTCTGCAACTGTGTTTAAGATGGATTTGAGAAAAGAGAGCCTGGGGGCAGAGGAAAGGCACTATGTAAATGTAATGCAAGTCAATTTTGACTTTCCCACAGAAACAATGTTATAAAAGAGGATTATGCTCCTGGCCGTGGGTCTGACATACAGATTTTTATAGACCTGACCACAAAACCAAACTCAAGGAACTATAATGGTATACCCATAATCTCTACATTACAAAGTTTCTAAACAGTATATGAATAATTAAATAGGGCCACACAGTAACTAACCACAAAAAGATATGTATAATATAATATAATGACTTTAGTCTCTTATTTCTACCCTTTAAGGAATTTATTGTTACAAAAGTAATCTGTTTATTTTTAATAGTTTTATTGAACTATAATTGACCTATAGTGAACTGCACATATTTAAAGTATACAATGCGATAAGTTTTGACATATTTATACACCCTTGAAACCATCACCACAGCAAGAAAATGAACATTTCCATCACCCTAAAAGCTTCCTCTCATGTAATTCTTCTCCCACCCCTTCCCCATCTACCAATTCCCAGGCAATCACTGATCTGCTTTTTTTTTTTAATATTCTAGAATTTTATATAAATGGAATCATATCATATGTACTCTTTTTAGTCTGACTTCTTCCTCTCAGCATAATTATTTTTGAGATGCATCCACGTTGCAGCACATATAAATAGTTAATCCTTTGTTAATATTGAGTAATATTCCATTGTACAGATATACCACAGTTTATGTATCCCGTCACCTGTTGATGGACCTTTGGTTGTTTCCAGTATTTGGTTATTACAAATAAAGCTACTATGTGCATTCATGAATAAGTCTTTGAGAAACATAATGCTTTCATTTCTCTGGGTGAATACCTAGGAGTGGAATGGCTGGATCACGATAGGTATATATTTAACTTTTTAAGAAACTGTCAACAAGTTTTCCAAAGTGGTTGGTGGTTGTACCATTTTACATTTTCACCAGCGATGTATGCAAGTTCCAGTTCCTCCATGCACTTGCCAAAACTTGATAGGGTCAGTCCCTTTATTTTAGCCATTCCAATAGGTTTTTGGTGGTATCTCAAATCTTTTATCTGTTATTGATTAGATTATTTTCTTACTATTACGTTTTGAGAGTTCTTTATATATTCTGGATACAAGTCCTTTATCAGATATATGATTTGCAAATACTTTCTCCAAGTCTGTGGTTCCTCTTTGCGTTCTCTTAATAGTGTCTGTTAAGAGCAGACATTTTTAATTCGGATAAAGTCCAATTGATCAATTTACTCTTTTATGGATCATACTTTTGGTGCTATATCTAAGAAATTTTTGCCTACTCCATGGTTGCAAAGGTTTTCTTCTAGATGTTTTACTTACAGTTAAGTCTATAGTCCATTTTGAGCTATATTTTGTATATGGTGTAAAGTATAGATAGAGACCTTTTTGCTTATGGGTGTGTCATTGTTCCAGCAGTATTTGTTGAAAACACCATCTTTTTTGGACTGCATTGCCTTTGTGCCTTTGTTGAAAATCACTTGTCCTGTAAGTATAGGATAATACTTATAGGTCAATTTCACCTCAATAAAGCTGTTTTTTTAAAAAAGTATAGGGTCTATTTCTGGTCTCTTGATTCTGTTCCATTGATGTATATTTTTATGCCAATATCAAACTGTCTTGATTTATTGTAACCTTTTAATAACTTTTGAAACCAGGTAGTGTTTTCCAACTTCGCTCTTCAAAAGTTGTTTTGATGATTCTCGTCCCTGGCACTTCCATATGAATGTTAGAGTCAGTTTTCAAACCTCTGTTTATTTTTATATACAAAAAACACAGAGAAAAAAGTAAAAATCACAATAATCTTACCACTCAGAGACTATCCCTGATAATATTTTGGTTGTATACTTCTTTTTTTTTAAGTCCTTGTTTGATTTAATTTTGGCCGCACGGCTTGCGGGATCTCTGTTCCCCGACCAGGAGCTGAACCCGGGTCAGGGCAGTGAAAGCATCAAGTCCTAATCACTGGACCACCAGGAAATTCCCTTTGGTTATAGATTTTTTTCTATGCTTTAAAATATTTGCTTTATTAAATGTTTTTGTAGCATTATATGCTAAGCACTGTTTTTTTTAACATTAGGTTTATCGAAATATATGTATGGTGAAATTCACTTTACAAGTGTATGGTTTGATGAGTGTTGACAAATATATAGAGGCACGTAACCACCATCACAGTCAAGACGTAGAATATTTTCATCACCCAAAAGTTTCCCTCAAGCCCTTTTACAGTCACTCCCCTCTTCCAACCCCAAGGAATCACTGGCCTGATTTCTGTCCCTATACTTTTGCTTTTTTTCTAGAATATCACGTATTTGGAATCACAGTATGTAATCTTCTGTGTCTGTCTTCTTTCACTTCGCGTATTGCTTTTGAGTTTCATGCATGTTGTATATATGAGTAATTTGTTCCTTTTATTGCTAAGTAGTATTCCATTGTATGGACATACCAGTTTGTTTATCCATTCACCAGTTGATGGACATTTGGGTTGTATCCAGTTTAGGGCAATTGTGAATAAAGCTGCTATAAACATTTGCATACAGGTATTTGTGTGCACATGTGTTTACATTTCTCTTGAGTAAATACCTAGAAGTAGGATTGCTGAATCATTTGCTAAGTGAATGTTTAACTTTATACATTTTGAATCTTGATATTCATAATGGCCACAGCTGTAAGAGATACGTCACCAAATGATAGACATGCATCATTCGCTGGGCCCATTAAATCACGGCATTTGTATTTCACTCCCATCCATCCGTTGTGCAATTTAATTTGACATTTAGCTAGTAAATTTCCACCTTTCCTGGTTATTCTTGCAAAATAATTGGAAGGTTTTGTGTTTTTATATTTTTAGCCAACCAATTCAACATTCTCTTAAACTCTCTGGAAAATTGTCCAAGCTTATTTCTTTAATTGTGTAGTGTAGATAGAATTTTTAATAGGTGACATATTTACTTAGTTTTCAGGAATAACATCACCTTATGATGGAAACAGTTCCAAATAACCAGTTTCAAAATGCTCTCGCCTTAGCCTATATTTTAGTTGAAAAGATGTGCCTCTCTCACTCACTGCTGGAATGTTCCCTACAGGTTGATAAGAAGGACATTTTTTGTCTGAAATATTGGCTGGGGTCACACACTGCCAATAAACACTTGTCATAGAAAAGGTCAGAGAGTCTAGAATATACTTGTCTTTCTGTAAAAGAAAAATGCACAAACTGTCCTTAGATTTGATTCCCAGAAGACCTGCAGGTTCAGAAAGAGTTTCCTGTTATACCCTTCTCTTTCACAAAGTATGAAAATATACTTCTGTTTAAGGCATCGCTTTTATTTTATTTTATTTTTATTGAAGTATAGCTGATTTACAAGTGCCTATCTCTGCTGTACAGCAAAGTGACTCAGTTATACACACACACATATATATATATATTCTTTTCCATTATGGTTTATCATAGGATAAGGCATCGCTTTTATAAAACCAGCCACACTGGTGGCACACTGGAGCACTTAGGAACAAATGAAGCCTTGTGCTGACAGGGAGCCAAAGTAGGAAGGCGCTCCCTAAATGCCCCACACAGAGGAGCTGGCCCTCACCTCTAGGATTCCCAGAGAACCTTCTGGGACTCAGGATAATCTGAAACTGGGACTGAGGGAGGGCACAGTGTCAACCCATTTATTAAATATTTGGTAAGTCTTAAATTTCTAGATTAAAAAAAAAACCCGACTCAATATTTTTATGCCTCACTCCAAGGATCATATTGCAGTTTTCACTTTGGAGACCAAGATATAGGGAGGGACTTCTGGGGCATCAGCTGAGAGACGCCTGCCTGCAGGTTGGACCCTGAAGGCTGGAGGGCCCCCTTTGGGGGAGTAATAGCTTTTCCTTTTAACCAGAAGGAAAACCCAGACTCCCAAGTCCCTCAGTCCCTGGTACTATCTCCTGAAGTGGGCAGGGGACCGCCACTCCTCTGCCACCTACTCCTCTGGCTGCCTCTCGGAGGGGTCCTTTGATCCTGGAGGGTGGGGAGCGGGCCCCCGGGGGCAGGGAAGGGGCTGCCAGTGCTGCGGGCATTTTCTCTGGGAGGTTCCCGGGTGCACCCTCACCAGGCAGGGCCTCCATCAATTGCTGGTTGAGGGGACGGTTGAGGCAGCAGCTGTGGGTGTTGGTAGGGAGCAAAGCCCTAAAGTGGGACCTTATCACCCTAAACCTGGAGTCATCTGGGAGGCAGGCCCTGGTAAAAGGGCTTCACCCCGCTGCTTCCAGCTTTACAGAGCCTTGTGCTTAGAACCTCCTCTGTAAATATTTGTTGGATTTAGTTGAATGGAGTTGAAATCTCATTTCCTGATTCCAGCCAGGTTGGAAGGGAAGGCTGGGTGGGCCGGGCTCTGATTTGTGGGGGGTGGAGTGGGAGGGAAGCAAAGCCAGATTGGGCAGCTCAGCCCTTAGGGGAACATCCTGAACCCCGAAGAGCTTCAGCCATTCTCATCCTTCCAGCCGCTACGTGGCTGAGGGTCTGCATCCCAGATGAGGGTCCCTGATGGTCCAGCATGCAGGGAAGCAGGTGCAGGGAGAGGCTGGGAGGGGCCAAGTGAAGGGAACAGCCAAACCCAGAGCCCCAGGGGATGTGTGTGCAGAACACAAGTTTCAATGGAACAGAGTCTTGGTCCCCATCTTCTAGGACTTCTCTCCAAGGAAGCTTCTCAGCCAGTTCTGCCCTCCTTGGCCTGGTGCTTGGGAAAGGCTCCCTATTCTGGCAACGGGAGAAGACCTCGGCACGTGTCCCCCCACGTGCTCAGAAGCATTACCTGTCCTCAGCGCACGCGCACAGACCCGCGTCTGTGCCTACTTGCAGACTCACGCGGCCAGCCCAAGGCACACATGTGTCCCACAGGCAGACACACAAGCACACGCACTTGCCTGCCCTCCGTCAGACCTTCCGGTGTGAACACACGTATACGCACTCCTAGAGACAGCCAGCACCCCCCAGACACGGGTCGTCCCTCAGGCACAGGCAGCCAGCCCACAGGTCCCACTCGGAGGGACGTGAAGCAGATGGGGTCCCCCAGGCTACGTGCTCCTCCAAGGCTGGTGTCCACCAGAGTCAGAGCCGCATTAGAGCAGCTGGCGTGACACAGGCTCCCACTGTGCTGCCAGGCCCAGGGGACAAAGGGGGCCTATTTCCTCCCTCTCCCTGCAATCCTCCACCCTGGGGCCTGGGAGCCCAGCCGCCTGTTGCAGAGGGTTAGGGAGACTCCCCAAGAGGCCAGGTTCTGCATGAGGGGCTCGTGGAAAACTCCAGCCTGGGCGGGGATGGGGGGATGTAACTCCTGCCTCAGGAACCCCAGAGGGACGGGGGACCCCCTCCACTCTTTGGGTGGGGAGAGGAGAATCAGGGTTTGCACTTGTCCTGCTCGAGATGGGCACAAACCCCTACAATGTCTGGGAGGAGAGTTTCAGCTGCTCGTGGAATCAGGACATGGCCATTCTGTAAGGGTGTGGAGGCTGCAGCCTGCTGGTCACTTGACCCCCTCAAAAGCCTCCGTGACCACAGCCACTGCCATCATCACGCCCTCCATTTCTGCTTTGACATCTTCACTACTTTTTTCTGGCACTTAACCCCCCCCTCGCCCCCCTGCAGTGTGTTCGTTCTGTCGCATCCCTCCATCACTGGTGATGGATTTCTTACTAGGTACGGGTGCTGCTCTGAGCACAGGCATGCTGGGCTCCTTTCATTTCACTCTGTGACAGATTTGCACCAGGGCTATGTTCCAGGCAAACTGATGCTTCTTGCTTTCTTCCGAAGACAAGACCTTTTCCTTTCTCTGTGCTTTTTGCTCATTCACATAGTAAGGAGTACAATAAACACTTATTGAGCATAGGGTTACCAGACACAATAATGCAGTATTTTTATTCATTCTTAGTAGTATTTGTTATTAGTAGTATTCATTGTTTATCCAAAATTCAAATCTAACTGGACATTCTGAATTTTTATTTGCTAAACGTGGGGACCTAACTGAGCACCTACTGTGAGCTGTGCTTGGGAGATACAATGACGACAGAGCCCGTGTCTGCCCTCAGGAAGCTTCCAGTGTAGTGGACGAGACTGACAAGTAAATACAGCCCTACCACAAGGAGGGCTGGGGCTCTTATAGGTGAATTTCAGGGTGCCATGGGTGCCCAGGGAAGGGAAAGCCACCCTGGTCTTGGGAGGTCAGAGAAGGCTTCCGGGAGGAAGGGTACTTGAGTTAAGCCTTGTCTTAGTCCGTTCAGGCTGCTGTAACAGAATACCACAGACTGGGTGACTTATAAACAACAGAAATTTATTTCTCACAGTTTTGGAGGTGGTAAGTCCAAGGTCAATGCACCATCAGATTCAGTGTCTGGTGAGAGCCTGCTTCCTAGTTCACAGATGACCATCTTTTTGCTGTGTCTTCACATGGTGGGAAGGGTGAGGGAGCCCTCTGGGGTCTCTTTTATAAGGGCATTAATCCCATTCATGAGCGTTCCACCCTTATGACTTAATCACCTCCAAAGTCCCCACCTCCTAATAATATCCTGTCAGGGTTAGGATTTTGACATGTGAACTTTGGGGGCACACAAAAATTCAGTCCACAATGAGTCGTAAAAACTCAGCGGGGGTGGGGAGCCACAGTGAGCACTGGGACGGGAGAGACGGGCTGCAATTCTGTGCACTGGCACAGGGAGCCCCACATTTAAATGGCTCTCTACCGGCTGCAGGGGCGGGGGGGGGGGGTCAACTGGGACAGGACTGAAGGCATTTGAAGGAGCCAGAGCCAAGGCTAGCATGCAAGACAGGGCAGGTAGAGACAAAGGAAACTCCAACTGTATGGGTAGCCTATGCTTTCTATAAAAGGCGGAGGCAAAGAAGGACCCAGAATCAATTACAGATTGAATGCTTGGCATTCAGAAGGGGAAATGGCAGGTGTCACCTTGACCTTGTGTCAGGAACCACCATGATATCCTCCCTTCCACTGTATGACACCCCAGCTGGGACTTAGTTAGCCAACCCATGGCTGGATGTGAGGGAGGGGACTATGGCCAGACACAGACCTGAATGTACATGCATGTCAGCATGTGCGGCTGGGTGAAGTGGCCGGGTGCCTGAGTGCATGACATCTCTTATTGTCTCATTGGTTTGGGCTTGCAAGACTAGGGCAGCAAAGGATGTAAAGAGCATGAACATCACCTTTAGAAACACCCGAGTTCGAATCCTGACTCTACCACTTACTAGCTGGTTAATCTCCACTGAGTTAACATAACCTCTCTGAGCCTAAGTTCCCCTCTTTGCAAAATGGGGAAAATTCCACCTAGCCTTACCTTAAAACAAACAAACCAACAAATTAATGGGACTAATGCTAATTTTGCAGGATTGTTGGGAGGATTAAATGAGATGATGTAAATAAAATAACAGGCACATAATTGGCTGTGTAAAGGTTTATTTTTCTTTCCCTGCAAGCACCACACCTGCTATTCACACAGCAGTCATCACATGAAAAATAAGAGCAACAACATTTATATAATGTGGACCAACCAGTTAAGTCTTTTTTTTTTTTGGCTACACAGCGCGGCATGCCGGATCTTAGTTCCCTGACCAGGGATTGAACCCATTGTCCCCTGCAGAGGAAAAGCGGAATCTTAACCACTGGACCACCAGGGAAGCCCCAAGATTTTCTAAGGTATTCATAATTAAGAGATGGAACATCATACTCTTTTAATATCCCAGTGAGATTTCCTGTATTTATAACCTTTCTTAAACTGAGAATCATAAAGACTTGTTACTCACCGATGGTTAAGATCTAAAGAAAAACTAATATCTGGGTGCAGTCAGGTATTTCCATCATTAAGTTTCTACTGTTCGCAAATGAATGCAAAAACTGTTTTCCTTATTCCAATGTAAGAATTTCTCTGGAAAGTGTTCTCAGTACTCCCAGGGAGTAATGGGCCATCTGTAGCTCTTCCTGTGCTGTCAGCGTTAATTGCCCCAAGAGGAGGACTAAATGTGTCATCTGTTCTGCTAATCCCAGGGAAAACTTTATTTTCTACACACTACTTTCTCTTGCCTCTTGCAGACTAAAGGAGATCTCTGTGATGGATTAAACGTTTGTGAGCCCCCCTCCCTGCAAATTCATATACTGAAGCCCTCACCACCCATTGTGACTCTGTATTTGTAAATGGGGCCCCTAAGGAAGTAATTAGGGTTAAACGAGGTCATGAGGGTGATGCCCGAATCCAATAGGACTGATGTCCTTATAAGAAGAGGAAGAGACACGAGAGATTTCTCTCACTCTGCACCTGCGCAGAGGAAAAGCCATGTGAAGACACAGAGAGAAGGCAGCCGTCTACAAGCCATGAGAGTCCTCACCAGGAAGCAAATCAGCTGGCACCTTAACCTTGAACTTCCAGCCTCCAGAACTGTGAGAAATAAATGTCTGCTGTTGAAGACACCCAGTCTGCAGTACTTTGTTACGGCAGCCCGAGTGGACAAATAAGGCTCTCTGTTCCTCCCATGCCGCGTCTGCCCGTGGCAGCTTGGTCTCAGACTGCTGCTAGTGCATGACACACATGCACAGGACATGCTTTCCCCCCTCCCAACCCTGGCCCCTTTCTAATAGCAGGTTTCCCCAGCAACCAACTTTCCAGGCAGTCCATTCCCTTTCCTCTTAATCAAGTCCATTCTCCATTGAATGGGCTTCTTTACTCACTGCCTAGAGGGAAGCAGATTCTTTTTTGTTTTTTATTCTTTTAAATTTAATTTTATTTATTTTTTTGTACAGCTGGTTCTTATTAGTTATCTATTTTATACTTATTAGTGTGTATATGTCAATCCCAATCTCCCAATTCATCCCACCACCACCCACCCCCCCGGCCACTTTCCCCCTCTTGGTGTCCATACTTTTGTCCTCTACATCTGTGTCTCTATTTCAAGGGCAGCAGATTCTACAGACTGACATTTTCTAGGGACTTTTCATCTTTTTTTTTTTTTTTGCGGTACGTGGGCCTCTCCCTGTTGTGGCCTCTCCCGTTGCGGAGCACAGGCTCCGGATGCGCAGGCATGGCTCACGGGCCCAGCCGCTCCGCGGCATGTGGGATCTTCCCGGACCAGGGCACGAACCCGTGTCCCCTGCGTCGGCAGGTGGACTCCCAACCACTGCGCCACCAGGGAAGCCCTTTTTCATCTTTAAAGTGCTTTTTTTCCAAATCTATATTTCAAAGCATACCCAAAGGGCACAGCAGAATTTTTAAATGGTGATTCCCATGAGTGACCGTCTTTGGTGTGCTCACTCTGGGGCCTCTGGGGATGGGATGGGGGAGGGGACAATGGTATGTGAATGGTCCTGCCCTTACCACCTCCCACCCCCAGATGGGCTGGGCTCCTTTGGGCCGCCATTCCTTTGCTCTCGCTCTTCCTGTCCTCAGAGCTGCCTTCCCCACTCCTCGCCAGCTAACCCAGTCCTAGCCCACCACCCTGACTTGGGTCCACCCCACCTTTCCCATGT
Source organism: Grampus griseus (assembly GCF_964374135.1). NCBI lineage: Eukaryota > Metazoa > Chordata > Mammalia > Artiodactyla > Delphinidae > Grampus > Grampus griseus. Next base: position 34,328,609 of record NC_139009.1, read on the forward strand.
CTTACCTCCCTTTTTTGACTGTCGGCCCCCTGCACATGGTGGCTGCGTCTCTCTCACCCTTGTGAATCTGACTGACCAAAGGCTTATCGTGATTTACCACCATGCTCCGTGCTTACCTGGGTTCTCTTTCCATTCTCAATGTTAATTCCCTTGGGTAGTTTCTCTTGTCCCCATTTTACAGAAGAAGAAACTGGCTCATTGAGACAAGGTTCCTTGCCTAGAAGCAGGCAGCCGGGGTAGGAGCTCTGCTCCTTCATCCCCCAGCCCAGGCCCAGCCCTCAGTGCCTTTGCTGACCTGCCATCTCTGAGACCCCCTTCTCTCTGTCTGAGTCCCGACCTGCTCTCCTAGGTGCTGGTCTTCAGGACTCTTTATTTTCCAGTACAATCCACTAGAACGCCAGCCCCAGGAACCCCCAGCATTTATAAACAGAGCCTGCAAGTGGTGGACCCTTGATTATATTGGGTGAAGAAAAGAGCCCTGTTTTCCTGACTAGACTTCAAGTTCTAAGCGGCAGAATGCACCTGCTTGGCTTCTGTCCCCGGCACAGGGCCGGGCACACTGGGGGGGCTCCTCCCCCACCCACCGGACACTCCTCACCGTCCCACCCCTGCCTCCAGCTGCTCGTTATAAAAACCCCAGACTAGCACCCGTGGTCTTCACCCCTGCTGCCGGAACTCACTTTTGCCATGATTGTTAATATGCCTTTTTCCTTTTTCTCTCTGAATCAACATTAGCTTTGCTAGCTCCCTTCCCTCCGCCTGATAAGGATGGGGTAACGGCATCTGTATGAACTTGGGGTGTGCTTTTGTTGCCTTGTCAGAACAGCAGCTCCTATCTGGCCAGTGATGGGCTGGGAGCCAGCCCCCAACAATGGAGGCCTTGTGAGCTGGCCTTGGGGGGTGGTGCTGGGAGCCTGCAGTTCAGCACACACACAACCCTTCCGGGTGCCACCTTCCTATCTCCGGCCACCGAGCCCTTGCCAATGTTGGAACTGTAACCCAAGCCCTGTAATTGCATGTCCCGATAGAGCATTGCTGGGCTTGGGCCACCACTCAACAGTGAGTTAGGGTGCTGGGGATGGTCACCATAGACTGTGGGTGCTCCTGATTGGGGGAGCCTCTGGCTGGGTGTCCCCCACTCTCCTCCCAGGGGTCTTGGGCTGACTGAGAAAACCACACAAGCACAAGGCAGGCGATCTCAGCTTCCCACACCTTGGAATCAGTGTGTTGGGAGACCCACCACACACACCCTGACCCATTCAAAAAGAATGGTTTCTCTTTCCTCTTCAAACCTCCCACCCCCAGCCTACCTCCTTCTGATCCTAGCTGCCCCTTTCTCTGGAATTCTCCACCCCTCTCATTCTGCTTGCCCTTCTTCTTTTTTTTTTTTTTAACATCTTTATTGGAGGATAATTGCTTTACAATTGTGTGTTAGTTTCTGCTGTATAACAAAGTGAATCAGCTATGCGTATACATATATCCCCATATCTCCTCCCTCTTGCATCTCCCTCCCACCCTCCCTATCCCAAAATAGATAGCTAGTGGGAAGCAGCTGCATAGCACAGGGAGATCAGCTCCATGCTTTGCGCCCTTCATATCTTTGGCTTTCTCCTGCCTTTTTTCTTAGGCTCTCCTCCTCCTTAGGCCCAGCCTCTCTTCCCATCTTCCTCCTTCTCCCTGGGTCTTCTCCCATAGAGGGAGCTCAGATGGCAGCTCTGTGGTCCCCAACCCACCCCAGGATTCTGGCCTCTTTGGAAAATCTAAGGTGCCTTGGGGGAAGCAGTTGGCTCCAAGACCCCCTCCCACTCGTACCAAGAACATCATCCTGCCTTCACTGAGCCCCCAGGGCTGTGTGCTCCAAACAGTGCCTGGGATGAGGTGGACTATGGGATTGGCAAAATCCCTGCCCTCCCAGAACTTCCAGTTTGGGGGAGGAAATGGGTACTGAACAAGTCTTCAGGTGCCAAGCGCTATGATGAGTGACAGTGAATTCTAATCTGGGACTTCTCCAGTGGAAAATAAGAATTGGATACTTTGCACTGGTGCCCGTTTGTTCCAGGTACACCCCTAGTCATCATGTTATATTCAGTCTCATGTGCAGGTTTCAGGAGGATGCCTCTGGTTGCCATGTAACAACCAGCAACAAGACAGAGTGAGCATGCAGAGACAGGGGAACCCATCAGAATAGCACAGGAAGAGGTGATGGAGGCTGCGCAACATGTTGGCGATGGAGAAGATGGACGACGGGACTGATCGAAGAGCATCTGAGTGGTAGAATCTGTAAGTGAACGTTGGGATGTGGGGTGAAGAGGGAAGGACGTATAAAGATGGCTCGCAGTTATCTTGCTTAAGCAGCTAGGTAGATGCAGGTGCCACTTACCATATGGGAAGAGTGGAGACAGCACATATTTGGGGCTAGGAGGGGAGCCAAGAGTTCAGCTGTAGATATGTTAAGTTTGAGATGCCCAGGCTATAACAGCATCAGCATCCCTTCCCTCCTGTTTAGCAATAGAAGCCCACTGCCTATGCCCCCGCCCCAGCCAGTGTTTCTGGTTGGGCTATCACATATACGGCCTCACTTCCCCAAGCACGCCAAAGGGCGTGACTCAGGCTGGCCAGTCAGAGCACTCACCCCCTGGACACAAAGGTTGGTCCTTGGGTGGGCACACATGGGGGACACTGAAGGAGAGAGGATTGCACTCTTCTCTGAGTTTGTGAGCTGTAAGAAAATGTAGGGCTGGCACTGTCAGTGGCATCATTCAGTCAGAAAATGAAACCAACACAGGAAAGACAGATCAGGAAATGGAGAGAGACAACTCTGGTAACATCATTTGAACCTCTGGGTCCATCCGTGCCTGAAGGTAGATCCTCTCTTTGATCCAATACATGACCTCATAAAATCTTTTTTCCCCCTAGGAGCTAGTTTGAATACTTTTGCAGGTGACTGAAAGAGACAATCCAATAAGTCTAACACAGCATCCAAGAGATGTCAAGTGGGGCTTCTGGAGCAAAGACAGATGCAGAAATGGAGGAAGCCAGGTTCTGAGGAGGGACAGACAAATGAGACAATGGCTAGAGAAGGACACGGAATCAAGGGACACATGGCAGAGACTCCCAAATGACTCCAAATGACTTCACTTTTGCTTTCTTTCTCGAGTTTTTACCTTCCAGGTAGGTGCAACCATGTGGCTAAGTCTGGTTAAAGGGATGTGAGTGGAAGTACTGTGTGGGCTTTTCCATTTCCCACCAGGCAAACCTGGTGGTGAGAACCTTGGGAGCTCTCGTGGACTCTGTAGCCTTGGACACCAGAGGACACTGCCTGATGCCCCATCTAAAACCGAGGCCCTCCTTCCGCCAACTGCCAGGAGCACTGTCCACTCACAGCTCAGCTGAATCTTGCCCCAGAAACTGCTTTGCCCAAAGTTATGCTTCCTCCCTGGGAGTATCAAAAGGGGGCCCATATCCAATGACTTGTGGGGTAACAAACCTAGTTCCTTGCTTTAATTGAGACAACTATGAAGGCCACCCCAACACCAGAGCTCCTCTGGGATTGGCTGAGTCCTCTGTTGTGACTGCATCACAGCTCAGCTCTGCCCTTTGCCCAGTGTTACCTCCATCACTCCCCCTGCCATCAGGGTTCACTCCCCAGTAGAACACCTGGCTGCACATCTGTCTCAGAGTCTGTTTCCTGAGTAATCCAACCTCTGACAGAAGCTGTCTTAGACTGTGTGCTGGAAGCAACATGTTGAAAGTAGTGAAGTAAAAAGATACAAGAAACCTGAGTCGTCCAAAACCACTAAACCCCTGTATCAGCCCTGAACCATCAAGGTACATGAGAGAAAAAAAACCAAAAAAAAAAAAACCCTTCTACTTTGTGTAAGCCAGTGTAGTTTGAGGCCTTTGTTACAGTAGTCTAAACTATATTCTGATTAACATAGAATTTGACATCCAGAAGTGGAATGTCGGATGTGGCAGAATTTTAAACATGAGGCGTTGTGTGGTGAGCAGATATGTCAGGTTGGAAAGCTGGTGACCCGTGCTATGCAAAACAGTTGGTAACACTATCTCCTCTGATATCTTGGAAGACAGTTCACGTGCCTACTGAGCCTCTAGTTCTAGAGGAAGTGGTTAGAAAAGGTGCAAGTGTTGGTGGGTAGTCCTCTCCCCACATTTATAGCAAGGTCCTGGAAGAGAGAAAAACTCAGAAGAGAGACAGCAGTTTGCAAGCATAGATGAAAATAAACAGAGCTCTGTTCATGGAGATTCTTCCTGCCTGTGGCCAGTAAGGTAAGTTGACTAAGAATCCAGTATTTGGAAGGGTGCTGAGAAAGTCAACTGCTTTTGCACCCCAAACTGAGGAAGTGACGTGAAGGAGCCCTGAAGAGGCAGCTTTCCCAGGAGACAAGACTGTGGCCCAAGCCTTTCCCAGTTAGCTCCAGTTAGGAACACCCTGCCCGACAATGGGAGTCAGTTCAACAGCCCAGAGCAGATTCAGGGTGCTGCCTTTCCACTCAGGCCTACTAGGTTAGGTAACCTCATAAACTATTATAAAGTCAAGACAGGGTAGGATGGGCAGAGTATAGAGGCTGGGAAATAAATGTGCGTAAAAATGTCTTCAGGTTTAAGAACTATGTCTGCTCCAGCTTTTTTGGCTGGGTTACTTGCTTATGGAACAGATTAGAAACAAATAGACTGTAGTCATACTAATTTTTTAAAAATAGTTTTAGGGACTTCCCTGGTGGCGCAGTGGTTAAGAATCCGCCTGCCAACACAGGGGACACGGGTTTGAGCCCTGGTCCAGGAAGATCCCACATGCCACGGAGCAACTAAGCCCATGCGCCTCAACTACTGAGCCTGCGCTCTAGAGCCTGCGAGCCACAACTACTGAGCCCGTGTGCCACAACTACTGAAACCTGTGTGCCTAGAGCCCGTGCTCCACAACAAGAGAAGCCACCGCAATAAGAAGCCCGCGCACCACAACCAAGAGTAGCCCCTGCTCACAGTAACTAGAGAAAGCCCGCACGCAGCAACGAAGACCCAATGCAGCCAAAAATAAAATAAATAAATAAAAAAAAATAGTTTGGGCCTTCCCTGGTGGCGCAGTGGTTGAGAGTCCACCTGCCGATGCAAGGGACACGGGTTCGTGCCCCGGTCCAGAAGGTTCCACATGCCGCGGAGTGGCTGGGCCCGTGAGCTATGGCCGCTGAGCCTGCGCATCCGGAGCCTGTGCTCCACAACAGGAGAGGCAACAACAGTGCGAGGCCTGGGTACCGCAAAAAAAAAAAAAGTCAGTGTTTAATCCAAGATCATGAAGTTTTATATTTTTCTTTCTTACATTTAGGTCTATAATCAACTTTGAGTTAATTTTTATATGTGGTGTGAAGTAGGGATCTGATTACATTCTTTTGAATAGGGAGATCTAGTTGTCCCAGGACCATTCTTGAAAAAGACTATTTTTTCACCATGTGTCAAAGTCTCCATGTCCAGAGTCTCAATTCTGTTCCATTGACTTATGTGTCTATTCTTATGCCAGTACCATGCTGTGTTGCTTAATATAGTTTTGCAGTAAGTTTTGAAATAGGGTAGTGTGAGTCTTCCAACTTTGTTCTTCTTTTTCAAGACTGTCTTGGCTATGCTGGGCCCCTTGCAATTTTATATGAATCTTAGATACATTTTCAATTTCTGCAAAAAAGGCAGCTGGAATTTTAATAGGGATTTCATTGAGTCTGTAGGTCATTTGGGGGAATATTACCATCTTAACAATATTGTGTTCTAATCCATGGACACAGGATGACTTTCCATTTATTTAGTTTCTCTTCAATTTATTTTAATGATGTCTTATAGTTTTCAACGTACAAGGCTTGTTCGATTTATTCCTATTTAATTCTTTTCTATATGATTGTACATTGAATTATGTTTTGTATTTCACTTTTTAATGTTATGCTAAGTTTTTGAGGGAAAGTCATTGGCAAAAGTCTACAAGGCTGGCCAGTACAACTCTAGAATTGCTCAACTCCTAAAACAAGCTGTGAGCTCCCAAACCTGCACCGGCAGGAAACAGGCTGTGAACACTGCACCCTCACCGCCCAGAAGGGTACATTCTCCAATGCCCTTTTCAGATGTGGCCCTGGAGGACAACAGGTAGACAAAGAAGTACTGCCCCGAAAGCAGAGCCAAGAGCCACAGAGAATGTTTTCAGGTATTCAATACCAAAGAACGTTCTCCTCTCTGAGATAGGGAACCCTTGGAATTCCTGCCAGTGGGATCTGTTAATTGCTATGTTCCTGCTATGTGTTTTCTATTTTTCCCTCTCCAAATGGCAGATTAATTGGGGTTATCCTGTTCTGCCTTGTAGAGTATATGTGTATGTGTTGCTGGTTGGTAAAGGGGAACAAATAGATAACTTGGTTTTTAGTTTGTATGTCACCAGACCAACATCTGAACTTCATGTAAAGATCTGACAATTGTCAGGAAGGCCTGGGCTCTGAGCTGGTTGCTGTCATGGATGAAACCTTGTGGGTTTGGGCTTGGGAAGGGGATTAGCATGTTGCACGTGTGAGAAGAGAGCGTGCATTTATTTGGGCGGTCAAAGGTGCAGAGGGTGATAGAGATCGCCAGCTTTCCCTCAATAGCCATTCTCCTCTTCTTCAATAGTGATGGAATCTTTAAGTGGACACATTGCTGCCTAACGAAGACCATATTTCTTAAGTTCCTTTGCCACTAGGTGTGTTTTTTGACCAAGTCTGAGGGCAATACCTTGTGATTGGACATGTATGCAACTTCCAGGTCGTGTCCCTCAAAGGAAGTAGCCTTATTTCCTCCTTCCTCTTTTCCCCTTTCCTTCTGGCTGGGAGGTTGAAGTGCTGGCAAGGGCTGGGGCGTCCATCTTGGAGAGAAGCTGCAAGTTAAGGATGGCAGAGCAACAGATAGAAGAAGTTACCATATCACCCCTACACTGCCTTCCTAGGCTTTTCATGTGAGAGTCAACTTCTACCTTTGAGACAGTCTTTGGGGATTTCTCTGTTACAGCAGCCTAACGTTATCCTAACTAATACAGAAAGTTTATCTGTTTTTTCCTTTTTATTTCCGGCCGTGCCGCATGACTTGCGGGATCTCAGTTCCCCGACCAGGGTTTGAACCCGGGCCACGGCAGTGAAAGCGCTGGATCCTAACCACTGGACCATCAGGGAATTCCCAGTTTATTTGTTTTTAAGATGGGAGAGACTAGAGCATGTTGTGTGCTCGTGGAAATAACCCATTAAGGAGGGAGAGATTGATGAGGAAAGAGAGTGGGGAGATAGCCGAAGGAAAAAAGCCCTTGAGAAGATGAGAAGCAATGGGATTCAGGGAACAAGGGATGGAATTTTTCTTTCACTGAAAAACTGGGATGCTTCTTCCATTGTAATGAGGCAGACACGGGGATATCTGTGAATTTAGTGGTGGGAAGGTGAGGGAGGTTCAATATAATTGCGAGAGAGTAAAGCCATGATAACCCATGGAATCTTGATTTCATTGGACTCCTCCACACATCCTTTGTTCCCTGACGCACTCATCGTTGATCCACTTGTGCTATATATATATTATTTTTAATAAATAAATAAATAAATTTATTTTTGACTGTGTTGGATCTTCATTTCTGTGCTAGGGCTTTCTCTAGTTGCGGCGAGCGGGGGCCACTCTTCATCGCGGTGCGCGGGCCTCTCACTATCGCGGCCTCTCTTGTCGCGGAGCACAGGCTCCAGACGCGCAGGCTCAGTAGTTGTGGCTCACGGGCCTAGTTGCTGTGGGATCTTCCCAAACTAGGGCTCGAACCCGTGTCCCCTGCATTGGCAGGCGGATTCTCAACCACTGCGCCACCAGGGAAGCCCTCGTGCTATATTTTTAATTCGTTATTTGTAATGATTAAATAGGCTCCTGCAGAACCACCACCCAAACCAAAGCCTTGACAATGACCCACATCTTTCCATACGATTCCTCCTCGCCATCCCAGCCCCCTACCTCCCCCGACCCACAGTAACTATCATCCTGAAGTCTGTGTACCACATTCCCTTGATGTCCTTTTTATATAGTTTTATTGCATCTACATATATTTCCAAAAATTATACATTTTATATTAATTGTTTTTAACCTCATTAAAAGGGTATTGCTCTCCACGCAATCTTTGGGGACTTACCTTTTTTACTTAATTGTATATGGCTAAGATTTATTCACATTGTTTTACTTTGCTGTGGCTCATTTATTTAACCTGCTTTGTGATAGTCCATTGTGTGAACATCCCACAGTTTATTCATCCACAAACCTTGGACTCTAAGCTGGGAGAGGAGAGAAGTGAAGGCAGGAGGGGGCTGATGGATAGAGACAAAGTGAACGAATCAGTGGACTGGAGAGTTCTATGAGGCCAGAGACCTGTGGCAGGGCCACCTGGGCCAGGAAGCAGAAAGGCTTGGAGGCAATGGATGGATGGTTGGATAGTGGAAGGTGAGAAGTTCTGATTTCAGAAGTAAGGCTTTGGGTGGCCATAAGGTCTCCAGGGCTAAATGTGGCAATGGATAGCTAAGGCGGGAATTATTGGAGATGTAGGTGATGGAAGCAAGAGGTCAGAGTGTGGATATAGGTCATTCTATTTGTCTAGGATAGTGGCAGGAGGGGGTACAGGAGAAGATGAGGAGGCTGGAACGTGGGTCTTCAGTGGAGGAGGGAGCAAGCCTGGGAGGCTGGGAGATGACAGGGCCGAGGAGGGAGGATGGCATAGCTGGAAGCAGCAGTGTCAATGGTTCAGGGCTTTACAAGAGGATGGGAGTAATGGGCTGGAAATGACCATGAGGAATAATACGGACAACTCCATCTCTTCACCCTGAGGTGCAGAGAATGTGAGACTAAACATCCTCCACCTGAGAGGGCTGCTGGGAGGTGGTAGCTCAGGGCCAGGAGGAGAAGGACGCATTCTGAGAAGAGGCTGAAGATCTAGGAGAGAGCGCTGCCTGTGGTGCAGGAGCTCCAGGGCGCGTCGTGTGAGAGCAGAGGGAGGGCAGATCGCAGGGGAGGGCAGGCAGGCGTATCAGGGCTCAGCTGAGGCGGGCGAGGAAGCCGTGCTGTGGTTGGGGTGGGGGGGAGGCCAGATTGGCTCTCTCTCACCAGCTAGGAGCGCGGCGTGCCGTGGCACGTGCGTGGAAGTGTCATCACTCAGCATCCTGCTTCCATGCCGTTGTGTCATCAGCCCTGTTTGTCTCTCAGGGTTGATGTACCTCATGGGAAGGGGAGCCGGGAAGTTAGTACTCTTCCCTTAGATCCAGTGCTGGGGTCAGGGGAAACCAGTGCAGAGAACTGCCTTGGTTAGAGAGGTGGGGCTGGAGGTCTTGCCTCCATCTCTAAGGAAATCCAGGGGTGCAGCCTGGACGCCTGACGTCACTTTCCTGTTGGTTCAGGTTGGCCCTGGGCTAGTCCAGCTTGACCTATGAGAAGTCCTCAGACCCCAGTCTGAGGGTAGAGACACCATCTTGCCTCTTAGGGAGGCCCCTCTGAGGGAGGATATTCAGAGGGAAAGAAGAAGAGGTGAAGCCAGCCACTTGGGAGCCACGGACGGCTCTAAGAAAGGCGCGGGCCTGCCCACCATCGTTCTTCAACACAATCGGTACAGAAAGAGAGCAAGAGCCCAGCCCAGCCCGGCCTGTGTTTCTGAGGCAAGCTTTCCTTCTGGATTTCCCACCTAGGATTAACTCAGTTATCCTTCTTAAACCATGAAAGCTTGGAATGAGGGTCTGGGATCGTTAGACTCAAAGTCCCTGGATTATTTTCTGTGCCTCGTCTCCTACACTGACCTCAGATATGACCTAGCCACTGCCTCTCCCCCATCCCAGAAACCCAGCCCGTACCCCGCTGGTGCTTTCTCTTCCCTCCCTCAGGACCACGGGCCTCAAAGATCTGAGTAGAAGCCCGAGGTCGGAACACTCCCAGGTGGCAGCAGAAGAGGGAGGAATCAGCAGTTTCTCCTGAGTCCCCCACTGCTCGGCTCTCAGTAACTCTGTGCCCCAAGTTTCCTGCCTCAGAGGCAGATGGGCCATCTGTGTGCTGCCGTTACCCTAAAGAGAGCGGCACAGCGAGCATCCCGGGGGCAGGGCCTGGGCTTTATACTTCTCCACGGCTCCAGCGCTCAGAAGTCCCGGTCTGATGAGGGAGCATGGCCTCCACTCTATAGGAGCCCCGGACTGACGCAGAGTCTGGTCTAACCCACGTACAAAACACTTTGGAACATACCCAGTGAGATGGAGTCAGGGTGTAGGGAGAAATGAAAATAACTTCTCAGGTTAGAGAGAACAGATCTGCCTCTGTGGTGTGTCTGGTCACACTCCCAGCAAACGGTAGGTTGGTTACTAGGAGGACTTTTCTGGATTTGGATGGAGGTATACATACATGGTCAGAGAACAAATTCTGTCCTGGATACAAGAGATGGCATTTTCAGCCTTCAGCAGTGGGTACCAGGAGAAGGTCCAAGATGTATTACTTAGGATATACCCTTGGCTGATGTAACAGAGACCCAAAATAAGAGTGGCTTAAACAAGAGACGTGTCTGTGTAACAGTCCAGGCATAAACAGTTTGGGACCACAATGGTATCAGGGACTCAGACTTCTTCTAACTGACTTGTTACTCTGCCGTCTCTGTGGTCTTGTTCTCACCCATAGGATCCAAAGTGGCTCACCATCACATAGGCTTCCAGACGGCACAAAGTGGGGGAAAGAGGGCCAAGAGCATGCTGCCATCTGGAAGTTTCACACCTGGCTTTGCTCACATCCCCTTGTCCAGAACTCTTAGCAGCCTGATCATCCTTAGCTGCGAGGGAACCTGGGAAATATAGTTTTTATTCCAGGCAGCCATGTATCCCAGTAAGCACCTTTTGTTCTGTTAGAGAAAAGGAGAAATTGTTATTAGGGGAACAACTAGCAGTTCTGCCTCAAGAGACCCCAAGTACACAGCAAGGAGGTTATTGTATTGTATGTGTCTGTTCAGTACCTCATTCCCACAGGGTTGGGCAAGTGACTCAGTCTGGGAGAACCACAGCAATGCATGCCTCTGGCCACAGCAATTGGTCCGGAACTGAGCACGTGACTCAAGGCGAGCCAATCAGAGTTCTTCCTCAGCACTTTTCCCTAACCAAGTAGCAGATGGTATAATTTCCTTTCTGGTCATAAACCCTGAACTGACCATGGTCGTTTTTCCTGCCAAGCAAGGTAAAGCCTGTCTGCAGAAGATAGGATGACACCAGCCTCTGAGAGATGCAGAGAGAAGGGAGTTCCAGCAGGGTGAACTCCATTCATGCCCTGAATGAACTAGTTAGTCAATGCCCTCTTTTCACCAAGTTGACTCAAGCTGAGTTTTGGCCATTTGCAACCCAGAGTTCTGACTTACACAGTACTGAAAGTGATGTTTTCTCTGGGGTACTTGGGGGTGGGAGGGAGGGGACACAGATGAGATTGAAAACCTGGATGAAAATAAAGTGGGCTCCAGCCAAGGTGCATCTTTCTCCTGCACATTTGCCCTGAGGCATCTTAAAGTTCTCACACAGCATCTTACTGTAGAGGACGTTCAGTTTCTTTGCATTTTTCCAGTCAGTCCTGTTTCCTGCAAGGCAGCTCTCCTCACAGGCCTGTTGTAGCCGGCCCAGCTGTGAGGAGGGGGCCTGTGGAGGAGCCACCCTCACAAAGGGCTCATTCTCAGCTTTTCTGGGGCTGTTATCAGCCAAACCTAAACTCTGAATCACCTGCATCCGTGGGCAGCCCTGTAGGTGGCTTGATTCCCCCCTGGGCTTCCCTGTGTCAGGACCTGTGAGTGGAGGCGGACTTTCAATAAAGGTTCATGGTCTTCTGCCCGCTCACGCTATCAAGGTCCTGTCCAAGACCTTCCTGAGCCCCATCTTCCTCGTCTCTTCACTCACCACCCGTCCTGGGCCCCCATCCCTCTGGGCACCATCCATCCCCATGCCACCTAGTATAGCAGCATAAAACCCTCAGGGGAGATGGAATGAGAGCTGGAGAAGGAAGGGAATGTGCATGAGTGTTCTCTCTCCAACTCAGTCAGAAGGAGGATGGAATCTGAGAATGTCCTGTGCTTCCAAACCTGTGACTCCCCCGGTCCCCTGGGACCTCCCGAGTCCCCTCTACCTGCCATGACTGCAACCAAGCTGTCCTGGGCCTGTGGTGTCACCTGGTGGTCAGCCTTGGAACAGTCCAGCTTCCACCTCCTTTTGTTTCTTTTGAGATTGGAAAGATGGGGTCACATATGTACCATAATTTCCCTTTTCTTTCTGTTTTTGTTCTTTGTTTTGTACCACAATCAGTTCAGTTCAGCTCATTCTTCCTCAGGCCTTTATTTTTTTTTTAGCTTGTGGGATCTTAGTTCCAAGACCAGGGATTGAACCCATGTCCTCAGCAGTGAGAGCGTGGAATCCTAACCACTGGACTGCCAGGGAATTCCCCTCAGGGCATCTTTAAAACCCAAATTACACACCCTTGAATCCACTTCCTTCATCTCCTTTCTAACAACCCGACCCCAGTTACCTCATGAGTTCCTTTCCCCAGTTTATTCTTTCCACCCAAACAATCCTGGCTGACTACATGTCAGGATAGAGCCAGGACTGCCCCGTGTCAAAAGAAGGCAGACTGAACGCCAGAAAGATTCATCAGAATGTTGAAGAACAGAAGCTTTCAGCCTCTAAAGCCTTTAGAAACACCTCAAAGTTTCCTTCAGAATGTCCCCCCCATCGCTGCATACTCCTGTTAAGAAACCTGCTTTCCCTCAAGCACCAGCTTTTAAGAAAAAATAAATAATTTTCTACACCCACATTGTTATTTTCCATTTCTACCTATAGGTCTTGAAACAGTAGGGTTTTTCTTTTTTCCCCTGTGTGGGTGTGTGGCAGCCTAGCCTTGTGATGCGTTAAATGAGCATTTATGGCTCAACCTGGAAAACTGAGCCCCGTTCATAACGCTGAGTCCTCGATTTTCTCTTGCTCGTTGCTGGAACCCCAGTCCACTTCCCAGAAACCAACTTTTGAAACGTTACTCACTGGCCAGCGGGGACTGCCTGATGGTAGACATTTAAGATAAGGAGATACTTTCCTCCGGGACAAGATAGCAGCTGCCTTTTGTTGTTTTAAACAGGATAATGTATAAGAGCTATCTGACTTCCCAAGAAATGGAAATCTTGACGCCTGCTAGAAGCCTTGAGGCTTGCAGGATGGGCTGGGCCAGTAGGCTAAGGTTGGGGGGAAAGGGTGTGGTGAAGAACTAAGTGATGCTGTAGCCCCGAGGACCAGGCAGAGAGGATTCGAGAAGGGCTAGGCTGAGTGGAGGGGGCTGCAGAGAAGTCTGCGGGCCAAGCACTGGAGAGACAGACCCGACTAACATTTATTACGCACCTTCCACGTGTCAGGAAGGGCCCGATGGGGAAGCGTGTGGGTCCCCCAACAGGCTAATCATTTTATGTCCCATCAAACTGGTATTCCTTTACTATCAGTTCAACTTTAGTATAGTGGAACTGATCTCTGCTTGGAAAAAGAGGGGAGTGGGCAGAGCAGGGGACCCCTGGATCTCCTCTGAGCAGTTCAGCTCTGACGCTGAACTTGCATGCTGCAATTAGATACACAAAAACTCTCGAGACGTTGCCCCGCCCTCCTTACAGAACAGCTTAGAGAACAACGATCGTTATTCTGGCCTCTTCTTTTGGGGTCCCCCCACCACCCCACTGCAAGTAGCTTATTAAAGCAGAATGTCCAACTGACCCTTAAAAGAGTTCCAGACGTGGTTTTCTCATCTCCTCATATGTCCAGTGATGACTGAGTACCTCATAAAGACGGCACCCTAGCCAGCTACCCGGCTGGCTCACCCCTTATACCATCTCTGGTCCTGGGCACTGAAAATGTTCTCACTCTGCCACCTAAGTAACACAATCTCCATTCTACCTGGTGAAGCTGAGGCTGAGAGCAGTTAGGTTAGCTGCCCAAGAGGCCCATAGCTGGTGAGTAAATCCCACCTCTGGGCTGAGATCTGAATTCAGGTTCATCCATCTTATTCCAAAGCCCAGATCTTCTTCACTTCCTCCCTCTCCCCCAGGAGAAAATGGAAAGAAAAAGCTGTTGAGAGCGGGAGGGTGGTTTCTGTGAAGAAGTACAGGAGGTGGAGGTTTGAACAGGCAGCTGTAACAAGCGGAGTCAGAGACCCTGTGGGTGGCAAGGGGGCTGGGTGTCCAGCAGTGCCACTGCAAGATGGCCTGGGTGGTGTGAGGGGAGTAGGGTGGAGTCAGCTTGGGCTCCTGGAGTGTGGGAGGGTAAAGCCGCCTCGTCCTGGAGAGAGGGGTGTGTGATGCCGCCAGGCCAGGGCCCCTTCCTCTGCACGCAGCCATACCAGCAGCGCCCACTGAAAGGGCACGGTAGGTCTGGAGTCTGGCAAAAAGAGGCTGGGGTCCAAGAGGAATCTTTGCGAGGGAAATCTCTCCTTCAGTGCTAGATTGGAGGCTGCAGAAAGTCATTTGCACCACGTGGGGGCAGGATGCCAAGGGCCCAGGGGCTGGCTCTGGTTGGTTCCCTTTCTCTCCTCTTGCCCCTTCCCTCCAAACCCCCAGTCCAGGCCAGCTCAGCTCCAGGGCCAAGGAGCGCCTGACAGCCTGTTCCTGGCCTCCCCAGCAGAGGGCTCCAGAGCAGAGCTCAGGAGGGTGGGTCGGGGAGGGACTCTCCACCTCCCTCCCTGCAGGGAGGTGTGGGAAGCACTGGACAGTCCTCTCTGCTCACAGGTGTCCAGGTGTCCATCTGCACAGGTGCTCTTCACTCGTGCATGGGTGTGTCTGTATGTGTGTGCACCCCTGTGGGTGTGTGCAAGTATGTACGGTATCTGTGTATGTGGGCGTGTCGATGTCTGCCCTGCTGAGGCACAACTGCCTGTTTTTAAGTGTCTTGGGTGGTGTCTGTGCACACGCCCATTTTCTCTTTGCACACACCAGCGCCGCTTGTGTCCCTGTGTATGTTTGTGTGCATGTGGGTGCCTGTGTGACTCGTGCATAGGTGTCTATGCTTGGCCTTGTAAGGAGAGGGGAGAGAAATAAGTGACAGGGGGTGCTGTGGAATCTCAACATTCTCGGGGGCAGGGATGCGGGGTCCTCTGACCCTCTGTACTGTCCCACGTCCACACACACTGACCCTGCCGGACCACCTCCTGCCCTGGCTCAACACAGCCCCTGGGTTTGTTAGAACCCTGTTTACAGCAGGTGTAGCTGACGTCTAGTTCCCAGGAAGCAAGTACTTCCAGAGGTGTGTGTGTGTGTGTGTGTGTGTGTGTGTGTGTGTGTTCTGGTTCCTTCTTTTGCACCTTGAAAATGTTGTTCTCCTTGTTGGCAGTGGGGAGCAGAGCCCCAGAGAATGGGGGGAAGGTAGAGGGCTGGAGAAAACGGCAGGCGCGTGGCTGTCTCATCCACGGGGTGAAGGAAGGCAGTGGCTGAGGGGGAAGGTCTTGGCCCAGGAGTCTGGGGTCCTGGATAGGGCCCAGCTCTGCTACCAGCTGGAGGCCCTGGCTGGCGAGAAGCAGCCTCTCCCGGCCTCCTCGTGGTGGTCTGTGCTTGTGTTCAGCCAGGGCCGTTGGGGGAGGACAGGTGGGATACTCCCCTCACCCTGTGTCATGTTGAAGAGACACTTGTCGAAGGGAATGGGGCAGAGAGCATGACAGCCACCACACGATGGGAGGGTGTATTCATTTCCTATCGCTGCTGTAACAGATCACCACAAACTTAGTGTTTAAAATACACAAATTTGTTTTACATTACTGGAGGTCAGAAGTCCAAAATAGACCTCACCAGGCTAAAGTCAAAGTACCGGCAAGGCTGTGTTCTTTCTGGAGGCTGTAGGGGAAACTCCATCTCCTTGCCTTTTCCAGATTCTAGAAGCCGCCTGCATTCCTTGCCCTGTGGCCCCTTCCTCCATCATGCTGTCGCATCGCTGTTCCATTACTTTGACCTTCTTGCCTCCCTCTTAGGAGGAAACTTTGTGATTACATTGGACCCTCCCAGACACTCCAGGACAATCTCCTCATCTCAAGACCCTTAACATGATCACATCAGCCAAGTCCTTTGCCTGTGAGGTAACATATTCCTAGGTTCTGGGAATTAGGATGTGGTGCATTATTCTGTCTGCTAACTAGGGCAATCATAGATAGGCTGCCGAAAGGGGGTGACATTTTGTTTTCAATTCATTTTTATCGGAGTATAGCTGTTTTACAATGTTGTGTTAGTTTCCGCTGCTCAGCAAAGTGATTCAGCTATATGTATACATATTTCCCCTCTTTTTTGGATTTCCTTCCCATTTAGGTGAAAAGGGGGGTGACATTTTTTTGTGGGGGGGAGTGACATTCTTAATCCTCTCGTGGTTTCACTGAAGCATCGAGGGGGACCCTCACTCCTGCCGAGGAGCCATCTGGTCCTGACGTCTTGTCTGGGGGACTGAGCCCCAGGAACCAGGGTACGCTGGCTGGGTTAAGGGCCTTTCCATTCTGCCTGCCCTCTCAGCAGCCCCTGGCCAGGCACCAGCTATGATCTCAGTGCAGACTGGCCCCTTGGTTCCCTGAGCGCCACCCCCCGCCCCCTCCACAGCCTGCTCCAGATCCAGTATCTGGCCTCGTCCACGTCCCCAGAGCCCTCCTCACAACTTGGTTCCTTCTCTGTCGTGGCCCCCACTACCTGCCCCAGAGGCACTCTGGGCTCCAGCCTGCCGGCTCAGGCCCAGCCAACACCCAGCCCTCTCCACACATGTGAAAGCCGCATGCATGGGCTCTCTCCAGCTCTCCAGAGAAAAGTCCAACTGCAAGACCCGGAGTTGAAGAAGGGGGACGCGCACAATTGTACAGGCCAGCGCTGGGGGTGTCCGATGGGATGGTGGGCCTCCGGATGCTTTATAAGGCCAAACTCCCCAGCACAGTCAGCACCACATCTGGAATTAAGCTGGAAATTCCAATGGCTCTCTGCTGCTAAAAAAAAATGTGTCAAATTTTCCCAGAGATTTTGTGGAAATGGGAAGCCCTGTGGGGATGGGGGTGGGGGTGGAATGCTCACTCCACGGGACCCCAGAGCCTTGGGGAAATCCAGATGTCACAGTGTGTCCACAGTCCTTGGCTGATAGCTCCCCCAGCCTCCCTCAGCTGTGCTCCCTGCCCCGTGAAAATTAAAGCCGCCTGGAGCGGGAGGGATGTTTTGCTTCTCCCTAGGACCCACAAGTCCGTCCAGGTATGTGTGTGTGAAACTGTGACTTTTTTGATAGGGATTGAGTAATTTTTTCCTGGAGAAAAAAGTATTGATGTGGCTTTGGTAGATCGTCTACCCAGAAATTCCCGATGCATGAAGGTGTGCTCTTCCCTTCGCTCTGACACACAGGCACGTGCACACACCTCCCACAGGCCCGTATCTCACCAACCGTGTTGCCTGGGCCCCTTCAGGGCCTCACCTGCACTTCGAGCCCAACCCCAAGCTGTGTGGAACAGGGATTCCATAGAGCTGGGCCTGAGGGTCCAGAGGAAGCTCGACTACTTGCTAGTTCTCTATCTCTAGGCTAGTGGATGAGTTTCTTGTTGCCGCTGGAACGAATCACCACAGGCCGAGTGACTGAAAACAATGCAGGTTTATTCTCTTACAGTCTAAGTCAGAAGTCCAAAATCAGCCTCACTTATGTTGATGCCACGGTTTGGTCATGTGCCGCCTTACCTCCCAGGGTGGTGCCCAGGGTTCACACTATCCTTTCCATGGCAGAGATGCTAAGAGAAAGATCTGGGTCTGAGTTCCAGCTCTGCCTCTTCTGAGCTCCCATGTCCTCATCAGCAAAATGGAGGTAATCATGGGGCGTACCTTTGTTTTGATGACTAAATAAGATAATGTCCTATTTAACTGAAGTCTGCAATTCTCTGGCACATAGATATGCCTCTGAACGGTGACTAAATATTTTCTCTCACCCGGGACCCCACCATTCCCTCTTCATGCTCTCATTCTAGGGGCTCAAACTTCTGGAACCAGGAAAGCCGTCTGATAAAACCGAATCACACCGATTCCAGCCTCAGCCCCCCTCAAAGAGATTCTCATTCATTAGGTCTGGGATGGGTTCCCAAACTCACTATTTTTATTAATCTTTATTTTTTAATAAACATCCTGGGTGATCCTGACGTTTATCTAGATTGGGGAGCTACTGGAATAAGTGACGATGGGGTTTTATTTTAATAAAGGCCAACTTGTGCCCTCAAAAATGGGGGTTTAGCTGCGAGGTATCTTCCCATGGCCCCTGGAACCACAGCAAGGAGGACCCTCTCACGCCCCATGGGGAGGGTGGCATTCCTCCAGGGCAGCTCTGTAGGAAGGGGTGGGGACCGCACCAGCTGTGTCCCCTCCTGCAGCTGTTTCAGTGCCATGGCCCCATGGAAACCACTGTGAAATTCATTCTCCGCATTTTCCAAAGCTGGGCCAGGTGGCGACTGGCTGGAGTGGCTGATCCCACCTGACGAGAGGCTCTGCGGCCCAAGGAAATATACCCACCCACCTCCACTCAGCACAGGGCTCCCCCAAGACCTATGCTCCTGGGCCATCAAGCGCTTTTTGTCCCAAATCAATTCATGCCCTCGCACGGGAAAACTTTACTCAGGAAGCACCCAGCTCTTGCATTTCTGCAGGTTCACTCCGGACTGCATGGCTCTGGAAATCGGTTGTGGCTAGAGGCTACCTCAACCCGGGGACGCCTGAGGCCTGGGACAGAGCTAGCTGCTCTGGGAAAATGCAAAGAAACTGCACATTCCCCTCATCCCTGAGAATGGCAGCGGGTGGGAGCTTTCCCTGCAGCAGGGAACTCAGCCTCTTTATTAGCTGCACAGAGGTGCAGAAGCAGCGGTTTGGCTGCGGAAGAGGGAAAGGCCCAGAATGAGAGCCAAGGACACAGGACTGTTGACGTGGGAGAGATGGGCGCAACCTCTGGATCAAGTCCACGGCGAGGAGGAAATGGTTTTCACTGAAAAACAAAGCTGAAAAACAGTTTACTGAAGGGAAGAGAAAGAGGAAAGGGGTGGGGGGGGGGAACCACCTCAAACTGTCTGATCATCAAAATCACCTAGTTGGTTTAAAAATACAGCTTCCAAGACCCGTTCCAAGTCAATAAAATATTGGTAGCTCTGGGTTTCTTTTCCTTGTGGTTTAAAAATGTAGATCCCTTGTCACTTATATCTCACTAGAGCTGGGGAAGAAATTAAGCTACATATAAAATCAGTTGGAGAATGAAAACCAGTTGCACAATGAGAAAAATTTTTCAGAAGGTATTGGGTGGACGTGGAAGTTGAGGAACGTGAATTAAATCATCACATTTCTAAGCTGGACGTCAATATCTGAACTTGAAAAATTAATAGCATAATCAGCTTTTTTTTTTTTATTAAGGAGAACCTGCCGTTGGAAATAAAATGAGAACCAATCTTTTCAAGATGCAGGTTTCAGCTCATGGAGCTTGGAAGACCCCTGGGTGGGTGGGTATCCTGAGTGAGGGGAAGCAGTTGATTCCTCATGGGTTATGTTTCTAATTTTCCCATTAGGCTTCGGGAAGGAGGGAGAGAAGGAGACACAACAGGATGGGGAAAAAAAAAATCCTACAAGCCACTTACCTCCAACCAGGCTGGGTCTTTGTCTGGAGGACTCTGTCCCATCCCTCCTTCCTTTCTCACGCGTTTTCCAGTGAATTGTCTCCACTCACCTTCTCCATTCCCTCCTCTTCCCTTCCACCATCAGCCCCTGCCACCTGAATAGTGGAAGGCTGAATAATGCCTCCTGCTGCAAAATGTCCATGTCCCGAACCCTGGAATCTGCCCATGTCACCTTTTGTAGGACTTTGCCTGTGTGATTAAATGAAGGATCTTGAGATGGGGAGATTATCTTGGGTTATTTGGGTTGGTCTAATGTAATCGCAAGGATCCTTTAAGAGGGAGGCAGGAGATCAAAGAGTAGAAGACGATGGGGATGACAGAAGCAGAGATTAGAGTGATGCCCTTTGAAGATGGAGGAAGGGGCCACAAGCCAAGGAACAGAGGCGGCCACGAGAGGCTGAAGAGGCGAGGAGATGGGTTCTCCCCTGGAGCCTACGTGAGGAACCAGCCCTCTGGCACCTTGACTTTAGCCCAGTGAGACTGATTTTGGATCTTGGACCGCTAGAACTGGAAGAGAATGAAGTTGTACTATTTAAGTCACTCAGTTTGTGATGATTTGTTACACAGCAATAAGAAAGTCGTACACCTCCTGAACTCTGCTCTGTCCACCCCACCACTGAGCCCTCACCGAGGTCTCCAGGGACCAAACTCTTGCCAACCCTTGAGCCCTTCTCAGCACTTCTCTCTCTTGCTCTTGGCAATGTCTGACATTTTCCACATTGCTCTTTTTTTTTTTTTTTTGCGGTACACGGGCCTCTCACTGTTGTGGCCTCTCCTGTTGCGGAGCACAGGCTCCGTACGCGCAGGCTCAGCGGCCATGGCTCACGGGCCCAGCCGCTCTGCGGCATGTGGGATCTTCCCGGACCGGGGCACGAACCCGTGTCCCCTGCATCGGCAGGCAGACTCTCAACCACTGCGCCACCAGGGAAGCCCCACATTGCTCTTTCTTAAATCTTATGTCAGCCCACTGCCCTGGTGGTCCTCCTGCCTCTTGGGTCCTCTTCCTCAGCCCCGTCCTACCCCACTTCCAACATGGCCATGTACCCCAGGGTTCTCTTCTCAATGCACTTGTCTTCTTACTCTCTACTTTCTAGGGGTGCCACATCCCAGTGATGACCCTAAATCAAGGCCCTGTGCTCCACACCCTAATAGCCAACTGCTGAACGGTCCTCCTGGTCCCTCCTCAGTAAACAAGTATCAGAAGTGCATTTTCCACCTTCCCCACCTGTTTGAAATCTGGTTCACCTGTTCATTCCTCAAGGTCCAGCTCAAACGTCACTTTCTCCGGGAAGTCTTCCCTGTCATGCCCTAGGCTTGTTTTTTTGTTTTTTTTTAATTTTTTTTTCATTTATAAACTTTATAATTGGGACTTCCCTGGCGGTGCAGTGGTTAGGGCACTGTGCTTCCACTGCAGGGGGCTTGGGTTCGATCCCTGGTCGGGGAACTAAGATCCTACACGCCGTGCAGTGCGGCTCGCCCCCCCACAAAAAAAACCCACTTTATTTTTTAGAGCAGTTTTAGGGTCACAGAAAAATTGAACAGAAAATACAGAAAGTTCCCGAGGAGGACTTATTTCTCATAGGCTATTGTGTGACCAACTTTTATTGACATTAACTTATTTGTTTCACTTAACAAATCTATGTGGTAGAGATGCATTTTCCCTTTCTTTCTTTCTTTCTTCCTTCCTTCTTTTCTTTCTTCCTTCCTTCCTCTTTTCTTTCTTTCTTTCTTTCTTTCTTTCTTTCTTTCTTTCTTTCTTTCTTTCTTTCTTTCTTTCTTTCTTTCTTTCTTTCTTTCTTTCTTTCTTTCTTTCTTTCTTTCCCTCTCTCTCTCTCACCCTCCCTCCCTTCCTTTCTCTCCCTCTCTTTTTTTCCTTCTTTCTTTCATCCAGGTTTTTTTTTTTTTTTTTTTTTTTCGGTACGCGGGCCTCTCACTGCTGTGGCCTCTCCCATTGCGGAGCACAGGCTCCGGACGCGCAGGCTCAGAGGCCATGGCTCACGGGCCCAGCCGCTCCGCGGCATGTGGGATCTTCCCGGACCGGGGCACAAACCCACGTCCCCTGCATCGGCAGGCGGACTCTCAACCCCTGCGCCACCAGGAAAGCCCTCATCCAGGTTTTTTGAGGTATAATTGACAAGTAAAAATTGCATATATTTAAGGTGTACAACATGACGTTTTTATATACATAGACACTGAAATGATTACCACAACCAAGCTAATTTACAATCTGTTACTTCACATATTACCTTTTTTTCCTTTGTGGAAACAACTAAGAGCTATGCTTTAGCAAATTTCAAGTATATAATATATTAACTATAGTCGAGTGCTATACATTGGATCTCCAGAATTTATTCATACTGCGTATCTGAAACTTTGAACCCTTTGATCAACAGCTCCCCATTTCTACCACCTCCCAGCCCCTGGTAACCACCATTCTACTCTCTGGTTCCGTGAGCTGGACTTTTTAAACTTCCACATGTAAGTGAGATCATGCAGTATTTGTCTTTCTCGGTCTGGCTGATTTCACTCAGCATAATGTCCACCAGGTTCATCCATGTTGTCCCAAATGACAGGATTTCCTTGCCATATACTTGTTGACTGTGCCCATCTGTTGTCTCCAAGGGACTGTGAGACCCTTAGAAGCAGAGTTATGGCCTGATCAACCGTGGACACTCAGCACCCAGCACAGCGGGATGGCTGGAGCTCTAGAACACTCTCCCTCCCCACAGCCTTAGTATCAACACCTGACCAGGAGGTAGAACCCTACCCCAGCCCCTCTGCCATTCTCTTGTCTTCTGCCCCAGAGCAGGCTGCCGCAGCAAGATCCCCTACCCTCAAAGGTTCATGACAACCGATGTCAAGTGTCCTGTATGGTACCTGAGACCCAGAGGAAGCTCACAAATAGTGCCCTCTCTCCTCTGATGGGGATGCTGCTAGCTCTGTGACGTCATTCCCTATATTCTCCACTTGTCACTCCATTCCAGCCGTACTGACTTCCTGACTTCTACTCAAGCATGCCAGTCTCGCTCCTGCCTCAGGACCTTTGCACTTGCTATTCCCTTTGCATCAGTGGTCTTCCTCCAGATACCCACAGGACTTGCTCCTTCCCTTCCTTCAGGCCTTTGCTCAGATATCAACCTAGAGAGGCCTTCCTGGATTACCCTATCTGTAAGTTACCCACCTCTCCATATCACTTCCCATCCACTTTACCCTGTTTTGTTTTCTTCACAGCTCTGAACACCACTGGCCATGTTTTGGGGTTTGTTACCTGGTTCCCTCACTAGAATGTTGTTTCTTGAGGGCAGGAGCCCTGCGTCTTTGGAACACCCCTCTTTCCTCAGTGATTGGCCCGTAGTAGGTGCCAAGTAACTCTTTGTGGAAAATGACAGGCGTGAGCCCATGCTCCTCACAGGACTTCTACCTCGGGTTGTACCGGGTCACTTTCCCATGGGACGCACCCCTCTGTGCTTTGGCAATGCTGGGTGGTGGAGAGAGAACTAGAGTAGTGTCTTGGAGTCCCAGGTCCTGTACCATCTTTCACACCTTGCCGGCCTCAGGCAGCCCTCTTTACCCCTCTGAGCCTTGGATGCCCCGTGTGAAGAAGAAGAGCGTGGTCCCTGCCCTGTATCCTCCCCGGAAGGCCACAAGGATGGGCTGGAAGGAAATCCTCCATAGAGGAGCTTCCAAGAGGGCTTGGTGCCCCACACCGGGAGCTGGGAGCCCCAGTGGGACCTGAACAAGTTGTGCACTGACCACCAAGCCCAGCACAGCAACTGCCCCTCCCGACCTCCCTCTGCTCGGCTGGCCACAGCTCCCCCTGGACTCTGGGGCATTTCTGAGAAGTTGAGGGGGGCAACTGTGTGGTGGCAGGAAGGGCCAGGCCCAGCCCGGGAGCATTGGGGGCTGCTGGCTTCAGCCTGCAGCCAGGCTCCAAAAGGCAGTCACATAGGGTGGGTGGAGGGGGTGCACCCGAACCCCTGGAACTTTCTCTGGGTCTCAGAATGTGCAGCAAATGTGGTAAAGCATTGCTCTGGGGTTCCCTCTTACTTTTATTCTCATTTATACAATTTGATGAGTATGCATTGATGGGAGACACCAAAAATTTTGCAGGCGTTCACATCCTTTGATGTGGTAATTCTATTTCTAGGAATTTATCCTAAAGAAATAACCAGAGATGTATGCAAAGGTGTGTGTATAGGATGTTTGTTAAATTATTATTTATGATCACAACCAATTTGGGAATTGCTTAAATGTCTGATAATAGGAGATTGGTTTAATAATTAGTGTGCTATACAATGGGATATTACAAAGCCATTTAAAATTACATTTTTAAAGACTATTTTAATGACCCATGAAAATTCTTATGATGTAATTTATATGGAAAAAATCAGAATTTTATATATGTGTGTGTGAAGAATTTTATATCCATTTATAAAGTCATGATTTTGTGTGTGTGTGTTTGTGCATAAACACACACCTACACACATTATCTCGATTTTATTTAAAAGTGTATGTGTGTGTAAATATGCCAATAATCCTTATCTCCATATAGTGTAATGATTATGGGGTATTTTTATTTTACTCTTTACACTTTTCTAAATTTTAAAGTATTTTTTATGATGAACCTATATTCATATCACAATTTTTAAATGCTATTGGTTTTTTTGTTTGTTTTTGGCTGTGTTGGGTCTTCGTTGCTGCGCATGGGCTTTTCTCTAATTGTGGTGAGCGGGGGCTGCCCTTCATTGCGGTGCGCCGGCTTCTCATTGCAGTGGCTGCTCCTGTTGCAGAGCGCGGGCTTTAGGAGTGCAGGCTTCAGTAGTTGTGGCACGTGGGCTCAGTAGTTGAAGCACACGGGCTTAGTTGTTCTGCAGCATGTGGGATCTTCCCAGACCAGGGATCAAACCTGTGTCCCCTGCATTGGCAGGCGGATTCTTAACCACTGTGTCACCAGGGAAGTCCCTATTAGTTTTTTTGGCCACATTTTTTTTTATTGAAGTATAGTTGATTTACAATGCTTTGCCAATCTCTGCTGTACAACAAAGTAACTCAGTTATACACATATACACATTCTTTTTTAAATATTCTTTGCCTTTATGGTTTATCACAGGATATTGAACATAGTCCCCTGTGCTATACAGTAGGACCTTGTTGTTTATCCATTCTAAATGTAATAGTTTGCATCTACCAGCCCCAAACTCCCAGTCCATCTCGCTCCCTCCCTCCTCCCCCTTGGCAACCACAAGTCTGATCTCTATGTCTGTGAGTTTATTTCTGTTTTGTAGATATGTTCATTTGTGCCATATTTTAGATTCCACACATAAGTGATATCATATGGTATCTTTCTCTTTCTGACTTACTTCACTTAGTTTGATAATCTCTAGTTGCATCCATGTTGCTGCAAATGGCATTATTTCGTTCTTTTTTATGGCTGAGTAATATTCCATTGTATATATGTACCATATCTTCTTTATCCATTCCTCTGTTGATGGGCATTTTGGTTGTTTCCCTGTCTTTGCTACCGTGAATAGTGCTGCTATGAACATAGGGGTGCATGTATCTTTTTTAATTATAATTTCGTCCGAGTACATGCCCAGGAGTTGTATTGCTGGTTCATATGTTAATTTTATTTTTAGTTTTCTGAGGAACCTCCATACTGAAGTTGGCTGAACCAACTTACATTCCCACTAACAGTGTAGGTGGGTTCCCTTTTCTCCACACCCTCTCCAGCTAAATGCTATTAGCTTTTTTGATGGAGAAAAATAATTCACTGATTACCTATCACAGCTTCACTGGGGCAGAATGTGGATGGAGTGGTGTTAACAAAGGCTTGGGGATATCAAGCATGCATTTACCCTTTGGGTCTGGAAGTTTCTTGAGTCCCAAGAGTCTTTTGATGCTTGTAAGGTGTATGTCCTCTGCAATGAGTGCCATGGTTTAGTGGTGCCCTGTGATATTTTTATCAGGAGGCTGGACTGAAGTCTAGTGCCCTCTCCCAATATATCATGCTGGGTCCCTCCTGAGAAGGGAGGTCATTCTCAAGAGCCAGTACCTGAGGAAGAATGGGTTTTTCAAAGTGGAAAGTGAACCTGGGAAGAAGATGCTAAAGATTATGATGAGACAGAGGACTGGGTGTGCAGCCTGTCCCCTCATGGATCTTCACAGAGGATGGGCAGGACCCGGGTGCCTCTGGAGGGAGCCTGAACCCTCACTGAAGGAAACCTGGGCAGAGCACATGTCTTTATTTAATGTATTTCTGGGTGGGCAAGCCCCCGCCCTTGGAGATCGCCTTTCTCCAGATCGGGGTTAAGAGTTTACGGGGAGGGCTTCCCTGGTGGCGCAGTGGTTGAGAGTCCGCCTGCTGATGCAGGGGACACGGGTTCGTGCCCCGGTCCCGGAAGATCCCACATGCCGTGGAGTGGCTGGGCCCGTGAGCCGTGGCCGCTGAGCCTGCGCGTCCGGAGCCTGTGCTCCGCAGCGGGAGGGGGCACAGCAGTGAGAGGCCCGCATACAGCAAAAAAAAAAAAAAAAAAAAAAGAGTTTACGGGGAGGAGCAGCAGGTCGTGGCAGCCAGCTCATCCCATGAAGGCCAGAGGGGGTCCCACTTCCCCCTGTCCCAGGCCGACCCTAGCCCCAGTTCCAGCCTCCCAAATCCTTGCTCCCAACCTGGGGCACAGGAAACATCAAAAGCCATTCATATAGCTGAGCTGGCAACAAGGATTCCGCTCTTCAGAGAAGGAGCTGGGTTCCGAGCGATGTGCCTCAGTCTCTCGTGCCGTGAGAAGCAGGGTCTCCCTGACCCCTATTCTGGGCGCTGGATGCCACTGCGAGGCCTCGCTGGCATTGGCTTCTGGAGAACTGCTCAGGTCTCTGGTTTGTCTGAGCCCATACGGCGATCCCCTCTCTGGGGCTTTATCCTTGTTTTAGGCTCAAACTCTGCCAGTTCCCCCTTGAGACCCCTCAAAGATCCAGGGTTCTTTTGTGCTCAGACAACCTCCTCATGCCACCTGCCACCTGTCCTGAAGGTCACAGCTCTGACTCTCTGAGTTCGGTGTGTCTCCATGTAGCATGGGGAGCATACAGCTCCCGACCCCTGTCAGATCACCAGGGGAACTCTGTAAGTACGCAGGGTTCAAGGCCTCTCCCCCAGAGACACAGACCTTGCAGGTCTGGAGAGGTGCCCTGGAACCCTCATCTTCACAAAGTGTGGTCCTCCCGGCTCTTTGCACAGAACTGGCTTCCTGTCCCTCATCTCGGCAGATACGGGGGGACAGGGAATTTGGCCCCCAGGTCAAGTAGGCCCAAGGCAGGGGAAGCAATGACAAACAGATGGGCTACAAGTCTGCTTCCTCGGGTAACCTAAGTTCAGGAGCTTTGGCAGCCAAAAGGGCTTCTGCTGGCTGGGGGACTTGGCCACGGGCAACCTGAGAGCCAGACAAAGCCATCCTCACAGCCTCTCTGGCCGTGAGTCCCCAGGCGCTTGCTTGCCCCGGATGCACAGGCACGCCTCTGTCAGCCGGCCCTGCAGGGGTTTGTGGCCGGGAGAATTCTAGCAGCCATCCTCAGCTCCTGTGGACACCTCCTCCAGAAGGCTCTGGAAACAGCACACCGGGTTTGAGGAGAAAGGGCCTCTGTGAGCCAGAGGTGGGTCTCTGCAGACAGAGGCCCACACACCTCCTTTCCTGTTCTAATACCACCCCCTGCCTGGACACCGGGTCTCCCGTGTCAGCCCAGGGGACTCAGGGAGGCCAAGCCCCTTCAGGCTGCTGCCCCTCCCCCACCCCGAGGCAGGAAGGTGAGCCTCCTTCTTTCTCTACCAGGGTCCCTTGGGAGCCCCTAGGGCTGCGGTGGGTGGTGTGATGAGCCAGAGGTCCCTGCGGGCAGTGGGGACCCCACAGATGGCCTGCTTGGTTCCAGCCATTCCTGATTTCTGGATTTTTGACAATTAAAGAAATTTATTAAATGTTCAACAAAACTCATTCTCTATTTGAGTTCATGGCAACTCCATGCCTTTCAGCTGCTCGGGCCAAAACCTTGGAATTGCCCTTGAATCTTTTCTCTTAGACTCCATGTTCAGTCCATCAAGAATCCTGTCAGCTGGATTCCAACATATTCCAGACCCCAGCCACCTCTCACCATTTCTGTTCTGGCATTTCTTGCCCAGATAATTTCAACACCCTTCTACGTGGTAGGCCTGCTCCACAGAGCAACCAGGGAACAAAGCTGGGTGGTGATGGGGGCTCTGCCACTGACCCCCATGTGTGTTCAGGACCCTCCTGTCCAGATATGATTGCATCTCGGCTGGTCTTACCAAGAAAAACAGTTCATTAGTCATGGACAAATGAGATTCCTTTTACATCTTTACAAGATATCACAACGCCCCAAATGCTTCTTCAGATCTGACATCCTGATTCAGGGTTTATGAAACCTACCATCCTCACAGGAACTCCTCTCCGGCTTGAGGACTCTGAGCCATGAGCCAAAGCAGGAAACTCAGCAATCCAGGGGCCTCTCCGAGATGCTGAGACCAGGGCCGTGGAGCCCCAAGACTGCAGGGCCCTGCTTGGAATCTGCTGTGGGATGATTCTGCAACCGATGTGACGATGCAACAGCTGTGCATGAATGACATGGGAAAGCTGGGCCCCTTGGCCCTAAGGGATGATTCCACCACACTGTCAGCAGGAGGGAGCTCCTCCTAGGAGCTTAAATCAGGACTCGTCTTTCTGTGGGACCCTCCATGTTGGGTGATGAGGGCAGAAACGGGTTTTTCCTGGGACGCTGGGGGGCGTGGGTGTGTACCTGTGTGTGATGACACACCCTGCCCTGCATCCCCTGCAGCTCCTCCAATCTGGAGGTGACAGTGACCAGGCTCAGCCTCTCCCCACTGGCCTTCCTACCCCCACCCCCACTGCTCTTCAAGGCCGAGCCCTGCAGCGGGCCTCAGAGGGCAGCTCTCCCAGGCTTGCTTTTGCTTAGCCTTGTTTTCCAAGCCACAGCCACTGGACTGGACTCTCCCTGGCTGTAGCTGAGTAGCCCCATATCAGGGCTTGGAGGAGCCCGGCCATCTTGCCCAAGTGAGGACTTGAGGCTCAGAGAGAAGGAGGCCCCCGAGCCCGCGTGGCCTAGCAGGTCCACGGTAGAAGGATCAGAAGCCAGAACCGCTTTTCAGCACAAGCCAGGCCTGCTGGGAAAGGGGTCGGGCAAGGAAGGAAGGAAGAATGGGCAGCTCTCAGGCTGGGGTGCCCGAACCTCACGGTGCTGGAGCTCTCCTCACCTCCAACTTAGCCCTGAGGCCTGCTCAGGCCCGCTCCCTGCCAGCCGTGCCCCCTCTGTCTTCATGAACCCCCAGGGCCTGCCAGAGGCTTCCTGTTTCTGCTGCCTTGCGTCCATCCCCCTGCAGTTCCCTCCCTCTCTTGGCCGTGGCCTCTCTAGTCTCCAGGCAGGAGAGCAAGTGCTGGAGGGGAGAGGAGGGTCTGTGCTGGACTCAGCCAGCCTCACTTCCAGCCGCTCTGGCTGCTCTCCCCTTGACAGACTTCCTAGAAGGCACCCCCCACCCCGACCCTCCCCACCTCCACCCCGGCCCTGACTCAGCCCATAAATTACCTGGGGATGGTCGCTGACTCAGCCAGGAAGCCCGGAGCGCCCTCCTCTCCATCCCCAGGCCTCAACCCCACAGCTGGCTCTCATTCCAGAATGCTTGGTCTCCTCCCCTCAGGAAATTCCTGGAAAATATCAGGCTTCTTCGAGGGGAGATCTGACCACAGCCGCAGCAGGGAAGGGAGCCGCTGCAGCCCCATCCATCATCCCGTGGCCCCAGCCCTCCTCCCCCCCCCCCAGCTTGTGTGTTTGTGTGGGGCTGGTCTCCATAAAGTGACAGGTACCTGGCTGTGGAGGGAGCGCAGAGGCGGGGAGGAGAGGCCAGCGTGGGGTGGGGCACTCTGGGCAGGCTGCTGGGAGGTGGGACCAGTCCCAGGCCAGGAAGCATGGTGAAACGGAGAAGTGAAGAGATGGGAAGGGAGCTCCAGGCCCAGGGAATGGCCTGAGCCAAGGCACGGAGGTGGGAAGCAGCCCAGTCTGTACATGGGATGGGGAGGGGGCTGGAGAGCAAGCAGGCTGAAGGGGTCGCTGAGCAGGGGAGCCTGTGCCATAAGCTACTGAAGCCCGCGTGCCTAGAGCCCATGCTCTGCAACAAGAGAAACCACCGCAATGAGAAGCCCGTGCACCGCAACAAAGAGTAGCCTCCACGGGCTGCAACTAGAGAAAGCCCGCGCGCAGCAATGAAGACCCAACACAGCCAAAAATAAATAAATAAATAAATAAGTTTATAAAAAACAAACAAAAAAAAAACCTTTTTTTTTTGTTACTTCCCCTCAGACAATAACAACTTTTTTTTTTTTTTTGTCTGCGTTGGGTCTTCATTGCTGCACGCGGGCTTTCTCTAGTTGGGGAGACCGGGGGCTACTCCTCGTTGTGGCGCGTGGGCTTCTCATTGCAGTGGCCTCTCTTGTTGCAAAGCACGGGCTCTAGGTGCACGGGCTTCAGTAGTTGTGACTCACGGGCTCTAGAGCACAGGCTCAGTAGCTGTGGCGCATGGGCTTAGTTGCTCCGCGGCATGTGGGATCTTCCTGGACCAGGGCTCGAAAACGTGTCCACTGCATTGGCAGGCAGATTCTTAACCCCTGCTCTGCCAGGGAAGCCCCAATAACAACTTTTTAAAGCACAAAAGTTCCTGCCCAGCTTCTCCCCACAGGAAGGATGGCTGGCTGATGTGGCTGTAGCCATAGTAACAGAGTCACCGAGGAAAGAAACAAAGTAAGCTAGGGGACCCAAGGGGTGTATCAATGGGGAAGATTTTCCAGACCCCGGGGGTGGGACACCAAGCCAGGGAGCTGTGGGAAGGGGGGCTGCTGATTTTCTAGTATATATTTACCTTTCCTGGGAATACAAGTCCTAGGGCATGGCGGGGAGTCAGGAGGATGTGGGGTTAAAGACAGAGAGAAAGACGGGACAGAGCCAGCCAGGGGAACCAGAAAAATGAGGGAAAGACAGGGAGAGGCAGAGTGACCCAGAGAGGAAATTCCTTGAAAGCAAGGACTGGGTCTCACTCAGTTCGTGTATCCTTAGCCATGAAGCCAGGGAAGCTGCTTAATAAACTGTGCCCCCCGAAAGCCCCACCAGCCCCGGAAGACATTCTTCATCCAGCCTGGACTAAATTTTTCTGCCGTGCGCATGTCTGTCAAAGCTCTAAAACATTCTATTAACATTCTCGAGTTGCCTGTTGGACCACCCCTCTCTACTCTGGACCCCCAGCCTTGTTCACGGTTGCATCTCAGCACCTGGGGTAGGGGCAGCCACTCCCCGCCAGTGTCTGTTCAAGGTATGAAGGAAAGAGGGAAAGACTGGGTAGGAGACCCTGCAGACCCACTATGGGGTGTGGCCTCTCGGGAGAGGCTCCAGAGCACCTGCCTCTCTTTTCCGGCCTTGCTGCAAGGGCCTGTCCTGTTCTCGGAGCCTGAGTTGGGGAAGGGCAGCCAGGGAGGGGTTGGGCTCAGCTGGCCCTCCCCTGCCTCTGCAGAGGCGCCGACAGGCTGCAGAGGGTTACCTCTGTGGGCCCCAGCCCCCGAGAGGCACTGGGCTCTGCTGGCGGGGTTGGCCTGGTCAGGGCAGGAAGCGGGGGCATCCTGCCTCATTGTCACTGGCCCAGCCGCATTTCCAGAAATTCTTTCCTCCAGTTAAAAGAGGAAAGAGAAGCCGGGATAGCCTCTCGGGCTGCCGGGAAACAGATGAGCAAGTGGGAACCAGGGTTTCCAGAGCTCTCACGGGCCAGGCTGGAGCACTGAGGCCTCTTGCCTGGGCCAAAGGGCCGTTTCAGCCCTGAGACAGAGACTGGGCCCCAGCCAGAGGTGTCAGAAGAACTGACCAATGGAACCCCAGCTCTCCATGTGCATGCCTGCTGGGCTGTGTTTGTGCCTGCAGAACAGAGGCAGGAAAAAAGAAAGCCTGGAAATCACTGGGCTTCCCACAGGCCTTTTTAGATTCTGGGATTGGGGGAGATCAAAGCTTATATTCGATCCAGAGTACTTATTGCCTCCCCTCCCATTTCAGTGTCTAGCCCTATACTAGATCTTGATGGGGAGACAAAGGAAAAATTATTATTGTTGTTGTTCTTATTCTCCAGCATAGCATTTCCCTAGTGTGTTCTGCTTATAGGAGTAATCCTTGATAAAGCAGGTAGGTGTATAGAACTCGGCACATCAGCTACCCTCTCAAAGACTCCTACTGCACAATGTGAATACTGAAGTCTCAAAAAAATCCTGAAGAGATCCAAGTAACTTTGGTTAATTCAGTGTTTCTCCAGCTTATTTGACCATGGAACACTTTTTTTCATGAAACACCATGAAGTAGAGTTCCCAGAAGCACATTCCGGGGAAAACTCCATTAAAGCTTCTGATGGGGATGGTTTTCTAACTTTGTTCCAGCCAAGGTGCCCCAAGGGTGATCTAAGGCAAAAGGGGGAAATGAGCCAGCTGGACTCTGGGTCTCCATCCCAACCCAATTCAACCGGCATGTCCTGTATTCTGCTTGAATTGATTTTCCAACAATACACTTTTATCTGATGAATGGGCTCTGCTGCTAAAAATAAGTTCGAAATCTGTTTTACGGTTCTTCATGAATATATGAAGAAAGAGAAAGAAATAGGCCAAATTGGTCCGGGGGAGAGGGGAGGGAATCTAGAAATAAAAATAGTCAGTGAAATTTAAAAAGCAATGGATTAAACAGAACTGGAACAGGGTGTCTAGTGTATAACCTCAGAGTGCCCTGACCAGGTATTTCTAATTCCATTTTAGAAGTGGAGAAAATGGGACATGAGGCATTGAGCTACCTGCCCAGCACTCTAACCAGATCTCTGACCAGGTATCTTGTCATCCTTCCCCAGTACCAGGGGCTGGGAGAAGGGCTCCTACCCTCAGGAAGCTCCCAGTTTCACGAAGGAGGCAAAATTTCCTCACCAAAGAATGGCGAATGGAAGCAGTCTAAAGTCCAGGGCACAAACCAAGGTCCTGTGGTTAGGGCTGAGGTGGTCAGAAGAGAGAGATTTTAGGAGCAAGGGGATCCAGAAACTTTCTCTTTGAGGTCTGGAATTGCACCACGATGGCCCAGAACCTGGCATGATTCTGCTACGTGAAAACTTACGTGTCTTCAATTCTAGAGATTTCTTAGCCATTGTCTCTCTGAAGATTGCCTCTCGTTCTTTCCAACCTCTCTTTCTGAAATTCTGCGTGACATAGGTTGGACCGTCTCATTCTGTTCTTCACACCTCTCACTCTTCCCTATTTTCCACTTATTTATTTCTTTGTGCTGTATTTTGGGTGAATTCTCAGATCTCCTTTTCTAGCTCTGTTTCTCCCACCGAGTTTGAAATTTCAATGATTATTCTTTTTATTTTGGAAGTTCTACAGTCTGGCTTTTCAAACTCAAAATCCAAGAATTCTAGCCTATTCTCTGAGCCAACAAATGCTGGAGTGGTCAAGCTCCCGCTTCCCACCTAGCATCCTGGGACTGATGCTTCCAGCCCCCAGCAGCCTCCCTAGGTCCCCTCCAGTTATCCCAGGGGCTATGCGAGCACTCACATTCTCTATGCGTACCTCAAACTAGCTACAGGAAGTGGGCGAAGCTAGGCAGTGCAAGAAAATATTGGGGGAAAAGACTGGCTAATATTTTTAAAAATATTGTCTCGCCATATATCCCATCCTATGTGGTAGATACTACTATTGCCATAATTACAATGATCATCATTAGTCTACCACCTTTCCACCTAACCTTGGGAATGTTTCCCTATTCCTCGCTAAACCTTGGTTTCCTCACCTGAGGCTGAGCTAATCAGCTGCATTTGACACTTGATTCCTTTCTTCATCAGTCCCTGATAATTCCCCATAATCTTTCTCCCTCTCCTTTTCCTGGTCCAGTGAAGGGTCTAGGCTGGCAGAGGCCTGGGTCCTGATAACAGTGGAACAATGACAGCAGAAGTCCCTGAGCGAGGGCGTGGGAACCAGCCGAGGTTATGGGGAGAGGGACAGGAAGAGGGGAGGGGAAAGCCAACAGCTGGACAGGCAGACACGTCCGCCCCAGGCTTGCCCTGGAAGCTCTGCTTGGCGGTGGGTGGAAACCAGGCTGTTTCTCTTGGATGGTCCTTCCTGGGCTATTCATTCATTCACTGGCTATTTACTGGACACCTACTAAGTGGCAGGCCCCGTGCCAGGAACAACTTTGCCCCTCGGGACTGTCCCTTCAACTTGGCAAAAATATTCACAACTGTGGCTTCTGGGCTCACATCACAGTCCTGAGTAGCAGGAAGGGCTCCGATGGACAAGGCTTTTTGACAAATCAGAGGCCCAAGAAGGTGCCATGAGTTCTGCAGGTGTGCACAACAGAGCAGCCTTCACTCCACCTTCTGCCCCCTGGCCTGGGAGGATGAAATCCTCTGGACAGCTAACAGAGATTGATTTACCACATTTTGTGGCCTCCTCTGTGCTGGGGGGAACAATTCTTACTGTGAACACTTGTGCTGGGAGCTCCAGCTGTCTGGCAACCTTCTTCCCTACCACGTGGTCACTTTTTAAAAACATGTGCCCCAAATCCATCATGGAAATTGCTCGACTTTCCAGTAGAAAGCCATCGGGAACCTTTTCCACCTTTGCCAAAGTGGGGAAAAGTTCTGAAAAGTTTGATGAGCAATTTTTCTTGGAAACGCCAAGCTGCAAGCTTTTTAATCAGCCTTCACGAGCTAGCAGCTGGGTTTCCACTGGATCCAGTCTCTTTCTGCTTGCCTGAACTTCACAGGGTATGGAAAGCAGACCCCAGAAATTCCTGATTTCTTCTTGGAAGAGCAAGCCCCGTAAAAGACTCAGGGCTTTTTGTTCTCAAGCTCTGATGATACTTCACGTCATCACCAGGCCCTGCTCAAGGCCAGTGAGTCACAGGGCAAGGACGCCATGGATCTACCCACAATGAACACGTCGTGGGTCACGCAAATATGTGACGCACACATGTCCTGCACACTCACCACACCTACTTATTCTGATGTCCACTATATACAACAGGCACGCTTCACACACCCCGCACACCACTGACACAGAACACAAACTATGCTCTACAGACACAGCTGCTGCACAGAACACACTGAATACACACACACACGTTCATGCCACACCTACACCACACGAATATGCCTCGTGCGTTAACATGTATTATATACGTACAACATATTCACAAACATACACAACATTCCCAAACACACACAGATACACATGCATTTCCCAAACACATCCTATTTTCTGATTAAAGTTCTCAAGATTTTAGTTTCCATTTAAACCCAATTATATGACTCATCAACTTCCTTTGGCCTGTCCTTTTCTTTCTTGACAATTTTTATGGATTTTTTTCTGTTTCAGCAAAAAACAAACAAAGCAACAACAACAACAAAATTTTCCTTCTTATTAGCTATAAATAAATGCAGCTGGGCATACATTTTTCAAAATGCCAGGAAAACAAATAGACCAAGAACTCAGATGTGGGAGTGTTCACCCTCCGTTTTCTTCTGCGTGAAACTGTGCCTATGCCTTTGTTTAGACAAGGCTAAGTGGTGGGTGCTTGGAGACACCTGCTTTCCATCTAGATGTTTGGCCCTGGGGAATACACAGAAGATTTGTCACAAGGATTGGGAGAACCTCTCTTCATAGAAGGTTGGTCCACCCCCTGCCCCTCTGCTCACTGTTAGAACGTAGGGCGTTATGAAGACCGGAGGAAGAAGGCATGTGTACCACCCCCCTCTCAGGAGGCCACAGCAGACATCACTAATGGATCACAGCATCTGTCCCTCCCAGCCTGGACCTGGCATCACAATCCTCCACCTAGCCTTATCAGTTAGTCAGGGCTGGCAGGTGACATGGGAACTATTTGAGATCCCACAGAGCCCAGCGCCCTGGGTTTAGGGGTGAGGAAACTGAGGCCCAAAGAGGCAGAGGGTCTTGTGTGAGGTCACACAGCACCATTCAATCTGCTCAGCTCTGCGCTCCACAGATGTGGCTGGTGCGGGGCAGGGACCTTGCTGGGGGCTGAAGGAGAGGGGCCGGAGGGAGGTGAGGCCAGGCTGGGTCTCCTTAGACACACTGAGCCCCTGTTTCCCTGCTCTAAGCCCTGCCCACCCCTCACTGGGACAAGCTGAGGGTCCCTGCTCTTGGACACAGTGCCCCTGGCCCTCCATCCCTGGGCCTCTGACCTTTAAGATCAAGGCAGGGAGTAGGGAGCCTTTCAGGGTTCGTGGAAGTCACCCCCCTGCAGTGCTCTTCCCTCTTCCCCGAAGCCTTTCCGACCCCACCAGTTCTCACCAAATGTCTCTCCCCAGAATTGCCGCCCCTCACAAAGAGAAGTTTGTCCATACACTGGCAACTATTGGCCTCTTAGCACCAAGTTTGGTCCCTCTGCTAAGCCGGAAGTGCCACAGCTTTGCCACTGCGGTGCCTCTGCCCTTTCCACCTCCCCCTGCTTCCCACCCACCCTTTAACACCCATCACAGATGTCACCCTGCCTTCCCCAAAGCGCATACGGGCCTCGCTCAATATCACCAAAACTGTGTTTCTGGGCTTTTCTTACAACCCTGATCAGGTTGCCTGCTATTGTCACGAGAGTGAATGAGTGGTGTCTGGGTTGCATCCCGTCGATGCAGTGATTTTGGACTTGCAGTAACTACAGTACTCCTCTCCAAGGGGCAATCCCCTCCCTCCAGAGACAGCGGCCAGGCACCTCAGGACTAGTGTGGGAACTTCTACTTGTCCTCACCAAAAGCTCCCTGGCCAGGCCCCCGCTCCTGGCACATTGCAGG
Organism: Grampus griseus; assembly: GCF_964374135.1. NCBI lineage: Eukaryota > Metazoa > Chordata > Mammalia > Artiodactyla > Delphinidae > Grampus > Grampus griseus. The sequence goes on from NC_139009.1 coordinate 34,365,186, forward strand.
TGCTGGGACATATCTGCTGATGCGGCACCATGGGATGCATACGTTACAGGGCCCTGCCCTCCAGGGGTTCCTGGCCAACCGCACTCCCCTGGACTCCTCCAGGCTGGACACAGGAGGGCTCCTGTGGACTGGTTGCCTGGCCTCCAGGCACTTCCTTTTGGGGCAGTCGGTCCCTCTGGGCAACAGCTGCATCAGGAAGCACTAATGCGGGACACTGGAGGGGCAGCTTCTCCTCCTGGGCGGCCCTGTCACAGGGCCAGCTGGACACGGTGCCCCACCTGTGCTGCCATTCCAGCCTGGGGTGGGCCTTGCGGCTGCCAGGGACATTCTTTCCCTGGGGGCAGGATACAGCTGCTTCGAGCGTGGCAGGGTGAGAGTGTGAGCCTCAGCATTTGAGTCACATCACAGTCAGACGGTCAGATGCTGACAGAGGCAGATGTGGCATCACACGTGCTCATCACACACCCACGCAGATACCCTCACCCAGTTACAAACCGCACAGGGCACAGCACCTCCCCCAGGAGTCTGGGCAAAGCCAACACTGAGAGAGGCTAAAATGGTTTCAGACGATGAAGGAAGAAAACAGAGCAACCAAAGACAGAAGAGGAAAAACTCTGCCTCTACCAGTGGGAAAATCCTCAGATCCTATTGCTTCCAGCCCAGCTCAAACCTGGGACTTTAAGGACAGTCTTTATCGTCTCTGTACCCCAGAGACCAAAGCCTGGAGCTCAGAACAGTCAGCCTCACCAGCAGCCCCATGAAGTACATGGTGGAAAAATGTGGGATTGGGACCCAGGAGGTCTGGGTCTCCAGGCTCAGCCAGGACCAGCTGGGCGACCTCAGATCAGTCCCTTGACTTCTCAGCTTCCTGGTCTCTGTGCAAAGGGCAGCTCCGATATCCTTTCAGCTTGGAAATTTTGTAAAAGGGGGAAGGGGAGTGGGAGACGAGGGGGCAGTGCGGGGTGAGAACTTAGAAAGGGAAACCCTCTGTCAAGTCTGGGAATATGGAGCACATCCTAGGTTGCCTCTACAAATCTTCTTAGAGAAAGGAGAGAGCAGGCCCTCCCTCCACTGGGTTAAGAGGCCACATCCTATGGCAAGCCTTCTCCACCTCCACGCTCACAAGCCCATCCTGGGTGAGCCGACCCATCAGTGCCCTAAGCAGGCATGCCCCTGTCTGAGAACCAGACTCTGTGACAATGATTCGGTGAGATAATACGGGAAAGGGCTTAGGTGTGCACCCGGCACAGTAACGTTGGCATCCTCATGGGTGATTCCTTATACCTATTAGTGAACGGCTCTCTTGTATTTCCAGGGACTTGTCTGTCCCATCCAGGGCTATTTCCTGAGGTGAGGACAGCAGCTGTTTTGTCCACTGCTCTACCCTAAATGCCGCAGTGCTGGGCACACAGTAGGTAGTAGACTGAACTTCCTGTTGGGGGCTGGCCTGGAGACGTGCTTTGGGGGAGGGGTCCTGAGGGAGGCTTCCAAGCTGCTGGGCCTCTTCCTTTGCAAGCCCCTTCTGTGCATGGCTTCTTATCTGGGGTGCCCCCTTCTCACCACTCACCACTCCCTGTTGCATTCCTTGTGGACAAGTCAGGGATGGTGGGACCACTGCAGATCCCCCTTCTCCTAGACCAGTCTTCCCATGAGCAGGTCAGAGATGGTGGGACCACTCCAGGCCCCCTCTCCTGGACCAGTCTCTCTGGGGCCCTGACTGTGGTTCAGGCTCGTGCTTAGGTTCCAGAGACCCTTCTGGTATGCTTGGCCCTACAGGGGCCTCGACCTCAGTGAATTACTTGATGGGCACTGTCCTCTCTGTCAGGACCCAGCCACATCTGGATGAGGCTCGGCTACACAGGTGGAATCATTGCAGAGCCAGGACCAGTGTGGAGGCAGCAGAGTGGCAAGGGTGGCCACCATTCCCACACCAGAGGGGAGAGATGCGCTCCCACCCTCAGGGAGGGTCCCGTTGGCTCCTTGTTTCTACCCTGAGGGACTCGATGCTGTAGTGCGGGAAATGATAACAGGATAACGATGATCCAGGAGCAGCTTGTGAACATCTGTTTGCTGTTGCTTTGTTTTCTGAGTATTTCCTCTATCCATGCTCTCCCTATACTACTTATTTTACAAACATGATCTCCTGTATCATCAGAACAACTCTGTGTTAGAGACACTGTCTTCCTCAGTGTTTTAAAGACCAACTCACCAAGGCTCATAAAGTTTAAACCCCATGCCTGAGGCCACACAGTAAGTGATGTACTTGGGACATGAAGCCAGGACCACCTGACATGAGAGTCTGTTCTATGCCCGCTCCACCCCGGCAACGACAATCCTACTTCAGAGGTGTCGGGATTCTTCGGCAATTTATTAACATGTCTTCAATCGTTTGCTCCCTTGATCCTGCCAGCCACCCAGCATGGTGTGCATTATTATCCCCATTTTACAGGTGATGAAACTGAGACTCAGAGAGGACAAGTGATCATCCCAAGGTCACCCTTCCAGGAAGTGGCAGCATCAGGACCAGGACCCTAGCCTGAGTTTAAGTCACACACTTCTTCATGCTGCCAAGATTCTCATCCACAGAAGAGAGAACAAGAGGTTTCCCTGCTGGGGACTTCCCTGGTGGCGCCGTGATTAAGAATCTCCCTGCCAATGCAGGGGACACGGGTTCGAGTCCTGGTCTGGGAAGATCCCACATGCCGCAGAGCAACTAAGCCCGTGTGCCACAACTACTGAGCCTGCGCTCTAGAGCTCGTGAGCCACAACTGAAGCCCGCACGCCGTAGAGCCTGTGAGCTGCAACTACTGAGCCCACGTGCTGCAATTACTGAAGCCCACGTGCTCTAGGGCCCACGTACCGAAACAACTGAGCCTGCATGCTGCAACTACCGAAGCCCGTGTGCCTAGAGCCTGTGCTCTGCAACAAGAGAAGCCACTGCAATGAGAAGCCCGAGCACTGCAACGAAGAGTAGCCCCCGCTCGCCGCAACTAGAGAAAGCCCGCGCGCAGCCAGGTTTCCCTGCTAGAACTGGCAGGAGGAGGATGAGGAAGAGAAGGAGGAGGAAGAAAGAGAAAGAGGAAGAAAGAGAAGGAAAAAAATACTCCAAATTTCTTTATCTGTTTCCATTTTATATAATTTACAGATATTCCTGCTTTATCATGGCCCACTAGACACAGGATATATTTTCAGTCCTTCAAAATGTGGTACTGAGAGCTATAAAATTTGGTTTCCTCATCAATGTAAAATTGAGTTGGGCTTCCCTGATGGTCCAGTGGTTAAGACTCTGCGCTTCCACTGCAGGGGCCGCGGGTTCAATCCCTGATCTGGTTGGGGAAGTTCCACATGCCACAAGGTGCGGCCAAAAACCAAAATAATTGAGTTATTTCTTATGCCTATACAATGCTTCCTATGCACTTTGCATCCTTTTCAAAAACTATTATTCAGTATAACCCCCACGTTTTATGTTTGCTTAAAATGAAATCCACTAGACTTTCACCAAGGAAGAGTTTATGAGTGAAGCCCCAAAGGTCCACAGAATTTTGCAACCTGCTTTTTATATTTAATATATTTTAAACATAATTCCAGATTAATCAACACAGATTTGCATTATTTTCTTTCTTTTTTGGTAAAATATTTTTTAAAATTTCAATATAAGTATACATTCGTTACAGTGAAATGCAAAGTTACTCGGTTTGACAAGATTTTACATATGTATCACTCATTTAACCATGACACAGATCAAGGTATAGAGCATTCCTAACACTCCAGAAGGTTCCCTCAACTCTTTCCTAGTCGATACCTCCCCAGCCCCATAGGCAACTATTCTGACCTCTAACATTTTAGATAGTTTTGCCTGTTTGGGAATCTAAATAGATTCACACAATATATATACACTCTTCTGTGTTTGGCTTCTTTCACTCAATGCTCTGTTTTTTGGGGTTCATCCGTGTAGTTACATGAATAAGTAGTTCATTCTTTTTCATCGCTGTGTAAATTCTCAGCTTATAAATATGCCACAATATGTTTATCCATTTTTCTGTTGACATATGTTTAGAAACGCAGATGGAAACCGCAAGGCAACACCCTTACACATTTCCTAGAAAAGCCACCATGAAACAGGCTGATGATACTGAGTGTTGGTAAAGATGGGGGCCAAGTGGAGCGCCACCAAGTGGTGGGGGAGGGTTGGTTGGAACAGTCACTGTTTAGCAGCATCAAGTTTCACATACATCTATCCTCTGACCCAGAAATTCCATCTTGGGTACATACCCAAGAGAAGGGCGTGCTTATGCCTGCCGAAAGACATGTACCAGAATGCTCATGGCAGCTTTATTGATAATTCCATCACTGTAAATGGCAGCCGAGTTCTCCATAGTGTACATGTACCAGTCTCCCATTGCCCAATATCAGTTCTAAACCAGGCTGAGACAAGCGTCCTTATACACACACCTTGTATGAACTTACAACTGTTTCCTTAGGATGGACTCCCAGAAATGGATTGCTGAGTCAGAAGGTACGTACATCTTTAGGGCTGGAGACTCACACGGCTAAGCTGTCCCCAGAGAGGCGGCATCACTTCCCCCCTCGCATTGATCACGCGTGCCCGTGGCTGTGAGGCTTTCACAAGCCCCACAGTCACTCCCTGTTTAAACGTGCCCAGCCCCCTCCCTGGAGCTCACAGAGCTGAGGCTTTCTTGGCTCCTGGCGGTGAAAGGAAGGAAGGTTTAGGGTAAACATGCTAGAAGCACAATGGCCACAGCCCTCAGGGCCAGGCGCTGGGGCCACAGGGCCACCACCTTCCTTCCACCTGCTGCGGCCAGAGTGTCGCTGGTGCTGGTGGCCTCCCACAGGCTGAGCACGGGAAGTGACGGCTGCAGCACATAAGGGACCAGCTGCACTGGCCCAGGAGTGCTGACGCAGGCCTCTCCAACATGGCAGCATCAGTGGGTGAGCAACACACCCAGCACTTCCTCCTCAGCCCTTCATCTGGGCACTAGTCTCTCTCTGAACCTCTTCCAGATTTCCCCTCTCCAAGTGCCCGGAGGGTGTCCTGATGTTCAGGCGGGCAGCCGTGTGTACAGGGGCGTGGAGGAGGAGGTCAGAACGGCCCGAGTGTTAGAGGCCTTTCCTCTTCTTTGAGATCAGGGCCAGGTCTACTGATGTGATGTGAAGAGCCCCGAGAAGTCCCCAACTTGGCCAATGACAAGACAGTGCCTGAAACGCCCGCACTGTCCTCCTGCCTTTGTGTTCAGAGCTGCCCCACCTGCCCATCCACCCAGGTAGCAGCAGAGTCAGCAGGATGGAGGGAAATTATGAGACAGACCCCTTCCTCCTAGAGGGAAAGGGGAAGGAAGGTTGCAGGAAGGCTGCTTCCCCAAATTCACAATTCAGCCGCCAGCTGTGTGGGTCAGACCAGCTGTTCCAACCATTCCAACCCAGTCAAAGCCCTTTCTCCACGCCACGGGAAGACCCCGTGCTCAATCTCCCCCAGGTTCTTTCCTACCGAGGTTCTGGCTTCCACCAATGCCCACCCCCGCCGGGCGGGGACTGGGTGTCTGCAGGAGACCGGGAGCTAGAGTCTGGCGGGGGCTCTCGGTTCCCTGGGACACAGAGGCCTAGAAAAGAACTATGTGTTCTCAGTTGCCACATGGAGAAGACAGGACTCTGTGTCTCTCAGAGGCCAGGCTCAGGGTGGGGACTGAGGGAGGGCAGGAGACTGGCTGAGCAGCCCCTACCCTGGCCTTCCTCCTCTGCCCAGACCGGAGTCCCCAGCTCAGGCTCCCAGGCGCCCCCGCCCCTTCTGTCCGCTCTGATCCCTGCACCCCCGGGCAGCTCGGGCCCTGATCAGCTTCATCCTTGCCCCATAGCCACACGCGTCTGGAGACAGGGGCCCTCAGAGTTCTCGTAGGGCAGGCCTGAGCCTCAGGTTAGGGTCCTAGAAGCAGAGCCTGACACGGCCATCCCTGAGAGATGGTTAATTGGGGGAGTGCTCCCGGGGGCGGGGCAGTGAGGGAAGCGGCAGGGTGGGGGTGGCAGGGGAGAACCGAAGCAAGGATGTGGCCTCCGGCTCCGGCCCGATCCCGTGGAACTCGTGGAGACACGGCCTTGGCCCGCCTGTGATGCCCTGGGTCAGTCACTGGCTGCAGGCGGGGCGTCGGTGCCTAGGAGGTGCCAACCAGGATAATTCTCCGGAGAAGTGGGTGCAGTGAGCCTTAGCAGCCAAGTCTCACAGCAGTCGCCCCACGGACCTCACTCCAGGTGGGGAGCCCCCAGTTAGCCAGCAAGGTGCCAGCCCACAGGCTCGCCTCGGCCAATTCTCCGCAGTCTGCCTGGGAAGCGCAAGGGCCCTGTTTCCAGAGGAGCACGAGGGAGCCTGAGGAACAGGTGACGGAAGATTAGCAGAGCCAGGGCCAGACCCTTGGCCAAGTGCCCGTACTTCTGGAGCGGGGCTTCTAGCTGGGGCGGGTCACAGACTTGCGCCTGCCCCTGGAATCTCATGCTGGCTCCCATACGTGTGTGAGTGGGTGTTTGGGGAGAGGAAATCCACAAGCGCCATGGAGTCTCAAAAGCAAGGAAACTAAATGGGATGGTTGGTCCTCACCTGCTTGTTCCCACAGACACGTCACTGACCAGGTGGGTATTACAGGGGCCCTGGGCGCACACAGCCGTGCACTCTGCCCTCTCCTCCTGGTATGGGTAGGGCGGCCCCACTGGCCTGGAGTCTGGAGGAGAAGGTGCGTCCCCTCTTCATCGTGGGTGGGGCTGGGCCGGAGTTCTAGAGCTGAGCCCTACAAGCTGCCAGAAAGCAGTGCCCAAACCAGGCCACCATCTACCCTTACAACACCTCCATGCAGATTAGAAAAGGCACCTTCATGGGGAGAGACAAACTACAGAGAGCACCCCCTCGAGGTCAGTGAACTTCAGAAAGGGCCCCTTCTTCAGGGCGGGCCGGCCTGGGCCCTCCGCATGGCTGCACGGCTCTGCACCATCTCTCCTACCTCAACCAGTCAGCTCTAGGGGAAAAGCTCACCACCCTCACTGGGCCCCCAGAAACTGAGACCTGTGTCCAGGGTGAGAGAGGGAGCAGGGAAAGCCCCGGGGTAGGTGCCTAGGGCTCTGCAATCTGAACTAGGGCAGAGCTGGGCCAGCATCTCAATGAACCTGCCGACAGATTCTTGGCCTCGAGCCAGCTGCACACCGGACCCGTGAAGGGACCCCGGCCGTGCCAGCTGGCGGGGCTGCTGGTCAGGGCCGGGGAGCGCACGGTGGCCGCCCAGTCACCATGACCATGGAGGCGCCCCAAAGGCAGCAGAGGCTGTGGGACACGAGGGTCCTGGGAGGCAGCGGGCCTGAGGCTCCCTTCAATGCGGTGACCTCCACTGAGCCCTGCCAGGAGCTGGTGGCATCTAGATGCGTCTGAGGGAGCAGGCATCTTGTGCCGTCTCTCTAACAGCAGCCTGCTTGTGGGGACCGGGAGAGGTGTCCAGGGAGGGGTCCTCCATCGAGTTCCATTCCCTGGACCTCAACCCCTTGATCCCGCCTGCTCGTGAGAATCACCTTAAAGCAGTACAGCCCCTGGGCCCCACCAGGATTCCATAATTCTGGAGTAAGGTCATGCTTCATTTGTTCATTTATTTTTAGACTCTGGGGTTATTCTACTGTGCAGCCAGCCAGAGCAGAGAACTAGTGAATTGATCATTCACTCCAAGAAAGGCTCCTATTTCCAGAAAGGACTCTGAGACCAATTAGGTTTGGGAAATGCCTACAGGACACATTGACATTTCAAAAAACTTCCCAAGCAAAAAAGTCTTTGCTCTGGAAACTTGTTGTTGTTCTTCTTGGTGGTGGTAGTGGGGTGTGTGTGTGTGTGTGCATGTGCAAAACTGTCCCTGTTTTATAAACGGGACTCCAAGAGGTTAAGGAATATGTCCGAGGTGGTCCTCACGGCCAGTGGCAGAGTGCTGGTTCAAACACAGGGCTCCCTCCACTTTGTATATTGTCCCCTCTCAACACCCCCTAAACACCTCCAGAAATGGGACTCTCAACGACTCCTCCTGGGAGTCAGGGGGCCCCAGGGGGGCTGTGACAAAATGCTCTCCCAGCCCCTCTCCCCACTGGACTTCTGTCTCTCCCGGCAGTCAGGCCCCAGTCTGCTTCCTGTCCAGCTCCTCACAAGGCAGATGTGGCAAAGCCCGTGCCCATCCTCCCTGCGGGGGGTGCTAGTGCCTTCCACGTGCCCAGATCCTCTGGGTCCGGTTTGTTGCAGGCTCTCAATCCTCCCAGCTCTCCGTCCCCCCGAGGGTGGGGAGGAAGTCAGATGGTTTCCAAATTCTATTCCTGCAGGTCCACATCATCAACATGGCTTTCCCAGCACCAAGAAGTGGGTCATCCTTCCAGGCACGACGGTGGAGTGTAAGGCACTGGGGAAGGCTCCGGAGAGAGTTGCTGGAGGTTAGGTGATCATCTTTAAGTAGGGCTTTAGGCCCCCGCAAGCTCCAAAACGCAGGGCTGGTCTCCTGACACCCGCCAGGTCCCCGCTCCCTGCTCCTCAGGCTGGAGCAGGGGTTCCCCCTTCCAAAGGAATTTTAAAGAAATTCCCCTGGGCTCCAGGTCACCGTGTTCCTTCAGCAAAAGGGAGCTCCTCGAGCTGGTGAAACCTGAGTCCTGGGGTGCAGCCTGGACCAGAAGCACGTCTGAGTTCTCAACCGGCACGAAGACGTAGGTGGGAAACTCTCTTGGAGCGTGTTCATTTTTCTCTGGCTAAATCTAATTAAGACGAAACCTTAGCTTCCTTGGGAGTCTGCTGCATCCGTCAGGCAGGTCCTGAGAAGGACTGTGAAAATTCTCTGGCTTTCCTGTGGCAAGACTCACTCAAAACGTACTCCGTTCTCTCTGGACTCTTATTTCAACAACAAATCAATGTCTTCCCGCGAGATGTGTGGATGGTAAGCTTCTGTTTCCCAGTGAATTTTATGAACTACAGATCCATCCCATCCGCGCACCACTCTCCACAGTGGGGGACTCTACATCCACCTAACAACTCTTTCTTATTCCCTAAACAACCCGGCCAAAAGCAAGTAAGACAGGCAGTCAGAATCAGAGCAGTGTAGGAGAGACCAGACGGCCAAGTGCCGTGACAGTGAGCAAAGCACAGGCAGAGCGATAGCTCGTCGTCCAGAGAGGCAGGCTGGTGGCCCCTGGGAACCCAAGTGGCTAAGCGAGGGTAGTCTTAGGTGACAGGTCCTCCAAGGTGGGCCCAGCTGGCTAGCACCCCAGCACCCAGGGGGGCTGGCAGCATGACCTGTTTTAGCGGAGTAATCATGCACACCCAAGTGTTTCTCTATGTGCTTTATTTAATCTTCCCAACGATTCTGCAACATCCCATTTTACAGATGAAGTACCTGAGGCACAGGGAGAGTAGTTAGCTTGCCTAGAGTCGTACAATCAGTATGTTGTAGGGTCAGGATTTGAACCCCGGCAGTCTGGCTTCAGAGTCTATGCACTAAACCACTACACCACAGCTCACACACAGGGGAGAGGATCCCGTTACCGGGTGTTCAGGTTCCTATGGCTCTGCAACCCCAAAACTTAGTAGCTTAAAATATCATCACTCATCTATTTAGCTCATGAATCTACAGTCTGGGTGCAACATGGTGGGAAAGGTTAGGTTCTGCTCTACAAGATGGTAGCTGGGGCAGCTCATCTGAGGACAGGAGGACCCACGGGCCAGATGACTCACTCTCATGGTTAGCAAGTAAGAACCGGCTGCTGGCTGGGAGCTCAGCCCAGATAGAGAGCCAGGGACCGTGTTCCTCTCCACATGGCCTCTCCACGCTCTGCTCAGTCTTCCTCACAGCATGGTGGCTGGGTTCCAAGAGTGAGAATCCCAAGAGAAAGGAAATGGAAACTGGCAGTACCTTAAAGCTCAGACCCAGAAACTGGCATGGCATCACTTTTACCATATTCTATTGGTAGAAGCAGTCAAGTATTCCAGGTTCAAGGAAAAGGGATCCAAATCTCACCTCCAGATGGAAGGAGTATTAGAATTTGGGGACCATGTTTTAAAACTGCCACATTGGGGCTGGGATGCAGGAAAAGAACTGGATCTCCTGAATGAGGGAAAAGCATCTGACTGTTGGCTCTTGCTTAGAGCTGAGCAGAGGGAAGTAAGTCTCCAGTGTGTGCCAGGTCCTGGCCTCACAGGCATTATCTCCTCAATTGGATGCAAGTTTTCTCACCACTTTTTATAGATGAGCACTCTGAGGCTCAGAGAGGGCGTTAGCCTTATGCGAGGTTGCACAGCTGGTAAGTGGCAGAGCTCTCCTGATTCCAGAGCTGAACCCTGAACTCCTCTGGTGAGCTGCCCACAGATTAGGATCAGGGCTGGCCCCAGATGAGGTTGTTTGGGAAGAGGTAGGAGGGCATGGAGTCAGGCTATCACTCCCTAACCACTCCAGGAGCCCTCCCATATCAGGGAAGGACTCCCAACACGCTGTCCCAAGGCATCCTTTCCCTATTGCGCCTCCTTTCAGGCTGGGGCATGTACAGACCTTCCTCCTTAGCCCTGCCTCCCAAGTTGTGTTTCTCAGCCCTGAGCAGTTCCCGAAATTCTCTCCATACTTCCTTGAAACCTTCCCAGAGGCATTCCCCCAACTCCACTTGTCTCAACCATAAGCTGTGAATAATTACCAGCATAAGACTTTCCATTCCTTAAATAAAGTTTTGTTTTAATTTATTTATTTTGGCTGTGCCACGTGGCTTGTGGGATCTTAGTTCCCCGACCAGGGATTGAACCCCGGCCCACGGTAGTGAAAGCGCTGAGTCCTAACCACTGGACTGCCGAGGAACTCCCTAAAGTTTTTATTTTTAGAATAGTTTTAGATTCACGGAAAAATTGTGAAGATGTTGCAGAGAGCTCCCGTATTCTCCATACCCAATTTTCCCTATTATTATCATCTTATATTAGTGTGGTTCATTTGTCACAATGAATAAACCAATGTCAATATATTATTATTAGCTTTATGATATGATTAGCATTATTATTAAAGTGTAAGCCCATATTTTCTTCAGGTTTCCTTAGTTCTTACTTAATGTCCTTTTTCTTTTCCGGTTTCCTCTTGGCTGTGACAGTTTTTCAGACTTTCCTTGTTTTTGATCGTCTTGACAGTTTTGAGGAGTACTGGTGAGGAATTGTGTAGACTATTCTGATGCTTTTTCTTGTGGTTAGACTGGAATTATGGGTTGGGGGAGGAAGACCACAGAGGAAAAGTGCCATTCTCATCACATCACAGCCGGGGTACATGCTACCAACGTGACTTATCACTGTTGATGCTGACTTTGACCACCTGGCTGAAGTTTCTCCACTATCGAGTTACTCTTTTGTCCTCTTTCCACCTGCACTGTTTGGAAGGAAGTCACTATGTGAAGCCCACATTTAAGGAGTGGGGAGCTAGGCTTCTCCTTGAGGGCAAAGTGTCTGCATAAATCACTGGGAATTCTTCTGTCCTAGAGTTCTGTCTCTCCTCCCCCATTTATTTGTTTTATTTAATAACTTAATTATTTAATTGTTAAATCATTTGTTTGTGTAAGTATAGCCTCATGAATATTTATTTTATAATTTGGGTAATAATTCAATACAACTGTATTTATTTTCTTGCTCACATTTTTCCAGCTTTGGTCACTGGAGCTCTTTCAGTTGGCTCCTGTGTCCCTTTGACATACTCCCATCTATTTTTTTTTTAGCACTTCTTCGCTTTCTGGCACTACAAGACGCTCTAGCTTCATCTTATGTATTTCCTGCCTCCTGTCCTAGAAGCAGCCATTTCTCCAAGGAGCTCTGGTTCTTTTTACTGGAGAATGGTATTAGAAACCAAGATCTGGGCACTAAGTGTGCTCCTTGCTACTAGGGCATCACTGCTTCTAGACCCTCTCAACTGATAGAACAAAGATATATATGTGTGTATACTAACCTGTCTATCAAACTAACCAAAGAGACACAAATCTATAAATATATGTATATTTTCTATATACATACATAGAAAATATACATATATTCTATAAATATATGTATATATGTAGCCGTCTGTATCTATATTAAAGTAAACCTGAGTTCATACTGACATCTACAACTTTAATCCATTATCACTAAGGGTCATACTAGCCTTCTCCCTTTGCTTGTCTGTAACCTTCCACCTCCCACTCCCACAGTGAGAAACCCAGATCCCACCATCCACCATCCACTTACTTAGTGGTTCAGTTCCAATATACATGTATAGGGGTTTCAGAATCGTTAACCCATTCCCTACAGGAAAGTGCTTCATCAACTAGTGTACAGTGGTTATGCAGTTCCTTTTGCCTTTCGTCTTATGGACTCTACTCATTTCCAAAGTTATTTAAATTGAAACATTTCCCCCCACCCACTTCAGTGAGGTTGTTTCATACATTTCTAATACAGATAGGTTTGTCATAGTCTGCATTCCATCCTGGGATCTCCTGCCCTCCTAAATGATTTTGTTTAATGTGCATATATTAAAGATTCACTTTTTTAAAATTTTATTTTATAAATTTATTTATTTATTTTTATTTTGGGCTGTGTTGGGTCCTCGTTGCTGCACGCGGGCTTTCTCTAGTTGCAGCGAGCGGGGGCTACTCTTTCTTGAGGTGCGCGGGCTTCTCACTGCAGTGGCTTCTCTTGTTGCGGAGCACGGGCTCTAGGCGCGCAGGCTTCAGTAGTGGTGGCTCGCGGGCTCTAGGCACGCAGGCTCAGTAGTTGTGGTGCACGGGCTTAGTTGCTCCGTGGCATGTGGGATCTTCCCGGACCAGGGCTCGAACCCACTGGCAGGTGGGTTCTTAACCACCGTGCCACCAGGTAAGTCCCAAGATTCACTTTGTGCTGTAAACTTTTATAGGTTTCAACCAACACAGTGTCATGTATCTATCACTAAAAGATCATACAGAACAATTTCACTCTCTAAAAAAACAAACCCTGGGCTTCACCTATTCAACCTTTCCCCCCACCCTCAAGAAGCCTTCAATTTTAAAGCATATTTAAATGTTTTTTCAAAGTTCCCTTTATGCACATTACTTATTTAACCTGCAGAACGGATTGAAAAGAGCAGAAACATCATTCCCACTTTACGGAGAGGAGACCAAGGATCAGAAGCATTAATAGGCTTGCCTTTGGCCACATGGCTAGTGTGTGGCCCGAGACTGATCCTGCTGCTTTATTCCTACTCTACTCAGGTCAGGGGTGGTTACCAGACCCCAGAGGTGGAGACAGGAGGGGCTAGATGTCAGACAGGCAGGAGATTGGGCCATAAGTGAAAACCAGCTGTGGGTTGACAGGGACACCTGAGCTCTAGTCCTGGTTCTGCCAATTTACTGGGTGGTCTTGACTAAATTACTTTCAACTTGGCTTGGAAGTTTACAGAAATTCCTCTTCTGTAAAGTAGTGAGGGATGTGGTGACCCCTGGGTCCCATTCGAATCTAGCAAGCTATGTCTGGCCTCAGCATGGGGCCAAGTGCAGTCAGCAGGGAGGTTTGGGGGCAGTCAAAAGAGATGGCTGAGAAGTAGAGCTCCAGTCAACCATGGAGAAGCAGTGGTGGGCCACGCTGGGGTCAGGGGAGTGTGCCCAGGGTGGCAGCTCCCACCCTGCTCTCCCCGCAGCAAGCTCTCCAGGCAGTGAAACCACATATGCTTTTGTATCCCATTCCATGGTTTATGGCCCAATGGGTCATGACTTGCGATTTTTAAAAAATAGAATGAAACAGAGTAAGATCGATCAATGCATTCAACATAACAAGGAAAAGTGTAAACTTTTGTTCTGATTATATGTGCAGGTAATGGGGCGAAAGGTAAAATGTCTTGGTCAGAAAAGCCTGAAGTTGCTGGCTGACAGAACACATTCTGCGTCCTTATCTCATTTTATCCTTCCTATAACCCCGCGAGGAGGGATTCTTTTTATCATCCTTATTTACCAGTGAGGAAACAAGCTCAGAGTGGTCCAATGGGGCACTCAAGGTCTCCTAGTTAGGGAGGGGCGGGTTATGAAGAACTCTTATGGCTCCCAGACCCAGCTGGGCTTTCCTGCATTTGACCCCACACAGAATTGTGGTCCTTGTCTGCTTCACAAAGTCCCAGGCAGCACAGCCCATGGGAAGCAGGTCCAAGTTGGAGGCTGTCTGGACCCCTGAACCTGGCCAGTCCCCACTTCAGCTTGGCAGGAGGAAGGCTCGTTTGCCATCCATCCACCATTGCCCTCCCCAGAAGCAGACTCAGTGGGAGTTCAGCCAGGACCAGGCTCCGCCAGGGTGGGGGGAGTGAGCTGGTGCGAGAGGCTGGGAAAGGCCACGTGGGCCTCCTCCCTCCACCCAGATGCCACACACACCACACTTAGCAAACACACTCGTAAAAGCATGCTCTGACTGGGGCTCCAGACTCCCTCAGGGCCCCAAATCCCAGCCGGGAGTAACTGTGGGTGTTACAGGCATCCGTCTGTCCAGCCTCTGTTCCCCAGGCTCTCCTGCTTTGCCTGAGACCAACATGAGGCAACTGGGAGTATGTTTTGCCCCTTTTCTTCTTTCTTGTCTCTCCTGATCTGAATACCCACAGCAACACTGTGTTGTCTTCTGATTTATGAGTTCACAGAACTCACGAATACTTTTTCCTCAATTCCCTCGATGTAAAGAAGCCCTTGGTTTCTCTGCAGACATGAGGGCCCTACTTCTCCCCCAGACGCGGACCACAAGGCCCTAGCCAGGACCCCTCCCCCAGGGCTGTGTGGCTTATTTGTGATCTGTTCATTCAAAGGTCACCATCGTTGGGAAATCTCTGACAGTGGTGAGGAAAAAGCAAGAAAATTGAGGGCCAGGAAGAATTTTCCCGCAGCACAGGTCTCCTGGCCAGCCCCTTCCTGGCCTCTGTTCTTTGGCGAGCCTAGTGCCTCCACCAGGCCACAGTGGGTCTCAGCACCTCCCAGTGACTGGGGTTTGAGGGCACTAGGAAAAGCCTCCTGGTGGGAACTTTCCAGCAAGTCCAGGACCCACACCCCTGGAGAGAAAGCACTTGACCTCACTTCAGGTGTCTGCTCAGGTGTCACCAACTCAGAGAGGTCTCCTGTGACCGCCACTCCCCTCACCCCCCCAGCTCCCAGACCCCCTTCCTGGTTTTGCGTTTTTCCATAGCCCTTCCTACCATCTGACAGCTGCTTTCCTTATTTTCCCAAAGCCTCTCCCACTAGAATGTAACACAGGATCTTTGCTTTGTTCATAGCTTTCTCCCCTGTGGCCTAGGACAGTTACCAGCACACAGTAAACACTTCATAAATATTTGTTGAATGAATAACGAATGAATGAATGAATTTCTTGGGCCTGTAAGTGGCCAAAAGGACCCGTTCCATGGCGTGCCCAGAATCCTTCAGATATGTACTCCCGATGAATTCTAGAAGAGCAGTCATCCAGACTTGCTGGGGGCTGGTCCAGACCCACACCAAGGATAACCCAGACCCAGGTCCTCTCCTTGGCCAACCTGTTGGGGCTGGTGTTTGCCCCCAAGGCTGGGACTGCCTCAGAGTTGCTCTCCTTTCTGGCCCGGCCAAGGAGGCCATTAGGCAAGTGTCCTGGGTCCACTCAGGCCCTGTGCTCACACACTGCTGTAGGAGGCCCACCACACATTCCCTGGGCCAGCACTATCTCAGAGCTGACCCTCACCAGAGAGAACCCAGAGCTTCCCCCCAAACGGGCAAAAGACACGGCTGGTCCCCAGGAAAGAGAGAAGGAAGGGCCTGAGGCTCGCTGAGCCCCCAGATGGACCCATAGGTGAGCAGGCAAGTTGAACCCTGACCATGGGAGAGATGCAGGGAACAGAGAGACAGAGAAAGCAAGCCTCGGAGTGGACAGACAGAGGGAAGGAGACAGAAGACAGGGAGAGACACACAAGGCAGAGAGAAAAGGAATCAGAGGGAGAGAGAAACAGTCGGGGAGGCAGCCTCGGAGACCGGCAGGCAGAGAGAGACAGAGGACAAGAAAGCAGAAGACGACGCGGAAAGGGGCGGCCGAGGGGCTTGCGGGGCGGGCGGGCAGGCGCTGCTGAATCGCCGCTCTGTTCTCCACGCCGCACTGAGGGGCTTTCTTCGCGGCCGTGGGAAAGTGGTGGGCGAGTGCGCGCCCAGCCGCCATGTGGACGGTAATTAGCCGGATTAGGGCGGGAGCCGCGCGGGCCGGCCGGGAACAAAAGGCCCCTCTTCGCCCGCGCAAACGGCGGGGTCGCGAGGTCACCAGGCAGGGTCCCCCAGGAGCGAGAGAGGGGAAGCTCGGCCGGAGAATGGGGCCTCTGTGCACCTGGGGCGGGGGCCGGCTTTGGGGTCCAGACTTGGGGGTGCGGGAGGAGAGAAGCCCGAGGCGGCAGACACCTCCCAGCCCCGGGATCTGAACTGGAATCTGAGCTGATATTAGTAATAGTATTGGCAACATGGATACCATTTATTGAGCGCTTACGGTGTACCAGCTCCACGCCAAGACATGCATCGTCTCGTTTAAGCCACATGACAAACTTCCCAGGTGGATCGTGTAATGCCCTGATTTTACAGATAAGGGAGGTGGGTGCAGAGATCGTGACTTGCCCAAGGCCTTGCAGTAGGAGATGCTGTCTCACACATTTGCTGGCTCTGAGTAGACACTCACCAATTCCATGCAGAATGAATGAATGACAGGGTTGGCCCTGACCTGGCTCTGTGATCTGTGCGTGACCTGGGAGGTTTAGGAAGTGGAGGCTCTCAGCCTGACACGCTGGTCCACAGGAAGCTGTTCTGGGAGATCCACGCAGGAGTGTGTCGGTACTAACACCTCCTCCCACCCAGGGCAGTGCAGGGGAACTCGGGTCACTAGGGTCAGGGGTTCTGGGGGTAGGAAATGCGACCATTTGGTTTTCTTTCCAGCAGCCGCGGCAGAACTGTACCTCCCTTGAGGATCTATGCCTGCAGCCCCTGGGGCCTCTCCAAAGCACAGGGCAGCATGGGGAACTGATGGTGACCCACGGGGGTGGGAAGAGGAGGACCTGGGACTCTCTCCTGCCACCCGGCTCTCACTAGCCACTCCAGAGGGTCCAGAACACTCCAGTTTTAAGTGAAGAGCATTCTCTGGGCTGTGGGTGTCACCCTCCTCACAGGTGGTCTAGTCGGAGAGCACACTCTCCTGCCAACAGTAGCAGCCGGTGATGGGAGTGGGAGAGGTGGGCAGGGGAGCCTGCTGTGAGGCTTTGAGGGAGGGGCTGCCGTGGCAAAGTCTGCAGTGGACGTGGCAGTGACTGCTCTCCCTGGCCCATTAGCGCCTTATGGGCAAAAGTAGCCAGGCCTGAGCTTTTCAAGAGAGAGAGAGAAATTCAGCCTTTCAGGTGGGATTTCCCAATTTTAAAAGATGCTGCGGGCTACACTAACACAGGTAGGGTCCAGATGCAGCCCACAGATCTGCAGTTCACAACCCCCTTTCCTAGGTGTAGTGTTGGAAGTATTCCTGGTACTCAGCTTCAGGAAGAAGAAACACGCCATCCCTTCCCCCAAGCCCCTCTCCCTCCATCTTCTCTAGGGTCAGTGAGTGAGGAAGGGGTTAGGGATGGGGGTTGGGATGCCCAGCCCCTGCCCAGATCCCTGTGCCCTGCATCAGGCTGTCCCCAGGATGCAGAGGGCTCAGGCAGGGAACCTCCAGGCCACTGAAATCTCAGTGACCAGGTGCCTGACCAGAAGCCAGAGGTTGTCACATCCAGTTCGGCCAGGGGAAGCCCAGGGAACCAGTAAATGAGAGTTTTCTCCAGCACTAGAGTGTGAAAGCCGCTGGCACATGAGAAGGAAATGGCGGCTTCTGGCCAGTTCTTCCTCACGCCCCACCTCCATCACCCTCACAAACTTCTCGTCAAGTGGAAGATTGCTGTAATCCCACTTCTCAGATGAAGAAACTGAGGCCCAGAGGGCTGGAGTATTTGTCTGAAGGGAGTAGAAAGTGAGCATCTAGGGGCATAGCTTGAAGTGGCCCCAAGGATGAAATTTGTTTGAAACGTTTTCTTAACAACTGATGTGAATTTTGCTTCCTACTTCATAACATAGACATGGATATTGCGCTATAAAGATAATCATCTGGTAAACCTGACCTTGGGAGGATGAGCCACGTTTATCCTGTGGCGTCTCAAACCCCTGGCACTTCACTGTGAAGCCACAACAGTCCACAGACACAAGAGAGAGAAGCCTGGATTGAGGGCTCAGACCCCCAAAGTCAGCTCGTGACAAAGTAGACCTGAACCCAGGGTCCCGACTGTCTCAGGGGGCGTGATAGGCAGAAAGGCGGTTTGTTGCTGTTCAGGTCTCTCCTTGGTTCCCCATTTCAGCCTCACGGAAAGCTGGGGGGAGGGGCCTGGCGCCTCGCTGGGGCGGTCAGAGCTGAGTCCCGACCACCACAAAGGCAGGACGCAATCTCCTCTTTCCTCCTCTCTCGGCCACCTCCATGTCCTGTCTCTTTTACAGATAAAGCTCTGCTACAGCAGCTGCCGCCTCTAGCTCCTGAGAGGGGCAGGGCTGTGTGGCAATGTGCACCCAGCCCCCGACATGGACTGAGGTGCAAGGAAGGCCTTATGCCCCTTGCTTGGCGTTGGGGGTGGCTAAGCGGCAGTGGTGGGAGCAAGGGGTCAGGCCACTCTCCTCCGCTCCCAGCCCCTGAAAGAGCACAAATCAGGGCGCCTGACGCCCACAGGGGTGGATATCCATGGAACCCTCAGGGCGCATGGGACAGTTCCATGGGGCGAAGGACAGCTGGAACCCAGTGAAGGAGCTTCAGAACCTGAGAAGCAGGAAGAACTTTGTCCTTTCCCAGGAATACCCATCACTGGACCTCGCTGGCTCAGTGGAGTGCTCTGGGGGTCCTGGGAGGCGCTCCCCACTCTCCTCCAACACTTGCCCACTTTTCCCTTCTGGCAGCTGGTGGTGATTTCAGAAACAACCAGGCAGAATCTCTAAAGCACAGTAAATGCTTGCTTCCTGTCCCCACCCAACCCTGTTAGAGGGGGAGACATGCTTAAGGGGAAGGATTACTCCAAAGAAACCCAAGTTCTGGCGAGAAAGCCCTCCTAGAAATGTGGGAAACGTCTGGAGCTGTTACAGTCCCCGATCAAATTTCCGAGTCTTGTGTTCCCAGCCGGGACAGAACATTTAAGTCTCAGAGTCCCTCTCTTCGCCTCTTTCCCCAGTTTGCACGTAACAAGCACAAGGTCTCAAGTTCCAGCTCAGGAAGAACAAGGTGCAGCCCAGCCCCTTTCACCAGGGAGAAAGGAGAAATTTCATTCCAAGGCTTCATGCTAATTACATTGCCCACTTCCTCAAACCTCCATCCTGGAGGAAAACCAAATTCCCACAAGTGTCTCCCTTCTGTCCAGCTCTGCACCCCTGCCCAGCTCCTCTTCTGGGTCATAAACATGGACATAGGTCTCCAGCCTGGAGCACTTGAGATGGCCAACTGCAGTGTGGATGCCAAGGCAGGCCTGGGGCTCAGGAGCGGGTGCAGAGAGAAACCTGCTCTACCCATCGATGAACTTGACATCACGGTTCTGGACATGCGTCGTGGAGAGATGGGTTTGTGCATCTAAAATGCAGTACGCAGTGAGCTCAGGGCCTGATCCAGGCAGCCTTTGTGTCCTGCTGATGGGATGAGGGAAGAAACCCAGATGCACGGCCTTTGTAGCTGGATTCCAGCCAGCCTTTCATAGCATCCTTCATGATGGAGACCTGGAGGGTGGAGCCGGTTATGTCCAAAGCTTGTGCGTCCTCAGAGGCTGAGCCTCGAGGCCTGTGGCTGCAGGGAGAGAGCTTCCTATACAGCCTTGGACCCTTCAACATGTTTGTCAGGGACTGGCGTGAAGCTGTGGGTGGTAGAATCCTCAAATTTGCAGACCATCACATCTGAGAAGAGCAGGAAATACATTGAGTAATAAAATCCAACAGGTTTGGTCATGCTGGGTGAATAGGTCCCATTTCAGAGATGAGTCTGAAGAGAGTTCAATGTCAGGCTCTGCTTATGAGGTCCAAGAAATCAACTGCCTTGGCGCATGTAAAACACTGAAGGATTGGGGTATTCATCACAGTGCCAATTAGCTGTGTGACGCAGCTGAACGAAACAATGACGTGAACTTCAAGTGCATTGAGGAAATTCTCGTTTTGCGGGATTTCTTTGTCCCGTAAATCCCATTAAGGGATCTCTTGTGGGGTCACTGTCCACTCATATCAAACCCTTTGGGGCTTGTTAAAAATTCAGATTTCTGGGCCCACCCAGATGGCTCACTCAGGCACTATAAGGATGCGGCCCCAGAATATGATTTTCAACCACCTCACGAATGATTTTTTTTTTTTGGCTGTGTTGGGTCTTCGTTTCTGTGCGAGGGCTTTCTCCAGTTGCGGCGAGCGGGGGCCACTCTTCATCGTGGTACGCGGGCCTCTCACTGTCATGGGCTCTTCTGTTGCAGAGCACAGGCTCCAGACGCGCAGGCTCAGTAGTTGTGGCTCACGGGCTTAGTTGCTCCACGGCATGTAGGATCTTCCCAGACCAGGGCTCGTCGAACCCGTGTCCCCTGCATTGGCAGGCGGATTCTCAACCACTGCGCCACCAGGGAAGCCCCCGAGTGATTTTTGAGAACATTTTCAGCTCTGCCTACCCCTTTAGCCCATGCTGGGCCCTCTTGCCAGGACTGTTCTACCTCTAAGCAAAATAAGAGGACCCCCTGCCCGGTAAAGCTTCCCTCTGTGCTAGAAATTCCACTAGTGGAGCTTTGCTCCTTTGGGTTAGGACACTGCCCCTACAAATGGCCTTGTCAGCGAAGATTTTTAAAGATAAAGACAGCTGGCTTATAGCAAAATTGTGGTGGAGGCACTGGGTAGGGACACAGGCTGAACTTCCCAGACAAAGAGTAAGTAAGGCTTAATCATACTGCCAGAGGGCCTCGATCCAGCTCAGCCTGAAGCCGTGGAGAGACTGAGAAATAAGCCATTTGTTCCTCGCTGGCGTGGGAAGCGCTCAGGCTTTGGAGAAGCAGCCTGACCTGAGTGTAAATCCCGATCAGGCCCTCAGCAGCTGTGGGATCCTGAACATTGACCTCAGCTTCTCTGAGGCTCAGATTTCCTCTCTGAGATCTTGACACATTCTTTACCCAGCTGTTCTCAGGAGTCGATGAATAACGTATGTGAGGAGTTATGTGAGGAGTCTCAGGTAAAGCCCCCTGAGACTTCCACACAGTAGGTGCTCAGTGTTGCTTGTTGAATGCGTGAATGGGTAACTAGTGGATGGATGGAGGGATGGAGGGATGAACGGATGGACAGATGACCTCTGTGAATTCTTCTTTTTTACTTGCAGGCAATCAGCCTCTGCCTCTGAATTGATTAGCCATAGCTTCCCCACCCCAGTGTCATTCCCTGACATCTCACAGATGTCTTGATTTGGGGTCCAAGTTGTGCCTCCTGGGAAAAGTCCCTCTCCCTTCCCTACCCTTCTCCCCCCAGATGCCCTTCTCCCAGCTTCTGTCCAACTGCCAAGGCATTCCTGTCTGGCATTGGGTCTCAAATTCAGCACAGGGGCAAATCTTAGGGCACAGCCTTTCAGAGACTCCCCTGATATAGGCCAGGAGCATGTTTCTGACTCTAACTCAGGTCACCTTTCTGGCCAGCTCCTAGAAACAGCCCATCTTCAGGCTGGCTGGGGCTTGCAGAGGAGAATCAGCACAAATCCTGCCCTCTTGGAACTTGGACTCAAGGAGGAAAAACTAGGAGACAGTTGGAAGGTGGTATCTGCTGAGCGTGAGAAAGCGCTCCCAGCCGGCAGCATCAGAGAAGACGTCTTGAAGCGGGTGACATCTGGATCTTAAAGGATGGATAAGTTGGAACATTCAGAGCTGGGGGAAGAGCATTCCGGAGAGAGGGAACAGAGAGGGTGGAGTAGGGGATTGTTCAGTCTGGCAGGAGAACAGGCTGGGGGAGGCGGACAAAGAGAACAGGTTGTAGGATCGGCTGGGGCAGGCACCGTGCAAGGCTGAGGCATACACTTGGCTCCCCCGCTGTGAGTCCAGGCAGAAACAGGGGCTGTGGTTCCAGTGTGGCCCCCCTCCCCTCAAATCTCTTTCTGTACCCCGCTACCGGCTCCCCCAGCACACATCTGGCCCGCGTGCCTCTGTGGACCCGTGCAAGCCTGGTGGGCCACCGCTTCTGGGGCCATCTGCATGAACAAAGCTGCACCGCCTCTGCCCATTCCTGCTCCCAAAGGAATGAGTGGAGGACGTTCAGGCCTTGTGCAGGCTGTTGGGGGGTCTGCTGATGCCCGTGTAAGGGTGAGAGGTTTCTCAGCCCCAGGCATGTGCAACTGCTCCCTTGGTTGTAGGTCACCCTTTCTTCCCCCGCCACCCCCCTGCAGCCTGCAAGTGGCAGGTCTCACCCCTGCACTTTCCCCAGCTAATCCAAGCCACACAGAGAGCAGCCAGCCCGCCAGCGGGTCTTGTTTCACTGGAATGTTGGCATCAAACTTGAGATCGGAAATGAACTCATTATCTGATTATTTTTATTTATGAAAATGTAGCTGCTCTGGGAGAGGTCTTTCTTGAATAGCCTTCTGAGTGGATGAGTAATCCTCTCCCCTTTACACACACACACACACGCTCAGACACATATGTTCAGGCACACACACACACACACACACACACACACACACACATACTCAGATATTCCGAACCCCCCCCGCTTCAGACACGCACACATACACACGTACATCACACATATACACACAGAGGCGGCCATATGTTCCAGCAGATACATACCTTCAGGTACACACACAATCACATGGAGACACATGTTCTGTGTCTAATAAGCTCCTTTGAGGGCAGGGACTTTGTCTCTTTTATTCACTGCAGAATCCCTAGTGGTACGTAACGGGCAATCAGTAAATATTCGCAGAATGAATGGCTGAGGAGTAGATGTGCGCACACACACTCTCACACACACACACACACACACACACACACTCACACACACACACACACACACACACCTTCATGCATGCACACCTGCCCATCCTCTCTCCCTTCCTGGAGAACAGCAAAGTCAGAGAATCCCTACTTCCGCAGCCTAAAGTCTTCACACTGTGAAGCACACCTTGTATTAGCTGAGAACACATTATCCAGAAACTTCCAGTGGAGATGTCCATCACCAATTTCCAGGAGGCCAAGGCAGCTCCTCCCCTGAACTGCTACGGCCTCACCAGATGCTTAAAGCCATCCCATCAGCCTTGCCGGTCAGGAACCTATTGTGATGGTCTGGCCAGGAGAGCCTGAGGTGGTTATGCAGGGCAAGCTCTTTTCCAGGAATGTTCTCTGGGGGCTGTCCCCACTCACCCACACTGGCTCAGTGGCAGGCCCCCGCACAGGGTCTTGGGCAATGCCAGCCCCCAGGCTCTGGCTCTGTCTCTCTCTCTCCTCCAGCCCATGGCTATGACTCAGGCTTTCCAAGGCCTGTGAATGTCTCCTGGAGAGGAGACCTGGCCAGAGGCAAGGCTGGTGGGCCGGCAGAGGTGGAGAAGCCAAGAAAGGGTGGCCTGGAGTCTGATCTCAGGGTGGAGCGATGAGCAGGACCATGACCCTGACCCCTAACTGTCCTTAAAGGCCTCCCCCATGGAGAGAGCAGTCTGCTATAATCAAAAGAGCTCTGGGCTGGAGTGAGGCTCATCTGAGCTGACAACCCAGCTGGCCCCATACTGCCCGTTTGACTTTGGGCCCGTCATCAGCCCTGGAGCTCAATGTCCACCAGCATCTTGGGCAATCACATCCTTCATGCCTCGCTGCCCTGGGCTTCACCCTCTCCTGCCCTCCCTTCCAGCCCCTGAAGGAGAGCCCACTACTCCCTCTGTAGCCGCTCGGGCCTCTTCAAGTGACTCTTTCAAAGTGCAGAGCCCTCCAGGGTGGGCCGTGCAGTTCCTCACACCAAGCAGTGTGTAAGAGCTGCCTGACCTTCCCAAGATGTTGCACGCAGGAGGCGGGAGGACATGGAGAGGAAGGGACAACTTGCTTTGCTAACATTGCCTTGTCCCAAAGCCTGGCTGAGAAGGAAGGACTGTGATCTCTTAAAACTGCAAGTCCGCCAGCAATTCCACTCCTAGTTATATACCCAGCTGAATCAAATGCACGTCTATGAACAAGTATGCTCACGAATGCTTTATTCACAGTACGTCAAACTAAAACAACCCAAATACCCATTAATAGGAGAATGGTTAAACACATTGGGGTATATCCATATAATGGATTCATATATACACAGCAATAAAACACAAGCGTTTCTGCTACACACAAAACAGCGTGGATGAATCTCCCAGGCATGATATTGAGTAAAATAAGACAGATACTATGTGTAGAAGGTCAAAAACATTCAAAATGAATGGATGGTGATAGAAGGTAGACCACCGGTCACCTCTAGGGGTGGTGTTGACTGGAAAGGGGCACAGGAGACCTTCTGGGGCGCTGAAATATTCCATCTCTTCATCTGGTGGTCACGTGGGCACAGACACATGTGTGAATCCATCCGGCTGTGCACTTCAGCTGTGTTAACGCTATTGTATGTGAGTTTTACTGGGGGAGGGACCCAAGTCACTGAGGGTCCAAGCCATGCAGAAGAGAGGAGTTCTAAAGAGTACTCACAGGATTTTAGGGTGGAAGAAAAAGAGTGCAGCCAATAGTGGAAGACAGAAGGCCCAGAGCTTTCTTCCCGGAGAGGCTGAGTGGCATGGCCCAGGAGGGGTTGCCGTGAGGAGGGGTTAGGGACCTGACCCTCCCGGTGACCCCAAATGTGCCAGATCAGGCTACCCTTCAGTGGGTGTCCTGCACAGCACTGGGCATTGGGGTTGGGACCCAGCATGGAAGCCAGTCTCCGACCATCTGTCTCTTTCCTTCCTTCCCTGCCCATGGTTTTGGGGCAAAGAAGGGGCTGAGCCCCAAACCTCTCTTTTAACCCCAGTTAATAGATAAACTCAATCTGCTCCAATGTGCTTAAATAAAAGGTATAAAGTAGAGAGCTAATTCATCTGCCTTGTTTTATCCTAAACCCCTGGATGGACTCTCTCATAAGAAAGAGCATTCCAGAAACCTGCATGCTGGCCTGCCACCCTCTGGGCCTCTTGATGATGGTCTGTGGGCCTGTGAGTGGGCAGGAATGTATGTCTTAGTGTGTTTCTGCCCCTGTGTATTGTGTTTCCTTATAATGGGGTCCTCTGGTTTTATCTTCATATACCCTAGCCTCCCGCCATTCTGCTCTCTCGCCCCTGTTTAGCAGCCCTGCCCCTCCTCTGCAGATACCCAGTTTTCCTGTCCTGACAATGGGATTAGCTTTTCTCAATGACATGGAGAGACTAAGTCCTCATCCTTCTGGGACATTGTTTAAGGAACCCAGAGAAGGAACCCAAAACTTAACCTTAAGGCATTGCTTTCGAGTGCCATGACAGGCAACTCAAAATCCCACCCCACTACAGAACTTGAAGGCTACTCATGGGGAGATGGTGGCATTTTGAAGATCTGGGACCCAAAGGCAGAGCACCCCCGTGTTCCTGGAGCCCCAGCATCATATGAGTGACCAAGTGGGTTCAGTGAAGAGAGGCTGCCAAGCCTAGGGCAGCTCTGGACACATCAGTCACATCTGCCTCTGGAATGATGGATCCCTTCCCCCAGCCGGCCTTGTCCCCTTCTCCTTCCCTGGGCAGTTCCTGCCCAAGTCAGCTTGGTCCCCTCACACAGCCCGCAGCCCACAGTGGGCCGTCCCTATCCTCCTCCCTCAGTCCCCACCCACCGGCAGCGCACATTTCCTACAGAGCCCGGCGAGCACTGTGCAGAGTGAGTCAGGTACCCACAAGGCAGGTACTGTTATTACGCTCACTCCACAGGTGGGGAAACCTAGCTGAGAAATGGAGTGTTGTCCCTGAAGCCACACAGCTGATAGTCATTGGAAGCAGGATCTGAACCCCGGTAGTCAGACTCCAGAGCCCAGCCCAGCTCATCCCTTCACAGGAGGCTGTAAGGGTGGTGGTCGAGGGTGCAGGCCCAGGAGCTAGGCTGCCTGGTTCACGTCCCGGCTCCTCCTCTTCCTGGGTGGCCCCTGGAACACGTGACTTACCCCTCTGGACCTCCCCCGCCCCACCCCTGTCATCAGATGAGGATCGGATTGAGTGGGACAGTTGCTCCTGCCCTCTCAGAGCACTCACGTCCAGCCACCTCTCTGGATGCTGTCTCTGGCTCTGGCCACACACTTGGGCCATTCTGTCCAGGCCGGGAGAAGATCAGCGGTACAACACAAGGCAATTGTTTGTAGGGCCTGCTCCAAAGAGGGCCATGGGCCCCAGGGCTGAGCAAGAAAACCCAGCCGTCTGGATGTCACAGGCCCCTCTCCAACACGGTGGCCTGCGTGTACAGAGCCCTTTGCCAGGGACCCGGGAGCTCGCCGCCCGTGCTCCTCCAGCCCTCTCTGAGCTCCCACCGCACCCCAGCATTGCACACTTGAGTGTACCCCATCTAACACTTTCCCCAGGATCCCACCCATGAATTTGGTTCCCCTCTAGGCTGTGAAGCCCCAAGAGCAAGGGCTTGATTTTCCCCTTCCTGCATCTCCCTGACAGCACAGATACAGGCCCATGCAGACACCAGGTCGTCAAAACCCACTTGAAATGTATGGGATTGGGTTGGAGGCTTAGATACCACAACTTTGGAGTTGCTGGTTAAATATTTAGTCTTACTAGAGGTGGAAAAGAGAACAGTGTAGTGTGGGGTGGATGTGGACTTGGATGCAAATGGATGCAAATGAATGCAAATCACCGTGCAGTGGTATGCAGATGTGCAGCCGGGATTGATGGGAAGGAGGGCCCTGACTCCAGAATCCTGGTCCCATGGGTTCTGCCCTCCAGGGGGTTCCATGTCTGCCTGAGGTCTTGTGCAGCAACGCTCTGCACGGCTCTCCAGCACCGCTGGGGCTACACCCACCCACAGGCAGCCTGGCCTACAAGAGGTGTATAAATCAGAGGTCTGCCCTGGAGAAGGGCTGGAGGTGGAGCCAGAGCTGTGGACGGCTGGGTTCTGGGCACACGGCTCTGGGCGAGCACAGAACACTGGACCAGGAAGGAACAGCTCACCCCTGGTGTCACTGTCAGGTTTTCAGACTCTGTCCCAGCTCTCTGCTGTGACCACCACCCACCACGACCAATCCCAGCCCTACCTGGTGCTGCCCACCAGCCTGGACCCCCAGTGGGTGGGCAGGCCATGGTAACTGGAGGAGCTAGGGGCTTCCCCACACTGACCAGCACCCTCTTAGGCTAATGACTGGGACTGGTACTGTCACAGTCAAGGAAACTGAGGCTCAGAGAGGTGAGTGGCCCCAGCCCACACAGTGGGTCAGGGAGGAACCAGAGCAGAACCCAGGTCTCCAGAGTTGGGGGGAGCTCGATGACAGCCTGCACACGTGGGGCCCCATTGGCAGCCCAGTCCCAGAGGCTCCATCTCCTTCGGGTAGTCACGGCAAGGGGGTCGAAGGAGAAGGGAGTGAGGATAGGGCCAGAGATGTGGTGTGAAGAGAGCTGGGCATCTGGGAATTTTCAGGGGGCTTGCAAGGCAGCCCAAAGCTGGGGTTCCCGCAGCGGCAGGTGGGCCTCCAGCGGGCCAGGCCGAACAGGGCTAGCACCAACTCTAGTGGGGTTGGAGGTACCAGCTCTCACCCGCCAGCCGGGCTGCCAGCTGGGGAAGCTTCGTTAGAATTCCTCAGCCCTCCAGCCCATTGCCTTCCTGGTGAACAGGACAGCTAATGGCCCCTGCCGCCCGCTGCTGGGGTGAGGTGGCCGGGCCAGGGGTGCGGGTGACCTAACACGCTCAGGAAGCACGCCTCTCCCCTGCCTCGGAGCAGGGAGCAGCCCCCGGCGTGACCCTAAATTTCCCCACGTCGGAGACCGTCCGCCTGTCTGTCTATCCATCCCCCCAGGGCCCAGGGGGCTGGTGAGTGTGGACAGACAGACACAGGCTGTAGGAAGCTTCGGTGATTAATGGGTGATGAAAACCAGACCCCGTCAGGATGGGGGTGGGAACAGAGAGGCGGAGAGAGGCCGTCTGTCTCATGCTCAGCTCAGCTTTGAGCCCACAGCCTGGGGAGGAGGGGGGCGGCGGCTGAGGGCAGTGCCTGGCCCCAGCCTCGACATCCCAGGCGGGGCGGCGGATCCCGTTCCCCCGATGCCCAGCTGGCACCGCCTTCAGCCTCTGCCCCAGGAGGCAACCCTGCGAGGAACCAGCTTAGCTCCCAACACCCAGGGACTTGCAGGGGCCCTGAAATGTCCTCCCTCCCGCAACGCCCCGAGGCCTCCACCTCCTCGGCAGGGAAGATCAAACAGTCACCCCACCTCCTCCTTCCTTCACCTTCCTCCTTGCTGTGGGGCCCATGTCCCAGGACCCAGACCCTGAAGCTCCTTTCGCCTCCCACCGCCGCCCCCCCGAAAAACACGGGACAGCCCCATCCTCTGTCCTCAGGACCCCCTCAGCTCAGTCCTCACCGTGGAAATTTTGAAAAGGTGAAAGTGAGCTGATTTTCTACCAGAGCTTCCTTGACAGCAAACCCTCCATCTAGGAGGCTTTAGATCAAACCTCCAAACCTGCAGTTGAGAGAAACCAAGCAGGAGGGAGACTCGCACAGCCACGTCTCACGGTGCCCACCAGACAGACCCTGGAGGGACCTCGCACCCCCCCCCCCGCCCCAAAATACCCTCGCCACCGGCCTGCCTGCCCTGAGCCTGGGATTCCGCCAGTCAGTCCCCAGAGCGAGGCTCTGCCGCCCTCACCAACGCCCGACTGTGAGAGGCTTTCAAAGGCTTCCCAGCGTGTCCACCCCCAGGGCCCTGGGATCTGGCCAGGCAGGGCCTGAAACGAGGAAACGGGATAGAGAGAGAGGAAGTGGCTTTGAGAAGGTGGGGCACAAAGGCAAACTCTGCTGACTGAGGACTTTTGCTGCTAGCCGACCAGGCCCGCCTATCACCCACCAGAATTAAGCTTCTGGTTGTCAAAAAAAATGTTTGTTTCTAAGATAGCTGTTGTGTTGGGGGAAAGGAGGCAATAAGGAAGCCAATATTTATTCCTTCCTTCTTGCCCACCAGGCACCTTGTGTGTATCTCTTGTCTCACGTCCTATGGGAAGAAACTGAGGCTCAGGACCGTGCCCACCCTGCACCCTCCCCTCAGAGGGTTAAGTGATGGAGCTGAGATCCCAGGTCTGTCACACACAAAACCCTCCTACTTTCTGAAGCCCCACCCTGCCAGGGGCTGTGGGGAGAGAGCTGGACACCATCTGGGAAGAATCAGAGAAGGTTTTGAGAAAAGGCCTCATGTGGGAACGAGAAATCCTTCAATAGGGCTTTTTCATCAATAAAGCAGAAATATAACCTTCCTCCTTGCAAACATTTCTGGACTCCCAGGGGTACCTGCCTCTGTGTCCAACAAATTATTAAGGAAGCAAGTATAAAATTAAAAAATCCCAATCCCAAGCAGTCAGAGAAGGCTTTTTATGGGGGTGGGGAAGGGTGCAGCTGAACTTTATTGCTCCTTGCATCCCAGCTCCTGTCTCTTGCCTTGACAGAGCCCAGACTTGTCATCTGAGAAGAAGGGGGAGGGCGAGGTCACTGCCCTTCTCTGGTTTCCGCCCAGAGCTCTGCTTTTCTGCAGGGAATGCAGGGCTGGGGCAGCTTTGCAGCCTGCAGTCTGTGGCACGGAAGGAGCCGTGGGTGGTTCTTATAAAGGGGAGTGTAAGATGCAGCCCTCCCCCTCCCTCCTCAGTGGGAAGACAAGACCTCCTTGGCCAAGGCCGTGTGTCTGCTGTTCACGTGTGGCCGTTCAGCTGGGCCCAGGCCTGCACCGCAGCCTGGACACATGCGTCCAGCCTGCCCTGTCTGCAAAGGAGGAGTTGTCAGACCCTCCTCAGGACCTTCTCGGGATGAAACAAAAAAGTGGAAGTGTATTCGTTCTCTGTTGCTGCAGAACAAATTACCACAGCGTTAGCAGCTTAATACAGTACCCGTTAATTATCTCAGTTCTGTAGGTCAGAAGTTCTCAGCTCAGGTCATGCAAGGCCAAAATCAAGGTGTGAGCTGGCTGGGCTGGTGTCTAGAATTTCTGGGAAAGAATCTGCTCCCAAGTTCATTTTAATTGTAACAGAACTCAGCTCCTG
Source organism: Grampus griseus (assembly GCF_964374135.1). Classification (NCBI taxonomy): domain Eukaryota; kingdom Metazoa; phylum Chordata; class Mammalia; order Artiodactyla; family Delphinidae; genus Grampus; species Grampus griseus. The sequence goes on from NC_139009.1 coordinate 34,395,428, forward strand.
TGGTTGTACGACTGAGGCGCTCTTTTCTTGCTGGTTGTCAACCAGGGGTCCCTCTCAGCTCCTAGAAGATGCTCTCTCTTAGGCCTCTTCCATGTGGTCCCCTCCATCTTCAAGTCATCAAAGGTACATGGAACCACCCTCCCCATGCTTCAAATCTGTGACTTCCTTTCCTGCCACCAGCCAGAGAAAGCTCTCTGCTTTTAAAGGGCCCAAGTGATCAGATTAGGCACATCTACCAGATAATCTCCCTTTTGATTAACTCAAAGCTGACTGATTAAAAATCTTAATTGGGTTTTTTTGTTTGTTTGTTTGTTTTTGGGTTTTTTTGCGGTACGCGGGCCTCTCACTGTTGTGGCCACAGGCTCCCGATGTGCAGGCTCAGCGGCCATGGCTCACGGACCCAGCCGCTCCGCGGCATGTGGGATCTTCCCAGACCGGGGCACCAACCCGTGTCCCCTGCATCGGCAGGCGGACTCTCAACCACTGCGCCACCAGGGAAGCCCCTTAATTGGGTTTTTAAAATCATTTTCCATACAATGTTACAGAATTGGGGGCTTGATATCTCCTCATATGCATGGATTAGGATGAGAAATCTCAGGCGGGAATATTTTGAATCTGCTTACAGCCAGGGAGCAAAAGCACTTTGGCATTTTCGTCTAATTGCTGGACTAAGCTCTTATCACAGGACTTCCTTCCCTCTGCCCCAGAGGAAATGGTGGCACCTGGCAGGGTGGCTGCCTGGGAACCCCTGGCCCTTCTTTCCTCCTCCTCTTGGGACAGGCTCTGGGGCTTTTCAAGACTGAGTGGGGAGTCCTGCTTCAGGACCGCTGGGGCTCCTTCCGGCTTCCAGAGCTCGACCACCCCATTCCACCCAGGTCTCTGCTAGGCTCTTCCCTGCTCTTCAGACTCTCTGCACCGCACCATCTACATGATCTCTGGTGGCCATCTACACTCGCCTCCTCTCCGCCCGCCAGAATCTGGGCTCTACCAGTCCCCACTCCTTTAATCTGCTGTCTCCCCCTTATCCCAGTGGACGCCTTCCAGGCCATATTCCCAGGCCTTACTGCGAGGGCAGGGCTGGATTCCATCTTGTACCCCCTTGTATTGCCAACACCCGGCCCAGTGCCAGGAACATAGCAGCCACTTAGCAAGCATTTGTTGTGGTTTCTCTGGGTTCGTGTATCTGTGGGGTCCATTTGCTAAAGTGCTTCTCTCTCTGCCCCCAATCCAAACATATGTCACCACCCACCCCTGAAGCAAGTGAAGCCCCATGTCACGTTCTCCTTGGCCTGAGGGCAGAAACCAAAGCAAGGGGCTGAGTGTGTGCGTCCCTCAGGATGAAATGCTCCACCAACTCAGTTCTGTCTCACACTACATGCCACACACACACACACACACACATATGTGGGCCAGAGACTCCAAGTTCCTTGTGGCCCGTGGCTGGGGAGGCAAGAGTCGCCACTCTCAGGCTTCTACCCCTTATCCTACGTGGGCCCCAGGTCAGCCATCTCTCTAGGAGTTTACTTGTGCTGGCCTTAATCTTTTTTTCATTCCATCCCTGAAGTGGGACCCACGTTCTCATTCCCCAGGGACCCACCCACTTCCTCTTGGGAGTCCAGCCGAGGACAGTGTGGTTTGAAGAACGTTCTAATCCCAGCCCCAAAGCTCTGAGAGAAAAAATGACTAAAAGCCCTGGAATGTGGAGCCTGCTGCTTCCTGCAAAGCATTTTGAATGAAACACGTAACCAACAGCTGCAGCACAGAGAATGGAAACTCTGAGGGACGTCATGGCTCCAGTCCTCAAATAGCAGGCTTGTGAGCAGAACAAGCTCTTTATTTCTGCCCAGTCTGGACGCCCTCGGCGCCCACCCCTCCAGGCTTTCCTTCCAGGAGCCGGGCCCACCGTGCCAAGGACGTGCTCCCGTTGCTCACTTATTCCAAACACTCTGCAGCCCCCTCAAAGCCCCCAGCTCTTCGTTGGGGGATGGTAAGTCCCCCTTCCCACTCAGGAGCACCCAAGGGCATCTAGGACCCCACAGCCGCTTCCCCAGCGATCTTGAAGCAGGACTCCCCCATCAGGTCTCGTGGAGCCCCAGAGCCTGTCCCAAGAGCACATCTCCCAGCTCGGTCCCCATCCTGGAATCAGCCCCAAGCCAAGCCTGGCAGTGGCAGCCGGCTCATGCCAAGCTCTAGGATAACGTTACTCAAGGCTGTTCTCAGCGTGGACTTGGGGCCAAGCAGGGAAGGATAGACAGTCCCATGGGGTGGGGGGGCGGGCAAAAGGCCTGGGAGTTAGGAAATTCCTAAAGATCACTCCTGAGTGAAGGGATGATACACTAACACTTTTTCAACTCCTTTATTAAGATACAGGCAGTGACGTGTATTAATTTTAAATGGTATGGCTCGATGAATTTTATATATGTATATATCACCTGGATCAAAATATGGAACATTTCAAATGCTCCAGAATTTTCCCTGGAGCCCCTCCACGGTCAATACCCATCCCCTCAGCGGTAACCACTCTCAGAAATTTTTTTCTCTTACCGTCAATTAATTTTGCCCGTTTGGGGACTTCATTTAAGTGGAATAGCAGATAGCATGTGCTCTGGCCATGGGCGTATTTTGTTCCACATCATGTCTGAGATTTACCCGTGTTTAGACACACTCACAGCTCTAAGGTGCCTACTGTGCTCCAGGCACTGTACAGAGAATGGCACGTTGACTCTTTGCACTGAAGCCTTGATCTTGAGCCCATTTTGCAGATAAGGAAGTCGGTTAAATCAGCAGTTCACTGCCACATAGTCAGGCTATGGAGAAGCAGGAAATCAAACCCAGGGTAGATGGACTCCAGAGCTGTTTCCCTCTTCTTTCCTCTTTGCAAATATAGAAGACCTGCTCCCGTTATACCAAGAAGTGGGGAAACATTGCCTTCGAGATCTACAGGCTGGGATTTTCTCACAAAGGAAACTTTCATTTCAGGCTTTTGTGCACCCAAGAGCCCAACAGGAGTCCCCGTTTTACTTCAGCCCCACTAGTCCCTAGGCGATAAGATAAGGCAGAGGCAGAGGGCCGAGCAGTGGGCTGGGAGGCATCTCAGAGCACCAGGCCCGAGGAAAAGAATGAAGAGGTTCATTCATTTAGGCAGCAATATTTATTGAGTACCTACTCTATGCCAGGCACCGTCCTGGGCACTTCCTTTTAGGTTATCTACTGCAATGTAGCAAACCACTCTAAAATGTAGTGGTTTGGGGCTTCCCTGGTGGCGCAGTGGTTGAGAATCTGCCTGCCAATGCAGGGGACACGGGTTTGAGCCCTGGTCTGGGAAGATCCCGCATGCCGCGGAGCAACTAGCCCCGTGAGCCACAATTACTGAGCCTGCGCGTCTGGAGCCTGTGCTCCGCAACAAGAGAGGCTGCGATAGTGAGAGGCCCACGCAGCGCGATGAGGAGTGGCCCCCACTTGCCGCAACTAGAGAAAGCCCTCGCACAGAAACGAAGAACCAACACAGCCATAAATTAATTAATTAATTAATTAAAATGTAGTGGCTTTAACTGAACAACAAACACTTATCATCTCTCAAGATTTTATAAGTTGCCTGGTTAGTTCTTCTATTGATCTCACTGGGGGTCTCTCGTGCTGCTACAGCCAGATGGTACCTGGGACGGCAGTCATCTGGGCACTTGACTGGACTGACTGAGTCAAGATGGCCGACTCTCGTGTCTGACACCCTGGCCAGGACCCTGGAAGGCTGGGCTCAGCTGGGACTCTAGGATTGCTGGGATTCCCTCTGTCTCCATCTCCTCTCAGTGTCTCTCCCTCTCCATGTGGTGTTTCCAGGTTTCCTCTCCACATGGAATTCTCCAGCAGGGTGCTAGACTTCTTACATGACAGCACAGCGCTCCCCAAAGTGCAAAAGTGGGAGCCCCTACACCTCACTAAAGCTTAGGACCACACTGACGCAGCGCCACTTTGGCCGTATTCTATGGTTAAGGTGAGTCGCAGTCCCAGACCAGATTCAGCGTGGGCGGGAACTCTACAAGGCAATGAACATAAGGAAGCGTCATCTTGGGTAACCAGTTACCACCCAGAAAAGTTCCTTTTTTTTTTTCTTCTTTTTCACTTATTTAACAAATGTACATTGTCAGGCAAACAGTCAGGCAAACATTTCCTTATTGAATGGAGGAAACTTAAACTAAATATCACTTTTGTTTGGTTCGCTTTTGTTTGATCATTCAGGATAACAGCCCTGAGAAGCTCTGTAAAGGGTAAGTAACATTCATGGAGTGTTAGGTTCACACCATACCCCAGCTTAGTGCTTCACAAATGTTAACTATTTACTTCTTACTCATTTACCCTCCTTTGAAGTAGGCATTATCGTTAACCCTATTTATAGATAGCGAAAGGTTACTTAAAAAGGTTATCTATTGTTGAGTTACAAACCACCCTGAAACTTAGTGGCTCTAAAAAAAAAAAAAAGGTTTATTACCATTCCCAGATTCTGTGGCTCAGGAAACAAGTAACTCAGCTGGGAAGTTCTGGCTTGGGGTCTCATGAGATTGTAATCAGCCTGTGACTGAGGCTAGGGTAGGCTTACGGGCTTCTTCACCAATATATCTGGCACCTGGGCTGCGAGGATGCAAACGAGTGGGGGCTGGAACAGTGGGGATCCTGGGGCATCTCTAACTCTCTATGACCTTTCCACATGAGCTCTCCAACATGGCAGCTTCAGAATAGCTGGACTTCTTCCATGGCAACTCAGAAATCCAAACACATGTGTCCTGAGAGAGCAAGACGGAGGCTGTGACACCTTTCCTAACCTAGCCTTGGAAGCCATGCAATGTCATTTCTGCCATATTCTACTTGTTAAGACAAAGACTTACCCCAACATAGGGGAGGGGACGTCAATTCCATTTCTTGGTAGGAAATGTGTCAACAAATTTGAGCCATGTTTAAAACCACCATAATCTATCCTCTGCACATCAATTAATTTCATTCCTCCCACATGCAAAATACGCTCACTTGCTTCGAGTGATCCCCCCGAAGTCTCAACTACTATGGCCTCAGGTTTAGGCTACAGGTCTAGATCCTTGTCATCTAAATCACCCAGCTATGGAGGAGGGTCCTCAGAGGCAATTCTTCAGGCACAGCTCCTTGACTACTATTCCTCTTTACCTAAAGACTTGTGAGCTAAAGAGACAAGTTATCTCACCCAACACACAATAATGGAAAAGGCATAGGAGAACCACTATAAATGCTCCCATTCAAAATGGGCAGGCACTTCCCTGGCGGTCTGGTGGTTAAGACCCCACGCTCCCAACACAGGGGGCCCGGGTTCAATCCCTGGTCGGGGAACTAGATCCCCCATGCTGCAACTAATAAAAAAAAAAAAAAAGGTCCCACATTCCTCGTACAGCCAAATAAACAAACAAACAAATAAATAAATAAATCTTGGTAAAAAAAATGTGCAGAGAAGGAGGCACATAGGGGTCACTAGTCCATAGCAATTTTGAAATTCAGCCAGGAACATATGGCCAATTTCTTGATTAGAGCTCAGTTCTACTGCCTGGGGATATTTCTCTGTGGCTCTTGGATCTATCCTCTGGGTTCTTGGTCCCACTTTCTTAATCTTCCTTTCTTTCCTATTAAAACAATGGCTTTTTTTTTTTTTTTTTTTTTTTTGACAGCTGAGCAGTTTTCTCAACTTTCTTCCTTTCCTCAGAATTTGGGAGCCCAAAGTCCAAAAAAATTGGATGGGGGTCATTTTGTTCTACTCTGTCCCTTTTAGTCCAAGCTGATTGTTCTTCTGCCAATATAATTCTGTTTAAAACTTTGTGGGTTTCCTATGGCTCCTGTTGAGGTGCACTCCATTAGTCAAAAGCTACACACAAATATCATCGAGATCAGCTCTTCTCTACCTAGAAATTTTGTGAAGCTGTCAAGAAGGATAATCCCCTTAAGGTTCTTAGAAACCTTATTGTTTAATGAATAGAATCTGTGAGGCACACCCTTGAAATATTTAGAGGGCCTTTGTCTATTGGAAATATTTTATGAAGGATTGGATCTTTCTGAGGTTTCTTAGAGTCCCACTCTGGATTTTATCTTTGTCTTAAAGCCCTTTCATCCTTGGAGAATTTTTTGCTATCTGGAAGTCTGAGAATGAGAAACAAGATTTACTTGCAAACCCAACAAATTCCTGGCTTTTTTATATTTCCTATAAATTTTGTTTAAAAATTAGAGTTTCCTTTTTAACTCATCTTTTTCCATCTTTATCATATGCAGCTAAGATAACCCAATTGGCACTTTCAACATTCTGCTTAAAAATCTTCTTAGCCCAAATCGTTGGCTCGTTAGGTACATTTTCTACTGCCCACATCACTTCAAGTGACAAGGTTGCTAAATTTGCCTCTACTACATAATAAAGATCCCCTTTCCTGTCACTCTAACAACGTTTTCCTCACTTTCCTTTAACCTTCACCAGCAGCCTCCTTGAGGGCCATCAGGCTTCCACTAACAATATCTTCAAAACCCTTACCATTTCTGCCCACACCCCCAGTCCTAAGCCACAGATGAGGCAGATTAGGCGGCTCTCCAGGTCTAGGTAACAAAAAGTCTACCTGTAGCATTATAACAAAACATCCCAGAACAATGGTCTTAAAACAATAACAATTATTTATTTAGCTCACAAATTTGAGGGTTGTCTGGGAATAAGCCAGACAGTTCTTCAGAATCTCTCTCATGAGTTTCTAGTCAATTGGATGGCTGGGGCTGGGGTCACCTCCAATGCTTCTTCATTTGCATGCTTGGGACATAGGCTAGGAAGACTCAAATGGCTTGGGGCTAGATGTCTGGGGCTCCTCAGGCATCTCTTTCTTTGAACGTGATCTCTCTACAAGGTAGCCTAGGGTGGCTAGATTTCTTTCACAGTGACTGAAGGATCCCAGCATGAGTGTCCCAAAAGGAACCACCAGACACTTGCATGGTCTTTTCTAACCTAGCCTTGGAAATTATACAGTGTTACTTCTGCTGCATTCTATGTGTCTGGGCACTCTTAAATTCACATCCACGTTTGAGGGGAAGGGACAAAAGCCTCCAATTCGTATGGGAGGAGAGTTAAAGGATGGTGGGCATGTTTTCAAGCCATCACAAGAAGTTAAGTAACACGTCCAAGGTCACACATCTGGAAAGTGACAGAGTTGAGATTTGAACCCAGGCATCCTGGTTCTAGACTCACAACCTTAACTGCTTGCTAGTCCTCACTGCCTCCTCTATTTATGGACACAGGGGTAGATGGTACATGATGTAAGGGTAGGTGGGTCCCCTGTCTTGGGAAAGCTCCTGACTTGATTTTCTACACTCAGCTTTCTCTCAGAAAGGTGGTGGGACTCACATTACCTGCAGGAAACTGAATTAGAGAATCAGAATTGGAGCAGCCGCCTCTCGAGGCATTTTCTCCTCCCTGAGATCATTTCCATCCCCTTGGCCATCGGTGCCTTGGTTGTGGTTTCCATGTCACTTTCACCATGGCCTGAGACACCTTGTCAACTCCCTCCTATGCACTTGCTTTCACCTTCTCACTAGTGTGTTGACGTGGGGGAAAGAGTCGTGTCCTTTGACATTTCAAGAATGTCTGCCAGACCGTTTGATGGAAAACTTCCTCTAAAGCCTGCAGATTATGCATCAGAAGATGAGGCTTTTTTTTACCAGGCTGTGTTTTCCTAAATTTCCTTTAAGGCTTGACTTTGAACAGATTTCAAAGACTACAAATGACATTTTTGCCATGAGCATTACAGTCCTGAATAGGGTTTGCACAATAGACCAACATTTCTAGTAAATCTTGTCTGGAATAATGTTTCATATTCTGAATGACACCTTGACGCAGAGGACAAATCAGCCAGGAAACAAATGTTGGTCAGGCAGGGCTGCCATGAACGGTTATGTGGTCTGTGCACTGCACAAAGGGGTCTGGCCAAGGAAATGAGTGGAATGGGGCCTGAAACTCAACCCCACGTTCCACTGGCCAAACCGTCCACCCGGGTGAGGGACTGTGTCTGCCTGGAGGGAAAAAGAGCTTTTTCTAATTTGTCCACCCAAAGAGGCACCTTTTTCTAACTCAACAAAAATACCACATATACCGGCGGCAGCACTAGGGGAAGGCTGGAAGATATAATAAAACACTACATTCATCTACTCCTTAGGACAAGTAACAGAAATCAGTGCTGGCAAATAACAATAATAAACTTATTAAATTTCAAGAAAGGGATGAACAAATGAGCCCTGAGAAACGCCAGAGCCAGGGCTATTCCAAGGACTTAAGCAGCTGGAGTCAATGAACCTCCTCCCTGGAACACTTCCATTAAAGCAGCCCCATTCCAACAGCTTCCCCAAAATCCAGAATCTTGAGAAAAAGAATCTTTCAATCTTGAGATTGAAAGAATCTGACTGGCCCAGCTTGATTCAGCTAATCCCTCCATACCCATCAGCTATTGTGGGGGAACAGGGTGGAGAAGAGTCACCTAGTATAGAACTTATACCATAGATTCAACTGCTGAGCCCCTCACCATGAGTATCAGAGTGGTGCCCAGAGCCCAGGCCCTAAGTGTGAGCTGTGCAGCCCTCCAAGAGTTCCCTACAGCAGTTCCGTACAATTGTCTAGTATTGGTCATCCCCAGGAAGGCCGATAGCTAATCAATGATCTTCCCATGAAGTCCTGAGAGGCTGACCTGATCCACCAGTCAAAAAAAAAAAAAGATTCTTGGGCTTCCCTGGTGGCGCAGTGGTTGAGAGTCCGCCTGCCGATGCAGGGGACACAGGTTCGTGCCCCGGTCCGGGAAGATCCCACATGCCGCGGAGCGGCTGGGCCCGTGAGCCATGGCCGCTGAGCCTGCACGTCCGGAGCCTGTGCTCCACAACGGGAGAGGCCACAACAGTGAGAGGCCCGCACCGCAAAAAAAAAAAAAAGATTCTTGTGGCTGTTCAGCCATTTGATTTCACTCTATATGCAGCAGGCAACAACATTCTCCATTTACCAAAGGTCTTATTTATGAGTGCTTTTAGCGTCAATGGAAAGTTGACTCTTTATATTCTGCTCCTTGTTGGGACTTGTGTCCCTGACAGACTTGAGTCACGTGGCTCCATAAACTACTCAGAGGCCAATCTACAACCAGAAATGAGTTCTGGCAAAAGTCACAAAACTAGTTTGCAGTGTCCTGATGGGCAACCTCTCAAAATATTTTTTTTAATTATTATACATTAAAAAATAATCTAACAGAACCCCATGTAGCCGCTCCCCAGTTTCAACAGATGTCAACGGTTTGCCATATTGCTTCAGATTTCCTTATCTTTTTAAAGAAATAAAACATTTAACAGCTACATCCCTGCCTCCTATCCTTTCTCCCCTCTGCCTACAGATATGGGTGTCATCCTAAAGTCTGTAGTAGCTTTAATTTTGTATCTATATGAGATGACGTACATTCACTAAACTTATCGCGCTAATCATTTCATGATGTATGGAAGTCAAATCATTGTGCTGTACTTACATGTAAGCTTTATGCAAACTTATACAGTAGCATACATCAATTATAGCTCTATAAAATTGGAAGAAAATAAAAAGAAAGAAATGGAGGAATATATCTAAACTCAGGACATCTGTCCTCAGAGATGGTCTGTCACAGACATGGGTTCCCTTCCATCAAACGTTTCTGTTGAACTCTTCATATCAGTTGAATATGAATATGAATATGCTGTTTTGCAAGTAGACAAAAACAAATGTCATATACTTCTGGAAAAAATAAATATAAAAAAGTTAAAATAATTATTGATAGGGAAAAAAAGTCAGTAGCGTCATTGCCAAGAGTGATTTTTTTTTTTTCCAAGAGTGATTTTGATTTCGCTTTTGATTTTTGTTTGGCCCTCAGGTGCAGTTGAGTCAATTATTCTCCATGGCATTCCCATCACTGTTCCTTCCATGCAAGGCCCTCTCTTGTTTTATTCGTTTATTCCTCTGATCCTTGTGCACCACCCCAGTCCCTCCCTAGGCTGGGTTACTAGGGGAAGAATCCCAAAAAAAGAGAGAGAGCAGGGTGGAAGTTATGTCCTTTATATGACTTAGTACCCAAAATCATCACTTCTGCTAAACTCTATGGGCCAGAGCAGTCACAAGCCCCTGCCCAGATTCAGTGGGAGGAAATGTAGACCCCCACCTCTCAGTGGGAGGAGTGTCAGTTACATTGCAAGAACAGGATGGTGGGGGGGATATTTATTTTAGTGAGGCTATCCTTGGACAATACCGTCCCCAATCCTACCTACATTGTTAGGTAAGGTAGAGAGACAACAGTGGATGGACAGGCGTCCATTACTGCTGGAGTACAATACGCAGACAGAGGCAGACAGATACAAGACTATAAGGATAGGTCACGGCAGGTTCTGGAGAGCCTTAAAAGCCTATTTAGGAGAATGCTTATAGGCAAAGGAGGACTTTGGAAGCCCTGGGACTCCCGCTCCCTCATTCCCATCACCCAGCACCTCCTCTGTGCTTGATGAGAAAATATCTAAGACCCTCCCTCTATGGCTAGCTGAGCAGAGGGACTCTCAGAATTGGTCTGTGCCCTCTGAGTAAGAGTCAAGGTAGCCAGCCACCAGCCCCTACCCTTGTCCCTGTGTGTGCGTGTGTCCACACCTACCTGGTCAAGCCCAATCTCTTGACCCCAGAGAGATATGGATGCTGCTGCTCGGGTGGCAGGCAGGGACTCTTCAGAAGTGCCCTTCCAGGTCCACTCTGAATGGTCCTGGGCAGAGCAAAACCCACACTTCACACACACACACACACACAGAGGGACACAGACACACACACACACACACACACGAGTTGTAGCAGTATCACCTCAAAGATAACAAGGAGACAGCACTTGTCTGATAGTCAGGAGTCCTGTGTTCTCATCCCATCTCTGCCCAACCATCTGTCACCCTTGGGGAGACCATTTACCCTGCTGGACTTTGCAGGCAAATGCAAGAATTACACTAGACAGGTGTTTTCTTCAAGTATCGTCATTGGAGCTCAGCTATTAAAATCACCTGACACCCACTAGCATGTCTAAAATCAAAAAGATTGACAATATTAAGTGCTGACAAAGAAGAAGAGCAACCGGAACTCTCATGTGTCGCTGGTGGGGATGCAAGATCGTATACGCACTTTAGAAAAGTTTGGCAGTGTCTGCTAAACTTAATACCTTCCTTATGAGCCAGCAATTCCACTCTTAAAAGATATTGAAACATATGTCTGCAAAAAAGACTTGTGCAAAATGATCATAGCAGCTTTATGTATAACAATCAAAAATTGGAAACAGTCCAGGCATCCATCAACAGGTGAACAGATAAACAGTGTTTAATAAAAAGAAACGAACTACTGTTACATGGGTGGATCTCAAACACATTATGCTGAATGAGAGAAATCAGAAACAAAAAAGTGGATGCTGTATGACTCCATTTATAAGGAAGTCCAAAAACAGATGAAATGGAACAGATGATGAACAGGGCTGCCTAGGGGCTGGAGGGTGGGGTGGGGAGACTGGAAAGAAGATCCACGGGAGTTTTTGGAGCGACAGAATTGTTCTAAATCTTGATGGAATGTAGGTAACACAGATGTATATATTTGTCAACGTTCATGGAACTGTATACTTAATATCTATGCATGTGCAACACTATCATACTACAATTTTATAGAATAAATTATATTGGATGTCCCTGGTAGCACAGTGGTTAAGAATCCGCCTGCCAATGCAGGGGACACGGGTTCGAACCCTCATCAAGGAAGATCTCACATGCCGCGGAGCAACTAAGCCAGTGCGCCACAACTACTGAGCCTGCACTCTAGAGCCTGTGAGCCACAACTACTGAGCCCGTGTGCCACAGCTACTGAAGCCTGCACGCCTAGAGCCCATGCTCCGCAACAAGAGAAACCACAGCAATGAGAAGCCTGCGCACTGCAACAGAGTATCTCCCGCTGACTGCAACGAGAGAAAGCCCGTGCGCAGCAATGAAGACCCAACGCAGCCAAAAATAAATTAATTAATTAAAAAAAAAGACTTTAGGTTTAAAAAAAAAAGCAATTATATTGTCAAAAAATAATCTGCATGTCACTGTTATACTTTAATTTTTAAAAAATATAATCATCCTGACTGCCTGTTAAAATACAGCTTCCTGAGCAATCCCGTCCTCCTGAGTCAACGGGGCCCGGGGATCTGCATTATGAACAGGCTCAGGCTTTGGCAAGAGCGTGAGATTTGAGACCCACGTCCCCGGGGGCGATACCCACACGCTTGTCTCCCGCCCGAAGTCCCCACCGCACACGATCCCACCCGGCGCTTGGCGCCTCCGCTCTCCCCGAGCCCCCCCAGCCCTCTGCCCAGTCGCCCCTGGTAACCGAGAAAGGGCTGGAAAACCCTCAAAGTGCAGCCGCCCGGGGAGGGGCCGTCCACAGTGTCAGCGAAACAAGGGCAAATACAAAATGCGGGGTAATTGGCGGTTTTCTAATTCGCGGCCCTTTGTGCGGCGGCGCAGAGCCGGCGGCCGCGCTCCCAAGCCGGGGCCTTTCAGCCGCCGGGGGGCCGGGCCGCCGAGCTCCCCGCGCTCCGCAGCGCATAATTAATCGGGCTTCACAGGGCCCCGGACAAAGGCGCCCATTCACCCCGCCGCTCCTCCCCCCCGGGGATATTGTTATTTCTAAAAACTGCAGCCAGCTGGGCCGCAGAGAAACGTCAGCTCTGTGGGAGAATGAGCGGCCAGGCCGCCGAGGAGAGAGGGAGCTCTGTGTCCGCGCTCCGAGCGGGATTTAGAGGGCCAGGGAGCCCGGGGTGGGCAGGGGGCCCGGGGTCTTTTCTGAAGTCTGCAAGACTCCTCAGAAAGCCTCGTGATTTCCATGGGGCCCTGGAGGCCAGTGCCATGGAGATGGTAATGGGAGGCATTGAGGTCGTTCTTAGGGAAGGAGAGAGGGGATGCATTCAGGCCGCCAGGACCTCGGCTCAGCTCCCAGATGGGAGGGTCCGATGGACTGCCAGGTGGGAAGGCCAGGGTGCCCCCACCTGTACCCCGCTCTGCCCGACACCAGGGAAAATACATCAAGGAATAAAGGCCTGAGTCTGGATCCGGTTGACCTGCGGTTTAATCCGGGGCTGAGGATGCAAAGACCCCCCAGTCACCGGGCTTCTGATCCAAGGACCACCTGGGGAGCTCGTTCAAAAGGAAACCTATCTAGACCTGGGCCTCACCCCCAGAGAATCGGCTCCCAGAGTCTGGGCTGGGGCCCAGGCATCTGTATTTTCATAAGCTCTCCAACCTCCCCTGCAACCCACCGACTCCGCTGGTTACCTCTCAGTACTCAGTGCCCCAGGGAGATGACTCAGGCGGCCCACTTCCTATTTCACAGAGGAGGAAACAGGCCCAAGAACGTAAATCGACCTGCCCAAGGTGACCGAACGGAGCTGGGACAGGACCCTGCGTGGTTGTGAGCAAGAGCAAAACAGAGGGAGAGGCTGCCGAAAGGAGGCTTCCCTTCCTCCCCAGAGCGTTTCTTGACGGCTCAGGCCTGCTCTGTGCTCTCCCTTCCCTTGGCCTTTCTTTGCACGAGATTGATCTGCCTAGTTAAATTCCTCCAGTATGTTCTGTCTCATGGGTTCCCTGGGGTTTCTCGTACCTGCTCCATCAGAGGCACCCCTGAGTACAGCCAGGAGATCACTTTGGGTTTGTGTCCTGGCCAGTGCTGAAAGACCTCCAGGCAAGGCTCACTGTATGTGGACAGCAACTCATGACTCCAAGGTCCAGTCCTCTAGGCTGTGTTCCCCTTCAAAGCCCAGCACCCTCCCCAGGCCCAGCCGAGGGATCAGCAGTCAGTCCTGGGCTTCACCTTGGCCACTGAACCCAAGGAAACGGGCACCCATTCGTTCCTCCTCCCAAAGCTGGGAGCAGTCGTGAACAGCCACCGTGGATTTCCAAAACCTCAGCGTCCTGAACACCTCCCAGAACAAGCAGGGGCCTTTCCACAACCCTGCCCATCCCAGCCCATCTCGTGGAGACATTCTGTCCCTCAGCCATACTCTGGAAGATGTTCCCTCGGCCTAAGACTGCCGGTCCTGAGCGGGACCACAGGCCTTGGAGCCAGACTGTGCCGCAGCACCTCACTCCTCTTGCGAGTCAGGGAAAGGAAGCCTCCTGGGTTTGCAGAGGAGCCCGGGCTGGCCTCCAAGGCCCAGAGAAAGTGTCCAAACAAGCTCACTCCGCTTCCACCAGGCCGTGCTGGACACTGGAAAGTCAACATCATGCGACGTTCGTATCTGTGGGCGGGAGAATGTGCAGCAAAGTCAAGAACGAAGTGGAGGGAAAGAGAGCAGAGAGTTCGGCCAAGGCCTGGCCAGGCCTCTAAGGGGGCAGCTTGGCTGCCTGGTAGCAAACCGACTCAGGCACAGCCGCTGAGGCCAGCAGAGATTCCCCGGGAAACCCTAGGACCCAACAGCCCCCAATGGCCCAGCCACCAGCATGGTGTCAAGCGGAAGATCAAGCTAGTTGTCTCCCATTAAATAAGCTTTATGTAGGGGACAGAGTGATCCAATACTGTCTGAAAATGAGAGGAAGAAGGCTCAGCTATGAGGAAACCAGACGACGTAAAAAACAATGTCCTTGAAATACACACTGAAGTGTTTAGTGGTAAAAGAGCGAAATGTCTCTAACTTGTTCTCAAATGATTCCATCAAATGTAAACAACTGGTGAATCTTGGGAAAGGGCTTACAGAAATTACCCATTAATGTTCTTATAATTTTTCTGAAGTTTGAGATAAAAACAAACAACAAACAGTAGACAGCATACCCCCCCTCCACACACACACACAAATAACACAGAATCGATATTCCAAATCCTATGCCAGGGATGAGACTCAATTTTCCTGTTGTTTGCAGTCCCCACATACATCTTTCACTATCTCCTATTATAGCAACTTGTGACCCCAAGCTGGTTTGAAGGTCCTTAAGGATAAGGTCCATGTTGTTTATCTCTATAAACCTACTGCAGCTAACACTGCTTTGTAAACAGAAGGCGTTCGACCAAACCTGCCATCCAGTCATTGGCCATGGAAGTTTTCTGGCTCTGAGTGAGATGGAGGAAGGAGAAGGAGAGGGGGGGAAATGGGAAGAAGGAACCAAGAAAGATGGTAGGATCTATATAGATTTTTCCAGTCCAATACACTCATGGCAGAACCGATGACTTTTTTCAAGGTTGATAGTCAGGCCCACCTAATCGGATCCTTCCAAGAAGCTTGGAGAGTAACCCAGACCCAGTGGGGCTGCCCCATCAGGTCCACCCACAGCACTTATAGACCAGCATAGCCTGAACCTGGTCATGTTCACTTCAACGTGTGGTTACCAGAGGGGATAATGTATTTATTTAAACTTCATCTCGTCCTCCGAGTGTTTCATGTACGTGCATCTTGTCTCCCCAGTGAGACCACAGGAGTAAGGGCTTTGCCTCCCCCCGCCCCGGCACCATGGCCACCCTCACGGATATAGTGGAGACACAGACGCACAGAGCCCTCAAGCGCCTCCACCAGGGACTAAGTGTGGTGTGTTGCCTTCTACATCCCCAGCACTTAACACAGCACTTGGCACATAGTAGGAACTCGGTAAAGACTCACTGAATAACAGAATGAATGGAAGTCTTGTTGAGTTGAGTTGAGTCAAGTTGCTTTCTTTGCCAGGACACACTAAGCAGTCTCTTCTGAGAGGTGTTCTTCTGGCCTCAGGTGCTCAGCCACTGAGGCAGAACCAGTGCAGGCCTTCCCTCTCTGCCCATCCTCAGAGTGGATCCCTCTGGATGCCCATTCTACCACGTCCCTGAGAAAGACAGCAGCACCGCCTCTGCGGCCAGGGTGGCGTGGTCAGTGTCAGGAGAGAGGGGCTCTGCCTCTCAGAGTCTCTTGTTGTGGTCCTCTGGAGCGGGGCGGCCTTGGGAGGAGCAGCTCTGCTAGGCACATGTCTGGTGAGGGCAGGATCTTCTGCGAGAGAGCTCCGGGTCAAGGTTACGGTCCCCCCACCTCCAGCCCCTCACTCTGCTCCCACATACACAGACATGGACAAGGCTGGGCTTGGGGGCAGCAGACTGCAGCACCCTACCAGTGCCAGAGACTCTGGGAGGGGCAGGGGGAGTGTGACCACATAGCCATCAGGAGTGCCATTGTCTTTCCTGGTGCTTGGGGCCGGGGCACTAGTTACAGGGCAGTGGGACGGCTCCTCCCGGGTGCCAGCGGGGACAGGAAAGTGAGGCGTGGGGATCTTCAATCAGGCCCTCGGAAACCATCCAGGCCTCCGGAGCCTAGGGCAGTATCCTTCCTGCTGCCACCTTGGAGCCTGGGCCCCAGGTCGGTCCAGGCAGAAGTTGGATGCCTTTCTGGCCTTGAAGGATGGGACATTTCAGGCTGCCCAGAGAAACCTCTGAGCACCTTGAGGGAAGGGGAAGTTCCTCCTTTAACATGCCCCTCCTGTGGGCTGCGCCGTCCTGACAAAGCTTCTTCCTCTCTCAGCACCTCCCACCATGTCCCTGGGCCCCTCTAGAGGAAACCACTGGCTGGGCCTTTGGGGCAGAACTGGCCATGCTCCTAGCACCCTCCATGTTTGCTTCCAATCCAAGAAAAAGCTAGGCTCCCAGGCTGGGAACTCCTGCCCTCCCCCTTCTCCCTTTCTTTTCCTTTCCTCTCCGCTGCACTTTCCCCCAGCCCCACCTCCCAACCCCAAGAGCTTCCAAAGTGACAACGTGTGGGCCCAAATCAAACCCTTGTCCTCAGGCCCCTGCTGGCATCTCTCCCAGATCGCCCAGCTTCTTCCTCCAGCTCCGCGCAACCCGCCACCCTCCCCACCCCTGCCCCCGCCATTCCTCTTTGTGGACAACTTTCTAAATGCAGCCAAACTTCCCTTTTCAGTCCACAGACCTCATAAAACAGCTGCAAAAAGTCAGCGTCTCTGCAAGTTCTCTTGCAAAGTTTGGCTGAGAGCAACACCCGCTGGTTCTAGCCAGTGCTTTCCCCTCCCCCTCCCCCAGGCTCGGAAGGCCCGTCTCCTCCTCCAGGAAACAGTGGGGAGACCAGACCCCCTCCAGGAAACAGTGGGGAGACCAGACCCCCTCCAGAACTGCTCCCAGAGACACAATCTCCCCAGCAATCTCATCTAGAGAGAACTCCCCGAGAGGGGCCCAGCTGAGAGTAGCCAGGGGGAGGAGACTGCCCCAAGCTGGGCTGGTTTCCTGACCCTGCTCAAGCCCCCTGGGACCCTGGGCACTCCACTTACTCCCTCCGGGCACAGTCCTCTCGTTTGGAGAACAAGGGATGCATGGATTGGTTGACCTTCAGGGCCCCTTCCAAGTCTGAAATTCCACAAATTGGTCAATTTCTCCTTAGGGTGCCAGTGACGGCAGACAGACAGCTGTGCCCGGGGACACATGTCTCGCTGAGGGTGGTCTGACTAAAGCACAGGCTTCCTAAACTGCATTCCGTGTTCTCTCTGTGACACTCGGCCCTCAGTCAAAGAGAGGCTCTCACTCCTGATGCCTGATGGGAATCACCTGGGGAGACTCCCCCCTCTCCACCCCAGCCTATGCTTCAGACCAAAGAAACCAGAGCCTCAGCTTGGGGCCTGCTCACCATTCTGTTTGGGAAGTTACCCAGGTGATTCTGAATGAGCAGACAGGGTTCAGAAGCATTGTGGGAAAAGCTTCTAGAAACTAAAGATGAAGCTCTAAGCCAGAGTGCCACATCTGGGTGCCGCCTTCTTCGCTGAGAAGGACTTGAGGCCAGTGGGATGGGCTGTGCGATGAGTAAGGCCTGTCTGCAATGGATGGGTGGGGAGGGGCGGTGGCCTGCACCAGGAGCGCCATCAGATACCGAGGCTCGCCACCCCCCGCCCCCACCGCGGATGCCGGGTGCAGGGCCAGCCTTGGGGTGCTGGCTCATTGGCCTGCCTGCTCCCAACCAGGCCCCCCGAGGCCTTCCCGGGCCCCTCCAGGGCTGACAGCCCCAGGTCTGCAGTCCAGGAACTGGAAACCAACCTCACAAGAGGCAGGAGGCCCCAGGGCAACTCCAGGCCTCTGAGGGTTTTGTGTAGATTGAGAAAAGGAAAATAGAGAAGGGAAACTGAAGCAGGGCCAAAGGCAGTGGAGGAGAAAAAGACAAGAGAAAGGGGAAGGACTCCGAGGTCAGAGAGTCATGTGAGTGGCATTTAGGGAACAAAGCCCCCACCGCTGTGCCCCCTGCTCCCCCTTCACCAATCATCCCTGAGCCTGGTAAGAAGCACTCTTCTGCCAGGGCCCAGGGCACGGAGAGCATTGCCAGCCATACAGAAAGTCCGAATCCAGAAACCTGCAGATTCTGAGTCTGTGAGCCTGGTCCCTCCACCCTCTGAGCCAAGCTAGCTAAGAGCCCTCCCTGCCCGGCACTCTCAGATCCCCACCTCCTCTGCTCCCCAGAGCCCGTGTCTCTCATCAGACACTGGCCATCAAACTTGGCCATTCCTAGAGCAAAGTAAAGGTGAGATCCAACTCCCAAGACGCTTGTCATCGTATCAGGGAGAACCAGGTGATGCTGTTGACTAGCTGTGTGACCTTGAGCAAACCACCTGGGTCCCCTCCCCGGGTTTCAGTGCCTGATCTTGTCTGCTTTTCCGTGGAGGCATATTTGGAAGGAAGGGATGTCACTGTGCCCCAGGGGGCACGGGCCTGGGCTCTGAGGACAGAGACCCGGGCTCGTGTCCTGGCTCCACCACTTACTAGTGTGAGCCCTGTGCCCTTGTGTCCTCACCTGTAAGGTGAGAGTTAATAGATGGATGGCAGAAAAAGAGAAGACAACACAGGTCCAGACCAGCATGGGACCAATATCTAGAATACACAAGGACTACCCTTTGCAAATCAAAAGAAGATGGCAACCGGGATAGAAAACTGGGCAAAGGATGTGGCAGGCAGTCAACAGAGCTGCAAGAACATACGCAAATGGGATACCTGTTAATGTGTCAGAGAGGTTCCATCAGAGGGGGAGATACAAGTGAGGGCTGGGACAAAAGGGATGGTGGTTCCCAACCTGGGGGTGATTTTGTCCCCTGCAACCACCAGGGGATATTTGGCAATGTCTGGAGACGTTCTGGTTGTCACGGGGTGGGGGTTGGTATTGGCATCTAGTGGGTAGAGGCCAGGGAAACTGCTGAGCATCCTCTAGTGCCCAGAACAGCCTCCACAACAAAGTATCTGGCCCCAAATGTTAGTGGTGTTGAAATCGAGAACCCCGGGACTAGACAGACAGGTAAAAAGATGGATGAAGGGGCCTGGCTGGAACAGTGAGCCGCTGAGGCATACGACTCATTAAAATAAATCCGATTAAAAGGAGCGATGGTAATGGTTCCTAAATGTTTGGCAGACAGTAGCAGGTTCAATTAACGTTCGCTGCTCTACTGTTACTCTTTCCTTGAGGGGGGTGGACTCCTCAGCCCTCTTCTGTTTGCTCCAGCAGCAAACCTGTGGGCTTCAGACCAGAGGGATTCGTGTGTCGCCCAGAGATGGCTGAGCAGTCAGAGTGGGCAGCCCAGCCCTCGCCCCTGTGCCCTGGGGTGGAGGGATGGAGGGAAGCGGGAGTTGGAGGAGGTCAAAGAGGACAAAGGGAAAGGTGGGTGGGAGTGTCTGGGCTGGGGAGCAAAGAGGAAGAGAAAGGAGACGCTGCAAGCTTCGGAGTTTCACAGCATCTCAAAAATACCCAGAAAGCTGGGGGGCGGAGGGGGGGCCACAGGGAGAAGTTCAAGTTGAGCAATGGCTGTGGTTCTCTTCACAAATTCATGGAAAATCCTCTTTTCATGCCCTCTAGTTCAGTTAAACTAGACCCTTTACCCCCTCCACGGTGGCCTAGAAAGGGGCCCATCCCAGAGCCACCATTTCTTGCACCATTTCCTCCCGCTCACCTCCTCCTTCTCCACTCACCCTGGCCAGTTCTCCATCCCTTGTTTTTCAGGATGGAAACTTCCACTCTGGTCCCACTACAGCCCTAAAGTAATTGACAAGATACATACCAGGGACTTCCCTGGTGGTCCAGTGGTAAAGAATCCACCTTCCAATGCAGGGGATGTGGGTTCGATCCCTGGTCGGGGAACTAAGATCCCACATGCCGCAAGGCAGCTAAGCCCAAGCGCCACAACTACTGAGCCCACGTGCCTCAACTAGAGAAGAGAAAACCCACACACCACAACTAAAGAGAAGCCTGCACGCCACAACCAGAGAGAAACCCAAGCAGACCCTGCGCTGTAACAAAAAGATCCCACGTGCCTCAACAAAGATCCCATGTGCCGCAACTAAGTCTTGATGCAGCCAAAAAAAAAAAAAGGAAAATAAATTAAATAGATATTATTTTTAAACATACATACAAAATCATCGTCATTATCATCATCTTATCTCTCAGCATCTGGGAAGAAATCATCTTCCTTACATGACGGACCAAGAGACCCTCTAGGATTCTTCAAGCTGAGCCCCAAATTTGGCTCTGAGCTTCCTGGTAGCCCAAGTGAAATGAGAATTGGGGCCAGTTTCATGAGTCGTATTGCCCATAATCAGAAACCCTCTGAGGATGCAGAGCTTCTCCAGGAACTGGAGCCTGAAATATATTCGACTCCCAGGTGTTATAGCCAGTGCTGGCTGAGGCAGTGACTGCCAGCGACAGCAGCATCCCCAAATAAATGCAACAGCGGGACTCCTCCGGCCATTTTCCAGAAAGCCCCACCATAAGGGAGGGACATAGTAAAGATTTTGTGGTGGCTAAATAACGTGGTCCAAGAGGCACTCGGCTTCATGAGAGCCCGACTTGGTTCAGGGATAAGTCTCATCTGGAAGAATGGATGGAATGCATGGCCTTTAGATAACCCCCATGAACTTTATTTCTCTCAGCTGAGCTTTTGATAAAATTGGGGCAGCAGGAGGCAGTTGGAGGTTGTAACCGCTGACAAGGGTCTGGCAGGCAGCGCTCTGGCACCGCGTGAGGGTGGGGCTGGGCATCCCTGGCACCTGCCGAGGCACCATTCATGGATTCAGCTGTTCTCAGTCTCCCCAAAGGCCCAGAACATGCAGCGCTTTCTCATTTTGCTCTGGGCTAAAGTGGAACTTGCCCGAGAAGCTGGAGGAAATAGGAATCAGGGCTCAGAGCCGGCAGTGTCCTAAGAGCCCCACCTCTCCTTTGGGCTGTTATTAAGAGTAATAATAACCCGCATTCCCTGTGTGTCTACGCATGTTATCACTACCTCAGTTTAATCTTCACAACCAAGCTCTTAGGTCGATCCTCGGATTGTCATTTTACAGATGGATAAACTGAGGCTCAGAGGGCTCTGCTCCTGTAACAGTTCGTAAGGGTAGAAGCTACGATGCCCACTCAAATCTGTCCGATTCCAGAGTTCACACATGTGTGAACTCACACATGTGTAGCCGCCGCACCATCCTACCCCGCCACATAGTATGAGAGAGAAAACCTGTGGGAAAAGTGAAATGGCGGTTAATTTTGGCATGAGAGCGCAGGAGACACATGACTCACAGAATGCAATCCGGGAGAAAGCCGGAAGCCTGCAGCAACGTTTGGAATTGAAGGCCCAGGGGTCTTCAGTTCCTCGAAGTCCTCTCAGACATCCAGAGCCTGCTGGACTGTGAACAGCAGCTGTACCCAAGCGTCTGTGAAAGTCAGAGGAGAGGGGTGTTGCAGGGAAGGGGCTGCAAGTCAGTGGGTAAAGGAGGCCCCTCAGAGGCTGCTGGGGATCCCTCCAACCATCAGTGAGGGAGCAGTGCAAGCCCCACACTCCCAGCCGGAGCTCAGGGCCTGGCTGGTCTGGGCCTGGGGTCCCTCCTGGGCTTCCTGAAACCAGCAGGGGGACACATCCAGACGTATAACACCTGTGAAGTTGTCTCCCAGCAGGTGTCCCCGTGACTCCCCTGTGACTCATGCCCTATCTCCTTTGATAGCGTACACTGACCTCCTTTAGAAGGTCTCTCCAGCACGGGGATGGGAGTGTCTAGACGACAGGAAAGCTTTCCAGATCAGCGAGCAACATGCTGACAAGCAGGGCCTGGGCTCAGCCCCAGGAAACTGATGACTCAGGAGGACGTGACTTCTCTCCACAGACGTGTTCACCAGGCACTGGCCAGGGGCCCTCCCTGTGCCAGGTGTGAGGGTGAGGAAAGGAGTCAGGCCCAGTTCTTGCCCTCATGGGGCAAGAAAAGAGTTAAGAAGTGGACACGCCTCGGTGTGTTTTCATTAGGCCCTTCCAGAAAATTGAGAAAGGAAGGAAGTGAGAAAAGGAGAGATATACCTACAAATTGAGCCAGAAATCTAACCACATCTCCCCTCGTCCCCACGCACTGCTACCACCCTCATCCCTGGCCTAGATTATTACAATGGGGTCCTGAACACAGCAAGCCCACTCCTACCACAGGGCCTTTGCACTTGCTGTTCCCTTTGCCCTTCCACCAGCGTCCTCATGGGTCAGTGTCTTCATGTCTTTGCTCAAATGTCCCTTCTCAATGCATGGAAGCCACCCAACTAAAGGTCACAACAACACCCCTCTCTCTGCCAGGCCACAGATGCTTTAGTAGGTATAATACACAGGGGCATTTCTCACTAACTCCTCATAGTACAGTTTCTTAAGGACCTCGGGATAGATTTCCCATTGGCCTTGGCCCATGAGCATGTACCCAGAAGTGTCCTCCCTGCCAACTATCGACCAGTGTACTGGGACCAAGCCCGGCTCTTCCAACCTGCTGACCCCAGGGCTGGTCCTCTCCTGTCCTAGGGAAATTCCAGAAGATCCTGGGCACCTTCCCCTCCACCATCTTAAACAAGTTGTAGCTCTGACCTGTTGTAGCAGGACTGGTTAGCTGGTTACCAAATTCATCTTCTCCTCTTCCTGGGTACTCTCTGGACTCCATTTCCGTCTCCTTTGCCATCAAGCTGGTAGAGCATGAACAGAGGCACTCTGTCTCTCTTCTGGGCTGAGGATGTTAAGAAGCAGGTGTGCCCCATCTACCTCTATTTTCCCTTCTGCCATGACCTCGTGATTTAGGAGATGGCAGACCCACAAGATGGAAGGAGCCTGGGTGCCTGAACCTCTCCTTAGGGGAAGGCTGCCTGCCAACCAGAGCATCCATCTTGGACTCTGTGAGGATCCTTTGTTTTGGAAGTTGGCTATTTGGTATTTAACTTCCTGCCTTTCTGAGGACTCGGGGCCTGATCTCATGGCAACACACCTCTGTCCCTTCCCCCAGCTGCATTTCCCACCTGAAGTTCGTCCCCTCTTCGCCACCCCACACCAGGCCTGTGATGATGACTGAGGAGCTGCTGAATGAATCATTGCCGCTCTTGGGATCTGCAAGCTGATATTAAAGGCAGCCTGGCAGAGAGGGAAGGCTCTTCCCAATACCTCTCTATAAGCCTGGTTCCAACAGTGTGGGACTTCAGGTGAGACCTCAACCTTCCAGAGACTCAGCTTCCTTATCCTTAAAATGGGAACAATAGGGCTTCCCTGGTGGCGCAGTGGTTGAGAGTCCGCCTGCCGATGCAGGAGACACGGGTTCATGCCCCGGTCCGGGAAGATCCCACATGCCACGGAGCGGCTGGGCCTGTGAGCCATGGCTGCTGAGCCTGCGCGTCCGGAGCCTGTGCTGTGCAACGGGAGAGGCCACAACAGTGAGAGGCCCGCGTACCGCAAAAAAAAAAAGTGAAAATGGGAACAGTAGCATCTGCCCATGCCACCGCACAGAGGAAAAGATGGGGGGGGGTGGGGGACGGGTGGACCTTGATATGCAGGAGCAGCTGCTCTGAGCCCGACTCTATAAACATCATCTCACTTAAAGCACTTAGATAGGGAACTGAGGCATACAGAGGTTTAAAAGCGCCTGCCGAGTTCACCCAATCAGTAAGTGGCTGCCCCACCCCTGCCTTGGTCCTCCCCATCTTCTCTCCCTCACTGGATGGTACCAACCCTCACCCAGGTGCTCAACGCAGGGACTCCTCCCTCACCCTCACCTCCCATACACACGTCAGCACCAAAGCCCAGTTGCCTTACCTTAATAAACAGCTCTCCAATCTAGCCCTTCTCTCCACCACTGCTGCCACCACTCTGGCCCAGCGCCCCCCTTCTGCCCCCACACATCTCTCCTGGACCCCTCAAGAGCCTCCATGTTGGCCTCCATGCAGCTCCTCTTCCACACAGCGGCCCCAGGCCAGTCAGCGCCAACCCGACCATGCCAACTCGCAGGTTAGGACAGCTCAGTGGCTTCCTGCTGCTCATAAGACAAAGTCTTACCGTGGTCTGCCCAGCATGAGAGACCCACCTCTTCCTCCGCCCCTCCTCTCTCCACTCTGGAAAGTCAGGGCGGCCTTCATCCGGTCCCCTGAACACCCTCCGGCTCCCTCCTTGGTGGGAGTACCCTTTGCACATGCTGTTCCTTCTGCGTGGAACACCCATCCTTCCCTGCTTCACCTGGTTTACTCCTAATCACCCTTCGTATCTCAGGTCTGGTGTTACCTCTCCAAGAACTTTCCCTGACCTTCTTGACTAGGGGACATCCCCCTATAGCACTTCTCATTGTTATTATCTTATGTCTATTTGAGTAATTATTTGATGAAGTTCACCTCCCTCACATGACTTTAAGCTCCACAAGAACAGGAACTGTGACCATGTTGCTTGCCATTGAAACCCAGGGTCTGACAGCGTCTGACACATAGTGGGACTTAAATATTGGCTAAGTAATTGAATCAGTGAATGTTAGAATTGAAATCCAAGTCTGCATGAACCCCTCACTCATCAGTTGTTGTGGGGAATTGCATTAGTCTGCTCAGGCTGCCATAATAAAATATCACAGACAGAGTAGCTTAAACAATAGAATTTTTTTAAAAAATAAATTTATTATGTATTTATTTTTGTCTGCGTTGGATCTTCGTTGCAACGAGTGCAGGCTACTCTTCATTGTGATGCGCGGGCTTCTCATTGCAGTGGCTTCTCTTGTTGTGGATCATGGGCTCTAGGCGCGCGGTCTTCAGCAGTTGTGGTGTGCAGGCTCTAGAGCACAGGCTCAGTAGTTGTGGCACATGGGCTTAGTTGCTCCACAGCATGTGGGATCTTCCTGGACCAGAGATCAAACCCGTGTCCCCTGCATTGGCAGGCGGATTCTTAACCACCGCACCACTAGGGAAGTCCCAACAATAGAAATTTATCTTCTCGCAGTTCTGGAGACTGGAAGCCCAGGATCAAGGTTCCTGGAAGCCCAGGATCAAGTCCAGGATCAAGGTGAGACCTCTCTCCTCAGCTTGCAGATGCAGCTTCATGGCCTTTTATCTGTGTACACGAGGATAGAGAGAGACCTCTGGTGTCTCTTCTTCTTGTAAAGACATCAGTACTCTTGGATTAGGGCCCCACCCCTATGACCTCATTGAACTTAATTACCTCTTTAAAGGCCCCATTTCCAAATACAGTCACATTGGGGGTTAGGGCTTCAACATGTAAATTTGAGAGACACCTTCAGCCTATAACAGTCTACAAACTAGTGCCCCCCCCGAATTCACCTCACATGCAAAATACATTCACCGCATCCCAGCCCCCAAAGTCTTAACCCATTCCAGCATCAATTCCAAGTCCAAAGTCTCACTAAATGTCATCTAAACCAGATAAGGATGAGACTCGAGGTATGATTCATTCTGAGGCAAAACTCCTCTGCAGCTGTGAAACGGTGAAACCAGACAAGTTCTGTACTTCCAAGACACAACCGAAACACAATGGTGTGACAGGCACAGAACAGACGTTCCCATTCCAAAAGGGAGAAATTGGAAAGAAGAAAGGGGTAACAGGTCCCAAGCCAGTCCAAAACTAGCAAGGCAAATTCCATTTGATCTTAAGATTCCAGAATGATCCTCTTCAGCTCAATGTCCTACCCTCCATGCCCACTGGCGCAGTAGCATCACCCCATGATCCTAGGCAGTGACCCTGCCCCCTCAGCTCTGCTGGGCAGCCTTGCCTCTGAGGCACTGATTGATGGCATCCTGGCCCTCTGAAACTGAGGAAGTGGCCCCACCCTTTGCAACAACCATGTCCCCTCGGCCTGAGGTGGGAGTGGCAGCCCTGATGATCTCTGAATCATCTTCATGGTCATTGTTCCCTTTTCTTGAAAATCTGAATCTGGATACTCTACTGTCCCGTCCAGTGGATCCCAGAAATCTGACAGCCTTCCTCCACTCCATTTTCTCTCTCCCCTTTAGTCCCCGCTGGCATGTTCTGCCAATATAATCCCATCTCTATTCCTGGCTTCAGCTGAGATGGCTGATTAGATCTGTGGATAATCTCTTCATGGAATGATCATGCAGCTGCACCCTTGGTGTTTTCTCTGGAATGCCGCTTTCTTATTTTTTGAAATATGGATAAGCTGAGAATTTTCCATATCTTCGAATTCTGGTTCCTGTTTCCTTCATAATTTCTTCAATTTATCTCTCTCCTCTCACATTTTACTCTTAGCAGTAAGGAGAAGCCAGGCCACATTTTCAACACTTTGCTTAGAAATCTCCTCTGCTAAATATCCAAGGTTGTCACATACAAGTCCTACCTTCCACAGAACACTGGAAACTGAGACAAGTTCCTTGCTCATGTATAACGAGGATCACTTTGCCCTCAGCTTCCAATACCGTGTTCCTCCTGAGGTCTCACCAGAAGCAGCATTACTGTTCATATTCCAGAAGCATTCTATTCAAGATGATATACCTATTCTCTACAGCTTTCTCTATAGCTCTCTCCTTTACTTTCTAGGTCTTCACCAGAATCACCTTTAATGTTCCACCAACAGTCCCTTCAGGGCAATCTAGGCTTTTTCCAGCAAGCACCCCAAGCCTCTACCCATTACCCAGTTCAAAAGCCACTTCCACGTTTTTAGGTATTTGTTATAGCAGCAACTCTATTCCCGGTACCCTAATCTGTATTACTCAGGGTTCTCCAAAGAAACAAAACGAATAGCATATACCTATAGATCTAGACCTACAGATAAGGAAATTTATTATAAGGAATTGGCTTATGCAGTTATGGAGGCTGGTGAGTCCAAAATCTGCAGAGCCGATGTCCCACTTTGAGTCCGAAGGCTAGAAGGCTGCTGTAGAAGCAGGGAAAGTCAACGTCCCAGTTTGAAAGCTGTCAGGCAGGAGAATTCTCTCTTGCTCGGGAGAGGATCAGCCTTTGTTCCATTCAAGCCTTCAGCTGATCGGATGAAGCCCACTTACATAATGGAGGTCAATTTACTTTATTGGTCTACCAATTTAAATGTTACTCTCCTTCAAAAATATCTTCACAGAAACACCCAGGATAATGTTTGACCAATTATCTGGACATTCCATGGCCTAGTCAAGTTGGCACATAAAATTAAGCATCACAGGAATCGCAGGAGAAAGTATATGTGATCAAGGCTTGACGAATATCAGGGCCAGTGTGAGCAAGGGATTAACCCCAGAGCTGAAAACTTGGTTTGCCATCCACTCATTTCTCACACATTTATTACTCACCTACTATAAGCATCTCAGCTACCTGTTGCTACGTAACAAACTATCCCAAAACTTAGTACCTCAAAACAGCAACAGTTTATTCTTCTGCATGATTTTGTGGATCAGGAATTTGGGCAGGGCTCAGCTGGGTGGTTCTTCTGCTCCAGGCGACATCAGCTGTGCCACTCATTCAGCTGGGCTAGGCTAGAAAGCCCAAGGAGACCTCAGTAAAATATCTGGAACCTCAGCTCCTCCTCGCGCATGGTCTCTCAAGCTCCAAGTGCTGTTGCATCGTTCTCTAGTCTACCCATGTTGCTTTATAGCTTGTGGCTGGCTTCCCCAAGGGTGTTCCAAGAGGACAAGCCCCAAGAGGAGAAGCAAGCACTTGTCAGATCAATGCTTGCATCATGCTTCTGATGGCACATTGGTCAGAGCCAGTCACATGTTTGAGTCCACCTGTGGGAGAGGGCTATACAAGGGCATGAAGACCAGAGCGTGTGTGGCTCCTCAGGGGTCCCCAGTGTAACAGTCCACCAACATACGAGGGGATACCCGTCCTGACTCTTGTCCTCAAGTACCTCACAGTCCAGCATAGCATTTCCAAATGTATTGGGCCACAGCATCTCAACACTGTTTCTGCAATGCACAAGTCCCAGTATGAATTCTTGCCATCTTCAGATAGAGCATCTCATTTTGTAAAGACGGATGATCATAGGATGATAAGGGTATGCACATATTTGTCACTTTCCATACACATATTTTTTCAAAATAAATCTTAAAGGAAAATATTGCTAGTTTTGCACATTCATGGGAGAATATAGTTGACCCCTGAACAACATGGGTTTGAACTGCGCAGGTCCACTTATACTCTGATGTTTTTCCACAGTAAATGCTACAATACCACATAATCAGCGGTTGGCTGAATTGAGGATGAAGAACCACCTATAAAGAGGGCCGACTATAAGCTATACACAGATTTTCGACGGTGCAGGGGTTGGTACCCCTAACCTCCACGTTGTTCAGGGGTCAACTGTACTTTATAACATTTCATGACGTGCTCAGTAGACAGTTTGGGAAATGCCGGCCTGGTGACTCCTAGTAGGAACATAAAGTTTGGTGGAAAAGGCTTTTTGACTCTTAGGACCACAGCCACGGGCGGCCCACTGTGGATCAGAGACAGCTTATCCCAGCAGGTTGGAAGGCCCAGGATGTCTGTGGCACTCTCTGTTTTGTCTCCATGAGTGATGGGAGGTCAGGAGGCATCATTCTTACACCACTGGAGTAGGGCTGAGACGACACGTGGCAGGTGATTCCAACACGTCATTCTGTGTCACCCTGTGCCCTCTCTGCACCTGGCACATGGTTCACACACTGAACACCACCCATCCCACCGCATCTGACCCCACTTCAGAATGACTGAGAACAACAGAAGGGGGTTCTCAAGGGCTTGAAGGTTCCATCCCAAAGCCCAGGCTTTGAAGCACTGCAGAAAGAGAGGCCCCAGCTCTGAGCAGAGTGCGCAGGACCACTGGCCAGCGGGCCAAGGTTGCTCAGAGTGGACTTTGTGGATCCTGTGCAGCAGAATCCCCAGTAGCAACTAGGAGATTCCAATGCATTAGCCTGGAAGGGGGCCCAGGAGTCTGCATTCCTAGCCTCCACCATGGGTCACATGGTGCTAGTCCCTCCCCAAATTTAGGGTTTCCATGTGGTTATTTTGAAAGGTCCCCATGGGTTGGGGGTAGCAGAGGGACACCAACCCTGAGGTGTGGCTCTCAGTGATGTCCAGTGCAGGCAGGACGCAGATGACCAGCAGCCAGAGATGTGAGAAGCTTCACGTGCCAAGTAGACTTCTTATTTTCAGACTCAATATATATGCATTTCTCTTACAACATAAGAGACAACTTGCCTCTACAAGTTCCCTCCACAGAGCTATCCCCAGAGATTAAATCTGTGTTGAGTTCTATTTTGAAAAAAGAGGAAATTGGATCCTGGTTCTGGGTGGGAGGATGGGTGAGGGGAGGGGAAGGGAAGTTAAGAAAGGAGGCAAAATGCACAGATTTCCAGAAACTTCCTTATGGTTTCCTCCCCGCCTGCATCTTATCTTGTGCTCTCCCACCTCACCAAGACAAAACCCAGGCTGGACACACCGTCCCTCCCCCTCACTCCAAAGGTGCCCACAGTCCTCTCAGAACCAGGACCTAGTGAAAGAAGTCAGACAGAGCATGATCTCACTTTTATGCTGAATCTAAAAAAAACCCGAGCTCAGATAAATGGAGAACAGATTGGTGGTTACCGGAGGTAGAGGTGGGGCGGTGGGGAAAATTAGCCAAGGTAGTCAAAAGGTAAAACTTCAGTTATAGCATTAATACATCCTGGGGATGTAATATACAGCAGGGGGACTACAGTTAACATTACTGGATTGCATATTTGAAAGTCGCTAAGAGAGTAGATCTCAAAAGTTCTCATCGCAAGAAAAACAATCGTAGTTATGTGAGGTGATAGATGGTAGGTAAACTTATTGTGATAATCATTTCACAACTTACACATATATCAAATCATTGTTGCTCACCTTAAACTGACACAGTGTTATATGTCAATTATATCTCAATAAGCCTGGAAAAAATAAAAATAAAAAAATAAAAGGCATTGATCCACAGTGAGTTCAAGATTAATTCCGTTGTCAAATATTTGGAAAGCAGTTATTCTAGCTTGACTCAGCCTAATGCTTTAACAAGCGGTCAGACTGGGGGTTAGAGCTGACATCCTGAAAGAGGGCATTATTTATAAATTCCAGACGTCCTCATGATAATGTCCTGATTCCTGTGACAAAACGCTTATCAAGTTGCCTAGGTACTTTCAGGTCCGCATTTGTGTTTGTATTGTGAGTCCTTCCGCCACTTAAATTTAAAAATAAAATACAAAAACGGGGGCCTCCTCACCAGGTTACTAGCCCTGCCTGAGGCCTTCCCCTCAGGGCCTTCTCTCCAAAAGGCCCAGGCCCCAGCCCCCAGTGCCTCGGGTCGGACCACACACACCACACTAGGCGGGGAAGGATGTCAGAGGGCAATGCCTTTTTTTTAATAGTGAAAAATCTTATACTTAGGGTTAGTCAGCGGGACTCAGTTTAGATGATCCCAATTTTGTTGGCAACATCCAAAGCGTCATAGTCAGGAGCCAGTCGAACATATGCCTTCTTCTCTCCATCAGGCCTTATCAGGGTGTTGACCTTGGCCACGTCAAAGTCACAGAGCTTCTTCACATCCTGTTCAGTCTGGTGCTCGTTGGCCTTGACCTCCACAATGAACACAGGTGTGCTGTTGTCTTCTATCTTCTTCATGGCCGACTCAGTGGTCAGGGGGAAATTGATGATGGCATGGAGGTCAAGCTTGTTTCTCCTTGTGGTCGCTGTTCTGGGGATATTTGGGCTGCCTCCTGAATCGCAATGTTTTGAGTGTTTGGAAGGTGGATAATGTTCAGATCTTTTTTTGTGGCTGTGGACACAGAGGGTAATGCTTAACCCAGGGACTACAAGTCTGGCTCAGGCAGTGCAAGTGGGAGCATCTTCGGGGTCTTCCCAGGGGTCCTGTGAGCGGACACAGTCCACCTACACACAGACTCACACCCTCAGGTTGCCCATTACGTTTCTATCTGATTTCTCCTTGTCTCTGAGAATGCGTGACTCTTGCCTGTGCTCTATTCTAAGTCCCTCTTGTGGGCTTTCCCTCCAGAGCAGGTGCCCTTAACCTAAGGACCTCAGATACCACCTTCCCCACGCCAGGAGGTCTGTGGATAGAATTCAGGGATCCATGACTTTGGATGAGAAAAAAATATACATCTTTATTTTCACTAGCATCTAACTGAAATTTAGCATTTCCTTTATTGTAAATGCAGGGAACAACCTACAGGAGTATTTGCAGAAACTGTGACTTTGTCACCAACAGAAATCACAGAGATTTGGGGATCACATTGGAATTGTTGCCAATCTTTTGAAATAGCTACCCATCGCTGCTTTAAAATGATCACCACCAAAGTGTAAGTAGAGAAGCGTGTGTATTACTCTTTTATAAAGCTGTTTCCTTCGTGTTTTGACCACTGTATTTTTGCACCACTGGTTTCTTTTGTAGTCCTGTGGATTTAATTTTATACGTTTGAAAACATTATTCCAAGAAAAAGTCCATAGGCTTCACCAGATGCCCACTGGGTCCATGGTCCATGAAAGGTCACGTCCTAGAATCCTCAGACCTAATCGTCCTCAGATTTTTTTCCAGCATGAAAGCCCCAGAAGTATCCTTCTCCCCTAGTAATTACACTTTGGGTATTTTCTCGAGAAAAAGCTTTAAGAGCCAAAAGCCACTATGTAATGCTTGCCTTTAAACAAATGTGCATTTTATTCATCACAATGGTATCTCTTGACTTTTGGAAAACAGTGGCCACATCTGCAGGTGAGCTCCCGTTGACCAGCCTGGTCTCCAGACACCGTGCAGTAACGCTGCTCCCACACGCAGGTCCACTGAGCTGCAGTATGTGGGTGGATCTGCAGGCAGAGCCATGGGCCTCAGAGAATGTCACCCCCACTGCTCCTAGCACAAGGCTGGCCCCAGGAAACACTCAGCAGGTACAGCCTGACTTGGGTGGGCCTGAGGCAGCTGTCCTGGGGTGGAACATGGCTGAAACCTCCCTGCTTCTGCACCAGCCTGCAGCCCCCGGCCCTGAAGTAGACTTGCCAGAGTCAGCAAATGAAAATACAGGATGCTCAGTTAAATTTGAATTTCAGACCAAGAGCGAATCATTTTGACTATAAGCACGTCCCGTGCGATAGTTGGGATATACTGATACTAAAAAAACGATTCGTTGTTTACTGGGGGAATCCTACTCCCTTTAGCAGCCTGATCCTAGAAGAGTCCCTACCCAGGTCCAGTTTAAGGCTGTGCCCAAGCCCAGATTCTCAGCTGAGACTCCTACCTCTGCCCAAGGTCTGGTCCTGGAAAGGGACCATTCGGGGAAGGGAGTGGGGTCAGGGAGACGCCAGACAGTGGCCCACCTCTCGGCCACTCCCAGTCACCAGTTAGCCTCAGGACCCGCCCCCTCCCCCCAGTCAGTCCCCAGGGGTCATGGAGGCAGCTTTGATGAAGCCTATCAAAGGGGTCTTGTTCTGACAGCTGTTTCCTGGGAGGGCAATTAGAGCCACAATAACCCCCACGTCTGTTTAAGGGGCTGGTGGCTAGTACTCCACCCTCCACCCCGCGGGAGGGCTCCTGCCCATCAGCAGAGGGGAAAATGACTGTGCCCATCGGAGAGATACTGTTTAGGACCATTTTGACCATTTGGACTGGAAGGGAATGCCCATCCCCATTTTAGAGATGACTAAACTGAGGCAAAAATCACCCCTGGCTCCCAAAGCATTCTCCACACAGAGCCCACTTCCCCAGGAACTGTCTAGGCAGCACCTGGTTTCTCTTCCTCTGAGTCAGGTCGCCTCCACTTACACAAGACACGACAGGCCCACAGAAGGGCGTAGAAGGCACATGGGAGTATAAAGCCCACGTGGAGGGGAAGCCGGTGTCTGTTATGAGATGCCTGCTCTGGCCCTTCCCCCGCCTGAGCCATTGCCCCTTTTTTGGCCACTATTTTAATCCTCAATCTGTGGATTCAATTAAATCAGGGTTTCTCAACCTTGCCACTATTGACATTGGGGGCCAGATATTTCTTTGCTGTGGGAGCTGTTCTGTGCATTGTAGGATGGTTAACAGCATCTCTGGTCTCTACCCACGAGATGCCAGTAGCACCACCTCCCAATTGTGACAACCAAAAAAGTCTCCAGATATTGCCAAATATCCCCTGGGGGCAAAATTGTGTCCAGCTGAGAACCACTGATGTAAGTGGACTTAAAGGATCGTGTATGGACGGCCCCATGTCTCACCAGGGAAGGAGGTGACAGAGGTATTCCCTCCTGAGGCCCAGAGCTTCTGTGGGACAGATAGGATAATAGGATAATAACGTACCCAGTGCACAGCAGTCTGTGCCAGGAGATCCTGGAAAAGACTGAATTCAGGAAAATCATTGAGGCTGGGATCCACCCAGGAAGACTTCCTAGAAGAGGCTCTGGTCCTTATATAAACAGTCCAGGAAGGATGCAGTTCGAGGGGAAAGTCTCAAGGACAGTGAACAGAGCCCAGGGTTGGGAGTGGTAAATGGAGACTTTCCAGGGAGGGGGCAGGAGGGTGGCCACAACTGGCTGAATTTTTTTTTTTTTTTTTGCGGTATGCGGGCCTCTCACTGCTGTGGCCTCTCCCGTTGCAGAGCACAGCCTCCGGACGCGCAGGCTCAGCGGCCATGGCTCACGGGCCCAGCCGCTCCGCGGCATGTGGGGTCCTCCCGGACCGGGGCACGAACCCATGTCCCCTGCATCGGCAGGCGGACTCCCAACGACTGCGCCACCAGGGAAGCCCGTGGCTGCATTTTAATGTTGGGTGTGTTGAGGCTGCCCTGCAGAGCAGGTCCTGGAGCCCTGGAAAAATACTGGGGATGAGTGGGAAGGGAGAGCAGAGGGGGAATAGTGGCATGTCTGAGCTCCTGGGGGGTTAGTTAGGGGGCTTGCTGTTCCCCGAATCCCCAACACCTAACCCAGAATCAGGCTAAGGAAATGCAGAGATGATGAAACTGCCGTCAATTTGGAGAAAAGTCCTGACGAGGAGGAAGGTGGGCCTGGGCTCTGGAGGGCTGGGAGGACCATCTCTAGATGGCGAGGGTGCTGATTGGGGGGCCTGGCCCGAGGGCAAGCAAAGAACCTGAGCAGCCCCTCACCCTGATTTCTCAGCATCTGCCCTCACCTGTCTCCCCCATGGTCCTTATGGGATAGGGGTGGGGGGAGGGGGAGGGGGAGGGGATGGGGGAGGGAGTCCTAATCAATGCATAGCTGCTGGGCTTGGAGCAGACCACCGGCCTTCTTGCCAGCCTGCAGACCTTTCTCTCTGGAAGAGATTTCAGCAGGTTCTCGGGAGGAGAATGCTGAACCCCTTGGCCTAGGAAGTTCCCTTCTCAGACAGAAACACCCGCTCCCACCCTCAGACTGGGCTCCCTGAGGGGAGGGGCGACACCTTCCCAGTGGTCACCAGAGGGAAATGTGAAGCTTGAGGCAGGTGCTGCCCACAGGGAGCTTCTGGCTGACCTGCCAGCAGGGGGCGCTGTGGACTCAGGCACCGGACTTGGGCTGCTGGAAGGGTGGAGACTGGACTGGCCTCCCTCACCTCCTGTTTATCCTCTTATAGTCCTCACCCCAGCCAGGCTCTCCTGCCTTGTACACAGCTCGGTCTCCACTTCCTCCCAGCTTCCCATCCTAACCGTATTCTTCTCCCCTCCTCTGGACAAAGAAGGAGGAGAAGGAATTTTTATGCCCATTGTACAGATGAGGAGACTGAGTCATACAGATGCAAAAAAGACTGGAAGGGACAACAGCAGGGCAGAATGGATAGAGTCTTGGCCTTGGGGCCAGAAGACCAGGGTATATCAGCATGCCAGTTCAGCATCTCACTCCCTGTGTGGTTGGGGGAAACTCTGGGGTCTTACTGAGCAAGCCACCACAGTTGCAGTAAGGAGATGAGCATGGCAGCCCACACTGCCCCCAGGCTGAGAACAATTCTGACGCTGGGTGTCACAGCCCCATGTGGACAGCACTGGGTCCTGGGAGGAAGGACTGGCAAAAGGGGACGAGGTGGCCTTGCCCAAGCCCCTGTCTAGGTGGCAAGAGCAGACAACCAGAAAGGGGGCGAACAGGGGGCTCTGAACAAGGGCAGAGGGGCTGAAGGGACTGTACTGCAGAGTCTGGGGAGGGGAGGGAAGGGCTGAGGTGTCAGCCGCCCTGAGTTGTCTGCACTTTCTCCCAGGTCCTAGTGATTAATAACAAGAGTGGAAACCATGAGAGCTATTTGCTGCCCTCTCATGATGTGCCAGGCTCTGTGCCAAGCACTTGACTGGCTCAGTTACCCATCCTGGGAAGCAGGTAATGATATTACCCCATCTGACAGATGAGGAAAAGTATGCTCAGAGATAAGTAACTTGTCTGAGGTCCCCAGTGGGAAACAGGCAAAACTGGATCCCACCCAGATTTGCCTGGCGTGCACCCACCATGTTCTTGGTGGGATCAGGGTCTAGGTAGAGAGAGGATGAAGGTCCCTCTGTGGCTGGGGAGGCACCAGAGGGCAGTGCACCCTCAGCCACTCCGCACGGAATGGACAGAGCAGAGTGGGGTACTGAGGAAGGAGTGACCCACACATATATCCAGTTGAGAGCCCTCCTGAAGGAGGGGATGCTCTGCAGGTGACAAGGAAGGAAAGGCTTTCCCAGCAGCCTGAGCAAACATAAGGAAGGAGTCTGGCCCGGCTGTTTCCAGCACGCGCATGGGCTGGGCTGTGCGTGTCCTGCAGTGCTGGGACATGAGGGTAGAGAGGCAGGCAGGAGCCACCAGTAGGGGAAGGTGTCATCACATCGGCTGGGTGGAGGATGGCCCAGGAAGTCTGACTGGTTCCACTAGCCACTCTTAAGAAAAGAGATGAGGATTTATACTATTACAAAAACTGGGGGGTGTGGGGAATGGGGAAGAGGGGAAGAAGAGTCAAGATACCAGTGTTAACTACAATGAGATATCATCTCACACAAGTCAGAATGGCCATCATCAAAAAATCTAGAAACAATAAATGCTGGAGAGGGTGTGGAGAAAAGGGAACACTCTTGCACTGCTGGTGGGAATGTGAATTGGTTCAGCCACTATGGAGAACAGTATGGAGGTTCCTTAAAAAACTACAAATAGAACTACCATAGGACCCAGCAATCCCACTACTGGGCATATACCCTGAGAAAACCAAAATTCAAAAAGAGTCATGTACCACAATGTTCATTGCAGCTCTATTTACAATAGCCCGGAGATGGAAACAACCTAACAGCCCATCATCAGATGAATGGATAAAGAAGATGTGGCACATATATACAATGGAATATTACTCAGCCATAAAAAGAAATGAAATTGAGCTGTTTGTAATGAGGTGGATAGACCTAGAGTCTGTCATACAGAGTGAAGTAAGTCAGAAAGAGAAAGACAAATACTGTATGCTAACACATATATATGGAATTTAAGAAAAAAAAATGTCATGAAGAACCTAGGGATAAGACAGGAATAAATACACAGACCTACTGGAGAACGGACTTGAGGATATGGGGAGGGGGAAGGGTGAGCTGTGACAAAGCAAGAGAGAGGCATGGACATATATACACTAACAAACATAAGGTAGATAGCTAGTGGGAAGCAGCCGCATAGCACAGGGATATCAGCTCGGTGCTTTGTGACCGCCTGGAGGGGTGGGATAGGGAGGGTGGGAGGGAGGGAGACGCAAGAGGGAAGAGATATGGGAACATATGTATATGTATAACTGATTCACTTTGTTATAAAGCAGAAACTAACACACCATTGTAAAGCAATTATACTCCAATAAAGACGTTAAAAAAAAAAAAGATACCAGTGTTAGAATCCACTAGATGAGATGGATAATCAGATGTGGTGGACAGAAGGCTGTGGTCAAGGATGACTCAGCCTCTGGCTTGGGTGGTGGGGAGTCTTACCATGAACTAAGCTCCTAGAACACAAGTGAAGGAAGGGGCTAGTGAGAGAAAGATTACAAGTTTGGTCTGGGATAAATGAGTTTGAGGTATGTGTGGGCTATGAGTGTAGGTGAGCTTTGGGCTCAGGGTTAAAGGGGATAAAAGCTCAAACTGCAGCTGAAATCAGGCTACACTCTCCAACGAGGAAAGCAGCCAGTGTTGACTAGAATTTGAGCTTAGTCTGCAGCCAAGGAAGGAAGTACTACAGCAGAACACCCACCGGACTAAAGTGATGACCCTGTGTTCTCAAACTTGAAAGAGGATCCAGGGATCTGAGTAGACCACAAGCTGAGCTCAGCAATGGTGCCCATCATTCTCAAGGTGTGCATGTCTCTGAGGGCATTAATAAGAACTCAATCCAGGGCCTAAAGGGAACCTGCAAGATTCCAATAGCAGATATAGTCAACTGATTTAATGTTCTTAAATCACTGAGGGGTGACGTGACCTCTTCTCTGAAACCCTCCCTAACTCCCTTTTCCCTTCTCTACAGGACCCCAGCCTGCTGGCTGGCTAGTGATCACTGCCAAGCACTTTCACATTAATTATTTCATTGGTTCTTCAGTGGTTTCCCCCATTTGGCAGTTCGGGGAACAGAGAGCCAGCAAGACTGGGGTGTGTGGGACTAAGACCAGACCTCCTCCTCCAGGCCTCTCTCCGGGCCCACCCCCTCCTTATTTGGAACAGTATTCTGCAATGTTCCAGGATGCTGGGGCAGCAGCCAGTGTTTGGGTGCAGAGTGTGCAGGCAGGAGAATAGGGGCAGGGGAAGGACGGCAGTCCCGGCCCAGGTGTGTTATCTGTTCTCAGGATCTTTTCATCAGCTGCTAGGGTAATAGGAGTGACCTCAATGGTGGGGCTTTTGGTTTTTTTGTGTGTTTTTTTTCTTTTTCCTGCTAAGAACAATTCATTTTGGTCAAACAACTGGAGTAAAAGTGACTGGTGTTGAGAAAACTCCCCCTCCCCCTTCCCTGGCCCCAGGCAGGGACATTGGAGGAGCTGTCTCCCAGGGGCCACAGAGGATGCTGTCCAGCAGTTCAAAGGGTTGGCTCTTCTTCCTGCCCCCACCCCCTTCCCTCACCGCCCCCCTGGCAGGCCAGGCTTGGGCAGCCTCCCGTCTCGGACTAGGTCCTGAGCCTCACTTGGTGGCCTCTCAGCCTCACCCCCTGCTGTCCATCTCTAATGGCGGGGAGGAGACAGAGTAGGACAGTGTGGGGAGAGGATTGAACCCCTCGCTTCTCATCCCACTTGGCCACAGAGGGGAGACCGGGGGAAGCTGAAATGAAACAGCACATGTCTCTGGTCGCCCCTGTCACTGCTCTACTGACCCCATGGCACCCTCCATGTGCCACTGACCACATTGGGTCAGCAGGGGAACAGCGACAAAGCGAGAGGAGGAGAGAGGGAATCCTGGGCTACGATGAAAAGGACTGGCTTAGGCTCCCAGGAGGCTGCTTGGGGTAGGGGGTGGGCAGAGGCAGGGGAAAGAGTTGGGGGAGGCCTCTGAGGGAGCCAGGTCCCCAGGCAGGGTGACTAGACGGAGGGGCAGCAGAGCCTGAGCCTGGGAACCCAGAGGCCCAACACAGAGGCCTGGGGATAGCTGGGCCTGCACAAGTCCAAACTTAGGAGCAAATGGCTGAGGCAGCAGAGGGCTGGACGGGGGGACTGCGCCCCAAGGATCCAGCTGGACACACTGAGGGGCGAGCAGCTTGGCCCACATCTGAACAAGGAGAGAGGGAGTAAGTACGGGGCAGGGGTGGGAAGGTGTCTCTCAGACCTGACTCCAGACAGCATTTCCTGGGAGGTAAACCAAGGCCCATATGCAGCAAGGAACTAGGCCAAGAGCCTTGAGGCTGAAGACCAAAGAGCTGAGGGTCCTAATTTACCTGCCCTGGTAGCTTCTGGCAAAAGCCCTCCAGCGCCTTCCCTTCCAGGATACGCCAGGCTGCAGGCTGCAGTGCCGAGAAGGAAAGGATGGAGGTAGTGGTGATGTCAACCAAGGGATTAAGTAAGCAGAGGAGCCGATAACATCGCCCAGCAAGCTCGCTGTGGGCCAGGTGACTCATGGAAGCCGGGCCTCACCATCTTGGGGCCGGTTGCTGTTGTGCCTGGCCTGCAGGGCCGTGGAGGAGGAGTGGGGCTGGGACAGGCTCCTCGCTGAGCCCGCGGAGACGTCTCAGAACACAGCGTCCTCTTCCTTCAGAGCTCACAGCTGGCCCAGGAAACAGCCCCCCTAGCCCCCCAGGTGCCACCGCTGCGGTGATTATCTTTGTCTGCTGGGTTTGGTGTGTGTCAGTGGGGTGTGTCAGGGTGATTTCCCCACCCACGTCCCGCTGGGCACTCCAGGTACCAGAGTTCGCTAACAGCAGAACAGTTGCCCCCCCGGGGTTGGACGACCGTCTGTGGCGACAGAGCCACCGTCACCGGATGGCACACTGCTAACCACGACCACGTGGCATCCTCGTGGAGGGAACAGCCCGTTCCTCCAGCCGCTGGTACTTGTAGAGCTGCCTCCACTCATCGCTGCTGAGGGGGCCAAAACTGTTGGGTTCTCCCCCCTCCCCGGGGGCGCCATGCACTGTTGTACAAGTTGAGAACTGTACAAGTGGCAGGGGCACCATTCACTTTATAGTCTCTGTGCCAGACCACATGGCTGTACATGGCCCCTTCCCTTTTCTAAAATACTTCTTGTTCCCCTCCTCCACCTAGATTGGTCTATTTAGCTTGCCCTTAATAAGTCTATCTTCAGAGCAAACTTTCCCCTGTAAGCATAAACTTCTTCCTTTACCACCTGACTCCTTTCATTCATTCATTCATTCATTCATTCCACAAAAAATTGTTGAGTTTGTGCCAGGTACTATTCTAGGCAAGGGAACAAGACAGACTCTCCCTGACTCACAGAGCTCACATTCCAGTTGGGGTGGCGGTGGGGAGATAATAAATAATTTGATACATAAAACTGCAAGTGACTGTGCGTGCCATGAAGAAAAATAAAGACAGGTTAGAAGATGGAGGGTAATAGAGCTCTCCTGCTGCCGGGACTGTCCAGAAAGGCTTCTCTCTGAGGAGGTAGCCTCTGAGTGGAGACCTGGTGTCAGTAAAGGAAGGAGCTTTCCCAGCAGAGCCCCTCCTGCCAGGCCTCCAATGCCAAAAGAAAGTTCTCTAATCCTGCCTGGTTCTTTCAGAAGCCTGTGGCATGGCCTGGGGCACTGGCATCTGGTACTGGGTGTCCATTTCCTCCTTGACAAACAAGAGACCTAGATGCACTGGCTCTCTGAGGGCTCCTCCAGGGTGAATCCACCCACCCATAGGCAGGAGGAACTTCAGGATGGGGCCTGCATTGGAAGGCCAGCTTGGCCACCTACAAGCTGTGTGACCTCAGGCAGGTTACTTAGCCTCTCTGAGCTGGTTTCCTTATCTGTTAAATGCCTTCCTAAGGGTATTGTGAAGGATTAAATGAGCTTGTGGATGTGTCACCACCTGGTATATAGTAGATGCTTAATAGACTCTAGGGCCACACCTGGGAGAAGTGAGGCGATGGGGTGACGTGAGGAGGTGCCGTTAAACGGTTGCCTTTCATTAAAGGAACCTGGAGAGGGCAACGCTGACCTAAAGACACAAGGCTTTGCCATCTGCTCGGGCGCGTGCAGGGAACAGCCGAGGGAGCCCCCAGGCTGGGATCCTGCCTCACAGGCTCAGAGCCTGGGGGAGGGGGCCGTGCTGGGGTCCTGCACTCCCCACTGATGTCAGCAGGTAGGGGTGGGGTGCAGCGCCGTGGTGCGGGCCCCTGAACTGTCACACCGCAGCCAGCCGGCTTTCAACTTCCTCTGGGGCCCAGGGTGTGCTCGGCTTGCCCTCCCTTCCTTCCTTCCTCATCAGGCTGTTTTGGGTGAGCCCTGGCCACCCTCCAGCTCTAGTCATCGTGTGCTGCCTCTCAGCTCCCAGGGTTCACCCCAGCCCCCCGGTCAACAGGTCTTTCCCTCATCCCCGCGGGGACCCCAGCACAGAGGGCAGGACCCGCCAGGCATGGGGTGCAGGCAGTAATGATAGTCAGCCCTGACTGTCTGCCTCGGCCGTGCACTGTTCATCCATGACCTCCCTGGACATGAGTTCCACGATGTGGGTGTTTTTATCCCCTTTCTTACTTGAGGAAACTGAGGCTCCGAGAAGTAGGAGCTGTGGGCGCTCAGGCCACAGGGCTGACAGGCGTTCTTCCTGCAGGAGACTGCTGAGAGGAGCCTTGCAAGACAGAGGGCACTGGGAGAGGCAGGGGGAAGAGGGCGGGCGGACGTGGTGGACTAGTCTAAGGCTGGGATGGGGGCTCGGCGGACTCCTGTCCCACAGAGGGCTGTAGGCCCCTCCTCACCCACCTGCTGCTTGAGGATCCCCAGGGGGGCCTGATGCTCTGAGCCTCCAACAAGCTCCCAGGTGGCCTGGAAGATGCTGGCTCAGTCTGGAAGGTCAGAGCTGAGCTGCAAGTCCTGATGGGACGGAGGCCATATCTCAGGTCCCTCCTGGCTCCTGGAAGGAAACAATAACAGTGACAGTTAACATTTATTGACAACTTTCCTGCACAGCAGGTGCTGCGCTAAGCACTGTGCGTATATGAACCTATATAATTCTCACAACTGCTCTGCAAGGGAGAAAATTGGGGCACAGGGAAGTTAAGTGACTTGCCTAAGGTCATACAGAGCCAGCATTCAACCCAGCGTGCCTGGTTCCAGAGGCCACACTCACCTCCCCTCAAAGTGGAGATTCCTGGAGCAGGGAAGGCCCGGGGCCAGGGGTTTGGGCTGGACCTGGCAGGCACTGGGGAGCCACGGCAGGGTTCTGAGCCAGGGGCCAGAGTGTTCCCAGGACTGGCCAGTCCGTGCATACACAACAGACTACAAGGGCAGACAAGCTCAAGCCCACTGAGGGCTGAATGCAGGGCCCCTCCCACGGGGATGTGTTTTTGACAGGACAAAGCAGGGCGATGCCTTCCCCAAAGGAAAGAACTGATGAGGAGGTTGGCTGGCCCTGTGCTGGGCACGAAACAGTAAAGGTGGGAGCTCAGGCATGAGAAAGGGAGCCCGCAGCTGCTTCCTCTGCCCCTTCTCCCCACCCGCAGGGCCCCTGCTACAGATGGGTGCACAGTTCCCATGCCTGGGGTCTAAGAGCAGCCAGCTTGCTGGGGCCACCTGGCTGTCCATCTGCCTGTATGCATATGCGTGTGCATGTGTGTATAAGAGGCGGGGGAGAAGGGGCCTCTGAGCGTGACTGTTTGCAGGGGAACCTGTCCCCCACCCCCACCTGCTGCTGCAGCCGCAGAGAACAGGACGCCCTGACTCCAGTCTGCATCTCTGGGGTCATGAAACCACAGCCACTACGTCAGTGGTGCGTGCACCAGGGCTAGGTGGGGGGAGGCGGGGCCACAGATGCAGGTGTGCCCCAACATGTGTGTGCAGGGCTGGCATGGGGGTGTTGTTCCAGGGAGGTGGGTAGGAAGGGTGGAAGAGAGCTGGAGCCCCCTCTGGGAGGCAGGGCACAGAGTCCAGAGGTCCAGCATCCGCCCCCTCCCCCAGCCCCTTCAAGGACCAGCCTTGTCTCCCAGGTGCTCTCCTCTGGGCAAATGTCCCAACAGCAACCGTGCAAATGTCTGTGGAGCATCTAAAATGGTCCGACACAGTTCCAGGCACTTGGGAAACATCCATGAGCAAAACAAAGATACCTACCCTGGGGACTTCCCTGGTGGCGCAGTGGTTAAGAATCCGCCTGCCAATGCAGGGGACACAGGTTCGAGCCCTGGTCCGCGAAGATCCCACATGCCGCGGAGCAACTAAGCCCGTGTGCCACAACTACTGAGCCTGCGTGCCACAAGTACTGAAGCCCGTGCACTTAGAGCCCGTGCTCCGCAACAAGAGAAGCCACCATAATGAGAAGCCCGCACACAGCAGCAAAAGAGTAGCCCCTGCTCGCCGCAACTAGAGAAAGCCGGCACGCAGCAACAAGGACCCAACACGGCCAAAAATAAATAAATAAATAAATTTATTAAAAAAAAAAAAGATCCCTGCCCTCATGGTGCCAACATTCTTGTTGGGGAGACATAGTAGATGGAATAAATAAAATAAATAAAATGGAATAAATAAAATAAAATAAATAAAATAAGGTATATAAGTAGGTGGTGGGTGCTATGGGAAAAAAAAGGAGATGGAGCAGGGCTGGGAGGTGAAGGGTGCTGGGTGGGCAAGAGGGGTTGTGTGTGTGAAGAGGTGGGGTGTGTCCATGTGCACACAGGTCACAGTATGAAACGGGTGGTCCATCTAGGTCCCACTGAGAAGGTGATATTTCAACAAAAG
Source organism: Grampus griseus (assembly GCF_964374135.1). Classification (NCBI taxonomy): domain Eukaryota; kingdom Metazoa; phylum Chordata; class Mammalia; order Artiodactyla; family Delphinidae; genus Grampus; species Grampus griseus. The sequence continues at coordinate 34,438,967 of NC_139009.1, forward strand.
CTTGGAGAGGAAGGAGCCAAGCAGGGTCTGGGAGAAAACATTCCAGATGGAGGAAATAGCTAGAACAAAAGCCCTGGGGCAGAAGCGTGCCTGGCCTGGACTGAGGGAAGGACAAACTGACCTGGGCGGGTGGACTGACACGGCCCCACTCCTCCTGGCATCTTCTCACCTCGCTCAAAGCGAGGGCCTGATTTCCAATGGGTTAAAGAAAAAGGACCTTCTGGTACCTATGGGAAAGGCTAAAGGGCTCCCGAAGGAACCAATGTCACGGGAAGTAGGGGACAGAGAGGGAAAAGGGGTTTAGACCAGAAGAAGTCTATGGCCGCTCTGGGGCCTGAGCTCAGAGAGGAGGCCCTAGGCTGGGGGTCTCTAGGGGGAGGGTGGGGGAGGGAGGAAGAAGTCCCAGGGGTCCCAGGACCCCAACAAGCCTGCCTTTAGGAGCTCACTGAGAGAGTGCAGTGTGGAGTTGCACCCTGCTCGCTGGGGGTCAGCTGGCCGCCTGAAAGTACCCACAGGGTGAAGGGAGCCTGACCCCACCTGTCTCTGCCTGCTGGGGCTGCCAGACCCTTCTAAGGTCAGCGCCCCTCCCCCCATTCAAGCGTCCCATAGGGAGGAGGAGGGAGGGGCAGTTGACCCCAGAAGATGGAGGCTGATGTTTGACCAGGGGATGGGGATGTGCGTGCAGCTCCACCCTGCACTGCAGCTGTGGGAGCTGGCATTCTAGAAGACAGATCCCCTGCAAACCACCCAGGCCACCAGCAAAGGAAGGGGGGCCAGCCCAGTGTGTGACTCTGACAGATGGAGCAGTGGGAGGTCAGGAACTAGAAAAAAGGGAGGAGGCTTGACCTGGGCCTTTTAGCGCTCACTCTTTTTTTTTTTTTTTACAGTTTATTTATTTATTTATGGCTGCGTTGGGTCTTCGTTGCTGCTGTGCGCAGGCTTTCTGTAGTTGTGGCGAGCAGGGGCTACTCTTCGTTGTGGTGCATGGGCTTCTCATTGCAGTGGCTTCTCTTGTTGCAGAGCACGGGCTCTAGGCCCACGGGCTTCGGTAGTTTTGGCACACGGGCTCAGTAGTTGTGGTGCACGGGCTTAGTTGCTCCGCGGCCTGTGGGATCTTCCCAGACCAGGGCTCGAACGCATGTCTCCTGCATTGGCAGGCGGCTTCTTAACCACTGCGCCACCAGGGAAGTCCCTTGACCTGGGTCTTTTAGGATGAGAGCAAATCTGAATGGGTAGAGAAGAGAGAGGACATCTCTGTGCATTCACACACTGGCACACACATGTCACACACATACTCAGTCCCTTAAGCACCCGGCCCCCAACACGCATAGGTTCTCACAGCCAGGGACATCCATGTACTCCTCACACACAGCCTAAGTTACGCTCATACACACATGCGCTAGGGACACTCACACTTGGTAAGGCATGCCAGCACGACAGGAGGCACACACAGAGTTACACACTCTCAGAGACAGAGATTGGCTCCCCTGGGCATCAGAAGCACCTAGGCCCCTTGGAAACGGGCCTGGGAGAAGATGAAGATGTGACTGCAAAGCATAAGGAGAAAGGAAGATGGAAAGTGGTGGGGGGAACAGAGGGAGATGGGGTGACAGATACGGAGACTCAGAGAAAGATGCGTCATAGCCACAGCCACATGCAGGCGGCACACAGCCACCCACATCCTAGTCAGCCTTCCTGCCTGCGAGAGACACTGTTCAGCCACCATGTGACATTGTGAAGTCACTCAGCCTCTCCAAGGTTTGATTTCTCTCTTCTGATAACACCTGCTTTCCATGCCAAATTGCTTGACTGTGAATCGACAGGTAAATCCTGTCTGCTCAGCCTCCAAAAAACTGTTCAGAGTCCGACCACTTCTCTCACCTCCAGGTGACCACCCTGGCCAGGCCACCACCCACTGGCCTCCCTCCCTCCTCTCCTACTTCCTGACGCAGCCTGTGGTCCACCTGAAACTACTGATCCTCCCCTCCGAACCTGCCAGTATGTTTTCATCTCATCCACAGTAAAAGGCAAAGTCCTTACAATGGTCCGTGGGGAACTGCCCTCCCCTCCCTTACCTCCCTTCTTGCTCTCAACTCCAGCTTCCCTGGGCCCTCACTGCTCGACAGACACCCAGACATCCCCTCTCAGAGCCTTTGCTCTGGCCTTTCCCCTCTGCCTGGCATGTCCTCAGGACCCTGCCTTCAGGAGTTACTCAAATGACATCCTCTTAGCGAGGCCTTCCTGGCCACACCAGCTAATGCTGCAGCCCCCAGCTCAGTACTCTCTATCCCCCTCCCCTGCTTTTTCTTCTTCTTAGCATCTTTCCCCACTGAACATGCCACTTATTTGATAATACGTTTTGTCTGTCTCTCATATCAAAGTGTAAAATCCAAGGGGCAGAGACTTCTGTCTGTTTTATTCTCTGCTATGACCCCTACTCCTAGAGCAGTACCTGGATCATAGGACTCAATAAATACTGAGTGAGTGAATGAATGCATGAATGAATGAAATAGCAAATAGGTAAGCATCTATAAAGCAAGATTAAAGAACAGGAAGGACCAACCCTGAGTGAGCCATCGCCATGTTCCAGGAACTATAACCACAATAAATATTCCTTTATTCTCAAACAACCCCGGGAAGTAAATATTAATAGAATTGTTCCCATTTTACAGATAATAAGCCTGAGGATCAGAAAGGTTAACACCTATGGCCTCAAAGATGGTCACCAATAATTCCTCCCATCTCTGTTATCGAATGCTGCCCCTCTCTTCAAGACTTGGAGTCTGTTTCCCTTCCCCCTTGACTCCAGGCTGGTCTTGTGACTTGCTTTGACCAACAGAATGTGGCAAAAGTTCTGCTGTGTCAGTTTTGGTCTAGGCCTTAAGAGAACCGGCCCCTGGACCAGCTACATAATTTGCAGGGTCCAAAGAAGATGAAAATGTGGGTCCCCTTGTTCAAAAAGCAGGACAAAATGTTGTTATTGGTACTAAAATATAAAGCTGGGCTTCCCTGGTGGTGCAGTGGTTGAGAATCTGCCTGCTAATGCAGGGGACACGGGTTCGAGGTTTGGTCTGGGAAGATCCCACATGCCGCGGAGCAACTGGGCCCGTGAGCCACAACTACTGAGCCTGCGCGTCTGGAGCCTGTGCTCCGCAACAAGAGAGTCCGCGACAGTGAGAGGCCCACACACCGCGATGAAGAGTGGCCCCCCACTTGCCTCAACTAGAGAAAGCCCTCGCACAGAAACGAAGACCCAACACAGCCAAAAGTAAAATAAAATAAATGCATTTCCATTAAAAAATAATAATAATAAAATATAAAGCTCTCTTTTCTTCCATAGTTTCCCTCATCATTTTTTGCTGCTTAATGTTGTTCTAAGAAAAGATTTAAATATTAGCATGAATTTTACTGTTCAACTTTATGTTACAGTAAGTCCCCTACATACGAACGAACCTTCAAGTTGCGAACTTTCAAAGATGCGAACGTGCGTTCCATCAATGTCAGGCGTGAGTGAAATTGCAGCTTGCCCTCCGTCTCCTATTGCTCATGATCCTTCAGCTCTACCATCTCCCACCCCCTCTCCCTCCTCCAGTCAGTAACTCTTCTTGCCTGTTCACTCGATGCCAGCCCCTGGATGCCTGCTGTTGTAATGTATTACTATACTTTGCAAGGTACTGTACTGTAAGATTAAAAATGTTTTCTTTTTTATTTTTTGTGCTTGTTTTTTATGTATTATTTGTGTGAAAAGTATTATAAACCTATTACCTTACAGCACGTATAGTGGGTATATTCAAGCCAATTGTGTTAGCTGGGTACCTAGGCTAACTTTGTTGGACTTAACAAATTGTACTTACGAACATGCTCTCGGAATGGAACTCGTTCGTGTGTAGGGAACTTACTGTATTCAATGCCAGTTTTATTTTTTTTTTTTAATATTTATTTATTTGGTTGCATCGGGTGTTAGTTGCGGCATGTGGGATCTTTCATTGCGGCGTACGGGCTCTAGAGTGCGTGGGCTTAGCTGCCTCGCAGCACGTGGGATCTTAGTTCCCCAATCGAACCAGGTCCCCTGCATTGGAAGGCAGATTCTTAACTACTGGACCACCAGGGGAGTCCCTCAATGCCACTTTTAAATGCAAATATGAGAGCATTTAACTCCCATGTGAAATCACCAAAATTATGCAATTCCTATTTCATAGCTCAAATATGCATATGTATTTCACTCTTACCAGAACAGTGGAAACACTGCACAAAATATTGCACAAAACTGACTCAATTTTTATTTCTCTTTTTTTCTGCTTTTACTTTTATTTGCATTTATTTTATGCTGAACTTATTCCCAGGCCGTAAGTTTTGCTTCTTCAATTTCGTCCGGTATATCTTTTTCTTCTTTTCCACCTCCTCTTCTGTTTTAGGAACAATGTGCTCATTTTCAATAACAATCATCTCGATGTGAGCTCACGGGTGAGCTCACGTGGGGTTCATCAAACCAGAAGCTCTGCGAGTTCAGCCGGGGCATCTTGGGGCTTTTGTTCACCGGGATGCGCTCAATGACCCAAGAATCTACATCTAAACCCTTCAACAGAGCAGTGCTCTCTGCATTTTCAAGCACGTGCAGCAAAAATTCAGCACGCTCTTTGGGCCACTGACCCTGCATCCAGCCCCGCTGTTTGGCTGGGGCAGACCTACCAACCCCACCGCTGTAACGACGGAGTGGCACGTACTGATTCTGAAGAGTGACATCCTTCAGATCCCTGATGGTCTGGGCAGTTTCATGGATGTTCTTAAAATGAACAAGAAGATTTGAACCTCTTGATTTACATGATTTTGTGGGGTTTTCTGGGTCAAGTGAATAGTGAACCATTTTCCGAGATGACTTCAGGCCGCCTGTGGGAAGAGCTTCTCTTCTTGATATGCACACATTCTGCCAATGCTCTCTGCCTTCAGCTTGCTGATGAGGAAGGAAGGACTGAGAGGAAAAGGAACTATCTACGTGGGGACAGGGAAGCAAGGAGCAGGGTGGTCACACAAATCACGCTGATGTCTTACACACGTGCCCCATGGTCCCATCGGACTTCACTCACCTAACACGACACAACATGGAGAATACATGAGCTGTCTGTCCCACCAAGCCCTGCCCAAACTTTAGATCCATGAGTAAATAAACAGTTGCTGTTTTTGAGCCACTGAGTTTTGTGGTGGCTTGTTACACAGCAATTGATGACTGATACAATGGTTGAAATCACACAGTTAACATGAGACCAGGCTGTGGTTGAACTCACGTTGCCCTGCTTCTCAAGTCAACATTCCTCTCAGCCCCACCCCGCCTTCCTTACAAATGTTTCATAGTGTTACTCCTATTCTCTTTGGAGAATTGAGGGTTGAGCTAGAGGGGGCGTAGGTTACTTAGGTGCAACAAACCAAAATTATTATAGAGCTTGGAAGAAGCCACATCTGGACTCGATGTGGGGAACAAGGGGTTGGTGGGTGGGTCAGGGCTGAGAACAGGCCGGGCCTCTGTCCAGGGTGAGCCTGGGCCCAGCGGGGTGCTTAGACATCTGTTTTCCATCCTGCCTCAGTAAATAAAGCTGCTTTCCTCTGCTGACCCTACAGGAAATGGGAGTCAGAAGTCCGGCTGGCCAGGAGTGGACCTCTCCTCTGATAGGAGGCCTCCTACATGCCTGGACAAGATGCAGAGTGCAGGGCCTCAGGCTGCCACACTCTCTCCCCTCTGAACGAGCAGAGAAAGGACTTCTCCGGGCCTCGCCTGGTCAAGGAAACAGGTTTTCCTCATTTAGCCCATGCTGTTGTCATAGCTGTCAGCTATTAGCATATCAAATTAGTATGTTGGGTGTTTATTCTTTTAATCCCATGGCTCATACATCAGTAGAGATGTTTTCAGTGGCCAGAAACAGAGAACTTCTATTCAGTTAGCTTAGACAGTTAAGGAAAGTGTGTTATCTCATAGAACAAGAAGTCCGGGGCTTCCCTGGTGGTACAGTGGTTGAGAGTCTGCCTGCCAATGCAGGGGACGCCGGTTCGTGCCCTGGTCCGGGAAGATCCCACATACCGCGGAGCGGCTGGGCCCGTGAGCCATGGACGCTAAGCCTGCGCGTCCAGAGCCTGTGCTCCGCAACGGGAGAGGCCACAACAGTGAGAGGCCCGCGTACCACAAAAAAAAAAGAAGTCCGGAGGAGTGGTAACTTCAGGAGAGGTTAATCCTGCAGCTCAACACCATCATCAATGACCCAGATTATTTCCTCTTTTCCTTCCCCTCTGCCATTCTCAGCGTGTTGCCTTGTCCTTGGCTAGCTCACCTGACAGTCACAAGATGATTGCTCCCACCCAGACATCACATTGTCACACAATGTCCACAGCATCAAAAAAACAAAAACAAAACCCCAGGAAACATCTCATTCTTGTGTCCCATTTTAAGATCAAGGAAAAGTTTTTTCAGAAGCCCCCAGAAGACTGCTCTTCACCGTGCATTGGCCAGAGTTGAGTCACATCCCATGCCTGAATCTATCACAAGCAAGGGGCATAATGCCACTATTAATGCCACAGTACTAACTCTGAGCCCGGAAGGAGAAGCACGAACACCGAAAACCAACATAGGCTCAGCGGGTGGGGAGGGGAGGGGAGTGGGAGAGAGAAGGCCCATTGGGTAGGCAACCAACTGTGTGTGCTGGAGCTCATTCAATGGGACCCAGCTTTTATACAAGTAGGGGAAGAGGAGGAAAGAACTGGTATTCACAAAGTGAGCTGGGTCCCTAGATTCTGTTACTCAATTATATTGCCTCATAAAGTACTTAAGCGAGTATACTGCATTTTACTTAAAGTACTCACTGGAAGTATATAAAAACTCAGGGACTGAGGCAGAGACTTTGTTCCCTCATCTGAGCATCTGTTTAGGGTTTGGTTTTTTTTTTTCCTTTTTCCCCTGTTTAGGTTCTTAAGAGCATCAGTGTAGGGAATTCCCTGGTGGTCCAGTGGTTAGGACTCCATGCTTCCACTGCAGGGGGCCCGGGTTCGATCCCTGGTCCAGGAACTAAGATCCCACAAGCCGTGTGGTGTGGCCAAATTTAAAAAATAAAAAATAAAAAAAGGCATCAGTGTAAGAGTTAGACCCAGACTTCAATTTTGACTCAGTCCCTTTCTGCTTTTCTGATCTTGTACAAGCTGTTTCATCTCTCTGTATCACCTTTTATGTGTAAGATGAGGAAAAAATACCCATCCCCAAACTGCTTTATTGACCAATATACTGCCTGGTGCATAGAAAAGGGTCAAAAACTATTTGGGGCAGAAGGAGCCATGTGACCCAGATTGGCTGTCTCCTCCTACAAAGCCCACCCCCCCACTCTTCCTTGAGCTCATCTCCCTCCTCCCAGCCTCATCCTCAGGCTCCAGGATCTCTCCTCTCATATCCCTCCTACCCCTCACCCACAGCACTTCCTGTCCGGGCTACCCCACAAAGCACCTAGACAAGATGTCCCATCCACATTCCAGATGAGGAAACTAGATTTCTCTGTGGCTGCCCACCCCATGGAATCACTACTCACCAAGTCCTGACATGTCCATGCTTCAGGCCCCAGCCCCTCTCCATTCCCGTAATACTCACTTCTCTGTATTTATCGGTCAGGGTTCTTGGTTGCAAGCAACAGAACACTGACAGGCTCCTCGGGCTGGCTCAGGAACCAAGGAGCACCAGATCACAGCCAGAACCCCAGCCCAAATCACATCTCAGGATGAGACCAGGGAAGACAGCAGTGCAACTGGCCCTGAGGCTCCACTGCCTCTGGAAACTCTTCCTGCTGCTGTCGCCAATTCTGTCAGATACATCCCATCTCTACTCCTTTGTATCACCTGCTTAAGAGTCAGAGTTCCTAGGTGGTTGCATCTGATTCGCTGAGCCAGGTCACATGCCTGCACTGCAACTGCAAAGGAGGCTGGGAAAGTGAGGTCTGGTTTCTAGGAGAGCAGGAGGAGGGCTCTGCCTCCCTGGAAGACTCACAAGGTAGGGGATGCTCCAAACAGATGCTGGAGAGCCATGGAAAGGATAAAGGTGCACTCTGCTGGGTGAGATACCATTTGCCTGTCCCGTCCTCCACTCCCAGTACTAGGAAAATGCTCTCAAATAGGCTTCAGGAAAGTCTATGGTGGTCTGACTCACCTGGAATCAGAGAGCACTGGCACTGGGGAACCATACCCTGGGAATCCCTTCAAAAGAAGTTTGAAGACTAACATAGGTTCACCCACTTTTTGTTTTGCCAAGAATTTCAAAAGCAAATAAATAAACCACGTTCTACTCTCACCATCATTTTAGAAAAGCGGGGACATCTTAAACACCAAAAAGACAAACACACAAACAAAAAGCAGGAGAGGGGAGAGGGCAATTTGAGAATACAGTAAGCACAATCCTTAAAATTAAATATATGTTAGCTTTAAGGAAACCTCAGTATATCATCCGGATTTTTCTGCTTTCACAGGAAGTCTATGTAAAGGTCATGACACAACTGACTTTGAACATAGACTGTAGACTATGTAATGGTACTGTATCAATGATGTTTCCTGATTTTGTTAACTGCAGGGGTTTTGTAAGTCTTACATGGTAAGAGAACGTTCTTGTTCTTAGGAAATATACCCTGAAGCATTTAGAGGTAAAAGGGCACCTGTCTCAACTTATGCTCAAACAGTTTGGGAAGAAATTATACACGTATACACAGTCACACACATACACGTGTATACAGAGAAAGAGAAATAAAGCAAAAGGGACAATATGTATATAATTGATAAATCTGAGTAAAAACTATACCAGAGTTTTCATACTATTCTTGCCACTTTTTCTGTAAATTTGAAATTATATCAGAATTAAAAGTTATGCCCCACCCCACCCCCAAAATGTTAGCAGTGAGTTAGCAATGATTCTCAATAAGCGTTGGATTTCACTTGGTACATGACTTTTTTGGTACTGTCCGAACTTTCATGAACATATGTGATGTTTGTAATCAGAAAGAGTAAAACAAAAATTATAGAAGTTAGGACTTCCCTGGTGGCACAGTGGTTAAGAATCCGCCTGCCAATGCAGGGGACACAGGTTCGATCCCTGCTCCGGGAAGATCCCACATGTCGCAGAGCAACTAAGCCCGTGCACCACAACTACTGAGCCTGCGCTCTAGAGCCCTCGAGCCACAACTACCAAGCCCACGTGCCACAACTACTGAAGCCCACATGCCTAGAGCCCATGCTCCACAACAAGAGAAGCCACCGCAATGAGAAGCCCGTGCACTGCAACAAAGAGTAGCCCCCGCTCGCCGCAACTAGAGAAAGCCCGTGTGCAGCAATGAAGACCCAATGCAGCCCAAAATAAATAAATAATAAATAAATAAATTTATTAAAAATAAATTATAGAAGTTAAAGAGAAAAAGAAAAGGCTCAGTCTAGCATTTGCCACTCACTGATCTGGCCTAAGTAGCCTAAGTATCTAAATTTACAGAGACGTAATAAATTCTACAGAGACCTGAACTGAGGCCCAGGCAGAGCTATGGCTGGCTCAGTAGCATACCACAGCGGTTATAATCAGAGTCAGGTTACTATCAGACCAGATCTCCTTTTCCCCACACAGGTTCCTTCCATTCCAGGATGCTGTCCCCTGAACTCAGCTGAGGGTCCGAGGGCATGAGGGGCCAGTCAGAACTGGGCAGGATGGGGGGATTTGTCCCCTCCGAGAATGCCACATCCTGTAAGGATGCATTCCTTCAACCTTTTATCCCTGTAAGGTCCCATCAAGAATTGTTCCCCTAGTATACATAAAATAGATAAACAACAGGGATTTACTATATAGTACAGGGAACTACATTCTATATCTTATAATAACATATAATGGAAAATAATCTGAAAAAAGTATATATATATATATATATATATAACTGAATCACTTTGCTGTACACCTGAAACTAACACAATACTGTAAATCAACTATACTTCAATAATCTTAAAAAAAGAAAAAGAATTGCTCCCTACACATTTATTCATTTCTTAGATGGGGAAACTGAGACCCAAAGAAGTTCTGGGGCTTGCCCAAAATCATACTGCAAGTATGTAGTCCAGGAACAGAGTAATTGGTCAGATTTGGCTAAGTCACCTCAAATCCAAGTTAGAGAGGATCAAAGGAAGAGGCCTTAGGAATTAGAAAGGAACAGGGAGGGGCAGGCCTGCAGTGTCTGGATTGGGAGAGTCCCTTCCCTGACCCCTCTCACTCTCAATGTGGCTTTGGTTGCCCTAAGCTTGAAAGAAGAAACTGCTTCACAGGTGCCCCATGTCCCACAACTTCAGGAGGCGTCACTTACATGCCAGTCTATGAAAATGGCACCTCCTGGAGTTGTGCAGTGGACTCACTGCACAGCTGTACACAGCAGCGCTGAGAAAGTCATTTGTTGTTGCTGTTCGGCGGTGGGGAGGTGTTTAGAGAGGGGACAGGAGTGACTAACACTGTAGCCCGGATTAACCAGTGACTGATTCCATCCATTCAGTCAACCACTATTTATTGCCACAGATTATATGCCAGGCATCCTGCTAGGAGCTGGGACTTTCCAGGCTTGAAATAGAATGTACACTCTAGGGACAAGGATGGAGAAGCAGTCTCCCCACAAGACCCCACCAACCTTCCCCCACCACTCCTTCCCCGCTGCCCAGCCTTCTGCATCCTTCAGGCCCTCCTGGAAGAAGCCTCCAGAATCCTCCTCTCCCCTCCTCCCACAGTCAAATGGGCTGTTGAGCTTTCTGCATTTTCTGTGGGTCTCCTCCATGGGGTGGTGGGAGCCCCTTGCAGCAATTCCTTCCTCCATGTGGTACTTAGGACTCATTCATTCATTCGTTTTACTTCTTTTATTCCACAGGCATTTGCTGTTTGTTAACTAGATTTTTTTTTTTTCATGAAAAAAGAGATGTGTACTGATGGTTTAAAACAGTAGCAAAAGCAAGAAGTGATTCTCCTCTACCCCCCAGTCTCCCTCTCAGAGACAACCATTCTTCCCAGTTTCTAAGTCTCCTTCCAATTCTTTCCAGGCAGTTCCTAGTGTATAAATATAAATACATGTGTGTGCATGTGTATTGTTTTCCCTTTTCACAAAAGCAATAATGCATTACACATTGTGCTGCACCTCGATTTTTTTTTTTTCTTCACTTAACACTGTAGTGAGGTATTTGGTCCATATCAACACACTCTCTCACAACCGTGTACTATTCCAGTGTGGGGATGTCCCACCATTTAGGTCAGTCCTAACTGGTCGACATCTAGTCTGTTCCCAGTTGTCCATGGCCATGAAAGTCTTTCTCCATGGATCTTTGTACATTTATAGAAGCCTAGATTCCTTGAAGAGTAATTTCTGGGGCAAAGGGGTTATGTACTTTGCATTTGGATAGATATCCAAAAGTCCTCTAAAAAGTTATACCAGATGATACCAAAAGACACTTTTTGGGTTTTGCCAGTCTGAAAAATATTACCTCATTTTAATTTACACTTTTACTTATGAAGGATGTCAGCTTTTTGTTTTTTCTCCTGTTTCCAAATTGTTGAATTTCTCTTTCCCTTACCTCTCTTCAACAGTGTTTAAGAAGCCACTGTACACCAGGCTGTTCATTTTTACAGCCACATAGGCAGAGTGTCTGGGACCTGGGGAATTTTCAAGGTCCTACAGAAAGGGTTTGAGACCTGGTGGGGTGGGGAATGTATTGGCTTGAAAATATTTTTTAAAGACCAGAAAATTGAACCTAAAATGATGTAATTTAATGTTGACCAAATGTAATCTTACAGCAAGTTCATTAACTGGAAAACTGGAACTCATGAACACTTCATTACATTTGAAAGGAATTTGTTGGTTTAGATGTTCTCATTTCAAAGAATTCCCAAGTATGCAGAGTGCTTTTCAAGAAATGAGAGTCCATTTTAATTTAAACACATTAACTGTAGTTGAATAATTTCACAATCATAATTAATTGAAAACCCTTTTTAAAAATTTACCATAGGGCTTCCCTGGTGGCGCAGTGGTTGAGAGTCCGCCTGCCGATGCAGGGGACACGGGTTCGTGCCCCGGTCCGGGAGGATCCCACATGCCACGGAGCGGCTGGGCCCATGAGCCATGGCCGCTGAGCCTGTGCGTCCGGAGCCTGTGCTCCACAACGGGAGGGGCCACAACAGTGAGAGGCCCGCGTACCGCAAAAAAAAAAGAAAAAAAAATTACCATAAAATGACATTCAGTGTGGAATCAGAGTGCATTTTAATATGTTTCATGTGATTTGGGTGGGGCCTCCAAAAGTAAGCGTGTCAAGGGCCAATGGCGGTTTCATTTCAAAAGCCTGTAAACCTCTGAACCAGACAGACAAGGTCTCAGTCTCATGGAGTTTCTGATCCAAGAACAAGCTGACCTTCTCAGCAAAAGTAGGAGGCAGTGAAGTAGATCACATCTGAGTCCTGGTCTTGCAAAGGACCCCTGGCTTCTCTCCCAACCCCCTGACTGTCACAGAGAAAAAAAACTGTCTCCTGTGTCACACCCACCCCAGCCTAGTGACTCAGCACTGGACATCAAGATTTTGGAAAGCTCAGTGGGGTAATGGAGCCATGTGGGGAAGGATGGGGTGGAGGTGATGCTATCTGTGGTCTCAGGACCAGCCTGGGGTGGGGGTGGGGAGTGGGGGGACAGAGATAGGGAGGAAAAGCGACAAATTGTCCCCAAATGACATCTTGAGGCATCAGAACAAAATGTGTTTTTCTCTTCCCTACTCTGTCCCTCTTTTAAAGGGAGATAGAGCTCAGTCCTTGAAAGGGACCATCTGGGGGTCTAAGTCACAAGTGTGAAGGTTTTAAGACTGGGATGTGAGCAATTCAGCACCTCCCCCTCCTCCCTGTCTGCCTCCCCCCTCTGAAACCTGGAGGGAAAAGGGCAGAGAGGACCTGCTCCAAGTGGCCCTGGAAACTTGTGTGTGTGTCTTGCGTGCATGAGTGCATCGTGTGCCGGTTCCCCTAATACTGTCTCTATCCCTAGGCGCTGGGATGGGATTTGGCACTGTTACACTCCATAAAGGCCTGTCTATCAAATCCAATTGAATTGAATGACACAGCGGAGTCAGATGAGTGCTTTTGAATCCCACTCTTGCTGTCTGCCAGCTGTGTGACCCTCTGCCAGAGGTGCTGCCCACCCCTGAGCTCATTTTCCTCATTTGCACAAAGGGCACCAGAAAACTTAGTTTGTAGGGACATCATGCAGATGAAATGAAATGAAATCAGCGAGGCATTGAGCTCCGGTGGGGCTTTTTTTATGCTTACCCTTTAGCTGCACTGGAGGGAAAGCAAGCGTTTGCCTGGTTGAGAGTGTGTTGTCAGGGAAGAAGACATGGTAGTAGAGCAGGAAAGGAGAGGACTTTGACCTTGCCCCATAAATGCCTGTAGGGAGCCATGGAAAGTTCTGCAGCAAGGGAGGGGCCAGAACCTGGGAGGTGGCTGGGATCCACAGCCCTGACCTGGACCCCAAATGCATCTGTCACTCTCTCTTCCTTCTGTGCACTCCCTCCCACAGCCCAGGGAGGGGCTCCTGGGCCACAGCTCAGCTCCCTGCCGAGACCATGTCTGGGAGAAAAACAACAAGAGTGAGACCAATCCTCCCTGGTGGCACAGTGGTTAAGAATCCGCCTGCCAATGCAGGGGACACGGGTTCGAGCCCTGGTCCGGGAAGATCCCACGTGCCGCAGAGCAACTAAGCCCGTGCTCCACAGCTACTGAGCCTGCACTCCAGAGCCCGTGAACCACAACTACTGAAGCCCGTGTGCCTAGAGCCCATGCTCCGCAACAAGAGAAGCCACCGCACCACAACGAAGCGTAGCCCTCACTCACCACAGCTAGAGAAAGCCCACGCACAGCAAAGAAGACCCAGCACAGCCAAAAATAAATAAATTAAAAAAAAAAAAAAAAGAGTGAGCCCAAGGACAAAGCATAACTAAGGAGGTGCCTGAGCCAGGCTTGAACCCTGACTCTGAGCCTCCTCACCAAGTGATTTGGGTCCCTCCAAGCCTCAGCCTTCTCCCTGCAAAGTGGGATGACAGCAGTGACCTCACGGGGTCCTTGGGATGGTTAAATGAGATACTATGTGTAAATCACTCGGCCCTATGACTGTCGTACAGCTGGAGTTCAGTGCACGGTGTCATTAACTCAGAAAGATGACAAGGGACAGGGAAGGGGAGAGACGGGACACAAAAGGGGAGAGAATGAGGAGGGATCAGACGCAGGGAAGGGTGTGCTTCTGTCTCTCTGGACGATCCACGTGCAGCCAGGAAGGAAACCCCTTGGAAGGAGTGGGTGACGGAGGGGCGAGGCTATTTGGTAAGAGAGGAGGTCATCCCTCCTCTCCTCCCACTTCCAGCCCAGCCTGGTCCACCTCTCAGGGTGACGAGGCTGGGCATGGTGGACCAGCAGCATCCTGGAGGATTCCAGAGCTGGGCCTCCTGCAAAGGGGGGTGAGGCAAGGCGTTCGCAGGTGATAAGAGGTAGAGCTGCAAGTGTGGGGCATGGGAGCTGGGATTCCCCATCGATCATCCATCCCCAGGTACGGCCCACCTGGCTTAACAGAGGCCAGAGGCTGCTCCATTTGAAGTGTGGGTCTGCGTGGCAGAGAGCCAGTGGCGCTGGCTGAGACAGGTTCACTCCTACCCGCAGGCCAGTTGGGCCCTCCCCAGTGGCTGGGCACCTGAGCAGGTGCGGGGGGGATCTACAGGCTGTCACTTCTAAAAATAGAGCCCCGCAGCCTGGGAGTCAGCCAGGTGTGTCTGCCACACAGCCTCCAAAACTGGCTGATATGCACGTGCCTGCCAGTTCTGGGTCTGCACAGACATAACATCAACTGCTGTGCACAGACCCCAGGAACCCACGGATACCCCCAAAGACACACACTCAAGTCTGCACAAACATATCCTTGCTTAGACCTGATCCTGTTTATACGCTAGGCCCCTCGTCCACACACACCCTCACCACACTCATACTCCCCAACACACGCTGACACAGACCCAGCAGCTCCAGGGCCTCCCCTGCTAGAACACCAGCCTCCCGAGGGCAGCATCCCTGTTGGACCGGTCCACTGTTGTCTCTTCAATGCCTGTTACAGTGCCCGGCACACACCAGGTGCTCAGGAAACATTCGCACTATAAGTGAACGCATGCACACATACACTCACATACACACACACTCCGTAACTAATTACCCCCATCCCACCCTGGGTTCTGGTTCTACTAGGCCCTGGAGAGGGCAACACCAGGAGGCTTGTCCTTCACTGGCCTGGCCAATCCCCACAGAGTCTAAGCCAGGATGAGGGCTTGGGTGGGGCTTGGGGAGGGCATCCGAGGGAAGCAGCGGCTTCGAGCCCCTGTTTGGCAATATGTGAGAATCCCTGTTTCCTACAGGAAAAACCTCCCTGGGGAAGCCACAGCACTATGCCGGAGTTCTGGGTTGGGGAGGTCTGGCTGGGCCACATCCCAGGAAATCCCCTGGGGGAGGGGGAACGTGTGACCAGCTCCATGGCCCTCCCCAGTCCCCTCATCTGAGGGAGCTCCCTGTTTTAGGTGACACCACCCCACCTAGGAGCCCTCGACTCTGCTCCCACAGGGCTTGGGCCGTGCTTCCCTCAGGCTGCACACAGCTGCGACAGCGTAAGGCCTGGGGACACGGAAGCAGAGCAGGGTGGTCAGGGAGTACTCCCTGGAGGAGAGGAGCCTTGTACAGTGAGAGACAGGAGGGCCTTCTGGGAAGATGGCTGGAAGGGGCATTTGAGCATCTTTGACTCCAGTAGTGACGAGGGAGTGCCACGTCCGTGCTGAGACCTCTTGATACCCGTAGGGCAAAGTGGAGGCCGATTGGGCAGACTGAGCATCAGGGATGAGGAGGGTGTGCTGTCGCCCCAGTAGCTACTGAGGGTTAAGGGGAGGCTTGTATTTACAGCCTGCATCAGAGGACTAGAGAAAAAGGTGCCTGAGCAGGGGCAAGCTGGTGGAGGGGAAGACCAAGGACAGACAGGGGGCCAATGGATGGACAGACGAATAGACTAGAAGATAGACTGGAAGACACAGGACGATGGACGGACAAATGGAAGGACAGAAATAGGCGGATGGCCACTGGACATCTGCTTAACCAGTCTCTGGAGCCCCACAGGGCTGAAGAGCCAGCAACTCCCACCCCAGACCCCCTCCCAAGCCCCATTCCCTGTCTCCTCCCCAGCCCAGGCTCCCAGGGAGGCCAACACCTGCTTGGCCTGATGCCCAGAGATGCATTTCCAGCCAAGTACAAGCCCAGATGTGGATTCACCTCCAGGTGTTCTCACCCGAGCAGGTGTGCATAGGATGGGGTAGGGGTAGGGGCTATATCTGTGGGCTAATACCTCTAAAAATAGCTCCCGAGAGGCTGGGGAGTACCCCAATCATGGCATACGCATACACACACACACACACACACACACACACACACACACGCAGAGCCACTGGCTGAATCAGCTCCAAAGACGCTGGCTGACACATGCACAGGTGGGGACCCATTCACTGACACCGGAACACCAGGCCCCCAAATGCCACAGCCACAAAACTGCACAGCAACAGAATGAGCCAATCGTGTGGTCTACAATGTATGGGGCCACCTGGACCCTCAGATACACCCCAACACTACACTGTCATTAACCTGCAAAAGTTCATTGAACAGCTTCTAGACCCAAACTTGTGGGATGTCCAGAGCACCTCCTCACCCTCCGGGTATTTGAAGTCTTGCCTTCAGTGGCTCCTTCCAGAAGAAGCTGGACCCAGAGGGTCCTTTTTTATTTAGTTATTTATTTTTGGCTGTGTTGGGTATTTGTTGCTGCGCGCGGGCTTTCTCTACTTGTGGCGAGCGGGGACTAGTCTTTGTTGCGGTGCGCGGGCTTCTTATGGCGGTGGCCTCTCTTGTTGCAGAGCACAGGCTCTAGGAGCGCGGGCTTCAGTAGTTGTGGCACTCAGCCTCAGTAGTCGTGATGCACGGGCTTAGTGGCTCCGAGGCACGTGGGATCTTCCCAGACCAGGGCTCTAACCCGTGTCCCCTGCACTGGCAGGCGGATTCTTAACCACTGCGCACAGGGCCCTTCTTGATTCACCCTCCAACCCTGCCTCCTGCCTCACCTCCTCACATTTGCCCTCCCTGCAGCAACATCTCACACCTTGGGTGGGTTCTCTCCTTCCCCTATGCTTTGATCCACATTATTTCTGCAACCAGGAACCCCTTTCCCATCTCACTCCTGGACCCCACATACTTGTCCTATCATTCAAGACATAGATCTCTGTATACCTAAAGCTTAATAGTGTGACACACAATAGGGCCTCAATAAGTGTTTGTTGATTGACTGACAAACTGACCAGCTAGATGAAATCATTAGAAATATAAGTCAGCTAAGAATTAGTGCCGAATAGGCTGGTGTGGTCTAGCTGCTACGCAATTCTAGTCAGGGTAGGCGAGCATCCATAGGCTGGGGACTCTGAACCTCTAGAAGCACACTTGTCACTACAGTCCCCATGGAGTGAGCCCTACATCCTTGACCTTCCACTTGCCATAGAAAAGATGCACAACTGACCGGTCAGCCAGGAGCTCTACAACAAGAGCAGAGGAGGTTAGCAGGCCACAGAAGGAGACTTCAAGCTAAGGCGAGTGTCTCCCAATCCCCTGTTCCCTCCACCTGCTGACACCTTGGGAAGCCCAGGCACTTTTCTAAGGCCTTATTCAGGGCTGGAGAACGCCAAGGCAGGCCCTCTGCCAACTCAGCAGGTCGAGGGACTTTGGATGTGCTGATGCTGGCAGCACTTCCGTGCCCCATTTGGGCTCAGTTGGTCAGAGCTCAGGCTGGCCTGGGCCTGGGCCTGGTGTTGATTGATTGATTGACGTGGAGTTTCACTCCTTCAGCAAGGACAAATCACACCTTCAATAGTGTTCACTCTGAGTCAGGCCCATTTCGAAGCACTTTATTTATCATCCTTGCAGTGACTCTATAAGGTAGATACTATTCTGATACTCACTTTACAGTTGTGGAACCTGAGACAGAGATGCATGACCCAACTTAGCTGAAGTCATAGCAGCTGGGAGTGTGTAGAGGAGTTCAGATGCAAACCCAGACTGTCTGGCTCCAGAGCCCAAACTTTTAACCACTATACTATACTGTGTCTCTTTTTTAAAATTATTATTATTTATTTATATTATTTATTTTTATTTTTGGCTGCATTGGGTCTTTGTTGCTGCACACAGGCTTCCTCTAGTTGCGGTGAGCGGGGGCTACTCTTCCTTGCGGTGTGCGGGCTTCTCAGTGTTGTGGCTTCTCTTGTTGCGGAGCGCGGGCTCTAGGCGCACGGGCTTCAGTAGTTGTGGCTCGTAGGCTCTAGAGCGCAGGCTCAGTAGTTGTGGCGCACAGACTGAGTTGCTTCGTGGCATGTGGGATCTTCCCGGAGCAGGGCTCAAACCTGTGCCCCCTGCATTGGCGATTCTTAACCACTGCGCCACCAGGGAAGCCCACTATAAACTTTTTTTTTTTTAAGTCAACTTGAGATTACTTGGTCCAGGCTGCCTTCGGCACTAGGGCCATGGACACATGACATTCCAGGTCATTCCTAGCCCTGTGTCTCACACACGCAAACACACACACACACGCACACAGAGTGCCTCATTCTGGTGCTGCCAGGCACATCTGTGACCTCCTGGTTCCTCCACAGCCAGGCATCAGGCCCCGTTTGGGTTCAAGTCTACTCTGGAACGTAACACCCTATGACTCTCCCCTCCACTGCCACCCTGGTTCTGCCCCAGGCCAGCATTCCTGCAAAGCTCAAAGGCAGCTTCTTTCAGGGGAGATTTTTCCACGGGGCCTCTTGCAGCCAGAATTGGGATAAGCTGAGAAGTCCCATGGAAGCTGCATGTTGGGGCCAGAAAGCTTGGCGTGGCCCTGGGGCCTCAGGGCTGTGCCCTTCTCCGTGGCAGAGGCCTCGGCAGATGTGAGACCCGCAGAGCGCTCCTCCCCATCCTGGCGTGTCTACTGGGGCTGCCTCTGGCCTCTCAGCGGAGTTCAGGCCTCCAGCACCTTTTTTTTCACCAGCTTTGCTCAGTCCCACCCCATGACCAGCGAGTGTGTTCCTGTGTGCCCAGCCGTGTGCCCAGCCGTGTGCCGGGGGCTGTGAACCTGCCTCTGATAGCTCGTTGTGTCGCATGGATGGACGTGCAGCCCTCCCATGAGCTGTCAGCGACATGGGCCTGCAGCAAATCCCCAAAGACCTTCCTGGCCCTGTGCTCAGGCACCAGCCTTGGATTCACCTCCAGGACCTCCTCCAGCTGCTCAGGAGAGCACATCCGATCCTGACTCATTGACCCCTGACCCCTGGCCCCCCGCCCTGGCTGTCGTTTCAGTGGCAGGAAAGTCCCGGCGACACTGGCCCCCACCCGAAGCTCAGTGTGCTGCCTGCTACTCAGCGGATGACTAACCAGCTCCTCCTCGGCCTGGCACTTCCAGCCCCTCCTCCTGGCTCACTCAGCCTGACTCAGAGGCCCGTCAGCTCCCGCTGGGCCCAAGGCCCAGCAGATTTAGGTGGGAAGGCGCTGTCCCTGTGGCAGGGCCTGAGGAGGTGGGCCAGGCCCTCACTCCTCCCTGGCCTGACCTTTAGCAAGACCTTCTGAGCATTCTTTGATCTAGAAATGCCACACATGTGTACACACACACCCATTCACACCCAGCCACGCTCTGACCAGAGATGAAACAGGGCAGGTGCTGGGCTGAACCAGAACAACCTGTGTGGGGTGCGGCCTCCTGGCCTCTCCTACGGAGGCCCCGGCACCTCCTGGTACTGGAGAGCCGGGGGCCTGGGAAAGGGGCCTGTGCTGCTGGTTCCCTCCCTAGAATAGATGCAAATCCTGGCTGCCTAGGGGGCCTGCTCCCTTGCACATGCCCCAACCCTACAGTCTTCTCTCTCTTTCCTCTCTCTCTCTCTCACTCACACACACACACACACACACACACACACCCCTAGTTTCCTCTGCAACTCCTCAAGGTCTCCTCCGCACTACTATAGACTCTTGGAAAGCGTATCCAAGTCCTACAAAACCTTGGCCCCTAACTCAACCCTTGGAAGTTGAGATCAGGCCACAGCGATCCAGCCGTGGGAGATTTCCCCACCCGGCTCTGCCTTGCTGGGCGCCCCCTTCCCTGGCCTGGACTTAGCGACGGCTGCTTGGCCAGCCCGACACCGTCACGGAGCCGGCTCCCGCCCCAGCACACAGATCCATGGGCTGTCGCTCCACACTGCTTCCCAGGACCTGCCGGACTGCTCTGGGTTGGGTTGGGGCATTCCATTTTCCTTTGTTTTCACCTCCATGTACATGCCATTGGCTCTGCCTGAAACGCCCTGCCTACTTACCTTCCTGACGTAGAGTCAGCTGTGAGCACTTGAGCACTGACTATTAGCTGGGCCCCGTACTAAGAGTTTTACATATTTTCATTCATTTGATCCTCACAAGAAGCCGAGGAAGAAAGTACCATTAATTATACCCATTGTTCAGATGAGGAAACTGCAGCTGAGAGAGGTTAAGGAGTGATGCATTTCTACCCATCTTTCAAGATTCACTTTGGGCACCACCTTCCTGGGACTCTCCCTTCTCCTCCCACTGCCCCCAGCCTAGAGCCACTGCCCCCTGGAGTGATTTCTGTGGAGGCTGTGGCTTCAGCCCCGAGGCATTGATGTTTGCCCTTCTCCTGTGTCACGGGCCCTGTGAGAGCTGTGGGCGGGCCTGGGTCTGAGTCACCGCCCTGCCCCCCTGCCCAGCGCTGAGCCTGGCAAGCTGGCAGTGCAGGTAACTCTTTGCTGCCTGGAGAAGTTGGCCAGAGGAAGGATGGCCAGGGCCCTCATCCCATTCCCTGGCCGGTTCCCTCCTCCTCTCGTCCTCTCCATATCTATCCCTGCCCAAACCCTGACCACACCTTTCACACCAGCTCCCCGGGGAAAGTGGCAAGTTCCTGCCCTGCTCTCAGGTTGGCCCTTGCTGCTGAGAAGTAGAATCTGGGCTGGGCTGAACCTGGGACAGGGGTGGTGCTGGTCCCCCAAGCAAGTCCCCCAGCTCAAGCGAGCTCAGCGTGGACCTGGAGCCTGGGAGCCCCGGCTCAGCACCCTGAGTCACCTCTGTGCGGCCGCTTCAGAGTGTGTGTGCGTGTGCGCGCGCGCGCGCGCGCACGATGGGGGGAGGGGTTGGGGAGTGCAGGGGAGGGAGGGAAATGAACCATCAGCCCAATGCCATGTTTATTTAAGGGGCACCAGTTAAAAATAGCTCCCAAGTGCCCCGAGAGCGGGCAGCAGGCACGCTGACCTCTGGCTCAGATAGAGAGAGGGATTCCAGGAGCCCTGAGAACTGTCCACGCCTCGGAGCCCTCCACAGGGCTCCCTCTCCTGCAGATGGATTTGTAACTCTGTCAAGTGTCACGCACACCCCAGCGTTGCTGGGTGGCACCAGCGACATGTTTTGTGCGCTTCACAGATTGCAGTGTTTTGCGGCAGAAGAGCGTGAACTTTAGACCTGACCGGGACCCCATTTTCACCCCCCGTTGTGCGGGCAGGTGGGTAGCGGCAGGGGTGGCGGAGGGAACTTGAGTTCCAAGAGAAATGACTGGCTCAAGGTTACGCAGAGCAAGACAGAGAGCTGGGTCTCTCGGCTCCCATTTCGGACTCTTTCCACCGTGTTACATCATGGTCATCGTGGTTTATTACACGATGTTCGAATATATTTTGTTCTTTCGTCTTAAGTTATGTAATGCCAGGTAGGCAGGAGTGGGTGTTGGGATGGGGGTGGAGAAGTCCTTGGAAGGAGAGGGTGACAAGAAGGCAATGAGGCTGGATACAGCAATGAGCCCATATCTTCCCCCACCCAGATCAAGCCCTGGCTCCCCACCTGAGATTTCTCCCCAGGTCAGGCGTGGTGGGTGTGGCTCAGCACCCAGTGCCCTAATTAGCACCTGTTGACAGTTTCTGGTTTGTGTGTTATCACCTTGGGTGCGCTTATCTTTATCAGAGCCAAAGGTTGATTGGAGCACTCTGGCTGAGGCTCAAAGCAACTTCACTCCGATTCCACGAAGCATTTTATAACTGCTGTGAATAACAGCCCTCTTTCCTCAAGATAGCAGCCGGACTTGGGTGACTCGTCCGAGAGATGCCCCATGTAGTGTTTCATCCCCACCGTGCCCACCAATACGATAATGCAGCGCTCTCCCCTCAGCCAGGGGAGGAAAGCGATGCCAGGCCTTCTGACCTGCAGCCTCAGGCACGCTGCAGTGATGCCTCAGGCACCTGAACTGCCAGAACCCCCTACCAGGGGCTGCTGTCCGGGCTCCTCCAGCCTCTCTTGCCAGGACAAAGGCTCCTGGACCTTATCAGCCCAAGAGGTGGAATATTAATCTGGCCATCTATGCCCCAGCCCTGCCCCCTTATAGCCGGCCTCCCCACTGCAGGTGGGCGGGGTGCATACCCATCGGGACAGGGTGAGAAAGCCATGAAAGGGGTTTATGTGAGCACAGCTGGCCCTGCATGTGGCCCACGGGCACTCGAGGGGGTCATTCTTCATCTCTTCCCAACATTAGCCTCAAGGCCAGGCCCTCAGGTCCTTCCCAGCTCCCCTCTGAGCCCCAGGCGAGACATCTTCTCTGAGAAGTGACCCAAACCTTTCCTGACACCTGACACTCCCACCTGGACCCCCTCGGTCTGGTGATGTCAGAGAGGACCAGGGTCCTACTCCCAGCTCGGCCACTGTCTTCTTCCTCGGGCCCCTGGGCCCCGCTGTGCACCCAGATCTCAACTGCATCACTTGTAAACTGGGAATGGACTTTGATTGGTCCTAGAAAACCCGTCTTCCCATTGAGACGTGGTACCTGAGTCTGGGTGAAAACGCTGCCCCCCTGCATAGAACCACCCGGAGCAGGCCCCGGGGCCCTGGATGTAGCGCTTTTGTGTCTTGAACCTCACTAGGTCCCACTTACCGCCACCCAAACTCCCTTAGCTCCTGGGCCAAGTCTCCAGGGACCACTCAGGGGAGACAGAGATGCCTTTTGAGGATGTCCTCAGAGATCTGAGGCGGGGACAGGTCCCTGCCCAGCAGCTGTGTATGTGTGTGTGTGTGCACGCACACTCATGCACCCACCCTCCTGGGGCATTGTCTGGAGGGGGCATTGTCTGGAGGGGGCATTGTCCAGAGAGCTGGGCCGTTGCCTTTATGGCTAGGCATAAAAGGTAATCATTGACCGCATCAATGCTGCCCTGCGAGTCAGTGCCCGCCCAGCCTCGACCCTGCCAGGCCCTGGATTACTTTACAGTCACATAAAAGGAGACTCCAGACTGGCCCCTGGGGACTTTGGCCCTCAAGGGGGGAACGGGAGGGAGCCGTTCCCTGGAGACAGCCTTTTCTTATAATATTTATTTGACAGAGAAGAGCCCCTACCTTTTATCAAACACCACTGGGATTGTCTCAGCTCAGCCTGCCCAAGCCACAGAGTCTCCATCAACAGGGGCCACCTCCGCCCCTCCTTCCTCCGTGTCGCCCACCAGGACCCACCGGCAGCCTGAACGTCCTCAGGCTGAGTCTCAGGACACATCTTGGAGGCCTCATTTCCTTTATAGTTTTATTTCATGGAGCCTGCACTAACCCATAAGGTAGGAACTGAGATATTCCCCATTTTACAGACAGGAAAACTTGGGTTCAGAGAGGTCGAGTAACTTTCCTACGTCACACAGCCAGTAAACGGCAAACCTCTACCGCAGGTGGTAGTCTATGTGGCAGTGGTCTCCAGACTTGCTTAAGTGCTGCTATCAGTAAAAAACAACTCTCAGCACACACCTTTAATATATTTATATATATATCCATAAATCCTACACATGCACTACTGAAAATCTGAATATTAAATATTAGCAAATATGTACACCCCAATGGAACCACCTTTTCTCACCCTATCATTCAAACCAGATCAAATCAACCCCACCGACACTCCCCGAGGCTCAATTCCAGCAGGGAGGGACGCCTAGACCAGAGAGAGAAGGCAGAGATTGGACTGAACTCTGCTGGAAAGGTAGGCCTCAGGCAGGTGAACGTATAGGGAAAGGGCATTCCAAACAAATGCTTGAGCAAAACCCAGGAGGCAGAAAATGGCAGGAAATGTTCAGGCACAGACGAGAAGCCTGGGAACGTGAATGGCTGTACCCGCAGACAATGCTGGAAAGTTTCGGGTGGGGCTCAAAGGAGCCCGCCAGACCGCCGGACCTCATGGAGAACGCAGTGGGGAGCCGCAGTGAGCTGGTGAGCAGCGGTGTGACTTTCCCAGAGCCGTGTTTTGGAAACGTCTCCCAGGCCACAGAGTGGAGTGTGGATCACATTCTTAGATCGATCTCCCTGGAGTCGTAACGCGGCCCTCTGGAAGGCTCAAGACTGAAGGCTGCTCAGGAGTTGCCGCACCTCTGTATCTGTGCACACACGCTGCCTGCCATTTACCAGCTGCCCTCGCTGGCCTCAGTTTTCTCATCTATAAAATAGGCATAACGATAGCACACAGCATGGATGTTGTCATTGCTCTGACAATTGGGGAGAATTGGCTGGAGTGCCTGATTCAGTGTCTGGCATGTAGCAGATAGTGAAAGGCAGCTGCCCTCACAATCAGACCACACCATTCCCTTTGTTCCGTCCGAAGAAATCAAACCAGCCTCTCAAAAATCTAGGTGAGATTTCACTTTTGAGGACCCCAATAGACTTATCCCTCCCTCCGCTGGGCTCACCTAGCTCTGGACTCATACTGGTAATGTAACATCAGTGTACCATGTGTCAGTTTCTCACATTATCTATCTGCCCTCCCTCCCCCCAACTTTGTGTTCCTATCCCAGACATTTAGTGGACCTGGGTCAATTTTTGTGACTTGGCTCAAGGTTGCATAAAAAGGGAAATAACATCAGAAGAAGAGGAGGAAGAGAAGGAAGAAGAGGAAGCAGCATATTTAGGGGCACTTAGCTAAGTTCTTCACGTGCATTATATTATGACTCCTCGTGTCCACCCTTAAGATAGGCGTATCAGACAGGATGGGCTAGTTTATGCTGCAGTAACAAACATCCCAACATTTCAGTGGTTTAAAACAGTAAAGATGCATTTACTCTCTCACACCACGTGAACACTATAGATCACCTGGAGGGTTCTGAGCTACGCTGTCCTCACCCAGGGACCCAGGCTGAAGGAAGCTTCTATCAACATCATTGTTCACAATCACCATGGCAGCCAGAAGGGGATTTGAGGGTTCACACCTTAGCGCTCATTGTTGCTACCCGGAAGCGGCACATATCAATCACATTTCATTGGCCAAAGCGGGTCACTTGGCCACACTCACTTCAAGGTGGTATTGTGAAGCGTCATCCTGCCAGGCTCGTGTTCCTAACTCTGCGTCATGAAGGCCACACAAGGTGGGTGAGGGCCATCCCCAGCTGTGCTAACAGCCACTCGCAGCTGGGCCACCCAAAGCCCCCTTGGCAAAGAATCCACCTCTCCCCCATCCAAAGGGTGCCCATCTCTCTCCTCTCCCGAAGACTCCTTCTCCTCCGCAGCATCAACACACAAGAATCTGGGTCAGTCTTTATCTTCCAGTGAAACTGCACTCTTTGAGGAATCAGCCTTGACTTTGGTTAGACATGAAAATCACAACCATATTTCATATCCAACACCGAGACACTGTGGGTCCGGCAGGGAGCACGGGAAGGAATGCGATTCCAACCATTGGGGTTGGAGTGTGATTTATGACCAAATAATTACATGCTCTCTGCGGGCTGGGATCACACACTTGAGTTTGTACCACAAGGAGAGTCTGCCCTATGCATTTCCCAGAGCCCATGACCTGTTTTTTCCAACATCACTTGCAACGGGGCTTGTGCAGGCTCTGAACGCAAGTCTGCCATGGCACATGTGTGTGTAATTGTGTAAGTGTGTGAAACAGCGAGCCAGAAAGAAGGCTGTAGGGCTAGTGAGCACAGCCCTGTTGGTGCCGAGGAGAAGGAAGGACAGGTCTCCATCTGGCTTCCGACCCAGATTTTTAAAAAGCCTTCCACACCCAAATGTGTGCTAAGCCTGGCTCCCTATGAGAAGTAGCAACTAGAATTGCCCTCAACCACAGACGGACTTCATTCTGCTCCACGGGCCACAGTCAGGCACAGGGGTGAGGTTAGGGGCAGAAACAAGCAGAGTTTCAGGCAGACGAAGCAGAGCAAAAGTTCAAAG
Organism: Grampus griseus; assembly: GCF_964374135.1. Taxonomy (NCBI): domain Eukaryota; kingdom Metazoa; phylum Chordata; class Mammalia; order Artiodactyla; family Delphinidae; genus Grampus; species Grampus griseus. Next base: position 34,465,275 of record NC_139009.1, read on the forward strand.
TCGGACACTGGTGAGAGTCGGCGGGCAAACGGGGGACAAGAGGCGATGCTGCTGAGGGGCAGGATGGTAGCACGGGGGGTACACAGGCTCTGGGGCTGTGCCACTTACCAGCTGGGTGACCTGGGCAACTATCCAGCCTCTCGAAGCCTCAGCTTCCTCCACTGGAAACTGAGGCCAACGAGCAACCCCCGTCATGAGGCTATTTCGGGTAAGTGAGCTCACGCGCGAAGCCAGCACGGGCCTGGGTCCCAGGTGGTGCGCAGTAGACAAGGCCCTAACGTGCTCCCGCTCTCCGGCCGTGGTGTGGGTGGGGCCTGGTAAGAAATCCTCCCTCCCTCGCTGCCCCAACCTGTGTGAGCTGCAGGATGGGGAGAATCAGGTCCAGAGGGAAACCAGTTACCTAGTGAGCAGAGGCCCAAGAAGAGCTCCCCTTGCCTTTGCTGTCCTTCTCATCCCTTACTGTTCATCTCTCAAAACGCTGCTGGCCGCTAGCTGGTTTCCAGGGTCCTGCTGGGCGGAAGGGGGGGAGAGGGGTCTGGAGGCAGAAGAAGAAATTCTAGAGCCTGCCCTTTAGAGCAAAGAGTCTAACTGGGAGGGGGGAGGGAGTAGCCACTATCCCCCTGCAGAGTTTTCTGACTAGCCAGAAAACAAGGAATAGAAACCATGGTTTGGGTCAGGAAGGAGCTGGAGCCTGAAGGATGGAGAGGAAGAGTGTGGAGGCGCGAGGGACGTGTGCGCAGCAGGCACAGCCGGAAGAAAGGCCTGGAGGGGTTCACGGGGAGCAGTCAGGTGGCAAATGAGGGACCCCGGAGATAGGAGCAGTAGGCTGGGCTGTGAGCGGTGGGGCTGTCCGACCTCAGGAATTATGGTGAGGATAAACAGAGGGCTCTGGAGTTTTGTTTGGTCAGGATGAGGAGTACAGCCGAAGCACCTAGAGACAGGTGCCTCGCAGACAACACAGGTGTTGGGGAATGCGGGATGCTGAGTTCACAGCCCCCGGGTGCAGACAGGGGAAGGGCAAGTCTCTCTGGATGGGATCCCCACCGCCTTGACCATCCCGCAGCCAGGCTCTGGCTGTGTTGACAAACGTGCCCTTCCCCTGGCCACAGGGGCTAAGATGTGGCATTGTTCAGCTGGAAGTGACTCACAGAGCTTTTCCTTCCTTCTCTTCCTCTCCACTCTGCTTGCCCGACACCTTGCGGATTCTCTGTTTCTCACACACACGCACACGCACACACGCACGCACCTTTCAGAATCCATGAACTAGAAGTAAGGGACCTCCATCCAGCCTCTGGCAGGGAGGGGAGGGGCGTGGCTCAGGGTTCTGGGGCATGTGTGCACCTGGGAGTGTGGGTCTCTATGCAAGTGCACATGGGCGTTCTAGAGCCTCTGAGGAGCTGAGTCTCTGAATTTGTGAGCTCATCTGTGTGGCTGAGATCAGGAGGGGCTGTCTGTGAAGGGAGCTGTGGCACATACGGGTCTCTGAGGTCGTGGGTGGAGCAAAGTTTCCGTGGGCGGGGGCTCTGTGCGTTCATCGCTGCGGGGACCGGCACGGGTGTATGTGTTGTGTGTCTGTACCAGAGGGGCAGGGCGTCGGTGCCCGAGGAGTGTCAGCAAGGATATCCGAGTCGTGGAGGATGTGGGTGTCGGGGTGCAGGAAGTGCTGTCTGTGTCTGTGCGGGCGTTGGGGGTGTCTGTACCTGGGCACCCAGCTGTGCCCATGCCTCTGCAGGATGTGAAATAACCTGGGTTTGTGACTAAGGCCCGTGATGTTCCCTCCATTTACATTTCCCTCAGCCTGGACAGAGGGTAGGAGGCAAACCCGAGTCAGCGATGGTGGCCGTGGTCTGAGAGGTGTCACATTCACAGGGGGTCTTCAGGGGGTAGGGAAAGGAGTGAAGACAGGGCCTTGCTCCCTCCCTCCCTCCCCGGGGGGCCACCCACCATGCAGAGCCCAGCAGAGAGAAGGGGTGCCAGGAACACAGGGCACCACGGCCAGGCAGGGCTCAGTTCAGGCACCGCAGGGAGGTCGCCCCTCCACCAGCACGTGGGTCTGTCCCCCACTTTGAGCCCCCCACCTGACCCTGCTCCCAGCTAGACTGCAAACCCCAGAAGGCTGGGCCTCTTCTCCTCAGTCTCTCCGTATATAAAAGGAGGCCGACGATTTCTACAGAAAGGGGTTACCTGCACCCTGGCTGAGCCTGGAGTCATGGGCACAGGGAGCAGAGCTCAGCAATCATGCGCCCTTCCTCCCCTCCTCCCGGCCTCCAGAGAACCGGTTCAATCGGACCCTACCTTTGGGGGCGGGGGTGCAGGTCCTTGGGCCAACCCTAGGGGGCACCGACAGGCAGGCAGCACCGGGCCTGCACCTGTCAATGGAATAATGGGCCAAAGGCCTGGGGGAGGGGGAGAGGGGCTTGAGGATCTGTGTGAATGGGGGACGGAAGTTCAGTGGGGCCTGACGGGAGGGCTTGTCTGTGAGATGTGTGACTTCTGTCGCCCACTGGCCGTCGCAAGAGCAGCGGGGGCCCCTCAGAACTCAGTCCCAGGCTCACAAGGACTGCGCTCCGTGGAGGGGATGGTCAGGTTGTCCCTGGATGCTTGATGAAGCCCCACTCTTCATGGGATGTGGGGGAGAGGGTGATGCGGGATAACTGGGCTCTGCCTGCTTTCCCTCTCCGCCTCAGGTCTCACCAGGGCAATGCCCTCCCCCTAGAACCCCTCAGAGAGAGGAAAGTCCCCCACCTCAGCCCCAGGAGAAGGCAGCAGTCAGGGTGAGGGGACCATCCCCCAGCACAGGCCCTGGAAGGAAGGGTCACCTGGGGGACTCTGGTTTTCCAAATCTGGCTGCTTCTCCTGGGATTTACCCCCATGAACGGCCCCCCACGCCGGTGGGGGTAAAGCCACGCCCCTCCGCCCCATGTGACCAGGCTCCCTGGGTGCTCGCAACTGCCAGGAGGGAGAAGGCTCCAGGGCCGCTTCTGAATTCTGGGGGGTGGTGACTGTCCACGGAGGTGCTGCCTTCCTCCGGCACTGCCCATCCATAAAGGGCATTTGTGCCCGGGCAACACCGCCCACCTGGGGCTGGGGGCAGGGGCTGCTGCGAACACAGCGCCACAGTGAAAGCGGGACAAACGCGCCTGTGTGCGCCCTGGCCGAGGTGCCGGAGGAAGCGAGTTCGGGCCCAAGTGTTAATGGGCCTCCTTCCTGCCCTGCCCATGCCAGCTCCCCGGTGCTCATCCCCTCTCCCCCGAAATGCCCGCTTCCGCTCAAGTCCCGGCACACTCCCTCCGCGTCCCTGGCCGCAGATCTGTCCTGCTTTGACAAACATCCCTCTCACTCAGCCTTTGAGTTTGTGGCTTTCCCGCGTGCCTTCCCTTCATGTGGTTGGGAACCAACGCGCTGGTCCCCAAGAGCAGGGGCCGGGCCTGGGGTGGAGGAGGCATGGGGGCCTGGCCTGGCCAAGCAACGGGGAGGGGAGACTGGAATCCGGCGTCAGGGAGATAAGGGCCGGCCAGGGAACAGCGCACGAGGGGCGCTCTCCGAGTTCTGTCCCGGAGGAGGACAGGTGAGGGGAGGTCCAGGCCCCCATTCCCGAAGGGGTCAGCATCAGCCCACGTGGTGGCAACAAGCAACTGCAAGAAGGCAAGCAGGGGGTACTTGTGGGTTTGTTTTTATTTGTGTTTTAAAATGGAACATTTATTAAGCACCGACTGTGTGTGCCTTGTGTCAAGGAAGTCCATGAATTCAGGATCTCATTTAATCCTCACGAAACTCACCAGTACCATCACTCCCGTTTTTACAGATGACAAAATTGGGGCCCAGAGAGGTTAAGTACCATGTGCCCAGGCCACAGAGCTGGTCAGTGGCAGAGCGAGGATTCCAGCCCAGGCAGCATCCACGTGTTGAAGAAAAGCCGCCACACTATTTGCATTCTTGTCACTGTTGGGCTTCTGTATCTGTATCTGAGCCTGAGACTGACCGTTAAGGTGTTCCTGAGTCCCTGGGTCAGCCGCAGGAGGGCCAAGGAAGAACCGTTCAATCCCCGGGCTACCTGTGCCCTCAGAGACTAGGGCACCATGGGAGCCTCAAACTCCCTTAGGTATCATCACCATCTAGAAGCTGACATCTCCCCATAAGGGGACACATTTTCAAATTTATGTAGCTGTTGAATAAAACCCACACTCATTTAAAAGTGTTACTGAATGCATATTTGCTTATGGTCATTTGTATTTTTTTCTCAACCATAGGATTTTTAAAGCATGACTGCTATCACGTGAAGCAGGGAGCTGGTGTGCAAAATGTTTCAATTCTATAAAAGAGTGTTTGTATTTAAAAAAAGTTCAGAAACCACTTTACAGACTAAGACACGGATGCCCTGAGAGGTAGCATGCCCTGGCCAAGTTTCAGAGCAAGCTGGGGCCCAGGAAGGGTACTAGAAGCAGGGTGGGGCTCCCTTTCTGTCTGGTCAGGGCAGCCCCAAACATCTCATCAAAGAAGGGAGCCTGCCCAGGGCTGCAGGGGTGGACCCTGGGGTATACAATCCAGTGGGGCACGGAGCTTGAGGGATGAAGGGGCTGGGAGAAATTCAGGGGCTTCACCTCTCTCCCAGAGAGCGGGGACAATTCCAGGCAGCAAGAAAGAGCCCCAGCCTTACCTGTCGTTTCTTCTCGGAGCCTCTTCCTAAGGCTGGCATTGCAGGTCCTGCTGCGGCAAAAGCCAGCTTCGTACGGACTAGCAGGAAGATGGGAGGGGGCTTTCAGTGGGGAATTTCCCCCTACTCCACACACCTGGGCCAAGGGATAGACCACGCTCTCTTCCCCAAAGGAAGGAAGCAAAGGAAAGACATTTCTGGAGCAGTCATCGTGTTTTTACAGGTTAGCATTTTCTTTTGTTTTTAACCTCAACCATCCTGTAAAGCAGACCTGCCAACTCCCACTGTTACAGATGCACCTCAGAGAGGTGAAAAGCTTTTAAAAGGCAGAGCCAGCACCTAAACTTGATCCCACACCATGGTGCCTGATCTGTGTTCTGCAGGGTGGGGATGCAGGCCGGAGCTGCTGGGGGGGGGGGGAGGGGGAAAGTGAGGCCCACATCCCCCGACCCAGCGAACATCCTCTCTGCCTGCCTTTGTTCACAAAACCGAAAAAGTGATGATGGTTTTCCTTCCTCTCTTTAAGAAAACAACAGAATCAAAACAAACAGAGAAGGGGAACTCCCTCCTGTAGCTTTTGCCAGAAATAAAAGGAAGAAATAGTTCCAGTCCAGCCCTAGGCCGGCTACCCGGACAGGGTGTGGGAGGGGAAGAGAGAGCACCCCTCTTGAAAACCCAAGCTCCAGCATCCCTCACCTCGTGGTCCTGATCCAACCCTTCCCCCACCTGTCACCTCACCACACACACACACACACACACACACACACACACACACACACACACACACAGCTGAGGCAGCTGAAACTTCCCAGAGGGCTTTAGTAAGTCCTAAGGAAAGACAAAAAGGAAATAAACACATACACACCCCGCAAAACGCAAACCAACACTGGACACATCCCATGGTCAGGTCCCACTCAGGGCTCCCAGGCCCTGCCCCGTTTCTCTCTTCTGAGCTACCTGCACTGACGTCTCTAGAGGGCAGTGATACCTCACAGGGTTCCTTTCTTTCTAGAGTCAGGCTTGCCTATACCTTAGCGGCCACAACAGTCAAAGTCTGCAGTAGGCTTCGGTTCATGGTACTGCAGGACACCCACCCATCCTTACCCTGGCCAGAGCCCTCCCATTCATTCCCTGGTTCAGCTTGCAGTTCCAGATATCTTGTGCTGATAAGCTCATTTGGGATGACTGACAGCTTCAGAGATCTGCCCCCTGCATACAGGGTGGCGGCCTTAAAGGCTCAGCAGTGTCATCCTCACCAAGGGACTTGGTCTCACAGAACTGGCCCGTCGGTCAGCTTCAATCTTTGACAGAGACTTGGGGGCCAAAAGCACCTTTTGATGACTGCTTGGATAGATTAAGGAATTTGTGATCTGAGTTTAAGGTCAGACTCTAGCTGGAGAATAGTTTTTCCTCATTGAGACTAATTAGTCTCAGCAGGTACTAAATGAGTACTTAGTTTTGTACTCAGTACTGTACTTGGTCCTGTGGGAAATGTAAGAAGACAAATGGAAGAGTCGCAGAATCTCCTGGGGAACTGGGAGAGATGGTGGAAGGGAAAGGATTGTGCTTAAACAATTAGAGAAGTGTCTCAATGGAAAGTCGGCTTCTCTTGGAGACGTGGGAGGTTAGAGGGCAAAAGAGCACAGGTGATGCTGCTAACTGAGGATCACTGTACCACAGGATTCTGGGCTCCCTCTTGTTTCCCAGGGCTGACAAGGCCTGCATTTAGCAGGCCTTCAGTTTGTGTCTGTTGGACAAACAGCCACTGTCTGGGCTTCACTTGCAGCAGAGGGTCCGAGGAGGTCAAACAAAGACTACTGTCCTGAGGATGAGGCTGGGGCAGGGCTGAGGCCACACCTTCCACCTCTGTAAGCGATCCCTTTTCCTCAGTGCCCCCAGTACCCCTCAGCCTTCATCCTTTCTCACTTGAACATTAAGGCAATATCCTCCTTTGCTTTGTGCCTTAAATACATCATCCAAGTGGCCTCTGGAGCTATTGTGCCAAAACACAGGTCAGATTATGTCATGCCCTCCCCGCCTCCAAAGCCTTTGCCAGCTCCCCATTGTCCACCAAATAAAGTTTATGACAGCTGCCTCTCTCCCTCCAACTGGAGTGAGCACAGTGGTTGGGGCTCAGGCTCCACAGTCAGGCCCCTGAGTTTAGAGTCTGGCTCCACCCCTTACCAGCTGGCAACCCAGGACAAGTTACCGATACTTCCCAAGCCTCTGTTTCCTCTCTGTAAAATGGGGATGCTAAGACTATCCACTTGTTGGGCTTCCCTGGTGGCACAGTGGTCAAGAATCCGCCTGCCAATGCAGGGGACACAGGTTCGAGCCCTGGTCCGGGAAGATCCCACGTGCCGCGGAGCAACTAAGCCCGTGCGCCACAACTACTGAGCCTGCGCTCTGGAGCCCACGAGCCACGACTACTGAAGCTCACGTGCCTAGAGCCCGAGCTCCTCAACAAGAGAAGCCACCGCAACGAGAAGCCCGTGCACTGCAACGAAGAATAGCTCCTGCTCGATGCAACTAGAGAAAGCTGTGCGCAGCAACAAAGACCCAATGCAGCCAAAGGTAAATAATAAATAAATTAATTTTTAAAAAAAAGACTATCCACTTGTAGAAGTTTGGCGAGGGTTAAATGAGATGTATCCCACATAGGGATATGCAGTGGAGCCCTCAACACTTGTTGGCATTCCTCAGCATTACCAGGAGGACTGTGTGTCTTCCCACTGGCCCAGGAAGCTTCTTGAAGGCAAGCACCATGTGATAGTTGCCCTGTATCCTCCTCTCCCAGGTCCCAGCTGTGTTGTGCCATTGTGGGAACTCAGTAATGCTTGTAGACCACGGAGTAGAGCTTAGAAAGTGGGCCTGGAACTGGTGGATTTGATTTCTCCCTGGCCCAGAACACCCTCCTCTGCCATTCCTGGCCCTGGCACACTCCTACTCAGTCTTTAAGACCCTGCTCTATGCCTCCTCCAGGAAGTCTTCCCTGGTTCTCAGGTTGGGTTAGCCACCTGCATGTCCCTGCTGCAAGCATGGCAGATAAGTCTTGATCAATGCACTATTACAGAGCAGTTCTTGGTTCAGGCAGCTGGTTCCCAAGAGACTGTGCCCTGCCTCATTCCTCTGCTAAGTCTGGCTCAGCTGCAGCCCAAGGTTTTGATGAATAAATTAATGAATTTGTTCTGTGACCTTGAGCCAATTCCCTCTGTCCCGTTCTAACAAGGGGAAAGCACTGTCTTTCTTGGATAAGTGGGAGGGAGGGGCCCAGAAGCAGAGGGGCAGGGCCTGGAGAGGAATGGAGTGGCTTGTGGCCACATGGGATCCCTCAGAGGCAACCACGTTGGCTCATCCAGTGAGGGCCGGAGTAGAGAATTGCCCCCTGATACGCCCCTGGTGATTGGCTCTCCCCACATGAGGATGGAAGGGCAGGGCCCCTTGACAAGGCCAACTGAAAAAAAGGAGGTCTCTGTTTCCGGGCTCTTCCCTTCCAGTCACCTGGCCCCCAAGTCCTTCCCACAGGATCTGCCCCACCCTCCTGGACATCAGCACAGCTGTGACCTTGAAATGGTCACCACTCATCCCTGGACTTCCAAGTTCTCTTCTCTCCTGCCCAGGGCTTAAGGTGCCACCGTGGGCCGGTGTCTGGGAAGGAGGCCAGGGATGGACTCCTGGCTTGCTGACCACCTCCCACTGGGGTGTTGGCCTGAGCAGGCGGGTTTCAGCTTTCAGAGTGTTTTCCTGTCTAGGGCACTTTTTATTTTTCAATACTTTTCCTAACTCAGCCAAACAAGAAAAAAGGAAATTGGTGAAACTTCTAAGAGCTGGGAGGGTGGGAGTGGGCAGAACCCACCCTGGAAAAGGCCAGAGGCAGGGCTGGGGGCCCCTCTACCCCCATCCCCCCACCTTCCCACTCCCTTCCCAGCCTGGCTGACTCATTGTTTTGCAACAAACAGCAGGCGGCCAGGCCCTGGCAGTTTCTCGAAGTCCAGCCCCAAAGCAGGCTGGGTTCAATCCCTGCCCTCCCAACAGCCCAGGCAGGCCTGGAATGATTGGCTTATCTCCGCCTGCATCCCCTTTGTTTGGGGCGACCCCTTGCTCACCGAGGTAAACAAACTCTGGGGGCGTAAGAAAAAAAGGGACCCGTTATCTCCCGAGACCAGAGAGATCCCTCTCCCCCAACAGGTTCCCCTGCAGAGAGGAGGGATTTCAGAGCATAGCATCCAGAGACTGGTGCCTGGCTTCAAATCCCAGCTGTGCCACTTACTGCGGGTGGCCAGGGGCAAGTCACCGACCCTGTCTGCTTCGACCCCCGCAGTCTACAAAATGTCGGGATAATAGTACCTACCTCAGAGTTGTTCTGAGCATTGATGAATTCATATTTATAATGGGCTGTATCTGACGCAAATTTTTTAAAGAGCTCTCTCTATATAAGTGGTATTAAATGGCGGTGTGGGAAAGGTTTACAATAACGTTAAAAAATAAACCCAAATCCAGGCTCTGAGGGGATTTCCCAGTCCCCCATCCCCCACCAGCCCTCACTCCCCTCAGTGGGCCAGGCTTTCTTCACTTTGCATCCCTGAGCTGAGGGCATTGATGGGTCCCAGCAGGTAGGCACCGGGGCCCCAAGGTCCTTTTCAAATGGAAGTTGTGCAGGGGAAATCCTCGAGGGAGGTAGGCGCCAGCCTGGGAGGGTCCGGCCGCCTGAGGGGCTGCATGGAGAAGCTCCTAGGTTTCCTGCAAGAGCCTTTGGAATTTCAAAACATATCCCCAGAAATGGACAGCCCGCAGGGGTGAAGTGATGGAAGAAGACGTGTCAAGCTCTCCCTGAAGTCCAACAGGGGGACCTGTCCTGCCATTTTCTTTTCTGGACGATTTTCCCAAATAGCTGATTTCTTAGGCTCAAGTACCAGATTCCAATCTTGATTCTGACCTTACAAGCTGGGAGACACTGGGCAAGTTACTAACTCTCTCTCTAAGGCTCCATTTCCTTGTCTGTTAATAATCCCTCGCCTTGCAGGGCTGGCAGGGGATTAAATGAGGCGATACAGACAAAGCTCTTACAGTAGGGCCGCCAGGGGCAGGACCAGAGCTCCAACAATGGGTGTCCTCTAGCCCCCACCCCCATCCCCTGTCCTCACCCGAGACCTGGGAATCTCCTTACCTCTGGCCTGACTCCATTTGGCAGTAGACTGGTACCCCTCCCCCGCTGCTTCCTGCATCCTTTCTGATGAGTCCAAGGGCCTGAGGCCAGCCTCTCAGCCTCTATCCTCCTGGTTTCCCCAGTGGTGCCAATATTGCACAGAAGTGAACAGAGTGCACTTCAGAGCCCAGGAGCTTGGGGTTGAGGTCCAGTCTCCTCCAACACCAGCAGTGAGTCCTGGGTCACAAGCCTTTGTCACTCAGTCATTCATTCAGCAAATATTTCTGAGCACCCGCTCTGTGCCTGACACTGTAAGCGGTGCTGCAGGTACAATGAAGCAGGTACAATGAATGACCGCCCTCAGTCGTAGTCTAGCAAGGGAGACAAACATTAAATGTATATCCAGTAACATAATTATTGAGTGCTATAGAGAGTGAAGGGTGCTGTAGGATGATATTTCATGGAGGGCTCAAGAGATGGTATTTCTGAGGGTTAAGCCAGGACCTGAAGTATATCGAAGAATGAATAGTAAGAGCTGGGGAGGAAGAGGGAAAGAATACTGTACAGACAGCGGAAATAACATGTGCAAAGGCCCTGAGATCAGAAGAGTTTGATACTCATACTGAAGAGAGCCTATAGTGAGTGAACAAAATAGAGACTCAAGATGAGGTTGAAGAATAGAAAGGTCTAGATCTGGTGGGACCACATAGACCTTGGGAAAGACTTCGGACTAGAACCATTGAGTAGTTTTAAGGAATGAGGGATATGGTTAGAGCACTTGCAAAAACATATCCAGCAGCTCAATGGATAATGGCTTGGAATGGATGCAGGGAGACCAAGGAACAGGCTGTCTTTTGAGGGAGAAGGGATTGTGGTTGGACTAGGGAGAGCAGAGCTGCAAAGAAGTGGGCAGAGCCATGACATGCTTGGGAGTGGGTACAGTAGGAACTGGTAATAGGGTAGGTATGGAGGTCAAAGGAGATGGTGTCAAATATAACTCTCAGGTTCTGACCTGGGAAACTGGGGGAAGGGTAGGGCTAGTTACTGAGAGAGAAGCCCCAGGGGAGGGGCAGATTTGATGGGAGAGGGGATAGCAGATGTCTAGTTTTAGAGATCTATGTTTGAAATACCTGTATCAAGTAGGCAGCTGGATATACCAGACTTGAGTCTAAAAGAGAGGTCTAGATTGAGAATTGGAAATTGTAGAAATGGAATTAACACGGGAATGAACAAGATTGCCTGGGAGAGAATAATCTATGCTAGTCAAAGAGGACCAGGCCCAAGGCCTGAGGGGCACCCCATTTAAGTGAAATGGAGCCCCAGTTTTGTCATCTCTAAAGTGGAGATAATAGTACCCATAGCTAACTGAGGATTATATGAAGTAACAGATGTAATGCACTTTACCCGGCGCCTAGCACACAGCCAAAGCACAACAAACGACGGGTAGGAAAGCTGCCAGGATGCATTTGGTTGGTAATTCTCTTCATTTGCAAGTGATAGAAACTCAAACTAGTTCTAGGAAAAGAGTTTTTTCAAAGGATTCAGGATATCTCCTACAATCAGGGGAAGAACTGAATCCCTAAGCCACAGCACAAAGGGCAGGACCAAGGTCCTCGGAGGGACTCGCCTCTCCGCTCTGCTTCTGTTGGGATCAGCTTCTTTCCCTGATTCTCTGACTTCTGCTCTGTGACGGGGTGCACAGCTGCTGGCCGGGTCTGCATTTCATGTCTTGATGTTCCCTCTGCCAGAGAGGGTCTTATTCATATCCTCTCTGGTCCCAAGTTAGCAAAATCTCAGGGAAGGACTCTCCATGGTTCCACTTTGTTTGGGAACCTCCCCCTGCCCCACTCCGTATGTGGGAACAAAGGGACTGGCATCTACAATAAAATGGCATTGCCCTATTGGGGTGCGGGGAGGGGAAGGACGGCTGCTAGGTCAGCAAAAACAATAGACGGCCCCCTCCCGTTATTAACCTGGAAATGTGCTTGCAGTCAAGAAAAGGGGCTAATTAGTACCTGCAGGTGATTAAAAAAGAAACACAACACTGGACAGATGTTACCATCTATTGATCCTGACACTCTCTAGATAACCCCCTACTCCCCAGCTCCCAGCCCCCAATCACCTGGACTCAGCAATAACCTCATCACATGCTCCTGGTGTTTCCTCCACAGGCTTCTTCCTTCCCCTCCCCAGCCCAACCCCATGGCAGATGGGCCTCCCCTTGACCCCATTTTGAAGGATTCCCTCTTCAGAGCCTTCAATGGCCTTCCCAGACCCTAGGATTGATGACAGTTCCTTTTTTTTCTTTTTTACATATTCTTTTCCCTTATGGTTTACTACAGGATATTGAATATAGTTCCCTGTGCTATATATAAGGACCTTGTTGTTTACTGATTATATAGTAGTTTGTATCTGCTAATCCCTAACTGCTAATTTATCCTTCCCCCACTCTCTTTCCCCTTTGGTAACCATAAGTTTGTTTTCTATGTCTGTGAGTCTGCTTCTGTTTCTGTTTTATAAATAAGTTTGTGTCATATTTTAGATTCCACATATAAGTGATAGCACATGGTATTTGCCTTTCTCTTTCTGATTTAATTCACTTAGTATAATCTCTAGGTCCATCTATGTTGCTGCAAATGGCATTATTTCATTCTTTTTTATGGCTGCGTAGTATTCCATGGTGTATAGGTACCACAGCTACTTTATCCATTCATCTGTCCATGGACTTTAGGTTGTTTCCCTGTCTTGGCTATTATGAATAGTGCTGCTATGAACATTGGGGTGCATGTATCTTCTCAAATTATACTTTTCTCTGGATATATGTCCAGGAGTGGGATTTCTGGACCATATGGCAACTCTATGAGTTGAGTTTTTTAAGGAATCTCCATACTGTTCTCCATGGTGGCTGTACCAATTTACATTCTACCAACAGTGTAGGAAGGTTCCCTTTTCTCCACACCCTCTCCAGCATTTGCTATTTGCAGAATTTTTAATGATGTTGAGGCCAATGTCTTTGGCCTGACCTCTCAACCTTTCCGCTCCTCTGTCACTGCACCTCTCAAGTCACTCGAGGCCCAGCTTACCCCAGACCTCCTCCCTCCCTGACCTCTCCAGCCTCACAGCCCCCTCCCACTGACCTCCACTGCCTGCTGCAGTGTTCACTGCTCACATGGAGGGTGTGCCTGCCGCGTGCCCCTCACTGAGGCTAGTAGACGCCCTTACATGCTTCATTTTGCCTACTTCCTGAAAGACAGACACCGACCACCATCCCCGTTTGACAGGGCAGAAGCAGGCTCAGCGAGGTTCAGTAACTTTTCCCAAATTACACCATTGGTTAGTGAAATAACCAAGACTTGAATCCAAGACTGACAACTGAGCTCAAAATCTTTGCTTTAAACCAGGAGCCAGCAAACTATTGGCTCTGAAGGCCAAATGCTGCCCACTGTCTGCTTTTGTGCAGTTTAAGAGCTGAGTGATTTTTACATGATTGGGAAAAATAATCAAAAGAAGCATAACATTTTGGCACATGTGAAAAGTCACATGAAATTAACATTTCAGTGTCCATTAATAAAGTTTTATTGGAACACAGGAACACCCATTTGTTTAGATATTGTCAATGGCTATTTTCACATTTCAATGGCAGAGCTGAGTAGTTGTGACAGAGAGCAACCTAAAATTTTTATTATTTGGCCCTTCGCATTAGAAGTCTGCCTACCCCTGCTCTAAAAGGCACCACTAGGGGCTTCCCTGGTGGTGCAGTGGTTAAGAATCCACCAGCGAATGCAGGGGACACGGGTTCGAGCCCTGGTCTGGGAAGATCCCCCATGCTGTGGAGCAACTAAGCCCATGCGCCACAGCTACTGAATCTGCACTCTAGAGCCCGTGAGCCACAACTACTGAGCCCGCATGCCACAACTACTGAAGCCCGCGTGCCTAGAGCCCATGCTCCGCAACAAGCGAAGCCACCATAATGAGAAGCCTGCATACCGCAACGAAGAGTAGCCCCAGCTCGCCGCAACTAGAGAAGACCACGCACAGCAACGAAGACCCAACGCAGCCAAAAATAAATAAATAAAAATAAATTTATAAAAGGCACCACTAGCCTACCTCCTATTGATGACCCCCAGCCTCATGGAGCTCTAAACACACCGCCTGCCTGTACAGATTGCTGTCTTCCTCTGAGTGCTGAGCCTGCTATAGAATCTTAGAGGGAAAGCAAGGTGGATTTTAGCCCTCTTTGTATCCCCAGGTACTCAAGACTTGCCCCAGATGGGACTGAAGTTTCAACATCTGAGAATGTCGAAAAAATTCTTGTAAACCCTCCTGGTGTCCCCCAGGCTGAGCCAGGCGGTTCATCCAGGGTGGGCAGTGGGAGACCTTTGTCCCGACAGGATCTGACTCATCTGGAGTGTGCTCTGGGCTTGTTTGGCTTTCAAGGAACCAGCTTCAAGGAAAGAAGCAGAAGAACTGGTTCTTAGCCAGGAGAATGAGGCAGAGGGTTCTCCTGGTGACTAAGTGGGATCCTGAAAGAAAGCACTAAGCCTGAAGACTGGCATGTCATAGATGCTTGAAGACCTGCAGCTCTTCTGAGGAGGAGGAGGGAAACGGGAATTCTGGAAGCTCCAGGCTTTTGCTCGTCTGTATGGGGCTTTTGCATAACAGAAAAAGTCTCCCCTTTCTCCCGCACAGGGGGCCCTGCCCACACCAGGACACTCTTGGGGAGTGGAGTGGGAACTGGACTTCAACCTCAACTCCCACCTTCAGGGTCAGGCACATTTGTGCAGTGCATGCAGCTCACAGCTGTCGACGGCAGCCCTACTGGACCTGTGAGCAGGGAGACCCTGAGTGGGGTTTCCTGAGTCCCCCTGCAACTTGGCCACTACCTCAAGCCAGTCCACAAACCTTCCGGGGCTTCAGTTCCCTCTTCTGTATAATGGGGATGCTTGTCATCTCTCCCTCGGGCAGTTCTGAGAATGAAATAAAGGAGCAGGTGTGGAAATCAGGGTGGAGGGGTTTGATGTTAACCAAATGACCAAATGGAAGCCTGCCATTTGGGGTCCTCCAGAAGCTGCTACTTACAGAAAGGGCTTTGTCGTTGACATTTTAGAAATTATATGTTGTAGAGAGTTTGGAAAGCAGAGGACTATATTGTCCATAATTTATCATGGTTAATATCATTTCCACACTTAATCTTGCTTTTTTTTTTTTTTTTTTTTTTTTGCTGGGGTGGCATGTGGGTGGGAGAAGAAATGCAGAGAGGGGAAGAAATACTAGAAATACTAGAGCAGTATTTCTCAAACTTCACCTGGGGGGTTGTTAAAAAGCAGATTCTGATCTAGTAGGTCTGGAGTAGGGCCTGAGAGTCTGCATTTCCAACAGGGTCCCAGATGACACCCACCTGAGGACTACCCTCTGTCACAAGGGCTAGAAGGCCCTAGAGCAGCCGGAGGAGGTAGAGCCAGGGTTTCCTTGTCTGAGGAGGGCAGTGGGAGCAGTGAAAGTTTCCACCATCCCAGTGGACCTGCTTCTTGAAGTAAGGGGCAGCCTCCTAAGACCCCAGGGATCAGCCTGGCCAGACCCAGACCTGGAAACTGGGGGGGCTTGAAGGCCTCCTTGAAGGCTCCACACCCTCAGTGAGGGGACTGAAGCTGGGGAGACTGGGAAGGGCTGGGTTTCCCCCAGATCAAAGCAGGTTCCCCAGCCTTTGATTCGCAAAGAAGCAAACTCTTTGGAGGCTGGCCTGAGTTTGGGGGCTGGCTGGCCTTGGGGCCTGGGATGAGTGTTCAGAGGCCCCCAGCCTGCTCTCTTTTTGCATAACAGCTTGGCTGTCTGACAAAAGGGCAGTCCTTGAAAGGCCGTATGGGGCTGTTAAAAGCTTCCGGCAATGGTTTAATTGGGGGCGATTAAAGTGTCCACCCCAGGAAGGCCAGCCAGGCCTGGCTCCTCTGCCCTCAGCACCTCCCCCCTCGGCCCCGCCCCCCAGGGTAGCCCTGCCCCCAGCCTCTCCCCTCTGCCCCCTCGGCCCCCTTCCCTGTGGCTCCCTGCAGACCGAGGAAGTCATCGACTCATTGCCGGGAACCCTTTGGCCAGCCTGTCTGGGGGGATTCCGTCCCAGCCCCTGGACCATCGGTACCATTTGTTCACACAGTTTGGTCTCGTGGCTGAGTCAGCGTTGGAGGGCGGGGAAGGCTGAGTTTGAGACACAAACGGCCCCAGAACTGGCCCACCCAGAACACTCTCTGTCTCTCCCCCAAGACACCTAGCCTGGTCTCTGCGCCCCTCCTCGAGCCCCTCTCCCCTGGCCCTCGCCTGTCTGGAACTTCATGGTCACCGTTGGGGAGGGGTCCCACAGCCTACCACACAGCAATCTTCCAGACATCTGCAGAGACACTACCTGGGAAGCGTGGGGGCTCAGAGGTGACCAGACAGGGACCACGACTTGGGGAGGTGCTGGATAAGTGAATAGGCCAAAGCAATAGGGCCTGATACAGGTAAACTGAGGTGAGCTCTAAGCAGGCCCCCACCTCTGGTGGGGCTGGGGGAGCAGAGGGGCAGGGAAGATGACTTTCTGGAAGCAAGGGAGTCTAGAGTTAGGCCCATTTGCCAACCCTGATGTCAAAAGCAAGACCACAGCTGGCTTCACTAACAGCTGGCTTCACCCACCCAACCAACTCGGGAATCCTCGGAGGGAGACGTGGTGTAGATTTTCCATTAAGTCTAGAAATAGTTATTCTGTGGGTATCTGGTTCAGACACTTCCCCAGAGACCATGCAGTCTCTCAGAATCTTCTTTGCTGAGCCAAGCTACAGGGAGCTGTCTTAGGGGTATCTTTGGGCACCATTTTCCTCTCCCATCCCTTTAGGCCCGTCCCGCAATAGACAGTCCAAGGCCTGTCTCTTCAGGGTGCTCTGTTCTGTCTCCCGGGCCCTGCTCCCATCAACCCCATCAGGTTTTCGCCTCACGTTGACTGGCCAGCGCCGCTCTGAGGACGGAGGTGCTGGGGCCAAGGGTCTCTTAGATTTCCATGTCCCAGGTCAGGAAAGTCTACCCTTTTTCCAGGGTGAGTATGGGATAAAACCAAGCCCCGAGGCTGGGAGGCAGGGAGGCCTAGGCCTGAACTGCAGGTGGCAGAAAGCCTTCCTTCTGACTCCCCCGACTCATCTGAGTCCTCTCTAGGGAGGAGCCCCTGACCACCCTCCCACACAGCTGACAGCTTTCCTGTCCTGTCCCCAGAACCCGCTCCAGTCCCAGAAGCCCACGTGGGACGGGGCCAAGTGAGCAGGGCCCGGGGCGGGGAGGGGAGCAGGGGGTCTGAGCAGAGCATTGTGACTGGACCCCCAAAGCCAGGCAGGCACCCTAACTTTGATTTTCAGCAATTCCTGATCCCAGAGATCTGGCTGCTGGTTACATCTGTGGTACTATATCATCCCACTAACCAGAGCGGCAAGCTGTGAGGCACGCAACCCATCCCAAGTCCCCTCTCTATCTCTGAAGGCTCCTGGAGGACAGAGCAGCTGACATCAAAAATTCTCCCATGAACTGTCCACCCCTCCCAGCCTCAGCCTGGCAAAGAAGCCCTCTACTGAAGCAGCTCCAGACTCCCAGATTCGCCCACGAGAGACAAAACCTGAGCCGTCCCCTCGCACAGGGCCTGCGCTGAACACAAGTAGGCGTGGTTAAGAATGGAGGCTATGGAAAAAATAACAAGTGTTGGTGAAGACGGGGAGTCTGTAAATACACTCACACACTGTTGGTGGGAATGTAAATTGGTGCAGCCACTATGGAAAACATTAAGGAGATTCCTCAGAAAATTAAGAATAGAATTATCATATGATCCAGCTATCCCACTTCTGGGTATATAACCAAAGAATAAGAAAACACTCATTCAAAAAGATATATGCACCCTTGTGTTCATTGCAGCATTATTTACAATAGCCAAGATACAGAAACAACCTAAGTGCCTACTGACAGATGAATGGATAAAGAAGATGTGGTGTATGTATGGAATGGAATACTTACTCAGCTATAAAAAGGATGAAATCTTGCCATTTGTGACAACATGGATGGACCTTGAGTGTATTATGCTAAGTGAAATAAGTCATACAGAGAAAGACAAATACCATATGATTCCAGTCATATGTAGAAGATAAAAGACAACAAACAAAATAAAATAAATGGGGCTTCCCTGATGTCGCAGTGGTTGAGAGTCCGCCTGCCGATGCAGGGGACACGGGTTCATGCCCCGGTCCGGGAAGATCCCACGTGCCGCGGAGCGGCTGGGCCCGTGAGCCATGGCCGCTGAGCCTGCGCGTCCGGAGCCTGTGCTCCGCAACGGGAGAGGCCACAACAGTGAGAGGCCCGCGTACCGCAAAAATAAAAAATAAAATAAAATAAATGAACAAACCAAAGAGAAATAAACACACAGAGAACAGAGTAGTGGTTACCAGAGGGGAAAGAGTGGGGGGAGGGGGGAGGAAGGAGGGCAAAATGGGTAAAGGGGATCAACTCTATGATGACAGATGGAAACTAAATTTCTGATGGTGAGCACACTGTAACATATACAGAAGTATATGAAATATAATGTTATTAACCCATGTTACCTCAATAAAAAATAAATTAAAAACAAAGAATCAGGGCTATGGAAACTCCGAAAAGAGCTGTCTGCTCCCCCATCCTAGTCACCCCGCCCCCGCCAGACCTACTCTTTTACTCCTAGGGTGACCAACTGTCTTGGTTTCCCTGGGACTGAGGGGGTTTCCGGGATAAGGGACTTTCAGTTTTAAAACCTGGACAGTCCCAGGCAAACCATCTTGATTTGCTCAGGACTGAGAGGTTTCTGAGGACAGGCTTTCAGTGTTAAAACTGGCAAGGAGGGACTTCCCTGGTGGCCCAGTGGTTAAGACTTCGTGTTCCCAATGCAGGGGCCCGGGTTCGATCCCTGGGCAGGAAAATAGATCCCACATGCCACAACTAAAGATTCCGTACGCTGCAACTAAAAGATCCCGCACTCCGCAACTAAGACCCAGTGCAGCCAAATAAATAAATTAAAACAAACAAACAAAAACTGGGAAGGATGAGTTGGTCACCCTCCCTTTCCCTCACAGTCTGGCCTCTGCCCCCATCAGCCCCCTGAGACAGTGTCCAAAGCCCACCAACAACTTTCAAAGGCCAGTTCCTGTGGCCTCTTTTCTCTCCTCCTGTCCCACGGTGGGAGGGTGGGAGGATGGAAGGCTGGGGCTGTACCCAGCTGGCCGGGAGGGTGCCTGGGGGTCGGCCAAGGGGCCAGGGAAGTGACAGCCTCGCCGTCCCACCCTCTCTAAGTCGGTTTCTGGGCCTGTGCCCTTTATCACCCCCTCACACTATCTGGCTGCCTGAAGGAGTATCTCCTCCTCGCGCATCCCAGCCCTGCCCTGACTCAGATAAGCTGAGGGGCCACCCCAGCAAGACAGAGGTGAAGCTGTGGCCTGGGTCCTTCCCTGCCGTGAACCTCCCTACCTGACCCTTGGCCTGACCTTGGACAGAAAAGCAGCAGAGCATCTGCTCGAGGCTTCCACATCCCAGAGTAGACAGGAATTCCTGTATTCACTTGACAGATGGGAAAATGGAAGCAGGACAAATGATGTGACCTGCCCAAGGTGGTGGGGCCAGGCCCATAGAATGCAGGGGCTGGAAGGACCTCAGAGAGCATGGCCAAAGGCTCCTGCGATGGAGCTTCACGGAGCGTATATTTTGGGTCTAACCAGGGTGAAAGAGCCACAGACGAAGTCAGCACCTCTACCTCCCCACTGGTCTCAGGCCAACCTCCCAAATCACCCAAGCCCAGAGCCTTGAGACCCGCCCCCTGCAAGGCTCCTGGCCCCTCGACGACCTTCTGCCTGGGTTTCTCCCCAGCAGCAACAGCTGATCCTTGTTGCCAGAACTCAGCCTTAGTGTTGTCAGGGTCCCACTCACAAGCCTCCCTGAGTTCCCATTGCTCCAGGATAGCTGGACATTCCAAACCCTCCCCGACCTCTGCGGACCCCAGCCAGGCCCCACTTCTAGCCTCCAGGCAGTGGGTGTGGCCACACGAAATTCCTCGTGGTCCCCAAACATGCCATGTCCTTTCTTGCTTCTGCTTACACTGGCCCCTCCTCAGTGAAGGGACATCTTTCCTTCACCTGGATCTGTGGCAACCCCGCTGGTCCCTCAAGGGCCTGCTCACATATCTCCTCCTCCAGGAAGCTTCCCTGAATATGTGAGTCAGAAACTCATTCTCCTTTTTTAAATGGCTTTAGCACTTGCCACGTGTCAGGCACTAGGCTGGACCCTGTGTCTCATTTAACCCTCACAACCACCACAAGCATCAAGTACTTTACGTTATCCCCGTGTTATAGACAAGAAACTGAAACACAGAAAGGGCAGGTAACAGGCCCAAGGTCACACAGCTGGAAATGGGCGGAGGCAGGATTTAGGCTCTGGCCATCTGGATCCAGAGCCTGAGCTCCAAACCACCGATGGCCTGACCCTAGCAGTGTTTGTACCTCTGTTAGGGGCCCCTCCCTGGTTACCCGGCACTACAGAAGCTCCTCAGGGCAGGGAACACGGAGCAAGACTGGCTTCCTACAGGAGTCTTAGTATTTGCTTAGAGAGCTCAGAGAAGGACCTTTACCCCAGGCTCCTATACAGCCCTAGAGGGAAAGACAGAATTCTATTTCTATCACCCTTCAGGCCAGTTTCTGAGGAGTCTCTGCCTGGCTTCTTTTTGGCTATGGGTGTCTGGTCCCAGTCTGAGAATGGGATATGGATGGCGCAGCCAGAGGTGGGCTGAGAGCATGGCTCCCGGGGGCCCCACTAGCCCTCCAGGGAGCTCTCCCTGTGCCCCTCCAATCCCTCTTTCCTAAAGGTCACTCCATACCTTCCTCCTCTAAGAAGCTGTGCCTGCTGCCCCCAGACCTGCCTCTGTCTAGTCCCTTAATCCCCTTCCTGCCTGTCTCCTGTCCCAGCTGGAAGGTGTGTCCGGATGTCCATGCCGACTCTAAGCTTTCTGCTTGCAGCTCCCTCACACCCACATGAGGCTCTAGCTGCCCCTCCTCTTTAAAAAAAAACTTTATGGGAATTTCCTGGCGGGCCAGTGGTTAGGACTCCGGGCTTCCACTGCAGAGGGCCTGGGTTTGATTGGGGAACTAAGATCCCACAAGCCGCTCGATACAGCCAAAAAAAGAAAAAAAAATTTTTTTAATGAAATTGATTCCCAATTTGAAGTGGCAGTGGATACAAAGATAACAGAGCTTCTGACAATTTACAGAAATATTTGTTGCAATATGCGTATACATATTAAGTTTCATGCTGAATAAATAATCCCAATTTAATTTTTATTTTTATATAAAAATATAATATTGCACTCTTAACAAGACCGGTTATTTTACATATTTTCTCTTTAGATAAATGATGAACTTCAGCCTTAAAAATTCAGCTGAAGGAGGGAACAGAGGAAAAGTAACTCTGCTTTGGGGTGGTTTACTCCACGGCTTTTGTATGTACCCTGAAGGCTTCAGTACTCTGGCGGGTGTCAGCCAGGCTCAGATGTGCTGAATTACCCAGAGGGTCTCAGGGCTGGGGCTGGGAGAGGAGGCCCATGCATGCCCAAGAGGGTGTGGCTGTGTGTGTGTGGGGGGGGCACACACACACTCACGGGTGACTGTGTGAATCAATTTGTGAGTGTGTAAGTGAGATTCGTGTACACCCTTGCACAGTCTGCTTATGTACTTGAATGCCCCGGGTACGTGCGAGCATATACTCAGGAGTCCTCCCTCCCCTACATACCCAACGCCTACTCATCCCTCAGGGTGCTCCCCCACCCTGCCTCACCCCTGAAGCCTGTTCTGATCCTCCAGCTCACACTGTTCTCCCCCTGCCCTTCCCTGTTGACCCTGCAGCCCTGACCTGCTGGCCTACATCACAAACACTGTTAATCTTGTTCTGGTTCAGGCTTGGAGCTTGGTCACCCTTGCTCCCTGAGGGTGAGGCTGACTCCTTTCAAATTACCCCAAAGCCCAGCTTAGGACTGGGGACACAGCCTTGCCCAGTACATACTCATGATCTGAATTAAAGCCAGCTGCATTGAATGGAGCTGCATTTAAGTGACTAGAAACCAGAGCACGGTAGCTTTCCTCTCTCAGCTTTGAACTCTTACTCTCTGTATCTTTCCGCCTGTCCTTTCTCTGACTTACTTGCTGTCTCAATCTTCAGCTTACAGACTACTTCCTTGTACACCCATATCTGACTCAAATCTCATGACCATTCTTTAAGATAAGAATACTTATCCTCATTGAGCAGATGAGGAAACTGAGGCTCAGGGAGGCCACGTGGTGACTCGCCCAAGGTCACTCGGCCTGGAAGCAGGGCCTGGAATCCTCACGCCTGAATGGACACTGCGCCCCACAGTCCCTCCCCACCAGTAAGTGCCTGGGGTTAGAGGGCAATCCCTGGCTTGGAGGGGGTTCTTCCTGACCTCCCGTACCTTCTCCATGTCCTGAGGTCACTATGGGAAGGAGATGAACCAGGGCCCCCAGGGCCGCGGACAACCCCACCCAGCCAGCACTCCCAGCTGCAGGAGGGGCAACGAGCTTGGTGGACATTGTTCCTAGCCTGTGGTTACTGATTTGACAACAATCCCTTTCCTCTCCAGCCAGCCGGGGAGTTAATGATTAAGGAAGGGATTAAATATTAACCACCTGTCGGGTCATGGCGTAATGTCTCTGTCTGCACCTGAGCCTACCTAAAAATACCTCCCACCTGCTGTGGACCGGTCTCACACGGGGCCTATAAGCCCCTTGCTCTGGCCATCACCTCCCCATGCGGCCACCCTGGCCCTGGCCCTGGCCCTGGCCCTAACCCACCTTCTTCTCCCCATGCCCACCCCATCAGCCTCTCCCATATCCACAGCACAGATCCAAGAAGCTTCCCCGTAGCTTGGCAGCTGCAAGCCACACTGCTGGACGCACTCCTGGTGGGCTTTCTGAAGGAGGAGGACTTGCCTGGAGCTAACTGCTGTGTGTTCCTGGAGACTGGAGGGTCAGTAGGTTGCATTCCTATGTGCGATCTAGTTTATCGGTGTTCTTATCTCCACCTAGAGACCTCTCTGAATAACACATACCAGGCCCCAACACCCTGGGCTACAAGGATTTATTTCACTAAAGAAATCACAAAAGAGCAGCACCCTCCCCAGTCAAGCTCTTCTTTTCCAGTGAGGATCTGGGCGCCGGCTGCCTCCGGGAAGTCTCTGAGACTAACCTAGCCCTAGGCACTTGTGGACCTTGCTCCCCCAGCTTCCCTCAGCCGTGGGTGATTCAAGCTGGCGTGGGCTGTTGCATAGCTGCAGGAAACTGTCTGCTTCTGTTAGAACCATCCTTTCAAGTTCCATCGTGCGGCCCATGTGGTCCTCCAGAGGTGGAGGCGGGAGAGGGACAGCTCTATCGCACCCAAGCCCGTGGTCAGCCTCCCCACTGCGGGAACCACAGACAGTATGACACAGAGCTCACTCAGTCCTTTTCTAGCAAAACTGAATTCTCTACTCAAGTAATAACTGTACTGAAAAGCTCTGTTTCTGCTCAGGGGGAAGCCCCGAGTTTGCCTGCTGAACACCCACATGGCCTTGTACTACCCTCCCGATATATATCCTGCAGAACTGCATTCCCACTGCAAGCCTGGGGACAGCCATTATCATCCCCATTTTACCAATGGGAAAACTGAGGCTGGGTGAGGTTAAACAGCTAGAAAGTGGCAGAGGCTGGCTTGCCTGACCCAAAAGCCATACAAAATTTAAAAGAACCTAGCACCAAACCTCAAATTCAGCTCTTCAAGCCAGTTACCGTGTCATTCCTCCTTCCTTTTAACTTTCCCTCACCTATATTGATACTTGTACTCTTAATCCCGTAGGGCCTCCCCAAGTGGGACGCTTCCCAGCAAACGTGCTCCTTGTTTCCTATGATCTGAGGATGTAACCCAAGGAGACTCCACAAGGAGTCTCAGGAACTCTGAACTGGGATTTCCAAGTCCCTCCTAAAATAGGGCTCATCACTTGAAGACGTCTTGCTAAGGTTCTCGCAAGAGACTTCTAGAAGGACATACCACCTCCCTTCTTTCTGCAGGTTGTAAATCATCTTACCAGACCCAGACCTCTTAGAATCAGCATTGCACAGTGGTTTCCTCACACCGTCGCTTGTGTTTACAAATGAGGAAAGCAAGGCCCCTAGAGGTCAAGTACCTCGCTGGCTGGGGGGCTCCCACATGAGTGCCTCAGGGCAGCAGAGGCACGGAGTGTGGGATGGCCTCGGCTTGGCACCAGTGGGGGCTTCCAAGCCTGGGAAGTTTTCCTTTAGGGGTTACAGCCCCTGTCTGAGACTCAGAGCAGAGCCCCTCCCCCCAGCTCACCCTGGCAGCCTCCTCCTCTCCCCTCTGCCCCAGCCCCCCTCCCTAGGCCACTGCCCCCCAGCCTCTGCCTTCCCCCACCCTTGACAGTGACCCTGAGGAAGCCCAGGAAACTTCTTAGCCATATACAGTGTTCTCATCTCCACCCGCCCCCTCATACAGCCTCTGACGCGGGCCTCCCGGTGGGGAGGCAAGTGCCGCCCAGGCCCCGCCCCTTCACTCTGGCTCGGAGGCTTGATCACCGCCCTGTCCTTGGGCTCTGCATTTCTGCTTCTGACTTTCTCACTTACACAGTCACTGACAAGCACTCACAAATTCATGTGAATCCAGCAGAGCAGGAAGGAGCGAAGCCACCACCCGGGGCCGAGACTGGTTTTAAAGGGACGACTCTCAATTTTTTATTTGCATCTCTTTTGCACATATTTGCATGGTAGCTTTGCAAGCTCTCCATTTTCCCAAAGAACACAGGGAAGTAACGGATGTGGAGGCCCCAGGGGGCACTGAGGCGTCAGTGAGGTTTCCAAACGCCTTGAGTGGGTCTCAGGATCCGGGTTTTGGAGTGCAGGAGGGAGTAGGGACGGGGCAGACCACCAAGTCGAATGGGGGGGAGGGGCAAGGTAGGGGGAGGGGGAAGCAGCAGATTCTGGGCGGGGCCTGGAGGAACCTCAGGGGCCTTGGCTGCCTTCCTGTGGCAGAGGCTTCTGCTCTGGGTACCTGTTCACTTGCAGGCCATTGCCGGCCTGGGGGTGGGTAGGGGTAGGGGTAGGGGGTTGAGTTTGCAAAAGTTCAGATCCGTGGCAAGGCACAGCTCTGGGGGGCCAAGTAGGGAAGGTAGTGGAGAAGCATGAGGATGGGCAAAGGGGGAACACAAGAGACACAGAGACAGGGCTAGAGGAAAAGGACACCCAGGAGAGGATGCCCCGAGACTGAAGGTTCTGGGGGAGGTGGGTCCTGCCCTTTAGGTGGGCCAAACATCAGAGGCCCAACACTACCTGCCCTCCCACGCTGCACATCAGTTCTCAATTTATTCCCCACAGAACCTGAGACGAGATTCCAGGCAGCTAGAGCTCCGGCCTGGCTCTGTACCCCTGACTGGATGACCTTGGGCAAGTCTCTGTCTCTCTCTGGGCCTTACTTTCCTCTTCAGTAAATCATCTAGGGAGCAATTGATTTCCATGGGCCCACTCCTGTTCCACCCTGGCCAAGCCTCTCCTGGTTCCCTGGGGGCTCAGGAAACTGTAGTGCTTACCTCCAGATCAAGTTCAAATTTGAGTGTTCAGGATTCTTCTGGATCTGGTACCATCCAACCTAATCAGCCTCATCTTTCCCTGTTTTCAACAGTCCAGGAGACCCAGCTCCTCCCTGCCCCTTGGTCCTTGCTCCAGCCTCCTTTCGTCTCTCCACAAAGAGTCCCCATTTCTGGAACACCTGTTCCCTCCAGCAGGCCTGGCTTTATGGATGTGTGATCCGTGCAGCTATACAAGTCCCTGCACTTAGAAGGACCCCATGCTCGGTTTAATACTCTGTTGATGCCATCCCGGAATTTAAAAAGTTTGAACACGGGGCCCCCAATTTTCATTTTGTCCTGGGCTCCCCAAATTATACCCCAGTCCTGCCTTCCTCTCCTCCCATCAGGCCCTCCTCAGTCCCACCTCCCTGTGGAGCCCTCACCGACCCAGGAGAAGATCTGCACTGGGATGGCCAGAGCTACCCACCCACCGGGCAGAAGCAGAGATACTCTGCACATCATAGAGGCCCAGGCCTTATGTCACCTGGGGAGGATGGCTCAGGAAGTGCCAGGGGATGTGGAGAACAGAACGAGGCAGAAACACTGAGTCTGTCTTAGAAGGAAAGCTGACTTCTGTTCCAGAAGCCTCTAGTCTGATGGGGAGGCCAAGCACCTGACCCAGGAAGGTCCTCATCTCATGAGGGCACAGTGGGGCTGGTTGAAAGTGAATACCCCTTTCCTCCTCCCTGCGACCCTTGCTGGGAACAGTGAGAGGAGATGCGGGCTGCTTCTGGGGCTGGAGAAGCAGAAGCTGGGGATGCCACCCACCCCGGATCCTCACCCTGCAGAGCTCTCACTCCAAAAGCATCTCTTGGAACATCTCCAAATGAAGCCTGTCTACCAACACACCGAGGCCCCAAGGCAAGGCCTTTCCTGCCAGCAAACAGCCTCACTGAGAGCAGTGGCCGGGTCCCTCTGGCTGTAGCCCCTGCGGCTCCCTTTCCTTCGGAAGCCTGGATCAGTCATCCTCCCTTCTCCTCACTCCCTGGCCCTAAGGGTATGCGGTCTGGCCTCCCCAGGGCCCCTCACCCACTCTGGAGCCACAAAGGGTGCAGGGCAGTGGCATGAGCTTCTGTTCACCTGGTGGAGCCTGATTGTCATGTATGCAGGGGTGGGGCTACAGGGGCTGCAATCCTGCTGAGACCCCAGGGCAATGACCTCAGGGCCCCCAGTGATGGGCCAGTCCTAGACCCCACCCCGGGACTGGGGGAGGGGAAGTGGGATGAGCTGGCTGGACCACCCCAACTCCCTCTGGCTTCCCCTCCCAGCACCTTCTTTAACCACAGCGTTTGCCACATCAGGTACCTGCTGCCTGCCTCTGGGCCTCTGCTGCTAATGGACCCTGTCTCTACCAGGCTAATCCGCTCATCACTGAACATCTGCCTTGAGAATCTCTTTCCCCAGGAAGGCTTCCCTGAACCTCAGGGTCGCTTTAGTGTCTCCCTGGCCTTTCCCATGTTGCTCCCTCAGAAAGTACTCGCCTCTGTCCTGATCAACTGGGGCATCTGCTCTCCATGACCGCTGGCAGGTCTGCAGCTGGGATAAAGCTCTCGGGTGTGACTGGGGCAGGTGGGAGTGGGGACAAGTTGCGGTTTCTTCCTTCAGATACGCGGGAAGTGTGGGTCCCATCTGCCGTAAGAATAAGAGCTGCTACGTATGAACCTATGTTCCTACAGAGTAGGTGGTCACAGGGGATGAAGCTGGGGCTCATCTGGATAAAGTGACCTGCTCAAGTCACCCTGGCCAGGAAGAAGGTCTGCCTGCATGAGCTAAGTGATGTCCGAGACCTCAGCTGCCTGACCCAGATATGTCCTGCCCTGAGGCAGGGGCTGAACTTGCTGACCCCTCAAGGGCCTCCAGGTGACCACAAGCTGAGGCTCCAACCGATTTGCAGCCCCCTGACCCGGTCTCCAGCAAGGCAAGTGTCCTCCCTCCCTCCCACCAGCCCAACTGGCTCCCAGTTCAGCTGCAGAAACGGCTCAACGTCTCTCTGGAGCCCAAACAGGAAGCTGGGGAGAAGGGGGCCAACGGCTGGGGATCTCTGAGGCTCCTCCAGGAAACACGTGGGGAGGTGTCAGGGGCAGAGTTGGGCCTGCTCACCCCGCAGCTCCCACGCTGGGAGCCCACCACAGGCACCGAACACCTCCAACCCACCTCCCTGCGGGCAGGGGCTCAGGATGGCGCTGGGGAAACAGTGTCCTCTTACGGAAGAGAGTCTTTTAGAACCCTCACTCCTGGGTGACTTTTCTTCGTCTTTTCGTAGATTTTATATTTTAGGACAGTTTTAGATTCACAGCAAAATTGCACAGAAAGTGCAGAGAGTTCCCATACCCACCCCTGCCCCGACCCGTGCAGTGCACAGACTCCCCCATTAGCAACATCCTCCGCCAGAGTGGCATGTTTGTGACAGCTGATGAACCTGCATGACACCTCATTATCACTCAAGGCCCACAGTTTACATTAGGGTTCACTCTCGATGTTGTGATGTTGTATATTCTTTGGGTTTGGCCAAATGTGAAATGCCATGTGTCCTCTACTCTAGTATCCCGTAGAGTAGCTTTACCACCCGCTGAAGTCCTCCGTGCCCTGCTTAGTCATCCTTCTCTCCTCTTTAACCCCCGGCAACCACTGATCTTTTCACTGTCTCCATAGTTTTGCCTCTTCCAGAATGTCATCTAGTTGGAATCACATGGTACGTAGCCTTTTCAGATTGGCTTCTTTCCCTTAGAAATATGCATTTAAGTTTCCTCCACGTCTTTTATGGCTTATTATTCATTCCCTTTAGTACTGAATAAGATTCCGTTGTCTGGGTGTACCGGAGATTATTTATCCATTCACCTACTGAAGGGCACCTTGGTTGCTTCCAAGTTGTGGCAATTATGAACAAAGCTGCTATATGTATCTGTGTGCAGATTTTTGTGTGGACATAAGTTTTCAGCTCATTTGGGTAAGTATCAAGGAGCATGATTGCTAGATCATAAATAGCATATTTAGTTCTGTAAAAAAAATTGCCAAACTGCCTTTCCAAGTGCTGCACCATTTTGCATTCTCACCAGCCAATAATGGTAGTTCTTGATGTTCCACATCTTCGCCAGCATTTGGTGTTGTCAGTGTTCCAGATTTTGGCTATTCTTTTGCGGTAAGCGGGCCTCTCACGTTGCGGCCTCTCCCGTTGTGGAGCACCGGCTCCGGACGCGCAGGTTCAGCGGCCATGGCTCACGGGCCCAGCCGCTCCGCGGCACGTGGGATCTTCCCGGACTGGGGCACGAACCCGTGTCCCCTGCATCGGCAGGCGGACTCTCAACCACTGCGCCACCAGGGAAGCCCCAGAATTTGACTATTCTAACAGGTATGTAGTGGCATTTTGTTGTTGTTTTAATTCATAATTCCATAATGGCATATGCTGTTGAGCTGGATCAATTTTAAGGCAGGTTTTTCTTCAGATAATCCTGAGATCATATTAACTTCATTTCTTATCAGGCCACCCTTGAGGGTCAAGTACCCAGGATGGAGACCTGCCTGAATTTCAGGCATTGTTCTGTCACTGGCTCACCATTGGCCTTGGCAAGTCACTTACCAACCTGGACCTCAGTTTCTTAGCCTATAAAATGGAGCTCACAGCACTCTTCCCCTCTGGGGGGAGGGGTGCCTCTGTTCACTAGGTTATGGTCATGGCTCTGCATGGTGGTCAGCGGTGAGTGAAGCCAGGGACCACAGGCTGCCTCACGTGGTGCTGGGCCAGCAGTGACTGCAAACTTGAGAGCCCCACAGGCCAGGACTGAGGAGAGAGTCAGGGGGTCACCTCCCTGAAACTGAACCCCCCCGCAGATCCCCAGGCCCTCCAGGACTGGCCAGCAAGGCGTGGCACCTGTCCACGAATCTGCCCCAGTGATGTAGGAGGCTCCTGAGAGAGGACAGGAAGGCAGGACTCGGCAGAGAGCACCTGGCCACGGAGGGAAGCCTGGGGCCAGAGGCTCCGAAAGCAGGACAGCCAGTGGTGGGTCACGCGAACTGCAGGCAAACCGCAGGCAGACAGACAGAGGTCCTCCTGGTTCTTGTCTTCATTCAAAGGAGCCTGTGCTCTGGAAGGTTTAGCTCAAGTGGGAGAGAGGGCCCCCAAAGCCTTGAGGGCTGGCCCGGGCCCCTCAAAGTCCTCCTGAGCCAGTTGCGGGGGAGGAAGAATCAGCAGGCAGGACCCCCCTCGCCCATGCCCTTCCTGAGGTCCATGGGCCCTTTAGCCTCTTGTTCCCAGCCAGGCCTTGCTCTCAGCAAGACCCAACAAAACCATACCCACCTCCCACAAACTGTCATTTCATCTTTTTTTTTTTTTTTTTTATACTTCAGAAAAAGAGCAGAATGGCTTTTAATCCCAAGTGCTCAGATAACATCTGTTGGCATTTAAAAAATGAAGGCAGGGACTTCCCTGGTGGTCCAGGGTAAAGAATCTGCCTTCCAATGCAGGGGACGCGGGTTCGATCCCTGGTCAGGGAACTAAGATCCCACATGCCACGGGGCAACTACCACGTGCCACAACTACTGAGCCCGTGCACTCTGGAGCCCGCGCACCACAACTAGAGAGAAGCCCGTGCACTGCAACGAAAAATTCCGCATGCTGCAATGAAGATCCCACGTATCACAACTAAGACCCGACAAAGCCAAATATAAATAAATAAATATTAAAAATATTAAAAAATAAAATAAAATGGAAAATGAAGGCATACCTTGTTTTATTGTGTTTTGCTTTATTGTGCTTCACCGATATTGCGTGTTTTTTTAACAAATTTGAGGGTTTGTGTCAACCCTGCATTGTCATATGACAACATCTTTTTTGGCAAATAAAGTATTTTTAAGTCAAGGTATGTACATTGCTGTTTTAGATATATGCTACTACACACTGAACACAGCATAGTGTAAACATAACTTTTCTATGTGTTGGGAAACCAAAAAAAAAAAAAAGTGTGTGACTCGCTTTATTGAGATATTTACTTTATTGCAGTGGTCTGGAACCGAATCCACAATATCTCTGAGGTATGCCTGTAATAATATATGTACATGGTAGGAAAGTCCAAAGAGAAAGGTTTAAAATAAAACTCTCCCCTGCCTGGCCTTCAATCTTTCCCAACCTCTGTCTGAGGGTAACCAGGTAACAGTTTCTTGTGCAGCCTGCCCAAAAAAAATGTTAGGCCAACACTAGCATATACTGCACGCATGTGTATCTGTTAAACAGAACGTACAGGAAAAGAAGTTGTATTGTAACACACAGATCTTCCCTTGCTCTTGTAACCTCACAGCTTACACATCCCTCTGATCAGCACACGCAGACCCAGCCCATTCTTGGGCCATGTGGAATCTACCATTTCACAGACATGCTGTTGCGGGGCTGGGCCCCTGCAAACAGGCCTCTATGTGATGTCCAGTCTCTTGTTAGAGCATTTTAAATGCTCGTTCACCTCTTTGCTAATCACCACCCCCCTGCACCGGTCACCCTTGGGCTAGAATCTCTTGGGCCCATCTCAGAGCCCAGGAATCAGAGTTGCAATTAAACCAATGCAGGCAGTCAGAGCTCCTGGGGGCAGGTTAGCCTGGTGGCCTTGGGCAAGTCATGAACTTTCCCTGAACCTCAGTCTCTGCCTCAGTAATATGGGGTCATCGTCTCTGAAAGTGGAGGTAGAGATTTTTAAAAGACAGTGTGGTCTAATTAATGGGCTTCCTTTACCCTTCTGGAACTTGAAGGCCATTTGATGGAATAAAACTTCCCCTTGGGCCTCCAGGGAACAGGGGAATCACAGATGAGGAAACAGAGGCACAGAGAGATTGAGGAACTTGCCCAAGGTCACACAGCTGATAAGTGGGAAAACTGGGATGGAACCAGTCAGGCTGGCTCCAGAGTCCGTATTCTGGAAAACCAGATGGACGGCGATGGCTGCGGGAAGGCATGGTGTGCCGGAGTGTCCAGGGCTGGAGGAAGCCGGGCGGAGAAGGGGCAGGAGGTGAATAGGGGCTAAGGGAGGGCAGAGGTACCTTCTAAACTGGACGAGGTGTGCGAGCTCACCCACCGCTCACCCAGGGGAGGGCGAGGAGGGTTCCCAGCACCTCTGCATCCCTCCTCCTCCCTGGAGCCCAGGGCCAGGGCGGCCCTCTGTGGACTTCCAACTTTACTACAGGTGACCAGAGGAAGGTTGGCAGCGATGGTGCTGAGTGGGGAAGAGAGTGGCTCCTTAACGCTATCTAGTGTCATTTGTGTGCCAGGTGTGGTGCATTTTATGTCATTTAACCCTGGCACAGCAGACAATTTTGCTGCTGGGCGAGGCTAGCCATTCCAGTTCATGGACCAGCCCCTGCTCCCTGAGGGTGGGTGACTGCCATGGGCCCAGTGTGGCAGGGGAACAGAGGGAGGAAGATGACGTGCTCCAGGGCCCTCAGGACCTCACAGGCCAGGGTGAGCCAGCAGGATGCTTCCTCTGGAGGGGGATGGAGAACCAGAGAGCCAGCCCTAGGCCACTTCTCCCTTTCCCCGGGCTCCCCCTTCCTTCCTGCTGCCCTGCCCTGTCTCTGACTTTGGCCAGGCTGACAGATGTCTCCTGAGTCATCTTTGCTTTCTAGCTTTCTGGGTTTTACTCACTTGTCTCCCGAGTTTGAGTTGCCACCTTGGTGAGAATTCTCTCTCTCCCTCCCTCCTGTACACTCACAAGGACACACAGCCAGCTCAGTGAGAACTCCAAAGGACTCTCAGGGAAGGACCTCAAGGTTAAGGGGACCCTGACCCTCCCAGCCCACTGGAAGCTCCCAGGCCGAGCCTCGGCTGCAGGGTCTCTGGGTCAGAGCCTAGCTTTCCTGGAGCGGAGCAGCCCACCCACGTTCTGTGACACCTCCGGCTTCAATCGTGTGCTCCCCTGCCACATAATGGCAGTAAGAAAGCCACCTTCTAGGGCTAGTGCGAGGCTGACAGGCGATAACAGCTTCAAGGGACTGGGTTTGGTGGAGAATATGCTGCGTAGATGGTGGCCATTATTATTAAAGTGAACAGCCGGGCAAGAAGGGACAGCTGTGCGTGGCCAGATGTCAGGTTGCGTGTCCAGAAGCACCTCAGGAGCTCAGAGCAGGGAGAAAGGACTCTAGCCCGGAGCAGTCTGGGAGGCTTCCTGGAAGAGAGGGCCTCAGGTGCAGTGCTGAAGGGCTGAGCGGCTGGGAGCTTACTGGAAGGCAGGCGTCTGGGCTGGGGATGAGGTGTCGGGGGGCAGGGAGGAGGTGCACCTTTGTGTGTATGTGAGAAAGGGGCAGAGACAGCTGGCCCTGAGGCCACCCCAAGGATGTAAGCAGGTGAGCGGTGAGTCCATACTGGCTCAGTGCAGGGCGATGGGCTCCATGCCAGGTAGAGGCCTCTGGGACACAGGGACACCAGTCCCCAAAGGCTTTAAAGAGAGAGCAGCTCTGGGGATGAAGAAGGTGGCATACCTTGTTTGTGTGTGTGGGGGATGCATGGCCTATGGCGGGCCCAGGAGGAGCCCAGGTACACCCTGCTGGGTTCTCCTCTCCGTCCCGTCCTTTGGGCCCAGATGGAGAGCTGGGGATGCCCATTCCCTGTAGAGTTCTTGTGACCCCCTGGCCTTGGCCTCCTTGGCTTCCACTATCACCCCCTCCCAGGCCAGCCCATAGGGCCTGAGGCAGCAGGAATGGAGGACCGGAAGGGCCACGCTGTCCAGGGCCTGCCTGTGGCGGGTGAGAGACGGGCCCAGCGCGGTGTTTATATTTTCCCTCCTTTCCTTCTGGTGGCCCTGCCAGCCGGCAGTTACACCACTGCGGTTTGTTGGCCCCGGGGAGTGCCTTCCTTACATAACCCCTGACACAACGGCTCCTGAGACACACACACTCACTGGCACACGCACATGTGCAGACTCACACCCCTGTGCACACGTACACACTCACCCATGTGCTCTCGCTGAGACGAACCTACACGGTCTCACATCTTCAACGGGCAACACTATTGTCTCGGGAGGGTTTCTGCTGTCCTGGCCCCCAGTCACACGGATGGGGGCCTCCCTCCTGGTTTCAGGGGAAGAGTCTTCCCCCCTCCTTGTCCTCAAGCCCCAGGTGCTCTGAGCCAGTGGGACTGACCCAGGCCTGCCCGGGGCTGTCAGGTGACAGCCTCAGTCTTTGGCTCCATCTGGGGGGTGGGGAGTGGCGGGGGGGCAGGGGAGTGGACAGCAGTGAGCTGCCCTCCCAGAGCCTGGGGGTGTGGGGAGTTGGGGCTCAGCACGGGAGGAACTGAGAACAGGAAAGGGAGACAGAAAGACCAGACCCCAGGGGGCAGCCCCTGTTACCGGGACCCCAGAAACTCAGCACAGGCACACAGGGAGCGAACAGGGGTGGAAATGGCCTCGGAGGCCCAGAGATGGAATGGGGTGGAGGTGGGAGGTATTCAGTGCAACATTTTGGGGGGGTTTCTACGATGGCCGGTTTCAAGATTTTAAATGCACATTACCCTCTACAGAAACACGTGGGCTGCCTTGCAACTCAGCGACACTTCCTCCGCGGGTTCATCTGAGGCAAATACTCACCCAGGGGCCTGTGAATAAGCATGTTCGCGCTGCATCGCTCGTAAAAGTGAAACGGTGCAGAGCCTGCGTGGCTACCAGCAGGCCCTCCCTCCTGCTGTGGGTACCACGCTGCCATGAAAGAAGGTGCTGGCACGCTGAGTGAGGACCCATGGACAGGACAGCACTCACTCTCTGTGAACTGCAAGTGTGTGTGAATTTGTACAGACATAGCTGCACAGTCAAATCCCTGGAACTCCTCACCCAGCGCGGTTACTGTGTGGTCAGCTCTGCAGAGTGGGTCTCAGGAGGAGTGCTTCCATCTGCACACGTTGGAACACACTGCCTGCTGGTTGGGTATTCAGAACAAGCATGCATGAGTTTGGAATAAGAGGCAAAACTCAAGGGGAGGTCACGTCTACCAAGGAGCAGTGCATTTCTCCCCTGTTCTGAACGGTCTCGCAGGTGGGGAGGGCACAATGGCCCCACCACTCCTGAGCTGGGAGACCTTGGGCATGTGTCTTCATTTCTCTGAGCTGCATCTTCTGCATGTGTCAAATGGGAGCGGACAGTACCACGCTCATTGTGAGGTGGTGGGCGGGGGAGCTGATTTGGTTGTACAAACAGTTACTGAGGCCCTTCGAGGGGCCAGGCTGGGGCATGCAAGGAGGATGCATGTTATGCCATTCTTGCTCTGAAGGAACTTCCAGGCCAGTGAGGAAGACAGAGATGTAAGCAGCTGGTGTAGGACAACGTGCTCTGTGCTCCTACAAAGGCCGGCACGGGGCCCTGGCGGGCTGGGGGCGGGGTAAGTGGAGGGGCTATAGATCTGAGGTTGATTTTCAGCTGAGGCAGAGGAAGCAGGGGGACGTGGCAGGGGGCTGGGGTGTCCCAGGCAGGGGCGCGGGCGGAGCAGAGGCCCAGGGCTGTGAAGAGCCGTAGCATCTTCACATTGGTGAAGGCCACTGGTGTTCCAGGGCAGGTGAGGAGCTGTGAGGGTTGAGGCACAGCCCCAAAGAGCACATCTGGAAGCTTGGATTTGAGCTGCGGGTGAGCGCACCGGTAGGGCCACAGGGCAGGAGGGGCATGATGGCCTACGTGCTTAGCGGCAGGCTCTGGGGATGGTGGCTGGGGGGAGGAGATGGGGGCTGGATCCCCCGCTGTCTAGGTGAGGAGGAGCCTGGGCTGCTGAGGCTGAAAGACAGAGAAGCGGGAGGGAGTGTCCAGGCCTGGTTAGAAAGCAGAGTCCTTCGGTTCAGGCAGCCTGAGGGAAGGGATAGAAGGAGGCGAGAGGAAGACTCCAGGAGGACCCCAGGTTCTGGCGTGGGTGACTGGGTGGATGTGGTGTCACAGCTGCGGAGACAGGGACACCGGGAGGGGTGGGAGTGAGGGTCCATGTCTCTGGGCTGTCCAAGAGGAGGCGGTCCCAGGCCGCTGGGCAGGGCTGTGAGGTGCTACCAGGGGTGGGCAGTCCCTTCATCTCTCCTCCACCGGCATTTACAGTCTATGGGACAAAGGGGCAGTTTAGGAATATTTTGGACTCTCTTGGCTTGTCCTAGGACTTGCTTTGTCAAAGGACAACCCTTCAAGGGTTGGAATGATGGAAGCTTCCTTCCTTACAGTTGTTTGCATTTCCAGAATAGCAGTGCTGTCCAACAGAACTTTCTGCAATGATGGAAACATTCAGTGCAACAGCCCCCACCTACAGCTGAGTACCCGCCACGTGGAAGTAAGTTTTAAATGTTAAGTTAAGTGTACATAGGCACATGTGGCTGGTGCCTACCATAATGGACAGCGCAGATCTATCTAGAATTTCTAAAGGAAAGCAGTTGTTATTCTCATCTTAAGGCCCAAGTGGTTGGGTGGGTTTGGTGGGGGCAGATGAAGGAGACTCCCTGAACCCCTTGGGACTGGGTGTCTATTGATTGGGTGTGGAAAAAAAAAACACCAAGAGAGCAGTAACAAACTGTTACAGCATACTTCCTATATGCTGGGCTCTATCCTTATGACATGGGTTGACCGGATTCACTTGAGTTTCATGGTAGCCTTTGGAGATAGGTCCGACATTTATAGATGGAGACGGCAAGCCACTGGCTCATGGTCTCACAGCTGGCGGTAGCAAGGCTAGGCTTTGAACCTGATGGCTTAGGCTGCTACCCACTCTGCTAGCCTGCACACAGTGTCCTCTGTGGGACCCTGAGCTGGGCCCTCTCCTAGACACTTCACCCGTGACATCATATTTTGACCCTCCTGCCTGATCGTCCGCATTTCAGAGATGAGGAAAGTGAGGCTCAGAGATTTGCTCAGGATCACACAGGGAGGGAGTGGCTGTGAAGTGAGATTTGAACCCAGGTCTGTGGGAGCCCTGGCCTGTAACCCCTGCAGACCGGGCCCCTCACAGAGTGGTGGTGACACCTGCCCCGGAGCCCTCTCACGCCCCAGGCCCTGCAGCAGCTCTTGGCTCCCAGGGCTGTGCTTTGTAAGCTCCTGGCGTGTCCACCCTACAGACCTTCCAGGGCCTCCCTGAGAAGCCAGGTGAACAGAGAACATCCAGAGACCTGCTGCTCTGAGCCTCTCAGCCCATAGGGATTTAGTGAAAGTCAATATTCAGCATTTTTACCAACAGCCCTACCTGGACAGCTCACACCTAGGGAGGACAGTGTCCTGGGTGGTCTCTTCCCAGGGCTCATGTAGAAACCCAGAGATTGGGGGAAGTCTCCAGAAGGCTCCGCCCACCCTCTCTGAGCCTTAGTCTTCTCATCTGTGGAATAAAAGGGCAACATTAGGTCATGGTTTTTTAAACCTTTTTTGGCATTAAAATTGGTTTTATAAGGAATCATTTTTTTTCCAGTCTACTCTCCACACAGCCGAAATCACTTTAACACGTGAACGTGTCTGTCCTATTCTCCAGCTTAAAATCCTTCAATGGCTCCCCCCTGCTCTGGAGACAATGCCTGCCCTCATGAAGCTAAGCGTCTAAGAAGGAAGGGCGATATATACATAAACAAAGGCATTTAAAATATGTCAGAGGATGACAAATGCTACGGAAAAAATAAAGCAAGACGAGAGATGCCAGATGGGGCTGTTGTCTTGACAGGGTGGTCTGGATGGCCCCCTGAAAAGGTGACAGCAGGAAACTGAAGGAAATGTGGAAGAGCATGACAGATGGAATAGCAAGTGCAAAGGTCCTGAGACAGAGAGTAGGTCCAGCATGATTACGAACCAACAAGGAGGCCTGAGTTGTATAGGAGCAGGATGAGGGAAGGGAGAGTCAAGGTCAGAGGGGAAAGGGATAGTGGGTGGGTGGGGAGGGACAGACAATGTAGGACCTTGTACACCTTGGTTAAGATTTTAGATTTTATTCTGAGTGAGGATTTTGAGCTGAAGGGTGACTTGAACACATTGTGTTTTAAAAGCACAGGTTAGAGGGGCTTCCCTGGTGGCGCAGTGGTTAAGAATCCGCCTGCCAATGCAGGCGACATGGGTTCGAGCCCTGGTCCAGGAAGATCCCACATGCCGTGGAGCAACTAAGCCCGTGCGCCACAACTACTGAGCCCGTGCACCTAGAGCCCAAGCTCCTCAACAAGAGAAGCCTCCACAATGAGAAGCCCGCACACCTCAATGAACAGTAGCCCCCGCTTGCTGCATCTAGAGAAAGCCCGCGTGCAGCAACAAAGACCCAACGCAGCCAAAAATAAAATAAATTAAATAAAAATAATAATAATAATTAAAAAAAAGCACAGGGGTGGCAAGACAGGGTCTACCCTGGAAAGAAATCCCGGAAGACTTCTTGGAAACCTCCGTCTCTAGACAGTGTGGGGAGTAAAGCAGGAGTCTGGGAGGCAGCCTAGGGTGATTCAAAGGAGCCAGTGCTTAGCTTCCTCCGAATTCTGCTTCAGCCTTTTCCTAGCTGCTTGGCCTCAGGCCTATGACAACTTCTCTGAGCTTAGTCTCCTCATCTTTGAAATGGGGATAGTAACAGTGTTCCGGTCTTGGCTATTGTGAACAAGTGTACAAGTGTTTTTATGTGGCCATCCCGTGGAGCATGTGTCATTATGTAGGGGAAACAGATTTTAATAAAACAGTTACAAAAACCAATGTATCACTTTGGAAAATAGTATAGCAGTTCCTCAAAAAGTGAAATGGGGGTTACCATATGACCTGGCAATTCTACTTCCAGGTATAAAAGCAAAAGAATTGAAAACATATGTTCACACAAAAACTTGTATATCGATGTTCACAGCAGCATGATTCAACAATAGATGAAAGGTGGAAACAACTCCACCGTCTAACAACTGATGAATGAAAACAAAATGCGGTACATCCGTACAATGGAATTCTAGCCTGTCATGCAGAAGAACGAAGGCTGATTCACGCTACAACATGAATGAACCTTGAAAATTGTACAGTCCGTGAAGGCAGGGATGACATCCGTCAACTCACCTCTGTTCCTGCACTGCTGGCATGTACTGGACAATCAAGAACTATCTGTGGGATCAATGAAAGGTGCCAGGCAGCATCCCAGCATCCCACTCCTTGGATGTCTGGACAATCAGAGGGCAGTGGAAGGGAGCCTGCCAACACATCTGAGTCACACCAGCCCCGGCCCTCAGCAATGTTTGCCTCCTGCCCTGCGGCACCTTGGATTTCCATCTTCACAACGAATCACCTCGGGAGGCTGGACCTCCTGTAGGTGCTCGAGAGAGTCCGGCCCTGAAGCTTCAACAGTAGCCAGGCCAGGGAGAGACAACCACGATCACCTGCCACGCAGCTCAGTCAAGTTCCCCTCCCCTGAAGTGCACCCCTTCTCCACTCAGTGATGCAGGGGAACAAACAGCAGGTCGCCAAGGACTCACAGCCCCTTCTCCAGCGGTGCAGGGCGCAGAGACTGTCCTGCAAGTGGCCTCTCATTCCAGCCACTCCCGGGGTGGGGCAGGGGTGGTGGAACTTGGGAAAACAAGGCCTCGGGCGTGCATTTCAAAGGGTCTCCCCTCTGCGTAAAATCGGCACCAGGCCCAGCGGAAGGGTCATAGGCCACCCCACAGCCTGGCCCGGCCTCCTACAGAGGGGTCACTGAGAATTCTGTGTCTCATCAAATATTGCAGGACCACGGAGTTGTACTTGAAAATAATTTTAATTAGCCGGAAACCAGGAGTTTAATAAATGGAAAACAGAGAACTTTCCAAGGCCACAGCTGGGAAACACTCGCTTTTTTAAAAATTCCGCCTGGCTTCCCAGGCCGGCTAAACACCCTGACACGAGGGCCCAATTGCCGGAGGAATCTACAAGGAAAACAAAGCTTATTTTTAGAGAAATATTTTAAACTCGGTTTCAGCGGCTCAGGACTTTTCTTGTCTGTCTAAAATCCTTAATATCTTTCCTTCTATTTCAGAGCTGCCTCTCACCCCAGAGGGCATAAGAACTGCTATCTGACAAGAGCTATTTCTGCAACAGATGAAAATAAAAGGGCCCCTCCCCCTTCAACCAGAGAATTAATTGTTTCTAAATATGTCTCTGCACTCCGGCCCAGGAGGCCTGTCCTTGGCAGGTGTGACCGGCAATAAAGTGGGTCTGGGGTCCCTGCAGGCTGAAGGCCTGTCTGCCACCACCCGCCCACCCCCCTCAGCCCTGTTCTGCCCACTGCCCTGCAGGAAGCGGCTGACAGCCTGGCCTCCATTTCCGGGTTTTGAAAACAGTTTTTAACCTGAAAGAGGCCTGCTAAAAAGGACCGCTTTTCCTCCGAAGGTGGTGTTAACACTCCACCCCGACAGAGACGCACCCCCATCACATCCAGACCCAAACATACAGCCACACCCACAGATCCTTCCTCCCATCCCACCGACGCACACACCTACCCACAGAGCAACAGGCACACCCAAACCCACACCCACACTCACACTCGGAAACACACGCACACAGGGCAACAGACACACTCAAACCCGTACCCACACTGACACACACACACATACACAGATCCATATACACACATACCTATAACCACACACAGAGCAACAGACACACCCAAAGCCACAACCACACCTACACACACACAGCAACAGACACACCCAAACCCGTACCCACACTCACACACACACACACACACACACACACATCCATATACACACATACCTATAACCACACAGAGTAACAGACACACCCAAACCCACCCGCACCCAGATACACACCCTCACACACCTATACACACACACAGACTGAAAGATGCCTTCAAACCCACACTCACACATACATACACAGCAACAGACACACCGAAACCCATAACCACACTCATACACACACACACCCAAACCCACACTAACAGATTTCCATATCCACTCACCGACTCTCATACCCTACAGACATGTACACCCCTCACATATCAACACCCCACAGATGCAGCCACACACACCAGTATTCCCCTACAGCAACCGCCCCACACACACAGACCCCCGCCACGGAGCAATACCACGCACTTGTGCACACCCACCCAGATAGACAAGGACCCAGATATCCACCCTCCATGTGGATACCGCCCCCGCACACAGACATCCCCCCCATACATATACACCCTTAGACACACACCCACACTCATACACTTTCCAGGTCTAGCAAAAACTGTCAGGAGAGGTTGGGAGAACCCACCTAGGCAGGGGTGGGCCTGGAGGTGCTGTGGCTTCCTGTTCCCCGGGGCACCCCCTTCCCACAGGGCTCGCCTGGCAGGCCTGTCCAGCCGCCAGGCCCTGGCTCCTCCCTGACCCTCCCTCCTTCCCTCCCTCCCTCCTTGGCCTTGCTAGCAGCACAAACTGGAAGTGCCCTGGATGGCCGCAAGTCTGCACATCCCCCAGAGAGTGAACAAGAAAAAATAAACACGGTTAAATGAGGAAACAACAATGGAGAGTGGTTATGGGCCCTGATGGGAGAAGGTAAGCCTGGCTGCTTACCAGGGGCCGTGGCATCTCCCATTAACTCAAAGGCTAGGGAAGGTGCTGAGACCCAACTTCCGCTTTCAAGATGTGGCCAGAGTCACATCTGCCCTCACTCTTGTCACCACGAGCACAACTGAAGGAGAGCAAATGCCTTGAGTTGGTTCCCCTCCAGGTTCAGATGCTCTCCTGTGGGCCTCCTCTCTGCAAACATCTAGCCTGGGGGTTTCTGAGACCCTCCCAGGCAGACTTCACCACTGAGCATCCCAGTGCTGGGCCAGACCTGCTGCCGAGAGCTATGCCTGTTTGTCTTTCCTGCATTGGGCCCTCCAGGCCTGGTCCTATCATGGGGGTTCCTGAGCCGCTGCAGGGCTCCCAATCCTCCATCTATTCCCAAGGGCGGGTGCAGAGCATCGGCCTTCTCAATAGTTTTTTTGTGTCCACACCCCCTCCGCAACCCCATACACTCAGCAGTAGATTCAGACAGAGTGAGGGGTGGAAAATATCTACATGCACGCATCCCTTCTCTGAAATAATTTCGAAGGTGGTGCACACTAATTGGTTGCTTAAAAAATACCTTAGTTTTCAAATAGCTAGTGGAAATGCCACTATTAAGACATTCTAAACACCATCACATTCTGGGCTCATTTGCACAACTAACTCCAAAAGAATTTTATCTTGAGTATAATTCAGGAGTCAGTTTTAGTTCCGCTCCCCAGCCCGTGATAGGAATCCTGGCTTGTTCTTACTTGCAGTTTTTACTTCTAGTTCCCTTAATTTACAAGAAAACTTTTCTAAGGGTGATCAAGCAATTGTAGAGCGTTTTGTTTGCTGTTAATTCCAGCCGCTGCAGAAAGACAATGACCCACATACCCTCCATTGATCTGCAGCAAGAGAAAATTTCTGAATGATTCCCCCCAGCTTTCCACGCTCCACTGGGTCTAGAATACAAAAACATCAGCTCTTAGCAGTTGGGCTTTCAGACAAACCAATTTTTAAAAATGAATGTGGCTTACCCCAGAAAGAAGTCTAACATTCCAGTTGATCAAAAGCACTTGTTTAGAAAAATGTCTTGGAATGAAGTGGAAACAAGGCCTTTGAAATGCAGTTTGGCCTATATAGCACCACATTTTAGACTTTTCCTCGCCATTGTACATTCTTTATGGTGAAGAGGCCTACGAGCCTGCAGGGTCTTCACTCGTCGAGCCCTCCTTGGCCTCAGGCTTCCCCTCCCCCGCTGCTGAGGCCGCCCACCCGCCCCTCCCCAGCCAGGGGCCGGCATCTGGGAGAACTTTGAAACTGTTTCCCATCCCCTTTGGCAGCGCGCGCCCAGCACAAAAACGCTCCGGTTAACACCAGCGCAATCATCGTTAACGTGAAACAGCTGCCCGGGGCCTGGCGCGCTTCACCGACGGCGCCCTCCCCATCAGGCTCAGCTGTGAGACCCGGGAGACCCCGGCGAACACAGGCAAACACAGGGTCGAGGGGATGCAAGTATGGGTGATAGAGCCCATATGTTGTAGATGAGGAAACAAAACTTTTGCTAAATCTCTTACTTA
Source organism: Grampus griseus (assembly GCF_964374135.1). Classification (NCBI taxonomy): domain Eukaryota; kingdom Metazoa; phylum Chordata; class Mammalia; order Artiodactyla; family Delphinidae; genus Grampus; species Grampus griseus. The sequence goes on from NC_139009.1 coordinate 34,507,785, forward strand.
CTTTGAAAAAAAAAGTCTGAACTCTGTGTGTGTTGGCGGGGGCGGGATAGAGAAGGAAAAACAGGAATTGATTTATGAACCACCTTTTTTTTTTTTTTTTGCGGTACGCAGGCCTCCCACTGTTTGTGGCCTCTCCCGTTGCGGAGCACAGGCTCCGGACGCGCAGGCTCAGCAGCCATGGCTCACAAACGCAGCCGCTCTGTGGCATGTGGGATCCTCCTGGACCAGGACACGAACCCGCATCCCCTGCATCGGCAGGCGGACTCTCAACCACTGCGCCACCAGGGAAGCCCTATGAACCACCTTTTTAACTTCTAAAGTGATTGCAGGAAAGAACCATACTAAGGTTTTGTTCAATTGTGTGAGAATCAGCAGACAGACTGATGCTTTTTTTTTTTTTCCCAGACCTGGGTTGGATTTGCTTTCTGGCCGCTTACAGTCTCAAGCACAGACACTAATCCTTTTGCATAAATAACGTGTGTGCTCACTCCCAGAGGAAGCCGTCCACATAAACATTACCCTGATATAAGTTTAACCTGTTTCATCTTCCTTCTCTTTCTGTCCTCTGTGGACAAGGACACAACCAGGATTTCCAAAGTCCAGGCCAAACCCTGGTTCTCCGGCCCAGGAAAGGCTGGGCCTAAGCCCCCATCCCCAATTCAGCCACGGGCTGGCAAGACCCTCCTCACCCAAGCAGTTTGGTTCCCTGTGCGTCCCAGTGGAAAAAAAAAAAAATCAGACCTTCAGCTGCCACTGCAGACACGTGATCTGCTTGGTGACTCACAGGCAGGCCCCACGCCTCAGGCCTCCCAACCAGGCCCAGCCACCAGTCAGCCAACACGGGGATGCATCTTATTACCAAAGAGAACAGCTAACTAATGCCCTTGACGGTCCAAATTACTTTCTTTCAGCTAAAAGAACTTGTATATAAAATAGATAGGGGGACAGGCTCTTCTGAACTCTGGCTCTGCCAGCTCTCTGAACCCTAGCCCCCCCCAATCCCTCTAAGACCTGGGTAATGCCTGACAGCGGTGAGAAGGTACAAACCTAGATACTCCCATTTAAAAAAGGAAGCTATCTTACACATCAATACCTTTTTTTCCCAAAAGTTTTATTGGGGGAAAACTACAAAACATTTACAGTACAATGTTTACAGTCACAATTTGTAGTGAACTGATTCCCCAAATATATTACAACTCAAGTTGACTTAACCTTGTTACATTCAAATACCTACTTCTGTCAAAGTAGTCCAGAATACATACATACATAGTGCTCCAACTGTACCTACGTACAAACAAACTACATCTACTGCTCATTCATCCGCTGTCCAGGAAAGCATTCCTGCCTTTCCACACGGAAAAAAAAAAAAAAAAGTACAAGTTTTGGAATTTTCTGTAATTAAACAAGGCATATTCATGTACTACATATCATTTTAGCACTAAGAGGTGGCCTCTTCACTTTATAGCTATATAAAAAAAAAGTGGTAAAAATCTTTTCCTTTTGTGCAGTTGAACCCATCCTACATTCAAATTCTCTCAAGCACTAATAGACAAAATACTTATTTGGTTGAGGAAGATTTAAGGCAAGTTCTGGCCCTTCCAAAGGCACTGTGAGATTACCCTCCCCCCCCATTATTGCTACATGTCTTTATATGCAGAGTATGTCACAGTAGAACTGGTGGAATAAGCAAACAAAAACCATTTTCTGCTGATTTATAAAGATGGAATGAGAAAAGCATGCCACATGTAAGCCTGATTGCAAAGTATGTGGTCACTTTTTTTCTTTTAAAGTTGGATGGGCTACAACCATGATACATTCTAAGAAAAACTCATAAGATGTTCCTCAAACTACTTCCACAGCATCAAGATAAGATTTCCGTAAAGAAACCATGCAATCTTTCAAAATTTACGTAAACAAGGAAAGAAATTAATGAAATAAATATTACATACAATCTCTTAAATTAAGAATTTTTTTTACTCATTTACAATAAAATAACCAAGTGAAGTTACAAAAGGCATATATTACTGTGAAAAGAACATACACTCCACATTTTGCCGATTAATAATGGCAATCATAATTTAACATAATAAAAGAATATATATCTATTGCTTTTCATCATACTTGATAAATACAGTATGAACAAAATTTTCAATGTATACTTTTCACAAGATAATAAATAAGTTAAATAGTTTTTTCATATTGAGTTGTGGTGCAGTGGTGCGAATCAACTCAAAACAGCTAAAAATTCAGCAGTTATTCCCCAACAATTACAAACTAAGCTCTGCACAAGGCTTCCAGAAAGAGCAGACAAAACGGTTCTAACTTAAACATCCACTAAGTGGTGGCAATGAAACCAGGAACCAGTATGAAACTTTGGAATGCAAGGTTTTTTTTCTTCCAGACATATATAACTTTGTTAAAAAACAAAAAACACCCATGGAGCTGAGGTCTACTATCAAGGCATATTCTTGGCAGAATATTGGATTCTAAAAGCTTATAGGTTTAGCAAAGTGTTGGCTGGCTTGTTTGTTTACACTGGTCTGAGACAATTAGGAACCTCTCTCAAAATAAGAGTCCCCACATCTGGACTGTAACTAATGCTTTGCAAGTGAAGATATGGAATGGTGGTTGGTAGCTGCTGGTGCCGGGTTGATTTTTCCTAAAGTCCCAAACTCATCGGAGACCTAAAAAAGTTTGTGTTTGGTTTTTGTTCTATTCGCATCACAACTGCTCTGTTGTGAATATTTTGTTCAATACAAAAAGTTCGTAGGCTTTTTTTCGCTCAACAAGAATGAAACTTCGTAATAATAATAAAAATAATAATAAAAAACAAAACAAAACAAGAGGAAACCGAAAGGGGAGGGGTGGGGGCCCCTCCCGGCACACAAGTTCGAGTCCAAGTGCTCGGTGCGGCCTGCAGTCTGCTTGTGGCCGAGGTCAGCCCCCCACACTCCCGAGCCTCGCTGCCCCTAGCAGGGGCGCGACTGCAGGGGCGCCCTCCAACACCCCCAGAACGACCTTCCCTTCCTCCTCCTCACTAGCGCCCTCTTGCCTCAGTCGTCGGAGATGGAGAGGCGGCTGAAGATGGGCAGGCGGCGGCCGGGGTCGAGGCTGGGGGACTCAGAGCCGCTGAGGCTGCCCGAGCTCAGAGAGCCGCTCAAGTAGCTGTCGCGGTCAGACAGTGAGTCCGGGGGACTAGGAGGCGCGTCGAACACGGGCGACTCGGACAGGCGGCGTGGCAGCTGGAAGCTGAAGGGCGGCGAGGGCGGCGCGGCGGCGCTGGCAGGGAGGGGCGCGCTGGGCGGCGCCGGGGGCTGCGCGGGGGGCACTAGGCCCTGCTGCTGCTGCTGCTGCTGCTGGCTGCGATAGTAGGCGGCGGCGGCCACGGCGGCGAAGTTGTGGGTCTGGATGGCGAGAGGTGTGATGAGGCTGCTCAGCTCCGGGCCGAAGGCGAAGGCGTTGTTGGCGCACGAGGCCGACGAGCAGGTGGCGCAGGGCGCGCCCGGCGCGAGCAGGTCCTCGGCGCCCCCGGTGCCGTACAGCAGCGCGGCCGCGGCCGCTGCCGCCGCAGAGGCACAGCACGTCGGGGCGCCCGAGGGCGTGGAGGCAGCCGAGGCCGAGGAGCAAGACGAAGCGGACGAGGAGCAAGACGAAGCCGAGGAGCAGGAGGGTGGCGGCGGCGTGCGCGACGTGGGGCTGTCGAGCAGCAGGGGCGACTCCAGGCCCCCCGGGGGCTGGTGGTGGCCCGACGGGAAGCCCGAGAAGCTGAGGCTGTGGTGCAGCTTGGGCCGCGGCTCCCGCGGGAAGCCCAGGTGCAGCGCGTCGCGGGCGCTGAAGGTGCGCAGGTCCCCAGAGGCACCCCCCGACGGCGCGGGCCGCCGCTCATCGGCGTTGTGGATGAAGTGGCAGCGCGGCCCATAGGGGCAGAAGCCGATGGTGTGGAAGGTGCGGCACAGCTCCGTCTTGTACTTGGGGTGCCGCGTCAGACTGCGCAGCTCGTGGAAGCCATGCGCGAACTGGCACTTTTCGCCGTACTTGCACGTGCCGCTCTCCTCGAAAGGCCGGCACAGCTCAGTTTTGTAGCGCGTTGAGTTGATCTGGGAGCCGCCTCCCCCCTTCTGCTGCTGCTGCTGCAGGTGGAGGAGGTGCTGGCTGCGCTCGCCGTTGTCGCTGAACGAGCGGTCCCGGAATTTGTTCTCCTTGTTCAGCAGGGCCGTGCCGCCGCCCCCCGACGGCTCCTTAAGGGTGCCGTAGGAGGCCGGCCCGCCCGCCGCCGCGCTGCCGCAGCTGCTGCCGTTAGCTGCGCCCGGGAACTTGGGCGAGCAGCTGCCGGGGCTAGGCGCGGGGTGGGCGAGCGCGTGCAGGTTGCTGGCTGAGTGCCGACGGAGGAAGCCCGGCGTGAAGCCCGAGCTGGGGGCGGCGGCCACGGGTGTCCCCACCGCCTTCTTGTCCAGCATGTTGTTCAGATTGAGGTTGGCCAGGGACTTCTCCGTCTGCCAAAAAGGAGGGTAGCGGGGAAGGGATGAAAAGTGGGAAGAGGAGAGGGATGCGTTGGGGTGAACTGCAGAAGAACCACTTCCAGCCCTCCAATTCTTTTTTTTTTTCGGATCTCGACTCGGCCCCCAACCTCCACCCTTACACGCGCACAAGAATCAAGTTTGCGTTGGGAGGAGCCGGACTCTCCACCCTAGGCCGCGCTGGGTTGCGACATGTGATCCTCAGTCGTGGGCCGCCGGCCTGGGCGGCGCAAACCCCGTCCGGGAAGCCCCGGGCAAGCGTGGCTGTGGTCGGCTGCGGAGAAACTAAACAGCTACAGCGACTCCCTCCTGCCCTTCCTCCCCGCTCCTTCTCCCCGTCCACAAGGTTCGAGCACACATTGCAAACTCCGGCATTTTTCCCAAGCCCAAAAAGTCAAGGAGGGAGGAGGACCCCCAAAGCCGAGGACAGAAGGCCAAGCCTGAAAACTCCAAGGGCTTCCTCCTTGCCCGTCCTCTTCCCTCCCTTCTCCTCCGCGTACCTTGCACAAGAAGTCGATATCGTAGAAGGCGGACAGAAGTGTGGTCGACATGTTTCTGGATCCTGTAATGGTCGGAGCTGCAGGCTGGGAGGTCCGGAGGAGCCCTCGGGGCGGCGCGGCCGGGCTTGAGCCACGACGAATAACGGGCGAGGGGCGGGGGAGGGACCGAAAGTTTGCGGGGGGCCAGAAAAGAGGGAGCGGGGGCAGCAGCTTGAACTGGTTTGAGGGTGCCCGGGAGTGCAGAGTGGGGGGAGAGGAGAGTGAAGCTAGAGCGCTCCTCCGCGCCCCGGGGTGCCCGGCCCGCCCCCCCCCGCGCGGAGCCGACTGCAGCTCGCGGACTGTTGGAACTCAGCCGCCCGAGAGCGCGCGCCCTATATAGAGCCCCGGAGCGCGGCAGCGGCGGGGCGGGCCTGCCGCGGGGAGGGGACAGAAGGCTGACCCCGCCGGGGTCTCCAGGCAACGCCGCCCGCCGGCCTGCGGACGTCAGGCGCCTTCCTGGCCTCCCATTGGCCGCCGCCAATTTTTTTCCTCTGGGGGAGGGGGCGGAGAGGCCTCGGGGCGGGGCTGGCCGCTGGGGCGCCCGGGGCGGCGTGGAGAGCTCGGCCCAGATGGGTGCTGCTGGGTGGCGGCGGGAAGGTACGGCTCCACTCCTTTGGGGCTGTACTGTTGGAAATCCCCAGCACATTTAACGTGGCCGGGTTTCTGCAGCCCTGGACGTGTCTTTCCCCGCCCGGTCCTGCTAGGCGAAATTGCGGAGCTTTTCTCTCCCACCCTCGGTTTTATACTGGGCGCGGGAATTGCAAAATGCAAGAACATTGCAACCGTCCGCGCGGCCCGGCTGTTTTTGCTAAGGGAGCTCCGGCCGGGGGGCGGGGACTCTGGGCCCGAGTCTGACCGGTAGTGGCTCCATCCCGACTGCACGTGGAGACGCGGTGGGGGTGGGGCCGGAGCGGCCACGCGGGAGGCTGCCAGGGCAGGCAGTCTCGCCCGGAGGAGCCTGGGCCGGTTCCTCCGCCCCTCTTCCCGCCCAGCCTGCAGTAAACAGGGCTTGAGCGCCGAGCCCTGCCGGGCAGGGCTGAGTGTCTGAGGACAAGGCGCTGGCTTTGCTAATCACATCACAAGACCTTGAGCCAGGGCCAAAGGCGCGGAGTGGCGCGGGGCGTCCCGGGCGGGGGAGCCGGCTGGGAGGACGGGAGGAAAGGCCAGGAGAGCCGCGCAGGCATGGAGGCACTTCCCAACGCCTCGTCCGTCTGCTGGTCTGTCCGGCTTTCCCCTGCCCTCCTGGGGGTTGTGGTACAGCTGCCAGCCGAGGCTCCCGCCCTCCCGCCGCAGCCTTGGCCTGGCGCGCCCTCCTAGCCCCTTAACTCCCGGGCCGTTGAGGGCGCCGCGCCCCGCCTTAACTCGTTGTGGGCTGGGGGCTCCGGCTGAGGCCGACCCGCAGCCAGGCTGGGCTAGGCACCGAGGATGCGCCTGGTGGGCTCGCCCCGGTTTCCTTCTCTTGCCAGCCCCACACCCCAAAAGCCCGCGTTGGGAAATGCTCTTTGCCAACGGCGCCCTCCGGGTACGGGGCAGACACCCCCGCCTAGCGCCCAGTGCAGCTAAGGCCACTGTCAGCCCCACTGGGGCAGATCTGGAGTCCGGTCCAGGACACTTCTCACTCCGCGTCTACGGATATGCTGCCAAAAAAGCTGGAGCGGGGCCCATGATTTCGCACACCTGGCAGCCTAGGTTGTAATTGGGCCTAAGTTGGAAGGTCCAGTACCCGCCAGGGAAAGAAGCTCCCGAGACCCACGCCCCCTTGCCCAGTTGATCTTGTTTCTGGCTGTTTCCTTGTGCTTACTTCCATTCGGCGGCGCTCATTCCCTCTCTCAGCTACCCTGGGAGGGAATGAGCCAGGCCTGTCACTCAGGAAACCTCTTTAGAGTTCAGCTTGCACGCAGAGCCCATTGCTGCACTCCTCACCCACCCAGAGAGCTAGAGTCAGCATAGGGCTGCAAGGACTTCAGGATCGGAAACACAGGGCTGGAGTTCAGGCCCTGTCCCTTATAAGCCATGTGATTTCAGGCAAATCACAAAATCACTTTGGCCCCTGGGTTTCTTTGTAAAACTAAGATAATTCCTGCTTTACTCATCTCTCACCTTTGTCAAGGTGCAAATGAGTTATCTGTTAAGGTTTTTAAAAGATAAGTATACTCCATCTTATTTATTAAAACAAATTGACAAAGCATAAAAATGGAGAAAGCCAGGCCTCTGGAGTATGGCCAGATGGGTGGAGGTCTACAGAATCGTGAATGCAGAGCTGAGGGGTCACCAAATCTTGGACCCTCGAGCTTGGAGCCAAGGGCAGTGACCTCAGAAGATGTGACTGCTTCACTTTTGCCACCCGGCCTATACTGGCCCCTAGACAAGGCTGGGCAACCATGGCTGACACTTACAGCCTAGAATACCCAAGAACCCTGATGCTGTTTTGTTCTTTGTTGAAATGAACCACAGCACAAGAGTCTGAGGATGGCCCTGACAGTGGGGTATTCTGAGTTTCCCGTGGGAATGCATCAGGAAAGTGTGAAACAGCAATTTCCCTCACCAGTGCTATTGGAGGTCAGTGACAAGATTTCAGATACAAAAACCAGTGGAAACATCTGTCTCTCCTGTGCTGTCAGGCTGGCTACAACCAGCCAAGATCAAAATCTGGGGTAATTCTCAACAGCTATGAGAACACCCACTTTGCAGGCTTGGTAGAAGGACTTTGGAGCTAACATGTAAACATGGTATGGTACATGCTTTGGTACAGAGTACCTGCTGGTAGAAAATATTTTTATTATTATGTAACTGCTTTTATTTCATTTTAAATGGAGAAAAAAGGAATGCTGGCCTTTTCCAGTGAGCTGGGCTTTGCTGGAGCCGGTTTCATAATTATTCTACCATGGTTATCACCACATTGTGCCAATTCCCTGACTTCTCACCAGCCACGTCTTCTCAGAACAAAAAGAAATGTTCAGTTGGCAACTTTCCATCAAGTGTGGGCTACACAGATGCCTAACCAGGTTATTAATTCAGGATCACAGAAAACACATTTTGAGCTGAATAGTGCAAAACCACCAGGGAATTTCCTGTCTCTTTAGGGCAAAACTTTGGACACTAAGTTAACTTCTTTCCTTACTTCTTCCTACACAGACCTTTCTCTATTCTTCTAGTAGGCTCTATTTTTTAGTGTTAGGTGGTTTTCTTTCAAAGAGAAACAAATTATATTTGAAATATAAGTCTTTCTGTAGTAGGAAATGATCATATCAAACCCTCTCCCCTCTAAACTGCCCCTCCAGACCCTCAAACATCAATAAAATAATTCTGATTGCTCACCTGAGAAGTATTTAAATGTATTTACAGACCCTAAAAAGCTGGGCCAAGTGTACATAGGATTACTGAAATGGTTCTTTCAGATAACTAGGATGAAAAATGAATGTGGATGAGGCTATGACCCATCCAAGCTATGAATTTCAAGATAACTGTCTTTGGGTAACACTTCACTCTGAAATTATAAATTAAAACCGGTAAGCCAGTGGAAAACAAAACTAGCAGCAAAACGTATGCAAGAGCGACACCTGCTGGGTGTCTGAGAAAGAGGGGAGGGCTGGACTTAGAAAAGCAGAAAACCTTTAAGGTTTCCAGGTTAAATCACTGAAATGGATAGAAGTTTTCTGGCATCTTAAATAAGAATCTTCTTGTTACTGCCACCAAGAAAATGACAGTAAACAGTGTAGGCATCAAATAAGTCATTTATTCTGACTCTCCTTTCCCCAGTTTCCTTCTAACAGCCAAGAGTCTATGATTTCACTGGGTGGTGAAACTGTTTTCCTAACAATAGCACAGATACTTTTTATGGTGGGGAGAGGGGGGTAGGAGCTCTTAATGGCTCTTTTAATAATTAGGATGGCATGTGTAGGTCACTGAAGGCTTAAACATGCAGACAGTAAAAACAAAATTATTTGTATGAAGTCGATCCTTAATTCTCCCAGGATCCAACATTTGGAATATATTTCTGCCTTTGCTAAAATCGAATAAAATTTGGAATTCTGACCAAGTGGGCTGTTTGCCAACTAATCCAGCTCCCACAACTAGCCAGAAAAGGGGGGGAAAATCATGTGTTAAAACCCAACTCTGTGTAGTCAATTCAGAGAAAAATGTAGGCCGGCTCTGGTTGGACACTGGAGGTCCTGGGGGATGAAAAAGGCTAATTCAGGCCTGCAGGTGGCCTGCACCTGGGAACAGAGTCAATATTCAACGTGGTAGCCTCACGTCCTACAGTAGCTGCAATAAACGAGGCTGCCTTGAATGACTGAACTGAAGAAAAAGTCCTCTGTAGGACAGAAGACTAGACTCACAGAAGTGGGGGAGTTGTGAAGGGGAGAAGACGCTTAAGTTTCTGTTCAACATTTTCCTGAAGATTGACTGGGGGAACAATCCACCCTACCCCCAACCCCACAAGTCGTCTTTCTTCAACAAGCCGTTTCTGTTCTTGGAAGAGTTAACTGATTCCCTGCTGCAGGAGAGTCCAAAGCCCTGAGAACTGGGGTGTCTTCCCCTTCCTTTCCTTCCAGAAACGCCAGTAACCTCAGGCAAGCCAAAGCCCTTTCCTCCCGAATGCGCAGTCTTGTGAACTCCGCCGTCTTCAAAAACTCAGCAGCTGGTGGCAGCTCTCTGAAGAGCTGGGAAAGGAGGTGGCATTGCTCTGACGCTGTCCTCTGAAGATGACAGAGCCTCTCGGGGCTGAGGGGACGCCAGCTGGACTTGGAGAGGAGGCGGAAGAGGTGCTTGTAGAGGTATTTCATGAAGATCAGGGTCTCAGCCCAAAAGTTGACTTCTGTTTTTTCAAACAGGTAGTCTTCCACCTAAGTCCGATGAAAAAGCCAAAAGTCAACCTTACAGGGATGCTGACTGGCCCCAGTCCAGAACAGAGTCCTGGCAGATGCAGAAGCAGTGTGTTCCCTCCCCACCTGACAGAGGGCTCACTCTCGCCTGTCAACACCCCTGTACACACAGCACTTGCAGCCTTGAAGGTCACCTTCTATCTTCACTCGTACTTCTCCACTGGAGAGAAATTTTTTTCCCCCAGACTTAACATGACCTTTGATAAAGATGTGTTTGTGGTTCTCAGCCAAGATATTTTGGGGGCTTGGTGCTGAAAAGGGGACCTCAACACAGGAGGGGGCCCTAGACCTGAAGGTGCATCTAGAAATCAGAGAGGAGGGAGGAAGGGAGATCTGAGCAGCAAAGAGCAAAGAACTGACAAACACGAGACACTAGTCGCTCAGTATGAAACCAAATTTCTATAATGCTGGGGATTTTCAAGGTCATTTTGTCACAGACACTTTATCTTGTCTCCTAATTTCCCATAAACAGGCTGCTTGTTGAACTCTTGGCCTGCCGGGGATGCCAAGAAGGCCAGCTGAGTCAGACACTGGCAGAGAGGAATTTCAGTTCCCAAGACGCTTTTCCTGCTTATCTCGGTCCTCAGTTTCCCTATCTGTTGACTGACCCCCACCTGGAGGGGCTCATAGTTTTCTTCAAGCAGCAGAGACCCTGGAAGGAACCTGATTCTCTGGAAGTGTTTCACCTTCAAACCTAACCATGGGGAGCCCCTGGTCACTCCAATGTTGACGAATAAGCATCCTCCATAGTTAAACTCTCAACTTCCAAGGGGCCTCTTCCAAGGGGCTTACCGTTGGAACTCCACAGGCCAGCACGAGAGCTGCCCCAGCAGCACCCGCGGGCTGCTGGGGCCATTTGGAGACTCCCTAATTGCTTGCCGCTCTGTAATCTGAGCACCCAGAAGCACGCTTTCAGCAGGCACATCAGGCCCATGTAAGCCTGGAAGTGCTGCACCTGGTGGGGTAGGATCACTCCCACCCACCTCCACTGCCCGGACACCCCAGGATTACCTGATGCATGCTCTCCACACAGACCGTGAGGTCATCACCCTCCCCCAACAGCCATCCTAGCAGGACTGGGAGTCCAGGGGCCAGCTGGTCCCACTGCTGGAGCAGGTCACACAGCACAGCCAGGGCCAGATCCAGTGCGATGGAGGCGTCCACCCGGCAGAAGGCAAATTCTGTGGAAATGAGAGAGGTGAACCATGAATGTGCTGCTCAGGGCCAACTGGGGAGGCTGTGCAGGACTCCAGGAACGTTAAAGGCTTCAGATAAGATCACTGCCAGGGACTTCCCTGGTGGCACAGTGGTTAAGGATCTGCCTGCCAATGCAGCGGGCACGGGTTCGAGCCCTGGTCCAGAAAGATCCCACATGCCACGGAGCAACTAAGCCCGTGCGTGACAACTACTGAGCCTGTGCTCTAGAGCCTGCGAGCCACAACTACTGAGCCTGCGTGCTACAACTGCTGAAGCCCATGCACCTAGAGCCCGTGCTGAGCAACAAAGAGAAGCCACCACAGCCATTAATAAATAAATAAATAAATAAATAAATGAAAATTAATTAATTAACTAAAAAAAAACCCCAAAAGAATCTGCCTTACCAATGCAGGGGATACGGGCTTGATCCCTGGTCCGGAAAGGTCCCACATGCCATGGAGCAACTAAGCTTGTGCACCACAACTACTGAGCCTGTGCTCTAGAGCCCGGGAGCCACAACTACTGAGCCTGTGCGCCACAACTACTGATGCCTGCACGCCCTAGAGCCTGCACGCTGCAACTACTGTGCCCACGCGCCACAACTACTGAAGCCCGTGCACTCTAGGGCCTGTGTGCCACAACTTTTGAGCCCGCGTGCTGCAGCTACTGAAGCCCGCCCACCTAGAGCCCGTGCTCCGCAAGAAGAGAAGCCACCGCAATGAGAAGCCTGCGCACCGCAACGAAGAGTAGCCACCGCTCGCCACAACTAGAGAAAGCCTGTGCGCAGCAACGAAGACCCAACACAGCCAAAAAAAAAAAAAGGAAAATCACTGCCACTAGCCTGGCAGGGAAGCTGGTGGAATAGTGGGATACGCTCACTAAGAGTTATTAATCCACTCCTGAATCCTGCTGTCTGTGCAGCTAGAATGAGTCATAGGCCTGAATCCCACCATTTCCATGCCCCCTATCCCAGTGTGGACAGAAGCACAGCCCCACCTACAAGACTAGACATCTATCTCCCCTCAGCCCTTCTAACTGGAAGGATATCACAAAAGCTTCCCACCCAGCGTCTCATGTGCAGGCCTGCCGACAACGCCTGAACTCCATTGCTTTGTCCCTTCCTCTGAACCAAATCCTACTGAGCACATAACACATTAACTCTCTAACATCTTAGAGCAGGGCATCAGCAAACTTTTTCTTAAAGGGCCAGAAGGTAAATATTTTAGACTTTGGGAGTCTTACGGTCTCTGACTGAAAGCAGCCATAGACAATATGTAAGCAAATGGTTGTGGCTAGGTTCCAATAAAACTTTATTTATGTTACAATAAAATTTGACTTTCATGTAATTTTTGTTTCACAAAATAATATTCCTCTTTTGATTTTTTCCAACCATTTAAAAATGTAAAAGCTGTTGGTAGTTCACAGGCCGGTGACGGGGCGGGGGGGGGGGGGCTGGGATTAGCTCACATTCTGTGGCCCTCTGTTAGCGTGAAATCGTTTTTCAGAGACTCATTTTCTTAGCTGGCTGGAGGAAGGGCGCTAAAAGAGTCGAATGGGGTGCAGAAAGAGGAAGTGGGTGCCTTGGGGAAACCATTGCTTACTTCACCATTTTGCCTTAGACAGTCCTAAATACGGGTTTGAAGGGAGGCTCAGGGTGTTGACATTTCTGCTAACAACCCCGTGTCTCCCACCCCCAACCCGGAGGAGGCCTGAAAGGACTGAAATCCCACCGCACAGACAATAAATCTCTATGGACGCATCCATACACCAATGCTTGTCTTTCAATGACACACTTCTACTGAGACCTCATCTTTCTCAAATCCACATCTCCACTCCAGCCCACAGACCTGTCCGTGACCATTTGGCCCCCAAAGAGACTTGCTCAGCACACAGGGAGAAGCCTCAGAGTCTGGAATGGAAAGCTGAGTTCCCCAGGGCGTTGAACCAGGCTTAGTGGACCTATTAGGTGCCATTCCCTAAGCAAGTCCTTTCTCTCCAGTCCTTCAGCATCCTTTGGGTTGGGTATTACCATCCCTACTTCACAGATGAGGAATCCAGGCACAGATACGTTAACTCACTTGCGTACAGTCAGAGAGCTTTAAGTGGCTATAAAGAAACCGGAATTGACAACAAGTTTCATGGTGCATGCAGAGCGCAGATTTGGAGGATTAGCACCAACATTCCAGAGATTTAGGTCTTCCTGGTGAGATAAACAGAGTTGGTGAACCTCCAGCAGGGCCAGCACTACATAGAGCCCGTGACTCACGGAAGCAGCCAAAGGATCAACGTTACTATCCTCAGAGCCCCAAATCAGTCCCTCAGGACACCTGCCCCTTAGGCTGCAGCCTAGAATCAGGCTTCAAACTGGGAAACAGAAAAAGTTGGGGGGAGGCGTGAAGGTACATTTTAGCTGTCGGTGTGAGCCATGTGTTGGTCCAGCCTTCACCTATAATACAATCTCTACTTTTATCTCTACTGACTCCCCTGTGTAGTTCTCAACTGGTTTAGAGTCTGTATGGGGAAGAGATACCATTAATCGGCATCTTTCAAACCTCAAAGAACTGAAAATACACATGAAGATCAGCATACAATTAAACACATAGCAGATGCTCAAAACATTCCAGTTTATGGCTCTAGAGATCATGAAATCTCTTCCTTTACCCCACTTGATTTGGTTTGAATACTAACACAGGGACTGCCACAAAGAAAGCAAGCAATACGTTGATAATAACGAACACTTTCCTTATTTTTTTTATTTTTTAATTTTTTTTTTACACTTTTTTTTTTTTACACTTTCCTTCTATTTGAACTCTTATTGCTCCTACCACCAGGAGGGAGGTACCCTTATTTAACAAACAAGGAAGTTGTGCTCACAGAGGTTGGGTAACAGGTCCAAGTTTGCACAGTTAGCAGTGGTGGCACTGAGCTAGGTCTCCCTCAGTCATAGGCCAACCCTCCCTGCAGGGAAGCCATGGAGAAACACTCCCAGTAACCCATGGAGATGAATAAGTCAGACTCAGTTTTATCACTTTTATTCATGAAAAAGAGCTCCCAGCTAAGGGGCCATATTTTGAAAAAAAGGGTCAAAGCTGTAAGTCCTCAGTATTGTGGCACCAGCAGCAGGTCAGCTTATCTTGAAATCTTCCAGAAAAACCTGCCCTCTGATTCACCCGTTTTCCCCCCACCCCTTCTTTTTGTCTCCTTAAGGCAAGGACTGAAAGCCCCATAGGGAAGAAAACAGTTTCATCCACCAGCAAAACCAGTGCCTGCAGCTCAGGCAACATTCCTGCTGGGTCCATGAAGAACACTTGGAGGTGACCAGAGATGCCACCAGGAAGGCCAGACGGATGCACCTGCCCCACCTGACACGACACACATTCTCCACCCTGCACCATTTTGCTGTGCATCATGCTTAGGAAGTGGCAGGAGAATGACAGGAATGACAGAAGCACAAGAGGAGAGCTGGTGAGTTGGCTGGAAGTGAAATCTACTAGAATTATAACCATCCAAACACTGACCCTGCAAGGTGAGGAGAGATGGGGAAGGGACACTGGGTTGGGGGTGAGGGCAGGATTAGTTGGATTTAGACCTGCTTGAGGGGCCAGATGCACCTCACCAAGTTCCCTCTTTTTCTACCTTGCCCTGGATGAAGACAGCTCAGCCAGAACAGCCCAGATCTCTACTGGCCAAATGCCTTCTGAAGGGGAGGCTGAAGAGTAGGGGGAGGAATTTTTCACTTAACCACGCAGGCCAGCCAAGCTCTCACAGGCCTGCAGGTCCATCGAGGAAGCAAGAAAGCAAGTGACCAAGCAACAAGTGTGTCGGAAGAATCTGTTGTGTGTCCAGAACAGCCAAAACAATCTGGAAAAATACAACAAAACTGGAGGACTCATACTTCCCAATTTCAAAACTGGCATAAGGATAGACATAATATAGATCAATGGAATAGAACTGAGTGTCCAGAAATAAACTCTCACAATTACAGTCAATTGATTTTCGACAAGGGTGTTAAACAACTGGCTGGGGGCTTCCCTGGTGGCACAGTGGTTGGGAGTCCACCTGCCGATGCAGGGGACACGGGTTCGTGCCCCGGTCCGGGAGGATCCCACATGCTGCGGAGCGGCTGGGCCCGTGGGACATGACCGCTGAGCCTGTGCGTCCGGAGCCTGTGCTCTGCAGCAGGAGAGGCCACAGCGGTGAGAGGCCCACGTACCACACACACAAAAAAAAGCACAAGCAAAAAAATTAGACTTCATCAAAATTGAAAACTTTTGTACTTCAAAGGACATCATTAAGAATGCAAAAAAACTCACAGAATTGGAGAACATACAAGGGATTTGTATCTAAAATACATAAAAACTCTTAAAACCCAATAATAAAAAGACAAATAACCCAGTTAAAAACCTATGCAAAGGGTCTGAATAGACATTTCTCCAGAAAAGATATACAAATGACCAATAAGCACATGAAAAGATACTTAGCATCATTAACCATCAGGGAAATACAAATCAAAACCACAATGAGAAACTATTTCATACCTACTAGCATAACTTTAACAAGATAGATACTAAGTTTCTTTTTTATTATTGGAGTATAATTGCTTTACAATGTTGTGTTAGTTTCTGCTGTACAGTGAAGTGGATCAGCCATATGTGTACATATGTCCCCTCCCCCTTGGACCTCCCTCCCTCCCCCATCCCACCCATCTAGGTCATCACAGAGCACCGAGTTGAGCTCCCTGTGCTATCCAGCAGCTTCCCACGAGCTATCTACTTTACACATGGTAGTGTATTTATGTCAAACGTAATCTCCCAGTTCATCCCACCCTCCCCTTCCCCTCCGTGTCCACATGTCCATTCTCTACGTCTGTGTTTCTATTCCTGCCCTGCAAATAGGTTCATCTGTGCCATTTTTCTAGATTCCACATATATGCGTTAATATATGATATTTGTTTTTCTCTTTCTGACTTACTTCACTCTGTATGACAGACTCTAGATCCATCCACATCTCTACAAATGACCCAATTTCATTTCTTTTTATGGCTAATGTTCCACTATATATATGTACCACATCTTCTTTATCCATTCATCTGTCGATGGACATTTAGGTTGTTTCCATGTCCTGGCTCTTGTAAATAGTGCTGCAGTGAACATTGTGGTACATGACTCTCTTTGAATTATGGTTTTCTCAGGGTATATGCCCAGTAGTGGGATTGCTGGGTCGTATGGTAGTTCTGTTTTTAGTTTTTTAAGGAATCTCCATACTGTTCTCCACAGTGGCTGTATCAATTTACATTCCCATCAACAGTGCAAGAGGGTTCCCTTTTCTCCGCATCCTCTCCAGCATTTACTGTTTGTAGATTTTTTGTTGATGGCCATCCTGACCAGTGTGAGGTGATACCTCATTGTAGTTTTGATTTGCATTTCTTGAATAATTAGTGATGCTAAGCATCTTTTCATGTGCCTCTTGGCCATCTGTACGTCTTCTTTGGTGAAATGTCTATTTAGGTTGTCTGCCCATTTTTTGATTGGTTTTTTTTTTTTTTTGATACTGAGCTGCATGAGCTGTTTGTATATTTTGGAGATTAATCCTTTGTTCATTGCTTCATTTGCAAATATTTTCTCCCATTCTGTGGGTTGTCTTTTTGTCTTGTTTATCTGACCAATAAGTACATGAAAAGATACTTAGCATCATTAACCATCAGGGAAAGACAAATCAAAACCACAATGAGAAACCACTTCATACCTACTAGTATAACTTTAATAAAAAAGATAAATACTAAGTTTTGGTGACGATGTAAAGAAATTAAAACTCTCACATATTGCTGGTAGGAATGTTCAATGGTGCAGCCACTTTGGAAAACAGTCTCAAAGTCTCTCCTGCTCTTAGGCATATAACTAGGAGAAGTAAAAAGAACGTATGTCCACACAGAAATGTGTACATGAATGTTAATAAGAGCATTATTCATAAAAGCCAGTAAGTGGAAACAACCAAAACGTTCATGAACCAATGAATGCATAAATGAAATGTGGTACATCCATGCAATGGAATATTATTCAGCTATAAAAAGGAATGAAGCATTGATACATGCTACAACACAGACGAACCCTGAAAACATGCTAAGTGAAAGAAGCCAGACACAGAAGACCACATATTGTATGATTCCACCCATACAAAATGTCCAGAACAGGCAAATCATAGAGACAGAAAGTAGACTAGTGGTTGGCAGGGGTTGGAGAATAAGGAATGACTGCTGATAGATACATTGTTTCTTTTTGAGTTGATGAAAATGTTCTCGAATCAGATAGTGGTGATGGTTGTACAACCTTATGGATATACTGAAATTTGTACATATGCACACTTTAACTTGATGTATTTTATGCTATATGCATTACATCTGGGCTGGGGGGCATGGAGAGTGTGGAAGGCTGAAAAGTGGCCTCCCAAAAGATACCTATGTCAAGTCCCCGGACCCTGTGAATGTTACTTTACTTGGATAAAGGGTCTTTGGAGCTGTGACTAAGTTGAGCCCAATACTGAGATGAGGAGATAATCTTGGATGATCTGGGTGGTCCCTAGATGCCATCACAGTTGTCCTAATAAGAGAGGGGCAGGGGGAGGTTTGACACTAGATGTACATAGGAAGACACACAGAGGAGAAGGTGACGTGAGGACAGAGGCAGAGGCTGGAGTGATGCAAGCACAGAAATCGTGACAGCCTCCGGAAGCTGGAAGAGGCAAGGGCCGGATTCTTCCCTAGAGCCTGCAGAGGGAGTGTGGCCCTGCTGACACCTTAATTTCAGACTTCTGGCCTCTAGAACTGAGACGATAAATTGGTGGTGTTTTAAACCACCAAGTTTGTGGTCATTTGTTACAGCAGCCACAGTAAACGAATACGGAGGAACCAAGGGTAGGTTGTGGGATTTCTTTTTGGAGTGATGAAAATATTCTAAAATTGTTCGTGCTGACGGTTGCATAAGTCTATGAGTATGATAAAAAACACTGAATCATACTCTTTAAATGGGTGACTTGTATGGTATGTGTATGGTATATCTCAGTAAAACTATTATGTTAAAAAAGAAACTCTGCTATGTGCCCAAGTTAGTTCCAGTTGCTGGGAGGAAGCCTGGCCACAGGGCCTGCCTGGAAAGGAGCCAAATGTCTAGAGCCCTCAAGCTTGCTTGTGGGGTCCAGGCCTCAGGTGCTGGAGGACTCTGCAGAGGTGAATGGTTGGGTCAGAAGGTGGAGAGGAGGCTCGAGAAGACTTCCGGGAGGAGCTGGGACTCTGCCTGGCCCTTTACCATATAGTCAGGAAACAGGTGCTGATGGTCTGCTCTGGGGCCGGTGCTGTGCTAAGTACTGTGGGAAAGCAAAGCAAGTGGCTGACATGTGCTGTCCTCAGGAAGCTGGTGGTCTAGATCGGAAGGTCAGGCTAACACTCAGGCAACAGTAAGGAATCAGGTGCTCCATGGAGTGGTCTGGATCCCAAGAGCTGCAGGAGTCAGGGGAGGGGAGACGTCAGTGCGGGGGGAAAAATCGTCTCCTAGACTCTCCCCCACTGGCTACGTAGCTAAGGCAAGCCCCCTCTGGGAGCGCTTCAAGCGGGAAAGGGGTGCTGGCACACACTCATGTCTGTGGGGGCCAGTGCAAGGCAGACTGGATCAACACTCCGTCACTTGGAAGCGAGTTGGAAACCCAGCAGATGAGCGTTTAGAACTGGTTAATCCTGTGCTTTCCTCCTTGAGAATGAATAACTCGCTTGGATTGCAGTGGAGGGCAGCAGACAAGAGGATGCAGGGCTGCTGCCGCGTAGACTTCCTCTTGCTACTGCTCCAGCCACATCAGGGCTCTCTTGCCAAGGCGGACCCTGGGGACCAGAAACTCCTACTTGCTCCCCTGCGGTCTTCTTCCCCACCTCCATGAAGAGGCCCACCTTGGGGCTGGGAGCTGAAGTGCAGGCTTCACGCAGTGTGCTGGATCCACTCAAAGTCCCAGCCTGTGTCCCCTGACTAAGAGAAGGGATCATTTCTAGGCAGGTAGACAAGCAAGTCACAGGCTTTGAGGTCATTTTCAACTGTACTGATTAAAACGAAAAGTGCCGACATAGATTTTTTCTATGTTGCCAACCTTAGAAACCAATTCAGACCATGGATTAGAAACCTACCGTCTGATTCTAAAGTATCATGGGGGAGATGCCTTCTAGACCAAGGCCATTGGTCAAGCCTCCTTCCCAGTCCTTCCCAAGAGAGGTCAAGTCAGCCCAGGAAATGCTGAGCAAATGGTGATGGGTTGGATTCTCCCTGCCACCAGCTCTGGAGAATCCTGTTTCAGGCATTTGTGGGAAATCCCTCAACCCTGCCACCCAACCAACTCTCTGCTCCCCCCACCCATTTACCCATCAATTCAAGCTTTTATCTCCCCACAAGTATTTATCGATCACCAGATAGGGGGCTGGGAGGGAGGGGGGACTGTGAGAAACATGAGGAAAATTCCAGGCCCTTCTCTCAGAGAGCAGATAGTTTAGTCAGAGGCAAGCTGACACCTATAAAGTGTTAGGAAATAGTCCAAGATGGTGCATGACAGGGACTAATTATACCATTACTAGCAGTAATGAAAGGAGAAAAAAAAAAGTGGGGAGTGGGAGGAGGGAGAGCTTCACGGAGGGGAAACTCGGGCAGGCAGGGGCCAAGCATAGCTGGGATGAAAAGGAGGTGCAGGGAGATTAGACCTGCCTGTTGAAGAGGGGGGTTTGGGGGAGCTGGAGGTGAAGATGGAGGGGCAGACGGCCTAGAGCAGGCTTGCGGGGGCAGAGTTGAGCGAGTACAACTGTGCTTCTTTTTTTGTGAGTGAAAATATTTTAAGGTTTCACTAAGCTGTTTCCAGACAACTTCATCACTTCCAGTCTTCTCCACAGATTCCTGCACATCCCCCTCAGCAGGGCAAGAGCCTGTATTTTAACTAGTCATGAGAAACAAGTGTGGAACCGAAGCTGGTTCAGCTGCTGACTCTGCCATTCAACTCTTGCAGGGTCTCCAGGAACCTCACTGCCTGACCCTCTGACCCTCTACCCCTGCTGACCCTCTACCCCTAGAGCCGAGGCTCTCCGCTCCCCAGGGCCCTCGGAGCCAGGGCTCAGAGGTGGGATCTCCAGGCATTGCGGTCAGTGAGAGGATTTCCTAACCCATCAAAGGTCATCATCTCAGACTTACTTTACCATGAAACAGAGCTCCCAGATGACCCTGACCTGAGACAGATGACCCAGAGGAAGGTCTGTCCTAAGGAATGGAGAGAGGTGGCCCCTCCAGCAGCTCTGATGAGCCCAGCAGGAAGTCTGGGTCGGGGAACATGGGTATTCGCAGTATTAGTCTCTGTTCTTTAGCTGAATGTTTTGAAAATTTCATCAAAGAAGATGCGAATGTGCCAGTCGATGCTCCCAAGGGCAGCCCAGCAGGCACTGAGACCACTGCCCACGCACTCACGGATCTATGTCGTGCCCTGGATGAGTCAGCCCCTCCCCTCACTCCCTCTTGGCCATGGTACTAAGTCTGGCTGGGAACTCAGACTTCAGCTGGCCCAGGTGGACCCCTCTTCCTCCTCCTACTTCTGTTTCTTCTTTTTGTTTTTTAAGCCCTGAAAACCACTGTATAAAAGACCGTACACGTAGGACTTCCCTGGTGGCGCAGTGGTTAAGAATCTGCCTGCCAGTGCAGTGGACACGGGTTCAAGCTCTGGTCCGGGAAGATCCCACATGGTGTGGAGCAACTAAGCCCCGTGCACCACAACTACCGAGCCTGCGCTTTAGAGCCCCGTGAGCCACAACTACTGAACCCACGTGCCACAACTACTGAAGCCCACACACCTGGAGCCCGTGCTTCACAACAAAGAGAAGCCACCTCAATGAGAATCTCATGCACCGCAATGAAGAGTAGCCCCTGCTCGCCACAACTAGAGAAAGCCCGCACACAGCAACGAAGATCCAACACAGGCAAAAATAAATAAATAAATAAACTTATTAACAAAAACCAAAAACACCGTACACATAGAGGCAACCAAACACACACCGGGGCTCCAGGGTTCCCAGGCCCTACGGGACCCAGCGGAAGTACCAGGCAGCAGTGCAAATGGACGGCTGGGTCCTCACACAAGTTTGGTACAGCTCACATGGTTTTCTAAAAATCAGATTTCTCATAAAAATCCAGATGCCTAGCATCTTTGGAAAATTCAGAAAATTAGAACCTGATGTCTCTATGCCTGTGTTTTACTGCGACTTAACAGCTGCTTGGAGCAGAGCAGTGGCCACGCCCTGTAGGAGGCATGTGTGTGCCCTGTCTGGCCCTACTGCCTCCCACCTCACCCCTGCAGGCATGCAGGCTTGTGGCGCCTACACTAGGGTACCCAGGAGGGCAGCTGGCCTCCAGCCAGCCCCTTACCTGTACAGACGAGAACACTGAGACCCTCGAACAAAGCTCTCTCCTCACATCCCCCCACTGCTTGCTGGGCCTTCCCTCTCCCTCCACCTCTCACGGCTTTGATTTCCTCATCATTCCTTCTGGGCGATGGATCTTCTTCCTCATCTTGACTTAGCCAGGCCTACTCATCCCTCAGCACCCAACTCAAGTCCTGTGGTCCCACTGTGACCTGTCTCTGCTCGTACCTGTATCCAATGTGTTCACAGATGGTGAGGAAATGCATTCCATGGCTGAGCCCCATGTCTCTCCTTTTCCTGGGATCACCCATGAGATAGCAGTGGGCACACAGCAGATACCATTCACTTGGCACTTGACTAGAGTCTTGTACTAAAGCAAGTGACTTAGGGCTTTGTTGAGTTTCCCCAATGGGAAAACCTCAAGATCGCCAAGAGTCCGGTCACACGTGGAGACAGGATTATTGTTGTCACTTTACATTTAAGGCTGTTGAGGTTTAGAGAACTTACTCTTTCAAGATCACGCAGGTTGTAAGCGGTAGGGCCAGACACAAACCCAGATACAGGCTTGTCTGACTCCAGAGCCTGTATTCGGGACCATTCTGCTAAGCTACCTATAAATGTTGAATGAAAAGATGGATGGATGAATAAACTGATTATTTCCTGTTTGCCACCCCCCACCTCCCACCCCCGGACCCATTCTTTGTCCTTCTCTATCCCGCTCAGTGCCCCAGGAATTTGATCTCCATGGATCAACCCAAGTTTCCTTGCCACCTGGCTTCTACCTAGATTCTTCTAATAGGGAGGGAACACTGAGATTTTGGAAGGCAGGAAGAGAGAGAAGTTGGGTGTTTCTTTCCTGTATCCTTCCCTGCAAGTTGCCAAGGTTCTGGCAGTGGCTGTAACCCCTAACTCAGCTCCCACTGGGTTCTGTAACCTCAGTCCCTCTGCTCTCAGCTGCAGGGTGCTAGGGGCAGTGGTAGTTTCCTACCGCTGCTGGTCTCTAAGTGCCTCCCTTCACCTGGCAGTTCTCAACCTCGACATGTTACCCCCAGGGGACATCTGCCAATATCTGGAGACATTTTTGGTTGTCACAATTCAGAGGAGGTGGTGCTACTGGCATTGGTGGGTAGAGGCCGGGGAGGCTGCTAACCATCCTACAATGCCCAGGACAATCCCTTCTCCAAAATGTTGACAGTGCAGAGGCTGAGAAACCCTGCTTTAACCCTACCCACAACCTTGCACAACTGCAAAGAGTCCCTTCAGTGAAGTCTCTTGAAGTAAACACATGGAGGGAGGGATGGAGCTCTTCAGTGTTCATCAGGAACCAGAGGCCTGGGTCTCCACCTGGGGCAGAGGAGGAGGCACCCCCCTTTTCTGGAAGGCAATCCCTAGCTTTACCCCCACCAGCTCTCTGGGCAGAGAGGTGACAACAGGTGGAAAGCAGCCACGTGAGATGAACAGCCTGCTACAGAGCCCTTTCTGTTCGGCAGTGGAAAAATTTTCCAGTTCTGGAGGGAAAGGATAAAAAGACCATCATTTGAAATTCTAAAAATACTTGGGGAAAAAAAAAATCTTTCAAATATTAGTAATTTGCTTTTTCTTAATTTTCTAGCTATTTTCATACGGAACAAATGATCTGGGTTCCCAAAAGTTCCTGTAGACCCAGCTCCCAAAGACTGAGATCCCCACAGGTATAGTCACGTGCCTGATGCAAACATTTTTCCCGGTGACCTATCATGAAACCAGAGATACTGCAGCAAATCCTTTGTTTTCATTCTAAAGAAAAGATATATTTAAAAAAAAAACCTTTATTTTTAAGGTTAAAAAAACTATAATTTAAAAAATGTGGGCACACCTCAAATCACTGGGTAAATATATATACGTATATTTCCCCTCCCTCCCGGTTTTAAAAATGGATACAGCCTACGTGAATGAAAACAAGTCAGCATTTCCTAAGAGTTAAAAAGTGTGCACTTCTTATTCAGTAGGGCCATACTTCACCAAAAAGGGGTTGATAAATTAAATTACAGCTGGTTAATAGTTCACTTGGCTCAAAGCTTATAAAAATACTTGCCTTTGTTCACTTCTAACCACACCAAAGAATAAGAAATGAATTCAAACAAATATCACCCTCAGGCAACAACACTGTGGAAAAGACCTGGTTCTCCTAGAGGCTTGCAATCTGAGGAGGAGGGAGTGGCACCCACCAGCTCTCCACCTTTCCAAGGGACTGCAGTTTTGTGTGCAACACTCTGTCCCATTTCTTGTGGTGACCTCCCAAGGTCAGCGGGGAAGAGTAAGGCACACGTGGACTTTGTCCGTGGCTGTTCCAGAGCAGGATAACCAAGGCGTGCCCCTGGGGCCCTGGTGTGTGAAGAGGCCACAGGGTGACGGATGAGCTGGATCCAGACCAGAGATGCTCTGAATGACAGCGTTGGGCCCACACTTGGCATTCCTCTGTTCAGTGAGGATAGATCACGCCAGCACTCCCTTCCTGCGTGGGGTGCTAAGGCAGCCTCTTGTCCCCAGATGAGCTGGGCCCTCTCTAGCACTTCCCTTGCACTTGGCCTGCTCCTTGGTGATTTCACTCTGTTGAGCTTCCCAAAGCGGGCGATCACCTCCACCTCTTCGTGGAAACTGAGCTCCTTGTGCACTTTATTCCTCTCTACATGGTCACTCACCCCAAAGTGCTCCTCCTGGAAGGGGCAATCTGACCCCTCTCTCCCTGCCCCTGCCCAGTGAGCCAGTGAGGGCAGGCAGGAGAGCCTTTGATGGAGATGGGGTACAATGAGGATGCCTATAGATTGGGAAGCCCTCTTGGGGGCGGGGGGAAGCTGGGCAACCTGAGATTGCTTCCTCCATCAGCCTCTTCCTCTGCCTGGGCAGAGTTCAGCAGCTCTGCAGGCACATTCCACATTCCTTATTCACCGGCTTGGATCTTGCAATTTCTCTTTTCCCTTTCCTTGAAGTCACTCTAGATTTCTTTAGTTGATTTCACTATTAGAATTTCTTTCTCTTACAGGGAATTTCTTCTCAGCCTGAGCTCTTAGGACTGACCAGCTCCTTCTGAGTTCTTCCTGAGGCTTCTCTGGCCCTCAGCGCACTCCCTCATACTCCTCCCTGGTTTCCCACTCCCATCCTCAACCCTTTCAGCTTATTCAGGGCTTGAGGTGGGAGAGAGGAAGAAACCAAATGACTGATTCATTTCAGCACAGCTGTTGTGAGCACAAGGCGCTGTGCCAGGAGCCAGAGCTCCCCGGAAGATGTGTCCAGTCCAGGCCCGGGACACAGCACACAGCTCCAGATGGGGGGCTGCCCAGCTCCCCCAAACACACTGGTGGGATATGGAAGGTAGTGGATGAGGATGGTCCGGAAGTGTATCTGAAGACTAGAAATTTGAAATCAGAAACATCCAGGATGGCAATTTTTCTCTCCTGAGAACCTTCCCACTATCACCTCCCAGCCTTTATCCAGAATCCAGAAAGCTCCCTTATAGTATCCTCTCCTCATTCCCAGGCTTTTACTGCTCTAAACGGAACCAAGACAGTCCATGGTAATATAATGAGCGAATCAAGGTATACACAACTCCTAAACTCACAAAGTGATTTTTTTAAAAATTTATTTATTTATTAATTTATTTTTATTTTTGGCAGCATTGGGTCTTCGTTGCTGCGCGCGGGCTTTTCTCTAGTTGTGGCGAGAGGGGGCTGCTCTTCGTTGCGGTGCTCAGGCTTCTCATTGCAGTGGCTTCTCTTGTTGTGGAGTATGGGCTCTAGGTGCGTGGGCTTCAGTAGTTGTGGCACGCGGGCTCAGTAGCTGTGGCTTGAGGGCTCTAGAGCGCAGGCTCAGTAGTTGTGGCGCACAGGCTTAGCTGCTCCGCAGCATGTGGGATCTTCCTGGACTAGGGCTTGAACCTTCATTGGCAGGTGGATTCTTAACCACTGCGCCACGAGGGAAGTCCCTCACAAAGTGATTTTAAGATATATAAACAGTGCTCATAATGTAAGTGCCTGTGATTTCAAAGTTTCTGGGGAGTTTGTACCTTGAGATTGAGCTCACTCCCAGGTTACCCAAGGTCTTCCCTATCTGTGGCCAACATTCCCCAGCAGCCTCCCTGGAACTGCGGTTGGCCTCCCAAAGGCATCGGAACCACCTGCTGCCATGACCTGGGGCTGGGGGAGGTGAGGCTGAGGCTGGAGAAGCCTGAAGGGAGGGAAGCGAAAGGAAGGGAGAGGCCACAGAAAATCTCTTTTTTTAAGAACAAGCCAAGGAAGCCATGACCATTCAGAGAATACAGAGCAGTGAGGCTCTGGGTTTTTAGCAACTAAAAAGGAGAAAAGGTCAAACTGTGGCAGGATGGATGTAAATGAGCTGCTAGGAAGAGCATCTGGGTCTTAAGGGTTTTGAGGCCCTGGAGTTCACTGCCCACAACAGCTCCTTTGCTTTCAGCATCAGCCCTTCGGTGGGGAGGGTGGGAGGAGGCATTAGGAGGAGGAGGAACTCTGGGAAGAAGCCGGTTGTTTTTGACCTTGAGGATGTTTTGATTTTGCCATGAATGTTACTGGTAAAAACAATCAACATAAAACTAAACTGACAGTGGCTAAATAGCACAAGATAAAATTCATAATAATCGACCAAAGAAGTCATTCTCTTTGTGACCCTGAAAACTGCAAATGATGATAATAATAACTAGGGGGGAAAATGTGACTTGGTGGAAACGAACATACAAACACAAACAAAAAAAAAACTTGACGAAGTCTAAAACCAGGTATGGTAAAACTCTTACTAAAATTTTTGACTTAAAAAGCAAACCTTCACTGCCAAATTTATAGATAAAATAGTTGATACTTAGGAAAATAAGGGAGAACATTAGAAAATTTTAACTGCTCTATAAAGAAAATCGATCAAGGAATTAAATTGGCTTGATGGAGTTACACTGGAAAATAATTTCTTGATGAAAATTTATTAATGTTGGTATAATTCAGATTAAAAATTTGTACTTACATGGAGTTGCCATGTTCTCCAACTCAAAATGGTGAGGTCAAAACACACTGAACTCATTTTGAAATTTCGGTTGGCTTGAAGGGACAGAAAGGAAGCAAGTCTCTGAATTTTGTCCTTGCTCAAGGAGTACTCTGGTCTGCTCCCAGAGCCTTTCTGTCCCTAAACTCATAGCCTCCCACCTCTCATCTGAATCCAGTCTCTGGCAGTGTGAGCAGTGCTTTGGCACTCTCTCCTCAGCTACTTCCTGCCCTTTCTTCTCAGGGGCAGCTCATCCCTGGCCCTCACCTCTGTATCCACAGTTACCTGTCCTGAAAATTTTCTCTCTCCATCCCCACTGCCACTCTGAGGTGCACCCTCACCAGTCTTCCTTCTGGAATCATGGCAACCTTCCCAGCCTCCTTGCTTCCAGTCTTATCTTTCTTGTCTCTAAGCCATCCTCTACCCTATGGTCTGGGTGACCTTTCTAGCACTTCCTTTAAAAGTCTCCAGTGGCTCCTCAAAGCCCAAGTGTCCTAACTCCTTAGCATGAAAGGTTCTTTCTGCCTGGCTCCCCTGCCCCCATAGTTACAGGACTAAGTACGTCCATGGCTCTCTTGTATCACACCTCCATCACTAGTAGATTGGCCATACCAGGCTTTAGATCCACATCTTCCTTCATTCTGGACTGTTGAGTCCCTCTCACACTAAGTTCTTCCCTTGCCTTAGTCCAACCTTTTCAGCATCTCTTTGGTGACCTCTTCATTTCAAGAGAGACTCCTGGTTCCTCAGCCTTATTCCTTCAGTTTCTTTCCAGATCTAGCAGAATGAGGTCAATGTGTCTTAGAGGGTGAGTATGGGGCAGTACACACCTGCTATTCCTTGTCAGAGCAGACCTAGGAGAATCCATCAAGAAAGGACCTCCAGTTTCGCAAAAAGTTAAACACAGAATTCCCATATAATTCAGCAATTTCACTCCTAGGGATACATCCAAAAGAACTGAAAACAAGTACTCGGACAACAACTTGTACATGAATGTTCACAGCAGCATTATTCACAATAGTCAAAAGGTGGAAACAATCCAAATGTCCATCATTGGATGAACAGATAAACAAAATATGGTATATCCATACAACAGAATATTACTTGGGCATAAAATAAATGAAGTACTGATACATGCTACAACATGGATGAAGCTGGTAAACATTATGCCTAGTGAAAAAGGGCAGGCAGAAAAGGTCATACATTATATGATTCCATTTATATGAAATACCCAGCATAGGAAAATTGATGGACACAGAAAGCAGACTGGTGGTTGCAAGGAGCTGGAAGGGGAGGTTAGGATAGGGAGTGACTGCTTAATGGACGTGGGATTTTTGGGGGGTGATGGTGACAACCATCACCACCTTCTAGTTTCTAGTTCTGAAACTAGAGGGTGGTGATGGTTGCACAATATTATGAATTACTCAATGCCACTGAAGAGTATACTTTATAATGGTTAATTGTAGGTTACGTGTATTTCACTTTAATAAAAAAAAAAAAGACAAAAAAGAAAACACCTCTTTGGGGATGGAGCCAGAGGGTGTGCCAAGAACAGAGGATGCCGGGTAATTCAATTCCGTACGCTTGTGGGTTTAAATAAAAGGGGTGGGTAAGAAAGGGGCTCTTCAATGAGTACTGCTCCTCAGGACATAGTTCCCAAAGACCAGCCCTGAGCAGGTGTGTGAGGGGTGGAAAGATGAAGGTGTACATAGGGGTAAAAAGGGCAAAGAGGGAAGAGGGGCCAGCCCTCCCTCCTGCTGCAGGTGTTGCCTCACACAGGGACAGAGGTTTAAGGCTCAGGGGACTAGAAAGGTTGCAAGCCTAGGAGGGTGGTCTGAATGGCCACGGAGGAGGGAAGCCTTGTTTTCCTACACCTCATCACATTCGGTAATAAAGCAAGACATCTTACGCCTAGAAGCACCTGCCAGGTAAGACTCACATGTAAGTGGAGCCCGTGAAATAGAGTTTTATGCACAGAGCAGAGATCAGATCACAAAGCTGTAAGGAGAAATCTTTTTACCCGAATCACACAGACCCACTCGTCTGGTTTCCATTTCATTGCCTGAGTCTGTTTTATAGTTGTGCTTTTTCATGAAAGCTTTTTAGGGAGGCTATTCCCTGATGTCATGCAAAAAAAATGTCTGAATACAATTATGTTACAGAGCAGCGCTCTTGGAAGAGAACTCAGCCACAAAGCTTGCTGGTGTCCTGTTTCCTTCCCTTTAAAAGCCATTTTGTCTGCTCTCTAAAAACAGAAGCCCCCAATCCCAGCTCTTCCGGTTCCTCTATCTGTCAGAGTGCCCAGTGGCACTGAGCTGGGAAATGCATGCAGAACTGGGGACCCCCCAGGGATATGGGCGGGCCATCAGGGAGTGGTGTCCAGCTCTGGGGACCAGCGTACGGTCCTGAACCGCCTTGTCTAAGGTCACACATCTTAACAGTCAAGATGAGGAACAGAGCTTCCTTCTATAGGCTTTCTCAGGAATCCTCTCGAGAACCTCCTTTCCACTTCCTTTCTATCCCCTTGCCTGATTCAGACTTGCCTCCAGGGCTCGGGGAATGGTTTTTCTTAAAAGCTCTTATGAAAAACAGCTCTTCTCAATCAAAATCTGTTCTATTGTGAGCAAATTCTCCTCATTTTTCATCCTGTCCCTGTTTCTTTCTCCTCCTGCCAGAAGGCTCCATATTCCTAACTTTCCAGGAGAGGCTGTTCCTTCTTTCCCTCAGTCTCTGACTCAGACAGGTCAGCCTACGCCTTCTGCCAGTTGTAGGCAACCCTCGCTCCCTTCACACTCAACAATCACTCTCTTCTTTTGAAGTCCAAACTAACCACCTCCCTGTTCTTGTTAATCCTTTAACTAGAGACCTGGCCTTTCTCAATGACGCAGAGTCATTGCCACCCAACTGGTGACTTCAACATCCATAAAGATATCCCTCCCAGTATGTGGTTTTGACATTCTTCAACCTCTTTAATTCCAGTACTCTCCATCTCCAATTTCACTTTACTCCCAATAACCACGATAGCATCTGAGACCTTGTCATTACGTAGAATTGTGTCGACTTCAAGATCTCAAATTCTAAGCTTTTTCATCACTTTTAAATGAATATCATCATCGCTAACATTTATGGAGCACTCATTATGTGTAAGCACTATCATAAGTACTCCGTGTAAATTAATTACATATGTATTCATTACAATGACCTTTTGAAGGTTTTGTGAGCCGCATTTTATAAATACGGTAAGCAGAGACACGTGAGGGTATGAGATTTAAACCCTATGGTCTATCCACTATGGCCTCTATACCATATGGCCTCTCTGATATCCCTAGAACAACTGTTTAACCTTCTCCTTCTTCCACTGGAACTACCCCCTCACCCTAATCCTGACCACCCTTGACCCTGCCCTTCTCTCAGGCCATCACTTGCCTCTCTCTGTATATCCTGGGCTCCCTGGGTCTGGGAGGCTCTTCCTTGCCCCCATTTCCCTTGTCAACTTGATCTCATTCCAGGCTCAACAGTGCTCCATAACCACCTATCCCCAAACCCATCTACTGAGCCACTGATTTCCACTGAAGGGAGGCAGGATGCTCACTGGGCTCCCTGTACATTCATGCTCTTTCCTCTCAACTGGCCTCTTGCTGCCCCCTGGCTATCCGTTCATTCATTTTTGGTGACTCCTAAGTGAACCTCTGTATAAACTCTTCCAATCATCTCCCTGTCCCTATATCCTAGGCCCTAACCACTCATCCTTACAGATAATCTTGTCTTCTACAAAAGACATTCAACATAAGCTCAAACTTCTGTCCTCCCCAACTTCAAAATGTTTCTACTGATTCTTTTGAAACATTAGCTTGAAGGCAGAGCAGGGTCTAGGAAATGTGGTTTTAGGACAAGGGAGTAATGTCAATATTTATATGAGAGACAGCCTAGAGAGGGAGAAGGGAAGCCTAAAGACACATGGGAGAAAAGGGCACTGTGGCTGAAGAAAGGTCACGGGGTTGAGCATAAGGTGCTGCGTGAAGAACGTGTGGAGGTGAAGGAGCATTTTTTTTTGCTGAGTTTGAAGGGGGCTGGATAAGAAGAGCGATGATGCTGTACAGTGTACTTACATTTAAACTCCTTGAAGCTGGCTTCTGACCTTCCCACTACAGGACCCTCTCTCTCAACTCTCACTTAATGACATTTCCTCAGTCCTTATGCTCCTTGACCTGACCTTTTGATGGTGATTGGCATGGCTGACCAACCCTGTCCTCTTGATAGTTTTTCCTTATGTGGGTTCCTGATGATGGAACCTCTTGGTTTTCTTGACGGGTTTTCATTATTTCCTTTGCTAACTCTCCTCCCAAACCATTACAATGGTCTCCTACAAATGCTCCCTACCTTTCATTTCTCTCTCCCCCCACCCCCAATCCATCCATTTATCTCTCTTTCAATATATATTTTTTGAGCCCCTACCATGTGCCAAGCACATGGGAGCTATTAAACTGCAGTTGAAGTAATCTTAATGTATAGCTCTGATCATGTTACTTATTTGTTCAAAAATTTTTACTGGTTCTCTGGTGCAAATGATATCCAGATTCTTTGCCCTGGCACTCCGGGTTTTAGTGGACATCTGTTGTTTTTGTGACCTAGCTGCCATTCACCTTCTCTGGAGAGCTGTACCCCAATCTTCCCCTGGAGCGCCAGCCCCTGCACACCTTTAGTCCACATGGTTTGGGTGTGGCTAGCTGCCCCCTTCCCCCCACTCCAGGCATGGGCACCTGCCCCAGGTCTGAGCCACTCAGGGCATCATGTTCCTTGCCTCAGAGATTAGTTCCAGGATGGGCCAGGAACCCAACTACACCATTAAAAAAGCATTTAGGAACTTCCCTGGTGGTCCAGTGGTTAAGACTCCGCACTTCGACTGCAAGGGGCGTGGGTTCGATCCCTGGTGGGCAACTAAGATCCCGCATGCCACATGGTGTGTGCAAAAAAAAAAAAAAAAGCATTTAAAAATAAAGAGGGACTTCCCTGATGGTGCAGTGGTTAAGAATCCGCCTGCCAACGCAGGGGACACGAGTTCGAAACCTGATCCGGGAAGATCCCACATGCCGTGGAGCAACTAAGCCCATGCGCCACAACTACTGAGCCTGCGCTCTAGAGCCCACGAGCCACAACTACTGAAGCCCGCGCGCCTAGAGCCTATGCTCCGCAACAAGAGAAACCACCGCAATGAGAAGCCCGCGCACCTCAGTGAAGAGTAGCCCCTGCTCACCACAACTAGAGAAAGCCCGCGCGCAGCAACAAGACCCAATGCCGCCAAAAATAAATAAATAATTTATTTAAAGAAAAGATAAAATAAAGAGACTTTACTGACACAGGCCTTGAATAAGTGAAGATGCAAAGGCTAGAGCTGCTGCAGCCATCTTAGAACACCAAGGGAAGTGAGAGCTTATCTGAAAACAGAACCTAACAGCAGAGAAGAAAAATGGCGAGAAACCAGGTCCTTGGGACACTGTCTGAGCCCTTTAATCATGCCATGACTGAAGCCAGCCCCCACCCCAGAACTCTCAGTTACACGACCCAATATGCACCCCCTGGGCTGGAGCGGGTTGGATCGGACTTTCTGTCTTTTGCATGTGAAAGAGTCTTGCTTGATCCAAAGGTCTTCCAAGCATCCCAGCTTCATCTCACCACACCCTCCTCGCATATGAAGGCTTGTATACTAATTTATTCCTTTCCTCACACTTGGTCATCTCTGTCTCTCTGGAATGCTCCCCATCTTTTCAATCTTCTCTCACTCAAATTATATCTAATCTTTAAGCTTCAGTTCTAATAGACTTTCCTCCAAGAAGCCATTCTCCAATTTCCCCCAATAACAAATATTTGTTGAATAAATGACTAACTGAACGAACAACGACATAGAGAAACAGGGTCCAAGGAGGGGGCTCGCCAAACTGCTGTACAGACCTGAGTTCCAGAAATCCTGTTCGTCACCCCTCAGGGCTTAGAACTTTCTTTTCCCATCTTCCTACTGGTCTAAATCCCCGCTTCCTACACTCTTTGGTCATCATTTCCCAGGAAATTTCCCTTGGGATGCTGGCTTTTTAGAATGTTAGTAGACACTTAAAACAGAAAACTCCAAACTCTAAAATCAACCCAAGGAAAAAGAAAAAGAAAGAAAGAAAGAAAAAAAAGATCTGGCTATTAAATATGTCTGGAAAATTCTGGGTTAAACAAAGATTTTTGTTTTTAACACATGGAGGTGGGTTGGGGGCAGGATGTGTAGCCTTTCTCCAATTTACTCATAAAACAGTACCAGTACAGAGGGAAGCGCCACATTCTTCCCTGCAGACAAGCTTTGGTTGAAGGCGGTGCAGATTATTTTATATACACATATAAATATCCTACCCTTTGTTCAAGGTGCCTATTTGCTCTGCACAGAGACTATTATGAACACAGAAAACGGTTCATTGTTAAACACTGCATGCTAAGTGGTTTTGCTTTCTGGCAAATCTCCAAACCATAATTATTAAGGGACTCTGAGCTGCTGAGGAATTCTTGGGTTACAGAGGCTTTGATCTGCCCCTGTCTTCTCTCCCCAACATAAATTTCCACGGTGTGGCTGACTTTCATTGTTTGTCCCCAGCAGTGGGGCAGCTTCAAAGGTGAGGACTGAACAGCATTGCAAGGTGAGCAGGTAACTGCTGAGACTGTGCTCTGGCTGAAGCCCTGAGCCCACTGGAGCCCCGCACAGCTGTAACCAAGGGAACGGACAAGCTCTGTCCAAGCACTGGACCCGGAATGCGGTGACCTCGAATCTTCCATTTCCCACACGCTCTGGGAAGCCCACGTTGTGGGCCTCCCTCAGGATCGGGCTTCCAGCTGGGGGAAGCTTTGTTATTTTATTCCCATCAAAGTTGAGAGATCTGGTCCAAAAGTCTTTGGGTACCTCCAGCTATCTGGAGAGTGTTGGCCTCAAACTCAGCCAGCTGTCTTCTAGACAAGGTGAAGATACCTCAACTCGGTCACAAACCGTTAGGTCAAACTTTTGACAGAGCCAAACTCCTTTCTACTGAAACACAGGATGGAATGTCAAGGGGAACATACCCATGCCTTCAGCCTCCTTTAAATTCTCCCCTGCCTGAAAAGAGAGATGGGAAAGAACACCCAGATGTTCATGAAGCTACGACAGAAGGAATTAAAAGATGCCTCTAAAATAAAGTGGTAAGTTTCTCTAATTGGGAGAATGAAAAGGATTCTGTAACGAACAGAAAGCTTCTAGTTTCCTACCATTAAAGAAATATCATTTAGCATTTGGATTGAGGACAGAACCTTGTTCACTTTTTGACATGTTTTTCTTCCTACTTTAATACTGTGAGATATGTGATCACTCCCATTTTATAGATGACAAAACCGAGGCCAAGAGAGTAGAGCCAACTAGTTCAGGATAGTGGAGACTCTCTGATTCCCAGGTCACTATTCTCTCTCAAGTCGGCACTGCCCTTCAAAGGTCTCCTTCCCAGATGGGAAAGCACCTCCTCAGTTACGGGCCCTCTGTTGGTGGGTGGAGAATGGGGATGGAGAAACACAGGCAAGGAGAGAATGAGGGAGAAGACAGAAATCAGGGTCGCTCAGGGCAGCAACTAGAAACCAGAGGTTCTAATGCAGAGGAAGCTCAGAGAACTGCCCAGACCTCGCCTGTGTTGGCGGGGCGGGGAGAGGAGCCAGAATAGAGTTTCCTTCTAGAGTCAGCTCCCATTGGGAGAGGCAGAGGATAGAAGCAGAACACCATGGGGGTCTAGTAATGGGCCCCAACCATGCTCTTCACTGTCTGTTAGAAGCTGCTGCTCTCTGGGAAGGAGTCAGGTGATCAATAACAAAGAGGAGCGAGGAGCACCCCTCCCTGGGCAGCTGGGCCCAGTTGTTTGTGGGGCAGTACATGAGGCTTCTGAGCCTCCTGCCCTGAGTGGGTCGCCTTAGCAGGACCCCCTTTTGTCCCCTGACTTCAATCTATTCCACTCCCCTCCTTCCCATTGGCATCTGTCTTAGGAAGATGCAGATGAGCTCATTCCGGAAATGGGAGACCTTTCTTCCCACTCACGGTGAAGGTCAATGATTCACGTAGCTAAAAATAAACTTAAGGCCACCTATCAATAAAAGGAAAAGAAACACACAAAAAATTCAATCCCCCTGCTATTTAAATTACAGCAAGGAACATAAAACCTTATTTAGTAAGTATAACCAACACTCAAATATGTAAACTTTAATTACACGTTCTGGACCAGTGAGAGTAAAATGAGGAGAAAAGGAGGAGGAAAGGTGAGGGTAGGGGAAAGCCACAAACTAAAGGAGAGAAAGCCCAGGGGTAGGAGGTGAGGCCCCAGCTCAGAAGTGGGGAAGCAAGCAAGAAGCGGGAGGAGGCACAAAAAAGTGGAGAGGGAGGTGACTTGCGGTGCTCTGGGCAACGCTTACTAGTGGGCAACTCTTACCTACAGCTCCTACTGATCTTCATCCTTAAACTTTCAGGTGCCCCCCCTTGGAATGGGGGAGCCACAAGAGTCCACTGGAGAAAAACCGTTGAATTAAACAGAGGACCCCCAGCTGAATTAGAATTTTAGGTAAACGATGAATACCTTTTTTTTGTTTGTTTGTTTGTGGTATGTGGGCCTCTCACTGTGTGACCTCTCCCGTTGCGGAGCACAGGCTCCAGATGCGCAGGCTCAGCGGCCATGGCTCACGGGCCCAGCCACTCCGCGGCATGTGGGATCTTCCTGGACCGGGGCACGAACCCGCGTCCCCTGCATCGGCAGGCGGACTCTCAATCACTGCGCCACCAGGGAAGCCCGATGAATACCTTTTCAGCATACGTTATGTCCCAAATACTGCATAGGGCATACTTACACAAAAAAGTTTTTCATGATTTATCTGAAATTTAAATTCAACTGGGTGTCCTGGGACTTCCCTGGTGGTCCAGTGGTTAAAAATCCGCCTTCCAATGCAGGGGACCTGGGTTCGATCCCTGGTCAGGGAAGTAAGATCCCACATGCCACCCGTCAACTAAGCTGTGCGCCGCAACTGAGCCCATGCACTCTGGACCTCGCACGCCACAACTAGAGAGAAGCCCACGCGCCTCAACGAAGAGCCCACGCACTGCAACGAAAGATCCCACATGCCGCAATGAAGATCCTGCGTGCTGCAACTAAGACCCCGACGCAGCCAAATAAATAATAAATAAATAAAAGAAAAACAAAATTAACTGTGTGTCCTGTAGTTTTATTTGCTAAATTTGGCAACCCTGTACTGGAGGCCAAACCATTCTTTGGACCAGAACTCAAAGACCAGGCCAATATTATACTGAGGGTTGCGGGGAAAATCAAGTGGAAGGCCACTTTTGGAAATGAATGAAGCAGCACAGAGATTTGCTAGGCAGGATGGTAGTCAGCAATTGAGGGATACCAATCCTCAAGTTTTCTCCTCCTCAGCTGTCTACTTCCTGCTATTCTCCGCTAGTACAGCTGTCGGCAGCCCCTCTCCCAGCCAAGGGTCACGGAGACTAAAAGGCGTAACCGTACACAGAGTTACATTGAGATTGTGGATAACTTGGCCTGTGTGGGGCTTTCTGAAGATTCTGAAAGATTCTGGAGGTTCTGAGGTGGAGAGTGACCTTGCAGAACACTAAGGAACGAGTAAAGCCAAAACAAAACACAGTCGATAATCTAGGGTGCTAAAAGAAATATTAACCTCAGTTTTAGTCACTGTCACTTTCCTAGTGATGTGACTGAGCCCAGGCTACTGTGCTCAGGGGAGGGGGCATTGAAGCTGCCCTCAACCAGAAGCTCCAGGTTCACTGAGTACTTGTTGAAGAGGACACAGGAGCCATCGCTACTGCCCTTGCTAAGGGGCCAAGAGACCATCTTGGGGCTGAAACAGAAAGAGCTGCCTCTCCCGAGTTCTGATCCATGGGGCTCCGGGGGAAACTGGCAATGCTACAAATTGCCCAACATTTGACTACAATCGAGGCAGCACGTGTTCTGTTCACCGCTGTTCCTATTTACTCTGATTGCACACCCAGACAGTTCATGCATTTGAGCTCCTTGCTAGGTCCCTGTAGGTACCAGAGACTGTAATTCAAAATATATGGCCTTCTAGACTTTAAAAAATTATGTATTTACATAAAACTATTATTATTTATAAGTGGGATCATTCTACAAATTCTGTTCTATTTGCTTTTTTCAGGTAACGATATATCATGCATATCAGTTCATAGAGATTCACTACATTATTCTTAACTGCCCTGTGGTATGGGGATATATCCAACTTTATTTAATGTCCTTTGATGGACATTTAGGTTGCTCCTTCTTTTCCTGCTGTAAACAAGATTGAAAGGAATAACCCTGTACGTGTATCTTTGCACTTGTGCACATATTTCTATAGGGTAAATTCCTAGAAGTAGAATTACTGGATCAATTGGTATATACATAGATTAAAATTTCTATAGATAACATTAAACTCCCTCTAAAAATGTACCAATTTACAGTCTCACCAGCTATGATCGCGCCTGTTCCTCCACAGCCTTACACATCCTGAGTAAGGGTCATCATTTTTAAAATTTATTTTATTTGTTTATTATTTTTGGCTGCGTTGGGTCTTCGTTGCTGTCCACAGGCTTTCTCTAGTTGTGGCGAGCAGGGGCTGCTCTTTGTTGTGGTGCACAGGCTTCTCATTGTGGTGGCTTCTCTTGTTGCAGAGCACAGGCTCTAGGCGCGTGGGCTTCGGTAGTTGTGGCATGTGGGCTTTGGTAGTTGTGGTGTATGAGCTCAGTAGTTGTGGCTCGCAGGCTCTAGAGTGCAGGCTCAGTAGTTGTGGCGCACGGGCTTAGTTGCTCCGTGGCATGTGGGATCTTCCCGGACCAGGGTTCGAACCCATGTCCCCTGCACTGGCAGGCGGATTCTTAACCACTGCACCACCAGGGAAGCCCAAGAACCATCTTTTTATCCTTTGCCAGCAAGATATGGGGAAAATGCCCAGGCATTGTTGTTCTAGTTGGCATTTCTTTATTATTAGTCAGGATGAGCATTTTTTCCATATGTGTACTGTTCATGGCTATTTTTTTCTTCCACAAAGTGCTTGGTTTTAATCTTTTGCCTCTTTTTCTATTATCTTCATTTATTGATTTTTAAAGAAGTCTTTGTATGCTATGGATAAAAATTTAATTGTCTAAAGTAATGCCAAGTACCTCCCCTGAGGAGAGGTTCATCTTCTTAAATCTTGATGGTGTTTTCATCTGTTTGGGCCCCAAAGGAGTTTTTAATTTTTATTCTGTCATTGGCATAACTTATTTACAAGATGGTGTGTAAGTATACAAGTGGCATTTTATTGTTAATATTTTTATTTAAAATTTCTAGTTTGCTTGCAATTTGGTCAGAATGTGGCCTAGAAAGTTTCCTACTTTATGGAATTGAAATTTTCTTGATGACTCAAAATATCAATTTTTATAAATGTTATGTAGATATCTGAAATGGATGCTTATTTTCTGTCTGCAGAATACCAGGTTAAACATATCCAAGCTTTTAAATATGGCATTCAAATCCTTTATAACCTTATTTATGCTTAATCTGCTTGACCTTATAAATTCTGAGGAAGGAAGGTTAAAGTATCCTACTTTGGTTGTAATTTTAACAATTTTTCCCCCTAATATTTCTGATAGTGTGTCTTTTTTGGGGGGAATGTATACTGTGATTCTATTTTGCCTGATATATAAAGGTTTATGCCTGCTATATCTTCTTGGTAGACTACACATTTTATTATCCAATGTGTCCCTTTCTGTCCATCTTCCTACTTTTTGTCGAAATTTTAGTTTGCCTAGTATTACTATTGCCACCCTTGCTTTCTTTTGGTTGATGTCTGCCTGAATAGTTTTGTTCATCCCTTTATTTTCAACCATTCCATGTCATTTTTGATGTATCTCCTGTATCAAAGTGACACAGCTAGAGGTACTCCCTTCTTCCTTGGTAAAAGAACACTAGGTAATACGCCCAGGCCAAAAGAACACGTTTCTCTGCCCACCTTGCAGCTAAATATGGCCATGTTATCAATTTGTGGCCAATGAGCTCTTACTGCTCTTCTTTCTTTCCTTTCTTCTCATCTGCAATGAGGATGGGACAGCTGAGGCTTCCAGCAGCCATCTGGGACCAAGAGGTGACCTTGAGGATGGAAGCCACATGCTAGGAGAGGGAAGCAGAAAGAAAGAGGCAGCCTGGGGCCTGGGTCCCTCATGACTGAGAGCTGCCAATCAGCCTCGACAACTCCTCAGGGATCACTTTAACCCAAGAAAGAGAGGAACTTCCACTGTGTTCAAATCATGGTTGGTTTGGTTTTTCTGTTACATTTAGACATCGGATTTCTAAAAATTACATCAGATGTTGCCTTTCTGGTAGGGGAAAACTCAATCCAAGATTAACTGTCTTAATTGAAATACAGTAGAAAATGTCAAGGTGCATCCTACGTAAAACTACAAATATTAAAAAAAAAATAAGAGTAATTGTCTTGGTACTTCCTTGGTGGTACAGTGGTAAAGGATCTGCCTTCCAATGCAGGGGATGTGGGTTTGATCCCTGGTTGGGGAACTAAGATCCCACATGCCACGGAGCAACTAAGCCCTTACGCCACAACTACAGAGCCCACGCGCCCTGGAGCCTGAGCGCTACAACTAGAGAGAGAAAATCCACACGCCACAACTAGAGGGAAGCCCGCACACCACAATGAAGAGCCCACGCCACAATGAAAGATCCCACATGCCTCAACAAAGATCCCGCAACTAAGACCCAATGCAGCCAAAAAAAAAAAGAAAGAAAATTAAAAAAAAAAAAAAAAAGAAAGAGTAATTGTCTTTTTTCCCTTAATGATTTCAGTCAATTCCTTTTTTTCAGTTACATTAGCAGTTATGTTAAAAATGCTTAACAAACACATCTGGACATTTCTTTTCAAGAGTAATCCTTTCGGGTCTTGCGGCTCTGAGTATGGTCTCTTGAGCCGCATCAACATCCCCTGGGAGTCTGTGAGAAATGGGGAATCTCATGCCCTCCCTAGACCTACTGAATCAGAAGCTGATTTTCACAAGATCCTCAGGTCATCTGTGTACACAGTGAAGTGCGAAAACCACTGCTTTAGAGGGCACTGGCGCCCCCTCCCCTCTTCTGGGTAATGTTCATAACCATCTCAATTTCCTACTTAGAACCTGGGAAGGCTCCCATAAAGAGCCAAGCCGTCAGCAGGGCATTCTAGGCCTTTGAAGATCTGGCCCTCACCTCTCCAGTTTCGGTTCTTGTTCTTCTCCCATCCCACTCACACGCTCATGCTGCACTGCTTATAGTTCCCTAATATGTCATGGTGCTTCCTGGGAGCACACTGAGCCCTCACCTAGAGCCCACCCATCAGCCCCCCCCTTCTTTGCTAACAGAAGTCCCATTCTGTTGTGGGAGGTGATGCATCAGCTCCAGGTGATGCGTCTAGCCCCATCTCATTTTCCTTTGCATGACTCTTCCTCTCTCAGCCTACCTTGGTAGCTGAGATGGCCATGTACCCAGAGCTAGTAAAGGAGACAAGAGATAGCTGCTGGGGTCGGGGGGAGCTGGGGACATTTTTTCTTCCTGAATAAAAAGAACCTCTGTGATAAGAAAACTGTATGTTCTTGCCCCTTCCTTCCTACCTAGAATGTTGAGGTGCTCTCTGGACGTGCAAACACCATCTTGTAACCATGTGAACAAGCACCGAGGTCAAGTCAACGTGCTGAAGAATGCAAAGCAGAAAGACCGAAAGAGCCACGTCCTAGAGTGGAGTTGGCTTCTCTGCCCCCATGCCCCCTTCCTCCCTTCTCTTCCCATCTGCTCCAACTCTCCCTTCACCTCTCCTTTAGCTGGTATAACATGGAAGTGAAGTATATTCTAGCCCATTAGCTGTATTATACTAGATTCCCTATTTGTAATTTACAGTCATGGCTAAGTTGAGCCTTTCATTATAAATATCACCTGTCTCCCCAAATCCACCACTCTAAAGTGAGGCCAGTGGGTTTTTAATTCTCCGAGAATCTGAAGTAATCTTCCCCCATGGGTGAGAGCCAGTCAACTCCCATCCAGGCAAACCCATGCTCACTCTCCCGTCCCCGGCCCTCCTTCAAACCCAGGTGCCTGGCCCTGGTTCTAGCAGGCTATGTCATGGGGCACCTTGCCTATTGGGACTGATTTTTTAAAAATTTCTGTGGTTTCTGGGGAGTAGATGTCAACTGGAGTGAAAAGAAATTGAAGTT
The DNA here is from genome assembly GCF_964374135.1 of Grampus griseus. Classification (NCBI taxonomy): domain Eukaryota; kingdom Metazoa; phylum Chordata; class Mammalia; order Artiodactyla; family Delphinidae; genus Grampus; species Grampus griseus. Next base: position 34,548,659 of record NC_139009.1, read on the forward strand.
TGAAATTTGGTGAACTTTTCCCTGCCCCTGACATGTGAATAATGACTTGCTGATAGAAGCGGCTTTTTCAAAGATGAAAAGCAATCTAAGATTTATGGACAACTCTGTTCAAAAGACCCAGTGCTGTTTGGAGTGAAGGTAGAAACAATGTCAGGAGAGTCCTACATATTTTCTGGTTGGAGGAAGGGCAGGGCAGGGAGGAACTTGGGGAAAAAAGAGATGGCAAGAGGATGAAAGGAGGGGTTGGAACTGGGTCGAGTAGAACATGGGAAGGCCAGCACTTGGGAAGATTTCTTGGGCCCAGCCTCTGAGTTCTATAGTGACAAGAACGTGACAACCATTTCCGGCAAACGGTGGTGAATGAAACAAGGCTGCTTTTTGGTACTGTTTTTACCTAAGTGCCTTGCGGCTCACACCTCCTGTGTGGATGGTGAGGAAGATGGGGGCCAGGAAAACTGTCCACATGGAAACGAATGAACCTTTTGCCTGAAACTGGGACTTCTGCTTCCGAGGGTTCTGCCCCTCATTGTGCGTTTGGGGAGCCCCCAGAAAAATATTCCTGCCAATTTCTCAGAGTCACATCTAGAATACTTGGCCAGAATTCTGCTCCTGGTTGGACTAGTCTGTTACCAGCCACCGCTGTCCCCCCACCAAGCCCCCGCCCCTCCCTGAAAGGCCAGGGGTCGGGGTGGCTCTGTCACTGTGCATCTGGACAGCCTCCTGGGTCTTGTGGGTGCAGAGCCAACATTTCTGATGTATATTTTATAACCACAGTTTCAAAGTATAAAAAGAGAGTGTGAAAAATAAAAACAGGCTCACAATCAGAGCCTGCTGGTTAGAGAGGTTAGAGAAATAATAAAGTTAGAGGAACCAAACTGAAAACTTGAAGAGCACGTGTGTGCCTTGGTAAGGCGAGTTCCAGGGCCAGACTTAGGCATGGCCTTTCCTAAGTGCTTAAGGAAGTTCAGCTCCCACTTAAAGTCTGTTATCACTCCTGTCCCCCCCGGGGAGTTACTTATGAAGGAAGGTTTCCCAGCCAGCCTGCCAAGCCAGGCATCTTGAACGGGGACTGGCCGAGGCAGGAGGAGCTGCATGAAAAGCCCGCAAAGGCTGTGGGTCAAGGTGCCGCTCAATTCTGCTTCTTCAAACGCACCCGAGCTGTAACTCAAAACCTGAAAACAACCTGAATCCTTTTCCAAACACAAACCAAATCTTTTATGTCAGGTTCCATATATTTTCCTAACTCCATTCCCCAGCCCAGCCCCACTCCACAGCAGAAACCAATTTGCTTAACAGAGCAGGTCCTGGGAGTTTTCCTCCTTGAAGCTCTCATTTGGAACGGATTAAGGAGGAGGAGAGAGGGTAAGAAGCTGACTTTTCTTTTGCTTTTGAAAAAAAATTAACACGCTGGTGACTCTGAAGCACAACCACTATGTTCTATGACAGGCTTTTAAAAGATGAAGAAAATTTCATTTTCTAGTATAACCAGACAAGATTGCTTGAGGAGCCCCTGCCAATCCATCCCAATCTAAAGGCCCAGCTTTGGATCTTTGGGGACTCTTGGACTTGCCGTGAAGCTGGGCAGGGGACTCTGACCTAGGGAGAGCAGCCCGCCTCAAACCTTGTGTCTACATTTACCTCTCAAATAAAACATGCTTCAGGACAGTACGTCAGCCCGACATGAGCCACTTGAGAATTTTACATGCCCAGTTTTGCTCTGATGGAGACGCCTGCCCTTAACAAGTTTATGGTGTGGGTGGGATCGTAACCAAGAAACAATATATGGGCTTCCCTGGTGGCTCAGTGGTTAAGAATCCGCCTGCCAGGCTTCCCTGGTGGCGCAGTGGTTGAGAGTCCGCCTGCCGATGCAGGGGACACGGGTTCGTGCCCCGGTCGGGGAAGATCCCACATGCCGCGGAGCGGCTGGGCCCGTGAGCCATGGCCACTGAGCCTGAGCGTCCGGAGCCTGTGCTCCGCAACGGGAGGGGCCACAACAGTGAGAGGCCCCCGTGCCGCAAAAAAAGAAAGAAAGAAAGAAAGAAAGAAAGAAAGAAGCAATATATGACCTTAACAGTGTGGGTCTGACAAAAGGAAAGAGAACAAAAAGGCCTGGAAGGCTTTGTGGGAAAGGAAGGCCTGGGGCTGGGCCTTGTAGAATCAGTACTGTTAATGTCAGTAGATAAGGACATACCAGGCACAAGACCAATATGGTCAAAAGCACAGAGGGAACAGGCAAGGTGTATGTAAAGAGATGACCTTGGGACTCTCTACGTTCCCCCATTCTTGGGTCTCTTCTAAGTGTGGTCTCCCCATTAAAGAGATATCTTTCTAGTAAACTCTGGCTATGGGTAATACCATTGCAAGGCTTGCAATCTTGTTTCCTACTAAAGTTTATTTGCAGTTTGGATGATGTGTGTTCCCAAGAAATGTAATAGACATAAGCAACTAAACTTATCAAGTCAGTGAGAAATTTTAGATTAAAATTCTTAGTGTTGATTATTGATTACCTCCTTTTCTTTCAAAATTGGCCATATGAGTTGCTAAAAGAAATAATTTGGATGCAAATGAAGGGAAACCTCTTGAGTTTAGGTAAAATAACACCTGAGAGGGTAAACTCCCAACAGCTTAAGGCCAGAGGCTCTATCTTAGTTATGTCTGAGTCCCTAGCTATTAGCAAGCAACCAGAACTTGCCAGGAACTCAGTAATTAGTACCTGTGTGAAAAAAAGAAGATGGGAAATGGCAAGACATGAATCTCCCCAAATCAATTTCTCCCTCCTTACATAGAAATAGACCTTCTAGCTGCACACACCATCTTTCCGAGCCTCCTATGCCGAGCTGTGTGGCACACGACTAAGTGCTGGCTGATGAGGCACCAGTGGAAGTGGCACATGTCACTCCCCTCCGTCCCTCCCGCTCACAGGCTTGTGGATATGAAAACGGCAGCACACCAAGAAAGGAGCTGGGGGTCCCTGGTGATTGTAGAGCATCACAGCTGTCCACTATGCCTTTGTGTGAGGACGGAGAGACAAGCCACTAACTCATTTAGGCCACTTTTCACTTGGGTCTGTTACAGGTGCCAAATCTATACCCAGGCTAAAACACCAGCTGTCTCATGTCTGAAACCCCAAGAAAATACTTCAGAAAGTCCATTTCAAGATAGGCCCCAAAGTAAGATCCTTAATTGTACTCCTGTAACTTGAGTACTTCAGCTGGAGGTGGGGGGAGGGTGAAGAGGGAAATAGCATGTGAGAGAGAGAGAGAGAGAGAGAGAGGGAGAGAGAGGGGAAGAGACAGAGGAGGTGAGCCGCTGGCAAGGCCAACCTTTGTTCTCACCTGATGCTCTCTGCCTTTGCTCCTATGGACGAGCCTCACAAGAAACCACTTTGAAAAAGCTGAATTACTGAACTACAGTGCGGAGTTCCTCATTTCGATGTTGTGGGGAACATTTCTTACCTTCCTTAATCCTGACACATCAGTAAACTGGCCGGAGCGTATTCTCCTAAAATCCCACTGTCCTCAGAACACCCCTCTGTACACTCACATCCAAAGTGTTTCTGTGTATTCTCCACCCTGGAAGGCATATGGATTTATAGCACACAAACCTACACATTATCTAAATGTACACACACACACACCACATGCACACGGATAAAAAAACTCCCTGCGATGCTGTCACCGTCAGAGCACCTCCCCTTCTGTTCTGTCTATTTTAGCTCCTGCTGTGTGGATTCCTGTAGTCAAAAAAGAGCAGTAGGAACGAGGAAGCCCAGGCTATCACTCTGAGAGACTTGAGAACAGGGTTGGAGGGTTTCGTGGGCAAGATGAGGGCCTTACAGGTCTCTGACAGGATGCTGAAGAATGAGGGGCTAGTGTGGTGGCCAGATGTGATTTCTCAGGCAGTAGCTATGTTGTAAGAGTCCGGGTTTGACGATGCTTTGGTTGCTGGGGCTGGACGAAGGTGATCAGTCCTCTGGCAGGTCTGTAGGTGAGTGGACTCAGCGGGGAAGGGCATGGGTCAGTGCCAATGACAGGTGTGGATGGAGGGAGTGGGAGTCAGGCCCGAAGCTGGGGGCCTGGGGGTGCTGCTGACCAGCTGCTGGCCTCAGTCATCCTAACCAGCCCAGGGGTAAATGGGGATGGGGGCCCATCTCTGCTCATCCCTGACAGAGAAGTGACCCCAACTCTTGAAACTGGCTTATGTTCAAAAGGGAAGACTGCTCACACTAGTGCACATCCTGACACAGCCTCTCGGGGGAAAGTGGCAGCTTCTGAGGTCAGAAAGGAAAGCACAGGAGAGGAGAGTTGAGGCCACGAGCAGGGGAATGAGGATCACTGGGCACTGGGCTCGTCCTGATGAAGTGGGAAGATGAAACCCTGCAGCCACGCCAGCGCCAGATGGCCTTAGCCCCAGGCTGTGGGCTCACCGTCACCAGTGGGGCCATCACCTTGGACCCAGGGAACACGAGCAGCAACAGGGGAGGTAAAATGATGCAGAGATGACCCTCATTTCCTTGAGAGGAGCCTGTTGTTGTCTCTCTGAGGCTTAGTCACTGGGAGGCCATGTAAACAATCCCATCACCCTAGCGACCAGGCCCAGGCAGGGGTACTCCGTGGAGGCGGCAACCTGCTCCCAGATTTAACAGGAGCATTAGTTTGCATCCACTTCTGCACATCAGGTGGGCCGGCTGCCAGTGACACACTCGCTGAGATGCAGGTGAACGTTATGGGTCCAGGCTTCCTGGGACAGCAACTGATGGGAAGGGCGCTGGGTACATGGTAACTGGGGCTCCGCTAGGTTAGTCCACTGAAGCTGGGGTGGGGGGCTCCTGCCTTGATCAAGCAACCTAGTTTTGAAGGAATAAATGAGAAAATAGAGAACTAATTCCTACTTGGCTACTTTCCTTCAACAGCCATTTTCCCGTGCTCTCTGCCCAGGCAATGCCAGGGGTCTGCTTGGGAGTTAGAATCACAATTCCTAACTTCTTGTGTTTCCTCCCCTGGAACCCTACTAACGATACAGATGGACATTCAGATGGCCCTGGGAGAAGGCCCGGAAGGGAGCAAGGCCGTGGAATTTCAGGGCTGACTGCAGGGTGTGGTTTTATTGCTGGGAGATGCCTGGTTTCATAGAACACTCTGTTCTTCCCACCCCTGTGATGATGGAGTTCCTCCAAGCCCTCTCTTCCAGGGAATCTGCCTTACCCCACGGCACCGATCTCACCCCCGATGGGCTCTTTCCAACCCAGGAGTCTGGATTATTCTCAGTGGGCACCCGACATTTCTGTCACTTCCTTTCTGTAAGTCGAGGCTTGGGGAGCAGTAGAGAGAAGTACTGTTCTGTGTCTCAGGGGGCCTGTGTTTTAGGCCTCATTTCCCCACTAATTATGTTACACTGGGGAAATCAATTACCTTTCCTGGACTTCAGTTTCCCCATCTATAAAGTAGAGGCTCTAAAACCCCCAGGTCGTGTGATTCTCTTTCTCTAGGAAGGACTGGAAAATGGGGACACACTCAGCCTTCACACAGGACCTCCTGTCACTTCCGGCTGCAACTGTCCCAGCCGCGGCAACTTCTATTCCCTTCTTCAGGACAAGTTCTGTGTATCTGAACTCTTGGGTCTCCAATCCATTTTCTTGGGTTATGATTTCAGTGTCTCCTTTTTAAACACAGCAGAGTTTAGAAGACCCTCAATGTCCCCTTTCTATTAACTCCTGGGTTGCAAACGTAGAGGCTGGGTGGCATTGAAAGTGCAAAGCCTTTGTCACCACAGGAACCTGAGCTCCAAGTCCAGCTTGACACTCATCTCCCACAAGACCTGGGGTCTGCTACTTCAACTCTTTGAATTTCAGAGGCCTTCCCTGGTGGTCTAGTAGTGAGGACTCTGCATTCCCAATGCAGGGGGCATGGGTTCTATCCCTGGTCGGGGAACTAAGATCCCACATACCACACAGTGCAGCCTAAAACCAAACCAAACCAAACCAAACCACCAAACAAAAACAACAACAATTCTCTGAATTCCAGGTTATCCATATTTAAAATGGAGAAGATAGTAAAATATCTCATAGAGTGGCTGTGAGGATCAAAAGAGGTAAAATGAAGCAGGAGCCTCCAGAGGGAAATGTTCTCCTTCCCCCTACCCTGCCCCGGCCTACACAGAGTGGGGAAGAGACAGCGAGGCAAGGGCCCCAGGAGGAAGGGGCCCCCATTCTCAGAGTTGCAGCCACCAACCTTTGCCTTCCAGATGGACTCATTCGGCACTGGTCCCAGCCCCCTGACCAGGGCATGATGAACAACTGAAAGGTTTTCCTCGGCTGGGCACTTCCCAGGGCCAGCCCCATGCTAGACCCAGGGGCCCCCGTGGATGAAACCCTTGCTCAAGAAATTCCATCCAGCAGGGACAGGAAGGAATGGAAGGGAGAGGGGGAGTTAGTCTAGGACCCACCACTGTGGCCTTGCCTGAGTAGATGCTCAGTCAGCTCCTGGCTGAATTAGGGTCTCTGGGAGGAGGTGGGCCTAAGGGAGCTGATTTAACCCGCCCTAACAAGGATCCACCACCTCTGGGCAATTTCACAGCAAAGAATCCACACAGCTCCACCTCTTCTGCCTTCGGTCGTTTCTAAAAACACTAATCTCTGTTGGGTTTAACTACTGCGATTGATACATGCCCCCATTCCTTCATTCTGTTGATCATCCAATAGTGATTTCTGTTGAGCATTATGTACCAGGTTCTGGGAAAACAGTAATGAGCAAAGCAGACAAAAGTCCTACATTCCTGGAATTTTTATTCTGGTGGAGGGAGACAAATAACGAATTAAATAAACAGTAAAATAATAAGTTGTCAAAGGATTATGCAGAGAATGAAACCAGCAGGGTAAAGTAATAGTAAATGAGCAGCTACTGTAAACTGAGTGGTCAAGTCGTTTCTATGGACATGACACTGAAGCTGAGATTTGAAATGACAAGGAGGCAGCTGGGTGGGACCAGGGGAGACCATTCCAAGCAGCAGGCCCAGCTAGTGCAAAGCCCCTGAGGCTTGGTGAGCTGGAGAACCCCAAAAAAGGCTGGAGTGCTGGAGCCGAGAGAGAGGGAGAGGGCGTAGCAGGGGATGAGGCTGGAGAGAGAGGCCGGGGAAAGGTCGGGAGGGCTTTATCTGTTACTTCAGGAGTTGAGTTTTACTCTGAGAAAGAAAGGAAGTCAAGGGAGAGGTCTGAGGAGGAGAGCAACATCGTCAGATCTATTCCCTAAGAAAGGCCCTTCAACAGCTACAGGGACTGGACTGCAGGCAGACTGGAGCAGAGGCAGGAAAAGCAGGCTGGAGGTTTTTGCAGAAGTCCAGGTGAGAGATGCTGTGGCTTGAACTAGCACATTAAACAAGCCTTGTGGACAGACACTTTGTAAATACTTGTTGAATGAATGAATGAATGAATATGCGTGATGTCACCACTTTTTGCCTCATACTTAAGTAGTAAAAGAAAAACCTGTGGTTTATCTAGGTAAGAGTAAGAGGAGTGAGAAAACAATTTAGAATTTAAAAATAGGCACAAAGAAATGAGATGCAAGTAGGTTTAGCTTGTCCCCAGGGGCATTTAGGTCAGGCTTGGAGGCAGTTATGAGGGGAATTCTAGTGTGGTGGTCACTCTTCTCCAGAAAAAGGTACTTGGTACATGCCCATGAGATTATACTCACGGAGCTTAAAGGCCGTCTAAAATGGAGGCTGGGGCCAGGCTCTGGTACCTCTGAACAGAAAAGACACCTTGGAGACAGTGTATCTGAGCAGATTAGGAAAGAAGCTATCGGAAGGCAGAGGGAGGACTGAGGCCAGACCTGGAGGACCTGACCCTGCGAACTTGCAGGAACTGGGAAAAGCGCAGGGCCTTCCGCTGGGCACGTGGCTGGTGCAGCAGGAGGACTTGGTGGGCAGCTCTGGAGGTTCCGGTGATGCAACCATCTGCAACTCAGCATGAAGCCCACAGGCCTGGGGCTTTGCTGACGGGGCCGCTGTGTAATGCCACAGTGACCCGACCTCCCTCCCTGCTTGGTCAAGGGCTGGAGCGTGGGAGCTGTGTTCACACTCTCATGCTGTCCCTTGGGCTCTGTGTGGTGATGACGGGGTGTGTGTCTGTGTGAGAGGTGGGGTGTGTGTGGCAGAGGGAGGAATACACCTGGGGGGAAACTGACCAGGTGTCTGCTCTCTTCTTCTTCATCTTGCCCCGCTATATGACTGTTTCCACTTAGCCCCACAATGCCACCTGCCTCCTGCCCTGTTCTCTAACCTCTAGTCTCAATTTTGCTACATTTTGCTCCTGCTTCCCCTCTTCCGCCTTCCTGCTAAGCTCCCTCACTATTCCAGAGTCTCTGTGGGTCCTGGTGCAGAGCATGGAGGCTCCTGCAGTGTCTCCCGGTTACCCCAGGGCCGCGGCCCACAGCCCCGGGCTGGCTCTCTGGCCCTGCAGTCTGAGACTCAGACCCGAGTGGTATGAGTGAGGAAGGACCAAATAGTAAGGGAGAGCTACCGGCTCTTATCCCACAAGCCCCATACAGTGAGTCGCTCACTTTGTCCGAATCAATGAACACCACGGCCCCTTGGGCCAGCTCTAGCCGGGAGGGTCAGTCTGCCTGTTACGGAGCTTTGGTGTTTAAGGGGCTCTCTAATCTCCTTGGGGAACTCGGGACTGACAGACTATTACTGACTGTTAGGTGGCCTACTGTGGTGGAAGATCAGCCCATCAATGCCCATTGAGCACCTACTGTGTACCTAATAGAAGACAGTCTCTAAGCTCACAGGATAGTTGGGAAGATAAACTAAATAAAGTATATGATGGAGAAAATAATAAAAGAGTAGAAAATCAAGGGCTATTTATAACCAAATGCTGCAGGGGTTCAGGAAAACGAGAGAGCCTGGAGGGTAGGGCCATTGTAGAGAAGGTGGGATTTAATGTGTCACCACTAAACATTTGTATCTGGCAGAATGAGCAGAAGTTTTATGATTTTTTTGTGTGTGGGGGTGTGGTGGGAGGGAGGGATCGGAACTCCCTGGAGCCAGTACTCCAAGGAAAAGAACCACCCATCGCTCACACATGTGAGGACATGTGCGCTCGCTTCTCTCTCCCCTGCTGTATCTGTCTCTCTTTCTTTCTTAAAAGTCTTTTACAATCTCTTCATTAGAAAGTTTCTACCTTTTATGTCAATTATAGCTAAATAAAAAAGTTTCTACCAAGAAGTCATCCTTCTTGAACCTAAACACTGACAGTGATTTGAGGTCTGGGCCCCCCTTAAAATTCCTTGTTAACTGGCTTCTCTTTCTTATCCTGCAACAACTAAAGCGACTGTTGGGTATCAGAAACTTTCTTTGAATCTCATAAACGGAAACGGGGAAAGGGAGGAGGCCTCCTGAATCAGGCGGCAAACTCTGGATGAAGCTGGAAGAGGAGGGAGGGAGGGAGATCCTGAGCTGGAGAGGGTGCGGTGCCGGAGGAAGGGGCTTCAGAAGGCTAACAGCTCCCACCCATCTCCTGCCCAGAGAGCCCCCAGCTCTGCAAGGTGAGCACCAGGGTTCCGCCCGAGGGCCTCCAGATTGAGCCATCTCTGCGGGACCCCTCAGGTCAGAGCCTTCCATCCTCTTACTCTGGAGTCCTCAAGTCTGACACTAGCCTATCGAGTTAGACCCAAGAGAGACCCTGTAACAGAGACAAAGGGTTCTACATAAAAGAGAGGCTATGCAGATGCCAACTGTTACATATAGGATGGATAAACAACAAGGTCCTACTGTACAGCACAGGGAACGATATTCAGTATCCTGTGATAAACCATAATGGAAAAGAATATATGTATTATAACTCGATAATCATTTTGCTGTGCAGCAGTAATTAACACAACATTATAAATCAACTATACTTCAATTACAATTAAAAAAAAAAAGGCTAGAGAATAACCCCGAATTGCTGAATTCTGGCCATCTTCTAGACCTTTGGGTGGGTTGCTTTTTTTAAAGGTGCTTTTTAATCCTCTCCTCCTCCTAAACAGGCTGTTAAAATTCATACCTTCACAGGGGCCTCTCCTGTTGCTTCCACCCAGAACTCTGTCTGCCTCACTTGAGAATCACACAAAGCTAGTGATTTAAATTTAAATAGTGTCCAGGCTGGTTTCTTCCCTCACACGGAAGCCCTTGTTCAAAAGAGTTCTGATGTGAAATCCTGATATATGAGTCTATAAGACAGATGTGAGCGAGCTGCTCAGGCAGAAGTGGGAGAGCCCAGGGAAGTGGCAGCGGCCGAGCTACGGCCTTGAGTGTCTCCTGCTCTTGAAACGAGAGCTCTTTCCAGAGCATTTCGAGGCTTGAAGTCAAGTCAGAGCAGGGGCAGGAGAGAGGTGGAGCCCCACCTGGAGTCCTGCCCATACACTGTCTCTTCCTGGCTGTGAACTTCAATGCCCTCCTCTTGAGCCCCAGATGTGCCATTTCTCCTGTCCCTCTTGGCATGCTGTGACTGGCATAGAGGGGAGGGGAGGGGCAGGGAGGGTCCCGCTGCTGGGGCTTCCTCCCATCTAAAGCTGAAGGGGCCTCAGGGGTGCTCAGAGGGCTGTTAATAGCCCATGAGTTCCACCTTCCAGGTGACCATGTTGAGTGGCGCACATGCAGGAGGACAGCAGAAGAGCTCGGCACGCAAGAAGGTGAACAACAAATCCATCCTCACAAGGGTTATCTAAACACTGAGTTATTTCCCCTGGACCTTCCAGAATCATTAACTAATTCACACCACAAATCTCCACCTAAAGCTAGCCGTGTGCACAGCGACTGGTTTCATGCTTGCCTCTTCCATGGTTTCTAGCCAGAGCTACCAGCACCAGCAGCTGCCCTGTGACGGCTTGCCGGGGGCTCCCAGGGGCACTGCGCCGTGTGCTGGAGAGGGCAGGACAGAGCCGGACAGCGCACTCTGTTCCTCCAGCAGATAAAGGTCCCCCTTTGCCCTCTCAGTTTCCACTGCCGATCTCTCCAAGGCCTAAGGAATACTCTGTCCCAGATCACAGTGACTTGTGGTCTCTAAGTGCCTTTCCCAATTCCAGGAAGTTTCACTTCCTGGAACGCGATAGCTCAACTGCTTTGTCAGTGCCAGAGGCGTGTCGAGGTGTTTCCCCTAGATACCTCCCAGGTTTGAAACCTTGAGGTCATCTCTGCTTTCCCTTCTCTCCCACCGCCCACAAGCACAGCCCCCAAATCCTCTCGAGTCTACCCCATGCTCTCTCCGCCCATCACCACTGATGGTGGCTCATGAGGACTCTTGCTACCAGTTCCCAGTTGATCTCCTGACTCACCCCCAACCCCGATCCATCTCACGCACGGCTGCCAGAAAGAGCCCCTCACACCCACGTTCCTGGCAACACTACTCCTCTGTCTGAAAGTTCTCCAGCTTCCCTTCACCTATAAGAGGAGGTCCTTGGCTTGGCATTCAAAGCCCTCCCAAGTGTGGCCACTCCCGCCTTTCTAGCTTTGCCTCCTGCTCCGCCCCCCAGCCTCAACCTATGTTCTGGCCACACAAGTCCACTTGCTGCTCCCCAATCAGCTCCCAAGTTGTCCCCAACTCCAGGTTTGGCTCCGGCTTTTCCTTCCGTGTTGAACTGCTCTCATCTGTGTGCCACTTATCCCTTCCTTTGGGCCAGCGCCACTCTCAGGAACCTCCCTAGACCCCGCAATCAAAATGCACCTCCATCTTCTCCACGTCCCCAGCAGGCTGTCAGTATGAGCACAAAGCTCTTTCTTCCCCATCTAGCCCTCATTTACAGGATGAGGTCTCAGAGGCAAGGAGTCCTCATGATTTCTTTCTTTCTTAGGAGGAGAAGTAATTAGTCTTCTCAAAGAAGACATTAAATATTAACATAATTTAATATTATTATTTTACTGTGGCACTTTTTAAACCACTGATTTGAGGACAAAATTAATGAAATGACACATATTTTCAAGGTATTCAAGACTCAGTAGTAATAATGGACTTTGGAACACCAAAGAGCAAACCATTAGCAGGGTATGCTACAAAACCCCTGTGTGCTGAAGGAATGTGAAAAGTTACCATCAGCTGCTTGGTATCCTTGAGAGATGTCAAAACAAGACAATATTGTTCTAATGAATCAGCTGGCTAAACTTCTGACTAAAGTGAAAAATCAGGTGGTGATACTCAATCGTCAGTTACTTTTCAGTCTAAAGCAGAAAGATGTGCATTTTTTGCTTAAGAAAATCACGCTGCATTACAGAGATTCTGTTTAAGCACTGCTATCAGGCAGAACAGAGAACACGCGGGGACACGCTGAATGAGTATCCCCACACAGCGACGTCATGCTGCTGAGATCTCTGAATGGGAGGTATCTGGCTTGGGTTTGATTTTTCGGATGCAAAAATTCACTCAAAATGAGTTAAAAAAAAAAAAAGGTGGGGGGCAGGCAGAAAGGAGTCACACTGGGGGGGGTGGAATAGTTGATAAACCAGCCAGATGGTGTACCAATATATACTGTGTTAGCCTTTTCTAGTTGTAGACTTGGGTTTTTTAAAAAACATTTTATTTTCAAATAATTTTAAACATATGGAAAAGATGCAAGTACAGCAACTACCTATCTGTGTTTACTATTTATACGCACAGTTTTATTTTTTTCTGAACCATTTGAGAGTAAGTTGCAGGCGTTGTGCCCTTTTCCACCTTAATATTTCAGTTGTGTATTTCCTAAGAATAAAAATATTCTCTTACAAAACCATAGTATGGTTATCAAATTCATGAAATTTAATATTGATTTTAATCTATAGACAATATTTCAACATTGTCAGCTATTCTAATAATTTCCTGTATGGCTTTTCGCCCCTCCAGTACAGGATCTGGTCCAGGGTAACATACTATGTTTAGCTGTTACAGAATTCTTGTCTTTTCACACCTCAGATTCTCTGTTATGGACCAAGATGGGGAATACAAAGATAGACAAGTAGGCTTTTACATTACTTACTCCCTCAGAGGCTTTCACACATGGAATTTCACACGCAAAGGGCACTCCAAATATAATTACTGATTTCTATTTCTTGAGAAAAAAATTCAAACCAGAAGGAGGGAGAACATGGTAATATAGTTTTACTATAAATGAACTGGGAAAAATTCTGAAAGAAATAAAAGTAGCAGGGCAAAAGCCCTCAAGACTAGGAGGGAAGAAGTCCACTTATGAATTCCACCATGAAGTGATCTTTCCCATCTTTGGTGAGAGGGTCCTATAGAAGTCTAGTGAGTGTTACGTTCCACCAAATGCTCACTGAGCACTTGCTCGGTGCTCCGTGTGTCCTTCTAAGGAAAATGCACAATTGGAAAAAGGAATGAATCATTAATGGCAGAATTTTAGGTATGTGGACAGGGATGGGGAGAAGGCTGCCAGTACAGCACTCGCAGCACCGATCTGAATGTTTTCCCACTGAGAGGCCAAGCTGATCCTGGCTAAATGTGCCCTGGAGTAGTATTACTGGGAGATTATTAAGACACCAGCTCCTTGCATACATGTAGAGAAAAGTGCCCAGACCATTACAACGGAGGACTCAGGTATGGGGATGTTCGCACATTCTAAGAGGAGCTTCCAGGGACCACAACCGTACCCATGGGAATGAGGGGCCCGAATCAGTTACCAACACTGTATGGCTATTTCCCCTCCCATTCTGCTGTCCATTAAGGTAAACGTCTTTGCTCAGCCTGTGACTACCTGTCTCAAAATGGTGTTCTTACTTCTCTTTGGGATGGCTGACGCAGAGATCTTTCCTGACACCTAGCCCCAAGTGCATGGAATCCAAGTCCACCAGAGTGGTCACCCTCCCGCACGGCCATTTGCCCAGAGGTGTGACCTTGCTTCTACTCCACCTAGCCCCATCCCTTCCACCCAGCAGCTCATTTTCCACCTGCAGCCTGGAGTTCCCTTTTGCTTCCACAGCATTTGCCATTGCATACAGATAACTAGGGCCCAGGGCCCTAACAGCTCATATTATGAACTGAGTGGCTATGAGCTCAGAACTACCCACCTAGGCTGCTCCTCTTTCCACTCCCCTCCTGCCCCCTGGGTTAACGTCACCACCCAATGAGGAGCCAAGGCACAAAGAGGAGCAACTTGACTGACACTCATCTGTTTCTTTTATGTGTAGAAATGCACAGAGGAGCAAAATGATGGATCTAGATCTCTGGATTATGTAACCACACAGAAAATCCAGACTTGGCCTTATTTAAAAAGGATGTCAATGTAACTAACAAAAGGCACTGTTTACTACATTTCTACCTCTGAAAGCAATTTTTCTCTATGACGTCCTAGAGCAGGGGTCAGCAAACTGTGGTTAGCAAATCAAATCTGGGAAGCCACCCGTTTTTATAAATAAAGCTTTATCGGAACACAGTCACGTACACTTGTTTTCCTATTGTTTATGGCTACTTTCCCACTAAAATGGCAGAGTTGAGACAGAGACTGAATGGCCAACAAAGCCTAAAATATTCACTCTCTGGCCCTTTATAGAAAGTGTGCCAACCCCTGGCCAAGAGCAATCAGGCATCGAAGAAAGATAAGAATGAGGTACCTGTTGACTGGCAAGTGTTTTCCTGTGACATGGCAGTCATCACGGTTTCTGTGGCTGCATCTCGGATTACTTGCTCCTCACTCTGCAGGAGGGTGAGGACACGTTTCCAGAGAGCAAGCGTATCTTGCAGTCCTAAGGCGGCCAAAAAGAAATCAAATTACCTAGGATGCAACTTACAAGCAGGTACAAATACTGCTTCACATCTAGTATTGAATGAGCAACAGTTACTTCTTTTTTGTGGGTACTGCAAGGAAGGGAGACTTGAGAGTCAGATAAATGCCAGAAGAGAGAGGACCCTAAGGGGACAGGTCTGAAAGTGTCCTTTTGAATAGGAAACACTTCTGGAGGCAACCAGCCCCAGGCAAGGCCCCCTAGAAGGTATGGCCTTGGCTGACTAAGGCCCAGCTGTCAACGGGCCTTAGTCAATGACTCATGCTTCTCAGAATGAAACTTTATGCATCAAGAGTGCTTTGGGGAAACTAGCCCAGTGTTAATTTGAGTGACTGTTTCAGCTTATAAATTCTGAAAGCAAAGTTTCAATCAAGATTATGCTTTGGGGGGCAAGAATTGAAAAAAGCAAAGAACCATGATAAAGGCACCAGCCTGTGCCACGTCTACGCAGGGCCCACGACCTGACTGCCATTGCCCCTGGGCAGGGACCCTATCAAGTCCCTGTGCATTGTGCTGCTGGGGACCAGAGACCAGGAACAGACAGTGTCTGCCCCTGAGCAACCGAAAGGGACATCAAGTGGAGAACACAAGGTAAGGAGAAGGCAGGGCTGGAAACACGTGGCTGTGACTCACCACAGGGAAAGGTCCCAGGAGACTGGTGTAATGGGAGATGGACTGTGTGAGGGGAGAGGGGGCAGGGCCTCAAAGGAGGGACACATACTGTCCAGGTGGGGTGAGTTGCCACGGAAGACCACCACTCATCATCCCTTGATGTTCAGTGGGGAACCAACCCTGCCCTGAGAGCTCTCCTTAGCTCACCCTCTCCCTCATCTGTCCACAGAGAGCCCAATATCAGAGCCACCAATGCTCTAGTCATACTGAGAGCAGCAATGGCTCCCTCTGGGGTTTGTGCTCTCCTGTCTGTTATAAATCTGGTTTTAAATTTTACTCAGTCTTTCAGAATCTATCCATTCTAATTGTTCTCTAGGGTTTCAAATTTCCCTTTCTTAACATTTTCTTATACCGCTAAGGTCCTCATCAATCTTCCCTCTTTAGTCCATTTCAATTTTTCTTTCTCCTTAAATGACTTCGGTCTGCCCTTGACTTGTCCCCATGCACTTTATGTCCTTTGCCTCTCAGTTCTGTGCCTGTCTTTCATGTTCTTGCAGGCCGCCAGCCACTGCCGACCTCCTTCCTCATTGCCTGTGATGCCCTAAACAGCTCCAGCAATTCATGATGAACCAATGGCTTTTGCCCAGGACTCAGTTTTACTCAGAAATTCTACATTATTCCACACACATTTTCCTGCTATGAACCAGGGTCAGAGCAGCCAAAGTCACCCAGAAGATGTGCTGCAAAATGATATTACCTTCCCTGAGAAGTGTCACCAAAGTTTATAAACCTTTGCTCTTATTCCTCTGGGTCCAATGATTAAAGCAAAATTGTAGCAGGTCCCCTTTCAGTCCCCCTTTGGGTATAGAAAAGATGCCTAAAAGTCACTTAGAACAGGGGTCCCCACCCCCGGGTCCGGGGCCTGTTAGGAATCGGGCTGCACAGCAGGAAGGGAGCAAGCGAAGCTGCATCAGCCGCTCCCCATCCCCGCCTCACCGCTCGCATGACCGCCTGAACCCTCTCCCCACCCCGTCCCCGTCCGTGGAAAAACTGTCTTCCACGGAACCAGTCCCTGGTGCCAAAAAGGCTGGGGACCGCTGACTTAGAAGAAAGATGTATGAAGATACCAAAGACAACTCTTTATCTGAGAGATCCAGAGACATGAGACACCTGATTGGTCTGAACTCCGATAACACTCAGAATTTGAATCCCACCATCTGAAAAAGCAGTTCTTTTCTTTATTCTGTAAATCTTTTCTCCACAACTACACTGAAAGCTCCCCGGATGCAGGGACCATGATTTATTCTCCAGGGCTGGGCATGGAAGAGGAGAACAAAAACAGAATTCCCATAATGGATGGAAGAGAATCTCAGCATGGTTAATATGGGGGTAAGATGGCAGGAGGGGGCAGGGCCAGGACTCAGACATGGCTTTGGGTCCTGAGTTTTCCTTTCAGTAAACCCTATGCTTAAAACAAAACACTACAATTAAAAAAAATTTTTTTAAGTTAAAGCAAAAACCCCTATGGTTTTTCAATTCCTTTGGGTTTCCTAAAGCTCGGTTTTCTCAACCACCATTGATATGATGCTCTTTCCTAATTATAACTCTTGAAGGACAGGGGGTGGCAGTGAGGAAAGAGACATGAAGGTAGAGAATATGGTTGGAGCTGTACATCTATTTGATTTCAAAATATCTCTACCTTTACTTCCCAAAGATGCCTTAAACTTTTTTTATTTTATTTTCTGGCCACGCTGCACGGCATGCAGGATCTTCCCCAACCAGGGATTGAACCTGTGCCCCCTGCAGTGCAAGCTCAGAGTCTTAACCACTGGACCACCAGGGAAGTCCAAAGACGCCTTAACTTAAAACTACTTTCAGTGAAAGGAACCAGCAGTCTTCTTAGTCACTTAAGCCAGAAGCCTGGAAGTCATCCTTGAATGTTCCCTTTATATTGACCTCAACACCAAGCCCTGTTGATTCTACTTCCTAAATGCCTTAGAGCCTGGCCTTTCTTCTTCCTCAAGGCCACACTTCACTCTGTCCCATTTATTTCTCACCAAGGTCACTGCAATAGGCTTCCTGGAAGAGGTGATGGTTAGGCTGAGTCTTGAAAGACCAACAGGAGTCAGTCGAGCAGCAGTCTGTTTAGAGAACTGTTCTCCGCTGATGACGCATGGGGAGTGGTGGCCAGTGAGGAGGGAGAAGCAGGCAGGGCACAGAAGAGGAAGGGCCTTCTGAGCCAGGCTAAAGAGCATTTAGGTTTTATCCTGAAGGCAATGGGCACCCACTCAAAGGCTTTAAGCAGTGGAGGAAAATGCTCAGATCTGTATTTCAGAAAGACCCCAGAGGCTTTTGGAAGCATAAGGAGAATGGCTTGGGGGACAAGACAGAAAGAAAAGAGGCCAATTAAGTGGCTGTTGATGGGGCTTCCCTGGTGGCACAGTGGTTAAGAATCCGCCTGCCAATGCAAGGGACATGGGTTCGAGCCCTGGTCCGGGGAGATCTCACATGCCGCAGAGCAACTAAGCCCGTGTGCCACAACTACTGAGCCTGTGCTCTAGAGCCCGAAAGCCACAACTACTGAGCCCGCGTGCCACAACTACTGAACCCCGCGCGCCTAGAGCCCATGCTCTGCAACAAGAGAAGCCACCCAATGAGAAGCCCGCGCACCGCAACTAGAGAAAAGCCTGCGTGCAGCAACAAAGACCCAAGGCAGCCAAAAATAAAAATAAATAAATAAATTTATATTAAAAAAAAAAGAGGCTGTTGGTGAAAAGTGATTAGAGTAAGAGAGTGAGAGGGTGGGAAGATCTTTGAAAGATGTAAAGGTATGGTGTACGCTGTCATCTTTCATCTTCCCTTCTTTTTTTAACCTAGAGCATCTATTCACGCTTTTAGTGCATTTGGTACGATGGACACCTCCCCGCCCCCCCAGCCAACAGCGGCTCAGCGCACTTACCAAGAATGGGATGGGGGTTGGTGAGGAAAAATGGTGCAGTGCTGGTGAGAACTTCAGCAGCGGCCAGCCTGGACTCGGTGGGAAGATGATCTTCACAAGAAGAGAGGACCAACTGAACCCACTGCTTCAGGTTGGGGGCCACCAAGTCCCTGGTCTAAAAGTACAAAGTATACATACAGCAGTTCAGAAGATGCGACATGGGCAGACGTGGAATTAGGGATGAGCTACATATGCGCTTCCCAGGCTCCCTTGCATCGGGGAGTAACGTGATTAAGTTCTGACTAATGGGATGCCATTAAAAGTGGTATCTGTGCAATTTCAGGTAATATGTAAGGAAATATGTGTGACCTTCACTTCTTGGGTTTCTCTGTCCTGCTAGTTGAACAAGGACAAGATGATGGGAGCTGGAGCAACTATCTGGGACCAGAAGACGGAAGCCACTTATTAAGGACAGCGGAACAACAAGGTAGAAGGGCCGGGGAGCCCAATAATGTCATGTCACTATCTGCTTTGGATTGCTTCTCTCTGGTTTAAGCCACTGTATTTTTGAGTTTCTGTTACATTTAAAGCAGCATCCTAACTAACATTATTGTTTAAACAAAGCCCTATTGTTGTTTCTTTATAGTAACAGCTTTATTGAGATACAGTTCACATACCATATAATTTACCCATTTAAATACATAATTCAATGATTTTTAGTATATTCACAGATATGTGTGTACAACCATCACCACAGTCAATTTTAGAACATTTTCATCACCAAAAAGAGAAGCCCTGTATACTTTTTTATTTTATTTTATTTTTTTGGCGGTACGCGGGCCTCTCACTGTTGTGGCCTCTCCCACTGCAGAGCACAGGCGCACAGGCTCCGGACGTGCAGGCTCAGCGGCCATGGCTTATGGGCCCAGCCACTCCACGGCATGTGGGATTTTCCTGGACTGGGGCACGAACCCGTGTCCCCTGCATCGGCAGGCGGACTCTCAACCACTGCACCACCAGGGAAGCCCCAGCCCTGTATATTTTAGTTATCATCCCCATCCTGTCAGCTCCCCCTCACCCAGCCCTAAACCATTAATCTACTTTCTGTCTTTATGGATTTGTCCGTTCTGCACATTTCATATAAACTGAATCATACAGATGGCCAACAGGCACATGAAAAGATGCTCAAAACCACTAATTATTAGAGAAATGCAAACCAAAACTACAGTGAGGTATCATTTCATACCAGTAAGAATGGCCATCATTAAAAAGTCTACAAATAATAAATGCTGGAGCAGGTGTGGAGAAAAGGGAACCCTCCCCTACACTGTTGGTGGGAATTTAAATTAGTGCAGCCACTATGGAGAACACTTTGGAGGTTCCTTAAAAAACTAAAACTAGAACTACCATATGATCCTGCAATCCCACTCCTGGGCATATATCCGGAGAAAACTCTAATTGGAAAAGACACATGCTACACCAATGTGCACAGTGGCACTATTTACAATAGCCAAGACATGGAAGCAACCTAAGTATCCATCGACTTTATCCATGGATAAAGAAGACGTGACATATATACACAATGGACTATTACTCAGCCATAAAAAAGAATGAAATAATGCCATTTGCAGCAACATGGATGGACCTAGAGATTATCATACTAAGTGAAGTAAGTTAGACAAAGACAAATATCATATGATATCTCTTATATGTGGAATCTAAAAAAATAGTATAAATGAACTTATCTACAAAGTAGAAATAGACTCACAGACATAGAAAACAAACTTACAGTAACCAAAGGGGATGGTGGATGGGCAAGGGGAGAGATAAATTAGGAGTCTGGGATTAACATATACACACTACTGTATATAAAATAGATAAACAACAAGGACTTACTGTATAGCACAGGGAACTATATTCAGTATCTTGTAGTAACTTATAATGGAAAAGAATCTGAAAAAGTATATATATATATAAAAAACTGAATCAAAATTAACTATACTTTAATAAAAAATGGTTAAAAAATTGAATCATACAATATGTGGTCTTTTGGGACTGACTTCTTTCACTCAGCATGTTTTCAGGGCTCATCCATGCTGTAGGATGTATGTATCAGTACTTCATTACTTTTTATGGCTGAAAAATATTCCATTATATAGATATACCATATTTTATTTACCCATTCATCAATCAGTTGATGGACATTTGGGTTGTTTCCATCTTTTAAACTCTGGTTCTTTTCTTTTTCTAGAAAGGGGATTATTGTCGCAAATAAATTTTACTTCCCCTATCAGCTAAGCCTCTTGAAATGTTCAAAATGAGATTACTGGCTCCTCTGATCATCTATGAGCATCTACGGAACTGAACTGATCAGTGTCTTAGATCATGAGGAAGCTGCTGACTTGTTAACTTTTCTCTCCCTGAAAAATTTCCAATATTCTTCAAATATCGCTTCATTCAAGTACCAAGCAGTGCCTCGGAGATGCACATGACAACTGGTTAAATATGGCTTTAGATGAGAACGCTGTCTTTTGACAGACTTGTTAGGCTGCCCTGTGACTACTTTCTCAGAACTTGTTCCCCACCCCCCACCCCCCGCCCCAGGCTGTAGTTTTTTTAAGCAAATCCTCTCCCTTCCTACAAACTCTCCTCCTATCCTCCCCAAGACACACACATGACTTTATTTTTAGCTTTTTGCATCTCCTAGTGACCACATGGCTCTGGCCCCTTGGCCTGCCTCCGAATGACAGACCCAGAGAAACTGTGTATCTGCTTAGTACTCACCCTCTGGTCTTCTCTCTGTCCAGCCCCAGGCTCTCTGAATTTAACAATCTCCTATGTGACGTCTTCCTCAGCTCTGCCAACACTCCCTCCGGCCTCTGCTTTCCCTCAGCCTCCTTCCTACTAGAGTATCATTTAATATCATGATCTAATGCTCCTTTTCTCTCGTTAGACTGCCCTCCAGTCTTCATCCTTGTACCCCCAGTACCTCTCTCAGGGCTGCTGGAGCATAGGAATAGGAATCCACAATGTTATGGTGCCACGATCACAATGTGGTGATGTGAAACCAAGATCTTCAGGTAATTTTACTGTGGTATTGACTGCCTTCTGTTTATAATAATTCTCTGATGGTGGCATCTTTCTCATATGCCCCTAAGTATGCAAGTATTTGTCCTAAGGCATCGTTCCAGGAAGCTGTTTTTTTTTTTTTTTAAATTGAAGTATGGTTGATTTACTTCAACTATACTTACAGTGGTTTCAGGTGTACAGCAAAGTGATTCAGTTATATATATATTTTTTCAGATTATTTTCCATTATAGGTTTTTACAAGATACTGAATATAGTTCCTTGTGCTATATAGTAAATCCTTGTTGCTTATCTATTTTATATGTAGCAGTTTGTATCTGTTAATCCCATACTCCTAATTTATCCCTTTCCCACCCTCCTTTTCCCCTTTGGTAGCCATAAGTTTGTTTTCTATGTCTGTGAGTCTGTTTCTGTTTTGTATATAGATTCATTTGTATTATTTTTTAGATTCTACATATAAGGGATATCATATGATATTTGTCTTTCTCTGTCTGACTTAACTTCACTTAGCATGATATTCTCTAGGTTCATCCATGTTGCTGCAAATTCTTTTTTATGGCTGAGTAATATTCCATTGTATGTGTATATCCCATCTCCTTAAGCCAACTGTCTGTTGATAGGCACTTGGGTTGTTTTCATGTCTTGGCTATTGTAAATAGTGTTGCTATGAACACTGGGGTGCATGTATCTTTTCAAATCAGAGTTTTCATCTTTTCTGGATATATGCCCAGGAGTGGGATTTCTGGGTCATATGGTAGCTCTATTTTCAGTTTTTTAAGGAACCTCCATACTGTTTTCCACAGTGGCTACACTAATTTACATTCCCACCAACAGCGTAGAAGGGTTCCCTTTTCTTCCCCAGGAAGCTGTTTTGATTACTTTAGGTCCACCCCACCCCCAAAGACATGTTCTAAGACAGGTGGGACACATCTGGGCCTCCACGCAAAGCCAGCTGGACCACGTTTGGGGGGGATATTTAAGCCTTAGCGATATATTTTCATACATAGTTGACTAGGATGCAATCCTAGTGACTTGCAATCCTTGGAACTGACTTGCTCATTCCCTCATTAGATGAAGAGTCTAGCGAGAAAAACAGGAAAAAACAAGGAGTTTGGGCATAAATGCACGTATGTCCTGGAGGAAGGAGGTTGTGTTACCCTCATGGACTCAAATCAAATGTGCCCAGAACAAGAGAAAAGAAATGCCAAACATGGTGCTCAGAAAATTCTCCCCAAGTTATACCTAAAGTGAAAAACCAACACGAATGATATTTTTGTAGAAGCTACACACATATGCCACAGAGATTCTGCCTGTGGGACAGTTCACTTTTACTGACACCTTCCAGGGAAATCAGAGGACAGAAATCTAGACCCCAAAACAGGGGAAATCAGCCTCACCTCCTCACACGTCTGCATGTGGTGGGCAATCACTTTGGAGGCGAGTCTCAGAGCTTCACTTTGTATTTCAGACCTAGGAAAGTCAGCCAGAAATCACACAAAACATATAACCGCCCTGAAACTAATATAATATTGTAAGTCAATTATACTTCAATAAATAAATATGAAAATACATAAATAAATAAAATCGAACATTTTATATACATATGGTTTTTACAGGTAGTCTGTAATCCATGTGGCTGTGAATACTACTAGAAATCTCTACCTTGTGGCTATACAAATGCCTCCGGAAGCAACTACCTTTTGGTAACTAATGGGGAACTCTGACATCATTCTATTGCTTGGGCTTAGAACACAGGCTGGGCTATGCTCAAGTTCATTACATAACTGACTGATGGGACCATGTGTTGTACCAAGTTTGCACAGGGAGCACTGGAGGCAAACCTTTCATTGGAAGCAATATCCATTGTCCAGATCAAGAACTCCTTTGGGGTTAGATGGACACAGCGCTCTGTCTGAGGAAGCCACTCACTGGGGTCCATGCAATGGAGAATTTTCAGTATCTGTGTGAGCCAGATCCATGGAAAACAAACAAACAAACAAACACACACACACACCTCAGAAAAGTCTGCAGAATCTAAATAATAATCATTTGTACCAACAAGGGACTCTATCTTTCAAAAAGCGCCCACTGACTTCTTTTTTCCCCCTTAATAGCTTTGCGAGACCAAGATAGTCTAGAGCAGTGGCATACTGGGATCAGAGGGTAGATGCCATATTCCTAGGTCAGTGCCCTTTCCTTTTGATCATGCTTTCCAGGTGACCATCTGCCCCCAAAGAGCCATGTCAGCAAAGACTGCTTACTCTCTCAATCGCTATCTTTGGTTAATCTCTGTCATCAATACCATTATCATCAAACACTTTTCTCAGAGCTCTTTTATGCATGAAGCCATGCCAAGCACCGTGCGAGAGTCCTTGCCCTTTGGATGCTGAATCTCCTTCCAATCCTGGAGATGCCAAAACCGATCCTGCCTCCTGACCTTATCACTCCAGTGGGCTCACCAAAGACTGTGGGGAATGGAAAGGGGTGGTCAGTACACCAGAGACTTCACCTTGCAGAGGCATTCTGGGTGACTTTCCTTCATAGCCAACATCAAGAATGTCCCTCCCGTATTCCATAGCAAGGGCGGCAGTCCCTTCTCTCCTAGTCCCGAGGCTGCTGCTGAGAACCTTTCCAACAGGGCTTCCAGCGTCAGCAGGCGCACTTCAGGGAAGGAAGACTCTAACAGCTGAGAGAAGGAGATGGGAACGTCCCTTGCCTGCTCTCCAGCCTGGGCCGCTACTGCCCACACTGCAGCGATGGCCAGTTTGGTGAGGCTCTGGAGGTACTGGGGCAGGCCTGGCACCGTGAAGGTATAGGGGAATCCGGTTATCAACTCTGATGCCAAGATGATCCTTCTGACTTCCTCCCAGAAGCCAAGATGCTCCAGAACTAAAAAACAAAAAAGCAAAGGAAAAGAGGCAATCACTTTATTCAAACTTCCACAAAAGGACATAGGTGAACACACAAGACTCTGCACACCCTGGGTGGGACAAGCAGACGTCATTCCTGAGTAGATTTCACACTAAGCATGTAATAAGTGCCTAGGCCACTAAGCTTCAGACTTCTGGCCCAGAAGCACTTTCTATTTAGGTAATTCATGATTTTCCCCCTAGAGTGACAGAAGGCATTCCTATCAGAAGATGTGCTCCTGGCATCCCTCCCTAATAGTCAATAAATATAAACTCAGTGACCTCCTGAATCCTCAAGCCTCATAGCTGAGCAGGATAAAAGAACATCTAGTCCACGCTTCCCTCAGGGGCTCAGATCCCCTCTACAGCACCTTTTCTCAGAGGCTCTTGGTAGAACCCTACAGTGATTTGGAGCTCACAAGACAGACTGTTCCACTGTTAATAGATCTATTTGCCACAAAGTTCTATTTGGAGTTTCCACTCAGTGGCCCAATTCTGCATTTTGAGCCCTTTAGGCATTTGAATACAGTTATTATATCCCCTCTGTCTTCTCCAGGTGAAACACTTCTTCTTCCTTCAACTAGCCCCCAGATGATGGGGTCCACCCTCCCTCACTGTTCTAAGCCACCTTTCTTTGGATGTGCCTCACCCCTCTTCAGGCATGGCGCCACACAAGGGCACACGACTCTCCCTCGTGGTCTGAGCAGCAGGACTGTTGCTTGCCCTGTTCTCACATGAGGTTCCTGGAGTTGTATCACACCGTTGACTCATGTGGAGCATAAAGTCAACTGAACCGCAGGCCTTTTTTTTTTTTCACATGGTCCACTGACAGTGGTGAGTCATCCATCTCCCACCTTGTACTCAGGACTTAGATCAAGACTTGTTTTCTTTGTTTGTTTGAAACTGAAGCAGATCCCTGTTAAATTTTATGGTCTGCCTTTTAGATTGCCGAGATCTTTTTGTATTGTCAGTTCTGATCACAAATATTTATTGCCTGCTTACTATGTGCTGGGTGCTAAGTGAAATAAGAATAATGCCTTTAGGGAGGTTTATATTCTAATTTGAGAAAGAGAAATGAATGACTAGGTGATTCTAATATAGTGGTGGAAGTGATCACCTGAGTCTTAAAGAGGCAGAGAGAGGTGAATGCGTTGGAACCAGCAAGCAAAGGTTCAAAGCAAAGGTTCAAAGGTTCAAAGGCATAAAACAGAATGGACCACGTGAGGAACTATAGGGAGTCTGACCTCAGCACAGAATTCGAGGTGGGGAACAGCGGGAGATGAGCCTAGAGCAGCAGCATGTTCAGGACATGGGGAACCTCCTCGGCCACGCGAAGGAGCTTGGACATTTTTCTGCAGGTAAGGGGATGCCATTGAGGGGTTATTTTAAGCAACAAGGTCAGGTGAACATGTCCACTGAAGTGTTCTTATTGCTGAGAGGCCAATATTAGAGGCAGGGAGACCAGCTGAACAACTACTGCAGTAGTGGAAGAGAGAAATGATGAGGGTGTAAAGTAAGGAACAGACAGGAAGAAGATGCGTTTGAGAAGCATCGAAGGAATAAAACTGGCAGCACTGGGGGACTGGCTGGGGAAGGAGTCTTGGGTACCTCCCAGAACCCAGATTCTTCATACAGCACATTCATCATCCAATAGAAGCTGGGTAAACCTCATTTTGACAGGCAGGCTGTAAGTTATCACTAAAGATGTGGACTGGACCAGCGTGGAGGACAGAGGGCTTTGGTGAGTATTATAGTTGGCTCCCTGCCTGCCCCACCCCCCACCCCACTTCAAGCTCTCATCAATTCATTAACCAGCTCCCTTAGGGTCTAGGTATTCCCCAGTTACGAATCCTCCTAACTCTACCATTCTGCTCACATGTTATCTACAAGAACATCAGGAGAGACTTCATCAAATGCCTTGCTAAAATTTAGATATCTCATAACTCAGTGAACACTACTGACTCCTAGAAAACGATCACAAACAGAATAAAAATGTAAAAGATTAAAGTAACAGTTGGAAAAAACTCACTTGGAATTGAAATATTACATAGGCTTGCAATAATCCAGGAATTATTGAATAATAAATAATAAAAATATAGACTATTCCTGTTACACATCAAACTGTTTCAAAAAGAAGTTTCTCCAGGGGCTTCCCTGGTGGCGCAGTGGTTGAGAACTCGCCTGCCAATGCAGGGGACATGGGTTCGAGCCCTGATCCGGGAAGATCCCACGTGCTGCAGGAGCAACTAAGCCTGCAAGTCACAAGTACTGAAGCCTGTGCGCCTAGAGCCCGTGCTCCACAACAAAGAGAAGCCACCACAATGAGAAGCCCGTGCACCGCAACAAAGACCCAATGCAGCCAAAAATAAATAATAAATTAATTAATTAAAAAAAAAAAAAGAAGTTTCTGCAGAAAGGCAGAAGAGGGGCTTGGGCTCCTATATGATGGTGCCCCTAGAGGCCACCACCCCCCACCTGCTAGCTGTGCTTGCAGACACACCGCTGCTCTTAACCCAGACTCTGCTGAGGTCTAAGTTCCAGCAGGAGGGCAGCCTTCTTTGCAAAGCAGCAGGGAAAACCCCAGGTGTCAGGATCCTCAACTTTTGTGTCATCATCTCTATTTTCAATGCCTAAAAACCTAATCCCAGTATAATTTAGAAATGAGAAGACCACACTCCAGTGATCTCCAGGTGTCACTTTCCTAACCTTCCCACCCACTGCTACCTGAGGACAACACTGTATCAAAAAGGGTTTTCACTTGTTAGGCTAGGAGTCAGAAACATGGCTCAGAGACATGCTCTTTAAAACATAATTAAAAACAGGAAGAACTGTCTTGGTCATTCTGGATAATTTTCAGATGAACCTGCTATAGGTATTCCAGGCGGAGTGTATAGTCCGCTGGACTCAAGAGCTAGGCACCCAGACACACTTGCTTCCTTTAAGACCTTGAGGAAGGATGACATGATCAAGCAGCCCAGTACTGAAGGCACAACCCCAAAGATAGGGGACATGGGGCACCTGCTCAGGAAGGGCTTCTTTGGGACTTCTTGGCCTCCACTGCCTGTGGACTTCAGTATAATCCCATAAGCATGCATTAAGCATATAGTAGGTACTTCGGAGATACAGAGATTCAGAGCTGAGAAAGAAAAATTACCTGCTGTCAAAGAGATTTAAAACTGATGGGAGGATAAAGACAACCACTAAAATTGCAAAATGCTTAGTACCCTAAAATCATTAGTGAGAAGAGCTGACAACTACTGAGTATTAACGTGCCAGGCACTATAGAATATTATATATCCATTATTTAATGCTATGAATAATAATTACTTTTAGAATTGACACTTGTTGAGTATTAGTCTAAGCACTTCAACAAGTACTAAATCATTTAATGAAGTAGGCGCTGTTATGATTCCCTGGTATTTTACAGATGAGGAAAGAGGTTAAGTTACTTGCCCAAGGTCACACAGGTAATTGTAGGTAAAGGGAATACGAAAGCCATAAGAATGACCAAAATGAAAGCAATGTGCACTTATTTTCTATCGTAAGTAAAAAAAAAAAAGGGGTGGGTCTTTCAGAAGGGAACAAAATTTAAGATGGGCAGGGACTTCCCTGGTGGCACAGTGGTTAAGAATCCACCTGCCAATGCAGGAGACACGGGTTGGAGCCCTGGTCCGGGAAGATCCCACATGCCGCGGAGCAACTAAGCCCATGTGCCACAACTACTGAGCCTGTGCTCTAGAGCCTGCGAACCACAACTACTGAGCCCGTGTGCCTAGAGCCCATGCTCCGCAACAAGAGAAGCCACCGCAACGAGAAGCCTTCGCACCTCAACGAAGAGTAGTTCCCGCTCGCCGCAACTAGAGAAAGCCCGCGCACAGCAACTAAGACGCGCGCAGCCTTTATCTATCTATCTATCTATCTATCTATCTATCTATCTATCTATCTATCTATCTATCTATCTATCTATTTATGATGGGCACTGAGGCTGCCCAGAGGTGCCTGCCTGGGAGAGGAAAGGTCAGGGCAGGTGCTCAGGGGAGTTGGGAGAGAGTAGACAGGAGAGACCTGCGAACAGGTTCGCTGAATTAATGTGTCAATAGAGGAGCAGCAGGGGAGGGTAGGTCGGAGCCACAAGCTAGGAAACTATCAGATGACATTCATGTAGGCACTTTCTCCAAACTGCTGCTTAGAAAAAATGTTCTTGGTTCTGCAGCAAGACCCAATGAGGTGTCCTAAAGCAGAGTTTCTCAAACTTGAGTGAGCGTCAGAACCACCTGGAGGGCTTGTTAAATCACAGACTGCTGCCTGGGCCTCACCCCCAAAGTTTCTGATTCAGGAGGGCGGGGGTGGGGGCTGAGAATCTGCATTTCTAACAAGCTCCCAGGTGATGCTGCTGCTGGGCCACGTACTTCAAAACCACTGCCCTCAGGGGATGGTTTTTTTCTTTTAATTAATTAAAAAAATTTTTTAATTAATTTATTTTTGGCTGCGTTGTGTCTTCGTTGCTGTGCGCGGGCTTTCTCTAGTTGCGGCGAGTGGTGGCTACTCTTCGTTGCGGTGCATGGGCTTCTTCTCATTGCGGTGGCTTCTCTTGTTGTGGAGCACAGGCTCTAGGCGGCCGGGCTTCAGTAGTTGTGGCTCATGGGCTCTAGAGCGCAGGCTCAGTAGTTGTGGTGCATGGGCTTAGCTGCTCCGCGGCATGTGGGATCTTCCCGGACCAGGGCTCGAACCCATGTCCCCTACATTGGAGGTGGATTCTTAACCACTGCGACACCAGGGAAGTCCCAGGTGATGGTTTTAATAAAACCAACCATGCCTCAATCCCACCCTTGTAGATTCTGATTCGGTTGGTTTGGAGTTGGTCACAGACATCTGGAGTCTTTTTTTTTTTTTAATAGTTATTTACTTATTTGGGTGTGTCCGGTCTTAGCTGCAGGCATGAGGGATCTCTCCTTGCAGCGTGCAGGCTTCTCTCTAGTTTTGGTGCATGGGTTCTAGAGCGCGCGTGGGCTTAGTTGCCCTGCAGCATATGGGATCTTAGTTCCCCGACCAGGGACTGAAGCCGTGTCCCCTGCATTGGAAGGCGGATTCTCAACCACTGCGCCACCAGGGAAGTCCTGACATCTGGAGTCTTAAGAACAGGTAATTCTGCTCTGTGCCCCGGCTGAGAACCACACTCCTCGGCTACAACTTTCATAGGGGCTCACAGGGTTTTCGGGATGGGCAGTAGGGGCTGCAGTTCCAAAGAGCACAGCTGATTCCAGCCCAGTACTTCACCACAGTGAAGAACTAGAAAGTTCACTGCCGACCGTTTTCTCTTACCAATAGAAACATCAAAGGAGGGGAAACCTCCAAGAATTCAAAAGAATGAATAAACTCTATAAAGGCCCCTTGCAGGCAGGCCTTTGATACTGGCTCATTATATACAGGTTCTGTTCTAGGGCTAGGATGTAGCAGTGAATTAGAAAGACCAGGCTCTGCTCTCATGGAGTTCCCATTTAGATGTGGACCACAGAACACCCTCTGCCCCTCTGCCAGAGTGAGGGGGTCTCTGGGCAGAACAGGAGGTTGGGATTAGAAACATGAGCAGCAGCAGTGACTAAAAAGGACGTATTGCTTTCCTCTCTAGCACAGCAGTTTCTCAGCCCGGGAGGTATATTAAATTTATCTGGAGAGTTTTAGAAAAACACTTATGTCAGGGGACACTTGACTGCATCTCTGGGGCGAGCCTGGTTTCAAGGTGACCCAGGTGATTCTATTGTTCAGCTGAGGTCACAGCTACTGTTTTATGGGCTCTGCACCCCACAACACGTAGAGCTCACCAAATGGATCTCACAACCAGGATTTCTTCCTAGTGAAGCACAGTTTTGTGTCCTGCCCTACCAAACGCATTTCAAAGTTGAGATTAACACCAAGTACTTGTTTCCATTTTTGTGAGGGCCTGCTGTCCACAAGATACAAAACAAACAAACAAACAAACAAACAAAAGATACAAAAAACCTCAAGTTAGTTCTTTGATGGCACTTAGTTCTTCTTCAGTCTGAGGTCTGGCAACCCTCTTCTCGAGAAGATAACTTTTCTACTTGCAATTTCAATTTTGCTGGCTTTGGGTTGCCTCCTTTCTATCTTTCCTGGAAAGTCAAGTGTTCCAATTAAAGAATCAAGTCCCTCCCCTTTAATCGCCCCATCTTATTTTTCATTACTTAGATGATTTTTATAAACCCTTGTTAATTGCCGTTTTTTCCCAGTCCTCCTTGTTTGGAATATCTTTGGAGTTTCCCAACAGTGTAGTCATTTTAGTCACCCAAGTATGTGTGACTGATTCTAAACATCCAATTTGATTTCACTTTTGAAATTAACTTCTTTTTTTCTTCTTTAGAGCAAGCATATTTCTAGCCTTCAAAGGAATGGCTTATTGGCTGGATTCACTTGGAAAGACAATACCTCCTGCTGTGCTATGTCCCGGTTCAATGGAGAAATAATTCTCAAGTTTGGAATTCAAGAATCAATCAAATATCAAAAACAATGTGACAGGCTGGTATAAGTTGCCAACATTTTATTTTGTAAAGAAAGGATGTTAAAAACCTACCATCTATTATTTCGTGAAAGAAAAGCTATCTGAACACCAAAAAAGTCATAGATTCCTAGTGTCATCATAAAGGACAACTCTTTAAAAAAATGTGGTTTAAAGAAAAATTTGCTATAGTTGTCATTTTGCTATAGTTTTATTGTGAAAATATCACCAGGGAGTAGCATTAGGGAACTGCAGCTTTGGAGAAGTTGATCAAGTTTCCTGAGGTTGATGTGTTTGGAGAACATGCCCAGCCTGAACAGAGGTGTCCTAGAGAAGAATGAAGGGACTTTGCCGAGTCCCTCAGGACAGCGAGTAGAGTGTCTGTGAGAAGGAGCAAAGAGGTCCATTCACACAATTCCCTCTGGGAATCTCAGATGTGTTATTTTAGCAGTTTTAGTTCTTTGGCAAGTTGCAGATTTCAGTGTTATGTCTGCAACCTGAACAGTGATTGCTAAATTAACTGGATTTCAAAGCTGCCATTCTCTAACCAACCAAGGTAGGGCGCTAACATCAACCCAGGCTGCTGAAAGAGGATTTAAAAAGCAGCACTACCTAGAGCATGGTCAGCTCCTAGTTCCCAAATCCTGTTCTATTATTTAGTGAAGTCAGTCTCCTCCCCAAAGGAGGAACACAGCCCCAAAGGGCAGGCCCATGGGGCATTTATCTTTGATTTTCTGAGCTACAGGTTTGTTAAAAAAAAAAAAAAAAAAAATCAACGTAATTTTAAAAGATTCATGTTAATCTAAATAGCTTTGATGAGAGCATTCTGGAAAACAATGTGGATGATATCATTACCACATAATTATGGATATAGTGGAGTTTCACCATAAGAGCATTTAATTTAGGTGAATTTAACTCTAAGTACTCGGCAAACAGAGAGAAAGAGATTGAAAAATAACAATTAAGGGCTTCCCTGGTGGCCCAGTGGTTGAGAGTCCGCCTGCCGATGCAGGGGACACGGGTTCGTGCCCCGGTCTGGGAAGATCCCACATGCCGCGGAGCGGCTGGGCCCGTGAGCCATGGCTGCTGAGCCTGCGCGTCCGGAGCCTGTGCTCCACAATGGGAGAGGCCACAACAGTGAGAGGCCCGTGTACCGCAAAAAAAAAAAAAAAGAAAAAAGAAAAATAACAATTAAAAGCGAGAGGGCAGTTTCACCTGACATTCCAATCACTGAGCATATCCCCAGGATGGTGGCTGTGCTGTTACCTTAGACGACTGGCTCTCAAACTTCGGCGTACTCACCTCCAGAGTTCCTGATTCAGTAGGTCTGGGACGGGGCCCCCCAAATCACACTTATAACAAATCCTGGGCGATGCTGCTGCTGATGCAGGGACCACACTTTAAGAACCACTACTTCAGACCATCTGAGATCATCCGTGCTTCTCATAGTGTAAACATCTTGCCATGCCGAACGTGTATAATTCTAGTGTTTAATGGTATTTGTTTTTATACACCATGGCCCCTAATCATATGTCAACCCCTTCATCTAGTGCTCAACCAAAGAGCTCCTGAATATTACATAGTTCCTGGCCTTCGCTGTTAATGTCACAAACCAAGATAGCCTGATTGCTTTGTGCTGAGCTGGCCAAAATAAAAGGGGCCAGAGGGAGTAAGTGTACAGGCCCAAACTGACAGAGTTTTCTTGGCCCCAGTAGAGATGGTTATGGGAGAAGCTAAAACCCCAGTAATCACAGCAAACGTGTTCTACTTGTAAGCAGCAATCAGAATCCATAAAGGGGGAAGGATCCTCCTCAGGACTGAAAGGACCAACAAAACAGAAAAAAAAATAGTTTCACTGCTATGGAGTAAGTCACTTACTGTGGATACCATGTAAATGGCAATGATATTGATTGTGCCGCTATGGTGGTCACTTGCCACTGACTGAGCCTCAGAAGAATGTTCTGTTTTCTGCCTGACCTTGCACATGCTGTTCCCTCTGGCTTGAATGAATAAATGAACAAATGAATTTCTCTTTCATATACTGTAATGGTTCTGAATTCTCTGATACCATTTGGTCAAGAAAATTTTGTAGAAATTTCCCCTATCCTTCCCCCCCTCAGAATCTCTACCCTCCTTAAAGAAGTAGAGAGTGAGGAAATACGAAGCAGATTTTACTTTTAAGGCATAATGAAAGGGCCAACTTTTTCTGTTTCAAAGATCTGTAGCTCTGGTTAGAGAGATCTGTAATCAGATCCAACAAAAGTTCTTATCTGGAACAGTTGATAAGCTGGTTCTAAAAATAATCACAGACGATAATTTGTACACTCCGTGAATGTTAATGTCCTGTTATGCTATTTCTCAGTTAAAAAAAAACTGTATTTGTAGAGAAAAGGAAACCATAGGAACTATAACAACAACAACAACAAATCAACTGATTTAATAAATCTTGGCTTCTCCTTATCGAAGGGAAATTCCATTCTTCTATTTAATCCTCTGCCCCTCCCAGTAAACTGTAATCCAGACCCGAGGGGCCCTTCCAGTTACAAACATGTAGAATGACCTAGTGGAAGGGTTTGGAGACTAACTTTGTCTAGAGAACTGCCCTGAACTGGTACTAGTTGTTTATTTCTTGCCTACTTTTGTTTCTAGGTCTCTGGACTCCTAGGTCTCTAGGTCTCATGCCCGGCTTTCATAGGTATGGTGCCTGACACACACCCCTTTGAAAACATTCCCCCTTTCCCTTGTCCCAGCCTATTCTCAAAGTATTTTTTTAAGCACAGAATTCCTTATCTGCTGTTGAGGAAGGAAGAGTTTCTGAGAATACTATTTGAAGGACTCTCTAGTCAACCCGTAAAATAGGCACAGTCCCAGTGGCTTGGACAACACAGAGTCAGAAGAGCTCTGAAAGGATTTGGGTAGGCTAAAAATGAGCTCATCAGGCACTGGGTGGGACCAGCAGTTTTTACTTCTCGCCTCCACCCATCATCCCATCCCTGCTTCTGCCCAACCCTGGGAGGAAGTCAGGAAATACTTGTGGATAAACACATGACAACCCAAAGACACAAACATAAAATTACTTCTAAGTAATACACTGCTTTGGATTCTTTGTCAGCGAATTGCTCCTAAGGACAAGATTGGGAAATCAGAAACTTCCTTATCATCACACCTTAGACATCCCTGTTTAATTTAACCTCTTCCCCACAAAGGACCTCAGGCTTCTCTTCCACCCTTAAGCAATGAGATACAGTGTGAAATCAACTTGAGAGTCTTGGTAGCCGGCTGGGAAGACTCCTTTAAATAACTGGGGCTTACCTCTGTTGTCTCACCTGTAATGAGAGACTAGGACCACTGATTTCAATCCCTTGCCAGCACTACAGTTTACAGTTCTGGGAGACACAGACTCTAAGACTGAAGAGGTTCCTGGCACCACTGGACTACATCAATGTCTCTGGGAATGATGCTACAAGGTATAGTTTACAGCTGGCAAACCCAAGAGAGTCTGGCTGGACTGCAAATGCTACTTAATGTGAAGTCTGGCCCCAGCCAGGGAGGAATTAAGTAAATTCTGCCAGATGGGCAATGGAGGTGAGTCTGGGAGTAAGCATACCTGGCCATGGGACCAGCAGAAGCTCTGTCTCCTCCTCTGGATGAGATGACCATTCATTTCTTTGTTCTTGCTATCAATATTACTTCCTAATAGCTGCTTTTCTTACAGTGTTGGAGTTTTCCTTTTGTGTTACTTTTCATGGAGTTTTTACAATTTTTTTCATGTGACCTTCACCTCAATCCTCTGAAGGTATTATCCCCACTTTGCAATTGAGGAACTAAGAAGTTTCAAAACAAAGTGATGGAAGAGATTTCTGCTTTAACCCATGAAAGTTTAACTGCTACAGAAATTGCCCTTTGCCATAAACAAACTAGAAAACTAGACAAATGTATGAAACTATCGTTTTTAAACATCAGACATGAGTAGTATGTTTCCCTGAGAGAAGGAAACAAACAAGGTAGGCCTTATAGTTGCCCTGGACTACTACCTAGAGGCAACTTCCATGCTCCAGCACAGAGAGGGGGAACCCAGAGCCCAGAGATCTTGCTGAGCCAGAACAACTGGATATTCATATGAAAAAAAACAAACAAAGAGAACTTTGACCTTATCTCATGACATACATGAAAATTAGCTTAAAGTGGACCATGGATCTAAACGTAAAACCTTAAATAGCAAACTTTAGAAGAAAACCTGGGACTTCTCTGGTGGTCCAGTGGTTAAGATGCCACGCTTCCAATGCAAGGGGTTGGGGTTTCAATCTCTGGTCAGGGAACTAAGATCCCACATGCGGCGCGGCATGGCCAAAAAAAAGGAAAAAAAAAAACAAAGCAAACTTTAGAAGAAAACCTGAGAGAACATCATTGTGACCTTAGGATAGGCAAAGACTTCTTTACTAGGGCACAAAAAGCGTAAGACACAGAGAAAAAATGGATTAATCAGACTTCATCAAAATTAAAAACAGTTGCTCTTCAAAAGACATTGTTAAGGGTTTCCTTGGTGGCGCAGTGGTTGAGAGTCCGCCTGCCGATGCAGGGGACACGGGTTCGTGCCCCGGTCCGGGAAGATCCCACATGCCACTGAGCGGCTGGGCCCGTGAGCCATGGCCGCTGAGCCTGTGCATCCGGAGCCTGTGCTCCGCAACGGGAGAGGCCACAACAGTGAGAGGCCCGCGTACCGCGAAAAAAAAAAAAAGACATTGTTAAGAAAAAAGACAAGCAACAGATAGGTAGAAAATCTTTAACAAATGTTTGCATAAAATACTTATATCCAGAACACAGAACTTTCACTACTCAGTAATAAGAAAAACGCAATTTAAAAAAGAAATGTGCGAGAGATTTGAATAGACACTTTACCAAGAAAGATATATGTATGGCAAATACGGTACACGAAAAGGTGCTCAGCATAACTGGTCATTAGGGAAATGCAAATTAAAATCACAGTGAGACACCACTACACATGTACCAGAATGGCTAAAATTAACAAGAGGGGCAATACCACATCTAGATGAGGATGCAGAATAACTGGACCTCTCACACATTGTTGCTGGGAATGCAAAGTGGTAAGGCCCTTTGGAAAGCAGTTTGGCAGTTTCTTATTACCTAAAGAATCCTTATCATATGACCTAGTAATTCCTTGCCTAGGTTTTACTTATGAAGGATAAAAACATATGGCCACACAAATACTTCTATGCTCAGAGCTGCATTATTCACAATTTCCAAAAAGTGAAATAATGCTACCAGAGCTGCATTATCCACAATTTCCAAAAAGTGGAAGTGCCAAAATGTATTTCAACTGGTGAATTAATATAAACAACACATGCATATAATGGAATACTACTCAGCAAGAAAAAGTCATGACACATCACATTAATAAAGGACAAAAATTATACAATCATCTCATTAGATGCAGAAAAAGAATTTGACAAAATCCAACACTCTTTTATGATAAAAACACTCAACAAGCAAGAAACAGAAGGGACTTCTTCAACCTGATAAAGGGCATCTATGAAAAACCCACAGCTAACACCATATTTAATGGTGAAAGTCTAAAAGCTCTCCTCCTAAGATCAGGAACAAGGCACTTCCATTCAACATTGTACTGGAAGTTCTAGCCAGGGTGATTAGGCAAGAAAAATAAATAAAAGGCATCCAGATTGGAGAGGAAGAAGTAAAACCTATCTCTATTGCACAGGACATGATTTCATATACAGAAAGTTCTAAGTCCACAAAAACAGACAAACAAACAAAAGTAAGTTCAATAAGGTCATGGGATAAAAGATCAATATACAAATATCAACTACAGTTCTGTGTAGTAGCAACGGACAAACCAAAATTGAAATTAAGAAAATAATCTCATTTACAACAGCATCAAAAATAATAAAACAGGAATAAATTATTTAACAAAAGATGTTCATGAGGTGTACACTGAAAATTACAAAACATCACTGAAAAAAATTGAAGACCTAAATAAATGGAAGGACACCCTGTATTCTGATCTGAATATCTGAAGATATAATATTATTATAGTGACAATACTCCTCAAATTGAACTACAGATTTAACATAATACCTATCAAAATCCTAACTGGCTTTTCTTTCTCCAGAAGTTGGCAAGCTGACCCTAAAATCTGAATGAAAATGTAAGGACTCAGCCAAAATGATCTTGAAAACAAAGAACAAAGTTGGAGGACTCACACATCCTGATTTCAAGTTATCATAAAGCAACAATAATCAAGACAGTGTGGTCCTGGTATAAAGACAGACATACAGATCAATGAAATAGAACTGAGAGTCCAGAAAATCCATGTATTTATGGTCACTTGATTTTCTGACTGACCAAGGTGCCAAGACAATTCAATGGGGAAAGGTGAAGTCCTTTAAACAAAGAGTGCTGGGACAAATGGATAGTCACATGCAAAAGGATGAGGCTGGACCTGTACCTCACACCAAATACAAAAATTAACTCAAAATGGCTCAGAAACCGAAAAGTTAAGACATAAAACTATTAAATTCTTAAGAAGAAAATGTATACAAGTTTTTGTGACCTCGGATTAGGCAACAGTTTCTTAGATATGACATTAAAAGTATAAGGGACAAAAGAAAAAGCAGGTTGCACTTCATCAAAACTAAAAATTTTTGTACATTAAAGGACATTATCACAAAAGTCAAAAGTCAGTGCACAGAATGGGAGAAAAAATTTGCAAATCATATATCTGATAAGGAATTAATATCCAGAATATATAAAGAATTCTTACAACTCAAGAATGAAAAGACAACACAGAGGATCAGAACAGACATTTCTCTAAAGAAGGTGTACCAAATGGCTCATTAGCATTAGAAAAGATGCCCAACATCATTAGCTATTAGGGAAATGCAAATCAAAAGCACAATGAAATACTACTTTATACCCACTAGGACGGCTATAATCAATAGATGGACAATAACAAGTATTGTCAAGGATGTGGAGAAATTGGAAACCTCATACATTGCCAGTGGGAATGTAAAATGGTGCAGTCTCTTTGGGAAAAGTTTGGCAATTCCTCAAAAACTTAAACTTAGAGTTGGCACATGGCCCAGCAGTTCTACTCCTAGGTAAATACCCAGGAGAACTGAAAGCATATATCCCCACAAAAACCTGTCCATGGATCTTCATAGCATTATTATTCATAACAGCCAAAAAGTGTAAACAATCCAAACGTCCATCAACTGATGAAACAAAACATGGCATATCTAACAATGGAATATCATTCAGTCATAAAAAAGAGAAGACTCATGCTACAAAATGGATGAACCTTGAAAACTTTAAGTGAGAGAATCCAGACACAAAAGGCTATATGTTGTATGATTCCATTTACATGAAATGTTTAGAATAAGCTTTCAGAAACATCTTGCTTAACTAATTTAACTGACATGGGCAACTAGTTTCAGATTATCTGTGAGGACTGGGGTTAGAGTGGGGCAAGACAGGAACACATAGAAGACTGAAATCACGGATGTTCTGAGACCCCAGCTGCCCACTGGAACAGTATTTGACTCCTGGGGTGGAAATGTGAGTACGAAGGTTTCATGACATGGTTCTGTTACAGATCCAGACACTTGGCCCAACTCTCAACACTATTAACTCTGGTCACAGAAATGGGCAGTGGACCAGGAGCCAGGAAACCTTGACTTTTCCACTAACCAGCTGTGTGACCTTGGGCAAGTCACTTAATTGTTACAGTTTCCACTCTACTTACTGATGAAATGATCTCTAAACTCTAAAATTCTAAGAATTGTGGGCCACTGTACTTAGCACCGGGCTTGGAATTAACAAGGGGTCAATACCACATGAACCTAGCAATCTAATAACACATCCTGTATTATTCTTTCTGAATGGTAGCTAGGAATCATCTGCTCATTTTAGGAGCTCACTATTCCCTGGGAAAGAGACTTTTGGCAAAAGCAACAGTTCAAATGACAGTCCCAGTGTTTTGGAGAAAGGCAACTAACTTATTGATAACAAAGTCTATTTTTTTTTTGAAGTTTCATAGCTGCAGACCCATAAATACAAAGTCCCTAGAAGACTCTAAAAATATGTTCTCAATTCCCTTTTATCTCCCACCCAGAGCTGAGAGAATAGCATCAACTGTGTCATATTAAACACATCTGCATCCAACACCGATAAAAGTGCATGACCGCGGGAACAGATAAGAATTGTTTTCAATTTGTTCAGATGGGATTGGTTAAATTTAATCTAATTAGACCAAATAATCAAAGCAGGTGTTTGTAAGTTGCCAATGTTTTTATTCTCTGTAATTGTTTGGCTATATTTCCCAGGAACTTAGGTAAAGGAAGTTATAATATGTCAAAAAAAATCATTGACCTTATATTTATTCTTGTCACACATATATTATTCATGTTCAAGGCAGTACAAATACAAGGCATCACTGAATACTTCTCACAGATTTTTACCACTTAACCACCATCAACATCTAAGCTGGCCTTTGGGAGGGCTTATGTTACCGAACTTCCATGATATAAACACAAGCAGTAAAAAATGAGAGCCTGTCTTCTAATCTTGTACTGATCTACAAGGCACACTGACTTGGCATTCAGACTATTTAGGGATCCTGACTTCATGCTCACAAGCTGGTCACTTTTAAGGCATTTAGAAGAAAAATAATAACAATAATAAAAGTTACATTCTAGTTAAAACAAAATGTTTATTGCCCTTGGCAGAATGATGAGATCCGAACTATAAATGCCAACTAACAAAGAAACCACAAAATGCGGTTACCAGCAGCCTGGTATTAGGAAGTCTTTCATGCAGTGGCTGTAGGTCCACTTTCAAAGGGAAAAAGGGCAGGTAGCTGCCCGGGAGCATTAAGCTTTCTCTTTCTAGTAACTAGCCCTGGGTACGCTCTCATATTATTCCACACACTCCGGAGACGGGAGATAGCCATGCAGGCAAGAAAGTCCCCATAAAAGCATGTGATTGCGAAGCTACTGGGAAGGGGGATCCCTCTTTGAGGCCTGGGGATTCTGCAGCAGGGGCAGAAGCCCGGGAAGCTGAATCAACATAGGGGTCTAAGGCACCATCCCCGAGACAAGGAGTGGTTTTCCTGACTCAGGCCTGAGTGTGCTGCGGGACCACGTTGGAGGTGGCTGGAGAGCGCGGGCTCTGCTCTCTTACTGTACAAGTGACGTCTGGCAGTTCTGTCTGTTCCTCAGTTCCCTCACGTCTAAAATGAAGAACCACTAGTACCTCCTTCACTAATGCGTGCAAAATGCTTGGCACAGGGCTCGGCATGGAGTTAAGTGCTCAGTACACATTGGCCATAATTATTATGATCCCTACAAGGGAGATGATACTGAAAATAATGTTTCCTAAAAATTAGAATATAATGGGCCTCCCATATACATTTCAGGGGTAGGGAAACAGCCTTTTGAGATCACTTACACGATGTGGGTAGGATGGACAAATCCTTCTCCACCTAAAACACTTTTTGGAAACTGTCATTATGTCCTTTCTTTATTTCTTTGGGAATAACTAATCCTCTTCAAGATTCATATTTTAATATGTAACACATAATTACAAAAGAAAGAACAGGGTTACATAAAATTAGTAAAATGGAGACTAGGAAAGGAAAAATCCACTCATAAACCCACCAAGAGAACTTAAACTGAAAGTCAGACAGTGCAAATAGGTAAGATATTTGTTTAAACACTTGGTAAAAGAAAATGTTCAATTCAGTAGCTGTGAAAAACACAAATTTAAGGGGTGTGGGCATAAGAGAGAAATAGAAAGTCCACCTCTCAGAAAAAAGGGAGTAAATATTTAGTCAAGTCTCAGATAGTATTTCAGTAAACAGATATTTCAATGGAAAATTTCCAACCTGAGAGCAAATAATTTAAGATGGGTTTAAAATGAGAATGAAAGCTCTCCATTTCCCTGTCCCTGCCCAGACCTGTAACCCAGCCTCTGAGTCCTTGGAGCAGTTAGGCTCTTTCTTCCTCATCCCCCCAACTCCAATTGGAGACTATAATTTTCTTTCTAGCAGGAAACTGATACATACTAATGATGACAGCTGGATTCAGAAGAGGAAAAAGAATACAGGGGACAGAGAGTCCTTGTGGGTTTAAATCACTTTAAAACTCAAAACAAAACCCCCAGATTTGGAATTTTTAAAACCTAGTTAATGGCTAAGGAAACCTCAAATGATTGGGAAGTACTAAGATAAAAGTCTGAATTACACAAAACACATCATTATCTTAAGCTGTTCTAATCATCTTCTCTGCCTTTCCCCTTCACTGGTTTTCTCATTGTTTATGCCCCCAGCCCTTCAATGTTCTAAGACATTTTAGAGGTAGAAATAGCCTTCCAAGGTCACTTACAGAATAGTGTTTGAGAGGAGACAGGCAGATCCTCCTCTGTCCAAAAAAGTTTCCCAGAAATTGACATTACTTCTTTTCTTTTAGAACAATTAATCTCCTTTAAGATTCATACTTAGATACAGTTACTGTTGAAATACATGTATATACACACACATGAATAAAACAGAATTATGTTATGTAAAATTGGTAAAATGGAAAATAAGAGGAAGAAATCCCCCTAAAATCACACCATGCTAAAACAACTATTTTCAGCATTGTACTGCCTTTAACTCTAGTTCTCCACTTTGGACCCCCCATCTCCCAAACCCTCAATGATGGTTATGACAATGCCCTGACATTCCATGAATGCATTTACAGTTACATTCTTTTTCCGTGGCAAAGGAACCTGGCTCCATTAAGGATCCTAAGACTCCTTTAAGGATGGGGGCACAGAAAATGTCACTCTGTCTTAAAAACCACGTGACCCTACCCTCTGTCTTATATCCTCCGATAATCTCTTTTGCCTACAGGGTCAAGTTCGAGCTCCTTAGACTTTGGACCATGCCGCTCTCCTTGACTGAGTTCCCGCCTCCCAGCCTCACTTCTAGTCACACCTCCTGTCCTTGAACCCAACACTGCAATCGCACTGTCCCAGTTCTTTGAAAGCTGTGCTGACGTGAGCGTCTGTGGTTGCAGACATGCTCCCTCCTCTGTCTATAATACCCACCTGTCCTTTGCCCATCTGGTGAATTTCTACTCATCTTCAAAACTCTGCTCAACTACCTCCTCCTCTATGAAGGCTTCCTTGTCCTCCCAAGTAGAAACGACCTTTCATTCTTTAGTGCCTCCAATGTATCCCATACACACTTCCTTTATAGCATCTGTAATCCCTTTTTGGACCTACTTATAAGCCCCAAACATATCATGTGTCTCTCCAGATGTAGGTGCTTAACTTGTCTGACGTTAGCATGTCATGTCTGATGAACAACAAAAACATAATGAACAATAACCACAAGATGATCCTTTTCTGGATCAGTCAGAGGGGCAGGAGCATCCCTAATCAAGTGGATTCCAAAGTGGATTCTTGACATTCCATGCCAGGTATGCTTCAGTGTTTTCCTAGGAAAGCAGGCATTTCTTCTTTCTTGAAAATGTTGAAGAACATGAGGAGAGTTGTAAGTGTGAGGGATTGACCATAACTCTGCCAGGCTGCAGGAAACTGGATTAGGTGCATAGTTTCCAGCCAGTGATAATTATAACGATGATAATAATATTAATGGTAGCTAAAATTTATTGAGCACTTATTCTGTGCCATACAAAGTACATTCTTTACATAGGACTCTACATGTGTTAGTTGACAACCACTCTAAGGTATAGATCCTATTATACCCCCAGTTACAATTGAGAAGTGTCTCAAAGAGGTTAAATGACTTGCCTAAGGTCACGAAAGCTAGTAAATGGCAGACCTGGGATTCAAACCTAGGGATCTAGCTTTAAAGCCTATGTAGTGTACTCCCTACTCTGAGCTCTGTGAGCTTTAGAGGTAGACAGATGCGTATTTACAAACATATACACATAATACATACATTTGATTTGAATTTGGAAAATGAATTTACGTGTGATTGATGCATGAGTTTAAATAAGATTTGTATCTTGATGACACCTGTTACTATTCTAAAAACTGAGGAAAATTCTGCATTTCAATCAATCAGTTAATAACAAATCCATTTAACGCAGGCCTACTACTTGCTTAGTTGGGGGACACAGGACCTAACCACGATCCATTCTTTCAAGGCATTTACAAGGTAAAACTGTCAGGACAATACTTAGAAATCATACTGAAATCTACACATCCAGGTAAGTGATCACCTTGTTTGGTGATACACTTAGCTATTGCTCAAACTGCCTTTGGAAATAATTTATGAAACACACAAGAATCGATTTAACTATTTTAAGCTCACAGTTTACTTTTATCCTAAACAGTGCTATCTACCTTAACTGCCATTTTATTTGACATTTGGTTAGTTCTAAATATCTAATTCATCCTCAAAGGAGGAGAATTTGCTACCACTATTTGTGTGGATGTAGTATATGAATACATACAGTCATATAGAAGACACATACATATATATCCTGTGGTTTACGAGGGCAATTCCCAAAGGACTGGAAAAAATCAGTGCTTGTCCAATAGGAATATATGAGCCATATATGTAATTTTTGATTTTCTGATAGCCACATTTTAAAAAGAAACAGATGAAATTAACTTTAATAATACTTTTTTTTTTTTTTTGCAGTATGCGGGCCTCTCACTGCTGTGGCCTCTCCTGTTGCGGAGCACAGGCTCCGGAGGCACAGGCTCAGCGGCCATGGCTCACGGGCCCAGCCGCTCCACGGCATGTGGGATCCTCCCGGACCGGGGCACGAACCTGTGTCCCCTGCATCGGCAGGCGGTCTCTCAACCCCTGCGCCACCAGGGAAACCCTAATGATACTTTTAATTTAAACAAATATATCAAAAATATTATCATTCCAATGTGTAATCAATGTAAAAATTATTGAGAAATTTAACCTTTTTTTCATACTAAGTCTTCGAAATTTGGTGTGTATTTTATTCTTATAGAACACCTCAACTTCGATCAGCCACATCTCAGTTGTTCAAGAGCCGCATGTGGTTAGTGACTGCCATACTGTAGAGTGCAGGATTAAATATTTAGAGCTATAGCTGTCGTGTTAGAAAAAGAGTAAAAGTGCCCCACCCCTTGCATATCTTACTCTGAAAAGTAATGACTCTAAGAGGTATAATACATTGATGCAAGTGAAATACTGTTGAGTAATAAACAACAGCTTGTGATCACATTTAATTGGGGCACAAACACTAAATAATGCAAGAGTTTGTGGAAAGGATGATTCCAAAAGGCCGAAGTCATCTTCATGGAGGAACCTAGCTCATCAGTAAAGGACAGGCAATTGGAGAAGAAAGAAGGGTATTTTACAACATTCAAGGGTTAAACCCTTCCAGACAAGGAATAATGGTACGAATACACCAAGAAACACTTAGTTCAGAAAAACCTAATGATTATAGTCAACCACACAACTATGATAGGAACCCAGTGAATGGATTTGTAAGTAG
The DNA here is from genome assembly GCF_964374135.1 of Grampus griseus. NCBI lineage: Eukaryota > Metazoa > Chordata > Mammalia > Artiodactyla > Delphinidae > Grampus > Grampus griseus. Next base: position 34,592,990 of record NC_139009.1, read on the forward strand.
TGAGCCACTCTTTCACAGACAAGGCTCTTTAGACATTAAGCAGAGAAGTATTACTAAGCTACATGAAATTTGGAACTGAAATACAAAAATGGTAGAAACCCCACATGATTTACTTGGTAACACCTGATTCATAATCTCTTTATATAAAATCTCTGGACCCCAGTTAACTCAAGTGTAAAATAAAGTGGACGCAACCCTGAGGTCCCTTATAGCTAGGGTGACCTGTGATTTATTGTGCAAACCTGGACACTTTCAAGAGTAAAAGGGGCACTATTAATAATTATGCTGGGGTAAGAGGTATAAACTAGAAGTGTTTCACAGCCATAAAACTATATGATCCTCTTCTACCAAAAGGATGCAACAGCTACCCCTATGCAGGGACGTGGAGCTGATCAAAGTCCAGGTGTGTTCTTATTACCTCTGCATGGCCACAGGGGCCTTGTGGGCTAATATGCATTGATACGAGTGAGGCAGCTTCGCACCTCCCCCCCAAAGCATTTTAAATTGGCTTGAATTTGGGAACAGGGTTCCATATGGACAGAGCTGGACTCTGACAGCCTGAATATATTTACTGAAGACAACAAATCATTGACAGACTAAATGTAACAGAGGAAAGGCCTGGCCTGCTTGTACTCAAAATCTGACTTTGTAATTGTAGCCTCCTTTAGACAGGCCTAATCAATTAGAAGAGGCTGATTTTAACCAGTTGCAGGCTCATTACCCTGCATTCCAGTTTGTGTTGATGAAAATCAGTTTCAGTCTGTGGCCTGGAACTCATGTACAGCACTTCCTGAGGCCTCTTATATAAACACATCAAAACATTTTTTTATTTGGAGCTGCCCCTCTCCCTTTTAAGAAAACCACTTTGTGAATCATGATGAAAATAGAACAATTGCATGTGGATCTGGGGCCCATACCAGGAAATATACATGACACCAAGGAACACGTATAAAGTCAGAGCTCAAGGTAGCGAGGGGTGGATTTGAGATTGAGTCTCAAATATCCAGGCTCCAGCATCAAATGAGTCCACTAGGCTATCTCTACAAAATGGAACAGAATGAACTCTGAGTTCTTGAAAATGATGACCTTTCAAAGAAAATGCATGAAATAGGAAAGAGCCAAGGTCTCAGAAATACAGAGGTATCTGAGTAGAGTCCAGACTCTTCCCTGAATGACCAAATAGAAAACAAACTTGCAACTAAACAAGGACAAGTTTCCTTGGGAAGCTTCTATGAGGAAACCGTATGATACTATGTTTAATTTTGATATGTGGTTAGTCCTGCAAAAGTAGAAGGTGGGGGAGTGCGTAGTAGAGCCGCTCAGTACCCTACCTACATTTCAAAGACCTATAATCATTCCAAAATATGATATAAATATGACTCATACCTGGCCGGTTGTCTTTTGAGGGTTTGTCAAGACAGCAAGTCAACAGGAAGAGAATATCAATATACACAGCTCTGGTCACCAAACATGGATTTTGCCTAGAAAAGTAAAGAACAGAAAATAAATTGATATTTTCTCTCTCTGAAGCCTGAGTCACAGAAAAGAGAAAATGGGTATTTTCTACCAGGCACGTCATGAGGCTCAGAGTTGTAATGAATGCTAAAAATGATGGACAGTCACCAATGGTGAGAACACACGAGCAAGTCAAGGAGAAAATGAAGTCCTAGTGCATATGGTGGAGGTTGGGGCTGTGAGTGTACGAAACAGAGAAAACTCTATGCTCTGGCTCCAAAGAAAATTAACTGAAAACAGACGACAACCAATATCTGATCCCAGTTATTTGGAAACAAGGGGGTGGGGGGAATACGACACCATTTTCTGTTATCTTCCTCTGAACTGGACAAATTTAGGGGGAAAATCATTGGTTATGAATATCACTGATTTAGCATTTCGGAGGAGAATTGCACTCACATATGATAAACCATATTTACGGACTTAAAATAACCAGCTGAAAAAACAAACACGCGAAAAGCATTAACAAACGCTGCAACAGACATTCCTTTCCCGATAAATGAGATTTTTTTCTTTTTTCAATAAATGGAGCAGCTCTTTTTTACGCTTTGAACCACACGCTGGAAAAAGTAAGTGGGCTCCGATTTAGGGGGTCTAGATAAAAAAGAATGAAGACCTTCTTTTGAGTACAGCACCGAAAGTCCCCGGCTCTGAGCCTCAGCTCATATTGACCATGAAAAGGGCCCAAACCTCCTTGGTGCACTAAGAACTCAGGGCAAGCAGTAGAAACAGTAGGGACAGATCTGGGTTTGAATGCTGGCTTTGCCACTTAGTATCTCTGTGACCTGAACCAGATTCCTGAACGTGTACAACTGACACCCTAATCACCTCACCTCACGGTGAATCACTGTGAGCATAGATGTGGTACATTCCCTGCCCTGCTCCCCTGCCTCCGACCTACGATGAGGGAAGGGTACAAGTCTGGTTAGTATATTTCCATCTGGCTTGATCCCTCAATCCATCCTTCTCACTCCCTGTAAATTAACAGTTTTACCATTTCCCTAAAGTTTATTCACACTCTGTCCTGAACTGCCCATATCCTAGGGATACACATAATTTGCATGAAAAGGAAATCAGATACTTTTAAGTTAAAACTGTCTTGTTTCAAGGTCTCCCCATTGTTGACCTGCCTCACTTCTGTCCCACTGACTTGCTTCACCTACAGTATCTGCTTGCTCCCTGACATAACTACTAGTTTATGTGTATACCTCACATTTGGCCTAATTTCATACCTACGCCTGGCTATTTTAAAAAATTAGTTTTAAAAAACAGGTAACACATGCACATGGTATAAAAATAATTCAAACAGTACAAAAGGGTATGCAGTAAAAATAAAGTTCCTTTTCCATGCCCCCACCATCTACCCACATGTTCTATTCCCCTGAGGCAACCGCTATTACTACTTTCTACAGTATATCCTGCCAGACACATTCTATTCATTTACACTTGTTTATTTTTATATAAGCTACCCACTTGTTTATTTTTATATAAGTAGTGGTTTACTACATACTAAGTTCTGAGTATTACTTTTTTTCCTGCTAATATATTTTAGATATATCATTCTATTAAAAACAGAGATTGTTTAACTCTTTTTTTTTTTTGCGGTACGCGGGCCTGTCACTGTTGTGGCCTCTCCCGTTGCGGAGCACAGGCTCTGGACACGCAGGCTCAGCGGCCATGGCTCACGGGCCCAGCCACTCTGCGGCATGTGGGATCTTCCCGGACCAGGGCACAAACCCGTGTCCTCTGCATCGGCAGGCGGACTCTCATCCACTGTGCCACCAGGGAAGCCCTTGCCTTATTTGTTAAATGGTTGTGAACTGCTCCATTTCATGGATGTACCTGTCCCCTACTGAAATAATTCAGATTGTTAAAGATACTTTGCTGAAAACAACGCTGCAATAAAGATATATGTAACTGAGTTTTATGCATATGAATGAGTACTCAAAAGAGAAATCCCTAAAAGCTGAATTGCTGGATCAAGATATTTGCACATTTAAAATTTTGCTTGATTTTGATAAGATGCTCACCAAAGAGACTGTACCTATTTATACTTTCACCAACAATGTGTAAGAATCCCACCCACCAACAACCTGACCAACACAGTAATTAAACTTTTAGACCTTTGCCAAGCTAAGTGAAAAATAGTATCTCATTGTTTTAAGTCACAATTATTTTATTATAAGTGAGGTTAACCAGCCCTTCATATGCTACTCATATGAATTTCCTTTTCTGTGGACTGTAATCAAATCTCCTGTCCATTATGTTATTGGTCTTTTCCTTATTGATTTGTAGGAGCTCTTTGTATATTAAGGAAATCTGCCCTTTGTCACATGTGTTGCAAATATGTTTTTGCAGTTTATCATGTCTTTTAACTTTATTTATATTTTTTTGCAATTCAAAAATGTTTAGTTTTATGCAGTCAAATATATTAATATTTTTATCTATGCCTTCTGGATTTTATGTCATGCTAACACTCTAACCCTTCTCCAAGATAAATATAGGTATACATTTTTAAATTTTCCCATATTTTCTTCTAGTACTTTACAGTTCCTTTTTTTGTTCTTGTTAACATTTTGATCTATTTGGAATTCCCCCTTCCCAAATGTTACCCCTATCTTTTGTCTCTATCCAATTTTCCCCAGGTCAGTCCATAACTTGACCTGTGAAGTTGAAAAGCCCACAGTCTATGAAAACTTCTTTAATGATATTTCCAGTTCTGGCATTTCCACTGTTTAACAGGTGGGATATCCTCCCCTCCCCGCAGAGAAATGGTCACTCAAGAAAGAAAGCAAGAAAACCTAATGCCAGGGGTTAATGAATTATCAGACATAAAGCACAGGGCTGAATAATAAATGGTCTGCAGATAGCAGGTGGAAGGCCTCCTGAGCATTCAGCTTTGAGCTAGGTGCTGAGAAGAGATGCACATGAAATGATTTCTGACCTCGGAGAGTTTTGTCTCATTATGGAGACAGAAACAAAGACAAACTTCAGGACAGGATGTAAGGAGTTAAGGGAAAGAACATATTAGGGTGGACTGGAGACATGGAAATGGGTTTATGAAGATGTAATTCCAACTGGACTGTGAACGATGGGAAGAATTTAGATAGACAAAGTTGACAAGGAAGGGGATTTTGAGAGGGGGCAATAGATGTAGGAAGAAGTGAGTTTGGCTTGTCCAGGGACCTGGAGAGACCAGTCTGGGAAGACAGAGAATGTATTGAGAAGGTGGAAACAAGAGTGAGGCAAGCCAGGCTTTCAGGAGATGGGATACTCCGTGCTAACTGGTGCTCCTCGGTGTGCTCCTTGCTCCATTTGGCCTCATAAGAGTCATAGCTTCTCACCCTAGATGTTTTTCTGCTGGTGAAGCCATACGGAACCATCAAGGGAAGTTTTTGGGAAACTGGTTTGACTTTCAAGTCTGGAGGAACTCAGGGGCCTCCCCTCCTGCCCCTGACCCTACAGGGTTTCAAGCCTACTTTCCATGAGATTTTTAGCTAGGTTAATATATATATTTTTAATTTCTAAATGAATAGGGAGGAAAGGCTGGAAATCTTTAAAGCCCCCTGCCAGGCTGAAGTGTTCTGCATCTTCTCTTTTTTTTTTTTTTTTTTTGTGGTACGCGGGCCGCTCACTGTTGTGGCCTCTCCCGTTGCGGAGCACAGGCTCCGGATGCGCAGGCTCAGCGGCCATGGCTCACGGGCCCAGCCGCTTCGCGGCATGTGGGATCTTCCCGGACCGGGGCACGAACCTGTGTCCCCTGCACCGGCAGGCGGACTCTCAACCACTGCGCCACCAGGGAAGCCCTGCATCTTCTCTTGACCTGGCACAGGCTGCCGACCTTGCAGGCCTCCTGGGACACCGCAGGGACCACTCTGACTGCTCCCACAACTGTGAGGCTCTAGGCCAAGTCTAACGTAGTCTAACGAGATCATGGGAGGCTCCCTCAAAGGCTGCTGCTCTTGATTCCAGGAAACAGAGAGGATCTGGGGCTACAAAGGAGTCCATCCATGGCTTCTCCTTTGAGACTGACTCGGAGAGAAATTCTGGCCTGGAGTCCACTGTTCGAGGCTCCACCCTCGAGGACAGCCACAGCCTCAGCCTCAGAACATCGCCGTCTGGAATCAGAGTTGGGCTTCACTCTGAACTGGCTTCTAAGTCAGGAAAATAATTTTTTTTTCTCTTTCTTTTTCTCTCTCTATTACTTGATGTTTGTTCTGACTTGGAAATGGTACGCTGTGAGTTCAGGGTGAGCCAGAGGTTTGTTCTCGGTCTGTCAAGCCACTTTGATGATGGGAATAAAATCCTGGGAAAGAGCAAGCCAGCTGGACACGAAACCAAGCCACAGGGTTTTGGTGGGTTCGGGGATTTTTTTCTTCCCCCAAATGGAAAAATCCTGGCATGGGGCATGGTATAATAAAGATTTAGAGTGTTCGAAAAAAGTCAGGAGTGGTCAGGGTCTAACAGATGGGCTGAAAAACAGCATAATAGTGGTTTTAGAAGGAGTAGCAGGAATCAGGTACTACGAGGACTAAGTTTACATATAAAAAATGAAATGAAGGGCTTGTTAAAATTCTTTCTTCCACTCTTTTTATCATTTGTCCCTTGACAAACACCCACCTGAGAACCTGATCTCTGAACTTCATTAAACCTCCTGCCCTCTCTCCTGGAAGTTGGGAGAGGCAGAAGGCAGGGGTGAGACAGGAAGCCTTCCCAGACTCATCCACAATGGCCCTAGTGTCTAGAGGACAGCAGGAGCTCTTGGGAAGTCTGTGATAAATTATTCACTTCTCCTGTCCCTTCCGGAATTCCAGTGGCTGCAGAGCTTTTTAACTGCAGCCCATTCATTCAGAAAACATTTACTAAGAGGAAACTGAGAGCCAGGAATAGTGCCAGGGTATGGAAATATGAAGATGAAATGCTTCAGTGACACAGTCACTGCCCTCAAGGAACTTAGAGTCCTGAATAGTGTTTTTCAAACTGTAGGTTATGACCCATTTTGTTAGTTATGAAATAAACTAGTAGGTGGTGACCAGCATAAGAGAAAGAAAGGAAGGAAGAAGAAGAGGGGGATGGAGGAGGAAGGAGAGAGCTAGCTAGGGAAGGGAAGGAGGGAGAGATGAAGAAAATATAATCCCAGTACATTAAAGTAGTCAGGGTAAGCATCATTCCCTTAAATTGTTTGTTATACACAGGATTTCTATAAAATCCTTGCCCAGAAAGATTTTTTTTTTTTTTTTCCGATACACAGGCCTCTCACTGTTGTGGCCTCTCCCGTTGCGGAGCACAGGCTCCGGATGCACAGGCTCAGCGGCCATGGCTCACGGGCCCAGCCGCTCCGCTGCATGTGGGATCTTCTCAGACTGGGGCACGAACCCGTGTCCCCTGCATCAGCAGGCGGACTCTCAACCACTGCGCCACCAGGGAAGCCCCAGAAAGAATTTTTAATAAATTATCTTTGATATGATATAATTTATAAAATGTAATAATTTTAAGTAAAAATATTGATTGATTTAGTCTAACTCCTTTCTTTTTCTTTTCCAGGTTATAAGTCACCCTCTATTATACTGAATGGTATCAGTGGGGTATGCTTGATATCCAAAATGATGGTAGATATGTCGAATGCTAACATTCCCAAAATTGAATACTCGAATAAATCTTGAGTAAATTCTCTGTCTGTTGCATTTTTTTTTTTTGCAGACTGTTCATATGTTACATAGACAGTAAAATATCAAACTATACAAGATTTCATAGGTGTGTGTATGTGTGGATATATGTATATATATGTGTATATATACACACATATATACACACACACACAGAGTACAAAGTCATCTGTAAAATGTATTTCTTGTTGTGAGTGGCTGTCAGAAAACCTTGAAAGCCACTAGTTTAGTGACAGAAACACACAACCAATCATATGGTATGATGGGTGCCCAAAGGAAGGGTTGACAGAGTGAAAATTAAGGATGGGGAAGGGGGAAATGCCTAGGTGAGCCCAGAAGTGCCTTGGCAAAGCTGGAGGATGAGGGGGAGTCTGGGAGACAGACCATGGACAGAATGACCCCAGCAGAGGAAGCACCATGTCCAAAGATGACAGCATGTGACATGTTTGAAGAATAACAAGAAGTGCAAAGAGGATGTGGAAGGGGAGGGACAGCAGGAAACGACAGCGGATGGGTGACATGCCCCAAATGGGAGTGCTGAGGAGTGACCTTTAAGAGCTCCAAAAGCTCCAAAGGGTTGAAGCGCTAGTGGCACCCCATCGATCCAAGTCATGCTGGAAGGCTGGGATCCCTGCTCATTAGCATGAAGCCTTGGTGGGTTCCCTGGAAGAAACAGTTCACTTTGGACATACAAAACTCTTCCAGAAGAATTCACTGCCATACTCAGTGGGCTGAAAACAGCTGTTCTGGCTTTAGGCACTAGCGTTTGTTAAGGTCTCTAAGTCCGGAGACCATATCTGGACTTCAACAGAGTCAGGGTCTAAGGTCACTCCAGTCTCCAGGGAATTACTCCCGCAGAATCCTGATTAGACTCATGGCTTAACTTTATGAATCTAGAAACCTTTACTAAGCACCATGGGGGACATCCTACTTGGAACAGAAATGGAGGGAGGGGATAAGGTTCTGGCCTTGAAGAGCTTATGGCTGCGCGTGTGTGCGCGCGTGTGCGTGTGTGTGGGGTATGTGGAGAAAAACAAAACACACAAAAAACAGTTTTAGAGAATGTCATGGAGGAGGGGTCTGGAGACATGGAAGGATTTGGCTAGTGAATGGAAAGAAGGAATTCCAGGCAGGAGAGTTCACTGGAGCAAAGATACAAAGGTGGGAACATGCTTGCCACATGCCGGGAAGAATGAAGACCAGAAAATGAAATAGGTGCAGCTGGCCAGCTTGATGGCTTAGAATGACTCTGGGTCGTGAGTCCTGGCAGGGCCCCATCACAGCCCATTGTGGGCTCTTCCTCTAATCTGGGCTCCTACGTGGGCTCACTCCTACACAGGTCACTTCTGGTCTCCACCGCAATGAGTACAAAGCACGAGCAGCCTCTCACTGTGGAGCCAGCAGTGGAGTTAATGAAGCAATATCCCGGGGACCACCACCGGGCCTGAAATAGGCTGCAAAGAAGAAAACCCGAAAAAAGAGAGGGAAAGTAGGTGAGAAGGCAGGTGAGAAGCCGGGCCGGGGGTTGGGGGAGAAGAGAAGGTAAAGAGAGCGGAAAAGTAGAAGAGGGAGGAGGGAAATAGTCTACAACGTGTTCCCACGCCCTGCCACGGCCCCCCACTGGACACATGTCTAGCCACGCCGTGTCCTGTATTTAAAACTCACTTCAAAGCCTGTCCTCTAGGAAACCTTCCCTGACTAACCATTAGAGAACAGCCTCTGAGGACAGTCTGAATGGCTGACCTGACGGGCTATTTTTTTGACCTTCCTTTGGTCTCCCAGAGATCCCGCTGGCCATCTTTGTAGTCCTCGGCAGTTTGAGACTCTGCGACAGGGCAGCCGTCTGCAGACCAGACGCCGCCTCTCCCTACATTTGGTTTTAAAAGGAAGAGCTGCTGTGGTTAGGAGGCAGGAGGTACTTCTCTGAGGCAGGCTACATTAAGTCATATAAATGTGGAAGTGTAAATTAAATAAAAAGAACCCCTCTCTCCCTTCTGACTTCCATTTTCACCACAGCTCCCAGCCAAGCAAACATCATACGGCATTCCTGGAGAAACAATAAGGGATTTGTTTAAACCAAGATGCCAAACGGTCATGAATTGCAGAATATATATTTTTAAACAAGTTATTTTCCCCCGCTGTAACATCCAGAATTCAGATCTGCATGAGGGGCCAGCTGGCAGCAGCACGCAGGCCCCGACTGGCTACCCGGGACTGCTCGTTTACCTTGCCCTCCCCTGGGGGAGGGGAGGCGGGTGACGGCAGAGCTGCTTTTTTATGGTTATGTTCCAACTTCCATCCAGCCATTCTTGGTCTGGAGTTTTGCAAGTGTTTATACTCACACCCACATGTATAAGCTGCCCCAGAGCCCTCCTACTTGGATTTTCCTTTTAAAGTGAAGCCATCTTCGTGCCCTGCTCTGGTGGTTGACCAATTCGTAAGGAATTCTTACCAAGTCGTCATGCACAGAGCAAGAGACCATGAGCTGTGAGTCTGTCCAGAAAGGGACCAAATGTCCAGCCATGTGCTACAGAGCACATGGGGCCGCCTCTGGAAAGGCTGATTTTGTCCCTGGGGGACGGAATCTGAAAACAGGGGGCCATAATCACTTTACCAAGGTTCTGGGTCGGCACTCCGCAAAGGCCCAGGCAGTCTGCACAAGACCCTGGGGCACTTCTTAGGTCAAGGTCGAAGCCACAGCCGCCTCTGCTTCCCTGGGAGTGCCGCTGCTCAAGAGGAACCCCACAAGCTCAATGCCAAGGCTTTGCCTTTCCCTCCATGAAAGCTCACCTGCCTTTTCAGAGGACTCCCAGGGAGCCTCCCACACCCCCAGAGGCCCTCATGTTTTTCCATCTTTCTATTAGGCATCTTTTTCTCATTAATGTACTAACACTCAAGTTATGTGTACAGAATGAGGAAAAAGGGACCTTGTGTGGGGCTTGGGATTTGTTCAAAGCCTGAAGAAACCATTTTAGAGGGTGTATGTTTTTTATTCCTTTTATGAGAGATGCATGTTTCCCCCCTTCTGTGACTTGTTTAAAAGTAGAGTTTAATATGCTGCCAGAGGAATTGCTGGTTAATAACTTAATAAGCAATGTGCTAGGAATTATGGGAGAAAAGTATTATCCAAGAAAACTTTTATTGTACAGTTTGGGGCTTGGAGGATATATAGCTTCGGTTATTATATAAAATGCTAACAGAAGTCCCCTTTCTTTTCAACCTTACTTTCTCCCTAGAATTATTAAAAAAGGATATATTAAGTGAGGTGAATGAACACTTCTAGAAGCTGCATGAGAAGTCTGCATGTAGATCACAGGTAAGAATTTCTAACAGTACAGTCAGAACTCTGCTAATGTGAACCTGGCAAAGCACACACTTGGAAATTAGCCTTGGCAATAATAATAATATCAACGGCATTTTATTAAAAGTTTTATCTTCGGGCTTCCCTGGTGGGGCAGTGGTTGAGAGTCCGCCTGCCGATGCAGGGGACACGGGTTCGTGCCCCGGTCCAGGAGGATCCCACATGCCGCAGAGCGGCTGGGCCCGTGAGCCATGGCCGCTGAGCCTGCGTGTCCGGAGCCTGTGCTCCGCAACGGGAGAGGCCACAACAGTGAGAGGCCCGCGTACCGCAAAAAAAGAAAGAAAAAAAAAAGTTTTATCTTCAAAAAATATTTTATCTTTAAAAGATTCTTAAGAGAGAAGAAAAGTAGGCATTATTATTCTCATTTTTATAAATCAACAAGGTAGCTCATATAGCTCAAGTGACCTATCCAAGATCGGGGCAAAAACCAAGAATAGAACCAAGGTTTTCTAGATAAATTGTATCCGTGTGTCCCAAACACAATCAGATGAAAAGTGAGACCCTGTGCCAAACAATTAGGGTATTTCGGTTTGCAGCCACGCACTCTGGGGCTATGTCCTGGTCACCAGTGTGGTGAAGAGCAAGGCTCTGAGCACAGCTGCTTCAACATGGCTGATGATGCAGACAAAGACTTAGCTATCTGACAATAAATATTCCCTATATTTGCTTAGCTCTTTTGTACCTGCATACCCATTACTCACCATGTCCTTCCCCACCGTCACCTATTGCACATTTTGGAGCTTCCAACTTTACAGACAAAAACTGAAGCCCAAAGAAGTTCGAGGCCACACATCACTGGTTAGTAGTTGAGCAGGTGCCAGAACCCAGACCTACTACCCGCGAGTGCACCCTGCCTCCCTCAACCTCAGGGAGGTGCGTTCACAGCTAGAGGCTTTTCCACTCACCCAGTGCCTCTCCAAGTGACCCTCCCTGTGGTCACCCAGGAACACAGGGCCTTTGGGCTGGTGAGGGTCCCTTCCGGCTCAAGGGGGAATAAGCTCCCGAACGTGCGTGGGAAGCTATTTCCAGAGGCCTGCAGGACAGTCCAGTCGCTGAGGAAACCTGGGCATCACTGGCAGCTGAGGGGAAGGACGACAATGAGGCTTCGGAGGGTCTCTCTCAAGTCCGCTCCCTTGGCCCATTCATGTGAGACCTGCCCACGTGCCCCAAAAGCCTTCCTAGGGTCAGCCCGAAGCTGGCCACAAAGGACAAACGCACCAAGGCTAAGTCAGCTCAGTATGAGGACAGAGAAGCAGGAAGTCAAGTGAGGCTTCAACAAGTGCTCCTGCCAGGTCTGTGTGCTGCCTGAAAGCCTGCCCCCAAGTTACTGACTTGAGTTAAAGGCATTGCCTCCAGAAGATCACTACTGAAAAACAGTTGTACTACCCAGAAAAATTAACTTATTTACACATTAGCACTTGGTAACATGTGAGCATGATTTGTTGGTCATACCAAGTGGCAGTCAGCCAGCTGAGAGTGGATTTCTGAGGAAAGGGGAATCTAGAATAGCAAAGTTTTGATGGCAATAAGGTCTAGTGCATGGTGCCCTATCCAAGGAGGGCAGCTCAAGGGCCTGGGGTTGTGGTATTTTCTGTGAGGATGATCAGGCTGCAGCAGAGGAAGCGAGAGAATCAAGAGGCAGGAAACAAATCTGCTATTTCTTGAATACATCCCTAATTTGGGCTATCTTCGGAGCCAGACACATCTGTCAAGTAGGAAGAAGTCACTTGCCCCCTTGTGTCTATTTTCCTGTCTACAGATAGTGGTTTGGATTAGATCCCTGTTTTGAAATAGGGAGTCAGGGTGCTCTCTGGAGTCCCTTTTGGGGCTCCCAATGGCTGAGAAGCTATGTGGGTGGGCCTCCAGGCCCCCATCTCAACTTGCAACGTATTTGCCATCTCTATTATCTTGAACATCTTGAACTTCCACTTAAGCTTCTGTTTGAAGAAAGGATTCCACTGGATTAGACGATCTCTAAATTCCCTTTCCTGCTATAAACGCTGTGGTTCTACGGTCTTCTTAGCAACGCCGAACAGACAATAGCCATGAAGTCTAAAGTGCACACAAGCAGCACCTCTATTCCCAACGCTAGCTGCCCAGGCAGGCCACAGGGGCCTCCAAGTGCCAGACGGAGCTGGTGGACTGCTACTAGGGAGCCTTTGTTAGCCTCCCCGAGGGGCTGGAGATTTTGTCCATCACTGAGAGAGGCTGGAGAGATTTAACACACCCCTCAGTGTATCTCATGAGCATGGAGACAGCAGCCTATTTACCAGTGTAAGCCTGAGCTTACTGACTTCCTCTTAACTCTTGGATCAGATCCAAATTCCTCTGGCTGACATTTAAGGCCTGCCACAACTGGTCTCTTATCAAATCTTGCACTGCTCTCCAAACACACCACGTCTTCTCCAGCTCTAATCCCCCACTGGCCCACATGCAAATGCCTTCTCCAACAGTGTGCCACTGTACATACTGTCCACCATCTTGATATGCTCTTTTCTCACCACTTTTGGCATTTCCAAATCACACCCATGCTCTAAGACCCTGCTCAAATACCTAACTCCCCTAGAAAGCCTTCCCTGGCTATCCCAGTCCACATTCTTTTTTGAATTCGTATACTTATTATATGTACTACAGAGTTAGAATTCTACATGAATGTCATTGTTGGTTGTTTCACATCGATAAGCTCTTTTCAACTAGACTGGATCATAGCTAAACTTTGACAATAATACAGACTTAATTATATATGCCTAGGTGGTCCCCATGATGCGAGCACTGTACTAAGATTCCTTCCTTTGTACTTGGGCAATGAGACCTTCACAACTTACTTAGCAACATAGGCTCTATACCACTATAACTTCACTTATTCTCCAATCTATGAAAATTAACCTTATCTAACAATTAAATCTCACCTAGTCTTTAAAGACTTCTCCCTTCTCCAAGACATCCTTGACATTCCAACCCCCACTAGCTGGCTCCTGTGATACAGTCTGACCTCAGTCCAGCACTTACTAAATTCTTACTTCTTTACAGTTACTTAAATCCACACCTGTCTTATTCACTTGGTTTTTGAAATAGGGACAATATCATTCATCTCTATATTCCCCACTGTGCCTATGACACTGCTTTGTACTGTCTGTGAATCTGAATTGGCTTGGATTCATTGGGAATGGCTCAGTGAAGGTAACCAAGGTGCTGATTTACCCAAAAGATGAAGCATGTCACATGCTAAGAAAAAAAAAAAAAAAACCCCACTATATTAGAGTTTTACATAATACTGTGAAAATGTGTTGAGGCCATTTAAAGCTTGCATCCCTTGCAAGCCGGGCAATGACAACACTGCCCAAATCTTCCAACAACAATACCCCAGGAAGCCAACAGCTACAAGTGGAGCAAGACAGATATTTCTGAGCCCTTTATCAAACTAATTACTACCTCTAGGTTAGGTCTGCAGATTTCTATATTTAAAAGTAGAAAGTTGGGGGTTGAATTCTTGATGTGCAGTTGCATAAACAAACTATCTTTATTTCTCACCGCAATATGAAGAAGCTTTGATCTTGGGCAACTTATTCAAAGGCACAGTTTAATATACTGATCATTTCTGACTGCTTTTACCTGACTAGCTTCCATAAGCTTGGTCTGTCAACAAGAAGTATATCCTATATTCTCAAGCTTCACTTCTTAAACAGCTTATTCTTTTAAGACGTAACATATTTTTAAACGGAATATCCAATGAAGAAAATGTTTTGCACCTTGTCCATTGCTTTGGGTTGAAATGTGCTAACTTAATGTCTCTCTCTGTTTTTAAAAATACAAACAGGATCTCATCCCGAGATATCATGACCTTGAACATTCCTGAGAAGTCTGAAAGGGAAGTGAACAAATGTCAACAAGCTTGGGTCTAAAATACACCAACTTCATTTCTCTCATCATTCAAATATGTGTGAGGCTCAAAGAGACTTTGAATAGGCTGAGCTGGGGGATTAAAGAGGGGTCCTGATGAGAATCTCCCTCCCCAATAAAATCTGGGGGTTGAAAGAAAAGCAATTAAAAAGGGGGCAGGGGAGTACTGGGGAAACTTTTATTTTGAAAAAAAGAAAAAGAGCGTAGAAGAAACAAACCCAAAGAAAACCCAACCCCCAGCAATGCCTGGAAACTTGCTATGTAAGTAACCATCCCTGTTAAGGCTTGCTTCCCTTAAAGTTTTGGCAGGGACCACAAATGATAGCCTTAAAATGCCACATGATCATCTGAATATTTTAACAACCCACCCCGACTGGATTCATTTCAGCAGCATGGGAATGAAACGCAACCTGCAGCTGTGGCAAAGGGCTGGGGCCCCTCGGAGCAGTTGTGAAAGAAGGACCTCTTGCCTGGGGAGAGGACTGGTCTAGAAGGCACGAGGGATTTGGGAAGGGCTAAGGGACAGTGGGAAAATGGAATCAGACCTAAGTCCCAGGATTCCTGCCTGGGAAGTGGAGTCTCTCGTGTGAATAAATCTGGTGGTTAGAAAATAACTGCTGTCTTCAGCTGTAAAGCAAAACAGAACCCTAAACCAGGACTTCTGCAGCTAGCCACAGAACCCGCTGTGGCAGAACTGGGATTGCCACACAAAAGCCAGCCCTAGCTTTGTCTCTATAAGCATATTTTCCTTATGTATTTAAATCCCAGGCCTTCCAGGTTCACACCACCTCAGCTTAGTGGGGGGACCAGTAAGAAGTAGAGAAAATGGGGAGAGCACATGAGAGTATGGCTAACGGGGTGGACAGGGAAGGCAGTACTAGGGAGATGCAGAAGCACACGGAGGAGTGACAAGGGGGCGCCAGGAGCACTGATGGGGAAGCTGGATAGGAAGTGCACGGATCATACAGCTAACACTTTTTGCAAATAAGAATTAACTTGGGGTAACAAATCATTAGATCCAGCACAAAGAGGAGGTCTTCAACAAACATAAGCTCCCTCCATCATCTCTTCCCTCCATCAGCACTGTTTTATTCAAAAATTTATTTCCCAAGGTTGATTTCCTAGTAACCTTGGGACCTGTTCTTGTATTCTTGAGAGGCTGTTTTTCTCACCAGAATATCAGACTGTTATTTTTCAAAATGATAAATATTCACTGCATGCCAACAAAGCCTGGGTCCTACCCCAGGCACTGAGTCCACTGGGATGGCTGCCCGGACAAGGGAGTGTGGACTTCCCGTAGAGAGCACTGGGGCCATGCGGTCCCCCTCGGTGCAGGTCATCCCAGGTGGATGGAGGAAGGATTCTGGGCTGACCCCTTCAGGAGCCTCACCCTCTCCCACGGCTCCAAGCTCCAGACACAAGCCCTGAGAATGAGGGTGTGAAGATGGGAGTAGTTCAACGGGTGGGGTGGAGCTGGGTGCTCACAGGGGCTGACTCTCTGACCCTTGGCCCTCAAATACTGTCTCAGAACCAGCAGCATCAGAATCACCTTGAAGCCTGTCAGAAAAGCAGGATCTCAGCCTCCACCCCAGACCTACTGAAGGAAAGTCTTCACTTTAAGGGGCCCCCAAGTGATTCATGAGCAGATCTGAGAAGCACTGTTCTAGAAAATGCTTCAGTTATCACCATTCAAAGCCCTGACGTAAAAACACTGGATAGATGGAAGCAATGTGGTCCAGCGGAAAGAACCCAATGAGGAGCAGGGAGTTAAGCTCTCCACAAACGTTAGCTGTTGTCAGGTAGTTGTTACACCCTGGTCAGCTGTGTGAAAATGGGCAAATCCCCCAACCTCTCTGGGCTGAACTTTCCCATGTGCATGGGGATGGGAGTGGACTACAACAAACTTTATGATTCTTTCCAGTTCTAAAGTTCTAGATCTATGATTCTATTTGACGAGACTGTTTTGTCGCCCTCTCTACACTAAAGTAGGGGTTTTAATAAGCAGTTGCTGTATTTATTATAGCCTGGCATACAGCAGGGCTTAATAAATATTTGTTGAATGAATGGGAAATAAACTTGAGTGGCCAGTAATGGAACAATGGTAAGGTAAACTTAATGCCTGATTATTCAGGTGACAAAAATATGCTACCTTTAACAAGTGATGTTTTCAAAGATATTTTTCTTATTACAAAACCAGGCAAAAAGCAATTTACTTTTGGCAACGCGTAGACAGTAAAAGTAGAAAGCAAAGCAAAAAAGAAAAAATTATTATAAGAAGTCAGGACGATAACCTTAGAGGAATGATAGAGTACAAAGAGTTTTTTTAATGTTTGTTATTAAAAAAATTTTTAAATTGTGATAAAATATGCATAATATAAAATTTACCATCTTAACCATTTTAAGTGTGCAGTTTAGGAGTGTTAAGCACATTCACATGGGTGTACCACCAATTTCCAGAACTCTTTTCATACTGTAAAACTAAAACTCTATTAGTTGAACACTAACTATTTCCCTTTCCCCAGCCCCTGGTAACCACCATTCTACTTTCTGAGTCTTTGAATCTGACTACCCCAGGAACCTCACATAAGTGCAATCATGTAGCATCTGTCTTTCCGTCATTGGCTTATTTCACTTTGCATAATGTGCTCAAGGTTCATCCATGTGGTACTGTGTGTTAGAATTTCCCTCATTTTTAAGGCTTAATAATATTCTATTGTCCATATATACCACATTTGTTTATCCATTCATCCATCAATGGACACTTGGGTTACTTCTACTTCTTGGCTATTGTGAATAATGCAACTAGAACATGTACAAATATCTCTTCAAGATTCTGCTTTCAATTAATTTGGGTCTATACCCAGAAGTGGAATTGCTAGATCATATGGTAATTCTATTTTTAATTTTTTTGAGGAAACACCATACTATTTTCCATAGCAGCTACACCATAAAGAGTTTTCAATAAGAGCAAATGCTTTCACGATACTGTTAAATGGAAAAAGTAAGCTACAGCTTACACATATACAGCATAATCTCAACTACATTAAAAAAGCATATGAAGAAAGATGAAGTAAATAACA
The DNA here is from genome assembly GCF_964374135.1 of Grampus griseus. Taxonomy (NCBI): domain Eukaryota; kingdom Metazoa; phylum Chordata; class Mammalia; order Artiodactyla; family Delphinidae; genus Grampus; species Grampus griseus. Next base: position 34,610,512 of record NC_139009.1, read on the forward strand.
TGAAACTGTTAACCAATAACAGTGGGTTCCACTAGATGTTGGTAAGAGTAGACTTATATTCTCTTCTTTTCCCTAATTTTCTATGATGAGTACAAACTACACTGACAGTCAAGAAAAAAATGTGAAAAAAATTCAGTAGGACACATTTTTCTTCTTGGTCATCACATCATCCATTGCGTGGAATCTGACAGTCCATTAAGTTTACCACATTTACTAAAAGGACACACACATACACACACACACACACACACACACACACACACACACACAGAGGTTTTTCTTTTTATAACCAAAGGAGACGCTAGATAACTGAATTGATTTCTGAAAAATTTTAAGCCCAAAATAACAGTAATTCCAACTCTCAATCAAAGTAAATAAATCTTTTCTCCTCTTTCTCTTACTTGACAGGGCTTTTTAAAAGTCCTTCCTATTCAGGTGGGACCTGTGATCCAGCTGGGACAGAAGAGCTGGAATCTGTACATAGCAAGGGCAGCAGACAGGGCCTCGAGCGGGGCTGCACTGACCTCCTCTCCCACAGTCAGCCTCGCCAGGCCACCAGCTGACCCCTAGTTTCACTCAGTTTCTGGCCTGGGTCAGCTTAGTTCTCCTTCAGTAGTTGGTAAACTGCCTTTGCACCAGGAGAGAGACAGTAAACTGGATTGAGGAGAGAGGGATGGAGGAAAAAGGGGAAGGAAGGGACTTGAAGGATTAACCAGCTGATTTCCATAAAGGCTTTGACATCTTGGAATGAAAAGCAGCCTGTAAGAGCAGAAGCCCAGTCCCCTACTCGGGCCATGTTGCCAGCTGGCCATTAATCACCAAAAATTCCCCAACAAATCCATGGCTATTGCTTAATCACCTCATATAAATCCCTATTAATCTTGCAAAGTCAAAACACAAATATATGACAAAAGTCTTTATTTTATATGCCCTCAATTTCGGGGTTAAAATTTTAAAAACGGAACTGGTCATCCAATGGCTCCAATGTACTTTTTTTTTAAACCCCTTTTTGGGGAATAAATAAATTACATCCTCACTAATGTTTTTGTACACACTGGACTGAATAAACTCAAGCTAATGATCAACATAAATTGAAGAAGGAAAAAGGTGTTAGTGCTAAAGTTTAAACCAACTTTTTTTTTTTTGCAACAACACTGACATTTCAAGCTATACTAAGAAGATACAGAAAATCCTTAGTAGGCACAAAAGAACATTTATTCCTCTTTCTTTCGTAAATTTCTATGGACATGAGGGAGCGTCTTCAGCAGCCAAATTTGGAATGCTCTGCATTGTAATGGTTTTCAGGGGAAAAGAATGTGAGAATGTAAGTCAGGGGTTGGCTTTGAGAAGGGCCCACTAGGACCCATAAGTGGCTCATCTGAGCATGGGGCTCCCGGTGCAGACAAACACCTTCTGGGACAACACTCTCTGAGGACCTCAAGGGCAGGGCAGGCGTGCAACAGGCTGAGGCTTCATCACTTATATCTGATTCTATACCTTCCTATTCAGGAAACTCAAAGTTATCCTGCCAGTGACGTGGATAATCCAGAAAAACTGACACGTGGCTTTGGGATACATTGTGTTCTGGCCATGTGTTTTCCTTTCAAACTCTATTCCAGGCTCTGAACACATCCTGCTTAATATGGTAAAAGTGAACTGGGGAGCAAGAGGAAGCCTGGTGTTAACAGACCACCCACGGAGTGTAAAGTTCACACTTGGATAATAAAGAGTTGACTGTACTGGAAACATAAAAGTGGCTTTCCTGGACTCTGGGCAAAGAAGGTGGAAACCCAGTGAATTTCAGTGATTCATGCCTTTGTTTTCTAGGGCTGGAAAATCATGGAGGAAAATCAGAGAATGGGGGGGAAGGGTGGATGCAGACAATAATGAAAAGACTGATTAGAAAACTGCAATTTTCTTAGTGCAATTAGAAGACCAGGAGGACTTCTCCAGCTGAAGAGGGGGCTGATGGCAGCTTTGTCATCCATCACAGGGAACTGCACAACATGAAGGCCCATTCAGATGGCTGGCCTATTACTCTATCTCCTCCTTCCCAGCCAACAAGCAGGAATTGACTCAGGAAGCCAACAGATGATGAATTTCTATAAGACCCATCAAGGGGTAGCAAACTAAGGGGGCAGAAATTCCTTCCTTATAGAACTTTAAGAACAGGAGATTCAGATTTTGTCTTGGGGCAGTCCTGGCTGGAAGCAGGGGTTTCAATAGGATCATTTCCCTGACTTCCTGATCCCCAGAAATAATAGCTACGAGGACCAGGCCTACTAATTGGTAAACAGATGAGAGTACAAATATGATCACAATTCTTTGTTCTCTCAAAAAAGCCATCTTGGGAAGTTCTCTAAAAGCCACACAGAAGCCAAATGATACTAGGCTCAGGGGAGCAGTTTATGGTCAATGAACTCCTGTTCTCTAAATAAAAGAGAGAAAACAAAAATCGTACTAAAAATGAGAGGCTAACCATTAACCATCACTTTACTGGCATTTCAGATACTAGAGAATTTCCCCATCACTATCTCTGGCCAAAGATACAGGTGTTTAGACAAACATGGAGACTCACATCTCTACCCACTGAGGAATTCTTCACTGGGTTGCTTTCCTTTCACCAAGCGGCCTCCACATATCTCCTCAGCCCCATTCTCTGCTACACATACCTTATACTTTAGGTTTCAGAAGAGCTAACTTCTTTCTAGTTCTCCACACTCACCATGTCATTTCATATTGCTATGTTTTTGCCTATGACATTCCCTGAGCCTGGAACACCCCGCCCTACCCTGGCCACTTGGCAAAATTCCCAACTCTTGAAGGCATCCACCCTCCATAATGCCGGGCTACTCCTGTACCTACTACATACATTTGTTATCATACTCACCATATTCGATGAAAATTATTTATTTACACATCTTCTCACCTCCTGGATGGGAGCTCCTTGAAGCCAGGACTAATTCTTTCTACACCTTTGCATCCCTACATCTCCTAACACAGCGGCTATTGTGTAGTCTATGCTCGCTCACAAGACTTTGTTGAATTACACTGATTTGTGGGTCTCACATTAACCATTGCTTGTCTTGCCATATAAGATGGGAGACCAACAAAAGTGAACAAAAGCACATTTTTTGAAAAATAAAAAAGAGGCTGTTATGTTAGACAACGAACATGCTAATTATTAATCAAAGGCAATATACCACAGCATGTAATGTGGTAGCCTATGGGCCTCTGCTGGACCCCCCTTCTCCGAGAATCACAGAGGATGTAGCAGTGGGTGGGAGGCCCTTGCAGTAACACAGATTTTGAACAGAGTGTTACAGAGAGGACTCCTTGTGTATTCGAGAGAAATTGAGAAATTCTTTTTGCTCCATCTTTCACATGGTAAATGTTCTAAGTTTCAGAAAAAACTAACGATGGCAAGGATGAATAAAAGAAAAAAAAACGTATCCACTCTCCTTTGCCTTGCTTATTCAATCTTCTCTACTACCTACCCAAAAAGGCAATTTGCATGTCGTTTTCTTATTCACCTGCTCTGGGCCCCTCTGCAGCTGCTCAAGTCTAACATTAATCTCTCATCTCTGAGCTGCAATGGTACCTGATAGTTTGTACCACATGATTTAGTCAATTACTGTCTTTCATTGTTAGGATATCTAACACAGGGCTGGGCACATAGCAGGTATTCATAAAAACAAGCTGATTGGTGGACAGATAAAAAGCCATATTACATGCCCCCCAGCCACACAGCAGTTTTAGAAAAATTGTCAAGAAAATATTTTTCTTTCTTTACCACAACCCAAAGTTCAAAAAAGATAAATACTCCTGGGCTTCCCTGGTGGCTCAGTGGTTGAGAGTCCGCCTGCTGATGCAGGGGACACGGGTTTGTGCCCCGGTCCAGGAAGATCCCACATGCCGCGGAGCGGCTGGGCCCGTGAGCCATGGCCGCTGAGCCTGTGCATCCGGAGCCTGTGCTCCGCAATGGGAGAGGCCGCAACAGTGAGAGGCCCGTGTACCGCAAAAAAAAAAAAAAAAAAAGAGATAAATACTCCAATAAGTTTAGAAAACTCATGCCAGTGACTTTTAAAACTCCCACAACGAGGGGCTTCCCTGGTGGCACAGTGGTTGAGAGTCCGCCTGCCGATGCAGGGGACACGGGCTCGTGCCCCGGTCCGGGAGGATCCCACATGCCATGGAGCTGCTGGACCTGTGAGCCATGGCCGCTGAGCCTGTGTGTCCAGAGCCTGCGCTCCACAACGGGAGAGGCCACAACAGTGAGAGGCCCACATACCGCAAAAAAAAAAAAAAAAAACCAAAAAACTCCCACAACTAGAAACAGCATTTCTCCAATGTATTCCTAACCCCTGATAACTCCATGCTCACGTGGGGCTTTAACATACCTCTTGGCCAGCCAGATTTTGGCTTTAGTACAAACAGCGACGTCAGCCAGCTCCTGCTGAAAGTATGTATTCATTCTGTATTTGGAGTCTGAGAAGGCTTGTAACAAATGAAAAACCTAAACCAAAAAAAGAGAAAAAGCAATATCCTGCTGTGAAAATATATTTTTCCTAAATGTCCAGTTCCTCCCTTTTAGGTTTCCTTAAAACATTCCCCTCAAAGAAAACAGACACCTGCAAAATGTGGCTCTGGTCTCTTTGCAGAAAAATCATGTTGGTCTTGGAGGACACAGCAGGTGGCGAAAAACCAACGTCTTTCATCTGTACCTGTGCTCTGGGTTCCTCGCACAAGTCCAAAAAATTAAGATTACTCTGTGACCAGTCATTAGATGCCAAGAGCTTATTAGTTACAAACAACCTATAAATTGATTTTAGCAAAGAAATGCAAACATCTTTCTCTATCTTAGCAGTCTCATATGGAAAAAAAAAAGTACTTTTTAAAGTCAAAATCTTACTACACAGGAAAAATCAAATGTCTGTGAGTCTAATCTGGTTTGGGGTTTATCACAACATGCTTGGCTAAAGAAGCAGGCCGCAATGATGCTTGCCTTCGCAAACAGTGGACAGTGATGTCTGTAAACTATTTAGGTTTTTTAGATCTTCCCTGAGATGTCAGGAGCCGAGGGAGCACTGCAGACACACCCCACTTTCTTATTCTTGCATGACATTATATATCAGAATTAAGCAGAGAAAGACAAATCCTGTTGTATCTCTCCAGCAGCCTATATTTAGAATGAAGGCCACAATTCCAGCAAGCACGTGCCATAGGCCGTGTGTGTGTGTGTGTGTGTGTGTGTGTGTGTGTGTGCGTGCGCGCGCATTGGCACGTGCACGTAAGTGTATCTTGGGTTCACTCAGTGATGACATCAACAAGGCCTTTGTGAGAAGTACAAACCTGCAGCAGAGAACAAAAGTGGACAAGGGAGTAAATGGGATCCACTGACCTTAGCCAGTGTCAAGGGAAAAGACATGTCAGAGAAATCCTTCAGTGCCCTTATCAAGGGGAGGAGGAGGGTGGAGCAAAGCAAGCACAGATAAACACATCAAGAACTTGGAAAGTCTATTTTAATCATCAGTTTGTTTTCTTTCCCTATTGTATCCTTTACCAGAGCGGCACATGATTCTACCTAAGTAACAAGATTCAACTTTTTCTTCTCTCTTTCCTGTCGGTGAGGGACTTGAGAGTTAAATACAGAAGGAAGCAATGAGGAAAACCAAGAGGCCAAGATAAGAGATCCAGAGTCATCAGACTCTAAATGGGTATGAGCTGGCAGGTTTTCCCGGGTCAGAGATCTGCTATATGCTGAGCACCTGTGGTTTAGAGAGTCAAAGGAAATTTTGATTACTTATTTTATGTAACTGCTATTAAAATTTTTTTTCTTCCTAAATGGAAGTAATTGTACAGGAGAAGGCACACAAGTCCCCATGTGGAGACTGCAAATGCTTTCTCTAATAATTGATCTGTTATTTCAGAAGCAACCGATCAACCATCACTACTTCACCGCACTCCCCATAGGGACTCACACCGCCCGTCGTGAAGTCTGGAGCAATGAGTCTGGCCGGGGCTTCTGTTCTTATGCGATGACTGCCAGAGTGAAAAGACTACCTCCCTCTGCCCGAATCCCCAGCATCCTGAAAGAGCTGGCAAAGCCACTGGGCCTAGCTTTACTTCTCTCCACAGCTGCACAAAACCAACCACCAGGGCTTTTCATGGTGTCACAGGATTATAATTAATCAGCAGACACCAGCAAAATACATGACTTTGGAATTTACTTGTAAAGAAAGCCGTGAGATTTTCAAACGCCTCTCATTTAGAAGCAATCACTTCAAAAATAACTCCTGATGGATGTTTAAACTTAGTCCTATATTTGCTCACCTTACTTGGCAAAAACAAGGCTGTTTTTGAAACGCTTGGTAGCTCTGGTTTATGAAAATCGGCCTACAAGTCCATCAATTCTGTCACCTTGGGCACAAACCAGACAACAATTGTGATCCTGGTTATTCACCAGGAACGGAGAGCGATCTATTTACATGGAACAAATGGAGGGGGAGGTACGCTTAGAAGAACCTCGGTGGAAATAAGCACGTAGGAGAGACAGAGTAATACGAGTGAAAGACAGGGTCAGAGAAGACAAGCAAAACAGGGGGCAGGGGAGGAGAAGGAGCAGAGAAGCCAGAGGGAGGGGAGAGGAGAAAAAAGGCTTATGAGCAAATGTATGAAACAGGTTCCTATGTTTTTTGTTTTTTTTATAAATTTATTTTATTTATTTTATTTTTGGCTGAATTGGGTCTTCGTTGCTGCGAGTGGGCTTTCTCTAGTTGTGGCGAGCGGGGGCCACCCTTCGCCGCAGTGCACAGGCTTCTTACTGCGGTGGCTTCTCTTGTTGTAGAGCATGGGCTCTAGGCACGCGGGCTCAGTAGTTGTGGCTCGTGGGCTCTAGAGCGCAGGCTCAGTAGTTGTGGCACACGGGCCCAGTTGCTCCGCGGCATGTGGGATCCTCCCGAACCAGGGCTCAAACCTGTGTCCCCTGCGTTGGCAGGCGGATTCTTAACCACTGCGCCACCAGGGAAGCCCCAGGTTACTATGTTTGAGATAACTTTTTCCTTCAAGATAATTAATGAAAATATTTGAAAATATGATTACCCTCATATGGCATTAAGAGTGCTGGGTTTGGGACTTCCCTGGCAGTCCAGTGGATGAGACTCTGTGCTTCCACTGCAGGGGGCACAGGTTCAATCCCTGGTTGGGGAACTAAGATCCCACAAGCCCCATGGGGTGGCCAAAAAAAAAAAAAAAAGAGTGCTGGGTTTAATTCTCTCAAGAAAAATGAGGCCATCCTTTGCATTCAGTCCAAAAGTGAGGCCAGGCCCCTGGAACTCTGGTCCAAGGTCAGATCCGGGAGCTCCAGGCAGCTCCCAGGAAGGATCATTTGTCCATCAGCTCTGAAAGGACAGCAGGGGTGAGGCAGCTCATCCTCCTCCCGTCCTTTCCTAAAGTTCTGGTCCAGAAGAACTTCTGGGCAAAGAGTGTGGTCAAGCCCAGGCCTGGGATAACTTGGAAACAGCCTATAATACAGGACTGTATCAAACCAAACACAGAGAAACTGCAGCTGCCAGACCGGAGGATGATGACTGAGAACAGGAGAACTCTGAGAAGTTTAGTGTCACTTTAGGTGTCTCAAATTTGCAATAGGATTCCAACATTCAGTCCACAAATATTTATTAAACAACTATTATTACCAGGCACTGTCCTAGGGGCTGCAGCAGAGAACACATAGAATCCCTGCTTTCCTGCAGCTTACATTCTAGTTGCAAATAAACAGAAAACCAATCATTTCCCAGATGCTGCCTGGTTGGGATTTATAACCTGCACGATAGCATCGCCATCACTTTGCTCTTATGCGTGGCCTCACCCTTCACCACATCCAGTGCAGAGCAGGAATTCAACAAGCATTTGCTGAACTGATGTCGATATTGGATGCCCCTTCCTGTATTAACTCTGCCTTTAAGACACGTGCCCATGGGTCTGGTGAGTTGCTGTTGGTGCCAACCCCATGTTAGGAGCGGAAACACAGAGCTGAATAATACGCACTCCTCACTTCAGTGGATTCCTAACCCTAGTAGATTCCTAATCCAGTGGGGAAGGCAGGGAGGCTGGACCAGTAGTAAGAATGTAGCCCTGTGGGCGGGGCAAGGAGCACAGCCTTCGGAGCCAGGAGGACTTGGGTGGAAACCCAGTTCCTAGCTGTGGGGCTTTGGGCCACTTGTTCACCTCGGTTTCCTCGCAGTAAAGAGTATAATAATGTCTACCTATCTGACAGGACAGTAGAGAGATTTTAAAGAATATATATGTAGAGTACTTGGCACACGCTCGGCACCTGATCCAAATGCTAGTTCTCTTTCTGTCTCCTCCCTCCCTTCCAGCCCCCATTCCAAAAATAAACAGAGATGGCTTTGCAGGAATATCATATTTGCAAATATGAGATTCACATTTGGCCTTGAAAAGAATCTTGCCAGAATTGGGGAAAGAATATGCAAGCAGAGGAAAGTGAATTATTAAAAACTGTTAAAGAGTATTAAAACATTGGTATTGCCAACAACAAAAAAATGAACCTTAAGGTAAACTATGGACTTTAGTTAATAATAATGTGTCAATATGGGTTCATTAATTGTAACAAACATACCACTCTAATGCATGCTATTAATAAGCCAACTGGGGAGAGGGGCTGGGGAAGAGAGGAATAACATGGAAACTCTTTGTACTCACTTTTTCTATAAATCCAAAATTGTTCTAAAAAAACCCGTTAAGTAAAAAAAAATATTGGGACTGCTCAGGGGACAGCAAATAGTTGCGTGTAACAATATCACAGCCAGGGTGTGCGTAGGGTAGCAGGAGACACAGCTGGAGATGGGTCAAGTCAGACAAAGAAGGATCTCAAAGGCAGCATCGAGGGATGTGCATTCTGTTCTGGAGACAGCAAAGACCTCCTCAGACAGAGCTCTTACGTGATCAGATCTGTAATGCGGAAAGAAAAGGCCAGGGGCAGTGAGGCGGCTGGACCAGAAGGGGCAGGGTGAGTGAGACTACTGCCAGTCTAGACAAAAGGTGACGTTTGAAACTGGAGCCTGGAAACCAAGAAGAGCTCGTGGACCAAAAGTGGCTGCAGATGTTTCATTCGGCCTACACAGTATTTTGAAATCATCATTTATGAATTGGGAGGTTTCGCATCAGAATCATCCTGATGTCTAAACTCTTTTGAAAAATGAGAAGATCTGACAATTTGATTTTGTGACACCCCCCCTCACTCCTCCCCAATCTAAACGATGGCAGCAGTGGAATGCAGAGGAAAGGGTACATTTGAGAGATGTTTTGGAGGCTGAAGAAGCAGGACTTGGCAGCTGCTCTAGACCTGGAGTTGAGGGTCAGGAAAGAGACCTTCCCTCAGGCAGCTGGGGATCGAGGGCCATGCTTCAAGACAGGGATCACGAGAATATGCGGCAGGATTGGGAATGAGGGAGGGGGATTTAATGAGTTTGGTCAGGAATATCCATGTGAGGCTTGTTAGCGTAATTTATCTTCCAAATCAGGAATTCTTTTGAGAGTGAAAAAGAGCTCTATTAATAATCACACTGGGACAGACCAAGACTGTTGGTGACCTCCAGCTATAGCAGGCCCCTTGGAGAAAGGTTAGAGTGGACTTAGGGGTGTCTCCAGCAAAAAAAAAAAAAAAAAAAAGACAACAGGAGAAAGCTTTATTGACTTAAAACAGCTGTGACCCGGTCAGAAAGAGACAAAAAGCACACAGAAAACAACCAAGTGCAAAGCAACATCATCACCCATGACTATCACAGGAGGCCTGGGACTGCCCAGAGATGAGCTGGTCACACCTGCCCCGAGGAGGGGGTGGTCAGGAAGCAGCTAGAGCGGAGTAAGACTTCTTGCCCCTGAGATGCAAAAGCCTTAATGAAACTCCGGGAGGATCTAAGAAAAGTCTGGAGAACAGTTAGCCTCTGCCCACCCCCATCCCCACTCTAAACACAGAGAGACTGAGGGGAGCCCCAAGCATCTGTGTAAAGCATGGGGTCCATGCTGGCAGCTTTGAATCTTAAAAGTGACTCCACAGAGCAAATGTAATGCTCTTTGAATAAATGCCACAGGCCCAAAAAGAGTCATGAGGCAGATCCCTGAAAAAACTTGTGCTGCACCAGTAAAATATGTCTGGTTTATGCTGCTGGACTAAAATAGTGACTTGTGTTAGACAAGATCAAGATGATATATGGCTGTTTGGGAATGCAAAGCTGAGATGGGTTTTCCTCTTCACTAAGCATGGCTTCCAGGCAATTTTCCCCTTTATAAAATCAACAGCAGCTGAGCTCCAAAAACCAGCAGGATCCAGCAATAACAGGACCAGGTTAGACAGGCCATGCGAAAGGACAGCCCCAATAAGAAAAGGGATGCTCATTTCAGAGGTCAGATATAAATGAGGTGAAGGTATCATAATCAGGAATAATCCCGAACTCCAAAGATCAACAAATTTATCCCCTTTTGCAGCTGTACTTCCTTAAAAACAAAGTCTGGTCTTCCAGTGCAGCATGCAGACTGGGGGCGAACACTTCTGCCCCTATCACATTCAGCCGAGTATAAAATTTCTGTATCTGCTCTTCTGCCTCCTGGCCTTCTCCCCGGGCTGCTCCAACCCCCAAAGCTAAGTCAGAGCCACATTTTTCCAAGCCCAGTGTTTACACAGGATTTTATTTCGGCTGGTAAAACATCTGTATTTTTTCAGGGACTTAAATAAATGATCTATGCCGGGAATGTACAGTATAGGGTGATGTCAGGCCCCCTTTTCTTCTCAACTCACTGGGCAGAACAGGCAAACATTGTTTCAGCCTGTGGCTGGGAATGCGAATATTTATCCTGTCGACTTAATTCATACAAACAGAACTAAAGGCAGGGAGGCAGGCAGAAGTATTTTATGGCTTTAAGTCAGACTGAAAGGAGGTGGGGTGAGAAGGGAGATGGCTGAAGGAGGAATCTAAACTTTCTAATTCACAGAAACATGCCTAATCGTTATGACTGCCAGGAAACGGATATATCAAAAATTATTTAAAAGGCAGATTGTGTTTCTATGTATGTGTGTTGGGGTGAGGGTGAAGCTGGGAAAGTAAGAGAGAGAAGAGCTCTCTAACTTATATGCCACTTCTAATCATTACAACGTGGCTGAGGATTTGACTTCCTGCTTTAGGCGCACTCATCTTATCCTCAACTAGACCACGGGCTTCTGGGTCCCGTGGCGCAGAGCACAGTGCTTGCCGGGCGCATGTGCCTGCCTGTGTCAGCTGTACAGAGAGCTCCACACACTCCTCTTTGTTACCAGCCTTGGAGGGTCACAGGGTGGACTGGAGGCGTGACCCTTGGATACTGGTCATCACTACAAGAATGGGCTTAGTGGGCATGTGCCACCCACGGCTACTTACCCATCTAACCTTAGGCCGGAGGGCAGGTCAGGAAGCATTTCAAGTGGTTACTCTCCCCAAACCTCAACCCGTTTATCAGATGAGGACAGATCCTTAGAAAGGTCTGGGAGAATTCCCAAAAGGTGACACTTAGCTGCCTTGTGTTGCTGCTGCCAGGAAAAAGATGCTAATTACAAAGTGTCATTACTTCCTGGCTGACTCTGGCTTGGGAAACAGGCCATGAATATCTTTAAAGACTAAAATGTACAAAAACACAAAGTCTGCAGGGGTCTGGAAATTCACTTTGTGTCTCAAACACATCCCCTCCTTTCTAGTAACACTCCCACTGTTCTAGTTCAGGAACCAAAAGACCTTACACTTAGATGATGAAAACAACTGAAAGGACAGGTCTCTGCCTCCAAAACTTATTTTACACATGGCTGCAGGCAACTCTTCTTAAAGCCAAGCCCTGATCGTATCACTCCCAAATTCAAAATCCTTCAATGATCTCCAGTGTCCTAAAATAATCTGCTGGCCACGGAAGGCTCAACCTACCTTTCTAGTGTTACCTCCTACTTCTTCCACTTCATGGACCTATTATGTGGCCACGAGGGATGATTTCCCATTCCTGACAATGCTTTTCTGTCCAGGATGTTCCTTCCATTTCTCCCCACACCTCTTCCAGCTCTGCCTATTGAAATTCCATTCATACTGTAAGGCCCAGCTTAAATACCACCTCCTCCATAAAGCCTTCCTCAGCTTTCATCAACCACCTCCTATCCCCACCCTAAGATTTTCCTCCTCAGGGCCCAACAGCTCATTTCATTTCTTTTTTTTAACTTTTTAAATCCTGTCGTCATGGTTATCGATCCACAATTTCCCTTTCCTGGAGCATAGCTCATTGAAGGAAAGGGCTATGTCTGTTCTTCATAGCTCCTGGACTCCAGGGATATACAGCTTGTCTGGCAGAAAGAGAGACTCAATAAACAGAGCACGTATTGATGTGGAATTCCACCCTGCCCCCTTGCCAGGGTGGCAGGAGCAGAACCTGTATTTGCAGCTGCAGCTGGGGTGCTAAGAGCCATCTCTCTAAACTCTCCCCACACAATGGGATTGGGGGGAAATACACAGTATTAATAAGAGAGTGAGTATACATTTGTCTTGGATCATTTCTGGCCTTGTGCTCCAAATCTGACAGTGCAGTGAGCAGTTCCATCACCCAGAAGAAGTGTCAAGGGTCCCGAGTTGTTGGGTAAGGGTGAGGTTTAGAGGTAGTCAGTCTTAACCCAACATACAAACAAAGGCTTGCTTATAAAGAATTAACAATTTCCAAAACAGTGATATAATATCTGTTCTAGGGCTTCCCTGGTGGCGCAGTGGTTGAGAATCTGCCTGCCAATGCAGGGGACACGGGTTCGAGCCCTGGTCTGGGAGGATCCCACATGCCGCGGAGCGGCTGGACCCATGAGCCATAACTGCTGAGCCTGTGCATCTGGAGCCCGTGCTCCGCAACAGGAGAGGTCGCGACAGTGGGAGGCCCGCGCACCGCGATGAAGAGTGGCCCCCACTCACCGCAACTAGAGAAAGCCCTCGCACAGAAACGAAGACCCAACATAGCCAAAAATAAATAAATAAATAAATTTATAAATGTATTAAAGTTTAAAAAAAAAATCTGTTCTAACTAAAGAGTTTCTAGCTTTAGAATACCGACACATTTCTGAAGAGCTATGTATAACATTTTTCAAATTATGAATTATTCATTTGTAAAATTAATCCCAGTTTAAATTTTTTAGGAGAAGCCTGATTATGCTTGATAATTTATCTTTTCTAATATCTGGATCCTCAAACTACTGAGTTTCCTTAAAGACAATACTGAGATCAATAAGGAACTCTCTGATGTAGCAAAACTCATTAATGAAAAATAAAACTGGTAATTTGTTCAGTCAAGACAGTTAACGCAATACCGAAAGAGGAGAGTTAGCAGTGGTATAAATGAAACAAAATTAGTCATGAATCAATAATTGTCGAAGCTGAGTGATGGGTATATGGGATTTATTATATTATTCTGTCTACATTTGTGTATATTTAAAATTTTATAACAGAAGTTTAATAAAAAGATTTAGAGAGGGAGAGAAGTCAAAGAGAAAAGAAAACAGCTATAGGACATAGAGATGAAATCAATATAAAAAGAGCTTATGATCTAGTGCATGAAATAAGATATATACATAAGTAACTAAAATTAAAGGTAGAAAACAGTAAGCGCTGTAGGAGGGATAGAGAATAGAAGGTCCAGAAATAACTCCCTGGAAGTTCAGAAGATGATAAAAGTGACATTTAAGCAGTAGTGAAAAGATTGATTTATTCAATAAATGGTATTAAGACAACCAACTAGTTCTTTGGATCTGTACCCAAATCCTTGCACTGAAATAAATTCAAGATGGAGAAAATAATCAAATGCTAAGAAAAAAGAAACTATAAAAATGGTAGAACAGGAAAATGTTTTACAGTCTTTAGGTAAAAACAGGCTAAGAATGAACACAAAGCCATGAATGTAAAAAAATAAAAAGTAAAGAAAGATGTATTTATAACATAAACTGAACATAAAAACTGAAATCTTTTATACAGCAAAAACTACTAGGAATATTCCAAAGTACAGGTAAACCAGGGGTAAAATATTTGCCAATGCCCCTAAGGAACAAAGCTCTTGCAAATTACTAACAAAAATGAAAGTAACTGAATGAAATACGCCAGGGAGTTACAAACTTCCTCATTCATAGCACCCTTAGCACCTCAATAATCTTTTCATGGTGCCCCTAGGCCAAAAGAAATACCTAACAGTTCCATTTATTAAGTAGTTAGGTCCAAACAACCTAATAAGTATTTATGCCCTAACAACTTTTTGAAAAAATAATACACGTAAGTTGAAAGAAAAAATATCTTTATTTCATTCTTGAATAACCACAATTACTTACTAATGGGATGTGTATGCCTGTTGGATACTTTATAACTTCCCAAGCCTTGGAATTGCTGGACTCTACCACCCTCATTCCTATTCCGCATGGCTTTTCTCATGGTACTGGCTCTTTTTTTTTTAAGCTTCTGTGCTTTTCATTCATTCATTCATTCATTTTAATTTTTTTAAACATCTTTATTGGAGCATAATTGCTTTACAATGGTGTGTTAGTTTCTGCTATATAACAACGTGAATCAGCTATACATATACATATATCCCCATATCTTCTCCCTCTTGTGTCTCCCTCCCACCCTCCCTATCCCACTCCTCTACGTGGTCACAAAGCACCGAGCTGATCTCCCTGTGCTATGAGACTGCTTCCCACTAGCTATCGATTTTACATTTGGTAGTGTATACATTTATTTATTTATGGCTGCGTTGGTCTTCTTTGCTGCACGCAGGCTTTCTCTAGTTGCGCAGAGCAGGGGCTACTCTTCGTTGCAGTGCGCCGGCTTCTCATTGCGGTGGCCTCGCTTGTTGCGGAGCATGGGCTCTAGGTTCACGGGCTTCAGTAGTTGTGGCTCGCGGGCTCTAAAGCGCAGGCTCAGCAACTGTGACACACAGGCTTACCTGCTACGTGGCATGTGGGATCTTCCCAGACCAGGGATCGAATCTGTGTCCCCTGCACTGGCAGGTGGACTCTTAACCACTGCGCTACCAGGGAAGTCCCTCTCATGGTACTAGCTCTTTATTCCAGCAACTATCAAATACTCAACTTTGCAAAGACATACAGAATCATCAAAATGAATGCAGTGTGAGCTAATGTTGATAACTGTAAATGGCTTTAAGCTAGTAGTTCACATAATATCTCACAGATGGCAAGTGTCATTGTCCTTCTCCCCCAAATTTAAAATATCCCACAGCGCTTTGGCTCACACTTTGGGAACTGCAAATGTTTAGCAAAGAATATAAACAAGCAATTCACAGATGAAATACAAATAGCCAATAAACATATGAAGACATGTTTAATTTCATTAATGTTTAAGGAAGGGCAATTCAAACAATGAATTTTTAAAGGAAAAATATTAATTCACAGAGAATTTTTTTTAAGGGCAGGACGCCTTAATATGTGGGTAAAGAAACAGACATTCTCATTCATCACTGGTGGGAGGAGAAATTGTTACAACCTTTCTGGGGGGTAACCAGCAGGGCCATGTTGTTGCACATACAATGTATTCTATACAAATGGTCTCCCTTGTTGTTAGACAAAGCAGCAATTTGGAAGCGTAGCAGTTGCTATCAAAATGGAAAACATGTACTTTCTTCAATCTTGCAATACCCACTTCTAGGAATTGATCTCACAGAAGCATTTACAGGTATGGGCAAAGAAGCAGGTGCCCAAGGATAATCTCAAGCAACACTTATGATAACAGGAAAATTTAGAAACAATCAATACAGGACCAGTTGAAAAAATTACAGGACATTCTTACTAAGTATCCCATCACATCTAGCCAAGCTGTACACTCATTAAACATAACGTTGTAAGGACTTCCCTGGTGACGCAGTGGTTAAGAATCCGCCTGCCAATACAGGGGACACGGGTTCGATCCCTGGTCTGGGAAGACCCCACATGCCGTGGAGCAACTAAGCCCGTGCGCCACAACTACTGAGCCTGCGCTCTAGAGCCCGTGAGCCACAACTACTGAAGCCTGTTTCAGCAGTAAATACTACAGTACTACACAGTCTGTGGGTTGGTTGAATCCAAGGATGCAGAGGAATCTTGGCTACAGAGGGCTGACTACAATTATACATTGATTAACCCCCGAGTTGTTAAGTGTCAACTGCATAGACTCATAACGAGTTGCAAAAATAGAGTTGTTGTACCTTTCACTCAGCTCCCCCAACTGTGACATCTTATATAACTGTAGTACTATATCCAGAGCAGAAAACAGACAGTCACGTTACTGTTAATTAGATTATATACCTTATTCAGTTGTCGCCATATTTTATGTGTATTCACTGGTGTGTGTGTTGGGGTAGAGGGGGCCGTTTTAGCCCATGCATGGATTTGTGTAACCACCACCGCAATCGAGATATAAACTTTCTTATTACCGCAAAGGAAGACAGCATTATTTTTGGAATCAGAAACAGTAAAAACAAAATAATATCCTTTTTATCATGTATTCCCTAACTTTAAACTCACTATGAAAATTCACATACTAATTATTAGGACAGGTGGCTATGTGGCATTTTTCACCAAGAGACAGAAATCAAGGAAAAGGAACTTTTCAACACATCACAGAGAAGATGTTGACTTTTCCAAGGCTCCTTTGGTCTCCTCCTTTGACTGTTCAGATCTGTGCCCAACGTGGGTGGAAGAGCTGATTGGAGGAGAGACCCACTGAGGGTGGAGAAGGCTGGCCACCAGGGAGGTAGGGAAGGGCGAGCTGGAGAGAGAGCTGCAGGAATTATTTCCAGGGTTGTCTTCAGCAAACAAAGCCGAAGGAAATGCAGAGTTATTGTAATAACTTGCATTTCCCAGACGTTAGAGCAGCTGTAAAATGTGCCTTACAAAGAGTCTGACCCACAGAAAAGTGTCTGGCTTTCAGCATCTAGCCTTCAGGCTGGTAATGCACGTGACTCCCTGCTGCCCAGTGAGGGGGTTGGGGCAAAAGGCCCCGCAAACGTAGGACCGGGCCGGAGCCAGCCTCGGGAGTCTTCTGGCTTCCAGCACACTATGCTAACAGAGACTCCTCTTTCTGAAAAATGGATATGGAAAAAAAGTTTTTTTGACTCTTTGGGTTGCAGCTAATTTCAAAGGTCATCAAAGTAAACAAAAGGAAAAAACAGTGAATCTTTATAAGTCAAAAAGTGACAACTGTTTATAAAGCAACTGTTTATATTTTCACATGGAGGAAGGAAAAAAATGATTCCTCTAAGTCCCCAGGAATGGAGATTTGGGTGCTTCCCCCTTCCCCCAGTTTGTTTGTTCATTTACCATTCAACACCTCCAGCAGCGAAGTCCAGGAACATCTGTTATATCCATTTTATGTGGAATTATAAAAGTCTACTGGATGGCTGGGATTTGTGAAATAAACCAGGCAGTGTCTTAAGCAAAAGCCTCTGTAGCACTTCTTGCTAACTGTGCCTTCCACCACCCTGCTGAGAAGGTGCAATGCCCAGAGTCACATAGACCGGCTGCAGTAAGGTCTCTCCCATTCTCGAGCCTGGTTTCCTCTGAGCACCTTTGTTCAGAGAAGGGTGATTCCAGGAGGTCTAACTGAAGCCAAGGGACCGTGAAACCAATCTTTATGAACCTCCTCTGCTGACCCCTGAGAGAGACCAAAAAACCCTTTTTGCTTATGAGTTTTCTTGGCTGAGCTGACAATGATTGCTGCACAATCATCATGGATGAGCATCTAACTGGATTTTATATGTTATTAGACATATTCCAAAATAATGAGACTAGATGGTACTACAATCTAAAAGGTGTACATTGTTTTACATGGGATGCTGTTCGCATTAATCAAGGTGTGATCCCTTGTTATAAAGATTTCATATTATTTCTACTTAATCCATTAAGGCTCAGCTCATCAACTCCCTCTGTGAAGCTCTTCCTGACAATTTTAGGTTGCGGCCATCTTTCCATCCTCTCATCCTACAGTATTTATTATTTGAACCACTCATCTGGCACCTAAGATATGTTGCCTTGATTGCTATTTATCTTTTTATGTAAACCATGTCTTTTTATCTCCTACAGAGCCTTACCGGAATGCAAAAGTTTGTTGATTTGATTTTAAATTTAAGGCAATTACCAAGTGGGCTGAGATAAACAGTACTTCCAAGGCAATAGTTAACTCAGTAGTGAAAGTAAACACCAAGACTGCTTGCGAATGGGTTGGCTTACAAAGTAAGATGACCAATGAATGCAAGTCCTTGAGACTGGTACATGTTTACGGCCTGGGCCATCAGCCTGCTATTCCGAGCCCACTAACATGTCATGTTATCTACATGAATTCATCATCCCCCAAGCTCATCTTGAGGAAACTCATAATCTACCCTCTAAACCTACTTCAGCTCAAACACTGGCGCCTCTATGAAACCACTCTCCCTGGAACTGTTACGTTTCTTTGTTGAATAAGTGGCTGAATGCAACAGTGACTCTCTGGGTAACCACCCATAATCCATTTTGGCCTGTCCCCTTTCACTATACTGCTGGAAGGCTATGAGGAGCAGGTTTAGGAAAGTTCTAAGAAAAGTTGTTACAAAATTTTCCCCATAAACAAGCCCTCCCAGTCAAATATTGGGACTGACTGCAGCAGGACAACAGGATACTCCTCTCACTACCCAATAAATTTATACTGGAAACTTCAGTCTTTGGACCAGTGGTTCTAAAACCAGGGTGATTTTACCTCCAGGAGACATTTGGCAATGTCTAAAAACATTTTTGGTTGTAACAAGTGAAAGGAAGAGCTACACAGCATCCAGTAGGTAGAGGCCAGAGATGCTGCTAAACATCCTACCATGCACAGGACAACCCCTCTCGACAAAGAATTATCCAGCCTAGAATGTCAAGAGCGCTGAGTTGGAGAAACCCTGGCCTACTGTAACAGCATGGGCTCTGCAGTCAAGACCTAGCTGGGGACCTTGGGAAAATTATTTAACCTCTCTGAGCCTTAATTAATTTCCTCATCGATCAAATGGAGCTAATAATATAACTCATCTCATGAGGGTATTGTGAACTCTAAAAGATAATAGATGTGAAAATAACTTCGTAATTACTCTTAAAAAAATTAGTCATCCTTATTAATGGATGCATGCCTATATGTGACTTTAATTTTGCTATGCATTTGAAGCATATCTCAGTATTGGTGTAGAAAGGAGACTAAATACATAACTCTAGGAAAGTGAATCCCTGTGATTAAAGACTACTCTCCCATCCTCAGGGATTCTGTTTTATTTCCGTAACATAGATACCCCTCTTCATTCATCTGGGGTATCTATGTTCTCCTGATTCTGCACTATTCAGTTGCTTTCTTTACCCCTCTGTGGTACCTGCTTATGCTCTTTTCTTGGCAGTTGTTTTTGCTTGGCCACTGGACTTCTGCCTTCTGCAGTACTGTTCCTTAGCAATGCTTTTCTTAGTGGTCCCTCATAATTTTCCCAGAAACTGTGCTTTCTGACTAATCATCTTATTACAGCTCGTAACAATGACCAACTGTATGGCAAGGAAAAATTAATGATTATCCCTCAGGTGCTTTGAGGAGTATAAGCACAGTACTTGTTATCAAGTTTGCCCTTCTTTGTCAGCATCTGTGATTTACATCTAAGGGTAAGTTGTGCCATTCAGTGTTGTCAAAAGAATAATTTGGTGACCTTTGAAGATATTAGCTCTATTAGTTATGACCCTCAAGAGTTTCATCCTTGATACTCTTTCTAACAGACCATGCTCCATAAACTTGCATATCCAGAGGTACAACTTTCCAGCTCCATTTTCCTGCCTCAGAGAGGCAAATGCTTTAAAAATAAGCTAAGTAAGCACATTCTTATTTTCCTAAGTATTTCCTAAATGACCCAAACCAGGTAACAGTTTAACAAATACTTTAGCTTCCACTCAGGTCATTTCCTGGGTGAATCTGACAATTTTGCTTTCGTTTTATATTTAAAGGAAGCAAAGCATCTTTTCATGCGTATATTAGTCTCAAAAAATGGATAATATCTGCATATTTTATATAGCGAAGGCTTACAGTCTTATGTTGTAGTCTTGTATGAAATGTGTGTTAACGTGTGCATGTATTTAAAATTCCATAGATTCTTGATTTTTAAAAACAGGTAATATTGTAGTTAGTTCCAATCTTCTTGAAATCAGTGGTGAACTTCACCATTGATTGAATAGAATGAATCATGTCGCCATAACTGGTAGAATCTTAGCTATAACGAAAAAGGAGTTTACTCAGAAACCTTTGAAGTGGTGGATGAGGAAGAGGGTCTCACCAAGTCCAGAGAGATGCCTTCGACTTTGGAGATTAGTGATCATTTTACCATTGGAAAAACAAATGGAAAGGCAGCTCATCTTAGCATTGTGAGGAAGTGAGTAAGATACTCACCAACAGGGGAATCTTGGTTCGTAAGCTTGTGGACTAGGGGCATTTACTCTTACGGAAATAACACACAATCCCTGAGGATAGGAGAGTAGTTTTTTTTTTTTTTTTTAATTTATTTGATTTATTTTTACTTTTGGCTGCGTTGGGTCTTCGTTGCTGCACATGGACTTTCTCTAGTTGCAGTGAGCGGGGGCTACTCTTCGTTGCGGTGCACGGGCTCCTCATTCTGGTGGCTTCTCTTGTTGTGGAGCATGGGCTCTAGGCATGCGGGCTTCAGTAGTTGCAGTACTGGGGCTCAGTAATTGTGACTCACGAGCTCTAGAGTGCAGGCTCAGTAGTTGTGGCGCACAGGCTTAGTTGCTCTGTGGCATGTGGGATCTTCCCGGACTAGGGCTTGAACCCGTGTTCCCTGCATTGGCAGGCGGATTCTTAACCACTGTGGCACCAGGGAAGCCCAGGAGAGTAGTCTTTAATCAAGGGGATTCACTTTCCTAGTATTATTTAAATAGGCTTTTTATGTAATGTGATAGACTGAAAGGCCCAGTAGAGCTACTAAAACTGACTTCTCCTAACACAAATGTATTAGTTTAAAGCAAGGTTTTTCAACCTCAGCACTACTGACATTTGGGGCCAGATAGTTCTTTGTTGTGGATCCTGTCCTGTGCATTACAGGACGTTTATCAGCTTTCCTGGCCTCTACCCACTGGATGCTGATGGCACACCACCAGTTACAACAACCAAAAATATCTTCAGACACTGCCAAGTGACCCCTCTGGGGAAAACTGTCCTCCAGTTGAGAACAACTGCACTAGGCATCCAAACCTATACACTGATACCATGTATTATACCTACTTTGGGGAAGTTGATACGTAGTATTGTCTATGTCCTAAAGAAGATCCTGACTCATTCATTCATTCAGCAAATATTATATTGTTGATATGTCTCTTCTAGGCAGAGTGAACAGCACATAGCAAGGCCCTGGTGCAGGACAAGGCCTGGGTATCAGTGGGAGGTTCCAGGGGTAAGAGTCGAATGAAAGGAGGAAAGCAGTATGAGATGAGGTTGGAGAGGCAGGCTGGTCAGATCATTCTGGTGCTTATAAGAAGTTTGGATTTATTTTAAGACTGAGAATGACTAAACAGCTTTAAGCAGGAAATTAAGTCAATCTCATCTGTGTCTCAAAAAGGTCCTTCTGCCTGATACAGAGAATAGAATGAAGGGGGCAAGAATACAAGTGGAGAGGTGACTGTAGTTGTCCAAGCAAAAGATGAGGGTGGCTTGGACAAGGATAGTGGTGTAGAGATTGAGAGTAGAGAAGTAGATATACTGATGGATTGGAAACCAAGCTAAAGAAAATTTGATCCCCAGGTTTCTTGAGAAACTGGGTGAATGATAGTGCCATTTACTGAGAATGTGAAGCTCAGTGGAGGGCCATGTTTGTGGCTCAGCCAGGTTGTGGAATAAAGAGTTTATATTTGCTCAGATGGGAAGGCATCATCTCCTGATCCAATGCAGGGTGAGAAGGAAAGATAATCTCTACTTCCTAGGAGCTTATGATTTATTTCAAGAGACAGCATACAAGTACAATACAGTCACATCCTCTGTGGGAGTAGGGTCTAAAGCCAAGACTAGGGTGAACGCTGTATACAGAGAAAATGACCTTGAATCACATTCAGCACAGCGACAGACACTAAAGAGACAGTACATTTCCATCTCACAGCTCACTGTTCACTCCGGCGCACATGTTCACTGACAGAAAAGGCAATACTATTCAACAGGCAATTTGTAAATAGTTTTTCTCTATCTTTTATTCCTTAACTTCGCACAGATTTAGCAAGTTAATGTAATTACACAGCAAGTCTATGTAATTCTACTAATATAAAATAAAATCAATTTTCACTTAAAAAGTGAAATACCAACAAATGAGATTTATTATCTAGCAAACTATATACAAATACATAGAGATTCAGTTAATGAAAGATCTAACTAAAGTGGGATAAAGGAAAGGTTCACTTTCTGAAGAATGTGGAGTTTTAATTAGGAAAAAGTCACAAGTAAAAAGACCAGGGTGGATTTGGAATTGCATACATACAATTGGTAGTTACTCCCCATGACCAACTGGGTCTTCTTATTTCTCAGATCTCTATAAACAATGAAAAACTAGGAGGTTTAACTGTTTCAATAGGAGTGGGGTGTGATAGTATGTAGAGAGTGGAGGTATCCACAACATAGTGGAGGACTACAAATGAGAAAACGTAAGTTTATGCACAATACTTCTTCATACTGGAGGAGAATGAGGCCAAGAAACAAACCATTAAGGTTCCCACTAAAGTTACTGTGTAGCTAAAACAAGAAATTAAGATTCCCTACATTTCTATGAAAAAAAAATGTACTGCATTTCCTCAAAAAATTAAAAATAGAAATAACATAAGATGCAGCAATTCCACTTCTGAGTATATATTTAAAAGAACTGAAAGGAGGGTCACAAAGAGATATTTAGTACACCCATTTCATAGCAACATTATTCACAATAGCCAAAAGGTAGAAGCAACCCAGTGTCCAATGACAGATGAATGGATAAACAAATGTGGCAGACACATACAATGGAATATTACTTAGCCATTAAAAACGGACATTCTGGGCTTCCCTGGTGGCGCAGTGGTTGAGAGTCCGCCTGCCGATGCAGGGGACACGGGTTCGTGACCCGGTCTGGGAGGATCCCACACGCCACGGAGCGGCTGGGCCCGTGAGTCATGGCCGCTGAGCCTGCGTCCGGAGCCTGTGCTCCGCAACGGGAGGGGCCACAACAGTGAGAGGCCCGCATACCGCAAAACAAAACAAACACACAAACAAAAAACCCGGACATTCTAACACATAGGTGAACCTTGGGGAGATTATGCAAAGAGAAATAAGCCAGTCACAAAAAGACAAATATTGTATGACTTCACTTACATGAGGTATCAAGAGTAGTCAAAACCAGAAAGCAGAATGGTAGTCTCCAGGGGTTGGGAGGGAAGGGAAAAATAGGGAGTCGTTTAATGGGTATAAAGTTTCATTCTTGCAAAATGAAAGAGTTCTGAAGGTTGGTCAACAACATGTGAATATACTTAACACTATTGAACTGCACACTTAAAAATGGTTAAGATGGGGCTTCCCTGGTGGCTGCAGTGGTTGAGAATCCACCTGCCAATGCAGGGGACACGGGTGCATGCCCCGGTCTGGGAAGATCCCACATGCTGCAGAGCGGCTGGGCCCGTGGGCCATGGCCGCTTAGCCTGTACGTCCGGAGCCTGTGCTCCACGACAGGAGAGGCCACAGTGAGAGGCCCGCGTACCGGTTAAGATGGAACTTTTACATGCACTTTATAATAATTAAAAGTTTAGGGGCTTCCCTGGTGGCGCAGTGGTTGAGAGTCCGCCTGCCGATGCAGGGGACGCGGGTTCGTGCCCTGGTCCGGGGAGATCCCACATGCCGTGGAGCGGCTGGGCCCGTGAGCCATGGCCGCTGAGCCTGTGCGTCCAGAGCCTGTGCTCCGCAACGGGAGAGGCCACAACAGTGAGAGGCCCGTGTACCGCAAAAAAAAAAAACAAAACTTAAAACTTTTTTTAAAGATTCCCTATATTCAAGTCACCAATATTCAATACTGTAATATTGTATTCAGTATCATTTCTGGGACGTGTTTTAAAATCTTGCATTACAGAGTCCCTCATTGATTAAAAAGCCTTGTGGGTGAACCACACATTTACTTTAGTGCACCAACTGGTATTGTGAGCCTGCATTAATTAGATGCTCTTAGAACCTCATTTTGATTTCTTTTAATCCTTAAAAAAAATTAGCATCAGGTGCTAATTAAAAATAGCCAAGTCTATCATTAGAGGCAAGCCATAAGATGGTACCAACTGTAGGAAAGGAAAAATTCTCAAGTGACATTGAGACACTGGAACATATGAGCAGACAGTAAAGACCTTTTTGGGGGTTTTTTTGGTTTGTTTTATTGAAGTATAGTTGATTTACAATGTTTCAGGTGTACAGCAAAGTGATTCAGTTATACACACACACACACACACACACACACACACACACACACACACACACATATATTCTTTTATTTTAATTTTTAATTGCTTTGGGTCTTTGTTGCTGCATGAGGGCTTTCTCTAGTTGCCACGATCAGATTTCTCATTGTGGTAGCTTCTCTTGTTGCAGAGCCCGTGCTCTAGGCATGTGGGCTTCAGTAGTTGCAGCACGTGGGCTCAGTAGTTGTGGCATGCGGGCTCTAGAGCACACGGGCTTCAGTAGCTGCAGTGCGTGATCTCAGTAGTTGTGGCTCATAGGCTCCAGAGCGCAGGCTCAGTAGTTGTGGCTCATGGGCTTAGTTGCTCTGCAGCATGTGGGATCTTCCCTGACCAGGTATCGAAACCGTGTCCCCTGCATTGGCAGGCTGATTCTTAACCAATGGCCACCAGGGAAGTCCAATACATATACATACATATATATTCTTATCCACTATAAGTTATTACAAGACACTGAATATAGTTCACTGTGAAGACCTGTTTTATTGCTTTCCTAGTGTCCACTGCTTTTCCAGTCTCTCTACTATGATGGATAGTAGATATAAATCCACTGTAGGATGAATTCTTAGACAAAGTTTAATTTTTAAAAATTTTTTATTTATTTATTTATTGCTGCGTTGGGTCTTCGTTGCTGCACGCAGGCTTTCTCTAGTTGTGGCGAGTGGGGGCTACTCTTCGATGCGGTGCGCGGGCTTCTCATTGCGGCGGCTTCTCTTGTTGTGGAGCATGGGCTCTAGGAACGTGGGCTCAGTAGTTGCGGCATGTCGGCTCAGTAGTTGTGGCATGTGGGCTCAGTAGTTGTGGCTCACAGGCTCTAGTACACAGGCTCAGCAGTTGTGGTGCACGGGCTTAGCTGCTCCGCGGCATGTGGGATCTTCCCGATTCAGGGATCAAACCTGTGTCCCCTGCATTGGCAGGTGATTCTTAACTACTGCACCACCAGGGAAGTCCTGACAAAGTTTAATTTTTGAAAATTTTCTCCACTGTAGACTACTTTAAAAAGTATGATGCTCACCAGAGAAGACGTGGTTGAGACTATTATTATGATCTATATGTCATCTAAAAGCCATCTTAAGGAGGTACAAAAGTTTGCTTTGTATCATAAACTTGTGCCCAATCATCAACTCTACTTCCCATACAATATCTACCTTCTCTTTGCTCACAGCTAAAACCTCTCAACATTTTCACACTTTCATTATCCCCATTCCACACCACCTTTTTAACCTGTTGATAACTCTTTTTTTTTTTACCTATGCTGAAATCTGTTCAAAATTTCACCAGCTCACCATCTCAACATCAAGATAGTCCTTTTCTTTTCCATCATCCCAACACTTATCCAACCCAACACCATAGGTCAGAAAACTTATTGGTGTTCTTACTTCCTTCTCAAGTTCACTATCTATAGCAAAACACCTCTCCCATTACCTCCTGGTCTCCAGCTGTAAAACAGAAATGATATAACCAACCTCCCCTCTATCGCTCTGGATGAGGACCAAGGGTTTATGTGCACTGCTGACCTCCTTGATCCTTATAAGATGTGTCATGTGCAATTACTATTGTTATCTCTGCCCTGGTTTCCCACAACTCTTACTTCATGCCCCTTGATCTTGACCACAAAACATTGTGTTACTAAACAGCTCACTCAGTCTCCCGCTTCCTCCACTCCTGGCTTTGGGCAGTCTTGCCAGCTGCCCTTTAAACTTGGAAGAGTCTCCTCTTGCATCTGCCAAGCTGCTATTTCAAATGTTTCCTCCTTTCTCATGTCTGCCTGACTGCTCTCCACATGAACAACCAGGAGCACCTTTCCTAGAGTGGAACAAGTTTGAGGAGAAAATAAGTGATGAAATGAAATCCAGAACACCTTTTGCCCATTAAATAGTTGCGCTTAGAAATGTCAAGATTTTCTTATTGCTTTCATGGTCCTTTAACCTCAATGGCAAATTACCTAGTGATATACGATATCCATCACTTGGGGCATAAATCTCTGTTATCTCCTGGACACGACACAAGAATCACTTGTCTCGTACATTAACTCGATTTTGTATATTGAATCCCTCTCTTCTACTCTTAACCCACTGTTTTCCAAACTTGTCTGATTATAAGAATCACCTATGTTGCACATGAAAGAGGTAGATTCTGGAGTCCTACTCCAGAACTACACAATCAAAATCTTCAGGACAGGAATTTGGGAAACTGCATTTTAAACAGTGCTCACAGGTAACTCTTGTGTCAAGTAAGTTTGGGAAACATATGATAGCCTATTAAATCTTCCTGTTTTTGTCAGTGTCCTAACAACCAGAGATCTGAAGACCTATAGCCAGATGTCCTGAATTACTTAGGCTTTAGTCATGAAGATTCTACCTACTCCAACCATGCTGACAATTTAATTTAAAATTAATACTGTGTGATTCTGCACTCTAGTTTTTCTGTTGCAGTCATACTGCAAGATTCTGGTGATGAATTTATACTGCTTTATATCCACCCAGTGCTTAATTAGCACAATATTGAGCATTCAATTGAAACTCAATTTAAACCTTACTGAACGATCAGCACCACCCAACTCAAAAAAAAAAAAAAAATCAAAACAACAAACACACTAAAATTCCATGTCTCAAAGCCTACCTGAGTAGCACTATATCCTTCCCTCACCAACCATCAGGTTAATGAGAATGAGAAAATGAAAATTTAGGGTTTGTCTCTTGGCCTGAAATCAATTATTCAGTGATTTGGCCAGATTTCTACAAACTATTGTTAGGCCTTGTCTGACTGCCTAGATTTCTCATAATAGAGTCAACTTCCTTTCATCCCTCAAGGATTACTGCTTTGACCCTGTGTTCTTTCCACCGTCATGCTGGGGAGAGCTCAGAGTTAATGATTTGCATCTGATAGTGCATGATAAAAATTCAAGTAGCAGGCCTGCTTTCAGGCAAGCACACACAGGAACACTTAGATACAGAGAAGTTTCATGTTGAATACTGTAAATGTTCAAGGATGCTTACTTTAAAACATAGTTTCAAAGCACAAAGACTATTCTAGATTAAAATATAAGTGAATTATATTAAATAGAAAAGAATGTAAGACCCTTTCTAAAAAGTGAAAGATTATCACTTACATAACATCCAGAAAAATAAAGCTGAGCAAAAAATAGGAAGCCAGAGACTTCCCTCGTGGCACAGTGGTTAAGAATCCGCCTGCCAATGGAGGCGACATGGGTTCAATCCCTGGTCCATGAATATCCCACATGCTGCGGGGCAACTAAGCCCATGCGCCACAACTACTGAGCCTGCACTCTAGAGCCCGCGAGCCACAACTACTGAGCCTGCATGCCACAACTACTGAAGCCCGCGCACCTAGAGCCCGTGCTCCACAAGAGAAGCCACTGCAATGAGAAGCCCATGCACCACAACGAAGAGTAGCCCCTGCTCGCCTCAACTAGAGAAAAACCCGTGTGCAGCAATGAAGACCCAACCTAGCCAAAAAAAAAAAAGGAAGCCAATTTATTCAAGACATTAATATTGAAAACAGACGTTTCAATGGGGGTATACCACAGCTATGCTCAATATTACATGTTTCAAAAGGATGAATCCACTCTCTGTTAAAAAAAAAAAGCTTCAAATGTAAACAATGAATGGTCCATATGATGAGATTCATCTCTGAGCAGATTTCTAAATCAATGCACAGACCAGGCTATTTATAAACCCTAATTCCCATCAACCTTAGCACAATGTCAACTAGCAGTAACAAGTTAATGTTTCCCAGTAATCTTCACTGTGTCATTTAATTACCAGCACTGGGGCCAAGGTAAACTCAACAGTAACAAAAGAGCTAACATCACAATCAAAGAACAAGATTAATGAATACTACATTTCTGCTTTGAAGTGAATGCTGAAAATCATGTCCATAACATACTCTTTTTCAGCCATTGGACTTCAATTGTACCAAATACTCGATTTGAAGGTAGAGTTTAAAAATATTCTCCTTGTTTTTAATTAACCACAAGTTTCATTCCTTGGAGAACTTTTTAAGATAAAGAACATCCTCTTCATAGCGTTATAAAGTGTATAACCCCCCAAACCATCAAACATATTTCCTAAACTCTGACCGCCAATCCCAATTAAAGTTATTTTAAAAATTGAAATACAACTTAAAGTGCCAAATCTGAAGTGTACAGCTTGATGAGGTTTTATATATGCCTAATTACATAGTTTTTATAATAACTTATAATACTGTAACTCAACAAATGATTCCATTAGAAGATTATTTATAAGATTCTTTATAAAAATTTATATTTATCTTTATATTTATAAATTCTTATAAATAAATTCTTATTATTTATAACATTCTTTTGCACTGGTGGTTAAATGGTAGAATTCTCACCTCCAACACTGACTTAAATGTTAACAGTAGATACCGAGTGTTCATAATATAACAAATAGCCCTCACTTTTTGTGGGGGGAGGGATGAAACTTCAGGAGTAAATAATTTGCCTTTCATATTAAAAAATATTCAGTAAGAAAATGCTTTTATAAAAATGAAGACAAAAGAAGAAAGCCAAAATGTGCATCTTTTGCTACAAGGGAAAAGATCATTGACTCTGATTTTCAAACTCCATGGTTCTTTTGTTAGCTCACCCCTGAACATATCAACTCCTCAGTAAACAAAATGAATTAAACCTTTACGGTTTCTCCAACTAAAACTGTTTTACTGTCTATGGACCAAATCGCTTCAATCTGTTTCCCAAACCTCTATAAATAATTTGGCAACTTATTTGCTAAGAAGGTCCACTATCATTTCCCTTTTCTGGTTCGTTAAGAAATCACTTGTCATTTTAGCAGCTATGTTTATGTGCTAACTTTTCCCATTGTTTAAATATCTACCACCCAAGCCAGTGATGGATTATAAGACCCAGGCCGAGGATATACAATTCATCCTGGACTTCTGATGGTTGAGATAACTTGTTGGTAGGTGTTGGGTTTTTGTCACCACTCATCCAAACACATTCTCCCATCTTTTAACTGCCTGTTGTCACGTCCTTATAATATAAACTTCTTCCTTGGTCGGCTACGATGATGATGTGCTCAGCTAAACATATCAGTGGCAAATATCTAAGAAACAGCAACAGTTCCTAGATACAAAATAATTGGGAAAAGACCAATCTGAACGTACAAGGAATTTTTTTAAACAGAAATAATTTTTAAAGAGCTGCTGGTCTATTTTTAAAATATGGTCAGTAACATGAACTACATTAAAACAAATGACTGTCAAGTAGCATTTCTGTTAAGTTGATCCTGAAAAAATTCAGAAGCTTCATTTGCAATGAACATTCATGGAGGAAGGTAAATTTGTGTGCAGTCTTAGAGTTACAAAAACAAAACAAAATTCTAAAATAGTAAAATTCAAAGTAATGAGATTTCCTCTTAATCTAGAAAAACCTCACTCTTTTTAATGAACAAAGTTAAAGTTGAAGTGGCCATTAAACCTGGTGTTCTAAGGTCAGAAGTTTCTAACCACACTGAGAACTTTGTATTGCAGGGTGTGAAGGTCCTCAAATCGCCACCAAATCAATGAAGGGGCGTTTTCTACAACATGAGTTTTCTTGTTCTGCTATGCAGCATTCCTGTTTCATGTCACTAAAAGGAAATGGGCCATGGCCATCCAAACTATATAACAAAGTGGCAGAAGGGTCACCCTCCAATGTGCAACAAGTAAAACAAGATCTCACATGCCATGGAGCAACTAAGCCCGTGTGCCACAACCACTGAGCCTGTGCGCCGCAACCACTGAGCCCACGTGCCACGAGCCCGTGCTCCACGAGAAGCCACCGCAATGCGAAGCCCGCGCACTGCAACGAAGAGTAGCCCCCGCTCGCCACAACTAGAGAAAGCCTGTGCACAGCAACGAAGACCCAATGCAGCCAAAAGTAAATAAATTAATTAAATAAATAAATTTTTTAAAAAAGATTTTGTCTATTATCTTACTATTTATTCTTTCATATGAATTTAATTGTATTGTCATGTGAAAACCTTTTTAAAAAAGTAAAATTTTTATTGTAAATCTATTAAACTCGTGTTCAAATCTGGAGAAAACTGACAGTCCTATCAAAAATATGCAATATCCTTGGGGAAAACCCAAGAGAATCAATGGAAAACATATTGCAAAGGATCTTTACAGATGATATCATTACAAATGAGAGTTAGGTGACTGAGCACGGTACAGTATATAACTTAGGAGTATAGGTCCTGAAACCCTGGATCTGCCACTTTCTAGCAGTGTGACCTTGGGCAAGTTACTTAATCTCTCCGAGTTTTAGTTTCCTTAGTATAAAACAGTACTCACTTTCTAGGACTGTAACGAGGATTTAATGAATGAATATATTTAAGTGCATAAAATGGTGTTTGACACAGAGTAAGTGTAACATGTGATGACTAATAGCATAGTTACAAAGTGAATATATATAGAAATCAATCAATTTTAAGAGGAAAAAACAGCATAAGTCAAATGATAAAACATAAGAAAAGTATTCATGACAACAGTAATAAATATAAAAAGAAACATATAATCTACATGAATTGAGGAATATAAAAGACAAGTGAATGGAAAGGCATACCATGTTCTTGAGTAGGACAACAGTATAATAAAGATATTATGTATGGTTAATAATTTAATGTGATCCCAATAAAAATATCAATAGAATGGAGGATGGGGGAACTAAACAAGTTGATTTAAAGTTCACAGGTACTGAAAAAGAAAAGTAATGAAGGGGAATTAGTCTCCACCCAATTGTAGAACATATTATAAAGCTATTGTGAGCAACTGGTGCATAAACAGACAAATTGCTCAATGGAACAGACTAAAAACCTAGAAAACAGCATCTGAATACTGAAATTTAGTGTATGACAAACTTAGTGGTTCTGTTGGGAGTGATAAGCTGTACTTTTCAATAAATGAATTTGGGACCAAAAAAAATCATGCAATAGCTCTCCATTAATTTATTTTTTAATTCCTCTTGATAATGTTAAATAATTTTCATAATAGTATTTTTAAACTAAACTAGTATTTTAAACTAAAATAGTATTTTTAATAATAAAAAATATAAATCATAGATAGCATGTATTAAGAAACTATACCGGGCTTCCCTGGTGGCGCAGTGGTTGAGAGTCTGCCTGCCAATGCAGGGGACACGGGTTCGAGCCCTGGCCTGGGAAGATCCCACATGCCGCGGAGCAACTAGGCCTGTGAGCCACAACTACTGAGCCTGCATGTCTGGAGCCTGTGCTCCGCAACAAGAAAGGCCACGATAGTGAGAGGCCCACGCACCGTGATGAAGAGTGGCCCCCGCTTGCCACAACTAGAGAAAGCCCTCATACAGAAATGAAGACCCAACACAGCCAAATAAATAAATAAACAAATAAATAAAAATTAAAAAATTAGCACCATTAGCTAAATCCCTTGCTCATTCAAAATAATGCATTGTCACATAGCACCAAAATCTATTAAAAAAAAAAAAAAAGAAACTATATACCGTGACAGCTACTATACCGGGAATTTGTACATATAACATCGCTACTCCTTATATCCACTTTTCAAATTATGTGTTATCATTATTTTACAGATGGTTAAGCTTCATTTTAGAATTTAAGTGATGTGCCCCAGGTCAAATACCTACAAAGTGGGGAAAGAGTACGTCAATCCTAGATTTCAAACCTCTTTCCATACAGCATCCACCATCCACAAAATAATGCAGGTTGTCAAAAAAACTAAGAACGAAGCAATTAAAACAGTGTGAGATTATTCAACATCTTGTAATAAACTATAATGGAAAAGAATAGGAAAAAATGTATATATATATATATGTATCTGTATAACTGAATCACTCTGCTGTACACTTGAAACTAACACAATATTATAAATCAACTATGCTTCAATAAAAAAAAGAAAAAAAAACAATGCAAGATTATAAACTGCATAGCAAGTAGGAATGAAGTAACTACAATAAAACTGGTATCTTCTCTTTATGCTTTTTTAGCTTTAAAATGGTAAATGCACTGTGGTCTTATTTCCACTCTATCATGGGAGCCTGGCATTTCAGTCAATGAATGATATCCAAGGTGAATCTACCTTACACCAAATTATTTCCAACAAAGAAGAGAGTTAAAGTGAAGCTAGAGTGAGCTTCAACATAACTTGACACAGAGGAATATTTTGTAACTGTTTTCATTTTCTATATACAAGGTCCCAATGTGGGAAACTGAAAATCTGTATGCCAGAATAAAATAAAACGCTGGTTATTTTGACTTCCCTCTGCTGGGCAGTAAACCTCTTGAACTTCTATTTTTGGAAATTGAGGTATCCCTTTAATTCTGTTACAGAACTGGTGACAGTGGTAAGACAGCAAAGGAAAATCAGCACAGGGCCTGTACCAGCACAGTCTCCAAGAACAGGAATAAAACAAAGCACAAGCAAGCAAAAGCATTTTGCAAGAGAATTTTGTGAAACTGGTGTCAGTGTTCACAACCCAACACAAAAAACACCATCCAACTGCAAGCCATCGGACTAAAAGGGGCTCCCGAAGCCAGATCAACATTGAGAAACTCCCAGAGCCAATATTTACAGCATGGTTAACGTTGTACTTGTAGAAAACAGAATAGCCCTTCTCTATGTCTGCCCTTCCAAGGATTCTACGCGTAACCAGCAGTACTCTCTTCCACTTTATTTGGTGTATATAAAGATATGGTTCAGAAAGTGCAGGCCTTTTTCTGTTTAGATTGTTGGGTACAAAGACACTGTTGCTATACTCCTGAAGATAGACCCTTCTTTTTTTAAAGACCCTTCTGATGATGATTTTTTTTCTACCAGCAGCTGAGACAATTGAGCCAACATTTACTTTTAATGAAAATCACCTCTTCTTCAACAATGGCCTCCATTTGGCTCAATTCATTTTCAAAGTTCTCTTTGATTCTAAGGCTGAAAACAGACAGAATGAATGTCCCTCTCCCCACATGAATTTGGTGTTAGGGATTTACTAGGATGCCCCCAGACAAAGATAAAGAGCCATATTCTAAACTGGCAGTCTCAGTTACTGAAGGACACTTGTTAAATGGAAGAAGCCTAGTTCTATCCCACTTAGAAGCAAAACAACCAACACCTGCTTGGAGTCAACAGTGAGGACCCTGTTGCTACTTTCCTGTCCGAGGCCCAAATACCGCACTCGGATGAAGTCAGGTGTCAGTAATTATTGACATTCAGAAGAGCCTTTCAGAGGCTCTGGCAATCTGAATACACACATCATGCTTACCTCTACCAATCACTACTCTATGAGAAAGAAAATCTGTTCTAAGTGAGAGGACGAGAAGCAGGATGTACTAGAGTAAGTTTTAGATGTACCCAAAAGTTGCAAAAATGGTACACAAAGTTTCTGTATATCCCTCACTCAGTTCCCTCCTTGCTACCACCTTCTATCACTATGGTTCATCTGTCACAGCTAAGAAAGTATTGGTACATTACGTCAACTAAACTCCACATACTTTATTCAGATTTCACTAGTTTTTACCTAATGTCTTCTTTCTGTTTCAGGATCCCATCCAGGTACCATATTATATTAGTTGGCATGTCTCCTTTCTCCTTAGGCTCCTCTGGTTTGTGACTGTTTCTCACACTTCTTCCTTGTTTTTGGTGACCTTAACAGTTTTGAGGAGTACTGGTCAGATATTTTGTAAAAAGTCCCTCGATTTGGGTTTGTCTGAATTTTTTGTTTGTTAGACTAGGATTATGAGTTTTGGGGAGGACAGGTGACATGCCATTTTCATCATATCACAACAAGGGTACATGCTATCACACACTATCAACATGTCTTATCATTGTTGATATTAGGCTGGATCACATAACTGAGATGTAGTGTTTGCCAGATTTCTCCACCACAGAGTTACTCTCCTCTCCTGTCTCTTTCCATACCCTGTAGAAGCAAGTCACTGAATGCAGCCCACACTCCAGGAATGAGGGGAGGGAAGGTGAGCTTCACTTTCTGAAGGAGGCACTGGGGGAGGGGGGCGGGTAACTACACAGATTTGGAATTCTTCTGTGTCTCTTCTCCCCCATTTATTTATTTGTTCAATCATTTGTTTATTTACATCAGTATGGATATGTAGTGGGTTACAAGCCCACTGCAACATTCTGGAAAAGGCTTATTTGGACTAGTACTTCTTAACTTTAATGAGCATATGAGTTTAACTGGGATCTTGGGAAAATGCAGATTCTGATTCAGCAGGTCTAGGGTGGCCCAGGAGTGTGCATTTCAGACCAGGCCGAGGCAATGCTGATGCTGCTGGCCTGGCTCTACACTCTGAGTAACAAGGCTCTCGAGACTGTGCCTGGCCTCTTTTGGGCATGAGTGTTCACTCCGCTCCAAAGCAACCCATCCCAGCTCTGAAAAGCCAAGCAGGGAAGAAAAAAGGAAATGTTTTCAATCCTCAGATCTACTCACTTGAATACAAACTCCGAGGCAGACTTTCTCATGTGGCTTTTGTTTCTGATTTGTTTTAAACTACATGGTAGACGTCTTTAGGCCACCACCACCACGCCCAGCCCAACCTGTAACACAGACACAGCCTACCTCTACCTTCTCTGTATGAATTTAGAAATGACTAAACTCGTGATTGAGGTGGTGATATCGAAGATTTAACTTCTGGAATGGAGAGACAGATGGCAATTGGGTACCTCTACTTACTCTGTGCTTTCCTTCTGGAGGGAGAGAAAGTAAAAATTAGAGAAACAACAAAGAAGGAAAAGCTAGGACAAAGGAAGATTAACAAAGTAAATCATACATTTATCCAGAATAGGTGAAATCATGATCTTGAAGACACACTTGCAAAACAATATGGTTCTCCTTCTTTAATGAGGCTGTGAAGGTCCTGCGGAAGAGTAGGCTGCACGAGCAGAAGCCTCACCACTGCTTAGAGATTACAGGCTGAAGGGCACTGGTAATTGGTCTTCTTCAGAAATCTACCACCTCGTTTTGATTTGGTGGGCATGGATTGTACTGCATCTCTAACTCACTATGAGAATATGGACTCAAATTTCCAACACCTTAATTCTAAATGCATATATACACACACGTAAGTGTATGTTCAATCATAAATTTTAATGTAAACTACTGCCCTATAACTCTGTGCTTAAACACTTGAAAAATCAAACCTAATGACTAAATTTTCTCTCAGACTGATCAATGAATACTGCTTCCAATATAAAAAGAACAGTTTAATTGGACTAGTAAATGCCTCACATACTTGAAAAAATCAATTATAAAACAGGAAACTGAAACTAAAATTGCATTTTAGAAACATGTTAGATATAAAAATTACTATATATCCTGTAATCCAAGAAGGAAAGGCATAATGTCTATGTGCTATAAACTGACTTAAACTTACAAGTAAAACCTGTCTTACCATCTACATGTAAAAGATAATTTTTAAAGGCTTAAATAATGAATAAGGGGGAAAAATGTCAAACAGCACATTTAAGATGTTAATTATACTGATCTCTTTGAAGTTTAACAAAGGTGATGGAATTTTCTGGCACTTATAAACTCTTCAAAGTCACAATTAAAAAAAATATTAAGGGCTCCCCTGGTGATGCAGTGGTTGAGAGTCCGCCTGCCGATGCAGGGGACGCAGGTTCGTGCCCCGGTTCGGGAAGATCCCACATGCCGCGGAGCGGCTGGGCCCGTGAGCCATGGCCGCTGAGCCTGCGTGTCCGGAGCCTGTGCTCCGCAACGGGAGAGGCCACAACAGTGAGAGGCCCGTGTACTGCAAAAAAAAAAAAACCAAACAAAAAAAAATATTAAATCCATTTGATATAAAAAAAAAACTCCAAACAATTTCAGTCCCCTTTTCGGAAATACGATTCTTAGGAAGTTAATGAAAAACGTCCCCCTCACCAGAAAGTTCACTTTGCTGAGTTTAGAAAGGCATCCCCAAGCAGGAGAATGACCAAGATCCTAGTGAAAAGAGAGGTCTACCTATGCAATACGAATAAAACATCCGACACCTGTACATACCTAACAAATGCTCCAGAGTGCCATTAATTCAAGTATATAACACACATTCCCTTTATTAATAAGAAAAGAAAGTGGAGGATGAAGCAGGAAGGCAACAGTCTACCTTCATTTGGCAAAAAAAGTGAACATCTGGAATCTGGAGATTTAGCCTTGCTAGGAATCCCTGACAGCACGCCACACTCAAGAGTGATCATGAAACTCATCTGCACACAGAGGAGGTCACAACCAGTGAGGCTTTAGAATAGTTTCAGAAGAGCCCCTTCCTGCTCTAAAGAACATCCACCCCACCCCCCTGCCCTCTTATGGAGACAGAAGATCAGTAACCATTAGAGGGCTCTGTTTTTCCTAATTTTCACAGCTATCCCCAGAAAATTATTTGTTTCTCTTTTGACAGAGGAAGGAATGAAGGCTAAGAAATTTAAGTGGGCAGTGGAGCTGGCATTTGAACCCAGACAGTCTTGCTCCAGAGCCTTTGTTCCGCTCTCAACTACTATTACATTAAGACAGAACTATTAATTGGGAGAATCATCACAGATGATGCACAAGGGCAAAGATGAAATCTAATGATCTAAGAGGTTAAAGTATGAGATATGGGGTGGGAGGGGGGTTCCCCGGGTAGCCAGAAAGTCAGAATGGTCAGCACTGCTCTAGGAGCTAGATGCATACATAATTTTGTTGAATAAATGCATTATTATCTAAGGGTCTAATGAAACACAGTAATAAACAAGGCAAAGAAGAAGGGCATTTGTATGAACAACTGTACACCACCAAATTGGCCAACTCAGAAGAAATGGATAAATTCCTAGAAATAGGCATAAGAACCTACCAAGGCTGAATGAGAAAGAAACAGAAAATCTGAACAGACCACTAATTAATAAGGAGACTGAATAAGTAATAAAAAAAACCTCCCAACAAAGAAAATCATAGGACAGATGGATTCACTGGTGAATTCTACTTAAATCAATCCTTCTCAAACTCTTCCCAAAAAACTGAAGAGGAGGGAACACTCCCAAACTCATTTTACAAGACCAGCTTACCCTGATACCAAAGCCAGATAAGAATACTACAAGAAAAACTAAAACAAAAACAAAACTACAGGCCAATATCCCTGATCAATACAGATGCAAAAATACTCAACAAAATACTATTAAACCAAATTCTACAGCACATTAAAAAATCATACACCATAGGGACTTCCCTGGTTGTCCAGTGGCTAAGACTCCACGCTCCCAGTGCAAGGGGCTTGGGTTTGATCCCTGGTCAGGGAACTAGATCCCACATGCTGCAACTAAGAGTTTGCATGCCACAACTAAAAGATCCTGCACGCCACATCTAAAGATCCCATGTGTCGCAACTAAAAGATCCCACATGCTGCAACTAAGGCCCAGCACAGCCAAATAAATAAATAAATATTTAAAAAAATCATACACCATAATCAAGTGGAATTCATCTCTGAGATGCAAGGATGGCTCAACTTATATAATATAATAAGTGTGATATATCATATTAACAAAATAGAAGATAAAATCATA
Organism: Grampus griseus; assembly: GCF_964374135.1. Classification (NCBI taxonomy): domain Eukaryota; kingdom Metazoa; phylum Chordata; class Mammalia; order Artiodactyla; family Delphinidae; genus Grampus; species Grampus griseus. The sequence continues at coordinate 34,648,640 of NC_139009.1, forward strand.
TGATCATCTTAATAAATATAGAAAATGCTTTGACAAAATTCAACATCCATTCACAATAAAAACTCTCAACGAAGTGGGTATAGAAGGAATGTACCTCAATACAATAAAGGCCATCTACAACAAGCCCACAGGTAACCTCATTCTCAATAATGAAAGGTTGAAAGCTTTTCCTCTAAGATCAGGGCCAAGACAAGGGTGCCTACTCTCACCACTCCTATTCAACATAGGATGCACTAGAGCAAAGATGAAACCTAATGATCTATATCTTGTACTAGTAGCCCTAGCCAGAGCAATCAGGCAAGAAAAGGAAATAAAAGGCATCTGAATTGGAAAAGAAGTAAAATTATCTGTTTGCAGATGACATGATCTTATATATAGAAGAAGAAAACCTGTTAGAACCAATTAAACTCAGTAAAGTTGCAAGATACAAAATCAACACACGAAAATTGGTTGTGCTTATCTGCTAACAATGAATTATCTGAAAAAGAAATAAAGAAACAATCCCATTTACAATAGCATTGAAAACAAAATACACAGGAATAAATTTAACCAAGGAAATGAAAGATCTATACACTGAAAGCTCTAAGACATTGGTGAAAAAAAAATTAAAGAAGACACAAATAAATGGAAAGATATCCCGTGTTCATGGATTGGAAGAATTAATATTGTTAAAATGTCCATACTACCCAAAGCCATCTACAGATTCAATGCAATCCCTATCAAGATTTCAATGGCGTATTTTGTTGTTGTTGCAGAAATAGAAAAAAAACAAAAAAATAAAATTCATATGGAACCATAAAAGACCCTGAACAGTCAAAGTAATTCTGGGTGGGTGGGGAATCTGGAGGCATCACAATTCCCAATTTCAAACTATATTACAGAGCCAAAGTAATCAAAACAGTATGGTACTGGCATAAAAACAGACACATCGACCAATGAAACAAAATCCAGAGCCCAGATATAAACCTTTGCATATATGGTCAGCTAGTATTTGACAAGGGAACCAAGAACACTCAATGGAGAAAAGGTAGTCTATTCAACAAATGGTGGTAGGAAAACTAGATATTCACATGCAAAAGAATGAAACTGAACCCCTAATCTTACACCACTCACAAAAATTAGCTCAAAATGTATTAAAGACTTAAACCTAAGACCATAAAACTTCTAGAAGAAAACATAGGGAAAAAGTTCCTTGACAGTGGTCATAGCAATGATCTTAGGGATATGACACCAAAAGCACAAGCAATGGCAGCAAAAATAAACAAGTGGAACTTCGTCAAATTAAAAAGCTTCGGGACTTCCCTGGTTGTCCAGTGGTAAAGAATCCTCCTTCCAATGCAAGGGACGCGAGTTTGATCCCTGGTCAGGGAACTAAGATCCCACATGCCACGGGGCAACTAAGCCCTCACGCCACAACTATTGAGCTTGCATGCCTCAATGAGAGAGGTTGCGTGCTGCAAACAACAGAGCCCATGCGCTCTGGAGCTCACGTACCACAACTAGAGAGAGAAAACCCACACGCCTCAACTAGAGAGAAGCCTGAGCGCTGCAACGAAGAGACCGTACACCATAATGAAAAGACCCTGCATGCCTCAGCGAAGATCCCGTGTGCCGCAACTAAGACCTGATGCAGTCAGAAAAATAACAATAATAATAATAAAAAAGCTTCTGCACAGCAGAAGAAACAATCAACAAAATGAAAAGGCAGTCTAAGGAATGGGAGAAAATATTTGCAAACTGCATATCTGATAAGGAGTTAATTCCAAAATATGTAAGAAATTCACAATTCAGTAGCAAAAAAACAAATAATCCGATTTAAAAATGGGCAAAGGATCTGAATAGACATTTTTTCCAAAGAAGATATTCAAATGGCCAACAGGTACATGAAAAGGAGTTCAACATCAGGGAATGTTTATTATCAAAAAGATGAGATAACAAATGCTGGCGAGGATTTAGAGAAAAAGGAACACTTGTGCACTGTTGATGGGAATGTAAATTGGTGTAGCCACCATGGAAAACAATATGGAGGTTCCTCAAGAAATTAAAAGCACAACTACAGCAATTTTACTTTTGGGTATATATGTGAAGGAAATGAAATCACTATCTCAAGGAGATATCTGCATCCCCACGTTCACTGTAGCTTTATGATACAATAGCCATGACCTGGAAACAACTGAAGTGTCTATCAACGGACAAATGGATAAAGAAAATTTGAGATTCACACACACACACACACACACACACACACACACACACACAATGTAATGCTTTTCAACCATAAAAAAGGAAGGAAATGCTACCATTGGCAAGGTCCACATGTATGGACCTTGAGGGCATTGTTCTAAATCAGACAAGTTAGAGAAAGACAATATTGTATGATCTCCTTTATACCTGGAATCTAAAAAAAACCGAACTTGTAGAAACAGCAGATTGGTGTTGTAGTGGCAGGGGTAGGCATGAGTGAAGGTGATCAAAGGATACAAACTTCCGGGACTTCCCTGGTGGCGCAGTGGTTAAGAATCCACCTGCCACAACTACTGAAGCCCTTGTGCCTAGAGCTCGAGCTCTGCAACAAGAGAAGCCACCACGATGAGAAGCCCACACACCTCAATGAAGAGTAGCCCCTGCTCGCCGCAACTAGAGAAAGCCTGCGTGCAGCAACGAACATGCAATGCAGCCAAAAATAAATAAATAAATTTATTTTAAAAAAAGGATAGAAACTTCCAGTTATAACATAAATGAGGTCTGGAAATGTACTGCAGAACATGGTGACTATAGTTAACAATACAGTATTATATGTTTGAAAGTTGCTAAGAGAGTAGACCTAAAAAGTTCTCATCAAACATACACAAAACTGTAACTATGTCAGGTTATGGATATGTTAACTAACCGTAATGTGGTAATCATTTTGCAATATATGCATATATCAAATCATCACACTGTATATCTTAAACTTACACAATGTTATATGTCAATTATATCTTAATAAAGCTGAAAAAAATAAAGAAAGGCAAATGGACTATCTTTTCCTTCTTACCAATTCAGGCAGGGAAAACGCTGCAGATGACCTTGGTGGAATTCATTATCCAAAGTAGTTCTGCAAAATCATAAGACACTTGGGGAAATGGATGTCAATGAATGTGCATTTCAATAGCAACAGGAATTAAACAGTGGTCTATCTGAATGGGTTTCTTAATGAAAACAGAGAAGAGACTACCACTGCCCATACGTTTATTCTAAGGACAACATGAGCTTGGTTATGTATTCTTACTAATTCTTTATATTTTAATGTCAAAATCTATAAGTAATTTAATTACTGATAATTAGGGTGACTGATAAATTAACTATGCAAAAGTCAGAAGATGAAAAAATTTATCAAAATATTCACAAGTGCAAATTTTTACCTTAATTATCAACCCTCCAAATCTCCTAGTGTGAAGAGAAGATATAGAAAATGCTTGTTATTGACAGTTACAACAGAAAATCAATTAAGATTTAATTTGCTTATTTTTTCAAATATATGCCTTTAACAAAACCAGAAAGACTCCATTTTAATATCTGTAGTTATCCTTCTAATCAGACTAAGAAAAGCACACATAAGAATTATATGACACTGTCTAAAAGAGGTGTTAAGGATGTGCTTTAAAAACTCTAATTTTTTTATATACTGAAACATTTTTGAGAGTCAAGTCACAAATTTACTACTGGCCTTCTAGACATTTACGTATCTGAGGCATACACAGCATCTGAAAGCCTTTTAACAAAAAAATTAATATAATTACTATCTTCACCATATATTTTTAGCAAGCTCATCTAGATTTTTAAAATTAATTAATTTTTATTTTATTTTACTTTTTTAATTTTTGGCTGCATTGGGTCTTCTTTGCTGCACGTGGGGTTTCTCTAGTTGTGGTGAGCGGGGGCTACTCTACCTTGCGATGCGTGGGCTTCTCACTGTGGTGGCTTCTCTTGTTGGGGAGCATGGGCTCTAGGCATGTGGGCTTCAGTAGTTGTGGCACGTGGGCTCAGTAGTTGTGGCGCAGGGGCTTAGTTGCTTCACGGCATGTGGGATCTTCCCAAACCAGGGCTTGAACCTGTGTCCCCTCCATTGGCATTGGCAGGCGGGTTCTTAACCACTGCACCACCAGGGAAGTCCCACCCTCATCTAGATTTATCTTCCAGTTTCCTTTTTTGAGGTCTGAATTTGAGGATCTGGATAAAGCTTTATGTTTAACTCAAAATTAAAATTTTGATGTCCTGGGTTAAGTTTTTAGAGAACCTCTGTTCCCTAAGGAAGGCTTTTCCACACAGCCTCTTGCCCCCTGCCCAAGAGAGACTCAATGAAATAGACAGCAAAGCACTTAAAGTAAAAGTGAGAAAATTCTAATTTTGTGTTATTTTCCAAAGCACCCCTAGAATTTTATTGTGCTCCCTGAGTCTGGGGAGGGCAGGAATGAGTTTCAACCACACACTGTGCAAGTGGATCAGAGGCACGTCGAGACAGGGACATGAAGCAAACTATAAAGAGCTGGGATTTTGAAAGCAAGCTGGCTTAAATGTTCATAGCATCTTCCCAGCAGAGAGAAAGAGAGGAGGAGAGAAAGGGAAGAAAAGTGCTTCCTTTGAGATTTCTGGCCTGAGTTTTATATCCCCCTCCTAATCCTTTATTCCCATGCACAGCTCACTGTAGTTTGTTGAGCCATAATTTGTTCATGAGTCAGGAAAGGTTTCTGTCATGGCCGTCGGTATTTTAAAAGAGCTGCATCACCCCCTGCCCACACAGGATCATAGAGAGAATCCACAGGTACCATGGAACAAACGTTCTCAACCACGGACGACTGTGCCCCTTGAGGGACATGTGGAAATGTCTGGAGACATTTTTTGTTGTCACAAAAGGGAGGGTGGGTACTACAGGCATCTGTTGGGGAGATGTTACCAAATATATTACAATGCAAAGTACAGACCCCACAACAAAGAATTACCAGGCCCCAGAGGTCAACAGTGTTGAGGTTGAGAAACCCTGCCATGGAAGGACAGGGTGGAGGGGATGCAGATACACAGTACAGTTGACCCTTGAACAACATGGGTTGGAACTGTGTGGGCCCACTTGTATGCAGATTCTTTTCAATAAATATACAACAACATACATGTAGAACATGGTGTGTAAGACTTGTACTGAAGTGGATAGCCTATCCTTACATAGGCATAAGGTGAGTGACATTTAATATTAAATTAATAGTGTGTTAGTTTTCTTACCGTTTTATAACTTTGCTTTCAAAGAATTACATTATCATACTATGGTATACCTTTCTCTCCAGTAATTGGAGAAACTGAGTATCAGCCTATTATCACAGGTAAGTAGTTTTTAAAAATGTAACAATGTTTCTGATACTGTATTATGAATATGTCTTTAATACTGTAGGTCATAAAGTTTTTATAACAATTCATTCATAGTGTATAGGCTAGGCTACCATAAAGCAATCATATTGCTGCTTCTTTGTTATCAATGCATGAATCATTATACCTGTAAATAAATATTTCTTTTTCACACTGTCTTTTCATTTTTAATGTCTAGTGTTAGCAATATATATAACATCTACAGTGTTTCGTATCATAGAAGACAATATTGATGTAGGTACTGACAGAAGATTCATTTGTAAACAGATTAAACTTAATGGTGTCGATAAATACAGTAGAGTAATTGTAAATGCATTTTCTCTTCCTTATGATTTCTTAATAATGTTTTCTTTTTTCTAGATTACTCAAGAATAAAGTATATAATACATCTATAAAATACGTGCTACTTGACTGTCCATGTTATCATTAAGGCTTCCAGTCAACAGCAGGCTATTAAGTAGTTAAGTGGTGGCAAGTCAAAAGTTATGTGTGAAAAAAAAAAAAAAAAAGTTATGTGTGGATTTCCCACTGCACAGCTGTCGGCACCCCAACCCTGCAGTTGTTCAAGAGTCAACTGTACAGAGAAATATAAGAATGTCATGAACAATAACATGGTTTAAAATAGAAAGGCTTTTATTTATTTCCTTTAGGCCCGGGACTGATTTTCCTTCAGGCCTCTAAGGTGGCTGTCATATTGTCTGGCTATTCGCAACCACAGTGCTTTTGAACAGCCAACTGAGTCTTTAGTAACTGAAATACACATGGTGCTCTAAATGAAACCCAGGGCTATGCAACAAGTACATGTGCTCTGCTAGCTCAAAAATGCTTCCCTCAAGGAAACAATGAGGTGTTCCTTTTGCCTATTAGATTGGCAGAGCCAAAAACAAACGACAAATAATACTGTTTTCATGGGATGGAGGCCCATCAAACGAATGGCATCACATGATGGCACCACACACCATCAGATATTTTATAGGAATTCTGGGAAACGACAGAAGCTTGCTAGTGTGCCCACAGCACAATGTTTTGTTTTGTTGTATTTTTAAGAACATTCAGAATTATATTCTGTCATAAAAAGTCTCAAACAATAAGGCTGGGAGGGGATGGAAAGTGTTTTCCAAGATGAAAAGTGAACTCGGAAAAGTGCTAGATTAATCTATGTAGGAGGATCCTGTATTTCCCTTTCACTTTATGAACTTCAAATTTTCCCCTTCGAATGGTAAAGGACTCCTTTGTTTGGGACAGTGTGACAGTGTTTCTTTCCTGATTCATCGGGTTTCTGATGGGGTATGGGGGAGGGGGTGTAATTCAAAACAAAACAGGTGCAAGGAATAACAACCTGATAGGCAGGAACTCAACCCTTAAAAATCAGAACTAATCTCAGTTCTTATAATCTTCAATATGACCTACTGGAAGGTAGAGAACACTGACTGATCAGAGGAACGTCTTTGTGCAGCATGCTAACACATAAAGTAAAAACTGCCGAAAATCAACTTATTTCTCTCTTACACATACACTCACGTATCAGGAGAGATTCTTACATTACTATTTCAACACACAACATTAATTTTTCTAAAGCACAGCTTTCTGTAGCTCAAAATCCTTCACTCACCATCTGCATCAGTGGTCCTCACGTTTTTGGATCATAAACCCCTATGAGGGTGGTGGTGATGGTGGCAGCAGCAGCAACACCAAGCAGTAACAACAGCAACTAACGTGCACTGAACACTTACTATATGCCAGAGTCATAATTTATTTATTTTATTTTCAGCTGTGTTGGGTCTTTGTTGCTGCTCACGGGCTTTCTCTAGTTGCGGCGAGCGGGGGCTACTCTTTGCTGCAGTGCGCGGGCTTCTCATTGTGGTGGCTTCTCTTGTGGTGGAGCTCAGGCTCTAGGGTGTGCGGGCTTCAGTAGTCGTGGCTTGCAGGCTCTAGAGTGCAGGCTCAGTAGTTGTGGTGTGTGGGCTTAGGTGCTCAGCGCCATGTGGGATCTTCCCGGGCCAGGGATCGAACCCGTGTCCCCTGCATTGGCAGGCGGGCTCCCAGCCACTATGCCATCAGGGAAATCCCTATACATATATTCTTTTATACCATTACTTCCCCTACTCTAATTCCAAATAGTAACAAAAGCCTGGGGATACATCCACTGACAAATCTCTGAACTCTACACACCCCTGGCCAATATTATGAGTTCAGAGCCTCACAAAACAGCAGTAGGACACTGGTGGGTGATGGTGAAAGTGCACTACAGTCAATGCTCTGAACCTGGCAGCTAAAAGCTGTCTCCCACACCCAGCACAAGCTCCCTAAGTAACACACACCAAATAAAAGCCTTTCGATATTTATAAGGAAGGGATTAATTCATCTTCAAGAGAAGCACTTTAATTAAAAATGACTTTTCTGGGCTTATATCCAGATAGAAATATATTGCCAGATAGAAATATATTGCCAAAAGGTAAGATTTAACAAGGTCTACTTTTCTCTTTATTTTTTTATTTAAGGGCCCAGTGCTTCCCAATCCTTTTCATGTCAAGGAACACACAGAATATAATCCTCCTTTGGCACTCTGGGATAAAGAGATGCTGCAGGTGATTGCCTGGAGCCTCCAGCCCCTTAAGGCCCCACTCAGACTCCCTGAGAGCTGAAGGATTCAATAAATACTTGACACATCTACAGCCATGCCATTGGAGAAACTCTGCCTTAGCCCTTCTTGGACTGGGGACCCTCCTAACAATTTAGATTTTTCTCCTTTAACAGGAACACAGTCCTCAGAAAGAACCAGTAAATCTGGCCACTAGTGACAAGAGTGAGCCTTCCTTTATGACTCATTCCAGAAAAAAAGCACACTGACCAGCCATCCATTTACAATTTACAACATCAGCATAATTTCATGCTTTTGTTTTTTATTTTCCATTCTGAAATTGTATTTTCTGTACAGAAAATAAACAACAGAGATAGGCCAAGCTTAGGTTGCCAAATGGAATCTGTCAAGGAATGTTCCATTTCTGGACAGCTTGAGCAAATTTTTACTTTGTTTCACAATTCTATACTTTTAAGAAATATGAAAAAGATACTAAAATTCTTCAAGCATAAGGTGCTGTTTTATATGGTCACAGTTTAAAAAGATGGAATTGATCATTCTTTTAAATTATACTTACAGGTTTTGGTGCAACAATATTAGTAAAAAATATTTTTTTCTGAAAACATTCTTTTCCTTATTTAGAAAACTCCAATAGAATTTATACTTAAGGCTCCCTCCTTCACTCATTTTCTATTTGTTTCCACTGCTTCTCTCTATAGCAGACAGTAAAGAGTGGTTGGTCTTAGTCCTGTTTCCTGAACAGTGATTCCTTCAGACAACTAGCTGGCCAAACTGGCCTATCTTTATTTCTTTCCTGGTGTTCTGCTTTTCTTTTCCACAAAGTTAATACCAAGATCTACCTCTATGTTTGTCCTCATGCTGTCCCTCCCAGCCCAGCACCCCTATACCCATCCTCATAAAGACCCTAACTCAAGCCCTAACACAGAGCATATCAGGATGTTACAGACTAAAGCAGAAAGGGCCTTAGCTTCAGTCTCCGTTTATGACTGATGCGTTCATCTTTTGCCTTGTCTTCCTTTCTGTTATTCATATGCTCCCTGGTCCCCAAGGGTTTAAGCAGCTCACTTGGCTTCTAACCCACAGCTCCCCCATACTAGGAGGTAAAAGCCTTAAAGGCAAACTCATGTTTTCACTGAGCCTAGAACAGGGTAGGTATTCCACAGTGTGAACTGAATTCAATCTTGACCACTTTTTCACGGTCCCAGGAGCTCCCAGGCCTAGGACCTAAGATTCTTATGGTTGCCCATGTTTGATAGGTTTTGTCACACCCTTAAGGATGACAGAAGGTGTGGCAACTGTGAACTTGGTTATGACCTAGCTCCCCAGAGAGGATTCCGTATTTCCAGGTTAGGAGTATTAAATGGGAGACCAAAGAGAAAAGATGAGAAAGAGACAAGCAGAGGGAGGGAAGGTACAATTAGTACTTTTTTTTTTGCGGTACGTGGGCCTCTCACTGCTTTGGCCTCTCCCGTTGCGGAGCACAGGCTCCAGATGCACAGGCTCAGCGGCCATGGCTCATGGGCCCAGCCGCTCCGCGGCATATGGGATCCTCCCAGACCGGGGTACGAACCCGTGTCCCCTGCATCGGCAGGCGGACTCTCAACCACTAGCGCCACCAGGGAAGCCCTACAATAAGTACTTTTAAAGGTCTTTTACCAGTTGTAGCTTTGCAGGGTTTCACCGGCTTCCTCTGTCCCTCTTTATAATATGGATGAACTTCTTTGTTTCCAATGTTGTAGTATCATATCAAATTAGATTTAAGGAGACTGAGTGACAAGGGATTAAAAACAAAGATGGGCCTTCCCTGGTGGCACAGTGGTTGAGAGTCCGCCTGCCTATGCAGGGGACGCGTGTTCGTGCCCCGGGCCGGGAAGATCCCACATGCCACGGAGTGGCTGGGCCCGTGAGCCATGGCCACTGGGCCTGCGCGTCCGGAGCCTGTGCTCTGCAATGGGAGAGGCCACAACAGTGAGAGGCCCGCGTACCGCAAAAAATAAATAAATAAATAAAAATAAAAACAAAGATGGATTCTTGATTTGGTTTCCCTAGGCATAAAAAGTTGTTATTCACATAAACTATTAGGGAGGCAGCACGTTCTAAAGAGGAAAAGAGTGCAGGCTTTAATGTCTTCTCTCTACCCCTGACTACCTCTGTGACTTTACTCAAGTCACTCTGCCAGGCTCACCTCAATTTCCTCACCAGAAACACAGAGAGAATGTGGTGTGTGTGTGTGTGTGTGTGTGTGTGTGTGTGTGTGTGTGTGTGTGTGTGTGTGTGTGTGTGTGTGTGTGTGTGTGTGTGTGTGTGAAAGAGAGAGAGAGAGAGAGAGAGAGAGAATAATGCCTATCTTGCTGGGTTGCTGGGAGGATTAATGAAATCGCATGTGCAATTCATGTGGAATACAAAAGGTGCTCAAAATGTTCATTTTACTTATCTCATGGCAAACTTTCTAAGTGCGTGGGCCTAGGCTATCTGAAGCCCATCCCTGGCTAATATTTCACGTCAACCCAAGGACGGATGCAGCAATGCTACTCCACTCCACAGCCAGAAAAGTGGAATCTTTTTTTCTTAAAGTGGAATCTTTTTAACCCAGAATTCTCAAAGTGCAGAAATCAAGGCTCCAAATTTGGGGGGCCGGAATAAAAGAATTAAACAAAGTGTTCAACAGATTCTGTGGGTAAAAAATGAAGAAAATTTAATACCAGGAAAGGGATGTGTAGAACTGTGGTGATTATTTGGATTAACTGAAGAAAAAAAGAATACTTTTGTCTAGAATGTACAGATAAATGAAAAAGTGCTTTTTCTGCTTTAATAGCAGCTAACTTTCCTCAACTGCCCACTTCATCTTACCCAAATAAAAGGGCTTAATTAAAGAAAGAGCAGGGATCAGCTTTTATACGTCTGTACAATAGGAAAAATAACCAAATTGGGCAGGAAATGAAAAAACTCAGAATTCAAACTTTCACTTCAAATGGTATATATTTTCTTAGGAAACACCAAAAGATGAGTTAAGTACCCAAGAATCAAAATAAATCTTTCCTCATGATTGTTGGCCAAACTCTTCCTCAGTACAAGATTTTTGAACTCTAACTCGATTTCTTGGGAGTGATAAGTAACCTTGTAATAACATCAAGTCCCCAACATGAAGAATTTTGGCAACAAAAACAGACGTTTAATTCTACTTAAAAGACAATTCTACTTAATTCGACTTAAAAGCAGTACTGCCAGTACTGCTCCCAAATGAGGTACCGTCCATGTCTCTTATCTAGCCTTTACTGAGATTTAATGTCATTTACCGCTGGCTCTCGTGAACCTGCAGGATAATCTCACCTTTTCTGATGTGCATTACTTCCATCCATTTCAACATGGCAATTATGAGCCTCTGGTTTTTAAAATGATTAAGAAACAAATCCCACATGTTCTTTCCTTTTTTGCATGTCCTATAATTTGAGTCTTTCTTCCATAGTCCCCGAAAATTCAGAGATCAGCACATTTCTCGTTTTCAAGGTATAGTATGTATAGTACTACAGAAATACTCCAAGGTTTGATATATTTATGTAAACATTTTTCAAAGAAGTCAAAATGTATAATTCAAGAAAATGTTCTGTGAAAGAATTTGTTTTCTGATTACAAAATGATTTCCTGCTTCTGAAAAAAATAACTTTCTATTTACTTAGCTGGCTCTGAAAGTCCCATGGAGATTACTATTCCTTTCAACCCCTAACATCTCTCTTCCAGGTGCAGGTCTTTTACTGATTTCAAAGGTAGCTTTATGCCGAAAAGGAATCTATAAGCTACAGAAGGAAAAGAGAAAAAGAGCCCTCCCTGTCTTAACCCCTTAAGCTTTCCCCACAAAGAACAACAGGGTGAAACAGAACTATTACAACACAGATGAGACACCCGAATAGACATGACAAAAAGATTTCCACAGGCCTTTGACTTCCTTTTTTCAACCAGGGTATAAGCCAATCTTGGTAAAGACAGGAATCTGTTTGACAAACACAAACACAATACCCAGCACCCAACACCCATATGGTTGTTGTTTTTTCCAACAAGCCCTTCATCTCCCCAACACTCAGGAACAAGAGGAATAGTCACAACCACCCCAGAGTTAGAGGGTTTTTACCTTCCCACAGTGTTTCACATATTATGTAGCAGAAGAAGTAACTTTGAGAATATCAAAGGCAGCCCTGGGAGCAAAAGACCGTATTTTGTTGCTGGGCAGACTGGTGAAACACAAGCCAGACCTTTTAGTGGTGCGTACGGGGAATGAGTCTGGGAGGCCCATTTGTACAATTGGTGAAAGAGCCAAAGAAACAATTCCAACCTCACTACTTCTAAGTTTGGCCAAGAGTGGATCTTCAATAAAGAAAATCTGATGGCTGATGCCGCCCGACAATCCGAGCCTTCCTTCTAACTCAGCTGCATCCCCTATGAATCTCTGAAAAGCCTGTTCTGCATTACTCATTACTGCAGGCCCTTTCCCTTCAAAGAAACAGTGGAGTCTGACACAATTGTATGGGCCTCAGGGTCCCATCTTTATAACTAAGATAACAACCCCAGCCCCTCTCTTCATCACAGGGATATAGTGAGAACCAAGGGAGATGAGTGCTTAAGAGTTTGTATTAAAGAAACCACCAATGATCCATAATGCATGTAACGGAGACCAGAGCATCTGGTCTGGGACCCTTGGGAGTTGCACAATCTTTTCAGGAGATCTGCAAGATTAAATTATTTTCAAAATGACACTAGACATTACTTTCCTCTTTTATTCCCGGTCTCTCACAAGTATACAGTGGAGTTTGCCAGAGGCTACAAGGTGTGTGATGATGTCACCTCTCTAATGACTAATGGAATGTGTGCTTGTGAGTTCTTGTGTTTTATTTTCTGTTTTAGTTTCTAATTAAATATTGATAGACAAAAGCCACTTGGGATCCTCAAAAACCTTTAAGAGGGTAAAGAGGTCCTGAGACCAGTTTGAGACCTGCCACCCTAGAACTTTAGTCCCACCCAACCCTGCAGTTTCCAGATGGGCTGACTTACACCCAGTCTGAGCCTTTCTATATGCTGTTCCCTCTGCAGGTGGAACTCTTTCTCTCCCTTCCCTTGGTTAACTTCTGCTCTCTTCTTAGGTGTCACTTTCTCTGGGAAGCTCTCCCTGACTGCTCCAGGACCAGTCAGGTGACCCTGCTATGCTCCCCTAGCACTTGGCATACTACATTGTAATTGCCCATTTTCTGGCCTTTTTTTTTGTCCTCGACTCCTTCAACGCAAGAACTGACTTGGTCACTATTTTGATTGTGACACAGTAGTATATAGGAACCATTCAACAAATACTTGTTAAATATATAAAACAACCAAGGAAGGAAGGCAAAAAATAGGTCTATCTTACATTCTCACCTAGATGGAATTAGTTACAAAAATATCAGTTTTCATTATAGCACAGACTTATGAAAACTAATAATAACAATAATAACTATCTATATATCTTGCTATGTACCAAGTACTATTCTAAGCACTTCGTATGCATTAATTCATTTAGTCTTCACAAAATCCCTAAGAGGTATACACTACTATTATCCTTGGTTCAAAACTGAAGACACAGATGCACAGGTAGTGAGTGATGAATCTGAAACTGACACCTAGACTAGTCTGGATCCAGAATCACAGGCCTTAACCACTCTACACACTGCCTTTGATGTCAGCAGTGTGGACTTCAAGCTTAGAACATATATTTGGATCTCAAGGCCATCTCTCTAATCTGCTCATAAATGAGAAACATGACCTGATATTTAAATCCCACCCCAGCCCTGCCCCACTGTGAGTGACTAGAGCAGCCACATGAACAGCAGACCTTCTCACCAGCACCAAGTTTATAGCTGGGGTCAAAAAGGACAGTTTCAATAAGAAGTGTATTTCTTAATCATTTGTTATACTTGAGTCTTTTCTAGAAGAAAAGTTAAAAGCAATAAATCAATTTGTATATTGATTCAAAAGAAAAGTCTCTTCCGTACTGATAGCACAGAGAAAATAGGAAAGTAGGGCTTGATATTTCATGTACTGTGATGTTAAGCTCCCTGATGTGTATCAAGGAATGCTCACAACTTCACCCTGAACATGGAGTGGCCTAGAATGTTCTGCAGGCATACTTGATGGAAAAGACACAACTCCACCTGGTTCAGAGAAGAAGGCTAAATGGAAAAGCATGCTACAGAAAACCTAGGTTTTAATGCAAAAGATGACCTGACTGAATCACAGTGTGACACCACATTCATGTTTATGATGCAAAAAGCACACCTAGGAAATACTTGTTCTTTCAGCAGTAGAAAAAAGTTCTACGGATAAAGTGAAAAGCTTGTATAACAAATCTTCACCTGCTAACAATGTCTGTGTTTGACAGAAGTCAGAAAGAGTGACTATACTTACCTGGAGAAGTGTCCCATGAATATGATTTTGCCGGAAACACTGGTCAGTGCAGTCGGGGAGTTTGGCCAACAGAGTTCGGATGGTATCAGGGATTTCGTCCATCATAACAAATGGGACCAAGGCACGAGCTGCCATTTCACGGGAGCGGTAGACAGGTGAGCAACCACATCTGGGAAAAGATAAAAACACAAGACCATTCAATACTCATTTCCACACCCATGTCTTTGTATATGCTGATGTTCTATCTAGCTCTGGCTGGGACATCCAAGGGCTGGGGTGGTGGTAGGAGTTGCTTCCTATTCCATATGATTGGGTTTTTTGTCATTAATTATACAGGCAACTTTGCTTTTCTCATAAACATCATTAACATCTATGATTCCATCACAGGAATAAATGCAGATAGGAATTGGGAGTAAGACAATAAACAGGTAGTTGCTCCTCAACAAACAACTATTTACTGGGCACTCAGAACGAACAAAAGCACCATGATGAGTGCCATAAGAAATAAGACAGTCACTGTTGTCTCTGAGGAGCCTATATGCTGGTTGGCAAGACAAGGAGTACATCTGAAAAGATAACTGAAAGCGGTACTGGAAAAATGATAGGCAAATGATCTTGACATGATGGCTATAGGAGGATGAAACTGTGGGTTGTGGGCTGTGGGTTGTAGTATTGAGAAGGACGGAAGTCAGGAAAGCAAGCGTGATTCAAGTATGCCAAAAGAAACCAGGCAGTTGTCTCAATCAGGGACAGCTGTATAAAGCAAGGGTAGAAATGCTCGAGGTATAATTAATTGTGTCTGGTTGAAACAGAGGTTCATGAATAGCTGTGGAACTGAAGGCTGAGAAGTGAGTCAGGCCAGACTGGGGAGTGCCATAAATGGCCGAGTACACCCTCTGAACTTAACTGTCATGAGAACAAGAGATGGACCCTCGAGTCACCAAATCCTTGCCTCTTGGACTGACTCACACCCACAGAGCTTGGATAGAAGCCAGTTCTTAAGTGAAAGTCATGGACAATTGGTATTTTGTGATTCTACAAAGGTCATTGGAAAGGCAGGTCATCTAAGGGCCTCTTGACTTTTTTGTAAACACTTAGAACCTGAGAGTCCACAACCATTTTGTTGAAACTGTACGCTTGAAAGCCTTCACAGATATAGTCTTATTTGAAAGGAGAGCCCAATATGGTTAAGTCCTAGCTTAACTAAGTTCTTGACTAGAACTCTCAAGACTTGATGATCTTGCATCCTATTAAAAAAATAACTCAACTGGGCTTCCCTGGTGGCGCAGTGGTTGAGAGTCTGCCTGCCGATGCAGGGGACATGGGTTTGTGCCCTGGTCCGGGAGGATCCCACATGCCGCAGAGCGGCTGGGCCCGTGAGCCATGGCCACTGAGCCTGTGCATCTGGAGCCTGTGCTCCGCAGCGGGAGAGGCCACAGCAGTGAGAGGCCCGCGTACCACAAAAAAAAAAAAAAAAAAAAAAAGTATATAAATGTCTTAGATGACAAGACAAGAATGGGGAAGATGAGAAGATAGCAGACTCTGCAGGGGAAAGAGATGGCCTCTTGTTTTTTCCCAAAATTAATCAATAGTCCAAGAAAAAATTACGGTAAGATCTGGGCCGTTAGGCCCATGTGGCCATTTAGGCTTAGCATGTAGAGGCAAAGCCCTATGACTGCAATGTTTCTAACACCTCAGAGTTATCACTGACATTTATATTAATATAACAATAAAGTACAGATATAATTTCTGTACAAATGTAACGATGCAAGCAGAATTTCACCATGGGGAGAAGGGCAGGTAGGAGGAAATAGGGAGATAGAAGAAAGAGGTACAGGGTAAGTCAAAACATTGTGTCGTTTTTTTACCCTAAGACAGTAGGTCTGAGGTGGGGCAATCAGCACACACTTTCAGGATGGAGAAGAACTCTCCTTACAACATGTTATGAGAAGACACTGAAGGCTATGGCTACAGTAGGTAGCTAGAGATTTCCCAGTGGTTTTTGACTGGGTTTTGCCAACTCACCCATTTTCTCACTTATCTTTCCTTTAAAATGATTAAATGTTTGATCTGTAGCTGGCAAATGCAGTCAAACGTTTGCTTTGGCCCATGGGGGCTGGGGGGGCTGGGGAGTGAGAAACATTCACTTGATGGAGAAAAGAAAATACTCTGAAAAAGCTTTGAGATTTAATTAGCAAATGACCTCACTCAGCACAGTCATTTGTCGGAAGCTTCCTGAGCTGTCTGTCCCCCACCCCTTCGACATACATACTTTGTGTTATAGTGTGTTTTATGTTACCGAAAAGGTTTTTGTGTATAAATGTTTCTTTTCAAATACAAATAATTCTGACATGGTTACAGATGTTCAGTTTCTAATCAGCAGCAACTGTATACTAAAGAATACCCCTCCTTTTGCTCCTGACCTTTTGCAAATGATGATCTCCCAAAGGAATCTGGCATCTATACCGGAGAAAGAATGGAAAGTGGGAAAAGTGCCAGAATTTTCTGCTTTCAGATACCCTGTACTAGGGTACTTTCCAAATGCACACAATCAGTTTAAAAAGCAAAACAAAACCTCCCCTCAAAAAAGTAATGCAATTACAGAAAAAGAGAAGAAGCCTATTTTTAAAGTAATATTTAATTAAGTACCATTCATTCTAAAGCAATGACTAAATGTAATTTCAAACTCCTCTCTTATTGCAAATTGTTTAAATGGAAGGATAGAGTCTAGTCAACACACACACACACACACACACACACACACACACACACACACCTATCAAGCAAAAAAAAAAAACCATTTCCAGGTTACTGTTTTGTCAGTCTTTGGGGACAGGGAGAGGGTCTCATGAGATTTACCTTTTCTCCAGGTGTATGTGGTGTGTAGTGTGAGGGGATATAAACAGTCTTTTCAGCCCTAAGTGTAATATATTTGAAGCTAAAATCTCTCTTTCCCAAAGATAGAGTCTTCTAGTTTAATTCTGCAAAGTCACCAAAATCAAGCAGAGATGTTCTTCAGGGACACAGATCTGGTGATTAAAAGGACAGATAATCAGAGCGCCTAGATTTTCATCCTGCTTTGGACACCAAGGTTTGTGACTTGGACAAGTTGCAGTAACCTCTGTGGATCTGTCGAGGTCACAGTGATGGCAATAATCTATCCCCAGTGAGGTGGTGTCTATAAGAACATTCCAAGAAGGAAGGTACTTTGGAAATACAAAGTTTTCATAATGCATTATGCCTGTGTTAGTACAGGATCAGCATAGTCTAGGAATGGCAGGCCTCTCTGTGGCCCCAATGAGAGAATTAAGACTATGGTTTGAATGCTGTACCATTTAAAAAAGAAAAGACAATAAATTGATAATATGATGGCAAGGAGGATTGGGGTTTTTTTGGCCTCCATTATAAAGTGATGAGGAGGACGCTGGGGCCCTCCTGAAAGAAGTGGGGGCAGCTTCTACTCTTTTAAGTGTCAATTTCCTCTGGAAAATAAAGCAAACGGATTTGGAATCTCAAAGGTCATTTCTTCTTTTACCATAGTTTGAAAAGCATTTCCTCTGTATCCCTAGCTGTGCTCTAGGCCTAAATACTAGATCGTTCACAGGATCTGCAAGACATACAGACATTGGTGTCCTTAAACCTGTAGCCCTCTCACTCCAATAAACCCTTTCCACGTAGTTTTAATCATATATTTATCAACTGCCTACTGTGTTCTTGGCACTGTGTAACATGAAAAATGACACATGTGTAACAGTTAATACTTGCATCCTACATTGTACAGCCCTTGGCAGTTTATAAAATGCCTGCACATCTGTTATCTCTTGACTATACAGCATTCCTGTAGGACGTGAGGGCATTATAAACGTCAGTGAACAGATGAAAAGTAAAATGCAGTTCAGAAAGGCTAAGTGGACCCTCCACGATGTGTAAGCAGCAGTGTCCAGGCCAGAACTACCATCCATGGCTCCGCGCGGAGCTCACGAGCTATTCCAAGCTGTAGCTCACACCTGGATATCAGGGGAGCATAAAAATATCTCCCAGCTAATGAAAACATAAGCTTGAATTTACAAGTATGTGGAAAAATCTCTAAATTAGTGGGTTTTTTTTTTTTTAACATTTGTAGGATCGTGAAAACATTTCAGAATCTAACATAAACCACGGACTCTCTCACAAGAGCAGCAGTTTATGAACATGCACATATAATTTCCCACGCAATTTTAGGAGGCTCATGATGCACATTCAAACCCCCTGCGGCTGTGTTTCCAGACCCAGTCAAGAATCTCCAGTTGCTCCTTTGCACACAGTGTGACGGGCAGGTAAGCACTCTGCTTTAGAGGTGTGGCAATGCAGAGCAGGATGCTGTCACAGGGAACCATCAGTTTAGAGTGGCAGCCAGCCAGACAACCTCATGATCACAAGGCCATAGTACCCATGGAGACATACAAGGGTGTGCAGGGCACAGAAAAGGGAACAGGAGGGAGAGTTGGAATCACTTTCTGGAGGAGATAAAGGACCTTCAAGTGACGGTGATATACACCTTTGGACTTCAGGAATCCTGACAGACCCTGGAAATTTTAGAATATAGTATTCTGAGCAGGGAAAGACCCCTCTTCTGAGATCATCTTTCACAGCGTGGTGGCTAAGCTTTTTTTCCAGGTGGTTCTCTCTCATATTTACCCTCAGAATCTGTTCCAGTGAAAGATTTCACAGGTAAGTGGCTGGACATCACTCATACCTGTAGGTTAGGCACGGAGACACCCACTGAGTGCCTAGCAAAAGCATACACTGAGTTAGGAACCTGAGAGAAATGTCACTGCCCAGGCCACAGGGAATCTAGAGTCTAGTGGGAAACACAGGCCAATCAGCCAATGCTTTTCAGGAACATGAGAAGTAAATGTAGGCTGTTGTAGAAAAACTGAGGTGGGACACCCAGAGAAGAGGGTGGGTGGTCTGGGAGATCATGGTCCAGTTGTGACTAAGTGGGGTCAGGCAGAAGGAACATTTGAGTTTGGCAAGAAAGAGGTGCCCTCCCCTGTGTCTTTCCATCCATGAACCCACAGTGCCCCCCCAGGGCATGCAGTCAAAAGCAAGGGAATTGAGGTTTATTAAATGACTACTGTGTCCCAGGGCTGGCTATGTACTTCAGACACACTATTTTATTTACTTCACTAAATCCTCATTATAAGGTCTCCAGCATCCCTATTTTAAGATGAGGAAAGTGAGGTTTCCCAATATACTTTAGGTCATAAAATTAGCAAGTGGCAGATCCTGTATTCTGATTAGGGTTTGTCCACCTGCAAAATTTAGTCTAAGACTTTACAATGCAGTTGCCTCAAAATCCTCAGCCTTGAAAACGCCAAATATTTCTAAAGTAACCTGTTCAACCTAATCATCACATTGAGGTATGAATGATTTATGGAACCAACCAGTCCCTAATTGGTAAAACATGAAGCAGAACAATAAAGATGATGCTGATAGTAACTACCATTTACTAAGCATCTACAGAGGGCCAGACCTAGTGTTAAAAGCTTTGCACGTATTACGTCATTTAATCCTCACAACAAGGCAGAATGGCTGAGAGAACATTATTAGGCAATGCGGGAGAGGTAGTTTTGAACCGAGGGGAATCTGTAGAGCCCGGTGGCCTGCAGTGAGGCCCCCATTCTATGAGAACCAGAGTGAGAGTCTTCAGCAAAGTCTCAGAATGATTTCAGGACCCAGCCAATGTCCCCTTCCACTCTCCTTCATTGACATGATGAATGTTCCCCCAGGCATCTTAGGAGCTGAGCTGAGTTTGAAGAAGCTATGTCTCACCTACCTCCAAGTCCCTCACTCAATTTACTCAAGAATGCCTGCCATTATGGTCTGTTTCTCATGCAGCACTGGCCAGCTGCTCTTGGGGAATAGTCATCTACTGACAATCTTAAAAGCTGAGACAACCCTACCTTGCAGGACATCTCTGAAGGCTAGGTAGGAAGGAGTAGGCTGAGGCTACAGGTTATACTATATATACATATATAAAAAACTTTCTATATATGTTTTGTCAAGCCAACTATTGCTTCATCCTTAGTGCCTTTGCACACTGCAGTTCACACCTGTTGGAATGAATGGCCTTTTCACCCTTGTACACTTGGGGAACTCTTCTTCATCCTCTGAATTCTGCTCAGGTATCACTTCTTTTAAAAAATCTTACTGCATTTCCTCTGGTCAGAGTCAATCCTTTTCTCTCCCGTGCCCTGTCACCGCAATGGCATGCTTACAGCTGTCAGGGTTGCGGGTCACATCCCATTTGCATTCCCCACAGGAGCCCTCAGGTATCATGTTGGCCAGATCAAAACAATCTTTTAAAAAAATATTTTTTTTTTTACTGAAGTATAGTTGATTTACAATGTTGTGTTAGTTTCTACTGTACAGCAAAATGAATCAGCTACACATATACATATATCCCCTCTTTTTCATATTCTTTTCCATTATGTTTATTACAGGATATTGAATATAATTCCCTGTGCTATACAGTAGGACCTTGTTGTTTATCTATTTTATATATAGTAGTTTGTATCTGCTAATTCCAAACTCCTAATTTATCCCTCTGCGACCCCCTTTCCCCTTTGGTAACCATAAGTTTGTTTTCTATTAGACCAAAATGATCTTGAGAACAGAAACAGGGTCTTTATAGTTCTGAATAATATAGCACAAAAGACAGGAGTTAAGAACCTGTTCTGGAATCCAGCAAACCTAAGTTTAAGTCCAAGTCCTAAAGCTTACTAGTGGGTGACCTTGGACAGGTCAGTGAACCTTCTAAGTTTTTATCATCTGTAAAACAGGGAAAAGCAACTACCTCATAGGCTGTTGTGAAGCTTAAATGAGGTAATGCATATAAAACACAATGCCTATAAGTTAATGACCAATAAATGGTAGCTATTATTGAACCTAGTAGATGGAATAACTTTCAAACTGAAAAGCATGATCTACACGTACAAACTCTCTAGGGTTCTCCATCTCAACAACTGGTTGAGGACACAGAGCCTTGCTGTATCCAACAGGCTTCAGTGCTCACAAAGGCCTGCCCCTCCCCCTCCCCACCAAAGGAGCTGGAAAGGAGAGAAGGAAGATTGAGTTTGGGGCCAACTGACTTGTTTATGTGAGGCCCGCTGACTTTATTCCTCAGGTCCAGGGCCCAGATTTTACTTTCTGTCAATTCTAATGCTGTTTCTAATGCCGTGTCACCAAAGGTTTCTTTTTCCTTTTTATCGTGTGTGGTTCCTGGTTTCAATCTTGCCTTCAGAAACATGTACACGTGTGGTACATGTTTATGCATAAAAGAAAGAAACCACTAAAAAAATAAGGCTGTACCAGTGAATTTGAAAAAACAGTTCAGCGTGTCCTGTCACTATGAAGTATGTTTTTGTTATGAGTGTTATTCCTTAAGCCGTTCTTACACATTCTCAGGTGAGTTCAGTGAGGCCACGGTTGCCAGATTCTCTACTTGTCCTTCCTCTACCGATTTTCAGTTCATCAAAGGACCTACCACCACCTGAACTACTTGTTCCTTTTCCTGCAACTCAAACCGCTAGCACTTAGAAGTTGCATTTACTGTAATCTTGCCCTCTGCACAGCTCATGGATTTCTTTATTCAAATATATTTCTTGGAAGGGTAATGGGTTCAGGACTTTTGAAGTTTGATTTAAAAAAGAATCCTTGGTTTGGATAGTGAAGAAGAAATAAGAGCAGTAGACAGGAGCTAAGCTAAAAATCGCATATTTCCAGCCTTCACGGCAAAAATATACATATGTATCTGCAGGTAGCGTGTTTAGTTTAAATATCTACTGGCAGCTCAAAGCTGTAATTGCTCTTTACAAATTAACTCTAATCAATATGTTAAGACCTTTAAAAATATTTTTATGAAGAAATGCTGAAAATAATTAATAAGCCAAAACAGAATATCTGAGAACGGCAATGTGTAACCCCCTGGGACATCCCAACCAAAGTCTAAGCTGTAGAAGGTGCATCCTTTTAAGGTCACCTCCATTCTGCCTCCAAGTTACCAAGGTTTTCCCCAGGTCGACTAGCCACAGGCTGTTAATCCCAAAAGGGTGAAAATGGCAGCTGCCAGGAGTTGGGAATTGGCCTCCATCACTTTGACATCCCTCCACTTGTCCCTCTAAGAACTGGGCACAGCACTCAGCCACATATGTGGCAAGGACACAGGGTCTTGGATGCAACGGCAATGGCTAGTTGCATTCATACCATTCCTTTAGGTGTTAGGAAATAAAGCTAGGGAATTTTCCTACAGGGACAGGGGGGGAAGGTATCCAGTGTGGTGCTTACTTTGAATAATGCTCTTTAATTATTTAGAATTACAAATGTGTTTTAAATAAATGAAAGGATGCTTTCTGAATGCTAATCCCTGGTTACTTGCTGATATCAAATCATAGAGTTTTGAAAAAACATAAGAGTATGAAAATTATATTTCATCTGAAATTTCATTTCATGCTTTCATTATTTTGTGACTAGACAATAACAGATACAATTTGAAACTGAATTTTTCAGATTCCAACCAAATTGTCCAGACAGCTGGAAAGAAGGTTTTTTTCCTCTGGAGCACTGAAATGAAGTTATACCTTAACAATGATTCTTCCCTGACTCGGAAAAACATGGAAAAGACTTTACAGCAACATAAATACAAAGATGTTGGAGGCCCTAGAGATTAAAAGGGAATCATTACTTTCAGTCTTTACCCAAAATAAAATGGAGTAATATAAAGTGGAAAAAAAAATCTAACATAAACGGTATAAAACTCTCCCACATAATGAAAATAACCACTAGACTTAGTTTGAAATTTTGGCATGATCTTCCCTCCCGGTCCATCTGTGGGTTTTCCTCTCTGACCTTGGATCAACAAGCCACATACTACTGGCCTCCTCACAGACAGCTGGAAAAGCGTTCTGGATCTGCCCTCAGGGCTCTCAAGCTGGGATAAGCTGTGTGCAGGGCAGGAGCTGAGGGCTGCAACTTGTGCAGACCGAGGGAAAGAGCTGCACATTCCTCTCAATAGCAAAACCCTCCCGTTGTTTCTGCCCCTGCTCCACTAAAGACCAAGAGACGAACACACACAGACAGCCACTGAGTCTTTAAGGGGGTTGATCATAACACCTTGGCCTCCGCATGTCTTCTCCTTTCCTTGCAGGTAGTGGGTGGGTTGGAGAAAACGGTCCTGAGCGTGCTGAGTCTCCTTGTGGTGAAGGTCACTGCTCAAAGGCCAAGTTCTCTAAGTGACTTCATACAGTTGAAACGCACCCCATTAACCTTTAGGGCATGCGGTTCCATATTCACAGTGAGTGGGTTTCAGTTCATAAACCCAGGACTGGGTGGTCAATTTAAGAAACTACACAAAGGTATGGAGAAAATTTACTCTCTTCTTTTTAAGCGATGTATATTTAGGGGGAAGGTTTGAAAAGGAATAACTTTGGTCCCGTTTTTAAGAGTTTTTTTTTTTTCTTCTGTTTGTTCTTTAGCTTTCAAATGTTCCAGAACCTGCGACAATTCTTTATCACCACATTAAATGCAAATTTCTCATTCTGGCATTCAAAGCACCCTAAACCTAGCCCAATACTGGGTGGACAAAGCATAGGTGCTAAGTACATCTTTCCTGGAATAACAGAACTTGACTTTTCAGGTGACTCTTTCTGAAAAGATATTAAAATCTTGCAAAATCTAAGCATCCTGTGAGTCAAGTGAGTGCTTAACATTTTTAAATAAACACTTTCAAATGTGAACAATTTTAGGAACTTCCCTTTTGACAAGAATCTTACATTTCTGAGAGATTCCAATACTCATGCTAAAACTCAAGGAGGGGAAAGGGAAAGGAACGTGGGAACATTTACTGAGTGTCTGCCAGATGTCGGGCAATGTGCTAGGTACTTTCAGATATTTTATCTCACTTTCAGTACTCACATAAACCCTCTGAAATAAGTATATAAAACTATATACACATATGTCAGTTTTTGCTCTAGATGGTCTAGTGGGAACATGTATAGAATGATGAGTTACCAAATAAAATGTACCCACAATCAAATAAAGTGCACTGTGCCTATTTCTTTCTGTTGTGGTAATGGAGGTACAATTTATCCCATTAATCCCAATGGTTAGAATTCATTTTTGCAGATCCCATACACAATGAACTGGTGGCCTAAATGTATTTCCTACTGCTCCAACTAGTGCTTAATAAAATAAAACCAAAAGCTTTATAATGCACTATCTTTAAGGAAGGCAAATTAGTCACCAAGAAATAGTCGTCCACGAAATTGTAGTCTTTGTAGCTCAGCCAGCAGCCAAAGGTTTCTGAGGAACCCTGTATTAGACTGGGACAGGCTCGCCAAGGGCTGTGGCAGTGTCCTCTGCTGTCCTCTAACAATATTGACCACCTCGGGTCAAATCATCTACAGTCTTTTGAAGTATAGTATTTATCTAGAGACAAGTTCAAAATGTCCAAGAATAAGAATCTTTAACATTTTTAAAGACAACAGACACAGGTCAGCACACTGGCAGGATCTTCATGGGCTTAGGAAAAAATAATACACATCGTTATCAGCTTTAAGTGAGTATTTTGGTGGAGGGAAACCTACTGCTAAGCAGAAACTCCTACACGGTCCCTTTGATGCCTCTTTAGCCAGACTACTTTTAAAACATCCTCAAATTAAAATATTAGTATCTAAATGTGGCCATAGGCAAATTACATAATATCCTTTCATATCCTCATCTGTAAAAGGAGATTATAATAAATGATCTTGAAAGTCCTCTTCAAAAACAAAATCCTATAATTCAATGGACATTTAAACATTTCAGGCAGATAGCTATATTTTTATTTTAAAATATCTTTATGACCTCTTTTGACTTGCTCCATTGTTTAATCTCATAACAATACTGATGCTGATAATAGAACTTTTACGTTTAATACAAACCACACTCAATCTTTCTATAGTCGGGAGCCAATTTTCTCTAGTTTGAGCCTCTCCAGAGTTGGAGAACAAATGACCAGTGTTTTCTATACACAGGAAAACCCTTCACTGACTATAATGGAATCTTGTCATTAAATCACCCCTTACTCTTCCCTTCCGTGGGCTAAAACAGCCCCAACTCCTTTAATCAGGTAGAACCTCTTCTCTAGAATCCAGTTAATTATTTTGCCTCTACAGAGAGTTGAATGAATCTTCCCAGTACCATCAGCTAAAACAGTGATTTGTGCTACTGCTAGATGAGAGAAATTTGAGCATTTCTTTTAATTTGATTACTCTCCAAACATTGCAATTTATTTTTGCTAAAGTTAATTAATACTCCTGAATGACCCTCCTCAGGTTTCACAGCAACACTTCAAGCTAAAATCAGAAAGAATAAATTTTTTAAACCCATGAAGTACACGGAAAGTTTTGAAAAATTCCAAGAAATTGCACTTTTTTGGCCTGAACAAATAGCACAAAAGAGCAAAGAATACTGAGATATTAGTAACAGACCCACCCCAGGGAAGATTCTTATCTCAAATGAAGACTGCAATTAGGTAGATTAAGCCATACATCAGCATCCCTACAGCATCCAAACAGACCACTGCCTTCAGGGAAAGTTTTACATCCTCCTTTGGTTGCCCCAGTGCCCACATTCGTGTCACAGTCAAAAAGTACTTCCTTAAGTATAATTACGCTTTTCTTACTGCAACTTAATTTTGTTTTTGTGGTTCTACATGCCAGGGAAATAAATGAACTTATGCCTAAAAGAACAGTCTTTTGACTTGTGTCCAGAATATATTCTGAATAAGAAGAAAACAAATAACCCAAAAAAAATTGGGTCAAACTTTGAACCAAGACTTCAGCAAAGAAGATATATGGATGGCAAAGAAACACATGTAAAGATGCTCAATCTCCTTAGTCATTAGGGACGTTCAAATTGAAACCACGGTGATATACTGCTACATACCCACTAGGAAGACTACAATTAAAAAGACCAAGCACACCAAGTGTTGACTAGCATACGGAACCACTGGGACTCTCATCCTCTGCTGGTGGAAATGTAAAACGGTACAATCACTTTGGAAAATAAAATTTGTCAGTTTCTTAAATAGTTAAATGTACACCCTTTTCTACAACCCACCCATTCCACTCCTAGACATTTATCCTAGAGAAACGAAAGCATATGTCCATACAAAAACTTGTACATGAATATTTCTGGCACCTTTATTTGTAATAGTCAAAACTAGACACAGCACAAATGTCCATCAACAGGTGAGAGTGTAAGTAAATAGTGGTATATCTGTACAGTGGGATACTATTCTGCAACAGAAAGGAACTACCGATATGTGTAATCACATGGATTAATCTCAAGATTATTACGCTGAGTGAAAAAGTCAGGCAAAATAAAATACATAATGTATGATTCCATTTATATGAATTCTAGAAAATGCAAATTAATCTATAGTGCTAGAACAGCTGTTGCCAGGTGACGGGGGCGGGGCTGTTGGAGAAGGTTACAAACGGGCACAAGGAAACTTTTGTGGGTGATAGATATGTTTACTATCTTGACACTGGGGGTGGTTTTATGGGTGTATAAACTTAGCAAATGGTACACCTTAAACATGTGCAGTTTACATCAATTACACCGCAATAATGCTGTTTTTTAAGAATAACATTTCACATACATTAGAAAAGTTAAGTTATACATCCTGTCTTGTTCTCCCTTCTCAACCTCCAATCGCATCTCCAAAACATCCCAAATCTTCTTTCCTCATATTAAACAAGCCCAGCAATTTCCTTTGAACTTTTATGACCAGAATGAACCTTTCCTTGTGCTTTCTTAAAGAATCAAATCAATAAACACTAAAATCCTAACAGTCACATAAGAATTGAAAAACAGAAACTTTTTCAGGACAATGTTCCAAATCTTCCACATGCTCTTCTAGGACAGGCTCAGAGACAGTAAGTGACGTGACCAAGCTCACAAAAGAAGTGAATGGATAAGCTGGGATTCAAAGTCAGGTCTGTCTGACTCCAGAGCCCGTGGTAGCTGCAAAACCTAGCATGCCCCAACTATAAGACATTTTTACCACCACAGGGTGGAACGACAATAACAAATACTAAAAGAAATTCAATTTTATAACTCTTACCTATACTTGACAACTCACACCATTCAACCAAGCAATGCCAAATCTGTTGGGCCCGCTTTAATAAACTCTGCATTTAGCGGTAGAATTTTTCAAGTGGTTATTAAGGTAAAACAGATTTATCCATCATCTCGAGTAGATTGAACCTGCTTCCTAATATCTTTTATTTTTGCTTATTTTCATAATTTGCTTATTCCATAGTGAACAGGTAATTTTCAATCAACTCATCCCAGTTTGAATCATGCTGAATTCTGAACAAACAGAAACCAATTAGTGCACTATTATTTAACAGAGTCCCAGTAAATGCACAATGGAGACTGCTGTGCAAAGTTTGAAGATGAAACAAAACAGATTACACTCACACATACCCACACACCCTACCACTAATTAAAAAAATTCTAGTGTTACAAGTATACAATTTCAGCTGTGGTATTATCTTTGTTCAGAAGCAAGGTACATTACTGTATGGTTGAAGCCTTCCAGCATTTAATTAGGTTACTAATTATAAGGAGAATCACATTACCTTTAAGTCTTTCCTTGGGTTGTGACTAAGGCTTAACACATTAATACATTAATGGTAACTGTATTTTAAGATAGGGAGCATGTCAATAAAGAATTCTGGTCACATCCTCCAATATGTCCATGTGACTGAAGGTTTTGGCTGTGATACAATTTGATACATTTACTAGGAGGAAAATCACTGCTAATTCCCACTGCTACAGGTAGTGGCCAAGAGATATTTTATATTGCATTTTAAGCATAAGTAACATTCAAGAGAATCTTCACAGAGGGCATATACATGAATATAAAAATAAATAAAATCATTAAGTGACATTCTTTATTCCCATTTAAATTCAATTAATAAATTTAGCATCAATTCAGTATCACATTACTCCCCAACTTCCTTCCTTGCCCATCAATAAAAAAAGTCAGTGCAAATTGTATGAGTCATTCTTCAATCATGCCAAGGACATAACCTTTAACCTAAGATTAAAAAGAAAGTGCAATGGGACTTCCCTGGTGGTCCAGTGGTTAAGACTCCATGCTCCCAATGCAGGGGGCCCAGGTTCGATCCCTGGTCAGGGAACTAGATCCCACATGCCACAATTAAGACCCCGCACAGCCAAATAAATAATTTTTTTTTTTTCTGAAGTGCTATGTGTGAAATTCAATACTGTTTAACTTCTGGGTGCTAACATCTAATACAAACAACATTTCAAAGGAAAATGAAACAATCTGGATCACTTCCATTCATTTTTATGATTTCATTGGTAGATTTCTATGGCTTTGGCTTGGATCCTTGATAAATTGGAATGTGGAATCATTTAGTTTATAATCTGTATCACCAGTTCGTACAAGGCACAGAAAAGTTCTCCACTCCCTCACATACTTCAAAGTATTTCATTTATTATTCAAATGATTGTTCTGACAAAACCATTAGTCAAGAAGAAAGCAAAGAAATCTTATTTTTTAAAGTGGAAATTTTAAAGATGCAGTTTTCACAACAGACTGCTTTATCTACTCATGCTATTCTGGCAAAATCTTTATTTCCTAAAAGAAAACTTTTATCTTTTTTTAATTAAAATTTTTCTTATGTATTAGAAGGTCAGGGCATGTTTTTACTGATATCACTCAAAGTGAGTGTTTATATTTTAAATTTACCTTAGCTTCTTCTTCCTAAATTCCTATAGCCTCTCGCCTTTTCTAAGGAAAATACTAAATTTAAAATTGAGAAAGGTATTGCCGAAACCATGGTGAATGTTTCACAACTACCTTGAAATGATGGTAGGAATATGCACGCTCATGCTCTCTCTCTCTCTCTCTCTCTCTCTCTCTCTCACACACACACACACACACACACACACACACACACACACACACGAAAAAATAAGTACCTTTTAATCAGAGTTCTGAGTTTAGGGCTTTTGGGGTTAACAAGAAAAAAAGTTTCCTGATTTGCAGTAGACCTATTTTCATACTTTCTTTTTCTACACTGACATCACATAGCAGCTGTATCACCAGGTAGCATGTTTGCAAGGTAGGAGAAGTTTCTTGGCTTAGCAGAAAAAAAAAAAAGCAACAGTCTAGTCCTCAAAAAGAACCCCCATGACCAGTGAGGCTGAAAAAGCTGGCTGAATCACTGGTCAAGAGTCAGTCTTATAGCAAAAATCGGTTGGGCTGAGAACAGAACCTAACAGGAAAACATAAGGTCAGACTTGAGTCTGATTTGGTGAAGAAACATGTGCTTGGCCACTCAAGGGCTGCATATATACAGATGAAGTTAACTTCCATGACTACTACTAGTCATGGAGCTTTTCAATGCCGCTACTTGAGAATCAGAGCAATAGATGTTACTACTATTCCAGCCACCAAGAGACCCCATTCCCCTCTTCTGTTACATTTGTGGAAGGAGAGTGGCTATAGTGGTTTAGAATCAATCATTTTCAAGACACGGCTCTTTTCCAATCCCAGACTTGCCAATATGTCCCTATGAAGGCGGCAAAATTTGTCTCTTTGTCTTGTGTTCATTAAGGTTCTCTGTGCTTTCAGTCTCACAGTTCTTAAAAGGAAGCATGATACCTCACACGCAACAGTGATCAAGTTCAATATAAGGCAGATGATGTAGCCCAACCCTATGGTATTTCCAACTGTGTCCAAAGTACTTGGAGCTGCCAGAAAGCAAGTATCATTCATTCATTCAGTCATTTATATTGTGGTAAAATATACATAACATAAAACTTATACTTTTTTTCTTTTGTTTAAGGTAAGGAGTGGATTTATTTAGAGATACACATTCTTTGGACAGAATGTGGTCCGTCTCAAAAGGTGAGAACGGCCTTGGGAGAAACACACTCCAGAGTGTGCGCCAGCTCAGAAGGTGAGAGGCCCCAAAATAGGGGGTGGTCCAAAACTTACACATTCTGAAGTGGCATTTAGCTCATTCACCAAGCAGTGTTAGAGCATTTTAGACTCTGGTCTCAGTGTCTTGATATCCAGGTATTCACTGGTTAATACTCATGGCTTCACAGAGATAAATGTCATTCTATTTTCAGGTAACCTTTCAGATAAGTATACAAAATCAGAGTTCATTCAATACACTAGGGTTCGTATGCTGGAGGTGAGGCAAGAACCACCCAAACCAAGCATTTGGCCATTTCCTTCCAGGTGGAAGGCAGAAACTCTGATATTCTCTTCCTTGCCATTAAGCCTTTCAGAAAATAAGGAATCCACTATTCCCTGACCTTTGGGATTTTTACAAACATCAGCCTGCCGTCCAGAACACAGACAAGAAACTGTCCAGGGAAAACATGCCCCCAAATGAACAGGATATAAACAAAGCTGTAACTAGGTAATTAATTGTAGGGACTGGACTCCCCTCACTCTGCTTCTCTGATAACAATCTGGTATTTTATCAGCAGGTCTTTTATCTGGAAGGATTCACTGTATTCTGCTGCCTGGAACTATTCTGGGAGGGGACAAAGACAA
Source organism: Grampus griseus (assembly GCF_964374135.1). NCBI lineage: Eukaryota > Metazoa > Chordata > Mammalia > Artiodactyla > Delphinidae > Grampus > Grampus griseus. The sequence continues at coordinate 34,679,698 of NC_139009.1, forward strand.
GCTTTCATCTTGGAACGGAATTGGAACCACATCTAGAAGGAGGAAGAGTCAAAGCTGTAAAAAGGCCTCCAAGTCTTTCCCTGCCAGCAGGGAGAGGTAAATGGAAAATAGGATGCCCCGTTTCACTAAATGCACGGGAGGAAATTCTGGTGGGGCAGAAGCCACTGCGGTTCCCATCCAGGCAATGTGCAATCTGTCTCTGTCCCAAATTCTACACCCTATGCCCACCGCTGTCAGCCTCATTCCATCTCTAATACCACACCCAACCAATGTCTCTTCCTGTCAAAATCAAAGAAACTTAAACTGTGGTTTAAATGACCAATAATACCTTAAAATACTATATCTCACCGTGGGATTTCCATTTTAGGAAGGATCAAAACCGTATACTTAAAGAATGAAAGTCCAACTGTGAAACTTCAAGATTCAGTTCAAAAGGGAAGAGGCATTTGAGAAAACTGGGTGGGTAAAAGGCACTGCTTAAGACATCTCAAATCATTCCATACAGATTTCAACTACCCTGGGGGTGAAGCTGGGTTAGAATCTGGCCCTCTGAGTTATTACCGGTGTACACATTAATTAGGAGTAGAACATGTTCCCTAACCCCCTCCAAACACGGCCACACCACTCAGACCTCATAACATGCCATGGACTGGTTATGGAAGGACTTGGGAAAAACAGGGCTTTGAATTCCCCCTCCTACTTAGAACCCAGGAATATTTATCCAAGGTTGAGCCAGGGTGGCTGGCCAGTTCCAAAACCCACAGCCTGGGGCTTATGAACAAGAGAACAGATTGCCCAGTGAGACCAGTGCCCTTCTGTCAGGCTGTGGAGCAATCCTGTGAAGCTCCCTAGGTTCAGATCCCAGGCCCTCATGACACTTCACAGTGGTGCAGACTAGGGGGAGGGCGCTAGGAAACCGCTCTACTGGCCAGTTTTCCATGGGGAATTCTATCAGGACATGGCATTCTAAAGCTGCTACTTTAGGGACGTGTTCAACCATGCAGCAGAATGCAAATCCCTCTCTAGTCTTTTCAAGTTTTTCCTAAGTCCTGTTTTCATTCTGGCTATGAATTAAATTCTGATATCTTAAATCATGCAGAAAAAAAGGGGTAAGAAGAGATTGAATTATATTAATTATATGGCATTGAAGCTCAGCTAGAAAACAAGAATTACATTTCTTAAGTTTCTCTTCACTAGACTTCTGAAGGTTATAATTAGTATTAAAAGAATTTTACTTTTCATTTTATCCAAGCTGAAAAGAAGCTGAGCCTTAAATTCTGGCTTTACAGGAAAGAGAGATTCTTCTGGAAAAAAAGAAAAAAAAATGAATAAACAGTCAAGCAAAAAACAAACCAGCACTACTCACCCATCACCCAAAAAGATAGCTTAAGTGACTCACTTTTCAGCGTTTGAAAATATTTTCTACCCACTGCTTTGTAAATTATTTTCTTGTTGGTGTGACACATCCTTTAGTAACAATCCAGCTTTTCCTTGGCTACCTAGATATATTTCCATAGTTACTACCAAAACAGATGGCCTTTTCCTGTACGATTGCAATAATCAAAAAGGAGCAGGCTTATTTACACAGAGGCACCCTCAATACAAATAGACATTTTGTTAATGCTCTGGACACTGTAGAGACAAAACAGAAAATCTCATTCACGTGGGCCTGCCTAATTTTGATTTTGCAATTATTCAGACTGAGGCCGAGCTAATGTTTACCTTTGGGACTGAGAGTTTCATTTAAAATTGGGAGAAATGTGGCCATCTCTTGGGAACTGGTGGCCAGGACACAAATATCCCAGACCAGGAATTTTCCCTGATGGAAAACGAAACAAAACAGAACAAGACAACCCAGGGGGCACATCTCACACATCTCACTCTCAGTGTGCTCTCCAGCAGGTTTGGCTAGTAACCTTTGGTTGGTGAAGGAGGGAGGCGGGACTCTGCACATGAAAAATATAAAACTGAGGAACAAAGGGGGATTTCAACCCATCTCAGAGGCCTCGAGGTGTGGCTTAACAACTAATACGTTAACCAGATGCTACTGTTACCCACCCATTAAAAAGCAGTTCCCTAGATACATTACATATAATTTGGAGTAATAAAACTTTCATTTCATAATATCCAGTAATTTGAACACTTCACTGATTCAGACTTGCCTTTTTAAGATATCCTTTTAAAGTGTAGGATTACCACATAAGAAAATGTTGGCAATTTTTCAAAATTTCAACATATAGTGATATCCTTATGATTCTGTTTTCTAAGACAGTAAAAAGAGGATGATCAAGTAAGCTACTGTTTATGAAAGTACATTGTAAACTTCAACTTGTTTATATAAATGCTTGTTACTTTTTTTCTTTTTCTTTCAACAACCCTGAAGCTTTTCAAAATTATGTTAAGTTTCAACAGTAAAAACCTAAGATGGTAAAGTCAGATGGAAAATATATGTTCTAATAGTTTAAAAATTATGCCTAAGTAGCAGCCCACAAATAATCTCATTAAGATTTTATGCTTCTTAAGCCTCAAGACACATTTTTTCTTTGCTGAGACACTTGTAACTGTGCAATGACCCACGATTTCCTATTACAAGGAAAATTTCTTTTGTAAGAAATCCTCAGTGTTTCTCAGGAATCTCAGAAATTCAGTTGAACCAGTCTTATTTAGCAACCCGTCACAACCACTTGGGCTTAACTGCAAGTTTTTCTTTCTTTTCTACTGATTTCAGATTAGAAGAAGAGACCACTGCTAGAGCAATGCCCAAGGGGGGCAGGGGAGAGATATCTCAAGAAAGCAAAGTAAGTCCAAGTGTTTGTTATCTAAAACTTCAGGTTAATTTTGGCATATTGAGAACTAGCTTGTCATACCCCACAGATGGAGGATCGTAAACATGAGCAAAAGGGCGAATTGTAGTATTAAGCGCTAGCTAGCGTAGCTAAGGGAGTGGCGAGGAGCACGGGCTCTGGGGCCAGATTGCCTGGTTCAAATCCTGGCCTCATCACTTCCTAGCAGTATGACCTAGGGCACATTTCTAAACTTCCCACTGCCCAGCTTTCCCTCTCTGGAGGATGGAGGATGGGAATGATGTTAGGGACCTCATAGTGTTGTCATGATGATTAAATGTATTAGTATGCATTAAGTCCTAAAACAGTGTCTGGCCCGTAGTAAATATCTGCTAATTATTATCACTCATCACTAATTATATGGAAAAAAATCAGAGCAAAGATGATAGGCACCAAGAAGCAACACAGCACAACGGATATCCCATTATGCCAAAAATCTTATCTGTCTGATGCTCCACTGTATTTCTATCGTGCCGGACACACAATCACGCTTACAGTAATTATCTATTGAGTAAATGAATAAACGAATCAACCCCTGACTCCTTAACGAATCACTTTTTGACTGCGGACACATTCTGCTTACTCCTTCTGGACCCTGACTTTTCCATCTCCAAAGAAAGTTACCAACACCTGCCACTTGCTACCTCAAAGTGATGATCATCAGTATAAGGGAAAAAGCAAATCATTTCAAACTTACTGAAGGGATATCAAAAGTCAATGACTTTTAAAACCAATGTTCCTGGGCTTCCCTGATGGCACAGTGGTTAAGAATCTGCCTGCCAATGCAGGGGACACAGGTTCGAGCCCTGGTCCGAGAAGATCCCACATGCCGCGGAGCAACGAAGCCCATGCACCACAACTACTGAGCCTGTGCTCTAGAGCCTGCGAGCCACAACTACTGAAGCCCGCGTGCCTAGCGCTCCAGAGCCCATGCTCCGCAACAAGAGAAGCCACTGCAATGAGAAGCCCGCGCACTGCAACGAAGAGTAGCCCCCACTCGCCACAACTAGAGAAAGCCCGTGCACAGCAATGAAGACCCAACACAGCCAAAAATAAATAAATTTATTTCAAAAACCCCGGAAACAAAAACCCCAATGTTCTTTTGTTATTGAGTACCTATGAACACAGTCAATAATACTGAAAGGATCCTCTGTAATACCCTGAGTCCTGTTTCCTTTGAAAGAAGTCCTCTGACTCCAGTTGGCCAGGGGGAATGTGCAGACGTTGTGCTAGGCCCTAAGAGATGGCTGTTCAGACCTCAGTGTGCAGAGGCACTACCTGGGGGAAACTGCCGACTTTTAGATGTGTATGGGACATGCAGAAGGAGTTGTCCAACAGAAAGTTGAATCTATGATTCTGTACAAGTTCTAGATCTAGGGCTGACTCATCAATGTATGTGAGTTGCCAGCCAGGTGAGGACTGTACATATAAGGTGAAAAAAGAAAAGAGTGGGGGGCAGGACAAAGAGGTGCACCAACATTTAGGAGGCAGCATGAAGAAGGGGCCCTGAAAGAGGAGGAAGAAGCAATGGCCAAACAAGGCCACAGAGGAAGAGCATCCTGGAGAAGCCAGTGTGCAAGAGTGTCAAATACCAGAGGAAGATTCAGAAAGATAAAGACTGAAAAGCATCCAGTGGCTTTTGTAATGAAGAGGTCACTACTATTTCACGTTTGTCAGTGAAGCTTCAGTGAAGTGGTGGAAGAAGCATCCAGGCTGCAGTGGTTTAAGGAAGGAATAAGAGGGGAGGAAATGGAGACTGTAAACACAGACAACCTTTTCCAAGAGTCTGGCTATAAAACAAAGGAGAGAGCTATGGTAGTAGGTAGAGTGGGTGTCTCCACGGAGACAGTCCATGCCTGATGGCTTCTATTTTCTCTTGCAATTAAGAGGTGATGAGAGTAGGGCCTTGGGTTATGGCAATGACACAAAGTAGGCCCTCAGCAAATACATTTAATGGATGGATGACCTAGTGACGAAGAGCGCTCACAAAATAAAGTGAAAGACAAGAATAAATGGTGAAGAAGAGAGTAGCTGTCGCTGTGTGGAGGGGAGGCAAGACAGGCAGTCAAGAGTCTCAATGTTCAAGGTGAGTGAGGAAAATAAGGCCCAAAGGGAAAAAGTCAAAGGGTATGAGGGTGAATGATCTGGTGCAGCTGATGTGACTAATGCAGGTTGTTTTAACAAGATGATAAATAGACTGGTAAGGGTCAAGGCCCAGAGGAGAGGGAGGAAAAACACTGCGTCGATCAGAGAAAGATAATCAAAACATGGTATGTCGTGAATTTTTCTTGTCTCATTTTAAGCCTACTGTAATTCTTCTTTACCTTCATACTCTCTTCCCTAATTCAGATTTTTCTGCCTAAAGAGAAAAACATACAGTTTTGATTCTAAAATGTCCCCTACCAGGTAGGAGAAGATGACTTCATATTAGCTGGCATTTGGGGCTTGGTACTCTCAAATCTTCAATTCAGCATTAAAAATGCCTGCTGAGCATCTTGGCTACATTTTTGAGAAAATAATTAAGTTTAAGGAAATAAAGGCTCCTTAAGGAAAAATATTATTAAAATATTTTAAAATTTAAATATTATTACATTTATAATAATTTTCCCATTACTCTTCATTATTTCCATAAGACTTGGAAATGCAACACTTGGAGTAAATACTGTTCTTAATTAAAGTTTACCAAAGATTCACCATGGACCGTTTCTTCTGTTAAGTAGCAAACCATTTATTTTGTGAATTTCCTGGTTCATCCTTGATTCAAGTGGAAACAAAGTTCTTTAGGATAACTTTCAAGTTATGAATCATAAAACTCTGTCACAATCTTCTGCTTGTTAGAGCCCACTGTCTGTAGAATGAACAGTATGACTTTCCTCTCTTAAGAGTTGCTAACCAACATGGGAGATTTCTTCAAGTCTTCAGGATGGTAAACTGAATTCCCATGTTCTTTTCCTGCCTTGCTACTAGGAAAACCTCCTGAATTTCTCCAACCCACCAGTGCTCCTCCCCTTGTTTACAGGACCTTGGTCCTTAGTGTATCTGCCATATAATTAAGTGGTCCATATACAGTATGTCAGGTTCACAAGCATGGGTTTTATCTCACTAGCTAGATCATAAGTTCTTCAAGGATGAAAAACCTTTTTCCTTTACTTTGCATCTTATCCAAGACCTCATGCTAGCTAGGTATACAATGGATGTTTAACAACTACTTAGTTAATCTATTAACTGATTGGATTTTAAGTTTGAGAGTGAATGGCAGCAATAGGCCATAGATTATCATCGTTGTCAGAAATTTCACCTAAGAACGAGGCTGTCTACAGATCACTTGTTCTAACATGACCTGAACTGGCCTACTGAAGTAACAGATAACACTGCAGAAAAGCTGGTCCTTACAAGTTTTGTTTTTCTAGCTTGCTTTGTCAATGCATTCCATTAAGAGGTGAACTCCTCATTCCTTTTGCTCAAAAACATATTTAGAAAATGGTCTTAAAGAGATCTGGCACCAGAGATTAAGTTGGCCAGGCCCCCCTATAGGAACTGAGAGATAAAAATCAGTGACAGATGTCAGAGGTATCTTTTTATGCCAGAACTCTTCGCAAAAAAGCCACACGATGCAGAAAACATGATTTCATTCCACACACTGAACCTCAGGTACCCCTGGGTAGAATCTGGAAATTCAGAAGGCCATAAGCAAAAAAGCCCTCCAAATAAAGCACTAGCTAGGCAGGGCCATGGTAAAAAGGAGACCAAGTAGATAGCTGCCCAAACTGTGATTTCACCAGCATTGGGAAACACCTTCCGATCTCTGCTTTTAGGTCCTCTCATAATTATGTAAGGCCTAAAATTCCATCACCTAGATTCCTCACTTTATTTCAAAATGTGTATCTGTGTAACACAACAAACAGCCCCAAGGAAGGTAATGACTAGGGTCATTTACATGTCTGTATGAAAGGAAGGAGTAGGCACAGGTTTGGCTTATAGGCAAAGGGGAGAACTGAGCACTCAAAAAAGCCCTGAGTGGAACTGAACATCTGCACCTTGACAATCTTGCTCAAGGCCTGGCCTGGTATCAAAGTCATATCACTAAAACCAGAGGTCAGGGTTTCTACACGTTAATGGAATGGCAGGTCCCTTTTTTTCACCCAACCATTGTTAGCAGATCAGAATGGTATAGGGAGACTCCTAACCTTTAATCCCATTCTCTAAGGCTCATGGAATTTACCAGTAACCACAGGACAGGTGGAGTTCTGAACCTCTAGGATGGCCAGGCAGGAGGAAGTGCTGTGGTAACAGCACCAGGAAAGCCCTATTCTCAAGTATTTTTACTTGTAATGGGCTAGGACTGGCAACTCCTTTATTCTTTCTACAGGCATCTCTGTTTGAAGTTTGGACAACAAAGAGTTATCTATTTTAACCATTCTTCAGAAAAGCATCTCTGACTTTTCTCAAAGACTCAGATGTTCCTTGTACTTGTCAGAAAACAAATGTGGCTTCAGCCAACATCTGAAATGGAGAAAAATATAGCAACCACCAAAAAACGATAATTAAATTAATAAGGAATGCTTTTCAGACATAACATCCCATAGGCCAAAAAAATGTTTTCAGAACTACAGAGAACAAAGTTATAGAAGTTACTTAGAAGCTACATTTAAGTGGATTAACTGCTGAAGGGGACCATGCAGGGGCAGACCACTGTGACCTGTGGGCCACGAGAAGTATGGCACCCCCACTGGTAGGTGGAGGAACCCATGAATGACAGAGTATCTTTTTATGCCAGAACTCTTCGCAAAAAAAGCCACACGATGCAGAAAACATGATTTCATTCCACACACTGAACCTCAGGTACCCCTAAGGGGTACCTGAGTAAAAATGTCCAAATATGTGTTACAGGTTTAGAGGCAGGTTTATCATTTCACTGCACATTTAGAATCTACAGCCAGGTTGTTCAGCTATTCTAAAATAAGACACCTCAAAAAGATGCCTTGATGGTCATCCGGCCCCACCTCAGATGCACTGCAGAAATCTAAAAAATATACACAACATATGATCAGTTTTCCTTGATGACATTCAATGACCAGCAGCTCAGTATTATGGAAATCTGTTCGTTCTCTTGATGCAGAATGTTAACTCTCACAAAATTCTTCCTTATATTAAAATCTGAAATCTATCTCTTACTTTCCCATTGGGAGCACAAGAGAGAAATGATGTGCCTTCTGTCATACGGCTGCCTCTCAAATATGTAAAGACCATTACCATGTTGCCTCTAACTAGTCTTTTCCAGTCTAACTATTTCCAGATGTTTAGCTTCCTCCTCATCTTGGTCACCTTCTCTGGATAAATATTAGTTTATCAGTGACCCTCCTAAAATGGGAAGCCCACAGCACAGTAACATAATAGCAGAATGATATGGGTTTAGTCTGACCAGCAGAGTTCAGGGGGATTATAGCCTTCACTACCTAGAAGCAGCAACTGTGTCATACTGCTTCCTCAGGGCTCACCAGGAAATCCCATTCCCCGAGATTTTTTCATAAAATCTGCTATGAAGCTGACAGCTCTCATTCTATATGTATGTAATTTTGACTTCTTTTTACAAAATCAGAACATGATATATATCTCTATTAAATGTTATCTTGATAGTCTCAGCCCATCAATCCAGTCTTCCAAGGCTACTTTGAAATCATATTTTTCAATTATGGACTATATTAGACATATCAAATAAAAAAGAGTAGAGAGAATAATATAACAGCCATTTGCCCCAAACCCAGCTTAAGAACACATCACAAATAAAACAAGCTCCTAATATATGCTTCCTTAATTTTATCCCCTCCTTCCCTGCTTCATAAAGGTAATGGCTACTAGCCTGAATTTGTGTCTGTCACTCCCATGCTTAAAGACTATTTTGAATGGGAGTCCATCACCAGTTATATTTCTCTTATATGCAAACCTAATAAGCACGCAATCTAGTCTGTCTTCATTTTAAGTAAGTAATTCAAACGCTGAATAAAGCAGCATTGGCCTCATCTATCAGACTCCTAATCCCATCAAAACAATGAGGTGACTCAGGCATGACTAATTCTTAGGGAATCCTTACTAGCTCTCAGCAAATAAAGTATGAAGCACTTGCAAGTAATACATTGAATGATCCAGTCTAAAACAATATCAACACAATTGTTTGGTCACTGATAAAAATATGCCTTTTCCTCTCTCTTTTGAAATCTTTCTGCAAGCTCCGAGGATAACATTCCCATGCCACACACCCCCCAAATTACTGACTTGGCTCTAGGCTAACTTGTACCTGAGGCTGTAAGTTATCTGGGTCCAAGGATTTGCCTTTATCCACAAGAGACAGTGTTCTTTTTCTATCACCTCACCTACATCTGGTTTCAGGGCCTTCCTTCCAGTTTACTGGCAAAGACAAAGCTGAAGCAGGAGTTAAAAAAAGTCTGCCCTCTATCACCTTATACCATCAACCCCTTCCTCTCTCTAGAATTTTTCTTAACCAACAAACTAAGGGGCTTTTATCTGCTATTTTGTAGTCAGGATTATCCCCATTATACAGACTGACAGCCTGAAGCACTAAGGGGCCCACTTTTTCGTGCCACATTAATCAGGAGGCTTTCCCCCACGTATTTTAGCTTGTTTATAATTCTATGACCTCCCTCCTCCTCTTATCAATTCAGGCTCCTCTCATTTGGCTCTAAAGCCTGCAGCACGGTAGCTGCAAGGTGGACCTCCAGATCCCTTGACTGGATAGCAGTCAGGGGAGAGGAGGTCAGAGTCCAGGAAGGTCTCAGGTCATAGGCTCATAAGGCCAGAGAGGACCCTGGGTAATGTCCAATACCTTAATTTGATAGAAAAGGAAACCGAGGGTGTGACCTTCAGAGAGGTGAAGTCAAAATAAAAGCAAAATGTCAGAGCTCACATTAGAGCATAAGATTCCTCAAAGGGCAGGTAAAACAGAAAACCCAGCTGAGCCTCCTTTCTACATAATCAGTAACCAGTGGGATATGAAATATGGCTCCAATACTGTAAGACTAGGAGTCCCTTAAGTACTTCATAGATACACAGATCTGCTAAGACACAGTGTCTCATTTCACAGTTAGTTTCGTTTTTAGGTTAATAGTTCAGCCTCTGTGCCCAAACCTGGGCTACGCAGAGAAAGGTACCAAAAATGAAAAACCGAAAAAATCCATAGCTGCTTCTCCACGGAAAGAGATTAGGATTTATTTGGAGGGAATAAGTATTGAGCATATAAATTACAATATGATTCAGTAATGATGACTAGTAAGATAAGAGATTTAAATTAATGCTATAGCTATTCAGAGGGAGAGAGGATTAAGAGCTGGGGTGGAGAGAAAGGGAGGTGGGTATGCCTTCTTTCCCAGCAGTGTCTCAACAGCTCTCTGCCTGATTTCTTTCTCTATAAAGCAAATCCTGCCTTCTACTTATCACAAGGATTCTGGGAAGACAGAACAGATAGAAATGTGCAACCTTGGAGGAAAGTTCCTGGTATTACAATCACAAATGAAGGTGGAAGCCGACTACTGTCTACTGCAAAACCCCAACTCTACACGATGGCAAGGAAGATCTTTCAACTTCATAACCTGGGTAAGGAGTAAGGTGATAATTCTTGCATTATGCAACTTTCAAGGAAAAGAAAACAAGAGTCAATATTATTTTCCAATATCATAGGCTTAAAAGGCCTAAGTCTTAGTTTTTGTACTCCCTACCCCTCCCTTCTTCTTAAGACTGGTACAATCAAAAGGTTCCATGAAATATTTAAAAAATACATAAAATGCATATTTTCCAATTTTTGTTTTGATTGTTGACTACATGTTTCAATATCACAACTAAAACAGTTTCCATTGCATACATAGGTCGCTATGGGTGATTTCCACTGCCACGTGTTTAATTAAGATTGTATGGTTATTTGTACCTCAAAATTTTTCACAAAACAGAAAGGCAGATTTCACTGAAAATTTACCTAAAGTGAACAATGATTGAAATGATTTGGAGAAAAACCATACCAAAAGTCATTTGCAATGAAAATAAGTCAAAAAGGGGGGAGGGTGGGGAGATCCTTTTAAAAGCATCCCAGAGTGAACAAAAGGCAGTAGAGGGATTTAATCCGATGCGGAGACCTCAGTTATCTGCAATAGAAGGCACTTTTTGCCTCACACACACAGGTACCACACTGGTCCAAGGAGGGTACAGAACCTTGCTCAAGCATCACAGCTAGTGAATAAGTGGCAGAGCTTAGAAAGAACCAAGTCTCTTGAGTCCAGGGCCTTTGTTCTGTTCAGGATTGCCAAGGTTTGAGGCATTTTTGGTTTCCTACAGCTCATCAATTCAAACTTGAAGCTTGCTTGTGAAAGGGAATTCCAAGGTGTGTGTCCAGAGATATTCTGGTCTCTAGAAAGCCCCGGACACGTGGGCACTAGTGAACTGTAATCAGGGAGCTAGTCAGGGTCCCTTTTAAAGCATGCGTCACTCTACTCTGTGGTGTCTGGACTGAAGGGGGTGAATGGCCTTAAATTGAAGGCATCATCTCTGCATGGAAGAGGGCTGTGTATCTGGATCCAGCACAGCATTAGGCACATAAAATACACTCGATTTGAAAAAACCTTGTAAACAGAACACTGGGATTAACATGATCATTTCTGTTCCAAGATGATGCAACAAATCATAGCTGTGCACACACATAACTGTGGAAGATCCACATCAGAAGCTTCTAAGATTTAAGTTAACAAAGAAAGGCAACAGAGATATAAGCTTGGATTCCCAAATGTGGAATAAGGGACAAAGGTACAAATAATACTTCCTAACACCTCACAGAGAGGAAGGAAATGGCAGGTAAGTATATGTAAATCAAAGGGAAATAAAAAGCTGTCATCAGGGCTTTTATTTTTTTTTTAATTTTTTTGCGGTACGCAGGCCGCTCACTGTTGTGGCCTCTCCCATTGCGGAGCACAGGCTCCGGACGCGCAGGTTCAGCGGCCATGGCTCACGGGCCCAGCCGCTCCGCGGCATGTGGGATCTTCCCGAACCGGGGCACGAACCTGTGTCCCTTGCATCGGCAAGCGGACTCTCAACCACTGCGCCACCAGGGAAGCCCTCATCAGGGCTTTTAATCTTCTCATTGTACAACTGATTCACTTTAGCACAGTCAGAGCAACCTCTGTGCTACTCCCACTAGCTGAAAAATTTTGCTTTAGCTGAACTCAGAGTATCCAAGAGCCTGATTAGAGCTCTTCCAAGTACGTAAATTAATACTAGCAATGCCACAAAAATAAAACACTGCCCATCCACTTGTGCATATATCCGTCTTTTCAGCCATTATCCCAAGTCAACACAGCCTAATCTTTACCATGATTAGAACCACAAACACTGCCTGGATTGGCAGGTTTTTATGATCAATCTTTCACTTTCTTCATGAATAATTTTCTCAGAAGTATTTTAAATCTAATGTGTATAGTTTTACCAAATTCGCTATTAAAAAAATCTTTTTATATAGTTCATCTCTCTGGTGTGACTGTGAACATTTTAGGGTAGCACATGGTTGTCCTGGCAGTAGGTTGATGAAACCCAAAACTGGGTTTTCTAACTGTAAATCTAGGATCTTTCTACTTTCTTTTCAGGAAAGAAAAGCCAGGCTTCTTCTATCCCAGGCCACAGACTGGCCCCAATTACCCCAAGCAATGATCCCACAGATGTAAGCCTGAGAGAAAGCCTGCACCCAATCAAGCCACTGCCACCACTGGAAAAGCAAGGTCAGGAGCAGACCCCACTGCAAGTGGGGCATGACTTCTGCATCGTGAAAATAGCCTGCACTTGGATCCACTGCCTAGATACAGGCTCCTAATCGCTCCTAGTTGCATAAATTTCAGGGCCCTTGGGGCTACTCAGTGTAGCCAAAACTCTTAACTACACAAAAGGGAGTTGGATATTTTGGTGTAATAGAAAGAGGATACCCAACACTCTTGACAAGCCCTACAGTCTTGGGTTCATATTCCAACTCTATAACTGAGTCGCTTTCTGAACCTCAGTTTCCTCAACAGGTAAAGAGAGGTGTAACACCTCCTCTCAGAGTCATTGTTAAGCAAAACGCCCAGTTCAGTGCCTGGCAAACAGTGGAGACTCAACAAGGTTGGTCTACTTCCTACTGAATTCTCTGCTCAGAATATTTTCTTGCTTGTTCTCTGAATTCCTGGGTCAAAAGCTACTTCTGATAAACCTCCCGAATAGCCTAACCAAGTTCCAAGTATAGTTTATTAAAATCATCTCTATGTGTGTGGTTCTGATAATGTTTGATATCTCAAATTCAATCTTGCTACTCAATGTGTGATCTGCAGACCAGCAGCCTCAGCATTACCTAGAAGTCTGTGTGAAATGCAGAATCTCAGGCCCCACCCCAGACCTACTGAATCAGAATTTATGAGATCCCCAAGTGATATGTTTACATCTTAAAGTTTGAGAAACACTGCCTATAACATACTTGGACATTCAATAAAACAGAGCCTACGGACACTCTAAGGAATCCGCTATGGCACTTTTGCTGCTGGTGGTGCTCTATGAATCTTTATTCAAGTAGAAAGCAACCACTGATTAAGGCATTTTCACTGGAAGGACAGGAGAACTGTACATTTCTTTCTTTGTGTTTCTGAGTTAAGAAAAAGAAGATGCGCTAAGTACATTAGCCTTAAGGCAATATTTAAATCTCCTATGTTCACGTGATCTTTGTATATGTAATAAGTGCTCTGAGTATAATTAGTAATATGAGCTTTCTGATTATATGTAAACCAATAAATAACAGGAAGGATACTTTCAACGTAGTAACTTCTGGTTTCTAGGATGTAACACCTATCAGATTGATTAGAAATAAGCTTCCACAGGGCTTCCCTGGTGGCACAGTGGTTGAGAGCCCGCCTGCCGATGCAGGGGACGTGGGTTCGTGCCCCAGTCCGGGAGGATCCCACATGCTGCGGGGCGGCTGGGCCCGTGAGCCATGGCCGCTGAGCCTGCGCGCCCGGAGCCTGTGCTCTGCAACGGGAGAGGCCACAACAGTGAGAGGCCCGCGTACCGCAAAAAAAAAAAAAAAAAAAGAAAAAGAAATAAGCTTCCACAAATTGGATGTTCTCAACACAGGACGATAAAGTTCTAAAGCGTGTCTTTGTTTCTAATGTACACTGTGATTCTGTACATGTGCCTCCCCCAACCATCAACTTTCTGAATTATTTTTTAGTTCTTTCCAGTTATATGTGAAAGTACAATTTTTAAATGCTCCTGAAAGTTAAATTTATGACCCAAATTCCTAAAATGAATCACCAAATGCTGGATACGGGAGGCTGGTAACTCTGTGTATCAGGAAACAAAAACCAATCTGAGTGAGTCATCTCTGTGATCACAGATAACACAGCCACAGCCAGGGCTTGGCGCAAACAAATGGCTACAGCAATCACACACCAGAATCTTGTGTTTAATGGTTTCTCACATTAAAATGCATCAGTCAGCTCTGTGAAACCAGGAAGTGGAACCCAGGACACCACATAAATAACAAGTACACTCTCTTGAGTTGGTTATATTTTATCCTTCTGCTGTATTTCAATTTTTGGTAGATACATAAAAATGAAGGTACTGTTTTGTCAAGAGGTAAGCAGAAAGGTAAAAGCTAACTAATATCACAGGTTTTCTGAAATATTTCATAAGAAAATTTCAATACTTTTTGGAGGCCTGTTTATTGAGGCCTTTGATCCAAAATGAAAAAGGTGATCAGAAGCTGGCGAATGCCTCAAAAAAATGTAACAAGAGGAAGTGGTAATAGGCTGTAGAAGCAGAAAAGCCTGTTATCATTTGATTCCATGTGTAATCTTATGCATGGCTTTTTCTCAGGTACTCCAAGCTTGAAAGGGAAGATGAGTGGGAAGTGAACTCGGGCTACACAGCACTGCCATCTAGATGTTGCCCCTTGCAACCACCAGCAAACTCCTCCAGAGTGAAGGACCAGGTGTCCTCTTGAACCCCTGGACAGGGGATATATGCCAGAACTGAGCCTGCCCCATGCTGGCCAGGCTCAACACAGGGATAATGCAAACACCCAGGCTATGTTTATCAAAAGGGGGTATCTCCTATCAACACCACACACCCATTAGCAGGCAGGACTCCCAGAAAACACTGCTTAAACAGTAGACATGAGCTCCTAAACCCACCATCTGAAACACTGGAGACCAGTTGGGGGCAATGGCAATAATCCCAGGCCCCTGCCTTCACAAGAATCCTCTCAGAGTAAAAAAAAAAAAAAAAAATCTATAATTTCTGAAATAGAAACAGGATTAAATAGCTCCATAAAGCCCCCATGCCCACTCCCATTATTTCCATGAGGCATACACTACCTCATAATGAAGGGAATAAAAGGTGCCATGCTGAGAGCAGAACAGGCGCCATCCATCGGGGAAGGGTAGAGCCTCCCCAACACCAAAAGTAAGAGAAACATGCTGGGATGATGGTTTAGTTCTCCTGTATCACTGAAAAAAGAAAAAAATTATTGTACATAAAAGATAGGCAAGGCACTATCTTCAAACGTTTTTCTCATTAAATAATTATGTATGACATATAAAGTGAGACTATGATCAGCAATAATTTTCCTTTTTGCGTTTTTTCCTCCATTCACTTCATATTTTCTTAGTGTGTAAATGAGGAAGAAACTGGCAAAGCCGTGGATTGGGCTTTTGCACAGGATTCTCTTCTCAAAGCATATGATTTGATAATTCGAGTCTGCTGTTTTAATTTCAGCTGTTCAGACATTAGAGAGGTGTTTATTCCAGAGTATGAAATGTGAAACTTTTAACATCCAAATGTACTTAAGAAAGCATGGACAGTCACTTACTAGGGCCAGAAAAGCCTGTCTGCACAAATTACTAATGTGAGGAAATGGATCATAAACAGAAGTAAAATTCACTGATGCGATTTTATTTTCTCATTACAGACAATTGGTATAAATTCATGCCAAGTGCAAAAACTGCTAAAAGAATAAAATGGTCCATGCTCTAAGATGTCCATTCTAAAAATTATACTACCAGCCACAGAATGTGATTGAAAAGACAATGGTGAACTTTTTTATCTGCTCTGATCAGACTGGAAGCCCTCTTAATAGCATTATTTTGTGTTTCCAGGGTCACTGGCCATCTTCACTCAAGTAGAATAGTACCATTTCTGATCACAAGTGACCAGATTAGTCAGCTGCAACAGGCCAGTGATAAAAAAAATGACAGGTGTGTGTTAAAGCAAACTCAATATGTAAACACACAGATTTTGAATATAAAAGGAAGAAAATGATTCTTAGAAGACATCACCACGTGCTTCTAAAAAGCTAACTCCTATAAAACACTAAAAACTTTAAAAATAGGATTTTTAAAATGTAAAATATAATATAAAACCCGGATTTTATACAACCTTTCAGGTACAGTATCTACTACAGAGTGTCAGGCAACATGATGTATTTAATAAAGACGCACTTAAAAAAAATCCATCTATGTTTACAAGGAAGGAGCTGATTAAAAATTGCTGCCTGAAGGGAGAAATCTTGAAGTAATTCACATCCTTGATTTCACTTTGCCCCACCCTATTCTCTTCTTACCTGTCCACGGTATTGGCTACAGTTTCCAACTGTTTGAGAAGAAAGGGATAGAGTTCGGGGAAACGAGAGAAAAATTCACTCCCTGTCATCCTGTGGAGAGAGAAAAAGAGATAAATTACTATCATTTATTCCTTCTGATTTGATAATAAAGCCTTTTAATTTATTTTTTAAAGAATGACAACAAAGATCATTTGTTTGAAGATTTAATGAAATAAAGTTAAGAACAAAACTCACATCTGAAGAATTTAACAATCAATAGAAACAAGAGATTTAATTTGGATTTTGGAAATGCTCTTAACGCATGGAATTTTATCTCAAAATTTAAGATTACATACGCTTACAAGTATTTAATATTAACTTCTGACAGGGAAGAAATATGCAATTTGTGAAAATGCCAAGTTTCCACAATTGATTTGGACTCTGAGTATAGTCAGCACCTGGTGGACTGAGACTGACTCAGCTTCAGTAGTAAGGGCAAATGTAAAACGAGATTTCTCGAAGTCGGCACCAATGGCAGCTTGGATGAGCTCCTCTTTGTTGTGGAGGCTGTCCTGTGCATTGTAGAGGGTTTAGCAGCCTCCACAGCTTCTACCCACTAGATGCCAGTAGCTCAACACCTCCTCCTCCCACCAGCTGACAACCAAAAATATCTCTGGACATTGCCAAATGTACCCTGAGAGGGAAAAAAAGGTTCCTAGCTGAGACCCACTGGTCTGGAGCATGGTTATCAGAAGACATGGCATGTGAAGCTCTGGAGCGCCAGTCTGAGAGGGCTACCTTTTCCCTCTTTATAAATACTGCCCCCTGAACTCTGACAAGATTCTGAAAATAGGTCCTCCAACTGTACAACCGACAAAAAAGCTCAAGCTAAACATAGCGTTTGGTGTTAAGTACTGTCTCCAAAACTATTAAAGAATTACTCTGAAGGGGTAACATAAATATTCCCCAACTTGCCCTTCTTAGCAACTCTAGATGCATGCTCCTATTAATGAAGACCCCAAATATCATTGTTTAAAAATTGGGGTTAAAAAAATTGGGGTGTATTTCACACACAGTGAAATGCTCAAACCTTAAGTGTACCATTCGATCAATTTTCACAAATGCATACACTCATGTAATCCAACCCTATGAAGCCTCAGTAATTTTCCATCATCCCAGAAAGTTCCCTTGTGCCCCTTTCCCAGTCAATTCTGAATCCTCAAAGCAACCATGATTTGATTTCTATCACCACAATTTGGTTTTGTCTATTCCAGAATTTCATATAAATGTAATAATGCATTACATAACTTTTTGTGTCTGGCTTTTTTCACTCAGCATAAAGCTTATGAGATTCATTTATGTTATTCAACATATCAATAGTTTGATTCTTTTTGAATATACAAGGTTGTTTATCCATTCTTCTCTTGACAGATAGGGACTGTTTCCATTTGTTGGCTTTCATGAATAAAGCTGCTATGAACATTCTTACACAAGGTTTTTTGTGGACATATGTTTTAATTCTTCTTAGAAAACTGACTGTTTTCCAAAATAGTTATAGCATTTTACACTCCCAACAACAAATAAGCCTTCTAGTGGCTCTATATCCCTTCCAACATTTGCTGTTGTCTTTTTTCCATTTTAGCCATCCTTGTGGGTATGTAGTGGTATTTCCCCATTATTTTGGAGAGAAGTGATTACTTTTGTTTGTTGCATACTTTTTAAACCTTACCACATGTTATAAATTTTCTTTTATACCTATTTCATATTCAGTAAGATCAAATTTTTTAAAAAGTCCTTACTCTATCCCTTACTTTATCCCTTATTCTATCGTTACTTTATCCTCAATAAATAAGTTACAGATTTATTGAACATTTATTGGACATTTTATATTAAATAAGCTCATATCCTTTTTGTACTTATTAGATATTTTTATGGAAAAAATTAATAAATATTATAAGAAACACACTAGACTGCCCAGTGCCTCTCCTCATAGAAAACTATGCAAAAGTATCTTAGCTTTCTCTTATAAAAAATTCAGTGCATTAAGTACTTACTTTTCGTTTGATTTTTTTCCCCCAACAAATATGCATATTACATATACTGCTGTGCACCTTGGTTTTTTTTCATCTAAACTACATCTACCAAGTCATTCAATATCAGGCATCCTGAACTATTTCTTTCCATTTAATGGCTGCAGAGTAAACCACATTATGGTTGACTGTAACTGATTTAATCCCTAATGGTTAGGGCTTTGGGTTGTTACCAGTCTCTTGCTGTTACAAAGGATAACATGTATAAATTTCATCGTTAATAAATCGCAAACCTGGGCTTTGCAAGGTCAATGTTTTATTGAGGGGGAAGACAAAACAATTCCACTACAGGCTATGTTACATTCCTTACCACCTCCAAGCAAAACTGGTCAAGAATATCAGCTTCCATTTTTAGTAGAGTCACTTAAAAATAAAACTGTAAGAGTTCAGTACTGGGATCCCTGAGTACATTTGCTCATACAGAACATCTCCATCTACACAACAAAGCCTGGTGGATATCTCTTCTCAAGGAATCAGTCACTAATTTCCAGGGGAGTAAGTCATTCCTTAATGGCCTGATATCTCTTGGTGGAATAAGAAAGACAGGCATTCTCACTTAAGTAGACCATATGGTTGCTATCACCATCATCTAGAAATTGCCTTGATAAATAACTGGCTCTGCTGACCATGATAATGCCAGAGAAAAGGGCTGAGGAGCTACTATTCTAAAATTAAAATTTTTTTTTTCTTTTTTGGCTGCACCATGCAGCTTGCAGGATCTTAGCTCCCCAACCAGGGATTGAACCCAGGACTTCATGACAAGAAAGTAGAAAATATAGGATGACATACGATTTTTTAGAAATCTGAATGCCAGACTAGATAGATTCACCTGTCTTACAGGCACTGAAAGTATCTGAATAGGAGAGAGAGGTGACAAGAGCAGACAGACTAGAGAGAGTAGAAATGTGGTGACCCCATGGACATTCACTAAATGTGTACCTTTTCACCTCAACTACAGCATTAATATCTACAGGCATCTATACTTCCCTGCATCTCTCTTGATACACAGCACAATACTATGTACATGCTGGTTGACTGGTAAATATTTTGGCAATGAATGAATAAGTAATATTAGCCACAGAGGAAAAAAAAATTCTAATATAGTTGACCTCAAACCTATGCCTTATGCCTTTTTTCTTCTCTCAGTGACTGGTACCCACCCAACTGACACTTAACTACTCACCCAACCTGCCAAGCCTGAAACTCCCAGTACACCCAGTCAACAGGCAAATCTTGCTACTTCTACCTCCAGGGTATCTGTTGAGTCTATTTCCCACCATCCCCACTACTTACAGGTCTGACCACCATTATTTCTTGCCTAGATGCTATGTCAGTCTCTCACTTGATCTCTTTGCCTCACATCTTCCCCCTCTGTAACTCTCTGTTGTGATAAGAATTCTCTCTTTAAAATACAAAGCTAATCATGCGACATTAGGAGATTAATGGCTCCCTACTGCTTTTTGGACAGTCTAAACTCTTTAGCCTGATTTTCAAAGTTCTGCTTAATCTGACTCACTTGTCCAGCTATCTCTTGCCTCTCCACCTTCAAACCCAGCCATACAGAGTTTCTTTTGGTTCTATCAACATTACATGCTCTTTCTAGTCTCCAGATGTTGGCAAATATACTTTCTGCTAGGAACACGTCTGCCCTCCCCCACCCCAGACTAACTCCAAATAATCCTTCAATTTGAGGCTTAGGCCAGCTTCTTCCAGGACACCTTCCCTGATGGCGCAAATGTGGGTTAGGTGCCTGACATTGGTCTTACACTATAATCTACAACCTCCCCATATATAGCAGTTCATACATAGAACTTCCAATTTACTTATTTCTCCCACTGATTACACGTTCCACACAGGCAGAGACTAACTATATCTATCTTATTTCTCCATATTATCTCAGGTACTAAGTATGACGCTCAGTTCACAGCTGGTGCTTAATAAACAGTTGCTGAGTGAATGAAGCTAGACGAAAGAGTCCTTGACAAAGTCAAGGAGAAAAGGAATTATGACTAAGATGGTAACAAATTAATAATTTCTTAAAGTGCATCCTTAGCTATATCTAAGGACATTCAGAATCATCATCTGAATTAATAAACTGAGTACCTTGCCAGGGCTCGAAATGTTCTTAAACACAAATATACAAAGCTCATCTCCCTGGTTTGCAAACTGTTTGATTCTAGCTCCTCCAAATAAGCCAACAGGCTGATATGTTACCTCCCCAGATATAGCAAGCCCTGGGGGTAAATTCACCAGTGACAGGCATTTCAAACCTGTTTATCTACGTGGCCAAAAACTAGCCCAGCAACTTTACAGGAAACAAGAGAAATGATAAAAAGGAAAAACTGAACCTCTGTAAGTTCAAGCTCCTAGGAAGACAAAGGAGACCAGCAAAAACTCTGAATGGGATAAAACAGACAGACACAGGAGAAAACAAACAAGCCAGGATAGAGAGTGAGAATAAGCAGCTTCAACCTTGGAACTGTCAGACTACACAAAAGGTGAGTTATTCCCTATCCCACCAGGTAAGAATTAGGCAGACACAACCGATGAGAGGCTCTTGGGGGAAACACAGAAGCTGCCTGAAGAAATCCACTTGCCTTACACCAAGAATAAGGTGTCAGGAGCACAGAGTGGCTGTTATCTCCACCACCACCGAGGAACAAGGCGCTCCTCGGTCTACCATGTTCAGTGCTGGACTCCCCCAGAGCCCAGCTGGGGCCGAGAACAGAGTAGGCTAGCAAGAGAGGTTTACTGAATGAAAGAAAATGCTTGCCTGGCACCATTTTGTTTTATTTCAAAAAGCGATTTTAAACGTATTCCAGCACTTCTTATTTATCGAGAAAAAATTAGATAATAAAGAACACTGCAAAGAAAAACCTAAAATTCACCACAAACACACTACCCAAAGATAGCTACCAGTCTGTTTTGAGGTTTGTCTATACCTTTCTCCTCCTTACATACTGCTCAATAATCTGTTTCTTACACTTCACAATATATCAAGGACACTGTTCCATTATCAATCTGAACCCATTTTAAGGTAGTAGCCTCTGTGTGGTATGCTCTCTGTGCCTCTCCTATGCTTGAACATAGGTTTGGGGCACTAATCCAGACACCATCCAGAACAACTCATCCCGTCTTGGCTAAGCTGTGTGGGGAGAGCAGTCCTAATCCAGCCACATTCAGTGCTGCCCTTTTGTCTGCACATTCCACATCTAATCTTGGTAATGCCAAGAGAGTCTAGTTTTTGAGGGCATCTGAGCTTTGGTCATTTTGGTAGTCTGTGAATCCACGCTGCCATCTAACAGCCTAGAGGAACCTTCAACTGAATCAAGCTTCTATTTCTCTTAGAGAGCTGTATCCTAAGATCGGCCACACATATGAAAAGTTGAAATGCCAGAAGCACGTGCTTCTGAGTTTCACAAAAGTATCAGGATGAAAACTATCAAGCAAAGAAATGAAGCACTCGGGGAAACGTGTTAAAAGTAAAAATAAGGCATATCCACCCCCAATTCCTACATACATACCCCCTATCATTCTCAATCATCTCAGGAACAGGGATCAACAGAGTAATAATGTACAAAGGTATAAAAAGAGAAAGCTAACAAGGGCAAGCAAAAACATGCAGGAGTAAGGAAGTACATAGTAAATAGCAGCAAAGGCAGAGTTTGTGCCTGGTTTTAAAAAAAACAGGACTTAATTCACAGGCCATGGAGAAAACACCATAAAACTGGTCATTAGATGGAAACAAATGATGAAGGCACAAGCCTGGAGGTTTTCAGTCTGTATTTGAAATGGGAACCCAATAAACTATTAAAACCTAGCTACTCCCCAGATTCTGGCCTATAAATCCACCCCAGAGGGGAGAAATCAGCTAAGGGCCTATGTCCCCTTGCCACGGTGATTGCTGATAAAAACAGCAAGCTCATCTTAAGAAAAACAGTGCTCCCAAATGCAAACAAACCTACAAAGAAGACAAAGCACACACAAACACATTTCAAAGGATGATCAAATGCAAACTCATAAAATAGAAACAACTAATAAGAAAGAAATCTGGATTTGGACTCCCACCAGGAGAACCATGTCTGACTCCATTTCTAGAATCCTCTCTCTACCTCTGACTGGAGCTGACACCAGAATTTCTCCCTAGAGTACTAATAATTAAGCAAGAATAAGTGACTGGATAAAAGGGATGTCAGGGGTCCCAGGGTCAGAATCTTATACCCAAGAAGCACTTGTAATCACTGTGATGGGTCCACCAGGAAGTCCTGTTACTAAATTTCAGGCAAATGGTATAGGAAGTTAAAGGAAAGCCATCTTTTTCAGGGCCTCCGTTCTAAGGTACTGACTCTGACCAGGTCTCCTGCCAGTCTCATCTCCCTTCTTAACCTCTGTAGATAGCCATGAAATTCTTGGCCACATCGCATGTTTTTCTAATCCTTCCCTTCAGGAACTGCTTTTCAGGTGGAGAATCTTCCAAATCACAAAACCAGCCATCACTATACTCTACCCAGGGAGGGAAGTTAAAGGTCTTGGTTCTGGAAGTGCCCTGCCCTTCCCCATGTGAAATCACTAGCCAGGAGTGAGCTGGGAAATAACAGTTCCACTCCTTACCCAGCCAGCTGGTCAGTAAGCATGCATCTCTTGAATTCTTCATGTGGGCAAGGTCCCATCCTGGCAGCTTATATTGGATTTTTTTAATAACAGAAATTTTTTTCTTAGAAAATGTTTCTTACTGAATCTCCTTACGTATAAAATCTCAGAATCAGTCTATCTGGGTTAATTCAATAATCATTTTCGAAACAGTTTGTGGTAGACTGTTTCCAAAGATGGCCGACAACAGTTCCTACTGCCCTATATGTGCAGGCCTCCTTCCCTTCAGGAGGTAGGGTCTATCTCCTTTCCCCTGGACTCTAGTCTAGCCCTGTGCCTTCTCTGATCAAAAGGAGGTAGTGGAAGTGCCTTAGGCTCCACAAAGCAAGGCAGCTTCTGTATTCACTGTCTTGAGGATGTGACTACTCTGCTAGAGAGGGCCCTCTAGCCCCCCGCCCCCAGTTGACATCTCAGATGAATGCTTCCACTTGAGTGATCCCAGATGACACCACACAGTAAAGAACCACCCAGCTGAACCCAGCCAACCCACAGAATTGTGAGAAATAAAAAACTGTTGTTGGGCTTCCCTGGTGGTGCAGTGGTTGAGAGTCTGCCTGCCAATGCAGGGGACACGGGTTTGTGCCCCGGTCTGGAAAGATCCCACATGCCGCAGAGTGGCTGGGCCCGTGAGCCATGGCCACTGAGCCTGCGCGTCCGGAGCCTGTGCTCCGCAACGGGAGAGGTCACAACAGTGAGAGGCCCGTGTACCACACAAAAAAACAAAAAAACTCCAAAAAAACCCTGTTGTTATTTTAAGCCACTAAATTTGGGGATGTCTGTTATGCAGCAATAGGTAACTGAAGCACAGTTATAACATTCAAGGCACTGAGTTATACTCTGTGGAAAAGGTAATATGCTAAATAAAAGGGACCCTGATAACAAGGAACCCATAATTTAACTCTCACAGCTCTGGAGGCCAGAAATCTGAAATCAGTATCAACAGTCCAAAATCAAAGAGTCAGTGGGGCACCTCCAGAGACTCTAGGGGAGAATACAATCCTTAACCTCTTCTAGTTTTGGGTGGCTGCTGGCATTCTTTGCCTGTAGCTCCATTACTCCAATCTCTGCCTCTGTGGTCACACTGCTTTCTCTTCTGTCTCTCAACTCTCCCCTGCCTCCCTCTTATCAGTGATTACATTATCCCAACCAAATAATCCAAGATAATCTCCCCATCAAAAGATCCTTAATTTAATCACATCTCCGAAGACCCCCTTTGCTTACAAGGTAACATTTACAGGTTCTGCGGGGGGGGGGGGGGGGTGGCATTATCTGCCTAGCACAACTGTGAAAACATAAGAGTTAAGTCACTAAGGGCAAGAATGAACATAACTGGTTTATTCCAAGCCAGCTGTTTTCCAAATCTTTAAAGCTATGGACCACTTTTTTCAACTATAATCTCAATATTTAAAACTTAAAAAAAAACACAAAAAACCAACAACAAACTAGAACTGTTCTGGTTGAAGCAGGGTTGAGGTGAGGGATCATCAGTTTGGCCTCCATCTTATCCTTTGCAACCACAGGCTCTGATACACCTATGTGAGCTCAAGAGTCACAGTTTAGAGAGTGAAGGCTTCGGACGACAAAGTGAAACTCAGAAAGCTGTCCACACGCCCTACCTCTTTACTTCCTTTTATTCCCATCTTTTCAAACCTCTCTAGTTCAAAAAGCATACTCCATCTGTCCCTACAATAATGATTTCATCTTTTTCATAACATTAATAATTACTGCTGTTCATTAAAACATGTTCCAAGTCTGTCTCCTCTTACTAGGAGGTTAGATCCTTGAGACTAAAAATTGTTATTTCATCTCTAACCTCAACACCTAGAATGGTGCTAGTACATGGGACACTCAGTAAATATCTGCTGGCTTCTTACTGTTTTCTTAGAACTCCCTCCACAAATCTTGCCCCAGAAAAGGATGGGCTGTCTTCTTTTCAACCATAGGGGTCCATTCCCCAACAGTCTGACTCTAAAAATATGTACAGGATTAAAAAACTCTTATTTGGTAATTCTAAAGAGTATCATACAGGTATTAAAACCCTAGTCAAGCAAATGCACTAAACATGCAAACAGTTCAAACAGTGCTGAACTGGCCTCATTCTCATCCAAAATTCCAGCAAGAAATCACCTAGAAATTTCTTTTTTACTCATTAACAGTTAATAGACTAATTTAGCAAAAGGTCCAATATTTCAGAATAAAAGCTTTTTGGTTTCTATCCCTGTAATACTTTCATTCAATTAATTTTTTCAAGATCCTACTCTAAACCTTATAGACATTTTCATTAAGGCTAATATCAATTTGCCAATTCTTATTATGAAAGCGAGGGGAAGGTGCCAACAAGAGTTCCAGACTTCAAGGAAAATATTAGAATGAGAAGGACCCTCAGAGAGGTCTACTACTCTAATCGCTTAATTTTCCAGATGAGGAAACCAGTGCCCAGAAGAATTACGTGAGTCTCCCAAGATCAAAATACAAGCTGGGGGGAAAGTGCACAACTAGAACCCAATTGCCTTGTTTCCCAATCTAGCCACTAGACTTTTCAGGGTTTCTATTACACAGGTAATCCAACCATCCTGTGCCAGGCATCTGCTTAACGAGCAGAGGACACTATGGCCCAGATAGGCCAGTTTTCAAAGGAGTTCATGTCCTCATTATTGGATCAGATAGCGATCTCTCCACTGCTGTCAATCAGCCCTGGTCAACTTAGATTAAGATTCCCTACCTGAGCTTCCACTTCCATACACTGAGCCTGGCCCACCCACTGACTTTAAAGGGAATAGATGAGCAGGCAACCCGCCAGCTCAACTAAACTTCAAAAATCTATCCATCTGCTCTTACAAAGCATTTTCAGAGATCAATGGACCACAGACATTCCATTTGATCTAATAGTCTCAAGTCTCTTCTATATTCAAATTAAGAAAATCTTACTAATACACTACAACTCTTAACCACTCTCCCCACCACAACCGCCCCCCCCCAAAAAAAAACTAAAAACAAAAATACAAAGGAAAAAAACCCTCTAAATCTCATGCAAATCAAACCAGAAAAGAGAGTGTATATGCTTGTTCTTATTCAGGCTCAAGGCTTCCTTCTCCCTAGTGAATCCATGTTTTTTTGTAAGTTTATACTCAGGCCAAGGCTTATTTACAAGGAAAAAAAAACAAAAACAGAAAAACCAAGGAGTCACCAGGCAAATGTTACATTCCCAATAAATACACAACACTGTCCGTAATGAGGTATGATGTGATGTCTGATGTACATTTCCCCAAATTCACAGCTAGAAGAAATAAGACTCAGAAATCAAAGTGTGATTTCTTCTGCTGTATGGAAAAGAGTCTCCACTTAGTGGATGTCCATCTTAGACTGCAGGATTTAGTCTTCTCTCTGAACAACTGCCTGGAAGTAATCAAAAAAATGGGATAATTTTCAACAGATTGGCTGGATCTCCAGACGAAGAGGAAAAGCCAGCGTTTGGCAGAGTTGTGAAAAAGAACATTTTGGACATCTTCGCCATTTATTTTTTGGAGAGCCAGAAAACTAATCTGGAATAAGTATAACTCATTATTGTTATTATTATTTAAAACCCTAACCTCTGGCTTCTGGGTTTGGCAGCTGGAAGCATGTTGGTTTCTGTAGAAATGCAAATGAAATTTATTAAATTAGACATTCCAGGATCAGGGTTCTTGTTTGGTATTCTCACGAATGCTGTTTTTTTAAAGTACTCTCAAGTAAGTAGGCTGCCATCTCTTCACAGACCCTGGAAAGCCATCTGCTTGGCCCTGAGAGCAGCCTGTACATTGAGATCACACAGAGGCAGACTTTCAACACGGCTGGGAGCCATTCCCTTCCATGCGTGTTTCCCCTTAACAGCCAGACCCCAAATCCTTCAAAGGCTGAGGCTGTGTTTGCTACTTCAACTGTATCTCCTACAGCACCTAGGAGAAGAGACAGACATAGCATGCACTGCTTACATTTTCAAAAATAAATTAAGGAATAAATCATGTCTCTTTTCTTCCCCTCTTTTTAGTTATATTCTATTAATTATCAATATAATTAATATACACTCATTTAAAAAAACCCTAGACAATATACAGATGAGTAAGTAGTAAAAGAAATTTCACAGTGGCCCATTCTAGACCTTTTCTATACATGTATAAAAACATTGAAATTAAACATATGATACACACAGTTGTTTTGGAGGAGTGGCAAACATAGGTGTGTGTGTTAAATACTGTTCAGCAACTCGCTTTTTAAAAAGTATTTAGGTGCTTTACTCATTTATGTTCCGTAAGTAGAGAAAAATCAAGTTTTCCTTGTCCTTAATTTTAAAAAATGTTTTGAATAAAAGTATATTCTTATTATTTTATCTCTGTATTTGATCGATAATCTAGCTGACTACAAAATAAAAGGAAATCATACTCCATCAGAATGTTGAAGGTATCTCTCATATCTTCTAAGTGTTTTGCCATTTTGATCCTTAATTCTCCACATGTGAACTGTTTTTTTTTTTTAAACTCTACAAAATTTTAGAAATTCCATGATGATGTGTCTTGGTGTGGATCATTTTTCATTCATTGTACTAGAATTTGTACCCTTTAGTTCTAGGAAATTTTCCTGTGCTATTTCTTTGACAATTTCCTGCCCTCACTTTGCTCTGCTCTCCCCGTTGAACTCCTTTAAGATGGATATTGAACCGCCTGAAATAAACTTCTAATTTTCACATTTTTTTTCTTTCCCACATTCCATCTCTCTTGATCTCTTTAGTTTTTGCCCCTGAAAGGGTTCTTTTACTCCGTCTTCCATCCTATGTTTTGAAATTTTTATTGGGGCTATCATATTTTCTTAATTTCCTACAGCTCACTCCCTCTCTCCCTTCTTTCCTTCCCTTTTCTTTCTTCCCTTCTTCCTTCCTTCCTTTTTTTGGCTGCGCCACACAGCATGCTGCATCTTAGTCAGGGAACTTCCCCGACAAGGGATCAAACTCATGCCCCCTGCGGTGGAAGCGTGAAGTTCTAACCACTGGACTGCCGGGGAAGGCCCCTTACAAGTGCTTTCTTATTCAGATGGCTCTTTTAAAAATACCATCCTGTTCTTATTTCATGTAATTAATTTCCCTGAGAGTGTTAATTTACCTTTTTTTCATTTTAAGCTTTCTTCTGGTCCCTATATCTGCTTCTATTCAATTCCTTTTTGGTTTGTTTTTTAATTTCTATTCTTCTTCTAATATTGATTATAAATTTTAGGTGGCAGCTGTTTCTTGGAATGACTGTGGTACTTGCCTCCCTGTTGCACAAACACACACATTCCAATGCAAAGAATAATTCTGTCTGTTAAAAACACGAAGTTCCATAATGTGTCAAACAGGGTTTAGAAAACAGGCCAACAAAAAGGCGGCACAATGAAGACCACCCTGAACAAGCAATATAGCAGAAAGGCATTTTATTCAAAGGATGGTTTCTGGTTTTCTTTTCTCTGTAGAAGCTTTTCATCATGTGAATCTAAAGAACACCATTCTAAATGCAAAATGTTCTACATAAAACATTTTCCCCTTCTTTCCAATTTGGCTATGACTCTAAAGAAACAGAGACACAACAGTTACTAAGGAGGCAGGAAATCCTTCCAGTTAACCAACTTTTACATACTGTTCCTTATGGTCAAAATGGTGACCACACTGTGGTAACTCTTTTTGACTTTATGACCTTATTACTAAGACCGCCAATTACAGTCATCGTTATTTGAGCAGAGGAACTGCTTGAATGCCAAAAGACTACTCTACAGTACTATTTAACCTTTCCCAACAGAGACTTATTGAAAATGGGAGCTTGGTAAAATGTTTCCCCTAACCTTGCAAAGATACTTCCCAGTAAATATTTGAAGTATATAAATACCTCCAAGTCAAGTCTTAAAAATGCATAAAACTCACAAATGTTAAGCCAAATACCCATCTTAATTATATAATCATATTGAAAGTAAAATAATGCCATGAGTTCAGACAAAGGTAAAAATATGACACATAAGCTAAGGCAGTTGAAATATTACTTATCTGCCTATATAAAGCCTATTTTCAAAGGCAAAATATTTTTACATAATATGCACATTTTATTTTAGAAAAGACTTCTACTACATCATGGATTAAAATTTGAAACTGTGTTCCATAGATTATTTATTCTGTGGTGGAGTGGAAATGAGGAATCACAATGTAAAGGAAGAGCAAAGGTTTGGAATCAGCCAGACCAGAGGAGGATTACTTATTGGCAGTGTAACTAACCTTGGGTGATTTATCCAACCTTGCTGAGTACCTTTCCACTTTGTTTTCTATGAAATGGGAATAATAGTGCCTACTCTGTGGATTTACTGTGAGAAATGAGATAATACATGGACAAATCTAACACTGTACCTTCTCATCCAATTACACATGCATTGTTCTTTGGCCTTGGCTCCTGCTACCCACCCTTCTTTGTTCCCCTCCCCACTTTAATAAAAGATGAGATGAAAGGAATAGAGAGGAGATTGGTACAAATTACCATTAAGGTCAACACACTCTGAGATTCTAAGATCTAAGAGTACCAGAGAACACAAGTCACTTTCACTCTTGCCACACAAATAGCTTTTAAAAATACATGAAGTGCCGCATTGAAAACATGAGTAAAATGTGGGTTTGGCACAAAAAATTTTACTTAGTATTCTGAATATATTAACACCTATACTTTGCAGTAATCATACACCAAACTATATATGTAAGAGTCAAAGGCCAGGAAGACAGCTATAAAATGGGATGGATGGATCCATATTGGTAGAAAAAAACATGGTTAGGGCATCTAAACACAAACAACACACACACACACACACACACATGCAATGGATATGAGACAATAAAAATGATGGTATACAATGCTTCTCTCACATTCTTCCACTCACATATTCTAAAAAAACAGTATTTGTTGTTGTTTTTTAAGGCTTTCATAGAGCTTTCTTTCTTTCTTTCTTTTTCAAAAATAAATTTATTTATTTATTTTTGGCTGCGTTGGGTCTTCGTTGCTGTGCGTGGGCTTTCTCTAGTTGCGGCAAGGGGGGACTACTCTGTTGTGGTGTGCAGGCTTCTCATTGCGGTGGCTTCCCTTGTAGCAGAGCACAGGCTCTAGGCACATGGGCTTCAGTAGCTGTGGCACGCGGGCTCAGTAGTTGTGGCTCGCAGGCTCTAGAGCACAGGCTCTAGAGTGATAGTTGTGGTACACGGGCTTAGTTGCTCTGTGACATGTGGGATCTTCCTGGACCAGGGCTCAAACCCATGTCCCCTGCATTGGCAGGCAGATTCTTAACCACAGCACCACGAGGGAAGTCCCAGTATTTGCTTTTGATGTGCCCATTTTACTAGTAAAAACAGACACTTCCATAACTGAATATACACACAAATAGGTGCAGATGCTTCAATAAAAGTGTATTTCAGGGCTTCCCTGGTGGTGCAGTGGTTGAGAGTCCACCTGCCGATGCAGGGGACACGGGTTCGTGCCCAGGTCCTAGAAGATCTCACGTGCCGCGGAGTGGCTGGGCCCGTGAGCCATGGCCGCTGAGCCTGCGCGTCCGGAGCCTGTGCTCCGCAACGGGAGAGGCCACAACAGTGAGAGGCCCGCATACCGCAAAAAAAAAAAAAAGTATATTTCATCCTTGGAAAAGGAAAACCATATTTCTCATAATTATTTGTGATTACAATAGACCAGCTAGCTAGCCATTGAGTCTGTACAGAAATAATTTAAAGTCACGCCAATAGTTTTCCAAAAAGTCTCCAAATGTGCCAGAAAACAAGGAGCTTACAAAAATGGTTGATATGAAGACTAAATAAAAATAACTAATTGAAGGAACAGTCACTAATTGTTTTCATATGTAAATTTTGGCATTCCACCTTATTTTTAATTAATTCCATTAAATTGGTGTTTCGTAGGTCAGAGGATTTTATGACTACAGACCAAAAATGTTGTTTATAAAGCCATTTACAGGGAACTGCCCACAAATATTTTCTAATACATTTTTTACTTTTGTCCGATCCAAATTGTTATTGCTTCATTTTTTCCTCCTTTGAGTCCAATTTTGTTCTTTGTATTTACTTCCACTTCCTTTCTTTGCCCTTCAACAAGGGGTAGTCCATTATAAAGTCTACACCATTCTTTTAAAAATTCATATAGCACCAAATAACTCTAATCTGCAAGCACACTAAGGAAGAAAAGGGGAAAAAACAACAAACCAGGTGGTAGGCAATAAATATTCTTACACACAAAGCCTCACTCCCCCAACAGAAACGCATAAATAGGGTGGCCAAGGCTTATTTATAGAAAGGACAAAGGGTAACACAGGATAAAAATGAAAATATAGCCAAAGAAGCCTCTTAGTCTCCTCTGGCCTAATTTAAATAGGGTTACTCAAGTTCATGGATTGGTAATGGATGATGTTGCAAAATAAGGATGAATCAGTCATCACTAAAATATTGTTTTATTCTAAGGTTGGACAATATCATATGTTTCGCCCTAAAAGACATGACTCACAGGGAGCCCACAATTCCTTTTCCTTTCTTCCCTGAAATTTGAAAAAAACCAAAAAGGGGTGGGGTGAGGGAGCCACATATCCAGAGTTCCACACCATTTTAATGGTGATTCAATTCTGCTATTACTCAGATATGTGACTCAGGTAAGTCACCTAACTTCCAAGTCTCAGTTTCCTCACCTGTTAAATGGGGATAATTATGCCTAACGTACCTATGTTACCTGGTTAGCATCAAATGAGGTAAGAGATCTGAAAGTACTTTGAAATCATCAATTTCTGCTGATTCTGCCTCCTATTTCTTAATTCTGTTCACTTCTTTCAATTTCCATTGTCACTATTCTAATTCAGATCACCAATATTTCTTCCTTAGGCTGGATCACCTTTACAAATATCAGACCACATAGGTGCCCATTCATGAGGAAAATGAGAAAAACCAGGGCAATATACATAGAGCTAAACGTATTACATTTAAATATCTAACATTTATTTGAGATTCTCCTGTGAGTGTAGTGTATGTGTATTTGTGGGCATGTATGTTAAAACGTTCTTTCTTTATTATTTTTTTAAAATAAATAAATAAATTTATTTATTTGTTTATTTATTTATGGCTGCGTTGGGTCTTCGTTACTGCACACAGGCTTTCTCTGGTTGCGGTGAGCCAGGGCTACTCTTTGTTGTGGTGCGCGAGCTTCTCACTGCGGTGGCTTCTCTTGTTGCGGAGCATGGGCTCTAGGTACGCGGGCCTCAGTAGTTGCAGCACGCAGGCTCAGTAGTTGTGGCTCACGGGCTCTAGAGCGCAGGCTCAGTAGTTGTGGTGCACGGGCTTAGTTGCTCCGTGGCATGTGGGATCTTCCCGGACCAGGGCTTGAACCCGTGTCCTCTGCATTGGCAGGCAGATTCTTAACCACTGCCCCACCAGGGAAGTCCCAAAACGTTCTTTATTTTATGAAATGAGTCTGAGAAGTGGGATGTTTTGTTTTTAAATTTTATTGTATTTTTTTTTAATACAGCAGGTTCTTATTAGTTATTTATTTTATACATACTGGTGTATATATGTCAATCCCAATCTCCTAATTCAAGTGGGATGTTTTTTAATGTCCTTTTTTTTTTGGTTGGTTCATGAAGTCCAAATGTCTGGGTACCATTAGTCTATATTATCCTAACAAGCAAAGCTATTCAAACAAACTGATCTCCCAATCTTCAACGTTTACCTAATCCAGCTTCAGTGTGTTCTCTACACTGTGGCCAAAATGATCAAACTAAAACAAATTTAATCCTATTACACCTGTGCTTAAAATACTCTCCTTGCTCCTGTGTCCTCAAGTTGGCAGACAAGGTCATCACCTCATCTCATGCCACGCCTCCCTTGCACACAGCACAGCAATCGTGTGTTGTGATGACTCACTGTCACCCCCAGACTTCTGCACAGGAGCGGTCACCCTCTACCTCACCTGCCCTTTCCCAAGTAAATATTGCATATCCTTTTGTTCAGCCATTATCTTTCTTGCTCTAGGGTGTCTTTCTGGATTCCTCCAAGCCCAGATGACATGTATCTCCCATGTGCCATTACAGCAGCAACCCTTCCTTTCCTCACTGTAGAACTTGACTTGTAAACTGATAAATATTTACTGGGCTTCTGCTATGTGTCAGGCACTGCTCTAGGTGCTGGAGATAGAGCAGTGAATGAGACAAAGATCCACCTCCAAGGAGCTAACACTCTAGTTAGAGGAAACAGATTAGAAATCAAAATTCAAAATAACAGAGAAGTGAAATATTTGGTGATTGCTCATAATTGTATCCCATGAACCTGGAACAATGCCTGGCTCCTAGCTGGTGCTCAGAAATTATTTGTTGAATGAATAAACACAGGAGTGTCAAAAGCAGTATGCAAATGTGAAGGACTGACTACTGTGTGCACTGGGTTCAGACTGGTCTATTAAAGTCTCTTCTTGGAGTGTGGCCCAAGCTTTCAGAAGCCTTAAAGCATGCTGTGTCAGTCACATCAGGGCATTCGCTATTCTGAGAGTTGGTTTTATGCTTCGCAAAAGTAATAATTTTGCCAGTAATTTTTAGATCAAATGAGTTAAGCATTGAAGTCTCGAAAGTCCCAACTTGGCACAGCTTGCCTCTTCCTCAAACTCAAAACACAAAATTTTAAAAAAGCCAGTTCCTTATATGGTTCAGACACCAGGATGCTGGCTTCCTGCTACATTGAAATGGTTCATACTGGAAAAGTCAATAACTACCATGAACAAGGACCTTGTCAGATCACTGTCAAGGCATAATCCCCACCTGAGTTATAACCCGCTGAAGTGAATTAAAGTCAAGAAAGTAAACATTTAATGAATAATCAGTTGCCTTTGGTTCAAGAAAGGTCTTAGAAATAAGCTTTCCTTTAATTAAGAATAAAAGTATCCCAGAAAGCTGAAATGAGATCTGAGGAACACTCCACATGGGTCAGCTAGTCAGCATAAGAAAGAGTTGGCAGTACCCAGGTGAAACTGCTCCAGGGTGTGACTGTAACACCATTCTGTTCATGCAAAGATTTGGAAAACAGATTTTCTGGACAGAACTGGGCCTGACATCTCCACTACCAAGCTGACAAGCCAAAAAAATAAACCTGGTACAAAGGTACCCAGTGGTTTTGAAAATAGCTCGCTGTCTTTACTGACTGCTAATGATCAAGCCCTGGGCCTAGACATGCACCGATCAATCAACCAAGGGACAAACATGTGCTTAAAAGTAAGCTAAGTGCTCTGGAGGACACTAGCACATAGAAGATACAATTCTAAGCCTCAAGGACTTAAAATCAAGTTTAAAAAATTAGACAGAAATTAAAACAAAGCATGATTGAAGGACTGGTGTGGTAAGAGCCAACAGAGTGGCATAACCGGGCTCTGGAGACCAAAGCAGAGGGGAGAGCCTCCAAAGGGATGCTCAGGGAAGGCTAGTTTCACAGGAGGGAAGGCAACCAGGAGGCTGACAGATTTGGAAATGCAGAGGAAGAGAGGTCCTAAACTAGTCTAGGTGACTCCTGGCCTTGAAGGACAGCTAGGAGTCCCCTTTCCCAGGGGCGTGGGGAGGTTGAAGGAGGAGCAAGTATGTGCAGGAGATGGGGCTGCACGAGGACACTATGGAGGTAGAGATGTGTAAGGCCTGCCTGAGGACAAAGGAAAAGGCTACAGCAAAAAGCTCCTCCAGTAGAGAGCAGGTTGGAAGGCCCTGAATGCCAAGCTAATGAATTTCAACCAGATTTCTCAACTACTGGAAAGCTACTTTAAGTTTTGGCCAACAAGTAACACGAATTGTGTTTAAGTCTGTCCTAAACATTTTTACATAAGTCTACACTGCCCACACAATAGAATTAAAAGAGAGAATTTTTCTCAACAATGTTCCAAAAGTTTAAAGACCAGCATATTTTCATAGATATCTAAATAAAATCATATCACTGTGACTAAGTTTTAGATCACTCAGTAAATCACATATACTTGAGTAAATGCAGCAACCATTGAAAGGTTCATTTTCAACAGCACTGAAAATGACCTTTCAAAGACAAACCCAGTCCTAACTACACCTTACTTCACCCTCCCCCCAAACCTGACTAGGGTCTTTATTTTTGTATTAAGTGTTACAGATTTTCTTATGGACCTGGAAGGAAGAGCTGTTAGTCATCAATCTGGATGGTGTGTATTAATGAAGTCTTTGTTCAGAAAATTTAATTATAGGTTTGAGCCTTGGACGAATGCAAAATGAAAATATTGGAGGGGACTTTCCTTCTGCTAATCTGCCAACTAAGCAGTACCATGGACTTTCAAAACTGTCCCTGTGCACATCATTTGGAGAGGCGGTCTCCTCCCTGGTGTCTGGGGCATGGCTGACCCCAGTTTACTCCTGATTGCTTCCCTGGCCTGATCTTGGGCTGCCCTGTGCCGCTCAACTTCCAACAGAGGTTCTGCAATCAAAGGCCTGAGGATGCTCAAATGTAATTTGGGCCGTTTCATACCTTTTAGAGGCTTGTGCCTCAACAAAGGCAACACGACTGCACTCGCTCATTCTCACTGGCTCCAGGCGACCCCAGGACTTTCCCACCTTTGACCCCATAAGCTGTGTAGACGGAGCCCAGAGTTTAAAGCCAAGCTTTAATCTACCTTCAAGTTTACAAAATGATTCTACTCTGACAAGTGATCATCTGGGGAAGGCTGCTGAATATGCTGAAAATGCAGTGTTCGAGGCTGCATTTTATACTTTGATTATCATATAGATGCTAGCACTTAAAACCTGTATGGTGACAGCACAACTAGACTTATCATGGTGATCACTTTGAAATGTTTAGAAATACTGAATCACTATGCTGTGTAGCAGGAACTAACATAGTGCTGTAGGTCAATTATACTTCAAAACAAGCAAACAGAAAAACTCATAGAAAAAGAGATCAGATTTGTGGTTACCAGAGGTGGGGGTAGTTAGAATTGGAGGAAGGTGGTCAAAAGGTACAAACTTCTAGTTATAAGATAAATAAATACTAGGGATGTAATGTACAACATGATAAATACAATGAACACTGCTCTATGTTAAACATGAAAGTTGTTAAGAGAGGAAATCCTAAGAGTTCTCAACACATGGAAAAAAAATTTTTTTCTATTTCTTTAATTTTGTATCTATATGCGATGATGGATTTACTGAACTTACTGTGGTAAGCATTTCCTGATGTATGTAAGTCAAATTACTGTGCTGTACACCTTAAACTTATACAGTGCTATATGCCAATTATATCTCAATAAAACTGGAAGAAAAAGCAAAACATAAAAAGGTAAAAATAAAAACTATAAACAAGGAATGAAATAAACAGCAATCATATCAATTAAAGACACTGGATTTTGAAAGTTTTCTAAGCAACAATGAAAGCAAGGAGAAAACCCTGGTTAATAAAAGACCTGCTTTCTAAATCTTAGGACATGTTCAGGCACTCTTCCATAGAAAGTCTAAGATTCCTGCCAGTGTCACAACAGGAAAAGCTGCCGACCAAAAACTGTCAATATGAATGAAAAAGTATAAAGAGAATTTCCCAAAGTAGTAGGGGGGAACAACAACTGCCTGGAAATCTCTAAATCAGTCCCTCCAAAAGCACTGTAGGGTGAGGGGAAATTTTCTAGTTTAAAAAGCTTTTAAACTAGGGGAAGCTTTCCAATTTAAAGTAAAGTTAAATAAAAAAGTAAAATAGAAGTTAATCTCTTCAATGTATTAAAACATTCAGATTCCTAGAGAAAAGCAATATGTAAATATAACGCAGAGGAATTATTAGGGCAACATTTAATTGAAAGATGAAAGAAACCAAATGATCAACAGATCATTTTGGAAACAAGACTGAAGGACTTGGGTTTCTCTTAATTTCTGCCATTCTTTCATTACTGAGCCCTTACGCTATTAGAGGCACTATGCTTGGCATTGTGGGAGAATACGAAGATGATTTTGGCTTTCAGGTCCCCTCAGTACAAGGAGGGGGGGACCCCAAATCAAAATCATAAAACACATAACAGAAAGCCATCCCTTTCTGAAACCTGCCTTAAATGTTAAAAGCCATTTTCAGTTCAAAATGCTAAGGTAACTCTTCCCACAGAGAGCTGATTATTTGGATAGAGACATGTGGTAAACATTTCCTAGGGAAGGAGCAATGAAAAAAGGTCAAAGGTCAAAGTCAACTGAGAAGAGCTGCAACATCTCAGCAATTTACAAATTTAAAGGAGAGCAACAGTTTGAAGGGTGGGGATAAACACACCACCTCCATTCATTATAAACTGAGATTTAAGAGAGAATCTTTTCCTTCTCTGGGGTGAATACCACAACATCTGCTCTCTCGTCATAACAGCAGCTAAGTTGATTTAAGAAAATATTCTCTCTCTCTCTCTTTAAAGCTGTTGGTGCATAATTACACGATTTCTCTTGAGCCTTGGTTTCCTTAAGGCGTGTTTATTCTGCACATCTGCTCTCCCCATACCTGATTACACAAAGGTATCATAAATAGCAAACCAACAGGTATAAAGAGACCAGCCCTCAAAACAGATCAAAGCAAACAGCCCGTGGAGTCCTTTGGAAATCTTGGCTGGCAGCTCTTGTAAATAAAAGTGCTTCTAAAGCAGAAAGCATTCAACTACCGTATTTATATAGGACGTGATTGACAGGTCAGTTATTAACTTCATAAAAACACAGGCAATGTTAACTAGCAAGAATGTTTGTTCTAGCTGTTCTATCTGAAGGAAAATGAAATCCAAGATAGAATGGCTTGCTCTCTGTTTCTTTTAAGTATTTATTTTAGAACCGTGCAGTATAAAAGAATGTTTTTTCAAGTCAGTGAACTTAAGCTATTTTGCTTACTGTTCTGGAATTTAAGTATGTTGTTATAATTCTTTAGAAAACAAATGTTACATTTACTGAAGGCAAATTCCAATGGTGCACCATGATCTTTTCAACCCCTCGAAAAAAATTTATTCTTTTGAATTACTAAAATTTTTTTTAAAGTACATTAATTAATGTTTCTTCCAGTAACTGAAGTATATCAAATCCCAGAATCAAAGAGCAGGGTTTCCTCCCACTGCTCTAGAAGAAGGCATGTATGTGTTTCCTGAATTGCCTATGGTAGCACGTCTAAAATTTGCCAAAAGGAGATAAGAATAAACCGGTCTGTATTTCATTAATAATATTTTGAGGGCTTCTCTTTATTATGAATACATTCTGTTCGATCATTTACTTCAATATTACAATGCAGTACCTTTTATTTTTTAAATTCTTTCAAAAAATAACATCAGTTATATGCAGATATATGGTCAGGAAATCTTCAAAATCCACTTCTGTGTGCAAGGACTTTCATCCTTGAGGCTTAATAAAGTTAATCCCACCCCTATCCCAGTGGAAAGTAACACAAATGTCAGCCTATGTTTCTCCAACTTGAAGAGCAACTTTATAACAGATTTAGGCAACTCTATGGCAAAGAAATTCAAAACGTTGCATCTATCCAATATATATAATCATTCTTCTGTGAAATGATTTTCTTTTAAAGTAACAAGGAAGAAATACAAGGAAAAGTTGGAGAGAAAAATAAAAAACAAATTTTGCTTTTTTGAATCAATCGGCCAGTACTTTTAAGACTGAAATTATAAAAAGTTGGCATTTCCCAGCCAAATAAATGCTTATGAAGTGGACTGTGTGTTTATGTGCATGTTTGTTTATACATTTTTAATATCCTCAGGACTGAGAGTTCTTCCATGTAAACATAAGTTTTGTTAAATGCCTCTTTAATTAAATGTAAAGGCTATTTGTTATCAAAATGTTTCACTCTTAGCAAAGGCTGTCATTATGAGAGCTAAATACCAAACACAAGAGCAAACCAAAAATCCCCAGAAAGTCCATCCTTGCTCATCAGTACGTTTAATGTACCAAAATCCTGTTTTCTTCAGCACTCCTACCAGCAACAATCTTTCAGAACACAGAATTCTTATGAAATAAATACTCAGCCTTAGAACATACCCTGGCCTCCTCCACTATCCACCCCTCCCCATTTCCCCCAGCAGGACTATATTTTCAAACTAGAATATTTGTTTTGACAGACTTCTGCTTGCTTAATTCTCTGGCAAAGGATTGCTTGTTGCGCCCCTAGCCAGTAATGAACATTTTGCCAGAAATATGCAACTTTTCGCACAACAAGAAGAGGGAATTAAAACAAAACAAAACAAAAAACAAAAAACTGCCGGCAGAGACTTGCAGAATTGAAGATAAAAGCAGGCATGCTGGATGAACAGAATCCTTTCCATTAACATATCATAATTTCCTCTTGTTTTCCCTGCTTCTCGCTATCAGGAAGAAAACCTTCATTTGGCATTTTCACATACCTTCTCTACACTATATAAAGCAATGGGAAACTATTCCCTAAATCTCGGTTTCTAATTAAAGAATCACTTATCCAAATGAAAAATGCAGGTTAGCTAATCCTACTCAGAGAGTAAATCTCCAAAACAATTTCTTAATAATAGTTTATCAGGAAAATTAAAATCCATTGAACTTGTTTAATCCAGTGGAATACTTCTCTTTCATGATTCTTCCAGTTACAATGAAGGACCTCACACTCAAAAACTTAACAGTGCAACATGGCTCCACCTTCCCCCTCTGGGCTCAGAAGGGTTGGGCGGAATATCTCACACTCACAGCAGAGAGCTTAGGGTGTGGGTGAAGTGCCTCTTTCTACAACTACCCAGATTCTTGGGAGGAGTGGCCCACAGAGTAGATTTCCTGCATGGGTGGAGTCAGACACTTTCCAAAAAAACCAAAACAAAATAAAATACTCATGGACCTTGAAAGGGAGGGCACAGGGGAACTGACAAACATGTCCCAAAGAATATCAGACTGTCGAAATAATCTCTGCTGAGAGATCCTCTTTCTCCACACATCATTTAAACAGTGATGCCCCCAGGAGTCTATCCTCACCCGTCTGGGTTCTCTCATTCACTTTCTGGCATAAAATACCATCTCTCACGGACGACTCCTTTGTCCAGCCCAGAGCTCATTCATATGCTCCAGACCCAGGATATTGAACTGCTTGATGAATATGTTCCACTGGATGTCCCTCAGGCATCTCAAAACAGATACAGTAACTGAACTCAGTATGTCCCCCATCCATCACCAATCTGTTTTTCCTCCTAAATCTTCACCTCCGTAAATGGCACCAACAGCCCCAGACACTGTCCCAAGCCCCAAATCTGCCATCATCTCATTATCTTTCCTCTTCTGTGGTCTCCTCATTTTTCATTAAATACTGTTAAACTGGCTGTCTTAATATCTCTAATCAACATGCCCTTCTCCACTGTCCTTGCCTACCCTCTTTCTGACCTGCACTCACCTCTCACCACCCAGTTTATCCAGAGTTTCCCAAAGTGTGTTCCTTAAAACATAGTTCTTCATAAACTACTCCATAAAAAGGATTCCATAATTCAACATTTTAAGAGAGTAACTATACTGTGACTGGAAAGTCACAGTACCTATCAGCATATTAGAGTCTTCCAGAAATCCTGGATTGAACAAACGTGTTCACACCAACCTTTTACCACTGTCATCTGTCCTCCTGGCTCCCTTTTCTTCCTCTACTGTTTTCTTGGCTAACTTCTACTTATCCTTCAAGCTCAGGCCCTGATTCTTATAGGAAGCCTCCTCTGACAGCAGGTACTCATCCCTACTCTGCGCTTCCAAATCTCTCCTTGCATGCCTCTATACAGAACATTCATGCCAATGGTGTGTACTTTCCTCTATGTCTCCTTCCCTTGACTGTGAGACCCTTAAAGGAAAAGACTTTGACTTATTTATCTTTCAGCACCTAGCACATTACCTGGCATGTAGCAATGGGTGAATAAACACTGCTGAGTAAATGAATGGCAATAATAGCAAAATGTATTATCATTTTTTACTCTATGCCAGGCACTCAATCTCCTTGCATGTATTAATTCACTTACTCCACCCCAAAGCCCTGTGAGGTGAGTGCTAGTTGTTTCCCCCATTCGATACATGTGGCAACTGAGGCAGAAAGAATGAATAAGTTTTATTATTTCTCCAATATGATCTTACTTTCTTATCTCCAGCAGGGTAAATATGAGTAATTTTAATCTGCTTAGGAAAGAGGATGTGATAAAACCAGTGGAAAGCTGTTTGGCAGGATGTTGTTACTTTTAGACATATTGTATATTACAGAACAAAAAGCTTTAATGTAATGGAAAAATAAC
The DNA here is from genome assembly GCF_964374135.1 of Grampus griseus. Classification (NCBI taxonomy): domain Eukaryota; kingdom Metazoa; phylum Chordata; class Mammalia; order Artiodactyla; family Delphinidae; genus Grampus; species Grampus griseus. The sequence goes on from NC_139009.1 coordinate 34,721,189, forward strand.
TAGATTAGGAGTCATATCTGAATTTGACCACCAGCTCTGCTTCATACTAGATATGAGACATGTAGCAAATTAATAATATAAATTCCAAGTGTGTTATTTAGAATGAGGACAATAATACTTATTGAGTATTCCAACAAGGATTACATGACATAAGTATATGAAACTCCTCTGCAGCTTTTAGGTTATAAAGTTGGGTATACTGATGCTATTACCTTCACAAACAATACAATGGAATGATATCTGACTCCCCATATACCAAGTATTTATAATTGATTACTGTATATTTTAAATTTTTATTTCCCTTGTGGATAAACTGGTCCAAATAAGTAGAAAAGTTTTCAATCTACATAGAGATTTCGACTGAAAGTTAAAAAACTTTCTACTAAATTGAACCAATCAAACTACATCTGTTTTGAGGCTCACAGTATAAACTGGGAAATAACAAAAATCACTGAGAATTAATTAAAAAAAATCTTGACGAAAGTCTTAAAAATTTCAACAAAACCATGATCAGCACAACTGACTAAATTATCTACACTGTAGAGACTGTCTACACTCTACTGTCACTAATGGAATCTTATATAATATAACCAGTGCTCTCAGCCCTACAAACTATGAACAGCTCAATAGATAAATCTCAATAAGCCTCCACATCAAACAGACTGGAAGAAATCAAAAGACCGCTGAGCTAAGCCAGACCAGGCTGATATTTTGGTTTATTGGTTAACTGTTATGTTTGGAAAGGCATAAAGCTTAATTGCGAGGCTTGAGGTGTATGTCAAAAATGCCTGACTTAAGTAGAAATTCTGATCATAGCATCTGTCACTAGTTAAAATACATGGAGCTCTTTATCCAGGATGTTTTTTGGTGTTTATATTTTCAATAAATGAAAATAACCCAGTCACATGGTGACTAAATATGAATCATTGTTTCAGCATTTTGAGAAGGGTTTTTAAATCCCAGGTGTAAATTAGGGAGTAACACTGTTGTTAATCCAAGCCATGTGAAAGTTAAAAAAGGGGGAAATCTGGTTTAGTTTATGACTTCTTGTGGTATTAACCATAGGTTTCTCACAAATATTAATGAATACAACACTTTGAAACACTATATGGAAAAGTGAAATCCAGTGGTGTTATTTGGATATTTTTACCATTTTCTACTGAATAACTAACTCCATTTGGCTGAACAAGCAACAAAAGTAAACATTTCTTAAAGGCCCTAGGAGAAATAATTTCTTCTAGCAAAGGTCCAGTAAAGGTTTCAGTAAAAAAACAGAAAATGAGGTCTTCATCACTGCCTTGCCCTCGTTTTCACTGCTACCAAAGCTACTCAGCTATACCTAACCAATCTGTATTTACACAGTGCTTTAGGATATACATCAAACTTAAAACACAATCCCTCCCCTTAAGAACCTGGAATTGATTTGAGAGTACCTAACTAATTCATAAGAAGCAGTACCAACACAAGAAAGAGACAGCACACATCATTTGGGGTACACCAGGAAGAGGCCTACGGAAAGGGAGACCAGTGAGTGCTGGGATGACCAGTTTATTCGTTCAGTTAATTTAAAAACAATTCCCACTGAAAGAGAGACTCCTATACACCAAGCATCACTACACCAGGCCCCTTATGAGCATTACCGTGCTTACTCCTCACAGCAACTTGGGAGGCAGATCCTAGTATCATCCCCAGTATACGATGATGCTGAGATAAAGAAAGTGAGGCTCAAGGGACTAAACTTGCCCAAAGTCAGAGCCAGAAGTTAAATCTAGAGCTGCCTAACTCAACATGCATTTTCTTAGCAACATCAATAGATCATTTCTTTGCCTCCTATGTAAGGCAGACCCTTTACGAGGCACTGGGGCCAAAAGGGGCATCAGACACAGGCCCTGCTCTCAAGGAAGCCATAGTCAGGTCAGGGAAAACTTCCTGGAGGAAAAAAAGATTCAGGTTGAATCTCAAAGGATGGGAAAAATCAGCATACGATAAGTAGATGAGAAGGGACAAGCATTTTAGGAGCAGAAAAAGCATGAATAAAAGCAACAAAAAGGAAAATCTCAAAGGAATAGTAGGCAGATTAGCTTGATTAGAGTATATGTATTTGTTGGTAGAAGTTTAATAAATATTTGTGGGTTTGACTAACAGGAGATAAGGTGAAAAGGGCAGGTTCAAATTATATAGGGCCCTGAAAGCTAAGCTGAAGAAAATACAATTAACCAACAAATAATGTGGGCAAATATTCAACCTTATTAGTAAGAAAAGCAATATAAATTGAAACAACATGGTAATTCCCCCCCACATACATTCTTTTAAATTTGCATTAAAAAAAGAATAATACCCACTACTAGAAAGATTATATGTGCTGGCAAATTTGTAAATTGATATCTTACTTAAAAGAAGTCTGGCTATCAGTTTCATGGAATGTTTATATTCCTTAACTCTGTACTTCCATTTCTGATCATTTATCCTAAAGAAATAATCCAAAAAAATGGGAGAAGCTAAAATGTATGAGGTTATTCCCTGTACCACTTTGCATAGTGTGGAAAAATAAGATGGACTGTAAATGATCAATGGTAGAGAGCTGGTTAAAACAAAACAAAAAAAGGTTTAACAAAAAGCACAAAGGCTAATAATCAAAGGGGCAGAGATCTTAGACCATGGGCAACAGAGAACTAATGAAAATTCCTGAGTAAGAAGGTGACAAGGGGAAACTGTTTTTCAAGATTAATTTATCAAGAAATCTGACAATATATAAAAAGAATCTGAAGACCAGTTTTATTACTTTGTTGCCAAGAAATCACACCAAGGAGAATCTATCCATAAGAAATAACCCTACATGTTAAAATACTTCCTAAAATAAAGATACTCACCACATCATTATTAAAAATATTTTAAAAACTAAGGAAAACTAAATATTTAATAGTAAGAGAATTATTAAGTTAACCATGATTTGTCCATCGTAAGGAATGCTACTTAAAAATGCTAGAGGGACTTCGCTGGTGGCGCAGTGGTTAAGAATCCACCTTCCAATACAGGAGACACGGGTTCGAGCCCTGGTCTGGGAAGATCTCACATGCCGCAGAGCAACTAAGCCCGTGCGCCACAGCTACTGAGCCTGTGCGCCGCAACTACGGAAGCCCGTGCACCTAGAGCCTGTGCTATGCAATAAGAGAAGCCACTGAAATGAGAAGCGCACCGCAACGAAGAGAAGCCCCCGCTCGCTGCAACTACAGAAAGTCCACGCACAGCAAGGAAGACCCAACACAGCCAAAAAATAAAAATAAATAATTTTTAAAAAAATGCTAGAAAGAGTGGTATTATACACAAAACCAAGAAAAATCATTACATTTCAATTTAATTGGGGGTGGGGGCAAGAAGAGATTTCTAGAGAAAGAAACCTCCATAGAAAATGCCATGAATCCCCTGGAATTCAATTTTCATGGGTGAACCAACCAGTTTGGCAGTGCATGGCAGCACAATGTTGAAGGCAGTCAGGGTTGAAAACATGAAGGAAAAGAACAAGCAAGTATTTGAGAATGATATGTCCATCTGTAGAAAGGGCTACAACTTATAAATGATCATCTGGCAATTGAAATACGTTTTCCAAAGACATAAATATTATAAATAGTGGCACTGCAGATAACCCACAGAAAATATATTTACTTCCCTTTGAAACACTATACTTTTACAATGATAAAATGTTAAAGCCTATGTTATTGCAGTATTAGTAACTAATCGAAGCAAGAGAACACCATTGAAAGAGAAGTTCTCTTTCACTTCCCTAAAATGCTGAAGCTTAAGGAAAATTAAGTTGGCTTAATTAAAAGCAGAAAGGAGAAAGAAATGATGACTTATGGTGTGTTTCTGGGAAAATGGGGGCGTTCACCACCGTCAGAGGCCAGTGACACTGTTTTATTAGTACAGAGAATTTCATTTCTAAATACAGATAGGGGAGGCATATCACTAATACTGCCCTCTTGTTTACTGGTCATGATCTGAATCATTGCTTGTCCCACAGATAGAACAAAGGCAAGATAAAGAAATGGTCGCATGAGTCTTTCCCGCCTAAATGGTAGAAGAACTGGGATGGGAAGGAGGAAGGGTCTAGAAAGGATGAGTGTGTGAAGAGTGTGAGCTCTGCAGAGGCGCACTTACGCAGTGGCAGGGAAGAGAGGAAATGGGAGGAGTGGCACATGCAGGCTCTTCCCCCAAGAGAGAGGAAAGGAGCTAACAGAGTACTCATGGCTTTCCACCTTGAACTACAGTTGAGTTCAAGTCTTAGCTCACTTCTTCCACTATTCTTCAAATACATAGACCATATTTTATAAATGTCTATACTCCTCTCAGTGCTCAGTCTTGAACGTAGTAAGCATGTTTCTTGAATAAATGATGAAGAAAAAAAAATGTTGGACCATCTAAACAGACCACCAACTATAAAAATGAAACCAGTGGCCTAAAAGGAGGGCTTGGATTGTAGGGGGTGAAAATGGGGATCAAGTGAATTAAAGGGAGGAAGTGTGTAATTGACTATTTATATGTATCTAAATCAGTTGTTCACAAGAGTCATCATAGAGATAAACAGAAGACAAAGATGTATTAGGAGCAATGGATGGCTCTACGAATGTGTTTATAGAGTAGAAAATTCTAGACCTCCAAGATTTAGCACCTGGATCAGACTTGCTGATCCTTGTCAAAGGTAGCCAGTCTGACCCCATCTTCTGCTGAGCCGGGCTGGTCTGCCCTGACCTAGACAGCCTCTTGTTCCAATTCTATAAAGGCAGTTTGTAGAGAACAAAACGCTAACAGTCTGGAAAGACAGAAAAGAAAAAGACCTGGCAGATAGAGAAAGAGAGATTGTTCAAGACAGTTGGCCTAATTTGAATTCAGAGGCCCCAACATTAAAATACTATGTCCAATTTAAATAGAATAGGGATTTCTGGTTAATAAATTAAAATAATTAAGTACCAATTCCAATAAATTTAGAAAGATCATTTGACTTCACACCATTTGGCCCTACAATAACAAAATCAATGTTGTAATATACAGGTCAAACTCCAAAGTGAATTAGAGTTCATAATAAAAAACAATGTTAACATTCTGTTAGCTTGTTAGAGATTAGCTATGAATCAGGGAGATATTGCAGAGTAGCATTTTCTGACTTAGAAAAGTCATTGTATTTTATTTAGCATCTCTATTTTAAAGCTCTACAAAACTTTTTTCATGTGTGAAGACAAAACTTTGTTCCTGAGCGAAAATTTTATAATGAAGGCTTGCCTTCAGAAGTGAATTATACAGAACCACATATCCAGACACTTTTACTACTTCATATATTTTAAAAATTATATGGAGGAATTGCACAAATAAAGGAAAAAAATACACTTTCCTATTAGGCTAAAATACTACATGTATTATTATTTATCTTCCTAATGAAATGGAAACATTTTCACAGCTTTTGAGATACCCTAGAAGAATGTAGCAGCAGACATCATTAGTCACTTAATAGAAATCCATTCCCTCATCCCATCCTTCCTTTAACAGTATTTGACTTTGGTTGGGTATTCACCCTTCTCTGAGTAGTCATATGCTTCAGGGAGAGCTGACACCAACCCCAGATCCAACTGGAGAATCCTAATTAGTCTAAGCTAATCATGGTGGATCCATTTCCCTTGTCAGGGATAAGCTGGGGCATACTAAGATGTTAACTCTGCCAAAAAGATGTTAAGGAAAGTCTGTAGTGTCGAGTTGACAGCACGGGAACACATACCAGAGGTGGTGCTGTCATTCTTAAAAAGAAATAGGGATGCCACAAGGCCACTGAATATTGCATCTACTGCATCTAGATGTGATGGCTGGAACTGTGGCCATCTTGAAACCATGAAGGACACTTGCCTGAGGCCAATGCCTTCACATCCAGGATGGCACAGCAAAAAACTGAAAGAACCTGGGTCTCTGATGACATTATCAACCTGAAACGAATCAATCCCCCTTAAAACTTGTGGTTATGTGTGAGATAATAACTTTTCCTTATTGTTTAAATTTTGATTTGGGTTTTCTGCTACTTGCAGCCAAAAGCATTCTAACTGCTTCAAGTCTGAATTATTGCAAGCCTCTGTTTAAGTATTAACAAATGGAGCTGTTATTTGGGAGATGAAGGACAACAACAGGGTATGCTGCTAGCAAGACATACAGACCAAAGCTATAGAACTCAGCCACCCTAGTAGATCCTAAGGCCTTACTTATTATATTTCAAAGCTGGTTACTGTTCTGTTCCCCTCTCCCTACCTGCCTTTCCAACACACACACACACACACACACACACACACACACACACACACACACACACACACACACACACAGATATATACATCACACCCTGATGGGCTTGGTACTGACCTTGCTGATCAGTTCATCCACCAGGGTGTAGGCCCTATTTCCCCCATTATCAATGATCAAGGCTTTGGGAAAACGGACGTTATCTTCTTCTGACAAAATGGTAGAAGAAACTGATTTAGGATATAAAGTTCATTCTCCCAAAAAGGCACTTTATTTATGTACTTTTAATTTTTAAAATAAATTTATTATTTATGTCTGCATTGGGTCTTTGCTGCTGCACATGGGCTTTCTCTAGTTGTGGCGAGCGGGGGCTACTCTTTGTTGTGGTGCGCAGGCTTTTCATTGAGGTGGCTTCTCTTGTTGTGGAGCATGGGCTCTAGGCGCGTGGGCTTCAGTAGTTGTGGCTCGCGGGCTCTAGAGCGCAGGCTCAGTAGTTGTGGTGCATGGGCTTAGTTGCTCCGCAGCATGTGGGATCTTCCCGGACCAGGGCTCAAACGTGTGTCCCCTGCATTGGCAGGCACATTCTCAACCACTGCGCCACCAGGTAAGTCCCCAAAGAGGCACTTTAAATATAAGATTTTAAAAGGTCTAAAATTATGAAATTTTCATTGATTCATATTTATTTACCACCTACTATATGCCAGGATACCATTTTAAATTTATATCTGGTGGACTTCCCCAGATATAAATTCCCCAGATATAAGTTCTTTAACTTGGGGAAATACTGCAGGTTACCTCCCACTCTTGAAGAGTCACAAAAACCACTGTAGCATATTAAATGTTCTGAGAAGTCCTGTCATAAAGAAATTTTTATTTAATCCAGCATTTCCAAAACTTACTTGACTTTATAATTTACTTTTCAATAAATATCTTTTTAATATCCTGAGGAAGCTAGTAATCCTTAAAACATAAGGCATATTCCCCTCTAATATAGCCACTACTCAATTTAGAAGTAACAAAAAGAATAAATGCTGGAAAAAAACCACACCAAGCTGGAACCAAGCTTTAATAATCTACAGAGAGTATCAGTTATTCCTAAGTAACTTTCTTCCAGGGTCTTGCATCATATTCTCCAATACTACCAGCGGGGGACACAGAATGCAATCACTTCTCAACTGATTCCTAAAACAATGCCTTTATCATGGAATACTCCAATACTAAAACTTATAAATGATTCATAATGTTGTGTAAAATTCAAACCAGGCTCCTTGGCTTATTTGTTTTACTCATTGATATAGCCCCAGAACATAGTTCAGTGCTTACACAGAATAGATGGTCAGTGAATCCTTGGCTCTAGGAATAAATGACTAAATGGATGAACGGATGAATATTTCCATCATGTGCTTTCAGTCCTGGTCTGGTTTATCTTCTAACTTTCTCAGACATATACAACATGTGTTCCAACCTCGATATCTTTGTTCATGTCTATATAAACTTATATGCAACATCCTCCTCTTTACCTATTCAAATCCTATCCATTTTTTCAAATCCAGATTAAGCCTGACTCCTGCACGAAGCCCGACCTCATCCTCCTCTGACCCCCTCATCCCCTGACATTATCAGAGTTTGATACTCATTTTTCCTAAGCTAGCTCACATGTTGGTCTTCTCTCTCAGTAAATGATAAAATCCTTGAAATCCAAGACCATGTCATAAACTACTTTTGTACATATTAGAGTGGCAAGGCACATAGTAAATATTCAATGAAAAAATTTTACTGATTGTATTTTATTAAAAGTTTGGTGTGTAACAAGAATAGTTCAAAATTCCTGGAATTTCTAAACTATCCATTACTAAAATCAATAGTTATAAGGACCAAGTTCTGAATAGAGAAGAAATATTATCCAAGTTCTAAAGAAACTGCCCTCTGGTTTTAACCTCTTTGACTCCATTTTCTCATTTGGAAAAGAGCTCTGTGGTATTTCTCTGCAGGTATTGAATGAGCAACAAATACTGCTTGTAAAACCCCTGATAAATGAAGACTTTATCTCATAGTCCTGGAAGAAATCCTGACGTCCTAAATTATGTAATCCTGGTATTACATTATATTAGTCTGGTTCATATAAAATGTAAGCTACAAAAATACCAAAGCTAAGAAAAAATATTTACTCATGCTTTTACTGAGATGCAGAAAGAGGATGCACGCATTGCCAAAATTCCATAGAACACGCTCAAACTAAAGCAACAATGCCTTAGTTATTAAAGAAGGCAATGGCCTGAAGCAGTACTTAGGAACAAAGATTACTTCGTCCCTGCAAGAGTCAATATTTAAGAACACAATGACTAATTCCCACTTCAAGTTCATGAACATATTTCTTTTTAAGAGCTTCTTTTTGGTTAAAATTTTTATTTGTGGTTTTCCTACCTGTGATCCATGAACCTAAGAATGAACAAAAACTTGAAACATGAAACTCTCCAGTAGGCCAAAGTGTCAGAATAGACTTAATTCTGATTTTAAGAACTTCTCCACAAGGGTTACACAAGACTTGTACTTAACTTCTCAGTCTCCAAGAATACACATTTACCTACTCTGCCTAAAGAACCAGACTGAATGTTCTGTAAACAACTGTGGAAAATGCATGAATGATACCTCCAGACCGTATCAAAACGCTGGGGCTCTTAGCTTAATTTCAAATTATTTGAATCCAAACTAGTATTATCGTTGCTAATAGAAACTCCATTTATAAATAATCAGCTAAAATTTTTAAATGTTCTAGTTGAGCTTACTGTGAGCTAAAAGTAACCATTAACTTTATTCCCAGCACGAGCTGTGTGACCTTGAGCACCTCAATATTCACATCTGCAAAATGAGAGTGGGACTGGATGGCTTATGTCCTCTCAAATATAAAAACTAATATAATAATGGTTATTATTATAATAATTATTAAATATATGAATGAAAAATATAAGCAGAGATTTGGAAAAACATTAGGTTAAGCCTAAAAGACATCATACAATAGATAAAGATTATCACAAAACCCCCAAATCCTCTCCCCATAGCACAGCACCAAACTATCATCAAATACCAGAGTTTTATAGAGGTAAATAAATGGCTTACTGGCCACACTGATATCCTACTGGGGGTAATGAAAAGGTCTTAAAATCAACTTGCCACATGGGAGATGTGAGAGTCCCGGCTCCACACTGAGACTTTGGTGAAGTGCTTCATTTCCCACAGTCTCAGGATGTAAAATCTAAAGCCACACTCTCAAAAATGACTCACTGCTCATAAGGGGCTGTGTGTGCCGGTGGATAAATCCGCATGTGCTCTGCAGATGTAGCTGGATTTGGGTTCTAGTTCTACCACTTTCTGGCTGTATGACCTCGGGCAAATAGCTCAATCTCACCAACCCTAGTTTATTCCTGTGTGAAATTAGAATGACTCTATCCACTCTGCAGGGCTGTGATGAAGGCTGAAATAGACACTTATAAAAGAATTTGGCACATGCCAAGCAAGAAAATAGGCGCTAAGGATATGCCATCTCCCTTCACTTCTCCATTCCTTTTACACAAGTGGAATAGAGACTCTAGCGCCACAGGTAACTGCCATATTCTTCATTAGACTGTCAGTTTCCCTAGGGCCAAGAGTATGTCTGATTCATCTTTGGATCCCAGTGCCCAGCAGAGGGCCCAGAGTGAAAATGCAATATAAATGCTTGCTAAATGGAGAAGACGAGAACCCACTGGGTCTGAGGATGTTAAGGTTATCCTGGCCACAGTCAAAAGAAAATTCTGATCTTCAGTTTGGCCAAATAGGCACTTGCTACAAACTACTATGCAGTTCAAAGCAAATAAGCTATTCTGAATTCTAATAATTACATTCTCTAAAATTTAAAAACCTAGTTGCCCTACAGCTCCCAATTTTAGTTTTGAGAATCCAATTCTTTCCTAAACAATGGAGTGGGTAACCACAAAAACTTGTGGAATCTCTTTTCCTAGAAAACATGAAGAACAGGAGAGAAGCCAATCTGTCTGGAAACTGCTTCAAAATCTGTCTCTAAGCAAGGGGCTAGACTAGACTAGATGTCCCTCAGAGGATCCTTCCAGACCTACACCACTAAGATGTTAAGGGAAATAACTAAAGCAATTCTCTGTTATTTATACCCAGGAAAATAAAACAAATACAATTTAACATCTCCTAACATAGTCATTATAAATAATTTTACTTAGACCTGGTGATCCTTTTACAAACATTTTCCTCTTAAGCTGTATTAAATCATCCTAGGCTATTAATTTGAATATGAGCTCTAACAAGACAGAATTGAGATTGTACTTAACACTGAAAACAAGATTATTCTTTTGTTCCTCTTTTTCAACCTACCTGTTTCCATGTACCCCAAATCTACTCATCCCCAAAGCTTTACAAGAAACACAGTCCCCCCAAGTGCTCCACTCAACTCTCCCACTAGTGAATTTCTAACACAGCCATTATTCAGACCACATTGTGTAGCTGATTACTGTATGTTGTCTTCTATTTGTATCTGCTTCACAACAGATGACAATTCTCGTTTCCCGAGCTGAAACGTAAGCTCCTTGAACAAGGTCCACCTTTTATATTTCTCATGGACTCCTCTACTGTGTCAATATTGAGTTCATGACAAATGCTTACGAATTCTTATTGGCTGACTGATTTAAAATGAAGAGAGAGCAAGAGCTATAGAACACTCTGTACACTGAGCACCCGTATGAAGCTTTGGCAAAGTCTAAAGTAAAGCTTTTCAGACTACTACATGTATATTGATATTTGTCCTTTACCTGGGAATAGAACAGTTGAAGGTTAATACACAAAGGGGCTAAAAGGAAAGACCTACAGTTAAAGATCACACTGGTTTAGCTCCTGCCCTGTAAGGAATGAGGAACTACCAAGGTGAGCCCACTCACAGTGCAGATGGAGGGTATTTTGGAATGCCCGGCACACTCCCCACATCACAGAGCTGAGTAGCTTCTGATTCTATCAATACAAAGGATCAATTACTCATTCTGTCAGGCCAAGTCAGTCCGGGGGTAATAAATAGAAAGGAAAGGAGCTTTAGAAAATTTTAATGTAATACCATTATTTAAAACAAACAAGTGAAACATGTTTTCTCATTCTTCATAATCCAAAAGACACATCTAGAACAAGGCTAGTGAGCTCTAGAGTTCAATCATTTCAAGCATACTCTATATACTTATAAATGGGGATGCAGAACCTCTGCTCTTTTCTTTATACATGAAACGGGAACTTCTTGTCCCTACTACCAAGCAGGTACTGTTGTGTTCTAGGCACCGGGAACATAGCAGTTCACCAAACTCATAATTCTAGTAACAATTACATAAAGCCTAGCTTAGTGTATATATATATATATATATATATATATATATATATATATATATATATATATATATTTTTTTTAATTAGCTTAGTATTTGATAGAAATAAAGAGGCTTCAAGGATAGTCCAAATCTCTTACCTTACAGGAGAAAACCAAGGCCCAGACAGGTTAACTAATTTGTTTCAGTTGGTTATGGCAGGTCTATGGCAACAAAGCCAGGAGGAGAAACCAGATTTCTCATCTCTCATCTAGTAACAAAATTTGCTTATTCAGTAAGCAAGTATTTCTGGCCATTACATGCCAGACACTATGCTAGGCACCAGGTATACAAAAATAAGGATAAGATACTGACCCTGTACTCAAAAGCACAGGGGAACTGTAAGACAATGAGATGAGTACAATAATAGAAGTGGTAACAGAGAAAAAGCAAACTACATCTCTAATTGCATAGGACTTCCAATATTTTAAAAGAAAATGAACTGTTACTAGTTTGTTTTATTCTCCCTATAGCCCTATGAGTACAGAACACAGATCTTATTATTCCTGGTCTATAGATGGAGAAATTGAAGTGCAAAGCGGGTAAGGGAGTCTATTAAGGTCATCTCCAGTGGTAGCAAAATGCTTAGAAACCAAGTCTGTTTACTCCAGGATAGACTTTCTTTCCACTCGATGGGAAAGGCAGATGTTCTTTTTCTGTCCAGTTCCCTTCTGATCAAGACCACACATTTGTAAGACTGTGCGCAGAACAATCCGTGGCTGTGAAAGTAGACTTCACTGGCCTATGAGGTCTCATTGGCTGAGTTTAGTTATTCAGTGGTTGAGTAACCAACCAACAAGACATCATTATTACTAGCATTCTTACAGTGCCCATGATACATACACAGAATAGAAGCAAAAGGTTCTGCCCACAGGGAGTTAATATTGTAGTGGACAGGTAAATAAACATTTCATCCAAAAGTGACATAATTAAACAAACTACAGCTAGAAAAATCATTACAAATAATGGCAAGTTTAAGACACTAAAGGTTTTGCAGAGCATATCTAGTGGGTCCTGCCGAGAAATATACTCTTTAAGGGTTAAACAAAGAACAGAAGCCTTGTATATATAATGACATATACCAACCTTCAGGTTATTGAAATAAAAACTCTTACCAAAAATACTTATCACATTAAAAATAATTAACTTTTTAATACCTTCATTTCACTTTTCAGCTTTATTCAAAACAATTATATGAATATTCTATTTCCCTCTTTCTAAGAAAGTTATATATTTTGTAACCTTTCCTATTTAAGAGGAATGAATTTATAATGGACGTTCACATCAGCAAGCTGTGGCAAAGAGATTACAACGGTGTGGTTTCATTGTGCTATTCTTCCACCCTCCTTCAGATGCAACCTACATAAAATGAATCTGATCATTTTCTCCTGTATAAAGTAAAATTTGTATACACATCCAAGAATCACTCACTTCATAAAAAGTAAAAGGGAAAAAAAGCATTTCTTCATTTTCGAGTTCAGTTTTAAACATTAATTTCACTTGTTTGATAACCTCATATCATATTTTATTTATGCACTATTTATCATGGCCTTATAATATGACCAAACTGTTTTAAACCTTAGCACTTTATTGAATTATTAACAAAATAAGCAAAGCTAAAAAGAAACAAGTATTAGTGATTTCAAACTAGTGACAAGAAGAATTTATTTAGGAACCAGCTAAATAGTAAAAATTACAATCAACCTTTCAAAGGAATAATGTTATCATTATTAGAAATACAACTCAGCTAAAAAAAAAACAACTCTCTAGTATTTCCTTAGTATACTCAAGGAATTCACACTTATAGCCAACTGCTTTCCATTTAAATATTTATTGAATTTTATAGGGTGATAAATAGCAATTTAAATAACAATTCAGAACTACCAGTAGATTTCATTAGATTTACCAACGGTGCATCATAAAATTATTTCATGATATTTTCTCATTCCTAAGACTTAGTTCCATCACAAGAAAATATATTTTAATAAACAAGAGCTTAAAACCTGACTTAAAAGTGCGATCATCAACTTTTTTAGGCAGGAGAGGAACAGGGCCTGATTTATCTCTAGAGCATCAAGAGCAAGACCACTGGGCCAAATCAGATATAGTAAATGAAGTTAAGAAATGATTAAGCCTGCAGCGACAGTGACATCTAGTGTTAACAACTGCAAGCCACTAGACTAACACTAAACCCTCCTAAGTGCTAAAGAAACAGCTATTCAAAGCTTCTCTTCTTTAAAAACCAACAAACAGAACTTGTGCATTGTATCTAAAAATTACTCATAATCAAAATATTTCAGTAAGTTTTTTTCTCAGACGTTAAAAAAAACCTTAAGAGGAAAATGTCTTAGAGACTAAACATAACACCGAAGACCTAAAAGTAAAAAGCATTGTTTATTCTGTGTGACCAACATCCGTAACTGCTCCCCTTGGTTAGAGGTTAATGTAAAAGTAATCTGGGACATGTCCCGATGAGTGTACTATAAACATTTAAACTTCCAGTTACTATAAAAGCAAAGATATTGCACAAGCTAGTACCTGATGACACATCAAGAAAAAGCAATATGGGACATTTCAGGAATACATGAAGATGTAAATCAAAAACAAAACAAAACAAAAAAACGAACTTTAGCTGTTGCATTGAGAAACAAGCTCTACATTTCAGCCCTTGCTACTCTGATATATATATATATTTTTGCTGCTTTGAAAGGTCCACTTATTAAACAGTAGATATTTTTGCCCAAGGGATTAGAATTTGGCAGCATAGGTTAATTTACCATAGTATTTTTATAGTTTTATGCTCTAGATGAATCTATAAAAGTAAGCAAAATTCCAAAAATTATTTTTGGCCAGGACAATTTTTTTTTTTTCTTTGCCGTACACGGGCCTCTCACTGTGTGGCCTCTCCCATCGTGGAGCTCCGACGCGCAGGCCCTGTGGCCATGGCTCACGGGCCCAGCCGCTCCGCGGCATGTGGGATCTTCCCGGACCGGGGCACGAACCCGTGTCCCCTCCATCGGCAGGCGGACTCTCAACCACTGTGCCACCAGGGAAGCCCCAGGACAATATTTTGTAAAAAAGTAAAGTTAGCATTAGATGAAGCTTACCTATTTTTTTTGGAAAGTTCATCCTTTCCCCTTTTAACTCCAAATATTCTTGTGATCAACGTACTGAAGAGAAGTGTGGATGAATTTCTCACCTAATGTAAAAATAAATACACAATAAAGGTTAAGAAATATTCATGGCATGAAACCAACATTTACAATGTTCAAACTAGACATTCAAAATCATTACCCGATTGCCTAGTGTGGGGCTAAAGAAGATGTGGTTTATGTCCATAAAAGTAGACAATTTTCAATAACTTTATAGTAATTACCTCAATGATTTCCTCTTAAACTGAGCTCTACCGTCCAACCACATGCACACAACACAGCTTTTTCCTATACTTCTAATATTACCACCAACTGTTTTCATTATCCCTTTGTACTTGTATCATTAAATAACACTTCAAAAGAAACAATAAATTCATTTTCCCACATCATTTCTGATGATGAATATCCCAAGAAAGAGCTCAGCTCTTTCCTTTTATTTTCTGTAATCATTTACCTATGAGAAAATACTTATCAGACCTAACTCAAAGGATCCACAGTATTAATATGGCCAAGAAAATATTTAATATCATATACAAAATGTTATTAACCACACAACTGCAGTAACCTAAGTAATTTTAACCCTAAGATTATCTGAGGCAACTCGTTCACAGAAATAAGAAGAAAAAACTATAAACATGAATCATTTCTTCAAATGGTAATAATAAAGCAGATCTATTTCCAAACCAATGTGTCAAGACGCTTTCCTACATCATAAAAATGTCTTGAAAGCCATGGGATATTGGGCTTCCTCAATTACCTTGCCAAATCAGAGTAGAGATGTATAAATATATACTGACTTCCCTATAGTGTGTAAGGCCCTATACCAACCCCATGGAGAATGTCCAGAAATAGAACACACACACTTACTGCTAACACAGAGCTTATATTCTAATTAGATAGGAGTCATATGGTGTGTTAAATAGCAATATAAGAAAAAAGGTAGTTAAAAGTAACAATGTAGGATTTAGAAGATAGCTTCCTGAAACTACTGCAGTAAGGATCACAACTCAAATGCCCATAAGGACAGTGAGTGACAGAGGCAGCAGAGGATTGGGTATAATGCAGTCACTATTCAGCTTCAGCTGAAGTTGCTGCCTTGAGGGGAATGTAAGCCCAGTGTTGCCAGATCTTCTGCTTTTTCAAGAGAAGCCAGAAACCCCAACTTTTATGTGAAATCTATTTTGAAAAGTTGGCAACAAATTAAAGGAAAAAAAAAAACTACTGTGGAAGCCAAATAAAACACAGTTGTGGGCCAGATTTGACCTATCAGCCACCAGTTTGCAACCTCTCCTCTAGAAGCACATGACTGACTCAATTTATGTGTGGTAACTCTTGAAATGGACCACAGATACACTGGCACAATTCATACCATAATTGTAATAAAACGCTAAAATTGGACAAACTCACTTACGTCCATTCAACAGTTAACAAACATTAATGAAGTCCCTACTGTGTGCCTTGCCTAATATCCCCAAACCCATCACTGTCCTGTTACTCTATCAACATCGCCTCTGGCCTAGCTCAGGTCTTGATTATCTCTCACCTAGGCCATTGACTTGGTTCCCAAAGACTCCTTAGGTTCAAGATGACTTGGTAACGTCATCCAGGACCCTATCGTCTCTCAAGAATCATACAAAAAATATAAGAAGAAAAGAAAAATCAAAACACAAACTCCATCTTGCCCTAAACCAAACTTTCTGGCAAAGACTGCCAGAAGCAGTAAACTTAAAACAGGAGTGTCTGGAAATGAAAGAGGATGCCTGCTGAGGCATACCTTATCAAAACTGTAGAGGACTGTTCTACAAAGTGAATGGGCACCCATCTGCCACCCCAACCAAGAAAGAAAACTCCCTTGTTTGATTTGATAGACCAAAGGCAGGAGACACATAATGTCTTTTAGTAATGTTAAGATGGATCAAACAGACTACCAGCTTGATCCATTCATCGAGTTCCCTCATTAGTAGCCAGTGATTATCATTACTTATTCCAGTAGGTATAGCAAATTAGTGATATTCTACCATTAATTAGTTACAATTTTCAGAAAAACTACCATTAAAAAAAAAAGCTTTCCTTCATGAGCTATTTGGTCATTCTGTTATCAGTTAGTACAGAATTATTTCCATAAATTTACCAGTGTGCAGAATGAGTTCATGTCATAGTAACCTCCAAAGGTGACCAAATGATAAACTTTTAAGACATTTTAAAAAATTAATTTTCCTGTTATTGAGATATAATTCACATACCATAAAATTCACCATCTTAATGGTACTATTCAGTGGTTTTTACTATGTTCACAAAGTAGGAAACTATCACCACTACCTAATTCCAGAATATTTTCATGACTCCAAAATGAAACCCTATACACATTAACAGTCATTTCCTATTCTCCCTCACTAGGCAAGTACTGATCTACTTTCTGTCTCTAGGGATTTGCCTATTCTGGATGTTTCATATTCATGAGATCACGTGACATGCAGCCTTTTACGTCTGGCTTCTTTCATTTGGCTTTCATTCTCAAGGTTCACCCATGTTGTAGCATGTATCAGTATGCCATTCCTTTTTATGGCTGAATAATATTCCACTGAATGGATATACCACATTAAAAAAATCTACTCATCATTTGATGAACACTGGGTTGTTTCTACTTTTTGGCTATTATGGATAATGGTGCTATGAACACTCACATACAAGTTTTTGTGTGAACATGTTTTCACTTTTCTTGGGTATATACCAAGAAGTGAATCTGCTGGGTCACATAGTAACTCTATGTTAACCTTTAGAGAAACTGCCAAAGTGGCAGTACCATTTACATCCTTATCAGCACTGTACGAGAGTTCCATTTTCACCAGTTCTCCAAATCCTCCCCAATAATTGTTGTGGTCCACCTCTTAAATTATAGCTATCCCACTGGATATGAAATGGTTATCTCATTGTGGTTTTGATTTGTGTTTTCCTGATAATGAATGATGTTAAGCATCTTTTTTTTTTTTTTTTTTTTTTTTTTTGTGGTATGCGGGCCTCTCACTGTTGTGGCCTCTCCCGCTGTGGAGCACAGGCTCCAGACGCGCAGGCCCAGCGGCCATGGCCCACGGGCCCAGCTGCTCCGCGGCATGTGGGATCCTCCCGGACCAGGGCACGAACCCGCGTCCCCTGCATCGGCAGGCAGACTCCCAACCACCGCACCACCAGGGAAGCCCAATTATCACTTGTCACCACCTTTATTAATATTTCTCTATTCTGAGCCACTATCATCACTTGGCAGAACTATTACAATAGCTTCCTGATTGGTCTTCCGCCTTCCCTCCTGCCATCTCACAATCGAGCCTTCACTTTTCACTACATCAGTCAAAGCCCATCATCCCCCTACGGTGAAACTCTCTCATGTAGGGTTTTTCAACAGCAGTGGAAGCCAAGTGTCAAACCCCAGACACCAATGGTGACTGTGGCTCATCCAGCCATTTCCAGATTCAGATGAGATACTACATCACAGGGCATGGGATCTGGCTTCTCTAGCAGCTGCCCAAGGGTTGTGTCAACACCTGCACAAGTTGTGTTAATGCCCCAAGGGGTGAACTTTGACCAATAAGAGAGAGAAGGTAGGACTGTTCCCAGGGCCGGTAGTTTCACATGGCCTGGCTAGAAGATACACCACATGACCAGACAAGCAGCTCAGTTTTCCTGCAAGTTAAACTACAACACCTGCTTGATAATGTCTCTTCTCTTTTCTTGCCTCACCTCCCTTTTTCCTTCATTCCTGCTACTGTAGGTTTGTACCATTCAATAAAACCTTATAGCCTGGGTGCCCAGGCTATACCTCCAGCTCTGTTTTCTAAGGACAGGGTCAAAACCCTACAAGGTAAGTAAGATACACCTACGCCGTATTCCTATAATACCCCAAACTTTCCCCGATAATAGCACAGATTCTAGAATCACACAAATAATAGTTGTATGTCCTTGGACAAAGTTATTTCTCCTCTCTCCTCTCTTTATCTGTAAAATGGGGATTCTAATAACAGAATCTACCTAGCAGGATTGCTCTGAGCATGAACTGAGCTAATCAATGTAAATGATACCAAGCACATGGAAAATAGTCAATAAGACAGTCACTATTATGATTGTCTTACTTATCCTTGTATTTCTAGTGTTTAATATTGTCTGTAACCAGGAGGTATGCCTAATGTTTTATATATATTTACAACAATACATTTCCCCTGGCTTTTAAAAATGCCTAATAGGTGGCAAAGACTGAGAGATTTGTGTGGTCTCAATACAAAGATTGAGGACTCTGTACAAACTATTAAATATACACATGAATGCTTCCTGGAAAATGTTCCTTTACTGCAAAATGAAAATTAAGCTTATTTTACTTTTTTTTTCTCTAACTTACCAGGAAAAACAATTAAGCCAAAAGTACAGATGGAGTCACCTTTAGGTACAAGATATATTCCTGAGAAGATGTGTACAAATCAGATTTCTGTAAATCAAACCATATTTCACACACAGTCAGGAAAAACCACTCTTTAAACAACTTCACACAGAATGCTATGGTTAATTGTTTTGTAAAATGAAGACTTCTTCACATTCATTGAGTATGTTGACATGGTTCTGGCATAACTTAGATTAGGTTTTTATAAGGAAGGAAACAGAACAATTGATATATTTAAGTCAGAGTATGGATCATTATAGCTGTGATGTTTATTTTCTCTGGTAAAGCAAACAAACTGAATAGAAACAAAAAAGATTCCTTTAAAACACGTGTTAAAAGGGAAGATTCCCCCCAAATAAAACTATACATAAGCACTTAAATATATTTGTGCAGGCTTTTATAGATTATGTGTGCATATGAGTACTACACACACATAAAAGCCACATACAAAAAAGAGAAAGAAAACACATTCGAATGCTAAAGATTATTATATCTGTATGGTAGTTAAACCGGTGACTTTTCCTTTTATGCTTGTATTTTCAGACTTTCTGCAGTGTCCATGTGTTACTGTTTAAAAGGTCTCCAAAAAAGACTTCAAAAAAATAGATCCATTCATTTCTGATACTTTCAGTTTTCCTAAAGTTGGAAAAGTCACCAGGTTTCACTCTCCGAAAGCCCTTTCATAGAGAACATTTCTCTGTTCATCTGGAATGAGTGGCTTAAAGAAAACAATACTGACATTTCTGGCAATCAGCTTTATGATCTCTACTCTTCCTGATGGTGAAGCCACATTCCTACCTACCTCTCCTGACGGTATACAGGTATTGCTCCGTTTTCCTGTAAATGTAAAAGGTAAACACCGTGTCCTCAGGAGTAGTTAGGCAATGCTCCTAGACAGAATTTCAGACATTTATCTTTCTTACAGGAAGATGTACGATTTTCCAGGCAACAGTTGGCAATCTTGAGGATTCCTCTTTACGTTGGGAGTCTGTGCCTTGGGCTCCACTGCAATATACTGACTGTCAATTAGAGGCTCATCAGAGAGTTATGAATTGGTTTGTGCAGCTCACTAATTGGAAAGCCTGCCTTTCTAGTAAATTCTCCATTCTGCAGGTAATATATTAAGGTCTACCTTCTTTTCTCCTCTCCCTTTGCCAGTCTTTCTTTTTTTTAACGCTACAGTCAAGTGCCTACAAACCATAGGTTAGTCTCCTTTATTCTAGAAGGCACAATGATGTAGAAAAAACAATAAAATCATGGTGTTTCTCCCAGGAATTATTAAAAAAAAGTGAAAGTTTACTTTCTTTAATCTGAAAACTGTACTGGGTATTGCCCACAATCTTGGAGTTCTGAATCAAGAAGTTTCTGGACAGTAATCATATTGCAAAAAACAAAAGAAAACAAAAAAAGTGACTCAGCATTTAACCTCCCCCACTTTCATGTTTTGCATCTGTTTTTTTCACCTTTTCATATGTATATTTCCAGCATTCCCTCAACACACTGATACCTAGAGCCCACAACAGACACATTCAGATACTCAGAGTCATTCTGCTTCCAGCTCAACATCAAGTGCAATCAAAACATCAAATGAGATACCACTTCACACCTGTTAAGATGGCTGTTACCAAAAAAATAGAAAATAACAAGTGCCGGCGAGGATGTGAAGAAAATGGAACTCTAATGGGAGTATAAAATGGTGCTGCCACTGTGGAATACAGTTTGACAGTTCCTCAAAAAATTAAATACAGAATTACTATATGATATACACAAATGAATTGAAAGCAGGAACTCAAACAGATACTTGTACACCAATGTTCACTGCAGCATTATTCACCCTAAACAAAAAGAAACAGCTTAAGTGTCCATCAACAGATGAAAGAATAAACAAAATGTCATATACCCATATGATGGAATTTCATTCAGCCTTAAAAAGGAATGAAATTATGATACATGCTACAACATGGATGAACCCTGAAAACACTATGCTAAATGAAACAATCCAGACATGAAAGGACAAATATATGATTCCACTTACATGAGGTACCTAGAATAGGCAAATTCATAGAGACAAAAAGAAGAGAGGTTACCAGGGACTGGGGGAAGTGGGATGTGGGGAGTTACTATTTAATGGGTACAGTTTCTGTTTGGGAAGATGAAGAAGTTCTGAAAATGGAGAGTGGTGATGACTGCACAACACTGTGAATGTTTTTAATGCCACTGAATTGTATACTTAAAAATAGTTTAAATGGTCAGTTTTTAAATAAAGATAATTGACAGTTTAAACAAAAATAATAACAATGTAGTGTGGGTTTACAATATACAAAAAAGTAAAATGTATAATAAAAGCACAAAGGTTGGGAGGAGAGAAATGGGAGTACATATTGCTAGGTTCTTATACTTTAAGATGGTAAAATATTACTTGAGGGCAGACTGTGATGTTAAAGATATATACTATAAACTCTAAAGCAAATACTAAAATAAGAAAACAAAGAGTTATGGCTAATAAGCCAACAAAGGAGACAGAATGTAACCATAAAATACCAAGGGTCAAAATGTAGCTTGATCCAAGGATTTATCCCTTGGAGTAACTCCTTAATAAAATGCAGTACATATTTTGTATCATCCAGTGAAAGGTTAGTTTATTAAAACCTACTCAGAGGTATAATTAAGTCAATGAAAATAAATAGCAAATGCACTTACTGCCCAGACTGGTGATGTAAAGCCCAGAATTGCAGCCTTAGCTCCATCAGCAATGTAAGGGGTAATAATTTCTCCCAGACGTGTATCTCTGAACAAGGCTCTAAGGATATTTAAAGCATGAACCTAGAATAAAAAGTTCAAAATCAGTTGTAGGTTGAAGACTGTGGTAATTCCAAATCTGTACATATCCAGTAGCATAGCCTTCAAACAAAAAAATTACCAAATTACAAGAAGAAATGGATAATTCACAAATAAAATAGATTTTAATAAAACATGCCTAATGATTGATAAATCAATTTTCTTAAGTTAGCAAGATTTGAACAATGCAATACAAAAGTTTGATCCAATGGACCTATGCAGAATCCCGCACCTAGCAAATAGAGACAATACATTCTTTTCAAGCACACATGAAACATTTATTTTTTAAAATGACCTCAAACCTAGCCACAAAGCCTCAACAAACACCAAAAAATTAATTTCTTACAGATTATGCTCTGATCACAGTGGAGTTAAGTTAGGAATCAGTTTCTTTACATACTTTTAAAACTGACACATTTTAAAACACTGGTCAAAGAAAAAAATTTTTAATATTTAGAGCTGAACAATAACGAACATGCTACACACTGACACTTGTGCGATGCATTTAAGTGGAACATAAAAGAAATGTACACCTTAAGTGGCATCTATTTAAAAAAAAGGCAAACCATTATATACAGAATGGATAAAAACAAGGTCCTACTGTATAGCACAGGGGACTATATTCACTATTCTGTGATAAACCATAATAGAAAAGAAGATAAAAAAGAATGCATATATATGTATAACTGAATCACTGCTATAGAGCAGAAATTAACACAACACTGTAAATCAACGATACTTTAATAAAAAAATGAATTGGAAAAAACGTCCAATTAAGATGACAGAAAAAGAACAATAAACTCAAAAGAGAGAAAGAAAATTTAAAAGAGTAGAAAATTTTAAAACGTCAATGACATAACTATGAGCATTAACAAAACCGAAAGGTGATTCTTTGAAATAGAAACAAACCTCTGATGAGACTAACCAAGAAGAGAAGAAAATAAGCAATATCATGAATACCAAAGAGGACATGACTAAAGGTACATCAGAGAATAAAACAAAAATATTTCTACCCTAGTCAATTAGAAAAATTAAGGCAAAATGAACAATTTCCTAGAAAACAGAACTAATCAAAACAAATTCAAGGAGAAATGGAAAAGCTATATAGATATTATCGTTATATAAAGAAAATCAATAGTTAAAAATCCTACTCATAGACCAAAAAGAAAGCAAGACACCAAACCCACCAAAATAACACACACACACATACACACACACACACACACGCACACACACACAAACACATACACACACACAAAGACCCACATGATTTTATGGACGAATTCTACCAAATATTCAAAGAATATATAATCCCAATCTTATTTAAACTGTTAAGAGAAGATGCCCAAGTTTATTTTATCAGTCCAGTACCACCTGGCTATCAAAATAAGGTAGGGACAACTACTTTGAGAAATGGTAGTATCTATTAAAGCTCAACATACACATACTCAATAACAACTCCTAAGTACTCAAAAGAAATGTACATATTTGTTCACCATTAGACGTGTCAAAGAATGTTCTTAAAAGTACTGTTCTTAATAAATAACCCCAAATTTAAAACCACCCAAATTTTCATTGACAGAAGAATGGATAAATAAATTGTATACTATTACATAGGAATGAAAATGAATAATTCACAACATGGATGGATATCGTAAACTTAATGTTCATCGAAAGAAATCATATCAAAAGAGTATATAATGTATGGTTACATTCATATGAAATTTAAAAAAAAAACAGGTAAAGCTATGGTGTTAAAACTAAGCTAGTGGTTACATTTGGGGAAAAGGTACTGATTAGAAAGGAGTATGAATGGGCTTTCAGGTGCTAAAATGTTCTGTTTCTTGCTGGTTATAGAAATGTGCTCACTTTGTGGAGGCAAACATATTATTTGTACACATCTTTGTATGTTTGTTATAATTCAATAAAAAAATTTTAAAAATGAGGACAGGTACAGCATGAAAAAGGAAAACCACAGGTTAATCTCACTTATGAATCCAGTGAAAATATGTGAAAAAAATTTTTTTTTCAAATTTTTAGGTGAATCTAGCAATGTGTAAAAAAATCTATCATTTCAAAGTTGGGAGTTCATTCTCTGTAGGCAAAGATCCTATTACATTAAAAAGTCAATATAATTCATGATGTTTGCAAATTCTAGAACAAAACATTTATCTCAAAAATGCTTGAAAGCATTCAATAAAATTTGGTTTTCTTGATAAGAGACACGTTAAAACCTACAGCAAATATCAGATACAACATAAGGATGTCTGCTATCTCTGTTTCTATACAAAACTGTACTACAAGTGCCAGCCAGAAGAACAAGAAAATTTTTTTAAAGAATTAGAAGAGGGCTTCCCTGGTGGCACAGTGGTTGAGAGTCCGCCTGCCGATGCAGGGGACGCAGGTTCGTGTCCCAGTCCAGGAAGATACCACATGCCGCGGAGCGGCTGGGCCCGTGAGCCATGGCCGCTGAGCCTGCGCGTCTGGAGCCTGTGCTCCAGAATGGGAGAGGCCACAACAGTGAGAGGCCCACGTACCGCAAAAAAAAAAAAAAAAAAAAAAAAATTAGAAGAGTAAAGCAAATTTAGCATTACTAAGGATATGATTACCTATAAAGAAAATTCAAAGAATTTACAGACAAGTCATCAGTTGAATTACAGCAATTTGGGTAGGTTGCTGAACATTTCACAAAAGGTGTGTAAGACTTTTAAGGAAAATTATTTTTAAATGTAATGAAAAACATTAAGGAAGATCTGAATAAGTGGAAAAATAAAGCCATGTACATGGACTGAAAGATTCAGTATCAAAAAAAGAAGTCATTTTCCCCAAATATATCAATGAATTTAAATTCCAACCAAAATTTAAAAAGGGCTTTCTGGTTGAACTTAACAAGCTGATTCTAAAACTTATATGGAAGAGCAATGGGACAAATATTGCCAAGGTAATTCTGAAGGGAAAAAAAAGGAGACTCACCCTACCAGTATCAAAACTTATTTAAAAAAATACAGTAATTAAAATAGTGATTTGGGCCCAGGGACAGACTAATAGAATAGAGCACAGAAACAGACATGCGTATCGACAGAAACAGTACATGAGAAGTGGCGTTAGTACGACAGCACAAGAGGAAAGGATGTATTATATAAAGAAAATATAAAGTATCTTTCTGACCCTGGGGTATGGAAGGCTTTCTTAAATGAGATCCAAATGCACAAACCATAAAAGAAAAGGCTGACATATTCCATTTTATTAAAATTTAAAACTTCCAGGCAATAACAGAATAATAAGCAAAGTGAAAAGAAGTGATAGACTAGGAGAAGATATGTGTAATTCAAAGAACCAAAAAGGAAAAAAAATCAGGAAAATAATTTTAAAACAACAAAAAACCCAGCTCCTGCAAAACAAAGACAAATAACCAAATTAAAGCCAAAGTCTTTAAATAGGCAATTCACAGAAGTTATACTAAAGCCTAATAAATACATGGAAAGATGTTAAAGCTAGCCAGTTATCAGAGAAATGCAAAATAAAACTGGGAAACACAAATTTCACACCAGGCAGAAAGGAAAACATTTGTATACAATGAAACTCTGCTTAGAAATTAAAATGAACTTGGAGCTCACTAATTTTAAAAAATGTTGACTGAAAAAAAGCCAAATTGTAAAACAATGTGTAGATAACACAATTCATGTAAAAAAAAAAAAAAAGCTCTTAAAAGAATGAAAAAAATGCACGAAATGATTTGGTTTAATGATTACAGATGAGGATGAGGAGGACCAAAGGTAAACAGAATATGAAGGAATCCACAGTGTATGCAACTGTATCTTTAACGTTTTACTTCTTTTTTTTTTTTTTTTTTTTGCAGTATGCGGGCCTCTCACTGCTGTGGCCTCTCCTTTGCGGAGCACAGGCTCCAGACGCGCAGGCTCAATGGCCACGGCTCACGGGCCCAGCCGCTCCATGGCATGTGGGATCTTCCGGGACCGGGGCACGAACCCGTGTCCCCTGCATCGACAGGTGGACTCTCAACCACTGCACCACCAGGGAAGTCCACGTTTTACTTCTTAAACTTGGAACTGATTTCATGGATGTTGATTATTCACTGTTACGTGCTGAAATATTTCACAGATAATAAAAAAATAATACAGAAGTAAACCATGGGAGGGGAGAAGGAAAGCAAGTCATCATCCAACACCTAGAAGAACTGGTCAGAGATAAAATATTAAACTTTCACCAATTTAATAAAAATGGTCACTAGTGGTAATTAATGACCTTGAAGCAGAGTAAGGTAATAATTTAAAGTACTCTTTAAAACCAAATTTCACTATTTTCAAGTGTTCTTATTAAACAATGTTATTTTTTAAAGTGATAGTCTAAGAAAATGGAGCCAATTATATTTTTCACACTTTTTGGGGGAAAATAAAATGATCATTTCTGAAAGGTGATCAGTAACTTTTTATTTAAAATTTTTAAAGAAATTTCACATCGTATAGTCACAGGCCACTATGTGACATGTGTTAATAAACCCTATCCTTTCCCACTGGTCCACATTCTGGCCCATGGGCTTCCCTTTAATACCTCCCACAGGCTCTGACATAAAACCATATGTACTTGACTGTAAACTTCAGCTCTCAGTCTGTTCTCTGACCTAGCATGGGCCTCCCACAGGTGGGTAGGAACATCCTACTATGAAGCATTTGCTGAGAAAGCCTAGACAAGAAGTATCTGACAGGTATGCACTACCATGGAGTGGAGTGGAGTGAAGCTGTGAGGAACACTTAACCCAAATTCATACACACACATAAGTACATACTTAACTCAACGTTAGCAGTGACATAAAAAGGAGTATTAGCTAAAATTAAAATATGAATATACCCAAAGCCAGACACTACATTTTAGGGAAAGATCCAACTGCCCAATCATAAAATATACATCGACTCAAAGAAGCACACATGAAATTTGAAGGTGATAGCACATTCATTTTTAAATTTTTAGATACAGTTGTAATATTACAAAATATCTTGTCTAAATTGAATGTTTTCACCACAGTTTAAAAACAGATCATCTTGGTCAATCTATAACAACTAAAGCAATGGTTTATTTTGTGGACTGGAAAAACCAAATCAAAACAAAACCCCTCTGAATAAGCTTCAAATGTCTGTCGTATCCTCAAGAGTTCTGTACCTTCAGCAGATTTTTTTTTTTCTTTTTAAGTACAGCAAACATTTAAAACCACCGCCTTCTTAGCAGGGTTTGTATATTTCCATTATTACCTTAGGGACTGTGCTCTGTGAGTCATCTGTAGGTCCAGCCAAAGAGATTAACTCTTTCATAGTTATTTTCAACAAATCCATTTTGCCTTTCTTAGGTTCAGATGCCAACAATGCCTATGGAAAAACAAGACAGAAATTATCAGGACTATTATTTTATATACACCTGTTTGCTACTTCCCAGAATTGATTCCCCAATGCAAAATCCCCTTTATAAAAACATGTGGTGTTAAGCAAGTTAATGAAGCCACGTGGCCTCGGGCAAGCAGCTTAACCTCTCCATCCCTCAGATTCTTCATCTGTAAAATTAGGTGGTGATATCACAGCATCTCTAAGGTCACCTCCAGTTTGCTTATTAATTATGTAATTCTAAGAGGTTGAAAATGGCTCTTGTTGACATCTCTTCTAAGACCATAACTGGGTAGCAGGTCTCAGACACAATAAGCACGTCAGTTTTAATAACAAATTTATCCAACAAGAAACTTCTCTTCACTTGAAAAACAAAAAACCTCTGGATTAAATTTCTTGTAAGGATTTGGAAACTCCCTGGAGATTGATCAGTTATTTAATTCTTCACAAGAGTCTACCTGGAGGACTATCAAACTGTAGCACTGGAAACTCCACGGGACAAAAGGAAATACTACAAACTTCAAAGTGGGTCCTATATTTGAATATTCAAGAGGTGCTTATTTATTTTGTGTCTAACATTTTGCCAATATTCAATAAACATAAAAATAGGAATATCAAACCACTTGAAGCAATAGAAAGGAATGAAGTAGTGATACATGTTACAATACGGATGAGCCTTGAAACATGATGCTAAGTGAAAGAGGACACAAAGACAACATATTATATGATTCCATTTATACAGAGACAGAAAATAGATTAGCAGCTGTGTAGGACTGGGAGTAATGGGGAGTTTTTCTCCATAGCTAACACCAAGCAGAGGTTTCCACCAGAACAAGAACATTACTTTATTGGTAAGTTATGCTAGGAAAAATGGGGCCTCTCTGAGCAGGTTTTTCCGATAATTTAGATTTTATTCAACTAAAATAAATAAGAAATCTATATATGATTACTAATGTGTCTCCTAGGAACGATAGTTCTTTTTCCCCAAGAGCTGTGCATAGTTATGACATTCTTCCCAAGGCTGGGCTAAGAAGGTGCAGTTCTGACCCCTCTATCACTATAACCAATATGTAGTACCAGTTGGGAACCAGAGATGGAGGCACACAGCACAAAGATGCAACCAAACCTTGCTGTTGCATTAACACATGTCCTCAGACAGACATATGAGGCAAAAACACACTAGGTCAGAATGAATCAGAGGCAGGAGAATGACCCACACTGGTCCAGAACGGGTCAGATCAGAGAGGAGTCGATTTCTGAAGGTCACCAAAATCTACCCAGCAGAACCATCTCGGTGATCTCTATGCCAAATCAACCTCCACGACTGGTGCCCGTTGTCATAAAAATCATGACTCTGCGAATTTGAGGGAGGCATAAGAAAGGGAAAGAAAACATGTTGGGGCACTAAAAAACAGACTTCATTTCACTTATTTTCATTGCTTTTTTTATATCACCCCATTCCTAGATTTTATCTTCCTGAATATTAAACAAAGATCATTCAGGTCGGGTCTGATTTAGTATCGTGAAGACTTGGTTTTTATTCTTTGGATTCATAATGGTGACAGCCTCTTAATTTCAACACTGTGGAAATAAAATATTTTCTTATCGAGTAGCAATATCTGAGTATGCTGATATGAAGCAATCTTTAAGGTATAACATTAAGTGAAAAAAAGCAAGAGACAAAACAGTCTCTTGTGTGGAGTATGCTTTCATCTGTGTTAATAAAGAAAACGCACACACACACACACACACACACACACACACACACACACACACACACACACAGCAGGGTGCCTGGGCTCAATTCTTAGTGCTGCTCTTACTATCCTTGTGGCCATTAGCAAATCACTTACCTAACTTTTCTAAGGCCCAGTTTCTTCATCCACAATATACGAATGATCATAGGACCTACCTCATTGGATTAAATGAGATAACATATGTGAAATAACCACTTATAAAAGTTAGCTACTATTAGGATTAGGATTATTTTATGCATGGATATTTTATAGAAGGATTCAAAAGAAATTGTTAACGCTGGTTGCCTACAGTCTTAAGGGTCTTTGACATGAAAGGAAGAATATTTTTTCTAATTGAGAAAAAAAATAAAGGGCAGCATGCGCACTTCCTGGAAGTGAGCAATGAATGCACCACAGCGATGTCTTCCTACTTCACACACAGGCGGAAATCTCTACCACCCTCTGTTCATATTACAAGACTGACCTCTTAGAGGGTTTGTTCCAAGAAGAGATCTGTCACAGGAACACACTGTCCACACATTAAAACAAAATCACAAATGCTATAGTACTTGTGAAATGTACTATAGAGAAGACAGAAATGTCCCTTATGCAATATGCTCACTTATATGTCAGGGGGGTTAGAATACACTATTATCAAAAGACCAAAAACAAACAAACAAAGCCCCCAGCTATGATCCTGTAGATAAGTATCTACCTGTATGTAGAAAGGAATTCCAGCGCTGCGTCTTGTAGCACAGAGTTTAGATGAAGGATCACTGCATCTGATTTCCTCTAAAACATTCCATAACCACTCTTCCGGTAGCTTCTGCAGACTCAAATCAGGGCACCTAAAAGGCATATATAAAGCAAACATTTGGCATTATCAGGTACCAAAAAGTAAAAGCATAAACTATCGATATACATTAACACTGTTAGGAAAGAATAAACATCCTTACATTCAGAGGGAGGGAAACTAAAAAATGTCTCACTTTCCACTTTTCACCTACTTTCTTCTTTATGATGGGTCTTAGCATTTGTAGCTATTATAGATTCCATTTCTTACAAAAGCATGAAGAGCATGTGTCTTGTGTGCAAATGAGCTTTAATATCTAGGCCTGCACCCACGCCCAAAATGTTCTGAAGGTTAATCAAACTCTCACCAATGTTCTATATTGCAAAATTCAAGATTTCCAACAAGAAGAACACAACCTTATAGTTTACTGTAGTTTATATTCTACAGTTACAGAGATTATACATATTCATACACACATTTTTGAAAGTGTATTTTAGTAATCATTTTAGCTTTCTCAAGTGTGGCTTATCACAAATAAAATTTTCATCCACATCCTATGGAGAATTCATAAAGCAAGTTATTTGGAAAGAACCTTGAACATTTTAAAGTTATTTGGACTTTACTGTTAGTAAGATTCTGCTGTACTATGTTAACTGTTATTCTAGAGTGCTTAAAAACATGTGACTTTTAAAAAATTTTTCATCTTATGCCCTAATATACAGTTATATAACATTATCCTAAGAAATAGCATATTTAATGTTAGACAGGCACAATTATTTTAGAAGGATCATAATTGGATTTAACTAAAATTAATACGAAAATAAAGAGGTAAAGTCCAAAGGAAAAATACTCTCTTTTTTAAATTGAAGAAGACAGTCTTCAGCAAGATAACTGATTTCTAATTTGTAGAGAGAATTAGAGCTCTTAAAAACATGTGGGTTTTTTGTTTTTTTTTAATTGAAGTATCATTGATTTACAATGTTGTGTTAGTTTCTGGTGGGGACTTTTTTTTCTTTATTTTAGTTTGGTGTTAAGATAGACAACTTCAGTTTCTGACTAATATTCCAAATAGCAACTCAAATTTAGTTGTTTATGTCTTATATAGAACAAAATATACATAAATAATACTACTTTGAAGGAGGCATTTTTTAAAGTTTGACATGGGCCTAAAAAACATTATTTCAGCCACAAATGTTACAACCAAATCTCCCTACTCCCAGCAGGCCCTGTGATTTTAAAGGTTTTCTTTTAGCCTGGCTTAAAGTCTATCACCTTGTTCCTGCTTCTTCCCCCTCAGCTCCCTCAGCCATAAAAACCAGCCATCAACAGACTGAACCACAAAATTAAGAGATTCAAAGGCAGAACAACCAAATGCAAAGTGTGAACCTTGTTTAGATTCCAACTTGAAAAAAACAAATGTAAAAAAAGATACTTTGAAATAATACAGATAGTTATGTATATATTAGATATTATATGACACCAAGGAATTATTTATAAGATGTGCCAATGGCATTGGGGACATGGAAGAAAGTATTTTTTAGAGAGGCACACTGAGGTGCATAGGAGTAAAAATAACATTTCAGGGATGTACTTTGTAACACTTCAGCAAAGGACAATGAAAGGGATAGATGAAGCAAGTGTGGCAAGGCAACTGCTTGCCTTGCCAAGCAGTTGGCAAGGTGGTTCATTACATTAGTCTCTCTCTCTCTCCCTCTCTCTCTCTCTCTCTCTCTATATATATATATACACACATACACATACACATATATATACCACACACACATACACATATACGTGTGTGTGTGTATATATGTTTGAAATTTTAATACGCTTTATATGTTTGTAATTTATGTTTGAAAATTTTAATAATAAAAAATCCATTTCTATGTTTGAATTTTTTATAATAAAAATAATCCTCCCACACTTACGTTACTTACATTACTGAAGTTATTTCCCAATCACTGGGTTTGTATCTTTTAAAAATTATGATAAATGCATCTGTTTCATAGAATAATTTCTCTAGTTTACTACTAATATTGCCAATGTGGTATAATCCTCACACAGTTGCCCAGTCAAAAGCTGAAATCTAAATCCCTAGGAGCTGTTATTTAAGTGCTAATGATACAGTTATGGATTACTGCTTTTTTTGCTCATTTTTCATGGTCTTTTAAGTACATTTGGGTTAATTTACACCACAATGGGTGAGCAGAGAAAAAAAAAAAAGAGAATTAAAGCAAAGTCACCTTTCTGTGATCTAACCATGCAAGAAAAAGCTGGAGTCACAGAGGTGAAAAAAGAAGACTACTTGATCTAAGGTTATCTGTGGATTTCATTTACTTATATTTTCTTCCCCACCACAGGACCACTGGCAGTGAAGGACTGGCTTACAGATAATGGTTCAGATGAAGGTTAAGTATTCCTGTAGGAATTCACTATGTAAGAAAAACGAAAGGGGAAAAGGAACTGCAGGAGATGGGGATACTCAATGAAATACTAGGACAACAAATACTAGTTCAGTAATGCTCCTCCTCCTCAACGCCGTTCCCGGGCCTCCCTGAGCTGGCACACAGAGGTTCTAGCAAAATCAGCCAATCTGAGAAGGCAGGCAGGTTTGGGATCAGAGTGGGCCACCTCGCCAGGCATCACCCTTCCTTGCCTGAACTTACAATGGCTCTTTACTATTAAGAAATCTTGAGCTAACTCATTTTCCATCTTGATCAAATCTTCCAGTTGGAAAGGTCCCCTATGTCCTGGCTCCAGCCCTCCTACTTGAATCTAACCTTAAAAATTCTTCCAAATTCCTATGCAGACCTTCTGTTCTAGTAAGGTTGTTCACTTTGCAAATTGCAGTTCTTTGTTGATCTGGAATAAACCCATTTTTGCTGGAGAAATAACTGGCAGTCTATTTGGTTTAAGTCAACAGCTGATACCGGAGATCTGCTGGGTTCTAGCTCTAGAAGCAGAAGTAATGGCCAGGAAGTCAGTTCCTGTGGGGTAACTTGCCTACCTCCTAGGAAACAGGGAATTTCAGTGGCTCCCTCTCCCATGAAAGGTTGTAAAGGCTACTGCCAGAGCTGCTTGGGGCTAAAGCAGTAGGAAAAGCCATGGGTCCAAGGGAGACTCTATCAACCAGGCTGATTACTAACTAGGTGACCAGATCTGTGATATCCCCAGTATCACTGTGGATGGAAGATCCAAAATGCCACTATTTAATCTAGTTCCTCTGCTAGAAAGGAATGAGCCTAGAGAGAGAGAAATAAATAAAACAAACTAACTAAAAAGCCTCCCAATCATAGCCAACAAACCAAAATTCAAAACAGAAATAAGGTTTTTATTAAAAAAGACATCTAAAAAAATCAGTAATTAGAACATAAATTCACTCTACATGAAGCTTAATTTTATGGAGCAGTCTGACAAAAACATTAAAATAACTGCTTAGATACTCAAGAGCTAAATGAAGGAATAACTTTCACACTATTTTTAATCTAGCAAAAAGAGATGGCGGGGAGAGAAATTAAATAATTTACCCAAGGTTATATACAACTAACAAGTGACAGAGAGAGAATAAAAATGTAGATTGACACCAAAGCTCTTGCTATTAATAAATTAAAGGCATTATTTCAAGGTGCCTGTCCTAAATGCTCAGATATACATTTGGTTTGATCTGGTTCATGATAGAGGTATTATCAACTCTCTTACTATTTGCTTCAGTAGGTTTCATTCAGTCATTTGGAAAAAAGATCTATTAAGTACCTAGTAGTTGCTTGGCACTATGCTGTGGCCTAGGAAAGAAGCAGTAGAATAAAAATTCCAAATTACACACAATTCAGGAAGGAGGTTCCTATGGATCTAGAATGCATTACCAGAGTATATTGTTTTTAAGGACTGCCTTCCTAATCACGTTTTAGTCAGGTTACCGTTCAAATTGATTTCAGTCCCTGAATATCCACCATCAGAGTAGGGGTTAAAATAGTTTTGAAACAAACTGTGATATGGATAGAAAGCTAGCTGGAGAATCAAAGTATCCTACAGAAAATCCACTCAGCAGACAACCTACTTGTGACTGACTTGAGGTAAACTGTGTCACACTCAACTCCCTTAGATGACTGGGGACATTTATTACTGTTAATAAACTGTTTTCTTACATTAACTGAATGACTCATCGCTGGCCTAAAGAAATTACGTCACCTTCAAACACAAAGCAACTAATTTCACATTTTAAATGTGAAATACATTTAAAGCCGATATATGAAGCAAAATTCCCAGAAAATTATCAAAACTCAATTGCCAGGAAATTAATTATGTGTAACCTCAACTGAGTAAAGGTTAAGCCTCTACCAATATCTTCATTTCCCAAGTAATAATTTACTTACCAAGCTGTTATCACTAAGGGTTTTTTGTTTGTTTGTTTTAGCACAAGAAGGAAGTAAATTCTTTCCCTTTCCCCTAAACACACTTTTACTTTGTTAGGTTTAAAAGCAAGTCCAAATGAAAATTCATTCAAATAAATAAGTTATCGGGTACAGAAAAGTAAATGTCAATAAAAACAAAGCTACTTATTTACTGACAGTTAATAAACTTTTACCTTACCATGGTCCCTTATTTTTCATTTGCTAATTATTTAAATAATTCTGAATAATGCGAAGGAAAAAATGAGTGTTTTTGGAACAAAACCAGGATTTGTCCCTAACCTTGATACAGAGTAAATGATGTGTATTTACTCAGGCTCAACATCATCAGTCATCACCATCATCATCTGAATGAAAACAGCTATAAACAATAATTTCAAAAATAACAAACACTTAGCCCGGCTATTCAGAACAACA